>NC_068572.1:6172689-7593950 GCF_025698545.1 Gossypium raimondii | reverse complement strand
CCACTTAGACTTCGACCCGTGACCGTATCAAGAACTGTCATCCAAAAATCTGACTTTCATAGGATGGGTTTCTGAGGTAATAGTCTTATTCGGACATGACATATGAAATGTATGTGTTCTGAGACACATTATCGCATCCCCGACCCCTTAAGTCTACCTATAAAATTTCACGATTTCACTCTTAAAACCCTAAACTCTAATTCATAAACACAAAGCCCTAACCTTAAAAAATAAAAAAAGGCCAAAGAGAGAATGTGTGAAAGCGCATCTAGATGGCACACTTTCACACACTCTCTCCAAAATCGACCTATTTCCCTAAATTTTTTAAAAAATAGCCTATTTGACTAATTAAAAAATAAAATCAGCATATTTGGCTAATTTAGTCATAGTTTTATTGTTATATACATATGAATTTTGCAAGGTAAGGGTGTCATCAAGTTTATATGAAATAGTTCTCGAAGGATCTTATAATGATAAAATAGAATAATGATATTTGTAAAATTAGAATATGAGATAATAAAGAGAAAAATAAATCATTTAAGACTTGATTTTTTGTGCATCATTGATGCATTGAGTCTCTTAAGGCTCTTAACAATGGCTTCTTGGTTGATCGAAGTTCATCATTAGGTGGGTCTGAAGATGGAAGGCTAGGATGCAATTTTCAATGGTTCAATCAAAGTAATACATTTCTAGTTTGTTTTTGAATTCTTTCAGTGTTGCGATTATTGTCATTTTGTCTTTCTCCTCTATGGGGATTATTCTGCAAAAATGATGTGACACCCCACACTTAATCCGATCATCAAATCTAAATATATGACATCATATTACATTGTCGAAACAACTCAGAATATTTCAAGTAATTTAATCAAAAAATTTATCATTAATTCATAATAATCACATACAATCACAATTATCAACATAAACATGATGATTCAATGTTATATGATCCTATAAATAGGGTTACAAGTTTGTGTTTGACCGAAAATGGAATTAAGATTCAAATTGAAACTCTATTCATAAAATTTCAACACGAAATCTCGAGACAAGGTCTCCATGTCTCAAGACAGACTACAAATTATTTCTAGAAATTTTGCTTCGATTTTGACACGTATCAAGCATTGAAATCTATTTCTCAAGACATGACTTCTCAAGTTTAAAGACTCAGTCTCAAGACAGACCTCCCTGTTTCGCTATTTTTGCTTCAATGTTGACATGTCTCGAACATTGAAATCCATGTCTCAAAACATAACTTCTCAAGTCTGGAGACTGAGTCTCAAGACAGACCTCCCTTGTTCCGATATTTTAGCTTTGATGCTTGGATATCTTGAGCCAAGGGTTCTTGTCTCGAGACTTGGAATAGGGAAAAACTTATTTAAGTTTGATGTTCACTCGTCTAGAGACCATGGGATACATGTCTCGCGGTCTATGATTTATTGTTTCGAGACCTATTCAACATGTCTCGAGACAATTGCCTAGAATTGTACCATTTCTAAACTAAATTTGATTTGTGTTTTTTTTTCTTTTTGTGTTTGCTTTCGATTTATTTCGATGTCTTAGAAAGTTTCTATTGAGAATTTTTATCTTTTGAGAGTTAGGTTGACTTAGGTAAATTTTAAATTAATTTTTTTTTTACGAGACTTAAGTTCTAGACAATGAGATTATCTCATGCAAGCAAAAAAGATGATATTTCAAAATTAAATCTATAACTAATCTATAGATATAATTAAAAAAAATCGTGGTTTCATATCAGATTGACAAATGTGCTAAAGTTCAAACGTGTCCACACCGACAGGTGTACTAAAGTTTAAAAGAAATTCTCCATTTTTTATCTAGACAGGTGTATAGTATTCTACTCCCTTTTATTTTATTTTCATTGTTAATTTTACATAAATTTAACTTTTATATTTTAAACTATTGTTTATCGGTTTACTTCTCATCTTGGATTTTACTGATTTGTCTTTGTTCTTTCAGTATTTTTATTTATTTACATTAGTAATTTAGTATGTTTCTTCAACTATTTCGTCATTCATTTTAACTAGGTTATAACAAGTAGATATTCTAATAGTTCCTTGTTTCTCTCTAGTGAATGAAAGGTAATTTTGGTATTTTATAAGTGCAACTACAATGGCTAATATGCATATATTGGCTAAATATCCTTTCCATATCTTTACTATTATAAAATATGGCCTTAGCTATTTTTTCTTTAGGATTGTGTATCATACAATCTCCTCTGAAAATTTTGAATCTATCTTTCACTGTTAAATATTAGATTCACCAAAAAAGCAATTCTATTGATTCCAATGCTAACGTGAATGTTCTTTCTGTCATTAATGCCAAATATTCTTTTCATATCATTTCTACTATAAAACCTTAGCTATTTTGGCTTTGGAATTTCTTAGCAAACCAAAATTAAAAGCTTCTGAAAGGGGGTCGAGTTGGAATATATATTTTTTTGTATTTGGATTTTTAATATCTAAATTTCAAATATATTTATTGTATTCTTATGAATTTGGGGTGTTATTAATTTGTTTTCTTATATTATTATAAAATATTTTTCGATAAATCCTATTGCTTCTTTTGATAAATTTGATGGTATTTTACCTAACTATTAATGTTTGTTTTGCATTTAAGTTTTACTATTAATATTTATTTAAATAATTTATTGCATTGCTTTATATTGTAATTTCGTTGGATTTTCGATTTTTATACTTTGCATATATTCATTATGATAATATTTTTACTGCTTTTTTATATTTTATTATTATTGAATAGTAGTGGATGGTTTATCATGAATTTCATGAGTGGAGGAGGAGAAGGAGACCGATTCATCTTGAGAGGCGAATAATGAAGAGACCGAGGAGGAGGACGTGGTGGTGCTGAGGAGGCCAATCCACCTTGAGAGGCGAAAAACTGAAAAAGATGAGAGGATAGGAAGAAAGCTAAGGATAAGGTTGAGAAGGATAAATTCTCAAAGGTTTTTTAAAAGCTCAAAAGATCCTCTTCTTATTGTTTGGAAGAATATTTATATGAAAGATCCTCTTGTCTGCCAGTGCGACGTGGCAGGCTATTGTAGAGAGGTTGCTATCAGGGAGTATATGAAGGACATGCACCAAGGGACCCATTATGTTATGGTAGTACGAGGTCGTTATAATCAAGTGGGGCCCAATGATCTTCAAGGTCGTATTAACACTTAAGGAGTATTCACGCTAAAATGTGAGTTCCTAGCAAGGATGCTTATCAAGTGGGTGGATTATCCTTGAAAACGAAAGGTCCAAGTCTTTCAGAAGGAAGTTGGTGATCTAAATCCCTTGTCGGGGCTTGGGGCTGAGGGTCAAACGAAGTATATGGGTTCAGGAAGGCTAGGCGCCGATGCATTTGGATAACGTCGAAGAGCTGGCTACGGCCATTTCTCAAGTAGCCTATCATGCTAACATGTGTCCAAGTCTAGAGGAGGTATAATAAGAGCTAGAAGATTAGAAAAACTACATATGAATATTACAAAGAAGTCATTTTAGAGGAAATGCAAAAAATGAATGAATAATTATTGCAAATAATGAATAAGGGAAAGTTAATTATTAATAATTAAGAAATATTCAAATGATAAAAGCTTATCGAAATAGTCCAACTCAACCTCATATAATTGTACATTCTATGGTTGGTGTGAAATGGAGAACCACAAACAATATGAAGTTAAAGTTTTAGATTATCCGTGTCGTAAACATTATTTGTTTATGGTGCAAATAAAATAACTTTTGAATTTAACTTTAAAGCTTTAGGAGTAGTAGTCGAATTCAAACCTTTTAGGTACCAAACCTAATATATATATATATATATATGCTATTGCTGGGAATCAACAAGGGAGGAGACATGGAGGATGTGGTAGTATTGTTGGAGGTCAGTTTACTTAGTTTATAACAGCCTATTTTCAGTGGCATCAAAAACAGTAGTTTCGAGACCACAATTCTAAAAAACGAGTTAGTAAATATTATTTATTTAATATTTATGAGTATTTATTATAGCCGAATGAAGTTTAGTAGAGAAATTTTAATGTTTAGCTAGTTAATTAAGTGAAAAGGATTAAATTGTAAAAGTTACAAAAGTTAATGTTTATTACCTAAAAGTATTAAATAACTATGGAAAAGTAAATTGATGAACTTAAATGGTAAATATACCATATAGAGAAATAGTGGACAGCTATGGACATTGAATTGTTAATTGTTAATTGTTAATTGTTAATTAAGTTTTTAAGGGTAAAATAGCAATTAGACAAAAAAATTAAAACAAAATAAACAAAACATGAAACAATCATCATCTTCAACTTTTCTTTCACCCTAAAAACTGAAACACCATAGGCAAGGGGGGAAAAGCTTCGGTCAACACATTTTTATTTGCACGGTATGATATTTTGGCCTTTTTTATAATTTTTATGTTTTCGTTATCATTTTAACTTAATTTAGCTAATTCGGGGGTCAATTCATAAAATTGTTAAATGTTTAGGGACTTTCATGAATGAATTGGAGGTTTTTGTGAATTTAGTTGATAAATTATTAAGGTTGTTAGTTAAATATAAGTATTTTGTTAAGTGATTTTTTATGATATTAATGTTTAGGGACCTATTTGAGAAAATAGTAAAATTCAATGGAATTAAGGTGAAATGATGAAATATGTGGGATTTATTGGTCCCCTAAGAAAACTGGCTAGCATGGGTTCTCTTTAAAAATGGTAAAATTTCAAGTTTCGAGTTTAGGGACCAAATTGCATAAAGGTTAAAATGTTAGGGGTAATTTTGTAAATTTATATTTAAATGGGTTATATGCTTAAATTAATTATTTTAAATGCTGGAATTGGATTAATTGAATAAAAATATTTATCTAGATCAAGAAACAACTCAAACAGACACAAATGGCAAAAAGGACAGTATCGGAGTAGTCGTCGGTTCATGTTAAAAGTTGCTTTTGGGTACAGGTAAGTTCGTATAAGGATTAAATATGTTATTTTCTAAATTGGATGGAATGTTAATGAATATTAATGATATGTATAGTTTAGATTGAAAATTTGTGATATTATGGTATTACGAATCAAATAATGAAATTAATTAAATTAGAAGTTATGTTTTGAAATGTCTAGTTCTTGAAAGTATATTGAAACGATATACTGGATAGAAATTAAAGGTTTAGGGTGAGTAAATGTCCCGTTTTAACCTTGTGAATACTTAGGATACAAATGACATGTCATTAGAGGTTATACGGATTCAAGTGTTGGTCTTGGATGTCCTACCAATGGCTGAGCTCCTGAATTTGTTACGGATTCTCCACAACTCGTGTGAGTAGCATCGTGTAGCTTAACATCCTGACGCACACTCGTGTGAGCATATACAATTATAGGTTATAGTCACAACTCTTGTGAGCATTTCCCAAGTATCCAATGATATTCTATTTGGTTCAACAGGTGATGAAGGTTTAATTTGAATATGTATGTATATGAAAAGGTTTATGTTATTATAAGATGGAATAGAAAATGTTGGTGTATGTGTTTAAAATGAAAAGGGCCTTAATTGAATACATGATGGATGATATGTATATTTATTGCTTATTGAGTTATGTTACATGAAATGGGATGGAATTAAATGTTTATCTATTCACCTACTAATCTTGTGAGGTGGTGCATTAGGGAAGCAAATTTTACTCATGATATAATGAAATTATGCTTAGTTTAAATCATATTATGTTCGGTAAGTTTAATTTTCGTATTTAATTTCCATTTATACGAGCTTACAAAGCATTAGTTGCTTATGTAGTTGTTCCGTTGTTTTGTAGATCATCCAAAAGCTCAATTGGTTGGAATCTTGTCGGAGCACAATCACACTATCCATCTATCATTTTGGTAGTTTTTAGTTATTTTGGAAAATGTTTATAAATGGCATGTATAAGGCTAAAATGTTATATTGGTCCTTTGGTTGTTTTGAGTTTGTGCTAAGCCTATTTGTGGTTAAATGTATAACACCCTATACCCGGCCCGGCCGGCGAGCCCAAGTAATAGGACGCTACATCACCGTCACATATCACATACATTATAAATCGTCCCATTAGCTAGCAAACAACAGTTATTCTAGCATTTATTAGAATTTTTAAGTCAAATATATCCTAATCATCATATAAGCATGCTAAACATACATGAAACGAACTTATAACAAGAATTAAACATGCTTTTAAACCATTAATAAAAATTTTGAATAAATCATGTAGGTATCGATACTGGATCAAAGGTGTCAATAATTCTCCTAGATGGTATCTATACCACCTAGAAAATCAGTACCAAATTAGCATTCTACTTTCTTGCAAAAATTTAAAACTCAGTAATTATAGATATCCTATCAAAATCATCTGTATTATTGCCTCGAGTATTGATACTCGAGAAATGGTATCGATACCAAATTGAGTTACTAACTTCTAGCACATTCGAAATCTTATGGAGGTGTCGATTTTAAAACCCGAATATTGATATCTCTGCTCCAAACAGCAAAAATACAACATTTTAAGGATTTAATCCATTCTAACTAATAACTATCCAACATGCATCTATTATATCATCAAACCATCGTCAAAACGACTATAATAACAGTTTCAAAACATCGAAAACATGACAGAGCAAGAATCAACATATCAAAGTCCAAGTCCTAAAATCCTAAAAACAAATAAGTTATGAAAATATCCAAAACATCATGACAATATTTATGCAACAATTCTACCACATTGCCTTATTCCCGCAATTCCAAAATAATAACTAATAAACACATACTCAAATGCTAAACTACTTGGATCAATTCCTTGGAAAATTCCACACCGCTCACACCGCAACACTAACAATCTACAATGGTTTAAAAAGGAGTGGGTGAGTTTTACAAGATCAGTGAATGATCAAAATAACTACCACACAAACATGTCATCATGTATTATCGAAACAACCATATAGCACAATTACAACATTTCAAACTTTAGTGTCATATTACTTATTCATGCATTATGCATTGATTCATTTACATAGTCATCACATACTCATTTAGGCATATATCACATTACACATATTCACATTTTATGATAATTTTGCACTTGAGCTATGAAACATAAAAATGGGTTCTATCACCACTCATCGGATACACGAATCTCCAACACACCAAATGACTCGTAGAGTCGAACATATCCCAAAAGTGTAGCATATAGCTAACACTCTCCAACACACCAAACCTGTCCCGGGGAATGGAGTTTAGTTCACATTCCCTTATCTCTCCAAATCTGTCTCGGGCCTTAATGCCCCAAAAACACAACAAAAAGGTGAGTACTCACAACCCTATGGCATGCCAACTATATCCAATGGTCTCAAAGATCACAAGGCCAAAATATTCACAAATACACACATTTAATTACTATTTTAATGCACATAATCTATGTTCATAATCATCAATTCATATCACAGATTTGTACACAATGCATGCTTATCGGATTCACATTATAAGTACAACATAATCACTGTCATTTGGCACGTATAACATGCCCACAATCAACTCTTTCACAATAGCCATCATAAGCTTATTTCACATGTCACAATATCATATTTTAATCTACAATTTCACAACGCGCAATCACATATTAAATCAAGAGTGTGAGAAAGCTTACACTCGAAATTTAACTATTCCCAACTAACATAATTAATTGGCTACAAGAAGCGATTCCAAACACTCATCATTCACGCTTTCGCTTAGACGTCGAAAGCTCAAACTAGATTTTCCTTAACTCATAGAAGGTCTTAAAAAATTTGAAGCTTCAACAAGTAAATCACACAACAAGCACAGTCAACATTCAGCCAAAGACTCTCACATTTCAATAAAAAAACACAAGTCTAAGCTAGATTGACCGAAACTTTTGACATAACAAAGTTGAAACTCAATTATCTCAGTCTATACTTAATCTTTTTGCCTAAAACTGATTCCATTCATCTAATTATTCACCTACAACTGATTCTCAACCTTTAAACTACGCAAAAATACCCAATTCATGGTATTGAATTTTGACATGTTATGACAATTTTCACAAAAATTCATTAAAACTCAAGAAATATTTAACGAAACTTTAAACTTGATTTAGAAAACTTCTATTCATATCAAAACTAATTGAAAAATACTTTGAAACCATGTTTTTACTCAAAATCCCAAAATCCACCATTAATGACCCAATTTTTTACTTTTATTCAAAACATGAGATTTAATGGGTAAAAACTCAATTAATAGAACACATAACATCTAAAACTAATAAGAAAATGATTCATTACCTTAGTTGACGAAGAATCAAGCGTTTGATAGAAAATCTGAAAAACCCAAAAGTTAAACAATGGAAAAATCTATGGTGTTTTTAGGTGTTTTTCTTAAAATTCTATGGAGGTTTATTGAATGGATGATGATAAAGGAATTAAGGTTTGAAAAAAAAATCTAATGGTAGAAGCTTGGGAGAGTAAGGGACGACAAAACAAAGTAATAGGGAAAACTATTGTGAAACCTATAGGTGGAGGAAAGATATTAGGTTGAATTTTAAAATTTGGTTTAATTGCTTTATGAACACTCAAAATTTATCCCCTTTTACAAATCAGTCATCATTTCAAAATTAAAGGTCTTTTGAAACTCATTTTCAGAAATTGATTTAATTTTCTAAAAGCCATAGACGAAGATATTTTTGATTTACCATGCTACAAAATTTCAAACACATATGAGCTAAAATTCCCATTTTACCCTTGAAACTCATAGGCCCAATTTTGGAGTGTTACACAACCGTGTGACCAAACTTTGAATGAACACATGGTCTGGCACACGGCCTGTGACACGGTAGTGTAACTCTATTTCGAATACCCACAAGGGTTGGGACACGGCCTTGTATCCCATACATCGAATACTCACACGGCCTAGGCTATGTCACACGGCCATGTGACCCCTATTTTCAAATTTTTCAAATTTTCCAAAATTTTCTATTTTGTTTCAAAATGATCCTAGAACGTTTTCAAAAACTATTTTTAAGGCCCCGTAAGCTCGGTTTAAGGCTCATAACTGTATTGTTTACTATAGTAAAAATGAATTATTGAATGTTATTATTTAATTTGTACAATTGTTTCTATTTGATATTAAATGTTTCAACTTCTACAGTAACACTTCGTAACCTTACTTCGGTAATGGGGACAGGTTAGAGGTGTTACATAGTTTGGCTGGACAGTCGGAGAAGGTGAGTAAGTAAGGAGGTCAGGGTTGTCCAACAGTAAGGAGGCTTGAATGCTTGAGAGTTTATCCCTTCTTCATCGTGCCAAGACCTTCCATAGAAATTGGGTGGTTGCCTTGCATGAATGGTCAACTAGGGCCACCAAGGCCCTTCTGGAAAAGACAGAAGATTAGGTGGACTCAAGCTTTCTAAGCTATTGGTCTTCTAGTGACTGGCTAACAGGTAGCAAGCGCAGGGGAATCTTCTGAGTAACTTGTTGTCTTGCCATGTGTCTCCATCCGAAATAGGTATAACAATATCCCCCAAGTCGAGAGGTAGGTCATAAAGTGGTCTACCTTGAGAAAGACTATTTTTGCTATTTCTGCGAAAGGTGCAACACTGGATGGTTGGAGGTGTAGGTGCAGCTTGTCGTGGAAAGTGAAGAGTGACTATGTGTAATAGCCCGTTTTTGAGTCAGATCGAAACAGTGGTTTCGGGACCACTTAACCGAGTAAAAATATTTATTATATTATTTTAATAAGTTTTACAACATGATGGAATTATAGTATAAAAATTTCATTAAGAAATTTTACCATTTAAATACTTAATTTGATAAAAAGAACTTAATCGCATAAAATGTAAAAGTAACATGCTATAAGTTAAGAGTATTTATTTGCTGATAAGTTGAATGAGAGGTCCTTATTATGTTATTGGACCAATGATAGTGGTGCTGGTCATAAATGACCTTAAAATATGTGAATTATGCTTTTATTTCATTATGGTTAATTTGGTAAAATGGTTATTAATATTGAATGAAAGTAAAAACAAAACAGAAGGTGGCAGTCATTTTTTTTCTGCACGATTTTGAAGTTTAGAAAGCCAAAGTCATGGCTTTTACATTCGGCCAAGCTTAGATTCTCAATTAGGGTCTGGTTTTTATTCCGTTTTTAATAATTTTTACATTTTTGAGATCGTTGCTTTGCATTCTAGCTAGCCCGTACCTCAATTTCTGAAAATTTTGATGATTTTGAAATGTGCCATTGTTGAATACTAGTATATTTTGAAGTATTATGCTAGATTATTAATGGGTATTGAAATATATACAAGTTTTATAAAGTAAATTTTGACAAAAATGAGCATTAGGGATTTAATTAAAAAATAGAAATATTATGTTAGAAATGTGAAATAAATGAAAATATGGGCTGATTAGAAGATATATAGTATTCGGCTAAGAATACGTACAAAGAAATTTCGTATATTTTGTGTATTTGTGAATTAGGAACTAAAATGTCAAACTGTGAAAATATGATGGCTATTTTGTAAAAATGCCAAAATATATTTATATGGATTGGATTGATTGATTTGGTGAATAAATGAGTTAAATTTGAATTTGTATAGATCAAGATAAATAAATACCGGAACTTGATCGGGGGAAACAAAGTTAGACGGGTAGACGAAAGTATTCGAGCAAATACGAAGTAAGTTCGTGTAGCTAGAATTGAATTATTAAATATTTGTAATTGTCCAAAAATGAATGTATGTAAGTTGAATGAATGATCCACTTGAATTTTAAATTACCGATATACTATTATATTACTGTTTACATGAATGCAAATGAAATGTTACAAATACTATATACGTTATATAGATTTGGTATAATAATAGGCATTGAATATGAAATTTTGAGTATTTAAATGTATGTATTTAATTATATTAAATATATATACACATATGAATTGAGAAATTGAGCTATTGATTTTTCATTACTTAATTGATGAAATTGGATAATACCGAGCCCGTTTGAACTTTAGAAAATCGTAGGATACGAGTGACTTGTCACTAGGGTTACCGTTTGGTCGAGCTCCTGCATTTGCTGTAGACTCACCCCAGCTTGTATGAGCTTACCGTTTCAGCTCTACGGAGCTTACCGTTTTAGCTCGATAGAGCTTACCGTTTATCATCTCAGAATGAGCTTACCGATCATGGCTCGAAAGAGCGAAAATGACAATGAATTGACGAATTTCTAATAAATACACTTATAGTGTATCACCCGTGTATCCCTCGATGTTCTAATAGGTTCAACGGGCATAATTACTGTTACTAATCATATGAATAAGTTATATAATTATTTGGATGAATTACCATTGATATGTATAAGTTACCATTGATACAGAAAAATTTCTATTATTACTGATGAATTACAGGTTACACGAATAGGATGGAATTGATATAAATGCTATATGATTTACATGAATTATTTGTTTTATGAATATATGAATTATAGGGACGACATGATATATTTAGCTATATGGCTAACTCGTGGATGGTGATGTGAATAGACTTTGTGGACAAATGAGTTGATTTTAATTGTTTTAAATGCTTAAATGTTAAATTGGTAAGTTTAATTCTATATTATACGGCTTAGTAAGCTTAATGATTACTTCATTTATTTTCTTATGTTCTATAGACTTCGGAAGCTAGCTCGATTTTGGACTAGGTCGGAGATTTGCTATCACACTATCCAAACAATTTTCGGTAATTTTGGACCTTATGTAAATAATGTAAATATGGCATGTATAGTTAATTTTTGGTATGAATTTTGGGGTTTGATCAAGCTATGTGATATGGCTTGAGTTGGAAATGTTTAGTTTAGAATGGAAACATTATGTGTTATGTTCATTTTGGCTGCACTTTGATAAATGGTATTTTGGTATATTTGAATATATAATGCATTGGTTGCGATTTTATATTTGCAGGGAAGGTTCAATAGTTATAAAGGGGTTATGTTCAAATTTTTCTAAAAAAAATAAAAAAATGAATGAAGTCAATTAGTAAGAATTTATATGAATTTATATTATATATGTTTGTTATTTATTTAAGAATTACTGTATATTGTCCGAGATATCTGGTAATGCCTTGTAACCCAATTTCGGTGACGGTTAGAGGTCAGAGTTGTTACACTATGAACTTCTAGAGTGTTTTGCAATAAATATCTTCTGGAGACCATGCCTAGAGAACATGTAACAGCTCGTTTTTAGTGAAATCAGAATAGTGGTTTTGGGACCACAAATTCGAAGTTAAAAAATGTATTTTAATATTATTTTAATATCTATAGCATGATAATATGATAGTATAAAAATTTCGTTAAAAAAATTTTACCGTTAGTATGCTCAATTTGATAAAAAAGACTAAATCGCTTAAAGTGCGAAAGTTGTGTTCAATTAGCTAAAAGTATTATATAGCTATAGAACTTTAAAATGGAGGTCCTTATATGGTAATTAGACCATTAATTGAGTTAGTGGATGTGCATGGATAGGTAATTGAGTAATTTTTAAAGTTAGGTAAGGGTAAAATGGTAAAAAGGTAATTAATGATAAAAATAAAATAAAACAAAATAGTTATCATCTTCACACATGCATGAGCTGAAAATTTCAGCAAAGAAAACACCATTAGAGACCTTCAACATTTGGCCAAGCACTCCGTTGCATGGTGAGTGATTTTCGTTTTGTTTTTAATGATTTTTATGTTTTCGGGATCGTTGTAGCTTAAGCTAGCTAAATAGGGGACTAATTTGCAATATGATTGAAAGTGTAGGGTTTTTCCATGAGAGAAATTTAATTGTTCTTGATGTTTAATGGAAGAAAATGAATCTTGGTTGTTAAATAAACAACTTTTGTTAAGTGAGTTTTGTTGAAATTGTCAAATAGGGATTTAATTGATAATTATGAGGATTATGTGTTAAATGTGTGAATTTGTGGATTATATGGGCTGCTATAAGCACATAAAAAATTCAGCTAGGCTTAGTTGTGAATGAAATTACATGAATTTTATTTTACGAGCCTAGAGACTAAATTGTAAAGAAGTCAAATGTTTACGGGAAAAATGGTAATTTTTCCATAACATAAAATTTGAATTGAATTGATTACAATAATGATTAAATGAGTTAAATGTAATTATATAGATAAAAAAAAGTAACATTCGGAATTAAATCAGGAAAAAGATAAAGTCGTGGACTAAACGATCATATTCTCTGTTTGAGTTTGAGGTAAGTTCGTGTAAATAAATTGCGTATTTATATGTTTTGATTGAAATATATGCATGTGCTTAGTTTAATTATTATGTATAATTATTGAGCGCATAACCGATGATGTACGAAGAATACCGTGCCCTATTTGAACCTTAGGAATTCATACGATACAAATGACATGTTATTAGGGTTACCATTTTGGTTGAGGTCCTGCATATGTTGTGAACTCACCACAGTTCGTATGAGCTTACCGATTTAAAGATCGTAAGAGCTTACTGATATTCAGCTCGAAAGAGCTTACCGTTTCTCGCTTGTATAAGCCTACATGTATAGGAATTGACAGAATATAGTTCAGTGCACCTCGTGTGTACTACCCGCGTATCTAACGAGATTCTAAGTGGTTCAACAAGCATAGTATTATTACGAGATTATACAAGTTCGATACGAACTAGTACAGGTATTTATATGGAAATGGTTTATATATGAAATACGGATAAAAGGTATAGATGTTACATGTACATGGAATTTTAATGATTGTTGAATTCATACATGATTCTCATGTATATTTTAGAGGTATATTTTGGAGGTATGTTTGGTATGATTTAAAGTGGTTAATGAAGGTATGTTTGGTATGATTTAAAGTGGTTAATGGATGTACTTATGATTCATTTTGTATGTGTGGATATTATATGTTATAAACTTGACATTGGTTGGTTTTGATTGCCTATTTATGCCATGATTATATGCATATTGATGTGTATAGGTTGGTACCAAATTGGGTGAGAAATATGGCTTGGAAAATAGCCTATTTTTGTCCACGCGAGTAGAGACACGGGTGTGTGTCTCAGCCGTGTGTGACACACGGCCAGGTGCCTGTATCTTTCTTAGAAATCAAGTCAGTAGCTTCACACGGCCTAGCACACAAGCGTATGGCTTGGCCGTGTGGCACAAGTCAGTATACCCTCCAATTTTCACACAGCCTAGCACACGGCCTGACACACGGGCGTGTGAGGCCATTTTGTAGGGTACACGGCCTAGCACACTGGCGTGTCTCTTGGCCGTGTAAGACATACAGCCTGGCTACATGGGCGTGTGTCCCCTATACTTTGGAAATTTTCAATGTTTTTCTAAAAATCCCTTGAGTGTTCGATTTAGTCCCGAACCACTTTTAATGTCTATTTGGAGCCTCGAGGGCTCGTATTAGTGATCATATTAATAAATTTAAATGGGTTTTGTTTTGAATGAGAAATGATTATGAAATGTATGGTTGTTTGGTTTATAAGTCTGATAATGCTTCATAACCCTGTTTTGGCGTCAGATACGGGTTAGAGGTGTTACAGAACAGTGATAAAGATAAGCACTAGTTTGCAGCTACATGTGTTGGATTGTTATTGGCTGCTGCAACAGATGATTAAACGATGCATTTCAAAAGGACCTTTATATATTCTTTGTTTGTTCTTCTTTTTTACACAAAGCCTCTGTGTTTTTTTCAAAATTTATTTTTGCTTCTTGTTTTACAGTTGTGTTCTTACTTCTGAAGTTTTTTTGCATTTTGGGTTTCTTGCTCAATTTATGTGGCATTTTCTTGTCGTGAGGCTTTCCTGTTTTGATTTTTTGTGCGATATTACCTTTTTAGCCATTATTTCAATGTTTTTAATGTTTTTTTCCCATGAAAATCATGGCTAGAGGTAGGGGCAAATCTAGTAACATTCTAGCCAGAGATGGTGGTAAATCTGATGTTGCTCCACCAAAGGGGGCAGAGAAATAGCAGAAGGTTATTGTCAGGCAACCAAAGAGAATAGTTTATGAGCCAGTAGCGAGCCTTATCTATCTATGTCGAACCACGAAATTGAAGATGCGGAGGTTATTGAGGTATCGCAGGTTGACTGGAAATCACTATAAGTATGAGTTTAAAGTCTTGGAGGGAACCTGCCATTTGAGTGAAGTGTTTGAACCAGGCTTCTACCTCTTGCTACATTTTCTTGAAGCTGAGTTCACATTATTTTTTTCGTGACTTCATGTGGGACTTACTTAATGACTATGGCGTGGTATCCGAGCAACAATCAGGCATATCCTAATGGGTGATAGTTGGATATTTCATTTTACGCTAGAAAAGGAATATCCCTCCCTCTGCATATTTTTCAATTCACGTATTAAAATAATTTCTTGTACCGTGAGTTTAGTAGTGAATTTCTTCTCTGGACAAAACCTCATATAGAAGCAGATGTTGCATCGAATTGCATTGCCAATTTAATTGTGTTATTTCTAATGTTTATTGGTTTTCTCATATTATTATGGCAATACTATTTTTTTAATAGAAATAGTGAATAAAATATTAATTTTTAAACATGATAGCTCGCATAGTAATTCATGTGTATTTCATACTATTTTTTAATTTTAAATATTTTTATAAATTTTAAGTTATTTCTTGATGTGATATATAAAACACGTCAACACGAAATATACATGAATTACCGGTTCAATATCGGTAAAAGAAATTAATGTTTTAATTGGTATTTTATTTTAAAACGACTTTATAATTAAATGCAACTAAAATAATAATAGAAATTAAATTACAAATATAATATTGAAGGTTGAATTAATTATTATGAATTAGTAAATTAAATCTGTCCAATGATACTTCTGCCAACTAACTTGACTCTTCTCGAGAGAGATTTAATAATTATATTCAAACCTTTCAATTATAGGATGAATATTTAATTAGATAGTTGAGAAATCATTCAACAAATGGATAAGAATTAATCTTAGTTTATTCATTGATTCTTAAATGGACAATTATGGAATATGAAGTAATGGAGCTTTTGTCACCATAAATGTTCAATGAATAAACAATGCAAAGTATAAAAGTAAATTAAATAAATGAACAGTAGCAGCACTTCAAAAACGTGATGAAAATATTTTCGGCTCTCTGCCATCAGCAACTTCCTGGAATTGTCTAAACAAAACAGAAATAGCAAGCAAATAACCATATTTTAATACCCAGAGTTTCAAGGTATATATATATATATATAATCAAACAGCAAATTTTAGAAACTCAACGGAACCATTGAAATCAAATCCATACCTGCCAGTCTCAAAGCGTCAAAGTCGTTTCTAGCAACAGACAAACATGTACTGTGATAGTGCTTCAAATTTTGACCTCAGCCTCTTGGACTCGATTCGTCAGTATCTTTTGGAAGATGATTTTGATACAATTCCAGGACAGGTTGTGGAAAATCTACCAAAGAGTGAGCTTCATGATGATGCGATTAATGTGGATCAATGGATAAATTTTGATCAGTTGTTTGAAGCAGCGGAGGAGAAAGTCGCCGTTAATAATGTTTCATTTCCCAGCTTAGAAGTGACTTCTGAGATGGAGACTACCGCGGCTGTCCCTAAACCTCAGGCGCCGCCGAAGAAGGTGAATTACAGGGGAGTAAGGAGAAGGCCGTGGGGGACATACGCGGCGGAGATAAGAGATCCGAAACGAAACGGTGCGAGGATCTGGCTCGGTACATACGAGACTCCCGAGGGTGCTGCGCTAGCTTACGACAGAGCGGCTTTTAATATGCGTGGAGCAAAGGCGAAGCTGAATTTTCCCCACCTCATCGGCTCGAATCAGGTGGAACCGGTGAGAGTGAGCAGTAACAAGCGAAGATCCCCTGAGCCGTCTTCCTCTTGTTCATCGGCTCAGTCGCCGTCATCTCCGTCGTCCACGTTGACGTCTGAGGACGTAACTCCGAAGTCGAAACGTAGAAGTGTGATGAACTGTTTTAGTAAAACAGAGTTTGAAGTAGACATGTATCAGTTGATATGAGATGAATTTTAAATAACAAAATTATAGTTTATATTCCCATGGATGTACTTAACTCACCACATAGATTCAAAATTATTGATCCAAGTGTAGTCATTATATGTAATTACTTGTATCCTGAAATCCTATAATTACCCACTTCATTCGTATTGTTGTGCGTTGTATTACATATTGCCTTAATTTAAGATTTGGTGCTTAAACTCTTGGACTCAATTTGATAACAGGAGTATCAATTTTCTCTAATTTTTTATCCATTTTGTAATTGGCCATTAAAAAAAATCTGTTAAGCCACATGCCAATTAAATTTATTAAAAATAAACATATTAAATTTAAATTTGTAATACTAAATATTTAAATATTAAAAACACTGTTGATTTTGATCGATTGTTGATCATCCATTGACTGTGTTGACCGAACATTGATTGGAATTGACCAAATGTTGACCTGCCGTGTGGCATTATTAGATTACGTCATGTGTCTCTCTTTTTATATTTTTTCTATCATATATTATATTAATTAAAAATATAAAAATATATAATATATAAAAAAATTTAAAATATAACGGAGGTAGATTAGAAAATAACTTAGGACAAAAAAGAATTTAAATACTAAAATAAAAAAACTAAATAATGAATTAACCCTTATATATATCCCCAATTATTTGCGTGTTTAAACTAAAAAAGAGCTCATTAATTAATGGAAAACCGTCATTATTGATTTACAAGTCGATAGTGCAAAGATAAGAATAATGAGGACTTTGCTTTTCATTTCAAATATATAATGAAGAGTAAGGTTTAGGTTTAAAATAGAATATAGAGTAGTAGTTGACAATGACAAGGACCTTTGTCTTTATAACATAACATTTTGTTAGCACAGTAGCATCTATCATCTCATGTTCCAACAACCATGAAAAGAATATATATAAAACTAGTTCTTAGCACATGCAAGCAATTGGAAGTACATAGAAATGAGGATAATTTAAAATAATATTGGTGATGGTGAGCTGGATGGATATTCTTATATTATACAATGATAGTGGATTTTATCCAAGGTTTTTTCTTTTCTTTTTCAAAATGAGATGTCATTCATAAAGAATAACTAGTTACGACAAAAGGGTTAAGCCCAACTGAATCCAGTTCTCAAGAAAAACCTATTGCCATCAGAAGGAGACATTGGTATCACAAGACCATAACACCAAATAGAGGAAAAACAAATAAAGTTTGCCAAAAAGCCTTAATAGAGACTTGAGGAATAGACAGCCAAAACATGGGTAAACCAATGGAGCACCAAGACAACTACCTCTTATAGATGGCCTAAGTTTGATGAAGAAGAGATGAGAAAGGATCTTGAGTTTTTATGCTGAAAGACCTAAGAAAGGAAAGGAAAGGAGTGAACGGAGATCGAGCAACCCCGCTCATAAGCACGCCAAGAACCTAGCTTGGTAGAGATATAAAAGAACTCTCTTGAGAGAAGGGAGAGGATAATGGTTAAAATGGATTTGAAATGAAAATCATTGGAGTTAATTTTGTATGTATTGGTTAATACCTTTTGTGTAACAAATTATGTTATTTTTGCTATCGTTGATTTTTGTTTGAAACTACTAATTTTCAAAGAACTTATTGTGTTCCACACTCAATCAATGATGCCAAGGTATGCCACATTATTTTGGCCATGGTCTTTCATCATGTAAATATCCTTGGATAGCTTTTTTCTTTTTTTTTAAGGAATATCTTCGGTTGCTCTAGTCTGCTTTTTGTGACTTTTATTCAGAACCATAGACTAGAAATGCCCTTGTTGAGTGTTCCTAATCACTATAATTATTTTTGCCAAGCTATGCCAACTTATTTTAGCCATGGTTGGTTAGCTTCTTTTTAAGGAATATCCTTGGTTGTTTTAGTTTGCTTCTTGCATCTAAGGATTGGAATAGAGGTGAGCAAGCCATTGATTTAGGTTCCAAGGCATAACAAGGGTCAATTTTAGGCAAGAATGAGGTATAAGAAGTTACAAGAATTTTGTTATAACTATGGATGCAAAGATCACACTATTAGATAGTGTAAATTTGATATCCAAGAATTAGGAGACTGCACTATTAAGGATAAATATATAAACTTCTTTCGTGTGCTATTTCTATGAGAGGGAGTCGATTTATAAATAAGAATGATGAAAGATTTAAAGTTTGGGGGATGAACTTGATAAAAGAGGGTTCTAAAGATAATAAGAATGAGAGGAGAGATGGGGTAATGAGGAAGACAAAGGTAGAAGAGAAAGGTAAGAGTGAAGATGAAATCAGATTTGAAGGGAACTCTGAAAGAGTGATGAAGGAATGGGAAGAAGAGTTAAGAGGTTAAAGGAGTTGGGGAGAAGAGATTAAGATTAAGGGAGTTGGGGATTGAGAGGGAAAAGGAAAACAGGAGAGTAGTTATGGGGAATCTTAGTGATTTATACAAAAAGTAATTTGAGTAAAGATGCAATTAAATCTGGAAAGGAGCTTTTGATTACTAATTAGATCCTAAGGAATAAAGAAAATCATAATCCAAACATTATTGGTGAACAAAGGATAGGGAAAATGAATGCTGATCATAGAAGTTTAGTAAAAAAAAAAAAGTAGGGTAAATATAACTGCTAGAGCTACAAAAATAGGTTAGAGACTGAAACCTTGTCCATGCCAATTTGAGCCCAAAAAAGTTCTGAGTTTGAGAAAATTTGAGATTAAGAAATTTTGAGTTCAACAAACCCTAAGTTTGAAAAAATTCAAAATTATAAGAGTTTGAGTCCAAAACCGATTTAACCCAAGTTCAAGATAAATCTGACCCAAAGTTCAAAAAAGCTCAAATTTATAATTGAACCATCATAATAACTAATATAATTGTATGATAACTTAAAATAAAAATAAAAATAAAAATAAATGATAATTATTTGTTTTATGAAAATGTGTTGATAAGCCTTACATGTTTATATTAATATTTTATTAATAGCAAAAGTAATTAATAATAAATTTTATTTAAATTATGGAGTGAAATAAACTTTTAACAATATTAATTGAATACAAAATATTTTTAATACTATAATTATATATTTATAATAAATACATAAAATTATTAATTATTAAAATCAATAAAAATTAAATTTAAAGATAATATAAAATATATAATGACATGACATATTTATTTAATAATACAATAATTAATGTTATACTTATCACAAATGATTAATACATATAACATTACTAAAAATAATAATTTTAATGATTTGAGAATTTAGGAACTTTTAATTTCTTTTATGGTTTGGGAATTTAGGTTTTACTTTTAGTTTTTTTTATTGATTAATTTTTTTATTTATATTAAATTTTTATTAATATTATTGTATTTATATTAATTTTTAATTTGGAATGGGTTTATTATTTAATTTGGGTTTTGGGGTTAACGAGGGATATATGTTGATTTTAAAGAAAGTTTAAGAATTTAGGCCAGATTTTTAAAAATTAGGAAAATAGGTCGTTTTTGGAGAGAGAAAGCAAAAACGCCTCCTGCTAGGGGTGAGCAAAATTCGATTCGACTCGAAAAAATCGAAAAAAAATCGAATTTCGAGTTAAACGAATCGAGTTATTCGAGTTAATCGAGTTATTCGAATCAACTCGAATTTTTTTTCGAATTTCGAGCTCGAATCGAGTTGAGTTTTCGAATTCGAATAACTCGAATAATTCGAATAATTCGAATATCAAACTATAATATTTTACAGTTTTACCCTAAACTCCCAAACTTTTTTACTTTTCCCTCAAAACTTTTACTCCTTCCCACTTTTCCCCCAAAACTTTTACTCCCCTCCCCTCCCAACCCCCCAATCTACCCAAAATCCATTTCCCACCAAAATTTTACTCTTCCATTCATTTTTTTTTCAAAATTTTACTCTCAAAAACCCTCAAAACTTTTTATTTTCCCCCAAAATTTTTACTCCCTCCCACTTTTCCCCTAAAACTTTTATTCTCTTCCCATCCCACCTCCCATCTACCCCAAACCCTCCCTCCAATTTTTTTATATTTTCCTCCAAAATTTTACTCCCCTATTTACTTTCCTCAAACTTTTATTCCCAAAACTTTTATTTTCCCCTAAACTTTTACTTCTCACCCTTTACTCTCAAATAAAAATCAAAATTATCCAAAAATCACTAAACATAAATAGTAATAATTTTATTTATATCTACTATTTATATTATTAAATTAAATTTCACATTTTATATTATTTATATTATTGAATTGTTTAGTCATATTGAATATTTATATTAAAATTGAATTCTTAATTATGCCATAAAATATTCGTGTTAAAATTTTATATTGGTATCAATTTCAAATTTTATTTTAAAATAAATTTTATTAAAAATCATATTTTTATATTTAATATATTTTAATTCCAAAATACATAGTGACAAGAATCCAAGATAATTGAAACAACTAAGCAAACAAATAAGCTAACCAAGATATAAAAAATTAATAAATAAATTATGAGGTGATGAAAGTTAATAAAAAATTTGATTAAGGTGGACAAATTTTATTACGATTGGTGACAATGGTTACAAGGACCCAAAATTATTTTTTAAAATTTAACTCGAACAAATATATTCGATTCGATTCGATTCGAATTCCATCTCACTCGACTCGATTCGAGAAAACTTCAAATAAAGTTAGGATGATAAAATGAGATTCGAAAACTCGATTAACTCGAAAATTTTCGATTCGATTCGATTCGATTCGATCGAATGCTCACCCCTACCTCCTGCAGGAAGCGTTTTCAATTGACGTGGGAGGAAAGAGGGTGAAAGCATGTCCTACAACTGAAACATGTCCCTAAATCTGACCCTAACCTTAAATTTAAGAATCCCAAAATAAATTTTCTAAAACTCGGGAATCCCGAGATAAAATTTAATCTTATCCCATCTTTTCCATGGTAGAACAGGAATCTTTTAAAACTTTTCAGAAAAACATTTCTTGTTAGAAGCATTTTTTTTTGAAAAGTCATGTCCAATCTTTCCAACATTTTGAAATTATGTTTCATATTTGGTGGTAGAGTTTCCTATAAAATGAAGACATTCTACGGAGAGGTTTTCATAGTTAAATCTCGAGTAGATTGTTTTCATAAGGAGATTTGTGTAAGGAGAAGATTGTTGATGTTAATAATCTGAAGTTCAAAAATTGACCCAACAAAGTAAATTAGTTCAAGTAAGTGTCGTTCTTTGAATTTGGATAATGAGTACTTACTTTTCTGTATAATGGTTTCATTTTAAACAGGTGAAACAAGTTTTTTGGGCGAAGATGAGTAGATGAATTTGAGTCCTTATTTATTATGACGATAAAATTTGTGACACTGATATTGGGACAATTTTTGTATCGGCATTATCTCCAGAATTGGCTTTCAACCAAAGCATAAAATTGAACTAGCTTCGGTCAAGAATTAGAAGGAAAGTGTCGACTTCAACCCGGAGGAGAATTTGGAGCTTGAAATATAGATATCTAACGTCAGCGAACCCTGTTAGATATGATATATTTGAGCTCAAAGGCGACATGGATGTCGAAGCAATGCTCGATATACATTTTTCTAGTGGAAATGTTATACTAGAGTTATATGCCTAGTTTGTCACTGTCGAGGAAGGTGGTCTAAGTTCGTCTACAGTTCCAATAAATTTGTTTCAAGAACAAGAAGTAGAAAGTCCAACCACATGATTTTGTAGTTGTAACGACCCGATAGTCACGGGTGTCAGAAAATGTATTTCCGAGACTCTGTTCCTGTAAATTGGATTCATAAATATTTATTAAAATTATTTATGAAGCTAGTTGTGTAGTTAATTAGGTTTTGATTAGGTGAATTTGCATGAATTAAAAGTAATTAGGTATAAGGACTAAATTGCATATAGGGTGAAAGTTGAATTATAGATTAAAGAAAAAGTAAAAGGACTCAAGAAGCAATTATGTCATTGCTCATAAATGAGGCGGCATAAGTGCTTATTATTCAAAAAAATAAAGCTAAAATATATATTACAATATTATAATATTATATCTTAATTATTAAGTATATATATTATTATATTATGATAAGATAAAAAGAAAGAAATAGGAAAAGAAAGAAAGAAATGAGAAACGAAAAAGGAAAAGGAAAAGGAAAAGAGAAAAAAAAAAAAGAAGAAAGCAAGGCCTAGGGTTTCAATTGTTCAAAGATTAAATTGATAGATTTTTCGGTTAGAAATGAAAAGGATTGAATTGTAGAATAAATTGTAAATTTTGAGTAATACGGACTAAATTTTGAAATTTAGGGATTTAAGTGAAATTAGAGAGTTAAATTTAGTTTAAAGTGGAATTTGTATGAAAATATAGGATTAATTGTAAAGAAATAAAGTTAGTCTCGGTTTAGGGGCTAAATTGAAATTTAAGTAAATATTGAGTAAAAATTTAAAATATTAAATATGAGATTGAATTGTGTTGTATTGATGAATTTTAATTATTTTAATTCCGTAGCTAACATCGTACCAGAACCCTCGACTAAAAGGGGAAAAGATAAAGTCGACGAGGAATAGCTCCGAATTTCCGGTTTGTATTTCTATAATCCGAAGCTAGTTATTAATTGTTATAATTTTTATTTAATGTATATGGTAAGTGTTGAGGTGAGTAAATTATATTTTGATAATTGATTGAATGAATTGAATTAGTATATATATATATTGAATGGATTGATTTTTGAATTGAAATGAATATATGTGTAATTATATGATTATATGAAAAATCAATATTGGATATTGATTATATCTGAAATGTGAGATTAAACCCTATTAACTGTATCAGGTTGAGCCGGATATAAATGGCATGCCATAGGATTGGAAGAGTTCAGGGATTTCTTCGGCTTCGAGTCGATGAGACACTAAGTGTCAAATTATTACTTCAGATATATTTGATGAGGCACTAGGTGCCAATTTACTTCGGTTTAGCCGATGAGACACTGGGTGTCAAAGTATTACTTTAAATTATCCGATGAGGCACTGGGTGCCAAATTGGTGTGTTTGGTTGGATCCGTATATCCATCCGAGTCTGAGTCGTGTTAATAGGGGTAATTAATTGAAAATTGCATTATGATTGATGTTAGATGATATTGTATGTGAAATGAAAATGGGACAATGAATTGAAATATGGATTGAGACACATGAATTGTGTATTCATGAATTGGATATGGAATGAACAAAAGTATTGTTTAAATGATATGTGTATTATATTGTGAAGAGCTATTTATATAGCAAATATGAGAATTGAGATATTGTGAAACAAATGAAATGTGATATGGTTATTGAAATAATTAGATTGTATATTTGTGATTTCATATTTTTTTTCTATTCGGATTATAGAAATATCACTGAGTTTTTACTCAACGTACGGTTTTGTTTTCCATGCGCAAGTTAGGTACTTAATTTTGATCGTCGATTCAGCATCGAACAACGGTCCCGAACTCAAACATGGTGATGTTTTTCCTTTTGTGTCGGCATGTACCAAATGAAATAACATCGGATACTCGGGAAAATGCTTACACAATCTGTGACTAACTGTTTATGCTCACATGAGCTGTGAAATGGGCTGCTCACACGAGCTGTGGGTTGAGATGCTAGGTTACACGGTGCTGCTCACACAGGCTACGGAAAATCCGCAACAAATGCGAGATTCAACCATCGGTAAGACATCCAAGACCAACACCAAAAAATGTAAATAACCCCTACTGACATGCCATTTGTATCCTAAAGTATTCACAAGGTTCAAATAGGACACATTACATATCTGAATCCTTTAACTTCATTTCCATTATACCATTACAAACACATATCCATGTAATTCATATTTTTCAAACATAACTATCAATTTGATCAACATCACAATTTAATCCAAATTACTAATTGACATATATCATTCAATTTAACCATACATAACATGATTAATTTTTAAACTTTTACCAAAAGCAACAATTAATGAGTTTAAAAAAATATGAACTTACCTAAGCAAAAACAGTTACGAACACGATGCCAACAATTATTCTGCTACTTTAGCTTTCCCACGGTTTGTGTCCGATTGATTTGTTTCTTGATCTAAATAATAATTTTATTCAATTAATCGATTCCAACATCTCAAATAATTAAACTTAAGCTTATAACCCTTTTCAATATAAATTTACAAAATTACCCCTAACATTTTATTTTTTATGCAATTTAGTTCCTAAATCCGAAACTTACAAATTAACCACATTTAAGAAAAACCCATGCTAGTTGATTTCTATATAGTCCCTATTCAGCCCAAATTTATTAATTTTTCACAATAATTTCATGTAATTTTACTATTTTAACAACTTGGTCCCTAAACATTAAAATTACTAAAACTACTTTACAAAATAGTCTTATTTAACAACTAAGCTTAATAACCTACCATTAAACTTCAAAAACACTTCAAAATCATCAATGACACCATTCAAAACATTTAACAGTTTTACGAATTAACCCCCGAGTTAGCTAAATTAAGCTAAAGCGATTACAAATAACATAAAAATCATTAAAAACGGGTAAAAATTACATTCCATGCATGAAGAACAAGGTTTGATCGAATGCTCTCTAAGCTAACTTGGTGATTTTTGGTTAAAAAAAATAAAGGAAAAAGATGATAGCATTTTACCTATTTGATTATGTAATAATTTATGTAATTACCATATTACCCTCAAGAATTTTACTTAACAATTAACAAAATAATGTCCATAACCGTCCACTATCTATTTATATGGTATATTTACCATCTAAGTCTATTAATTTACATTTCCATAGCCATTTAACACATTTAACTAATATAAACTAAAATTTGAAAATTTTATAATTTAGTCCTTTTACTTAATTAACTATTTAAACATTAAAATTTCTTAACCAAATTTTAATATGACACCAATAAATACTCATAAAAATTAAATAAATAACATTTTCTATCCAACTAATTGGAATTGTGGTCCCAAAACCACTGTTTTCGATACCACAAAAAATGGGTTATTACAATTCCACTAATTAAACATCATTAACGAGGCTCTACAGGTGTCATGCAAAATGACATGTTTCCTACATAAGACTTGACGTTTTTCCTGTACGTGTCCTACCAATTTTGGATTCCAAAGTAACTGATCTATGCGCCACAATTGAATTCACCAAAGGTTCAAAACGAAAAAGCTCGCCAAATGTAGAATAGGGATCCGCAAGATGGCAGAACCTAGCGAAACATTCCACAAGAGAAACTTTGCCAATGAAATAAGTCAATTCTCGCGAACTTGACTAGCTCATATGCGAGTCACCGCCAAGTTTACTTGGTCAACCGACCAAAATGCGAACAAGAAATACTTGGGGTGTGACAAAAGGACAAAATAGAATAGGAAAAGGAGTTGACCTAGTCCACAATCTTTTGGGGAATATAAATATCACACTTTTAGAACAAAGAGGGGGAGTCGCCTAGTGCAAAAAGAACAGAACATCAATTTTCAGAAGAAAGCAAGTCAGAAAAGAAGAAGATGGGAAGAGGAAGAATGAGAGAAGAATGACTGGAGGAGAACTACCTTATTTGGCTCGACATCTCTTCACCTTTCTCTTTACCTTTTGTTTCTTTCTTTTACTATTTTGAACCATGGTTGAGTTTTGCTTGATTGTTTTTAATTTGACAATTATGAGCTAAACGTTTGTTAGTTAGAATAAATATGGAACCTTAATATGGGATTATCAGTACTTTGCTAAGGATGCTTGTTGCAATATGAGGTTATTCATTTAAGTGTTGTTATTCATGTTTAATGCTTGTTATTTCCTGATCAATGTTAGTGGGTAATTAAGTTAATTGCTAATCTTCAAAAGGTTGTGATTAATGGATGTAAAACTTGAATGGTGCATGTTTAATTCCTTTGATTTTAAATTTATAATGATATAGACATGTATTGTTACCGTGCATAATCCTATAGGAGTGGTGCTTGTAATTGTATTTTTGACATTAAATTGGCATAGACATATGTTAAATTAGTTAAAAATATTGAATATAGTTACTTCGAGAGAAGCTTATAAAATGTCGATTTCGGATTAATAAATTGTCATAATGTCGCAGCATTGTTGAAGCATTGCTACTAGTAGTTACATATTAGGGGGAAATAGTTATTTTGACTCTTCATTTCATTACTATTAATTTTGTGTTACTGTTTTTAAATTGCTTTGCATATATTTAAATTCAGTTAGATTTTATTTACTTTCCAAGTTGTCATTTGTTAATTTTGTAATTTATGTTTTAAAATCAGTCTCTGAGAGACGATAACTCTAACAATCACTACTATATATTACTTGCTAGTGATTATGCACACTTGCACATCATAAGAAAATTCATGACAAATAGGATTGAGAGGATTTGAGAGAATAAGATTGAAAGAAAATAAATGAAAATAAGCGGGGTATATATAGAAAAAAGAGTAACGATTGGAAAAAGAAATTTATCATTAGTCACTAGCCGTTATCCAACAGATTGCAAATAATTTTCTTTTTAAAAAATGGAAAAAAAAAAAAAGAGTCCCCTATGGGGCGCGTTTTTGTCTCTCTCTTTTTAACAACATATTTTCCTAAATTTCGAAAAAATTAACCTCAATCCCTGATTTTTTTTTTAATTGACATATTCACCAAATTTTCCCCTTGGCTTTTGAATAAAATTTAAATTGGGTTTAATTTGAGTTTGGGTTTGGGTTCAAATATATATTATATTTAATAGGAGGAAATTCGATTAATTTGGTCTAAACGGTTTTTAATTTTAAAACCAAAACCGAACCAACAACATTATATCAACCAATTACCTCACCTACCAATATATATATAAAAACTATTAATATATTAATCAATTATATTTAGCGTAAACTATAGAATTAGTTACCCAACTATGAGTGTATTTATGTTTTAGTCACCCAACTATGAAAATTTTCAATTTAGTCATTAATGTTTTAGATCATTTCTATTTTGGTCACTCTCCGTTAAATGGTTAACGGAAGTGATGATGTGGCATTTTCTAACTAGTATAATAACACATTTAGTCCTCAATACTTACACATTCTATCAATTATATCCTAATTCTAAATAATTCGATAAATAATTTAGCCTAGACAAGCACAGAGGGAAGAGAACACTTAGAAGAACAAGAGAGACTATGGAGAATGTGGAAATATATTATTCAATAAAAACTATCTTGTGTACAAATGAGGTAGGGGAGCCTTTACTTATATAAGCAAGCTCTTTTCGATCCAACGGTTACAAGTCATCTCAATGGACAACTTAGACATAGTGCTTTGTGTAGCTTTGCTCATGAGTGGACCGAGACATATAGATAGTATCAACTATAGCGTGATATCTAATGATGTGAACCATGTCAGAACTTGAATCTTAAAAATAAATCTGAAGCATCCATTTATAAACTTGAAATAACATGTTACTATTATAAGTTAAATTGCGTTAGGCAATGAACCATGCAAAGAAGTTGTGTGAGGATCACTCCGTTTTTTCATTGATTTTCTCTTACTTCAAAATTAAATTTTAAAAAAATCAAATTTATATATAGATATTGTTTTTTATTTTTTTCTTTTTCTTTTTATATTTTTTAACATTTAAAATTATTTTCAAAAACCTCTACGGCTCTGCCACGTATTAATGGTCTCACCCTCATAATCTTCATTCAACTTTTTAAGGAGCTCAACCCCTTGACAGCCAACAAAGTTGGCTTTTCTAAGGTTTTATTTTTTATTATATTTTAATTATAAAATTTTTAATCAAATAAATTTATACTCGCATCTTAATTAGTTGAATTTTCTATAAATTTTGACTTTATACGATTTATTTATTTTTAAAAATAAAAAATTAAATGTGCTATTTACAAAATTAACATTCGAGTTTTAATTCAAACTCAAGTTAGGATGGGATCTAAGCAAGTTTTGATGTTTTTAGATTTGCATTATTTCTAATTTATATCATTTAGAGTTTACATATAAAATATCAAAACTAAATGAAACTAAACTTGAAATTATTTGAATTCAAATTGAAATACATTTTGATCTGAACAATACCCTTAAGATTATTATATATAATTCATTGAATTGAATCAATGATTGTAGTATCAATTGATAAATACTCTTAAAATTACTTGTATACCATAATGTCATTACATTCATACATAAACAAATTCAATTGAATTAATGCTAGTACGATTAATTTTATAATTCATTCAATTAGGTTCATAGTTAGGAAAATGTATATGCACATAATGTCATTACACTAGTACATAAACAATACAATTGGATCATTGAATGTACGACTAATTATATAATTCATTCATTTACGTTCAGATAATTAATGATTGTATGATTAATAGTATATTCATTTAATTAATTTTTACATAGTTCAATTCAATTGGATCAATGATTATATGATTAATATTATAATTCATTTTATTACATTCATAATTAGGTAAATGCAAATGCAAGTAATTTCATTACACTTGTATAGAGACTATTCAATTGGATCGTTAAATGTACGACTATTTATAATTCATTTTATTAAGATCATATAATTAATGATTGTATGATTAGGTGTGCATTTTTGGTTTTAACCAAATTAACCGATCGAACGAATTAATTCAGCTTAATGATAGACCATCAAATCTAATTTAGTCAAGGGTCAGTTAAATGTTTTCTTTTAAAATTTATGTTATTGGTTAATTCATTTCAAAATTGGGTAATTAGCGGAATTAACTAATTAATCAAAATTATTAATAATAGGGTAAACTCCACTATTTGTCACTAAATTATGGGTAAGTTTTTATTTTGGTCACTTAACTAAAATTTGTTACAATTTGGTCACTAAACTATTGAAAGTTTCATTTAAATCATTGGACTGTTAAAATCAATGCTATATGACTTTCTCTGTTCACACGCTTGCACCAAACGAAAGCTCTCTTTCCCCTCCTCTTCTATTGTTCAGTTTTTTTTCATAAAACAGGTTTGGACGTCACGGATCTACCAAAATCCAAACAATTTGTTTTCCCTAATCTCCAACACTGATCGTTAGATCAACTTGGATCTAAGGTATGTTCTTCTATTTGTTGATACATTCTGATCCATTGTATCAGTCGTCGAATCATCTGCTGGCGAAACTTTAAAAAAAAAAAACACTTAACCACCCATTGACTTACATAAAAACTTTTGAATAGTTTAGTGACTTAAATGAAAACGTTCAAATAGTTTAGTGATCAAATTGTAACTTGTTTTAGTTAAGTGACCAAAACGAAAACCTACCCATAATTTAGTGACTAATGGAGTTTACCCTTAATAATATATTTTAAGCCCGATATATTAGATAGGTCCAATACATTATATAAACTTAAAATATAAATATTAATAGATATATATTATAATAGGCTTAAAAGGTACCATGAAAATAAAACTAAAAATATAAAAAGTATAAAATTTTGGTTAGTTCAATTAATCATCCGAATTCATCAAAATTATTCCAGTTGATTAATAGGCTTCTAAAAATTCGGTTTGGTTAACGATTAGGGTTTTAAAATTTCAGTTAATAATAATTTAGTTTGAGTATTTACTGAACCGACCATTTGAACACCCCTATGTATGATTAAATGTAGAGATGACAATCGATTAGATAAAAGTGGATTGCAAATCAAATTATTTTGAATTTAATCTTGAGCTTAGATTTGTTTTATATTCATTATAATTATATATCTCTAAATTATCAAAAAACTCTGTTCAGAATTTTAAAAAATAAAATAAAATTTGAGTCATGGGTTAAGTAACAGTTATAAAATAAATTGAATTAACATATTTAATAATATAAATATATTTGTATGAAGTCAATGTGGCACGAGACGACTAAAGATTGCATTGTAGACGACTAAATATAGATAGGTGAAATGTTTGTTTGCAGCTTTTGTGATCCTCTATTTATAGCTTAGAGCAGTAGGCTGGTTTGCCCCACTTGTACTTAAATTCTTTAAAAACCTGATAAGTGTACTTCACGTTTGTTAGCTAACCGCTTTTATTTGTTTGTTTATTTATTCTTATACCGCTCTTCGTCGTTTCATTTCTTCATCATATTGATTCTCGACGTTGTATTAGGTAAGGCTATTTCAATTTCAACTTAATCTCGTTAAAGCTAGCGGGTGAGGATACATCATCTTCTTCAATCAACATCTCAACCCCAATTTTTGTAGTTTTAATTACGTAAATTTTTGTTTTAGTAGTTTTTAGTGGTGAACGTGGGACCAAATCGAGTTAATTTTTTTTGAGTTAATCGAGTTAACGAGTCTTATTTTATCATCCTAATTCGATTTGAATTTTTTTCTAATCGATTCAAGTGAAATGAAATTCGAGTTGAGCCGTATCGAATTGAGTGAAATTATTCGGCTTAAATTAAAAAAATTAAACATGCCAAATTAAAATCTTATTACAGTTTAACTAATTCCATGTCAAAGGACGTAAATTTAAAACCATATATATTTAAAAACTTTTTCAAAGCAAAATAATAATTTTAGTATGATAAACTTGAATCATTAGTTAACTTATTTAGGTCCTAAAATTATTATTCTAGAATTTTTTAATTTTTAACTTTCTTTATATATATATTTTAGAATTTTTTGAAAATTTTAAAATTTCAAAATATAAATTTTAGAATTTTTATAAATATTTTTAATTTTAAAATTATTTTGAATTTTTGAAAATTATTTTTGATTATTTTGTAATTTTGTTGAGAGAGATCAATTTGCTCATTTTCAAACCAAAAAGGCATTTATACCGATTTGTTATTCGAATTATTCGAATTATTCAAATTGTAAAATTCAATTCAATTCGAACTCAAAACTTAAATTACTTATTATAGTTGACTCAAATAATTCGAATAACTCAATTCAATTAACTCGAAATTCAAATTTTTTTTCGAATCGAATCGAGTTTTGCTCACTCTTACCTACAACATACCTAAGTTGGATTTTATTTACTTCAATTTCATCTTTCGAGATTTTAGTCTTATTAGGTAAATCTTTACTTTTAGTCTCCAATCTATATAAGTTGTGAATATAGTTTATATTCTTAAATTTGATATTCTTAGTTTTTATATATATTTTAATTTCATTAATTGTAATGACATGTTTTTTTGTTAGCATTTTATTAAAATAGTAAGTTGACGTGACATTACATATATATGTGATAATATATTTGATACATAAAACTTTTGAATTAACATAATTTAACACTAGTTATAACTAAAATTTTAAAATTCAAAATGCACGATACTAAAATGATCAAATTAAAATACAAAAATTAGTAATACAAATTATCATCTATATTCGATAAAAGTACCATGGAGGTCCTTGTATTAGGAGTTAGAATGCATTTGACCCCTTTACTAAAAAAATAAGCAAATTAGTCACTGCACGTTAAATTAAATAGCAAATTGGTTCTTTCTAGTAAAAATGGATGACTGGCGTTAATAACCAAATAGTTACTTGTAACGTGCCATGCATGTGTACCTCATTCTAACATACAAGTGTTGACACCATTTTTTTGGTTGACTTATATTTTGAAAACGAAAACGAATATGGGAGTCGCCACCAATCCTTTTTGATAAGGTGTGATCAGGTCACCTTGAAAAGTGGTTGTTTTTAATAAACAATTTAATTTTATTAAAACAACGATTTTGGTCTACGAAATCCAGAAAAACGGGTTCGGGAGTCGGTTACGTACGAGGAAGGATTAGCACCCTCGTAACGCCCAAAATTGGTACCTAGTTGATTAATTAATGTCTTAGTGTCGAGAATTGGAAACTTTGAAGAGATTCGAAATACAATCCTTGTATTAAAAGCTCGTATAAATCAAATTACATGTTAAGACCCTCTCATTTCGGAGAGAGAAAATGTTATACCCAATGAGTTAGGGCATGATATTTCACATCCTCAAAAATGAGCTTGTCCTTAAAAAACTCATGCAATAAAATTCAAAAGGATATTCAATTGTTTAAGTCAGATGAAGAAATCGTAGTCCAATACGTTAGGGCACGATTTCTCAAAATTCCAAATATTGAATATTGCCTTTATTATTTTTTAGAAAAATCCTCATTTCGAGAAAACAACATGTCATATCCAATGCGTTAGGACACAACGTATCGAATTCCCGATAATGAACTTTTTATTTATGTTTTTGATTAAAGAGCATTCTCGATTATTTGAATTCAACGAAAAAAATTGGAACCCAATACGTTAGGGCTTAATCATCTCGAAGATCCCAAATACCGAGTATTGCCTTTATTTCCCAAATACCGAGTATTGCCTTTATTTTCAAAATTTTCTCTTTCTTACGAATTTGGGTATAATATTATATAGACGAAATAATAATTATGATAATGTAAATAATACGAGCAATAACAAAATGAACAAATAAAAGGTCAGATTTATAACATGCAAAATAACAAGTATAATAAGCAAGTAAAATTAAAACATTCCCTTTTTAAAATAATGATGAAAACGTGAATAAATAATTAAAAGGAACGTGGACAAAATATAAATATAAATCGTAGAACATATAAAAATATATACATGCATGAATTATAGGATATAAAAAATATGTAAAAGGTATATGTTAAAATATATAGAAATATATAAATATTTATATATATATATATTTATGAAAAGAAAATGTGTAAGTAAATATATATATATATAGTTACGTATATGAATTGCAAAACATATATAAAAATATATAAGTAGGTATATATTCATATATATATATATAATTTATAAAAATATGTATGTGAATGTGTATATATATGTATATAAAATTATAAAATATAAAAATATAAGTATGTATGTATATATTCATGGAAGTAAAGTAAAACTATGTATATAAATATATATGGGCGTGTATAAATTATAAAGTATATAAAGAAATACAAGCATGCATATATATACATATATATATAACAAGTTATGAAAATATGTACAAGTATATGTATCTATATATATATATATATTATAAAATGTTTGTATGTATATGTACATTATAAAGTATATAAAAAAGTAAGTATATATATATATCAAAGATGTGTATATATGTATATGATTTAATCTAAAATTAAATGGTATAAATGAATAAATAATAATAATACAAAACTAATAATATGATATAATAATATTATAATGAATAGATAAATATAAAAAGAAAATAATAAGTAGATTAATTAATAATATAACAAAAATAACACAGATGGACCGATTAGGGATAAAAATAAAATTTAAAGGTCGAAACTGTAATAAAATAAATACAGAGGGGCCAAAATGGAAAGGTACGAAAGGGCGGAGGGCCAAATGGGTAATAAACCCTATTTCCAGGCCACATATCCACTTCCTTGCACTAGGGATTAAATCGCAACGCGCAAAAATTAAGCAAAACAATTTAAAAAATAAATAAACGACTGAATTAAAACAATAAAAAATGTGGAAGGACTATGCACGCAAATAACCCAAATGGAAAAAAGGCACGGATCCTCCCTGGTCGGGTCACAGAGTGGGTCAGGGGCTGCTAAACAGCGTCGTTTTGGCTCTGGGAACCTTAGCTCAAAAGGGCACCGTATTGCCTTATGATATAAACAACCCTTCCCTGAAACAAAAGTCATTAGTAGCCCGTTTAAAAAAATATATACGTTGCCCCCCTCTTTTGCTCTGCTAGGGTTTCGACCCTAGCATCCATGCGGTCGCCGTCGATCGTCACCATGCCACCACCGTGTACGGTGGTCTAACTTCAGGTAGGTTATTTTCTCCCTTTTTTTTATATATACAGATATATATATAACATGTATATATACATAGTTTTTTTAAAAAAATAAAAAATAAAAAATAAAAAACAAAAAGAATGAAAAGGATAATAAAATAGCAAAACCTTACTTTCATTTATTTTTTTATCTACTCCTTTTTTGTTTTCTGCTTGAATCCCTCATCTTATTTCAGAAAATTTTTCTTTTTTATTTCTAATATATATAATATATAAGACTGAAAGTTAAATAAAAAAACAAATAAGAACAGAATAATAAGAAACGAAAAAAAAAACCTCTTTTTGTATTCTATTTTTTCAATCCCTTTTCATACAAAAATTTCCTCCTTTTTACAATATTTTCTCAGGCCATTTATTGCCGATTTATACGCTGTTTTTGTTTGCTTTTGCTTTGCTTCTGTGTCTGTCTCCTTTTTGCCCTGTTTGTAGGTTTTGGCAAGGTCAACGAGCGTTGGAGGGATAGCCCTGGCCATTTTAGTGCAAGGCCGCAGATGTCTGTCATGCTTCGGGCGACGAGTGCGCTGCAAGGGCACGAAGAAGCAGTGCGGCGCACATGGTGCCCTACGGTTTCTTTTTTTTTTCTGAAACAGTTTAAGCTTTGGGCTATTTTGGGCTGCAAGGTTTTTTCTGATTTGGGCCATATTGGGCCTGTTTGTAATTTGGACTTTATGAATATTTTTGTTATTTTGGGTTTTATTTATTTGTGCTTGGGCCCGAACAAAATGGGCTATTAGAACAAAGATTAGTTTTTAACCGTACGAATAAATAAAATTTTTAATTGAAAGATATACTTACTCCTTGTTCTAATGTATAGAAACTTATTTGTCCATTTTTAAGTGGAAGAGATAAAATGCAATCCGATTATTACAGTAAAAAAATCTCCGATTGTGGAAGAGGGTTAAAAGTTAGAGGGAAAAAAATTTAAAAAAAAAAAAAGGGTTAAAGGGGGATGGAGAATCAGATGCCCGTGATCACAGCATAGTGGAGCGGCATCTTCATGGCTCTAAGCTGAATTAGAAAGGCTCAAAGTCTTGAAGCAAGAAAGTCTACTGCAAAAGTTGTGATTTGAAAGAAGAAAAGTATAAGAAAAAGGAGGAGGTCCAGTGAGTGAAATAGGAGGGAAAATAAACCTCCCTTTCACCATTTTCAATCTTTTGCCTTAAACCTCTCACTACTTTTGGTGTGGAATATCTATGTTTGCAGTGCTTTGTGGTGTGGGTCTTTCTTTTTGAATTTGGGTTCCCCATTTTATGCGTCTTTTTCTTGCTCATTAAAAAAACAAGAAGAAGATGACTACATTTAATCTATGCAGGAGTTCAATATTCAAAGGTATCTGGCGTGTTGGATTTTACCATTTATATCTCTCCAAACAAAAACAAAAGTCAGATTTTTTGCAATTTTAATTTTTTTACTATAAATTGCTTATTTCTATTTCCTTTTACTTGTTAAATTTTATATATTGAGTTATCCATTATTTTTAAAATATGTAAAGACATGATATGTATGTATATAATTTTTATAATTAGACAACTTTTTAACACGTTTTAAAAAAATAAAAATAGCTTCAAAAGTTTCCTCAAAAAGTATAGGATTAATGCACATTTCAGTCCCTAACGTTATCAGATATTTCTAGTTTAGTCCCTAACGTTATTAAAAACTTTAAAAATATAAAAAACTATAAAAATATTAAAATTATTAAGAAATAGAAAAATATAAAGTTAAAAAATACAGAAAAACATTAAAACTATTGAATTAGAAAATAATAATTATAAAATTACAAAAATAAAAATACATATTAAAAATTACAAAATAATATTTAAAATTACAAAATATTAAAAATATAAAAACTTATAAAATTACAATAAAATATAAAATATGAAATTTTTAAGATTTACTAAAATTTTAAAAAATTAGAAAGTTCAATATTTTTAAAAAAATTATAAATCATGTTTAATAGAACTTGAACATGATATCGTTGTCTCTTGAAATAAAATTATTTTTATTATTTAAATAATTTGAAAAAAACCTTGTCCAAATTTATGATATAAAAAGATCTACCAATTATAAGTTTCGATTGATTGAATTATAAAACAATTATTGTAGGTGATATTCTTCCAAGAGACAACGATCCCATGCTCAAGCTCTAATAAATGTGATTTATGAAATTTTAAAAATATTAAAATTTCTAATATATCTTTTAAATTTTTAGAAAATTTAATTTTTTATATTTTTATAATTTTATTTTAAATTTATAAATTTTCTATTTTAATAATTTTGTAATTTTAAAATATATTTTGTATTTTTTTTGTAATTTTAAAGGTTTTTTTGGATGATAGTGTAACAGTGACGTCATTGTATGACACGTGACAACATATGATTGAGTGACTAAATTTTTTAACGTCCAAATGATTGAACTAGGAATGTCTAATGACGTTAGAGATTGAAGTGGGCCAAAAAAAAAAATTAAGAACCAAAGTGAAAAAATGATATAATTTAAGGACTAAAGTGTACATTAAGCCAAAAATATATATAGTACACATATCCTATATGTGACATCGTGTTTTAAAAATATGTTAAATTAAAAAATACTCAAGCTAAAATATAAGTAAATGACTTTTTTAGTATCTTTCAATTTTAAAATTGAGTAAATTAATCCCTAACAAAAAATTAGAGTAATTTAATCTCATCAATTTCAAACCGAGTAACTAAAGAGAATTAATCATAGTGTTAATGGCTTCCGTCAATTGACATAATTTTAATTAGTATAGGAACAAATTTAGCGTTCGATGTTTACATATTTTGTAATTTTGGCCTTAATTCTAAAAAGTTCAACAAATTCAGCCTCAACATTTATGCATTTAGACAAATATTATCATATAAATTTGTTAATTTAGGATCAAATTGATAGAAATATATAAATTTTAAGGGTTAAATTTATTATTATAACAATCGATGAAAAATATTAACGGTAGGATTTATTGTGTTTAGTTGCTCATTTTTAAAATTAAATTTGAGAGATTAATTTGTTCAAATTTGGAGGATCGGAGTAGGGGTGTGCATAATTCGGGTAAAACCGAAAAAATTCGGTTAACCGACCGAATTCGGTTAATCGGTCGGTTAACCGACCGAATTCGGTTAATCGGTCGGTTAACCGAATTTTTTCGGTCGGGGGTCGGTTAATTTTTTTATGATTTTTCGGTTAACGGTTAATTCGGTTCGAAACCGGTCGGTTAACCGAAAAAATTAATAAATAAAATTATCCAACCCAGCCCAAACTCAATTACCCAACCCAATAAAACTAAAACTAAAGTTTACCCAATTACCCAATCCAATAAAACTAAAATTAAAAGACAACCCAATTTACTAAAGTCTAAAACCCAATTTACTTTAATAATTTATAAATTTTTAAATTTTAAAATAAAAATAAAAAATTCGGTAATTCGGGTATTTTTCGGTAATTCGGTTAGTTCGGTTAATTCGGTTAATTCGGTTAATTCGGGTAATTCGGGTAATTTTTAACCAAAAATAAAAAATACATAATTTTCGGTTAATTCGGTTAACCGACCTTATCAACCGAAAAAATTTTGGTTCGGTTAATTTTTTTTTTTTAAAAATCAGTTCGGTTAACGGTTAAAATTTTTGGAAGGTCGGTTAATTCGGTTATAGTAATTTCGGGTCGGTTAACCGGTCGGTTAACCGAATGAACACCCATAGATCGGAGTGGTCCTTTTATAAAAAAATTAAATATATATAAGAAAATAAAACAAAAATCTCAAAAATTGTCCTTTGTGCGAAAAACAAGACCCAGGCAAAGCAGTTTTTTAGGCTCAAGGTTTAGGTTATCCCAAGACCAAAACGGCATCCATCTTTAACCTGCACTCAAAGGGCAACAAATCTGGCTTTTTATTTATTGATCCACCCTAAAAAACAACACAATTTTTTAATCCTCTCTCTTTTCTTAAACTGTTTGTGGAAGATCAATGTCTACCCTTTAATTATGCCCTTATCTTTCCCACCGCCCCCACTGTAACCCACAATGTGAAAACAAAAAGCAGCCTTCTGCAACCGCAAACACCAACTTTTTTAATTAACCAACCTATTTTTACACATAATTAATTACTAAATCCCCCTCCTTCCACTCATTTAAAATCTCCCAAACCAACTCTAATTATTTTTAATAAAATACTTCTATTATTTAAAATAAAATTTAATTCTAATCATAGTAATTTTTAGACCATTTCTTAAAATACACAACTTATCAAATTAGATTACATCTTTTAAAATTACGAAATTAAATTAATTTTTCAAAAGCGTTTTTAACTGATTTATAGAAAAACGCTTCCAGTCGTCCTTAATATTTTTTTTGGTGCCACTTATTTATAAACTCATAATTTATTTACAATTTATTCTTAAATAATGTAATAATTAAAAAAAAGGGGGCTTTTTTAAAAAATTTATTGATTTATGATTTTTGGATTTTTTTTGAAAGCCCTAGAAGACCCCGCCACAATACCAAAAAGGAAAAAGTTCAAATACCCCATCAGCTATTATTACCTTGCACTCCAGTTCCTTTCATTATTCAGTTGTTAACAAAGCTTAAACCGGGCGCCACCGCTACACTACGCGCCACCGTCTGCTCAGCATTTATTTGCTGTTTTTTTTCCTTTTTCATGTTTGACCAAATAGTGTGTTAGGATGGGTTGTACGGCGTCAAAGCTAGACAATGAAGAGATCGTAAGGCGGTGCAAGGACCGGCGACGCTTGATGAAGGAAGCCGTTCACGCTCGACATCACCTAGCCGCGGCTCACGCCGACTACTGCCGCTCTCTTCGTGTAACTGGCTCGGCTCTCGCCTCCTTCGCGGCCGGTGAGCCTATTTCCGTCTCCGACGAAACCCCTGCCGTTCTTCTCCACCCTCCCAACCCATCTCCTCCACCAGCCAATCCCACCACTCCACGTGTCCCTCCATCTCCCTCCCCTTCCCTGCACCCTCCCCCTCCTCCTTTCTTTCCTTCCCCTTCCCCTTCTCCTTCTCCGACTATAGCTTGCTCGAAACTCCCTCACATACTCTCCGGTTCTAGTGTCTCATCTCCGGTACCCGCACCCAATCGTCGTCGGCCACGTAAGATACCCCCGAAACTCCCTCACATTTTGTCCGAATCGAGCCTTTCTTCTTCTCCTCGAAGCTCGAAATCTGGGTTTTCCAACCACGTTTTCCCTACAGCTTATCCAGCTAATTCCACGTACTCAGCCACTCCTTCCCAAGCTTCTTCCGTTTGGAACTGGGAAAATTTTTACCCTCCCTCACCACCAGACTCCGAATTCTTTGACCAAAAAGTACAACAACGAAAGCAACCTCATCATTTAGATTCTAACTACCCTGAAGATACGGAAGATACCGAAACGGAAAAATCAGAATATGATTTCTTCCGTCCACAAAAGCTGAACCACCGTTACAACATCAGTTCCGGTAATGCCAAGAGTAATTTTGACGAGGAAACGGAAAGAGAAGAAGTGCATTGCAGCGAATGGGGGGACCATGATCATGATCGTTTTACTACAACGAGTTCATCGGAAGAAGAGGGATATGATGACGTGGCATCCAGATCCGAGATCGGGGCCCGCGACAGTTTCCGGTCTTCGAGGAGAGGGGAGTCGGAGAAGTTGCATCATCTTCCTCAGACTCCTCCGCCGGTACAACCGCAGCCACGGCAGCATATGTACGGATCAGCCGCAGGTAATAAAATGGATGATAAGTCGGAGGATGCAGGATTGTCTGCGGGCGGTTATGGAACGGGCGCTATGATGGATATGACGATGGTTGTTAGGCATAAGGATTTGAAAGAGATCGTTGATGCGATCAAAGAGAATTTCGATAAGGCTGCCGCCGCCGGAGATCAAGTTTCCGAGATGCTTGAGATCAGTAGAGCTCAGCTTGATAAAAGTTTCAGGCAGTTGAAAAGTAAGCTTCGGATATGGAAATTTAAGCTTATTTTATTTACAGTTCAAATTGATGTCACCTTGTTTACTTAAATTTATAATTTATTTTACTTAATTTTTAAATTTACAGAGACAGTATATCATTCAAGTAGCATATTCAGTAACCTGAGCTCAAGCTGGACTTCAAAGCCGCCGTTGGCGGTGAAATACCGACTTGACGCGACCGCCCTCAATGAACCGGGCGGTTCAAAGAGCCTTTGTTCTACTTTGGACCGGCTCCTTGCTTGGGAGAAGAAACTCTACGAGGACGTTAAGGTAACATAAATGCTTTCCCTTTCCCTTTGTCTTTTACTTTTACTTTTTCTTATGTACTACTTCGATCCAATCCGGCTCAACTCTGAATTTAGTCTAAATTAATATGATTACTAGACACCGAGGGATCTCAGACAAGAAAAAAGGGGGGTTGGGTCGGAGAGGTGAAGCTTGGGTTAGTATTGGATCATTGTTTCCTGTCTTGCTTTTCTTGATTGTCAATATAGTGGTAGTTTTCTTGTCTGGGAATATTTTCTTCTGCATCGGTGAATGATATTTCGTTTCTTATCTTCAAGTTTGCTTAAATTAGTGCTGGTTGGTAGAGAACGAAGGTGCTCTCACTTAATTTACCTATTTCCTTCCACAATAAGTTATTCAGTTTGATAGTTTGCTGCTTATCTTTTATATTCAGTGCAAGGGGAATAATACTTGTTGGTAGTTTCATGAATTGGTTGGATATGAGGATTCTGGTATCAAAATATCTTGATAAGGAAAGAAATATGCGATGCAAATATAATTTGATACATTTCATATATGTTGGCTTCCTGGGAGGGTGAATTATGGTAAAGCCATGTTGTTCAGATAAGTGCTAATGTAGACAATAATTTTTTTTTAAATTTCAGGCTAGAGAAGGAGTAAAGATTGAGCATGAGAAAAAGTTGTCAGCATTGCAAAATCAAGAATACAAGGGAGAGGATGAAGCCAAGATAAACAAGACCAAGGCCTCGATAACAAGGCTGCAGTCACTAATTATTGTCACATCTCAGGCTGTCTCTACCACCTCTATTGCCATTATCGGGCTTAGAGACAGTAATCTTGTTCCTCAGCTTGTTGAAATCTGTCATGGGTTAGTACTCTTCTTCTCCTTACGTTCCTCTCCTTTTTGTTTTGAAATGGATAAAGGCCATTCTTTTGAAATGTTAATGATGCAATGCAACTACATGCATCCACGGACCATTAAGTATTCTCTAACACTCTCTTGGGAACGTTATACGGGTCATGAAATACCAATCTAAGTACCAAGGTTAGCAATGGAGTAAACTATTATTAGAGTTCCAAACCTTCTGCCCCTTCAAACAAGAAAAGTTCATCTTTTCAACTCTTGCTCTAATTAAAGATTATTTTTCAGCGAAATCGGTACAAATTTTGCTTTTCCTCCATTTCCCATTATTTTCACTCATTGAAATTCGTACTCAAGGGAACTTGTCCCTTGGTAGCTTTAGTTCTTATTTGGGAGGGGAATTGAATGTTAAATTTGTTTCATCTCCTTTCAAACATTGTAAGTGTAGATTTTGGCATGTTGCTGGGTAGGTGAGTCATACGGTAGGTGAACCATTATGATTTGTCCACTCTGGTAGCACATGTGCCTTGTAGTCCTGCAAATTTTTAATTTTTTTATCTTTTAGAGTCAGACAGTGGCCCCAGTACTACTTGACAGTGTTTCTTTGATCTATGAACACCTTTTAGGCCAAGTGGGGGCTGGGGGTTAGGTGCATTGGAGACCGACCATAATCTTTTTTTGACAGTTTGTTGAGAATGGTAAACTAATCAAAGCCCACGATTATCATTGATGTTGCTATCATTGTTGTTCAGCGGCATGATTAAATCGAGTAGAAGAAGTATGATGATTAACTGCAACACCTGAAACAGTTTGCAAATTCTGAAGTGTAACACTTGTTAGATTAGATTGAGCAGACTGACTTGCAGCTGATCAATGGGGTTTATTGCTAAAATAAAACAAAACTGCCGAACAGATGGGTCATAATAATTCAATTGTAGGCTGCTTAAGCTCTCCATAGTGGATCAGCTAATTTACACAGAACATGCCTGCAAACCTTGTGTTGTACTTAAATTAGTATTTTTTTGAGTGACTTTTGAACACTTCATCTCATACGCTACCTGAAGAAAAATATGATGTGCCATACATGAAAGTTGAAGTATAGAATGATAGTTCTCTTAACGGCCGTTTTTTGTTAGTTAGATGAAAACCATATTGTGAATACTTTCTTTTGGTCATTTATGTTTCAATTTTATATATTTTTTGGCCAAATACGTTTCAATTATATTATAATACTATAATTTTTGGTTCCCTTTTCTATAGAAATTCAGCACAGTAGAATTTTTTTGTGCTAAATAATTTCTATTTGAACATTTCTACAACTTGCGTTTGAATGCAGCTTGAGGTATATGTGGGGGTCAATGCATCAATACCATGAAGTTCAGAGCAACATTGTACAGCAAGTCCGTGGCCTTATAAACAGATCAGTGAAAGGTGATTCCACTTCTGAACTGCATCGGCAGGCAACACGAGATCTTGAGTCTGCTGTCACTGCGTGGCACTCTAGTTTCTGTCGCTTAATAAAATTTCAACGTGATTTTATCTGCTCCCTCCATGGCTGGTTCAAGCTTTCCCTTCTCCCTCTCAGCAATGACAATGTTGATGGCAATGCAGACCCTTCTGGTGTATATGCATTTTGCGACGAGTGGAAGCTTGCTCTTGAACGTGTACCTGACACAGTAGCTTCTGAAGGTATCAAAAGTTTCATCAATGTTGTCCGTGTGATATCTGCCAAACAAACTGAAGAGCTTAAGATTAAGAAGCGAACAGAAAATGCATCAAAGGAGCTTGAGAAAAAGGCATCATCTCTCCGGAACATAGAAAGGAAGTTCTACCACTCGTACTCTATGGTTGGTATAGGGCCTCCTGATTCGGGATCTGATCATGGACCGGTTCTGGATGCTCGGGATCCCCTTTCTGAAAAGAAATCAGAGCTTGCAGCCTGTCAAAGGCGGGTGGAAGATGAAATGATGAGGCATGCCAAAGCAGTAGAGGTAACTAGAGCAATGACCCTGAATAATCTTCAAACAGGCTTGCCCGGCGTTTTTCGAGCATTAACCAGCTTTTCTGGTGTATTTACTGAGGCACTTGACTCGGTATGCTCCCGTTCCTATCATATCAAATAGATGAATACATTTTTTCCCCACTTGAATTTTTGAGAAAAGTTAAAAACATATAAGAGCTGGGTTGCTCTTATAATTATTGTTTTGGGATGTGTAAATACATGGGAGGTCTTTGGTTTTGTGGTTCTAGTTATCATCAATTATCAAGCGAAGGGAATTGTCTGCATACGAAATTGCTCGAATTCTTTTAGGGAAAGAAGAGGAAAATGGCAATTTCAACAGAAGAATTAAACAAATTTACATGTGTTACTGTTTTAGGGTTAGTTTAGCAGTACTTTTGAAAAGTATTTCTAAAAAGAGTTGTGAAAAAATGTTTTTGAGAATATTTTGAAAAGTTTTTAAAATTTAAGTATTTAGTATTGTTGTCAAAAAGTATTTTAAGAAATATAATGTTATTTTAAACATTGTATTATAAAGTAACAAATATGTATTTAAATAATGTTCAAATTAGTTAATATTATTATGTTTTAGTATGAATCTAAAATAATTTATTATAACTTGTTAATATTTTAATATATGAAATATAAATTTTAAATATTTTAAGCAATCAATATTAATTATTTATAAAATTTAATTAAAATATATAAATTATACTTTAAATATTTAAATATAATTATTAAACATTTGTAATTAAATATTAACACATTTTATTATTTTAAAAAATAATATTGCGAAATAATGGGTTCGAAGAGAAAGGGATGAGGGATAAAAAATAATTAAGTTTTTGGGAGAAAAAAAATAAAAAATTTTAGCGTCTCTATTTGGCCAAAAGTGTTTTTGAAAAGTTAAAAATTTTAGTCAAAAGTTGCTTGTACACTAAACATAGCTTTAGTTTAATAAGACAACTTCAATGTTATTGCTTTTCGGCAAATATGTGAAATTCAGTACAAAGAAGAATTTTCTTTCTTTTTTCGACAAATTGTTTGGCTATTGAGCCAAGCTAAAATTTTGATTGTTGAATTGTTTCCTTTTTAAAAGGACTAAATGATAAAATAAAAATAAACATTCTATGAGAAACCAATCATATTCCCTTTTTCCCTTCATCTTTTTTTTTGGTTCGTCTCCCTAATTTGCCTCCATCATTACTAATACGAGTTTAAAGTTATGAGACCCAAAAATTTAATTTAGAACAAGGATATCTTGGATTGTTCTAAAATTAAATTCTAGAATATTAAAGAATCTTGACCCGATACCTATAAAGAGATATGAACCAAATGTATAAGAAAAAAAGTAGTCGCCACACTCAAGAAAGAAAGTTTGTGAGTGATAAGACAAAAGTTGGAATGCCACAAGAGTGATCTTGGTAAGTTCGTTGAAGAGTCAAAAGAGAAAAACACTCTAAATATATTAGGTTCTAATAAAATCCCTGTTGCAAACTCATATCTTCCTATTTATACTTGGAAAAACCCTCCAAGAATAGGAAAAATCATATTTAAAGCAACAATTTAATATTTGCTTGAATCCAACCATATAATGAATCTGACTTATCCAGCTATACAATGCTTCTAAAAGCAACTAAATGACTTTAATAAAAGATAAATATGTCACATAGATGATTTGAACAAAGGCCACGAATTTGAAAGCTAAATAGCCATTTCAATTTGCCTTTATAACGTTAAATAAGCCTTGATATTTATTTGGTCCAATCTTGGACTTTTTCTTTTCATAATCAGCTCATATCTCTTGGACTAGCCCATTAAGTGCTTCTTTGAACCATCTAGCTCTTGCTCTTGTAATTGGCCCATTTGGAACTTGCAATGGATCTTTAAGTGATGCTCCTTTATTCTCATCAATTACTCTTACTCATTCCTTTGCCCCTTCTCGTGACTCATCACCATTTTAAATGCTAGAAAATTGACATGCATAGCTATTTTCCATCTAAGTTATCCCTCTTTCGAGCTATTCTTCCACCCATTCTCACTCTATTACTTTTATTGTTGTCTCCTTCCCTCTTAAACCTTTCCTTCCTTCTCCACCCCCAAAAATGAGCATAAGTCTCATTTACAACTATAGTTGGATCGAACACTCTGATTCAAAATCTTCATCGAATGAAGATAAGGCTATGCAACATACTTTGCAAGGTGAACTCCACCCCTAAAACAACATTGCCATTAGAAGAGGACTTGTCATTCCCTTTGACCATTGAGAATTGAAACTGAGTAGAGCTTACTAAAGCCACATTTAATCGGGCACATTCATGACTACAAGAACTTCTCTTCTTGGATGCTTCATCATATCATTAACAGAATATGGAATCTATGAGAGCATGACATAGTTTCATCAAGGGATGGAGGCTTCTTTATTTTTCTCCTCAACCTCCTCTCTAACCTCCTATTTATCTTTAAAGGAGGACCTTGGGCAGTTAACGATTCCTTGCTAATGACAGCAAGATGTACCCCAAATATCTCTCCTAGCCTTGATCTTTTCTCTTTATTACATGTACGAATTCAAATTTGAGGCCTTCCCCTTGAGTATCTTAGGCCTTCTGTGGCTTCCTACCTAGGTCAAATTGTGGAAAGAGTTATTTAAATCGATGACAACGGTAAACTCCCCAGAACATACATTCTCTCAAAGTCTGTGTTGATATCAATCCTTGGAGTCCTTTGATTGTAGGCTGCACAATCCAAAGAGATGGAGTCAGGCAATGGGTTGATTTCTGATATAAACTTGTGTGCAAAATATGCACCAAATGCGGAACCATAAGCCATTCAAGGAATAATTGTCCCTAAGATGACCAGGAAGTTGAAGACATGAACAATGAGCAAATGGAGGAGATTAAGCAAAAGTTCAGGTTTTGAAATAGAATTTGATGTTAACCAAATTTATTTCACGAGCCTTGAGATCAAGAGGTACCATTAGATCAACATATATTGAACTCACCCTTTTTGTCTCCCTCCGTACTAGTTCCTTATACCTATCTTCTCAAGTCGTTTTCATTTTGGGGCCAACAATGTTGAAAACATACAGGATAATGAAAATGATGATGCCAACAACAATGAATAAGTTAAAAATGATAACGAAAATCGAACAAATAAGAATAACACTTAAGAAAAAAATACAAATGATGATGAGATGGAGTTTGACCCTCAATAGCTTTTAAGGAAAATGAAAGTGGTGAACACACTCCCTCGAACAAATTTCTTGTTGAAGAAGCATCTTTGATAGATACTTACCAAGTCCAAGCTAATGCTTCTCTGTCCCTTGCTATGGTTTCATTTTCAAGCTCACTTCGTGTTGTTGCCTCAAAACTAAATCCTTTCACAAATTCAGTTCCTTAGTTTGATTGTATTATATCCAGCGATGATGTTGAAGATGTAATTTACAGTTAGTTCCATGCTACTGCTGCTTGTTTGAGAGAAAGGCTTTAAGAGTGGTGGACAAACAAGCAATTCCAAAAAATTGACAAGATTTAAACTAAATTATCAATGTTTTACATGCCTAGAGAAATATATACCTGAACAGCTGCCTTGCTGAAGCCTCTCTTCAGTTAAGGGATAATGTCCGAAGGTTTATTGGATTCCCAAACACAAATGTCACTTTCACAAATGCTAGATTTCTTCTTAAAGATTTTAGCAACAAATCTAAGTCTAGTCTTGCAAGGGTCAAGAGAGGAAGAAAGAGACTTTCCCCAACAATCAATCTTCCTTTCAATGCCTCGAAAGATGCAACTATCTGTAATGATTTTATCCCTAGAAATTTTTTTATTTACCATCTACGTTGATAATTGAAATGTTTATGTTACTTCTAATGATATTGATCTAATCAAGATGATATCATTGTTCAAAGTAGGTTGAATACGGTGTCGATTCTTGAACTTGAACCAGAGGATGTTCTTAGCCTAGAAAATTACACACCACATGGTTCTTCTCAACAATTCCTTACAGGAAATAGCCCAAGTCACGATTACTTTTCTGATGCCTCTTGTGGGCAATGTGGCCCAAAGGCCAATCTTTCGTGAAGTTGAAGCTAGACTTGATGCCAATATAATTAATGAACCTTCTTGTGTTGATCCAAAAAGAAAATGAGACATAAGTGAACACTCATTTGCTGTCGAGCTTCCATCCCATTGAAGAAGAAAACACTCTCCCACAAAATCCCCCACTGGAGATCTTGATACTCATCTGTATGAATCATCTCCACCCCATACATTTCATTCTGTTTCTTCTGTTTTAGCTATGACTGACTCAAATATTGATGCTCCTCTAATTTCTAATGCTACTATTCATGTTCATACTGTTGACATTGAATTAGTTGTCCATCATACCACCATTATACCTAATGATGATGATGTTGTTGATGGGTTCTAACATGTTGTCCCTAAACAAACTCCTAAACAACCATGATCATGCTAAGTTGGAATGTTAGGGGAATGGGAAATCCCCTAACAATGTTCCATTGCTCCCTGCTTATCAACAAGTTTAAAGTCGATTGTTTTTTTTAATGGAAACCAAGTCTCATGATAATTACAGAAGTCTTATGTCAAGATAAAATTTTGATCATTTTGTGGGTACTGATTGTGTAGAACATAGTGGTGGTATCCTTTCTTGTGATGAAATCATGTCAATTGCTTTACCTTAACTCTTTATAAAAACTCGTTTTTTTACTACATTGAGGAGAACAACTTCAAAACATGGTTTACATGCATATATGATTGTCCTAAGTTTAATGAAAGTAAAGTGGTATGGGATCAACTTGTCCAATTCTTTAAATCCATTGCTGGAGATGACAATTGGATTGTTTTAGGTGATTTTAATCAATTTATTTGGTACAAAGATAAATTCTCACCCTATTTTGATGAGATTAAAAAGGCTTATGACAATTTTCTTGACTTGTGTAACCTTTCGAAAATCCTTAAGAAAGTTCTTGCTTCACATGGACAAGCAATTGACAATCGAATGATGTGGTATGGGAAAGACTGGATAAGGCCTTTGCCAATGACCATTGTTTCAGCCACTACTTTAGTCATTCATGAATCTATTTGTTCTTAATCTTCCCATCAGTCACTTGAACCATGGGCCAATGATTGTATCTATCAACAACATAACACCCTTTCAAAAGAGGCCTAATAATTTTAAAGCCATATGGACCCTATACCCACAATTTAGGGAAATTATTAAAGAATATTGGAATTCACGCATAGAGAGATCCATTTCCAACAACTTGGTCTGTAAAATCAAGATCATTGGCTCCTCTCTTCGAAAATGGAATAAGGACGTATTTTGTAACCTTCAAAAGGGAAATTGGGCTTAGAAAATGCTTTCATGATTGCTCAATTAGACATTTCTTCTATCCACTCTATTGAACATGAAAAAACAATTAGAACCAACCTTGAGCTTCTTGCATAATAAGAGCAAATACGTTGGTTTAAAAGATCCAGACTACAGTGGTAGAAATTCAAAGACAGAAATACAAATTTTTTCCATCTTACTACCAAGCATAGAAGGGCAAGTAACAAAATTGAAGGCATTAAAAACTCTAACAGTATTAGAGTTAATGATCCTACATCGATTAAGTAGGCCTTTGTCATTTTTTTTGAAAACAATTCCTGCAATCTAGATAATATAAATGGAGCAACCTTTATGGATTGGCCAAAAAGCTTGAAAATCCCTCGTGTAACACCCCTCGCCTGACCCTATCGTTGGCTCTAAGTTACAAGATGCTACGAACGTTTTCAAAACAATTACCGACAAAAATAAAATAATTATATCAACCAAACAAACATTTATAGCTTAAGCACATTCATAATACAATTCAAAACTAAATTTGAGTCTTAATTGAGCTTACGAAAACTCTTTTGTTGACTCGAGCATGAATTAGGATCAAATTGCAAAATTTTGAAAATTCAGGGTTGACATTGTGACATCACCTTCTCCACATCGTGATGTCGCCAAAAATTTCATCACGTTGCAACGTTCGACCACTCAAAGTTGGGACGTCACAAACTTTTAGCCGACGTTGCGATGAGAGGAGTTTCTTGTCTCGACGTGGACTCTGTTTTGGTACATTTTAGGCCGTTTGGTACCTATTCCATGTCAAGCCAAACCATTAGCCAATTGGCACATAAATGCACACTTATATCTTGCACAAAACCATTCCAAAAACATGTTTAAACATTAATTAAAGGATCCTAGTTTCATTTAAACCAATATGCCGCAAACATGGCACGTTCCTACTCAATCACACCAATTTCATCCATTAACCAAACCTACATTCATATACATCACTTTAACTATTCTAAACTTGTCATTCAACACAACTTATGTGGTCCAGGCATAACCAATTCATACCACAACATAAACATAAGTTTACCATATGGTCAAATCATATATGGACATATGCATATACGTTAGTTTTAAAATCTAGCATTAACCAAGGCTTAACTAACCATTCATTCACAACTAACACATACACTCTACTAGATACATGCCACAATATCAAACTTAAACGAGTAAAAGTCTATAGAGTCAATAGAGGGATAGTGTGATCTTTGAGCTAATCTAACTGATGACTTTTGCAAATGAGATCTACAGAAATGTAAAACAACTAGGTAAGCATTTCGAATGCTTAGTAAGTTCATAGGTAAATAATGATAACTTACCTCAATATACGATTAATTGAATAACTAAATAGCGTAACACATTAAAAATAACTTCACATAGAAGATTTACAGCAAATAGGTGAGTTCATTATAAATCGAATCACATAGTAATTTCAACATTTATAATGCTATTCAATTTGGTAAGATTCACCTAAAATACACGTTACAATTATCGGATTATCATATACCATTGAACATCTAGCTTGTAACATATCATTTTCAATTCAATTTATATTATCAAAATGGCCCGATCTAGTAAATAAATTCGGATACATGAGTAACTACACCACACCAAAGAGCATCGAAGTGCAAATAGAGGCACCAAAGTGCAAATCCATACAAGTGTGCAACTAACCCTATTGACATGTCAATTGTATCCTAATAGTTTACTAATTTCACATAGGCATTAACACTTTATTTGTATCATTTAAATCCCTGTAGAGATCATATTCGTATCATCCCAAAATAGAACGTTTCTTTACAATTTAATCCATGTCTCACCTTTTTGTACCAAATCGTAACAACTTTAAAATTTCATTTACTCATAAGAAATTTCATATTTCAATCATATTTATATTACTAATACACATAATTACACCATATGAACTTTCTTGGTAAAAACTACGAAGATAGGAAGTCAAGGACTAATCTATAATTTTCATTTTTCCTCAATTATTTTCGGTTGTTTCATTTCTCGATCTATAATAACAATTCATTTCAATTATCAATTCCAAATACTTAACATCATACTATTATATGCTTATGACATTTTAATTTTGATTTTTGAATGTTGCTTGAAGCTTTTCATTTTATTCAATTTAGTCCCTAAAATCGAAAATGCCATAACTTTCAAATTTGAGCTTCGATTTCATCAATCTCAATTTCATCCTTCTATAGACCAACAAAATCTATAATTGTAGAAAATTCATGCCATATTCAAAATTATTGCACTTTAGTCCCTATGTCCAAAACTTACAATTTTCACTTTACAAATTAGTCTATTTTCATTTCTAAGCTGAAAATCTAACAATTTAGTACCAAAAAAAATTCAAGATTAAAAAATGTTAACTTTTAGAAATTTTAATGGTTTCACAAATTAATCCCCGGGCGAGCTGAATTAAGCTCCTAGGATTTCAAAAATATAAAAATTACAAGAAAATGGACTAAAATGGACATACCATGGAAGGGTGCTTTTAACAATGGCTTCCTAGGGTTCTTCTTGTGGTTTCAGTGAAACAAGGAAAGAAATAAAAAGATGATAGCTTTTAATTTTGCTTTTATACTTAAGAGTAAGTTAGTTAATCTTGATTATTTTAACTAATGCTTATTTAATTCTTTCTTAATCTAAATTAACAAGATTAGTGGGTTACAAAACACATCCACCATCAAATGCTATAATAAAATTGGTCCAATTGCTCAATTGGTCGTTTGGTTAATTACAAATCCATAGCGATTAATTTTTTTCACTTTTATAATTTAGTCTTTATACATTAATTAATCAAGAATCCGAAAAATTACCTTTCCAAAATTCAATTCACCTATATAATAACTCCGTATAAAAAAAAACTTAATAAAGATATTTATGGGCTCAGTTTATGGAAATGAGGTCCCAATACCTCATTTTCTAACATAACTGACTTTAGGGTCGAAACACTTGTACATTAATTAACTATTCAATTTGCAAATTTGTCAGACCAAAATTCAATATAATATCATAATTAACTAGTAAATATTAATTAATAATATTTATGGACTAGATCATCAGAGAACGAGGTTTTGAAACCACCATTTCTGGTACCACTGAAAAACGGGCTGTAACATATCGCCTCTCGTAAAATGACATCTTTTGTCTTAGCTAGCCCTTTACAACTAATGAAGTTAAAGGTTTTTTTCAACTTGGTGCTCTTCAAGCCCCGAGTATTGATGGTAAACTAGGTTTTTTTTATCAACAATTCTAGGATATTATGGGAAATAACATTATCTCCTCTTCTTTGTCTTTTCCCCAATCAGGAGTCTTACTAAGAGAACTCAAGAAAACTATCACTACCCTTATCCAAAAGGAAATTCTCAAGCTCATCCAACTGACTTCAGACCTATTAGCCTTTGCAATGTTTCCTACAAGATCATATCTAAGGTCCTTGTTAGTTGTTTCAAAAAAAGTTGTTCCTAGCTTCATCTTTTGCCAACAAAATGCACTAGTTCCTGGTCGCCTCATCTCTAAAAATATTATAATGGCCAGTAAATTCTTCACACTATCAAAAGAAAAAAAAAGGCAAAGGATCTCTTGCCGCTTTCAAAATTGACACGCGTAAAATGTTTGATAGGGTCAACTAGGTTTTCATTAAAGTTGTTCTCGAAGTTACGGGCTTCAACAGAAAATGGATTAACTTAATCCACCAATACATCTCCATGACTTCCTACCAATCTTTATAAATGGCTCTCTCACTAAATGTTTCAAACCAGTGAGAGGACTATGCTAAGGGGACCAGCTCCCTATACCTATTTGTCATATGCATGAATACTCTTTCTTTCATGCTCCAAAAAGCTGAAATGGAAGGATCTGTTAAGGGTGTGAATATTTCTAAAAGTGCCCCCATTAATCACCTAATTTTTGTTGACAATTGCTTTATCTTTTACAACACCTCAATCTATCACTAAAGGCTTTGCTCAAGAATTTCTACTTTCTATCTGGGATCTACATTAATTTTAACAAATTTGAGCTCTTTCTCAACCCTTCAACTAAGTCTCAAGTAGAGAGACGGTTTAGCAGTATCTTGAATCCCGAAAAAGTGGACTAACCTAGCAAATATTTAAGCCTTGATATTGGGAAAATGCATAAGAAAAAAAATTTCTTCCATAACATTATTGATAAGGTGGATAACAAGCTTGCTTCATAAAAGTTAAAATGTCTATCGATAGGTAGGAGGTTTACCCTCATCAAATCCCCTTTGGCCTTTTTCAATCTCCACTTTCTCTTTGTTTTCAAAACTCCAAATAATGCATGTGAAATTATTGACAAAGCCATTTGTGCTTTTTGGTGGGATCACAAAGTCGATGAAAGGAAGCTTGATCTTTGTCATTGGGATAAACTCTGTACCCCATTGTGCGAAGGGGGCCTAGGAATTTGAAAGACTAAACAATTTAATGAAGCTCTTGTCTCAAAGATTGTATGGTGAATTATGACTGACCCTAACTGCCTCTTTTCAAGAGTTCTAAAGGCCAATTACTCCAAACAATTCCCTTTCAAAACTGTCAAACTCAAGCCTTCTGAATCCTGAGCTTGGAAAGATATTTTACTCGAAAGAAATATTTGCAACAAGGAAAAAACGTTCACCTCTAGAGTGGAAGTAACTATTGGATTTTCAAAAACTTTAAATTTTCCCTCTTGGACATTGTTAGATACACTGATTCTGACATCCAAGTTCATTCATGTCTAAACCTAACATGAACAATTGGAATCAAAGTAAAACTTTAGATCTTCTTGATCTTACTTGTGCCTTTGATCTCCTTAATATGACTCTCTCTATCTAAGGTGGTAGAGATAAAATTGTTTGAAAATATGATTATAATGGCCTTTCCTTAGTTAAAAATGTCTACTTTCAGCTCATTCAAATAGTCCCTCATACCCGTCCCTTAAAAAAATTGAAAAAAGCCTAGACCAATCTCTGGCACCTCAAACTCTTTTATAAAGTCATTTTTTTCTATGGAAGATCTACAATAATTTCCTCCCTACTAAAGATCTCCTCTCGAGGCGATTGTATTCAAATGATTACACTTATACTTTTTGCGTTACTTACAAGGAAACAATTGAAATATTTTCCTTGAATTTTGTTTCCCACAGGCCATCTAGTTTGGTTCCACCGTATCTCTCAGTCCAAATTCTATAAATGCCCTTTTTTATCTCCGATTGTATCCTCCAACAGCTTGAATCAAATGACATTACTTTTCAAGACTCAATGAGATTTTAGACCCTTGTTGCTTGTTCTATATTGTTCATTTGGAAATAAAGAAATGAGCTTATTTAAAAAAATTAATCCTAATTTGATGGGTTCCCTTATAAGGATCAATATTTCTATCAATCTGTTCTTCACTCTTTCAACTCTAACCCTCCCCCAACCACCCAACCAAGGATCTCGAGATCTCTTAACATTGGAAGATGAACTCCTCATTGTACTCTCTACTTAAACATTATTCAGAGCAATCCCAACAATATTATAGGTGGAGCATCAATTGCACAAGGTCCTAATGGATCTTAACTATTGTCTATTAAAAGCTTCAAATTTGTCAGCAAACTTCAAGCTAGAATCTTAACTTTGTGTTCTATACTTTTGATTCTTGAAACAAACAACATTGCTTCTTGTAGGCTTCTAGGCATGGATAAAAATGGTTCAATATTATCCTTGGACGCGCCATTGGAAGATGAAAACTCCTACCAACAATTGATGGCATCCAACATCTTCCCCAGTCGGTCTCCATTCAATAATAGACCACTGACAACTAGCAGCTCGGGAAAGAGACCTAAACAATAGGTGACTTGCACTTCCAAAGTCTTTATTAACTTCTCGTGGCAAAAATTGTGTTTCTTGCAAATGTACCAAAAAATAAAATTAAAACCTAATTGTTAAAGTCTCCTTTTTTACACAAATAAAATTTTAAATAGAAAGTGTATTGAATTTCTAACGAAAAAGATATTTTATGATGTTCAGATGATTCTACTTAAAATATTTTTGTTCTTTGACTAATTTTCATGAAATTTTATTAGTGAAATAAACACAACATAAATTATGTTTATTAGAAAATATTATAGAGACATCTCCTTTAGAAATCAAATTATTTTATAATAAAATAATATTTTATAATTAATACTTGTATCCGTCAATGCACAATTTTTATGTGCCAAAAGAAACTTGAATCACTAAAATATAGTTTCAAAAACAATAAAATAAAAATTCTATTATAGTAATATTTAAATGAGCTAAAGTAATAATTTAAAATGACTTAATATATCATTTGGCACTCAAGTTTGGCACTTTTTAATGTGATACCTGTATTTGACAAAAGATATATATTTTGTATTTGAAGGTAATCTGTAACAATCTATTTTTAGTGGTGTCGAAATAGTGGTTAGAGAACCTTATTTTCGATAATAATATTTACGAGGTTAGTATAAAAGTTAATTAAAGTTTTGTCCTTTAATTTTATCATATAATAGTTAATTAAGGTACAATGACTAAATTGTAAAAGTTGATCGCTATGGATTTTAATTAACCAAATGGTCCAATTAAGCAATTAAACCATTATTATATAGCCAAAAGATGGTGGAGCTAGTTATAATCCTCCAATTAGTTAATTATGCTTAAGGTTAAATAATTATGATTAATTAAATTAAATATGATTAATTAAAATAAATAAACAAGTATATAAGAAAAAAATTAAAATAAAAAAATTTCATGTTCATCTTATTCTTCACAAAAAAAAGAGAAAAAAAGGGTTTCGGTAGCTTAAACTTTCAATCATTAATAGGAGACTACAATTTAGTCCTTGTAATTTTTATGTTTTTGAGGTCATGGGAACTTGATTTAGCTAGCCTATGTACCAATTCACAAAACTGTTAAAGTTTCCAAAAGTTCCCATTGATGAATGATTAAAGAGATTGGTACTAAATTGTTAGATTTTAAGCTTATAAGTGAAAAAGGATTGGTTTGTAAAATTTAATTGCTAGTTTTTGAACATAGGGACTAAAGTGTATAAATTTTGAAATTAATGAAAGATTGCTATAATTATTGATAGTAGAGATTCCTATAAGAATGTAATTGAGGTCGATTTTGAAATCAAAGCTCAAATTTGAAAGCTATGACAATTTCGGTTTACGGACTAAATTGAATAAAATGAAAAATTTTAGGGGGCACTCAAATAATGAAACTAAACTGAACTGATACATGCATATAATAGGATGATATAAGATGTTTTGAATTGATAAATTAAATTATTATATAGATTGAGAATTGAATCAAACTAAGGATAACTAGGGAAAAGTAAAATTTATTGATTAATCCTTAAAGATTGTTCGTTTGTTTTTTTGCCAAGTAAGTTCTTATGGAACTTACTATGTTAATTCATGTTATGCTTGTAGTATGTTATTTTACCTATTAGTTTGTATTTGAAGTGAATACAATGACTTTTGGCATCAAATGGACTAAATTGTAAAGTATGAATTATATGACAATTACGAATAGGTACGAGGTATCGAATGGGTATGAAATTTTACATGATTTATATAATATGTATATACTGTTATAAGGATTGAATTGATATGAAGATAGTAATAATGCTCATGTGAACTTAGTACAGGATTAGGATACGTACGGCATGCCATTAGAGTCAAATATGAAAATGGTCAGGGATTTACATGGTTATTTGAGATCTAACATTTGCTGTGGATTCTTGATTTAAAAATGTCAACTTGTGTGAGAAAATTCAAATATGTCAGCTTGTGCGAGCAACCTTGATCACTGTCAGTTTATGTGAGCATTATAGTCCCGTGTATGCAACTTGAGTTTACTAAGTTTCCCTTGGGTGAGAAAATAGTAGCTTAACGGAAATTAAATGGTTGAAATGATTGGATATGAATTGAATTGCTTAGGTTGAAAATTGTATATGGCTTGAATAGTACATGTTATAAGATGTAATAATTGAACTTGCATATAATTTCAATTACAAGTTATTGTGATGCAAATGAACTAACCTATTGGTTGTGTTGTTGAATTGTACATGAAATTATAAGGATGCCAAAGGATGTCGTGTTATATACCAAAGTGTTTTAATTTTTAAATTGTTGAAATGTCAAGGTAAGTTACGTAATTTTCATATGGGCTTAGTAAGTATTTAATTTTCTTACTTCGTTGTGTTAGCTCAATCAATCAACTGAAATAGCTAAGAGGGGGTGAATTGGCCTTTAAAATTTATGGAAGGAAGGACAAGAAAAGGAAACAATGAACACAAATAATTTAGAGCGGTTCAACCCCAATTGGCTACTCCACTACCTTAGGTTTCCACCATTAAGGATTTTCCCAAATTCACTAATTTGATCAACCTTTGAGGATAAGGTTTAACCATACAACTCCCAAGATTTCTACCTAAATATTAACACTTAAACCCTCTCAAAAGAGTAAGAAAATAAGCAAACAAATAAACAATTCTTAGAAGATTATAATGTTTGCAAGTTAAGCACACAACCAATGAAAAACACTTGAGCTTAGAAAATACAATAAATGCTCACAAGTTTTTATAAGAAAAGATGAAGAATTAAAGCACAAAAGGTTGATAAAAGAGTCGTTCAGCTTTCTTTATAGCTCTTGATCATTTATAATCTTTTGTTGTTGTAAAAGCTTTGGAAACTAGTATTTATAACCCCTAATTAGTTTCCAACTATTATGGTTGTTGAGGAATTGAATAGAGTCGTTGGAGGTGTAAAAACCAGAGCATTAATGAGTCCTACAACAAAATGTATTGATACCTTTGGAGGGGTATTGATACTTTGGACATTTAATGCCTCAATTCAGTGACCGTTAAAGCCTATATTATCGAATCAATAGAAAGTGAATCTATACTTGCTATGAGGTATCGATACTTGAACAATTTTTCTATGATTTTTCAAAACATCGAACCTCAAAATGGTATTAATATCAGACAGGGTATTGATAAATTTTAAAAGGTATTGATACTTTTTTTAGGGTATCAATACTTTTTATTTTTGCTTAATTTTCTTAAACTCGAAGCTTAAATCAGTATTAATACCAAGCAGGGGAATCAATAAAATAAGGAACGTATTGATACTTTGTTAAAGGTATCGATACATTTGGATTTTGCGTAATATTTTTGAACTTCAAAGCTCATTTTGGTATAGATACCAAACATGGGTATCTATACTTTGTTCAAGGTATCGATTCTTTATTGAGGGTATCAATACTTTTATCCTTGGGAGTAATTTTCACTTGTAAAAATTTTTTGAAAATTTTGTTAACCATTTTGAACTTGTTCAAAATAATTTCCAAGTGTTTGAATTGTTGGTTTAAAAGTTTATCTCTTAGAAATATTCTAAAATAAATTGTTTGAAATTTATCAAGTTGTATTCAAAAACATTATCTTTGTTATAGCAGAACATTTATCAAATAAAGCTTAGTTTAACACGTTGCCTCTCTTTTCCTCCTAGATTGCTGACTCGCGGGACATGTCTATTAGATTGTCAAGAAGCGCACATTATCCTATTATTGATTCAATAGTTTTCCAATCATTATAAAGCTCAGTTTTGTGGCAAGTATACAAGTGTTATGCTTTTGTTAACTTAGAGGTTGATATGATTTGAAGCTTATCTAAAGTTTGATTTTCGAGAAGCTTAATGTCCATATGTATATGTATGTTTTGGTATTATGTTGTGAGATTGTGAATGACATTAAAATGGTATGTTTAGGTATGAATTGGTATAGGTAAAATGATGACATTGAATGACTAAAAGCATGGTTGAATAGGTTGATTTTGAGCAAATTGAATTGGTATGTTTTGATTTCATTTAGAAGTTGTATTGGATTGGATGATTGAAAATGGCTAAATACAAAGTTTTGACATGTAATTGTGTTGGTTTTATGCAGGTAAGGTTGTATATTTATGCACTAAACTTGGAGTTTGAAAGCTTAACATGAAATAGATACCAAAAGGCCTAATTTTTGCAAAAAAAAAAAGTCATCGCCTTGACAACCATATTTTTTCGTCGCAACACCAACTAACAGTATGTGAGGTCGCGATGTCGAATGGCTTGACGTCTTGATGTGACAAACTGTTTGGTGAAGTCACGAAGTGGAAATGATGACTTCTCATCATCAGCCCTGAAATTTTGGTCATATTTCATGCTCGAGTTAGCAAAAGAGCTTTCATAAGCTCGATTAAAAATTGGAAAAGTTTGTGTATCATATTGTGAATGTGCTTAAGTCATTAATGCATGTTTGAATGATATATTTACTTTATTTTGATGGTAGTTTCTCCTGCAACAAATGTGTCATCCTGTAGTTTGGACTGAGCGATCGGGTTGAAGAAGGGGTGTTATAGGGGTGTTATAGTTAGTATTATCAGATCTACGGTTCAATCAATTCTAGGACTAAAACGTAGCATGTGTTGAGTCTAGAAATACATGTCATAATAACCTGTAATAGTGTGATGCCTTTTGATCTGAATTGACTCTGTTTTTTCATATAGAAAAACTATGTCGGTTGAATCAAATCGTGTCATATTTGATGAAGTAGATAGTAATGTTCCCACTTTTAATCAGGGAGTCGCACATAGTGTGCCCATTACCAGTGGCGAATTTAGGGGGCTGGCAAGGGCCCCGACCCCCCTTAAAATGGAAAATTTCCTTTTAGGGCTATTAAAATTTTAAATTTTTAATGGTAAAATTACATTTTGGCCCCCCGAAGTGAAAAAAATTTGATATAATAATTTAAAAATTATAAAAATATACGCTATTAAAATGGTAATATTACATTTTTACTATTTAAATTTTTTGAATAGAGGGCTTTCTCTCACCTCCAACGTCGACAGAAAATGTCCCATGTTCTTTGAGGAAATTCAAGTGAACTCATACGGTTTCTTATTATCAAGAGGATTTGTTTGAGGCTTGTGATGAAGGGATGGTTGATGGTGGTACTAGTCCCCAATCTTAAAATGTTTCTTATAGGGATCATTTGGTTGGGGTTAAACCATCTCAACAACAGACTTGGCAAGATTGGGATATTAATGGTGATGTCTGTTTTGATTATGTTATTTCGGACTCAGAGGAAGCAGTTGTTTCTGGTGCTCGTGCGATCTTTTCGATGGAGAAAAAATAAAAGATGCGCAAGCCTTAGCGCATTACATTGATCGTAAAACTCTTGGGGAAAATCCTAGGTTTCAAAGCTCTCTCTTCCAAAGTGCAGCAACTTTAGCATTTGGAGGGGAATTACAAGGTCATTGATCTAGGTAATGACTATTTTTTATTCAAGTTTCAATAGAAAATAGATTATAATCATGTCTTGGAAGGAGGTTATTGGATCATTGGTGGAAACTACCTTTCGTCAATGGTTTCTCAATTTTCAGCAAAGTTGTGATAAGATTGAGTCTCTTGTTTCTTAGGTTCGTTTTCTAGAATTACCTTTGGAATATTACACAGCTATGGCAATTTGGAGGATTGCTTCTTGTGTATACGGCAGATGTTCGAAGAGGGGGATTTGCAAAGGTTTGTATTGATTTGGATTTAACAAAACCATTTTGTTACTCTATTAGTCTTAGAAAGGTTTGTCAGCGTGTTGAATATGAGGGTCTACAATTGATTTGCTTTTAGTGTAGTAAGTTTGGTCATAGGAAAGACTCATGTTCCATGTCCATTATTGCTGCAACTGACACTAATAAGGTTCCTTATTCTTCGACTCATGTTGAGTCGGACATGCCTTCGATAACGCCATTACATGCAACAGAAGCGTCCTTTGGAATTTGGATACTGGTCCAACGCAAAACGCACAAACCAGGAAAAGACCCAATTTCTAATGGCAAGTCTTCAGTTGGAAACATTTTTGGCATGACATGGGGAGATTCTCTGCCTTGAATAATGCGGTTAATGATTCTGGTAATAATGTTAAGATTAAATTTGGGGCTACGTTGAAGGATTTTGTCAAGCATAATAAAAGTGGTTTTAGGACAGGGATGAAAAAAAGACAAGAATCCAATGAAAGAGGGGGATTAAAATTCACTCTAGGAAACGGGAGGGTCAACTAAAGAAACAAAGTGCGAAGTTGACTGGTAATTCTAAGGATGTTGTTTTTTATTCAACTCCTTTGACAAGACCTCCGAGCTTTCATTTTAAAGCCGTCTCTTCAAAATAGCTTCTTCTCGACCCAACAAGTTTCGGCTCTTTAATTGGGCCTTCTTTTAGTGTTAGTATCACTGATAAGGCTCTTTCTAACCCTATAGTCAATTCAAATCGTGTTCCTTCTTATTTGAAGGATGTTGGTCAACTAGCTTTAGTTGTTGTATCGAAGGATGTGGCTACGTCTTCTACTGGCCATGATTTGTTACCTCCTCAACGTCCCCCTTCTGAAATTCCAACAGGGTTGGTTTGTAATGAGTCTTCTTTGGTATCTTCCAGTGTGAACAATGCTATTTGTGGTAGTAAGGCAACGACCTTGGTATCGACTATGCAAGAATGAGTTTGTAAGCTTTGGCTTATTGCTTGAGCTGTTATTTTTCATGATTTTTTTTGGAATTATCGAGGTGTTGCTAGCTTAGAAGCTAGGTACAACATAAAAGAGCTAGTTCAGTTACATAGAGTTCATATTTTGATTATTATAGAACCACGTATTAATGGGGAGAATGCTGATAAGGTTATTCGAAGTTTTTAATTTGATAATCACACAAAGGTGTATACGTTGGGATTTTCAAGAGGTATATGGGTTCTATGGAAGTCATCTGTTGGTAGCGTGGAAGTTATTTTTCGAAGTAGACAATTTATTTCCTTTATTATTGATGATGGAAAGAAGTTGCGATGGGTTCCTACAGTATTTTATGCAAGTCCAACATCTACGATTCGATATTTTTTTTGGAATTATTTGTAGGATTTTTCAAATTTTGACTCTCTACCTTGGCTCCTTATTAGTGATTTTAATCAAATTTTGTCTTCCAATGAGAAACAAGGTGGAGCATTTGAGCCTTTTAGAAGAATGGATCAATTTCAGGATGTAATGGTTACTAGGTAACTTATGCAAATTGATGCTAGTGGATTTAAATTAATTTGGAGTAATGGTCAGTATGTTAATGGTCTAATTCGTAAGAAATTAGATAGGCTCTTTGCAATGTGGCGTGGAGGAAAGCTTTTGAGGATGCCGTTGTTAGAAACCTCCCTCATTCTCATAGTGATCATTGTCCTGTTGTTGTTTCTCTTTGTGGTTTTAATGTTATTAATAGAGAAGCACGTCCATTTTGTTTTATTATGGCTTGGCAGAATCACGCAAATTTCTCTGATATGCTTCAAGCTTCTTGGCGGGATGATGTTGCATTATCTGATTCATTACTTTCTCTTCAGGTTTCTCTAGGTGAATGGAACAAATCCGTTTTTGGTAATATTTTCAAAAGAAAATGACATCTGCTTGCTCGTTTAGATTGTACATAAAAGGCTTTAAAAATTTGACTTAACCTGTTTCTTTTTAGACTTGAAAAAGATCTTATGGTTGAATACAACTTGTTTTGGCTCAGAATGAATCTCTTTGGTACCAGCAATCAAGATTTCATGGATGCAATTTAGTGATAGGAATACAAAATTTTTTCACACTACTACATTGGTGAGGAGGAATAGAAATGAAATTCTTGCTTTTAAAATTGAATGATGGAGAATGGATTTTAGACCTACAAGTTTTACAACAGATGCCCATCTCTCATTTTTAATCTATCTATCAGGAGGAACATGTCGATTTGAACTTGTCTTGGTTTTGCTCGAGGACTACCATTCCTTTAGTTGATCAACAACTTGCTCAGATTTTGCATATTCCTCACGATCATGAAATCCATGTAGTTCTTAAGTCTATGGCTCCTTGGTAATCCTCTGGTCCTAATGGGTTTCAAGTAGGATTTTACCAAGCTAATTGAGGTGTGGTGCAACAATCTTTGTGTACTTTTGTCAGGAATACTTTCATGACAGGTTCCTTTGATAAATCTTTGAGTAAAGTTTTGTTGGTGCTAGCGCCTAAGGTTGAGAATCTGAAGAAAGTTTCTCAACTTCGTCCTATTTCATTATGCAATGTAACTGTCAAGCTGCTTTCGAAGATTTTGGTGAATAAAATTCGTTATTTGTTGAAGGATCTAATTTCTCCTACTTAGAATAGCTTTATTTCGGGTAGAGGGACTACTACTAACACTATTGTAGTCCAAGAGACAGTTTATTCTATAATGAAAAAGAAAGGCCAAAACAGTTTATTCTCTAATGAAAAAGAAAGGCCAGTGGGGAGGTATGATTTTGAAGATTGATTTGGAAAAGGCTTATGACAGGATCATTTGGGACTTTCTGCACTGGGTTCTTATGGATTTAGGGTTACCTTCTTCTTTGATCTCTTTGATTATGATATGTGTCACTTTGACGGAGATGAATGTTATTTGGAATGGGGAAAAGATGAAGTATTTTAAACTTTCTCGAGGGTTAAGATAGGGTGATATGTTGTCTCTATATTTATTTGTTCTTTGTTTGTAGAAACTGTCTGATATTATTGATCATGCAGTTGAAAATGGAGGTTGGAAACCTCTTTCTTTCTGTAGAGGGAACCCTCTATCTCGCATATTTTCTTTGCAGATGATTTGATTCTAATGGGTGAATCTTCAAATGAACGGTGCAATTTTATGATGGAATGTCTTAATTGGTTTTGTTCTTTTTCTGGACAAAAGGATAATTATTCTAAATCTCTCTTTTTTACCTCTCTTGATGTTCCTATTGAGGTCATTAAAAATATTGCTAGCTGTTATTAGATGTCTCATTGCACTGATCTTGGGCGTTATCTTGGTGTCTCGTTGTATGCTGGTCGTGTCACCAAGCATACCTATGCTTATCTTTTGGATCAGGTGAAAAAGCGTTTGGCATCTTGGAAGGCTAATAAACTTTCTTTGGCAAGGAGGGTAATTTTGCTGCAGTCAATTACTAGCTCTATAACTCTCTATACTATGGAGACTTTACAATTACTTGCTTCGGTGACTAAAGAATTAGATTGTCTAAGTCGTAACTCCCTTTAGGGTTCTTCTTCGGAGAATAAAAAGGTACATTTGGACGTGGTCGTGGATCCTAATTCTTATAAGGAATTGGTATGATAGATGGTTGGGCAATGGTTCTATTATGGAGAATTTTGAGGTTGATGTCTCCCCTGAATTCCACCACTTAACTATTAAGGACGTGGTCATGGATCCTAATTCTTATAAGGAGTTAGTAGCTGCCTTGCTAGTTGAAGTCCGAGAACAATTATCAAGGGTGCATATTTTGGAAGGTGAGAGCGATCGCAACTTTTTGAATGCCTCTTTCGATGGTAATTTTTCTGTCTCCTCTAATTATAAATTATTGACATCTAATGCCTCTATCAATGGCTTTTGGATGAAAATTTGGAAGTTGGATGTCCCTCATTGTATTCATTTCTTCTTGTGGCTAGTCACCCATGACCGTTTGCTAACTAAGGCAGCGTGTGTTTGTCGACATATTACCATCGATCCAACTTGTCCTAAATGCGGGTGTCATGAGGAAAATATGTTGCATGTGCTTCTAGATTTCCCTTTATCTCAAACATTATGGTCATGTTATCTTCATGGTGGAAGGTTAGTGCATTTCAACCATGCAATTTAAGTGAATGGTTGTGTGTGAATTGTTTTAACAACTTCTTCCTAATGGAAAATTTAGTTGTTTGGTCCCAATACTTTGCATTTACTTCTTGGCTGATATGGTGGTGGAGAAACAATATAGTGTTTGTAGCAGATTATTAATGGTCAGGTAATACTTCCCACTTAATAGCTACTAGTATTTATAATTTTAATAGTCATAAGGTCAATCTGCAACTGCCTAATCGGTGAGTTAATTCTCTTATTGCTTGGTCTTGGCCACCACCTGGCTTTGTCAAAATGAATGTGGATGCTGCGGTTACTTCAAATCTTGGAGATCTAACTATGGGTGGTTTATGTTGGGATACTGATGGTTCTTGGCTATTTGGCTTTACTGGGAAATTAGGACATGAGCACATCACCAAAGCTGAGCTTCATGCTATTTATAATGGTCTTTGTCTGGCTTGGGAACATGGCTTAAGGAATCTTGTTATCGAGTCAGATTCACTTGTGGTTGTTAATAAGATTTTGAACCTCTTGCAACAACATGATCCTCTCTTTTTAGTGATCCAGAATTGTAAAGTGCTACTTCGTCACAATTGGAATTGTAGTCTTGTTCATATTTATCGTGAAGCTAATATGTGTGCGGATTTTTTGGCAAGCTGGGATTTTCAAGGGCCTTTTGACGTCACTAAGTTGGTTCGCCCTCCAAGAGCCTTAACAAGGATTATCCATGAAGACATTATTGGTGTAGCTAGGCCTAGGGCTATTATTTATTAAAGTGGTCTTGGATAGCTCCTATGTACCAAAAAAATACAATTTAATTCACCCCTTAAAAAATTTTCTGGCTTCGTTCTTGCCCGTTTCACAAGGGATTGGGAATGGGACAATATGTGCATTCTTCCAGATGATGAACCAATGGTTCACCCATTTTATTGGAGCTAACCTTCAGCTTCACAACCTCTAATACATTCTCCACCACCAATTGTGCCTCATGTGGCACCCCATTGTGCTCAAAATACGATAAATGTTCATCGACCACCAATTGATAAAATCCAAAAGTGTAGGGCAAAAGAGTTCAGAGGTAAAAAGGATGGCGATCTGAAGAAAGTTGAATATTGGTTGGAAAATACTCTGAGAGTGCTTAATGAAATGATGTGCTCACCTGAAGATAGTTTGAGATGTTTCGTATCATTACTGAAAGAAGAGTCGTACTAGTGGTGGACGATGTTGATATCGGTTGTTCCTAAATATAGGGTAAACTGAGATTTCTTCCAAATCGAGTTCAAAAAGAAATATGTTTGTGGACTGTACCTCGAAAAGAAAGAGAGAATTTTTTGCACTGAAACAAGAAAATATGAGTGTATCTGAATATGAGCGTGAATTTGTTCGACTTGCTAAGTATGCTTGAGAACTTGTGTCCAATAAGGCCGAGATGTGCACTTGTTTTGAATAGGGATTAAACGAAGACTTCCAAATGCTAGTGAGAGCTCTGAAAATAAAAGAATTTGTTGTTCTGTCAAAATGAGCTCAGAAAATGGAAGACTTGTGCCACAAAAAGAAGCAAGCTGAACTTAAGATTCGAGATTCTGGTAAATGAAGTGTATCTAGATCTTTCTCGATTCCTCCACCAAAAAGGTCAATGGATGTTCACAGTAGATTCTCTATGCTGTCAGAGATTTTTGGGAGAGATGGACTAAGCCCGTGTAATTTGAGACCTCAGAGTACATCAGTAGCTAGTGTTGGTAGTGTTCGTAATACAAATAGACCAGCCTATGTACACTGCAGAAGAAAGCACGGTGGTGAGTGTAGATTGAAAAGTGGAGCTTGTTTTTGTGTTGCTCCAATGAATATTTGAGGCGGGATTTTCTGAATAGACTATATCAGTGTAAAGAACAGTCTTAAGTTGGTGACAACTCCGTAGAGAGGTAGAAAGCTAGGAACTAGTACTAATGCTGGAGCCAGCCGAGGTGGAACCAAAAATACAACGACAAGATCTAAAGCTCGTGAACCTGCCAAAACTTATGCGATACGTACCAAAGAAGAGGCTACTGGTCCTGACGTCATAACTGGTACATTTTTTCTTTTCGATGTTACCGTACATGCCTTGATTGATCCTGAATCAACGTATTCATAAATATGCACTACATTAGTAACCAAAAGAAATATGTCAGTAGAGTTGACTGAATATGATGTTAGAGTAACAAACCCATTAGGTCAGTATGTCATTGTTAAAAAAATATGTAAAGGTTGTCCACTGAACATTCGGGGCCGTGAGTTTCTAGGTAATCTGATATTATTGTCGTTTGACGAGTTTGATATGGACTGGTAACTCTACATGATGCTATAGTCAATTCTAGACAGAAAATAATACTGCAGAGATGTCAGGATGGTGAATCGCTAAATGTTGAAGTAGATAGGTCTGATTGTTCTACCAATATTATATGAGCAATATATGCTCGAGAATTGATCAGAAAAGGTTGTGAAGTGTATCTAGCCTAAATTTTAGATAGTAGAGTGTTGGGATCAAAAAATAGAACAAGTACCAACAGTCCAAGAATGTACTAATGTGTTTCTTAAAGAATTGCCAAGTTTACTGCCTAAAAGAGAAGTTGAATTTTTTATTGAAGTAGCAATAGGAACTATTCCGATTTTCATTGCACCTTATATAATGGCTCCAAACAAATTGAAAGAATTGAAGGCACAATTGCAAGAATTTTTGGATCGGGGATTCATTCGACCGAGTATGTCACCTTGGGGTGCATTTGTGTTTTTTGTAAAGAAGAAAGATGGCACCAAGAGGCTATGTATTGATTACAGACAGTTGAATAAAGTGATCATAAAGAACAAGTATTCATTACCTCGTGTTGACGACTTGTTTGATACGTTGAAAGGAGTAACCACATTTTCAAAAATTGATCTCTGATCAAGTTATTTTCAGCTCAAAGTCAAAGAACCAGATGTTTCAAAAACTGCTTTTGGGACTCGATACGGGCTTTATAAATTTCTGGTGATGCCGTTTGGTCTAACTAATGCCCCAACCGCTTTTATGGACTTGATGAACTGAATTTTTTAGTCGTACCTAAGCAGATTTGTTGTTGTGTTTATTGATGACATTCTAATTTAATCGAGGAATTAAACGACCATAATTAGCATCTGAGAACTGTGCTACAAACCTTGCGAAGAAACGATTATACACAAAGTTCAGCAAATATGAATTATGGATTCGAGAAGTGGGATTTCTAGGACACGTAATTTCAGCTGAAGTTATCTGCCTTGATCCGAACAAAATTTTAGCAATTAGGAACTGGAAACCTTCGAAAAATGTTACAAAGGTGCGTGGTTTTCTAGGACTAGCCGGATATTATCGACTGTTCGTTAAAGGTTTCTCGATGACAGTTTTACCACTAGCGAAAATATTACAAAAAAATGTTACTTTTATTTGATCAGAAAAGTGCCAATTAGAGCTGCTCATGGGTCGGGCGGCCCGGCCCAGCCCGACAGCTCGCCCAAAATATGGGAGGGTTCGGGTAAAAATATAAGCCAGAAATATGGGTTTGGGCAAAAAATGTGGTCGGTTTAGAAAACGGGCCGGGCCTCGGACAATATTTTTTTGGCGGGCAGGGCCCGAATATAATAAATATTTTTATTTTTTATTTTTAAAATATTTTTAAAATACTTTTTTTAATTTTTTTTATTTTTAAAATATTTTAAAATACTTTTTTTTATTTTTTTAAAAATTTTTTGGTGTTTATTTAAAAAATGGGCCAGTAGGGCAGACTTATGATTTTTTTCAGTGGGCTGGACAAAATTTAGGCCCATTTTTGGTAGGCCTAGCCCTGCCTAGGACACTGGCCAAAAAAATTTTTTTGGGCCGACTCGAACCCGGCCCGGCCCGGCCCATGAGCACCTCTAGTGCCAATAGAATTTTGAACAATTGGAAGCTATGTTAACAAAAGCTCCGGTTTTGACTCAGCCTAAATCTGGGAAAGAATTTGTTGTTTTCAACAATGCCTTACCTAATGGTCTTGGTTGTGTACTAATACATGAGGGAAAGGTAATTGCCTATACTTCTTAGTAACTTAAGCCACACAAGAAGAACTATCCTATACAATTAGAACCATCTACGTCTCAGATTTAACTCTATCTGTGTCAGCATGTGTTTTAAACTTTTGCAACATGTGAAAATATGACATATCTCCCCATATAAGTAATGCCTCCTAATCCTCAGGGCAAATACGATTGATGCCAACTCTAGATCTCTAAATACGTGACAAAGTGTTTGGTATGCCAACAAGTTAAAGCCGAACATCAGGTTTCGTCAGGATTGTTACAACTTATAATGATTTCGAAATGGAAATAGGAACAAGTTACTATCGATTTTGTATCGGGTTTACCTTTTTCGCTAAAAAATAAAGATGCAATCTGAGTAATAGTTGATAGATTGACTAAATTAGCACACTTTATTCCTGTAAGAACTGATTACTCACTTGAAAAGTTAGATGAATTGTATATCTCTGAGATTGTCAGATTACACGACATACCATTATCTATCATATCATATCGAGACCCGAGATTTACCTCTAGATTTTGGGGTAAGTTACACGAAGCCTTGGGCAAGAAACTGAATTTCAGTACATCGTTCCATCCTCAAACTGATGGACAATCAGAGCGGGTGATTCAGATACTCGAAGATATGTTGCAATGTTGTGTCATTGAATTTGAGAGCAGTTAGGAGAAATTTCTACCGTTAGCTGAGTTTGCGTATAATAACAACTATCGGTCGAGTATCAAAATGACACCATATGAAGCTTTATGTGGTCATAAATGCATAACTCATCTGTGCTGGTCAAAGTTGAATGAAAGAAAATTGGTAGGGATTGATTTGATTCATGAAATTGAAGAAAAAGTTCGAGTTATACGAGATTGTTTGAAAGCTTCTTCAAATCGACAGAAATCTTATGTCGATTTGTCTGTCAATCTGAAAAGAAAAGATGATAAGGTATTTCTAAAAGTCTCGTCCTGAAAGAAAGTTTTGAGATTCGATAGAAAAGGGAAGTTCAGTCCAAGATTCATAGGGTTGTATGAGATTCTATTAAATTACCACTGAATTAACAATTTACTTAACATAAAAATATGTTAAACCTATTAAAAAACAAATTTAAAAAATAAATTACCCAATTTTACTTGAAATCTTTAAGATGATGAAAACCGAATAAAATCTAAGAAATTGCAAACCATTTGTAACGGGGTTTGTGCAAGTGTACACAGTCGTTTAAGTAATAAGTAAGTAAAATAAGTTATCTTCTCCGCTGGGACTGTATAAGCTTAACCGATTAATTTCAAAATTATAATTAACAATTTGATGTTAAAACTCAATAATTTGGATGGTGATGATTAAACTAAGTAAAATTACCTAGATGTAAAGATTGATCCCTTATGCAATTCTAATCTAAATGCAATTTACCTAAATGTATGAATGAATGGCTTTAGCAACAAAAACAATCAACATTAAATGGGCTAGGATAATTATATTACTCAACTCAATTGATAGGGTATTTATAGGTGATAGGTGGATAGTTTCAACAGCAAAGTAGTTGGGCTGATTTCTGATTATTTCCCAACTGTAAGGACCTTCAATTAAATACCCAAAGCTTACTTTTGGGTTACCATCTACTTGTGCCAAAACTGGGCTTCAATTCCCCCTTGTTGGACGGTTTCTTTGTCCAATAACTTAGCAAACATGTCCATCTTTTAGCACCTCTTTTACTGGGTCAAATTATCAACCTCATGACCCAAATTGCCTGGTCTTGCCGTTCATATGAATTTATTTGTGCATGTCCATGTTTCATTCACATTAATCACATCTTCAATGGTCCTCCTACATGGTGAAAAATCACATATTACTAAATTAACATAAAATAATATAAAATATTTACAAAAATCATGTAATTAAGTACAATTTCACATAATTTATAAATTAATGCCCAATATTACTAATTAAGTAAAATTCACTTATTTTAATAACAATTACTCAAGCTAAACATATTTATTAAGTAAAAAGGTAGTAAAAATATATAAAACAGTCCTATATAATTTCGACTTTACATTGTTAGGATAGAAAATTGAGAGATTAGGATAGAAAATTAAGAAAAATAAAAGAGTTAAGAGAATAGATGAATGAGATTGAATGAAAAAAAATTATAAGTGGAGCGGTTTATATAAGGAAACATTTTAGAGCCGTTGGAGATTTTTTTTTCAAATTATAGTCGTTGGTCTAACTGTTAGAAAAACAACGTCCCTGATTTTTTAATCGTTGAGGGTCCAACATTTAATATATATATATATTATTTTTAAAAAAGGGAATCGTGACAAAAGTGTTCCAAAAAATGACTTATTTCTCTAAATTTCAAAAAAAAATTAGCCTAAATCTCTAATTTTTTTCCAAAACTAATTTCCCCAACTAATATTAGTATGGAGGAATATAATAATATAAAAATTTTAAGAAAAATATAAATAGATTGCATAACAAATTTTTTTTAAACAAGTAATAATTTTTTTGTAAAAGATAATCTCAAACTCACACATTCACACACATACCCACTTAAACAAACACACAAGCACAACCAATGGATTGATTTCACTAACTCGAGGATGTTGTGAACTCTCTTGACCAATAGGTTAAATGTTGAGGTTCTTAAAATAAATAATGTTATTTTCAGACGATTATCACTCAACTTGAAATTAATTTTTACGCAAACTACAATTTTTATATCATTTAATTTTTATTATTAATAAATTAAATCATTAATTTAAAAAAGAATATACCGATATTAATAAATTAAATCACTATTTTAAAAGGAAGTTTAAATATCCCAAAGGTTTCTATACTCTTTCAAAAGTAAAACTAATATTTTTAGCCTATAACATTTACAAGTTTTTTGTCAATTTGTTCCTTACCCTCTAAAAGTACATAAAAAATTAATTTTTTCATATTTTAAATAAAAATTAAAACTATAAATTTTTAAAAATAAAAATATATTTTTAAAATAAAAATTATGAAAAATAAAAATCTTTAAAATTAAAATAAAAAAGATTTTAAAAAGATAAACAAAAATTCCAAAATTCAATATTATCTAAATTGGACCGGACCGACTAGTTGGACCCGACCTGATTCGGGTATGGTCTAGTGAGAGGTAAAAAATCGGTTGACCTGCGAACTAGTGCGGATTGGTTGAACCGAGCTAAAAACGATTAAATTGACGAATGAACCAATGTCTAACTGGTGTGACTAATTGGTTCCTAAAACGACTAGTCTGACTAGTTCAAAGCAAATAAATTATTAAAAAATAAAAAATAATTAATGCAATATCTCTACTTTCAAAATGTCCAATGTGGTACCTAAACTTTAATAAAATTATTAATGTGGTATTTCTACTTTCAAAATGTCTAATGTAATTCTTGAACTTAATTTTCGTCCATCAATTTAGTACCTCCCTTTCCTCCCTTTAACGGTGTCAAATACTAACAAAAAGTTATCATGTGGACCACTTAAGGAGTGCCACATGTCAATATGGTCAATGGAAAAAGTTAAATGAGCATGGAAAAGTGACTTACATTTAATTTTCCTTTTTTTTAAGGTAAAAAATATAAAAAAAACATAAAAAAAATAAATATATAAAGTTTTTTCAATTAATTTTACATTTTAACTTAATTTAAAAAAAAAAACTCTTCTTCTCCAACATGTGTCCCCTCTCTTCCTCTTCTACTTTTTTTTTTGAACTTAATTAAAATTTCAGTTTGTCTTTGCCATTTGTCATCGAACAACAGGGACCTTCGACAATAGCCCAAAGTCTCCTCTTCTTGTGCAATTTGATTTTTCAAAATCAACCTCAAACCTTCTCCAAAAATTCCCAAACTTTTGGGTTCTTCAAACTTTGATTTTGTGGTTTCCACGGTCGGATGAGCCCAGTTTCGACATATGCCCTTCTCTGCCTCCAGCTACGCTTGTAATTCCAACCCTAGACATAGCTTCTGTAGCCGTCAGTAGCCAACCTCCTTTCCAGCCTGAATAGGGGGTGTTTGATTTTTGTTTAGTTGTTTACTTCAAACCTGTTGGGAATGGAAATCAAAGGGTTGAATTTGTTTGTGATGGGAATGTTGTTTCTAGTTTCAAAGGCAAACCAAAGGCTCAAATCTTCCAAATTTTAGATTTTTTTTTCTTCATTCGTTCCTCTTTAATTAAATTTGATAGAAAATGTACACTTGGAATCAAACAAGCTACAAATCAGATGAAGTGCTGATAGAAATGAAGGAAAAAGAAACTTAGTTGAAAATTTTGTAGTTACTAGAGTTGGGAATGTTTTCTTGGCCAAAGAAGAAAATGGCATTTACAGCTTTTTTTAACGAGGGAAAGGTGGGTTTTTTTTTTCTTTTAAGAAAATGGTTTAATTGGTTTAGATTTTCTTTACTTTAATAGTTGATTTTTCCTGCAAAATAATGTCTCATGGTAGTATGATTGATCCACATGTCAACTTTTGCCAGTAATTAACATTGTTAGAGGAGGTACTAGATTGGTGGACGAAAATAAAATTTAGACATTTTGAAAGTAGAGGTATCGCATTAAAAATTTTGTTAAAGTACAAGGAGATTTTTTGTCATTATCCATAAAAATGTTATAAAAGTTATAAAAATTAGTTTAATTTCGGTTTTACTAATTTTTTAGCTTAGTTTAACCACTCCATATAAGCTCGTGAGTCAACTGGTTTATAAAATTTTTAAACATTTTAGCCTTCAACACTTATAATTTTTTTGTCAAATTGGTCCATACTCTTTAAAAATATTTATTTTAAAAAGAAATTAAAAATTAATTCTTATTTTAAGGAAAAGAATATAAAAGTTAAAAATATATTTTAAAATAAATAAAATATGAAAAAAATAAAAATCTTTAAAATTCAAAAATAAAATGTGTTTTTTAAATATAAAAAATTCCAATATTCAATGTTATCTAAATCAGACCAAATCGATTAGATCAAGAACCAATTAGGGTATTGGTCCGGTGAGGGGTAAAAAATTGGTTGACCTACAAATCGATACGAAATTGAACTGAGTTAAAAAAACCAGTTGGACTGACAGTTGAATTGATTTTTATTTTTTTTAATATTTTATGTTTTGAACCGACCGTTCTTGGAACCAATTGGTTAGACTAATTTGAAATTGATTCAACTATCAATTCAATCTATTTTTAGCTCGGTTAAACCAGTCAATATTAGTTCCCAGGTCAATCGGCTTTTCACCTCTCGTCGAAAAAATATCCCGGCCAATTCTCGGTTCAAATTGCTGATTTGATCTAGTTTAGATAACATTGAATTTTGAAAAAAAAATTATATTCTTAAAATATTTTTTAATTTTTATTTTAAAGATTTATTTCATAACTTTTTTATTTTCTTAAAAAAAATTATAATTTTTAAATTTTTATTTAAAATATGAAAATATTAATTTTAAAATTTATATATGTTGAGGGTTAAAAAATTATTTTACCTTTGACACCATTAATTTTAACGGCAAAATTAGATGGAGAAACCAAGATTTTTAAATAAAAAGTATAAGAACTCAATGTCTCAAAGTTAAAGCATGGAGAGTAAAATTTAAATTAAAAATAGTATAGAAATCTTTAGCATATTTAAACAAAGAAATGATTATATTTAAATTTTAGGGATGTAATTACTTATAATTACATATTTATGACATATTTGCTTAACCATTATAATTTATATATTTTTGTTACTTTTTAATTTTAAGGAAATAATTGAAAATTAGAAGAATTACGTGAATAATTAACATTAATTATTTTCAAAATTTATTATGAGAGGTTATAATCACTACCTAATAATTACAATTTCTTGCAATTATTTGTAGCACCTTAAATATAATCAATTTTGATATTTTATATCAAGACATGTTTTTCTTTACCGAGACATTGAGCTAATTTTTAACGAAAATTACTTAATTTATTAACAATAAAAGTTGGATAATATAATCTGATGAAATTAAGTTCATGCTAAATTAATTAATTAAAAAGTTAAATTTCTAAAAATAACCTCTAACCTTAAATTCTAATTCTGTAATTCAATAATTCAATCATTTAATTTTATTTATGTTTCAAGATGACCAACCTACCACAAAATTAAGGTTCATGCTCAAATTTCATTTTGTTAAGTCCACATTTCCAAGTCAGGAGGAAAACAAATTAAATGAAATCATTAATCAAAATAGCTACATGGCATTGACAGCGTAGTTATTTTTAAAAGGTTAACAGTTAAGGGTGATTCACATGGTAGTGGTAGTATTATTAAGAGTCAGTTGAAAGCTCTAGGAGAGAATGGATATATAGAGTTTTGCTCTATGTTTTCCCTCCCATTTAAGTTTTGGAGAGGACTCTACATAAAAGGAAATGAGCTTGATGTGTGTCCATATTGAATGATGCCCTATTACTTATGATGGTGGTAGAAATATAATGAGTTTTATTAAAATGTGATAGATGGTATCTTGAAATATCGCCATATTTTAAAATATAGTTATAGTGGTATAATAATTTTTCCCTAATTGATAAAAATTTATAAAGTGATCCTCTTGAAAGTAAATAAGTTTATGTTCTTGTAGTATGGTGAGTAGGTAATGCATTTAGTTTTGATGATTAAATTTGAGGAGGCAAGTTGGAGAGACAAACGTTAATAATAGAGATTGAAAAGATAAATTGAAGAATCGAGCTAAACCGGGCAAATTTTTGAAAAGATTTAGGTTTTTATAGGCTTGGCGATCCCTATATGGCAAATGACAATTTTGGTTTGGCAAAATAAAATGCTTTAAAGGTCAATTTGGTATAGTTGACCTAAACAAGTGAATAAAACACCTTAAAGGTGAATTATAGAATATGATTATGTTGTTAATAGTAAAGAGATAACTGTAGCTCCTTACACAAGTGAGATAAGTCGAAGGCTTCCTTGGATCTTAAATTGACATCCCTTTTGGGTCTTGAGGTAGGACATTGTCCAATACTCTATTCAAATACCTTTTCAACATAGATAAACTGTCACTTTTAGTGGCTCTTCACAACATCTATGGTGTGAACATTATTATCAACCTTTCCGAATGTATAACTTAATTATTATAACAAATATCATTAATTTAAACTCACTTAATTAAAAAAAATAAAATATCAAATTATATCCCATTAAAATAAAATAATTAATATCTAAATTAATCTTTTGTTGTGGACCTTGCTTTTTGAAGAGGATAAATGAAAGTGTGGGATCTTGTGAATTTGTGTATTGGACTTGGGAAAAGTGAAAGGCTTTTAAAAGTGGATTCTTTCATGATTCTTTTTCTCCTTTCCAAGTTTGGTTTGGTCCAATACCAATCACAAAAGGCTTGAAAATCTTAATTTAATTATGCAATTGATTCACAAATTTATTTTAGTTATTTATTATAAGGTAAACTACACCTCAAGTACTAATCTATTAGAAAATTTATGTTTTGGCCACTTAACTTTATGATATTATAAAATGGTCACTAAACTATTTAAAAATTTTCATTTAAGTCACCGAACTATTTGAAAGTTTTTATCAAAATCACTGAACTATTAAGTATTAAGTTCGGTTAGTGAGCTCCAAGTGACAATTCGATGATCGGTACAATGTATTGATACTCATCGATGAGTAGAAAAATATACTTTAGATCCAAGCCAATCTGATGGTCTGTTTTAGAGATCGGATAAGAAAATTGTTTGGATTTTGGTTTTCAAAATTCATAACATTTAAAGTTGTTTCATGAAAAAAAATGAGCATAGAAGAGAAGAGGAAGAAGAATTTTCGATTGATGCAAACGATGAAAATGGAGAAGACCATACAATAGAGATTATAACAACCTAGTGACTCAAATGAAAACTTTTGAATAGTTTAGTAACCATTTTGTAATTTTTTGAAATTAAATGATCAAAACGTAAATTTACTAATAATTTAGTGACTTTAAATATAATTTACCCATTATTATTTTTAGATGTAACGACAAATTTTAATATACTTGTATATATAATTAATGTCAAATAAATCATATATTAATATGAAAATTTAAATCCCAGTGAGGCTTTTGTTGTGTTTGAGATTTTAGAACTTTAATAAATGTAACGTGTGAGTTCAACTTAAATTATTTTGTGTTTAAATTTTAATAATTTTCTATTTAAATTTATTGTGATTTAAATTTAATTTTCAGTCCATCCTAACATGTTTTACTTGTTATTGTGGTTGTAAATATAATTTAATTATAAGAATAAATCTTAAAATTATATATGAATTTTTGTTTAAAGTATAGTTATATATATAAATTTTGATTTTGTGTAATTTTACATATAATTTTAATTTAAATTAATTTTTACGTATTATTAACACAATTATTAATATAATATCCTTTTATGTTTATATATTACATACACAAATAATTGTATTTATTTAATATAAAATAATTAAATGTATTTAAATATGTATAATTGAAAGTTTCATGTGTATATTTGAATCATAATTAAATTTTCAAGTGTACAGCAAATCAAAATTCAGATATCAAATTATATATTAAATCAAAATTTATGTAGAATTTTAAGATTTTTCTGTTAATTATAATCATAAAAACTCCTTAAAAAAGGAAATTTTAAATTAAGAGAGTTGGTTACAAAGCACCAACTGAAACCGCAACAAGTGAAATTCTGTTAGCTCCGCCCTGAATAGAGGGAGAAAAATGATAAAAGAAAAAGCTCGACGGACTGTTTTGACTTCCGCACGTGGAAGGGGCCACCCCGGGAATTGACGGTTCGCGCGTAAATATTGTCAACGTCTCTCCTTGAAGGCTTGGCGCCGCACTGAAATTGACTGCAAAACTGCGTATAACCAACAGTAAGTTTAGTGCCGTGGGAATTATATGAAAGCCAGAAATTGTTGCCGAATTCATGTATATATAATGCAAGCAAGGGACCAATAAGGGAGTGATCATCTGGATGGTAATAAAATGTCAATAAGAAAGCTGCTTTTGTAACAAGCACAATTGAAAATAAACGTGGAATATTGTTTGATTGGTGTTCTAGAAATGAGAAATATTATTTATAAATATTTTGATCTAACAAGAGATTGAAAAGAGGATGGTCTATAAGAAGTTCTAGTTAATGCATAGGGAATAAAACATGGACTGATTATAGCAAGTAGGTATGACGACTTAATATTCTGCTCCGTTTCAAAACTGAGCAACCAAAAATGCATATGTGTATTTTGCTTTTGTTGAATTTAAAACTTCTAGCATTTATGGGTAACTGTGATGCTTTTAAATTTCAGTCTCCAGCAGCATTGAGGAGTGAAGAATATCGCCAACTGTTTTGGCTTCCCCCTGAGGAGGTGTGTGCCTTTGCTGTGTTGTAATCACTAGCTGTAAGCAACTCTCTGCTTGTTCCTTTGTATTCCTTTTGACATTCTTTGGCTTGTATATGCAAGAATTATTTCTCATGATTGATGTGCAAGAGATACAGCCAGTTTGTATTTAAGAAGTTTCATGTGGAATACGCAGCAAACAAGAATACATTTGTTTGTTTTTGGTCAGAGATTTGAAAACGCTTGTTTGTGCTTTCTCTTCTAATTTTGATTCTAAATAATATCTCATCTTTGAACTTTTAAAACGTTTTCTCTTTGAAGTTTAAAAGGAGTGTTTTTCATCTTTAGTCTATTCATTATTATTTATCAACAGGGCGTCTACTCAGATTGTCTCCTTTTTGTTAGACATTCTTTGTCCTGCACATGAATTTCTTTATTGATGTGAAAGAGATAATGGCAGATTGCATTTAAGCAGTGCCTGACATCTAAACATTCATGTAGCATCATTGCTGTATCTAATCTTTTATTTTACATTTGGGCCACAGACTGCAAAAAGCATATTTGAAATTCTCTCACCATCTTACATTTTAGACTTCCAAGTTCTAATGGCCTTGTATTTTAAACATTTTGTTTTGCCATGTGCTGCAGTTCCTTGTTCAAGATTTCAACTGTGCATTCCAGGAGAGTATTCTTCTTCAGGTAATCCAACTTAGATGACTTATTTACCATGTTGATAGCAATTTTTTTTGCCAGTCTACCTTACCTTCCTTTTGTCTTTCTGTGAGTTTGTTTTTTCACGAGAAATGTGTGGGGTTATATTTTATCTACTTTTAATATTTGGTGGTTCTAGGTCGAATTATATTCCTATCTCTAATTATGCATTATATGCTTCTTTGCAGGGTCACATGTACCTCTTTGTTCGTTATTTATGCTTTTATTCCAATATATTTGGATTTGAAACAAAGGTATTCCTCAACATCAGTTCATTCTTACTTTGTTTTTCTGTATCCTATTTTCTTGGAAGCTATTTGAAATTTCTTCTAATAATGATATGATCTTCAAATATTTTATGGGTTTCTTCTGTAGAGAATAATCGCCTTCAATGAAATTACTAGCGTTAAAAGAGCAAAGACTGTTGGAATCTTTCCTAATGCAATAGAAATTTTTGCTGGAGGAAAGAAGGTAAGTACTTTGCATGAATGGTTTATTCTGCTTGTTTAAGTTGCATGCACTTGTTCTTCTGACTCCACTTGTTGACTTGATAGTTCTTCTTTGCATCATTCCTATCTCGTTATGAAGCTTTCAAGCTCATTAATGGTGGACGGAAGCGGCATAGTATAGGAGCCAAAGAAACTAAGGGCCAGCAGGTATCTTAATAATTCATGGCTTATCTATCTGGAGAAAATAAATTCACAGCTTATGAGTAGCATTTAAGTGGATCATTGTACATCTTACGATATGCTGGTTTTGATACCCTATCTTTATACGTGCAACAAATGGACACTTAAATATAAACAAATGATACCCTATCTTGATACATACAACACATGGACACTTAATATAAACAAATGATTTATAGCTACTTGTGCTTCATCTGGAGGTATTTTTATCATATGCTGATTCTGTAATCTTACTTTTACCTCATCTTTACATAAGAAATTTGGGGATTCAATAAAATTAAGACATTCAGAGGCTGGAAGGATGTATTGTAATGTTATATTCGATCTATGACAGTTTATGCAAGTGTGGCTGTAAACCTATGTGTATTTTACACTTTTCTTTTCTATATATTTATTTCTCCCAGTTGACATGTTGTGAAAACTATGAGTTCATGGGCATATAGCTTAGAGAAAATTCCATGTTTTTCCTTGTTTTCTATTATACTGGTTGATTTTATTATAGGAACCTATGTCCGAGTCCAGAAGGCAAGAGAATGGATTTTTTTACATTTGTAAAGGAAATAGCTCCAAAAACCCAATAAATGACATGGAGTCTACAGCCAGGTATTCTTTATTAACAGAACGGATAGGAGAACTTTCTTGTGAGTTCATCAGATTTTTTTTAATGTATTTTAAGTTGTGAAATTGTGAATAAATTTTTTAACTACATTTTTTATACAGGGATGAGGATGTTCCAACTTCCACTGAATCCAACGTTCCATCTTCTGCTAATGGTGCAGAGCTAGTTGCTGAATCAGTTATAAATACCAGATCTTCAGCACCTGCAGATTGTTCATGGAAGCCTGACAATTCTGATGCACCGAAGGGTCAGCTAATCCTAATTTGATTTGTGACTTCCTCATCTTCTACATGTCATCTTATTTTGAATTCATTTCTGGTTTTGGTTATTAATTTTTCACACTTTTCTGCATAGCAAGTTCCTTGGTTGTCTGAGGACTTGATTTCATATTTAATTTTATTAGGGTGCCACACTCCTGTTTGATTTGGTTTCATCTTCTGACTGTAGGATAGTGATTTGGGTGATCTTGAAATTGGAATATGATGTGCCATGGGTTGGAAAAGAGAGAGAGAAATAGGGAAAGGTGATAGAATAAAAAAGAATAGTGAGGAATGGTTAGAAAATATGAAGAAACAAAGAATCAAAAGGGTAAAGGTAATGGAGGAAGAATGAGGGAATTTGAGAGAGAAGAATCTGGGAGAAATTGCTTAATCCAATAATAGCTCAAAATCTCAATATTACCACATGCTCTTTCGAAGGTTCCAAACCTTGCTCAATACTTGATATAACCCTAAATATGCTAATAGTCTTCTTGGGTGGTTCTACATCTACTTATTAGGGGGCAAAAGAAGTCACAGCTTTACTGGTTCTGGAGGTGTTGAAATAAAGTGAGTAGGTTATGGAAGCTTATTATCATTTGTTTTGCTGGAAGCAGCAAAGAAGGTAGGTAAGTTTAGGTTTTTCTTAAACACATTGGTAGGTCCTGACTGTAGGAAAATGCTCAGGTGTCGTAGGAAATCAAATTGTCGTACTCATTCTTGGCAGACAGACATGAGGCCATATATTCTCCACTTTCTTCCTCTGTACTGAGTGTAGATATATTGCACCCTGTTACAACTTCATTGACTACACCTTCATTTTTGGATGTGTCATGATCATCTCAATGGGCTGTTTCCCGTGTGCAGTTCCTGAAGGTTTTACCAAGGTTGCAGAAACAAAGTTTCAGGTATTAAATGCGAATTCATTTTCCTTAGTTCTACTGTATTATAAACATCTATAAAATTCATACACTCTTAATTTGTTCTGAAGTGAATCACTTTTTCTCGGGCTGCAGATGAAGGTAGAGGAGTTCTTCAATTTGTATTTTTCAGATAAAGCTGTTAATTTCATTGAATCTTTTCATCGAAGACGTGGAGATAAAGGTAGTATGCTCTGAACTTTCGAGGAGTCATAGAAATTCAATTCTGCATTTTTTAGTTATGTTTGTGGTTAATATTTTGATTTTTTATTATACCATATCCTAAAATTGACTACTTTTTGTATGTATATCTTTATGTTTTAGTAAATGGTTATGTTTTACAGAATTCAGCTGCTCTTCATGGTGTCCTCATGATAAATTTGGACATGTCCGTGATGTGTCATTTCAACATCCAATAAAATTATATTTTGGTATGAGTTTATTATCATATATGAACCTTTTTCCATGCATTATTATCCCTGCTGATTTTAGCATTTATTTTGGTGCAAATTTTGGTAGCTGCCAGGAGACCCAGAAATTTCGAATTTACAGAAACAGGTTTTTATTGATTTCCTTCTGGTGCCTTAAATGCTATCATACAGATGAAGACACTTAATTTATTATTTCTCATTTTGAAGGGATGCATCATTGAAATGACTGATTTTCTCTAGCGTTTTCATTGCTAAAATCATTCACATGTGAAATTACCATTGTCTGCTGTGCTTGTTGCATTATTGTATCCATCATAGTTCTACTATACATGACACATAACATGATTAGGTCTAGGTGGAGGTATAGTCTATAACTGGAGCCACCGATAGCTTTATAGTTTTAGTTAATGAGAAATATTATTGTAGTAGTCGGTGCATTGAACTAATAAAAATCGGTGGATTCGGTTTCTACGACAAGCAAAAATTTATCAAACTATTTTTACCCCAACTGACATGCCATTAAGCAGTTGATCGTTCCTTTGATTGGGTTGTCCCGCCTAATTTATCCGACTATTTTCTACCGTAACATGCCATTAAGTACTTGATTGTTCCTTTGGTTGGTTGCCCTGCACTTTATTTTAAATCTCCTTCTGGTCATTCCTAATCTTTTCTTCTTATTCTTGGGTATCTCATGACAATATCACTATCAATTTGGATAGTCATCTGGTTATAGAAACATCGCAAGAGATCAACAATGTGCCGTATGGAGATTATTTCATTGTAGAGGTACAAGCTGGACCTGACCCCCCTTGACATGCTTTAATGTGTAAATTGTCCTCGATCCCCTAGTTTTCTTACCTTTAGGCATAATTTTTTCAAGCTATTATTTGAGAAGATTATGTCCAGAAATTTTCAGATGAGGAAAACTACACTTGAGCCCTTCAGAATATAGAACTATAAACACAAGTGTGATATCACGTTTACATCTGTTTGCTCTACTTATGTGCTGCATTGTAAACAAATTCGTTTACTTTGTTGCAATAACTTTAGATTGGCCGAAGGTCTTGAGCCAAAACTTGGTTGGACCAGGTCTAGTTAGTGCTAAATTAAATGGTCATTAATGAATAGTTATTATTGGTGAGTGGGTCTCTAGAGTAGCAAAACTTAGCATGTAAGGTTTCGAGCCAGCTAAAATGAACTTTTTATTGTTTTTCTGCTACTCCCTACTTTAAAATTCTTGATATTGAGAGTTTTACTTGGAGTGTGGGAGAGTGATATAGCCTCCCTTTCCCTGTTTGAGTTATAACATGGTAAAAGTTGTGAAGATGCTGAATGTGAGTACTACTATGCTGTGGAAAAAGTTCATTGACACTATTTTCTGCAATTAGTTATTCTGAAAACTTATTGTCTTATGCAATAATGATCTGTTTCTATTCTATATATGATGTTTTTAGTTCAGCTGAAATGTTTGTGATATGTACTTGCAATTGACGCGTATGCCATTAGGGGCTCTGGTCTGTAGAAAGAGACATTAATGGCCAGCGAGAAGACTGCATTTTGAGGGTCTATGTGAATTTGGCTTTTAGCAAGAGAACTGTTTGGAAAGGTTTGCCTCTCCCGAATGTCAATCAATTCCTTGTGCATGGTGTGTTTTATGCTTTTGTTTTGTGGAGCTTCTCATGTTTCCCTTCCTGGTACAAGCTGTTCTATTTTCATGTCTTATATTTTGATTGTCAGTTCCTTTTCTAATTTCTCTTTAGATTAATTTGCAGAAGTTCTGAAAAGATATCCCTTTTAGAAAGAAAGATTATTATTATTATTATTATTATTATTATTATTATTGACGACACCTTTTTGTGTTACACCTAAATTGTTTTGAGATTGTAAATTTGGCAGTCCTTTATACTTGATAGGAGAGATTTATGACTTTTTTTTCCTCCTGGAACTGCTCAATAGTCACCTTTTGCTGTTATATTAATGATTTTTTTCCTTGTACCTTTCCCTTCATCTGATGTCAAGCGCATGGTACAGGGAAAATAGTGCAGTCTACTCTGGAAGAATGTCGAGAAGCTTATGCAACTTGGATAGCCATGGTACCATCTTTCTCCAGTATTTCATGTTGTAAAATTTATTTGAACGTTGATGTAAGAAAATTTTACAATTGATGTTCCAGGCACACGAATTATTGCAGCAGAACAAAGATAAACAAGGTTTGACAATAGGATTGTTTTTTAAAGAATTTTCTCTAGTGAGGCTTATGTATTGGAAATTGGCCACCCATGCTGCTGTTACATTTTGTGGTTGAAGTGCATGCAGCTTGATGACATGCTGCAGCACATATGCTTGCTGTAACAGCAAGGTTTCTCTTTAGTTTCATTCTAATTAATCTAGTTTAAAATGGACAAGTTGATGACAACTTGATGCATTAGGTGTTGAATGACTAGTTTAGGTGGCTTGTTTATGTGTACAAGCAATGTTTTAATAGTCCCAATGCTGATTAGTGGGGTTAGTTGACTATTTGGTGATGTATTTGACTATAAATGTATGTTTTTTTCTAGTTGAATGAATGAGCTGAATGAGCTATCAGCCATTAGCTCCCTTGCTGCGCATTTGTGAGCAAGTAAAAATGCTTCTTGCACCTTGCTTCATGTTCTGTTTTCTCTGTTCTTTTTTGCTGCTGCCAATGTTCCAACAATTGGTATCATGAGCCTATGTCTTACGGGACCATTGATTTTGCTTCTTTTCTTGTTAAAAAGAAAGAAGCTGTCAAAGCACAAGCAAGTCATTAAGGACTGCTTGTAGAGAAGACAACATCGACTCAAACTTATAAGACCCCCAAACAAGCTTGAATAAGCTGAAGGAGGAGTTTCAAGGAAAGGTGTGAGCTTTCCAAATGTGCAAGCTTAGCAAGATGTCAAAGCTGCAAGCTTAGCAAAGTGCGAGCCTGATGAAGACACCTGTTGAAGACAATATGCAAAGATGTGAGTCTGTCAAAGGTGTGAGCTCAGCAACATGTGGAAGCTCAATGCGTGTTGTATGGTTGCAAGCCTGATGAAGGCTGTAAGCAAAGTGTGAGCCTGTCGATTTGCAAGCCAAAATGGCAGAATGAAGGCAAGCAACTATACTCACGAACTGTTTGTGCAAGAAGAAAATGAATTGGTCAGCTTGAAACAAAGCAACTAAGGACTGTCAAGTTCAAAAAAACTTGATGAATGACTGGTATTTGCAGCATGGAGTCCAAGGAGGAGTATTGGAAATTGGCCACCCATGCTGCTGTTACATTTTGTGGTTGAAGTGCATACAGCTTGATGACATGCTGCAGCACATATGCTTGCTGTAACAGCAAGGTTTCTCTTTAGTTTCATTCTAATTAATCTAGTTTAAAATGGACAAGTTGATGACAACTTGATGCATTAGGTGTTGAATGACTAGTTTAGGTGGCTTGTTTATCTGTACAAGCAATGTTTTAATAGTCCTAATGCTGATTAGTGGGGTTAGTTGACTATTCGGTGATGTATTTGACTATAAATGTATGTTTTTTCTAGTTGAATGAATGAGCTGAATGAGCTATCAGCCATTAGCTCCCTTGTTGCACATTTGTGAGCAAGTAAAAATGCTTCTTGCACCTTGCTTCATGTTCTGTTTTCTCTGTTCTTTTTTTGCTGCTGCCAATGTTCCAACATTATGGTTTGGGACTCTGGGCAGTGGTGCAGATACTGGAATTACTGACCTAAGCCCATTTGCTCGAAACAGGTTTAGATCCTTCTGGAAGCTCGATTGAAAACGGTGAACTCCAGATTAAAAGGGAAGTGGCACAAAGGATCCTTCAGAAAGATCTCATAACTCGACTGATCCAGTGAGGACATTTCAGATATCCGATTCCTCGGATGTGAACCAGTGGATTGGCAATCTTTGGCAAGGGACTAAGGCTTCTTCAATCACATATCTGTTAAGAGAGGTTGTCAGGAAATCCTACGGATACTTGAAAAGCCATGGTCATTGTATAGCCCAAATTTACCCGGGCCTCACCAAACAGCCAACCCAAACAGCAAACCCAAAATAACCCAAGCCCAAATACTTAAAATATTTTTAGAAAAAAAACCCTAGCCTTTGACCTAGGTGCCGCAGCCTCTTGCCTCCCTCTGCCACCGCCGTCTGCCACTCTCATTGCCACTTGCCCACTTGCGCCTGCAAACAGAAAGAAAGAAGTGACAAGTGCACAAAAAAAATAGATTAAATTCATGTAAAAGGCTATATAAAAAGCCATTTTTTTTTGTAACGGAAGGAGGAGGTCGAACTTGGCTATTGTTTTGAGGGTTCTTCTCTCCCTATTTTCTTTTGTAAACACATCATTTAGAAATATAAAGGAAAGGAGAAACAGATTGAAGCAAAAAAAAGCAAAAAGGTCTTTCCTTTTATTTATTTATTTATTTTATTTCAAAACCATTCATCTGCTTACAATTTTTTATACACATCATATACCTTTATATTTATAAAAAAAAGGGCAAAAAAATACCTTCTTTTAGATTTTCCTTGGTTGGCCGTAGCGACGCGACGCAATGAACCTTCACGGATTTTGGGCTGTGCTCGGAGAAGGAAAGAGAGAGAGAGGTTTTCGAATTTTTTTGTTTAAAGAAGGGAAAATGATTTTTTTTTGCAGATTTTTAACTTATATAGGATATTAAAACGGCGCCGTTTTGGGGAGTTCAGAAAGCCACAAAACGACGTCGTTTTAACATGGATCGGACCGACTCGACCCAAACCGCCAAGGATCCGCGTGTTTCTGGATAAAAGGGGTTATTTGCGCTCTTGGTCCTTCCGCTTTTGAGGCTGTTTACGATTGGGTCCTATTTTGTTTTTATTTTTCAATTTTGCCACAAAATTTCATTTTTCTCTCGATTTCGTCCTCAATGAAGCTGTGCGTTTTAGAGGAGAAGGGAAAATTTCCCTTCTAGCCCCTCTATGTTATTCGCACATTCAAATCAATCCCTCCTCTTTTTTTATTATTTCGATTTCGCCCTATATTGTCTGCTTTTATTTCGATTTAGTCCCCTTTTTAGCATTTTTATTATTTTCTTCATTATTTTAATGTATTATCATCTTTTATTATTATTTATTATTATTATTATTATTTTAATTACTTATATATATACGCATATATATATTTAAACTTTAGATTATTTTATTATTCTATTAGTAATATTATTATTATCCTTATTTCATTTATGTTTTCTTTCTTTTTATTTTTATTATTTATTTATCTATTTATTTTACTTTTCTTATATATATATTATATACACGCATATATTTTTGTAACATATATATGTATACCTTCAAAAGTTATTAAATTCATCTTTATATTTTATTTTTCTTATATATATACTTATGTTTTTATACTATAATTAATTTACATACGCAATTATATATATCTATGTGTATGTTTTAATCTTCATAAGTACGTGTATATATATATTTATATGCTTATATGTTTATAGTATGTAATTTGAATACATACCTATGTACATACCTTTTAATTTTCATAAATATATGCATGCATGCTTACTTACATTGCTTATTATGTCTTATAATATATATATATACATACACGTGTACATCCATACATTTCTTGCGTTTTTATAATTTTATTTGCTTGATTCATTTATTTATTTACTTATTTATCTATCCATTATATTCATTTTCACTCAGATTCTTGAAAAGGAAAATTTTAAAAATATATAAGTAATACTCGATATTTGGGATCTTCGAGAGAATCGAGCCCTAACGTATTGGGTTCCGATTTTCTTCGTTGAATCTAAATAATCGATATTACTCTTTTAAAAATAATAAAATACTCATTATCGGGAATTCGATACGTGGTGTCCTAACGTATTGGATATGACGCGTTGTTTTTCCGAGATGGGGATTTTTTTAGAAATAATAAATAGCATCTCGTGTTTAGATTCGAGAAGGTCGTACCTTAACTTACTGGGTTTCGATTTTCAAGATAAATCTAAATACACGAATCATTTCCAAACTCAAGTTTTAAATGATCTCGGGAATTAAAAAAGATCGTGTCTTAACTTACTGGTCGTGGTCCCTTCTTTAAATTCGAGATAGTTAAACATCTTTTAAATAAGTAAATTTTGACATTCATTCGTGTATCGGGAATTCGAGACATTGTGTCCTAACTTACTGGATATGATTCTCTTTCTCGAATAAAGTGAAATATGCCCATTTTTCTGAAAATTTTCAACGTTTTAATACAAGGATCGTATTTTTAAAATTCTTCAAAGTTCTCAATTTTCGACATTAAGACATTAAGTAATCAACTAGGTACCAATTTTGGGCGTATCGAGGGTGCTAATCCTTCCTCGTGCGTAACCGACTCCCGAACCCATTTTTCTGAATTTCGTGGACCAAAACCGTTGTTTTAATAAAATCAAATCGTTTATTAAAAACAACCACTTTTTAAGGTGATCCAATCACACCTCATAAAAAAAAGGTGATTGGTGGCGACTCCCGTTTTTTCATTTTTATTTTCAAAATCCAAGTTGACCCCGTTTTTCATCAAAAAAATGGTGTCAACAGCTTGGCGACTTCACTGGGGACTAAAATAAAGAGAGTCAAGCCACGAGTTGATTACTTTTTGTCTTTTTGTCGAAATTTGAAAATTTAGTTTAAATTTACGATCCTTTCATTGCATTTCATTCATCTTTATTACAATTTCCACTATTGTGGTTTATGATTGCTGTGTTAGCTTAAATTTTGGCATCTTTCTGCACATTGCATTTGCATGACCATTCGGTCATACCCTTTTAAGTGGGAGCGAGAAACTACGCCTTCGTGAGGTTTTCACCTCCGCATGGGATAGTGAATCGCTTCCGGGATACATCCGTACCTATGTCTTCGTGAGATTTTCATCTCCGCATGGCCATAGGGAAATGTATCCCCCTGAACCGAACTCGGTCCGTATGAACCTATAATGGGTGAGGATCGAGGAATCTGCTGGTTCGGGTACCCTTACTTTAGAACCAACCCTCATATAGTGGACTCAGGAACTTAGCCTAGAAAGAGCCACTCTAAACCCCTAGTAGTCACCCAAATAGGTACTTTCCGTTTTCCTTGTTATTTTTTGTACTAACCCCTTTTATTGTGCTTTGTTTATGATTGCATCGCATCTGCATCTTAGGAAAGAGATATTGATTCAAGTCCGATTACTAAATTAGAAAGCTTGTCATGGAATACGGATTCCTTGATAAAATGGAAAATAATACGACTTCCCGAATATATTCTGAGAAACACAAGAATGGCGATGGAAGAGTTCATGACCCTGCTTCGTAGCCTGAGGATTCAAGGCAATTATCTAAGAGCCTTCAACATTCCACCCCCTTAAAGAGGCAGACGAGCTTTATGAAGATGGGCAGATGATGGATCGCGACCAAGATCAAGAAAATGAGCTAGCAATGGCATCTATTGGAGAGATTACCTCAAACATGCGGATGAAGAAAAAACCGATGTTGTTTCTTGGAATATGAGGGTGAGGTCATACATGTATCCGTTTTATGTAAGGGGATTTGCTTTCTAGAAAAGTTTCCTAAATGTAATTGAATCAGAATCAATGTCTCTTTACGCATTCATTTCATGCATTTGCATTACATTGTATCATATACATTAGATTTTCACGAAGTGACCCTAATTAGGTAAAATTATTTCAGAAAGTCTGGAAAACCAACATTTTTGTGGTACCCGGATAGAAACTAAGGAATGGACCAAAGGTTGGAGAGATTAGAGCGAATGCGATTCGGATCTGGGAGCAATTGATGAATTTCAACAGAGATGAGAGATCGATGCTAGAATTACAAAGAACCTTGATGAGTCAGTTCAACCGATCGCCACCGGAGAGTTAGAAAAAGGAAGGACCCAGTGGTCCACTTTGGGGTTGATAATAAGGATCTTGCCCATTCCCTAGATTATACTCCGACAAGTGTCCAAGTCCAGACGGATGGGCGTCCACAAGGGGTACTCTTTACCATAAGATCTCAACAATATCGATGGTACAACAAAGATCGATGAAGTGGCTTGACGGGCCCAAGGTCCAAAGTGAGGAACAATTTTCCTGTTGCTCTCGACAACCTGGCTGAAACAAAGCAGGCGAGGGTGGATAACCCAGATACTATAAAGGTCCCAAGGAAGAATGAGAATAAAAGGGATAATGTAGGTAGATATAACAAGGGCCACTCAAAACCAATCACTGTGGGCAGGCCAAAGACGGAGACCACCAACCATCAGAGCCCTTTAAAGCAAGAATCTCGAGTGAAGCAAAGCATTAAGAAGTCACAATTTACACCAATCCCAATGTCGTACCAGGAGTTGTATCAGAGTTTATTTGACGCACATGTTGTCTCCCCTTTCTACTTGAAGCCTTTATAACCTCCGTACCCCAAATGGTATGACATAAATGCGCAATGTGACTATCATGCGGGAATTACGAGGCATTCTATAGAAAACTGCACTGCCTTTAAAAAGCTGGTCGAAAGATTTATCAATATGGGCATCGTCAAATTTGAGGATTCACTCATTACAGAAAACCCACTACTCAATCATACGGATAATGAAAGGAATGCGATGAATGAAGAGATGTTGGGAAACGTTCACATCAGTGCCGAATACGAAGAAGCAATCGGAGAAGAGATCTTATTAGATGTTCGCCCTTATAAACTTGGGAGTGTTCGGGAGTGTTCTAAAGGAACCTCTGTAGTATTTAGAGCTTACTCAGAGTAATATTCAAAACACACTTGTTGCTTTCAGCCTAGAGCAACAAGAAGTCTCTTGTGAAATAGGCTCGTGTCTGAACGTCATTATTTTAATGGAATGCATCTTTGCGATCTTTTGAACCAATATTCTTTCATTTCTTATGAATGATTATTTTTATTCTTTTATTCTTTCATCCAAATCATTCTTTCATTCATTCACAATCATATTGTGCAGATAATTATTCTTAAATTCATACATTCTTTGTATATTCTCTTGCACCTACAATAGGTCCCTGAATATCAACGACATGAATGACACTGCTACAGACTTAGAATCTCCTTTTGAGCGAGACATGTGTTTAGAGGGATCTCACGACTTTGAAAATGACACAGATCGTAACTTATCCCCGGACTTGTTGAACAAGAGGATAAATAGATCCTACCTCTTAATGAGTCATTAGAAATTGTGAGCTTGATGAAGACTAGAATTGACCTGACCACAAAAACGAAGCAAGACCCTATTGAGTTACCTCTAGAGTTCAAAGATGTCTTTGTATGATCATACCAGAGTATGCCTCGATTCTTAAAGCCTGCACAACAGCACGATGGCAGAAATTTACAGTGCGAACGATGCAATTCTTTGCCGGGGCAATGCCTCTCTCGTTGAGTCAGCATAGCTTTGCCCATTTGAAGTCGAGTTTCCATCCCTTCAAGATGTTGTTGGATTTTGTCCGGATTAAAGAGGAAGATCCAAAGTTTTCTATCGTAGTTGCGTCCCAAAAGGGCTCTATGAAAGAAATTTGGTACCAAAGAAGGTTTCTCACATACATGATGAAAGTAGAAGATTTTATGTGGAAGAATTTAGAATAACATTGATTCTGGTCGAAAAACATGACCAGGACTTGTCTGATCTCATGAGTTCAGACTCAAAAAAATAAAAAAATCAAAAATCAAAAAAAAAATCAAAGTCAAAAATAGGAGAAAAAGAAAAAAGAAAAAAGAAAAAAGAAAAAGAAAAAGAAAAAGAAAAAGAAAAAGAAAAAAAATGAGAGGTCAAGGCGAAAAGCCGCAAAGGGCACTTTGACCAAAGGTGGATCTGAGTTGAAAACCCGAAAAAGGGCGACTCAAATTTTGAGCAAAATGGGGCATGGACATCACCATTATCGAAGACTTCTAATGGGCATTGCTTCATTTTTTTGAGAGGCTACTTCATGAGCCAAAGTCATCGTATACTGATACAGAATTTCAAAGAAGAGGGTATTGGAGAATGCATTGAGCTTAAACAATAGCACGATAGCTGAGGTCTCAAATTAACTCAGAAGTGGACACCACGATTCGTCACTGAAGTTCCTAGAGTTGAACATCGAAAATTGAAGGAAAATGACTGAGATTTACAAGGATTGACGTGAGAAATTACCATTTGCCCTCATTGTTTGTCGAACATCGGTACTGGGGCAACACCTCTCTTTTTGGTTTACAGGATTGAGGTAGTTATACCTATTAAAATCCCCTCATTGCTTGTTGAAGGGATCCAATCGCGATGTGATCAGTTGGCCCTAGGAAAATGGTTAAAAGCTATTCATCAGAGTCAGATGTACCATAAATAAATAATATGAGCCCATAATAAACAGGCTCGTCTCAGAGAATTCCACAAGAGGGCTGGATGTTGAAAAAGATTCTTTCTTAACAAAAGGATTCTAAAGGGAAATGAATGCCAAACTAGGAAAGTCCCTGTGTTGTAAAGAAGATCATTTTCAGAGGAGCACTGATCCTGAGTGAGATTGTCAATCCTATAAACTCGGATCCAGTTAAGAAACACTTCGGAAGGACCAAGGTGAAAACCTGCAAAGGGCACTTCGAGTAAAAAAAAAGATGAAAAAAATGAAAAAATGAAAAATGAAAAATGAAAAATGAAAAAATGAAAAAGTAAAAATGGAGAGGCTAAGGGGAAAATCCGCAAAGGGGACCTTAAGCCAAAGGGGATTTGAGTTGAAAACCCGAAGGGCGGCTCAAATATTGATCAGAATGGGGCACGAAGTCATCAGATTAGGGGCATGTGGTGATCTTGCTATACCTGAAAGGGTAATGCGACATCTTGGGGCATCGACAGAGTCCTGTAGATCTCCTAAACACATGTCAAACTCAGAATGGTCTTTCAAAAAGTTTGTACAGAGAAGTTCAAGCTGCGATATCTGGGGCACCTAACCTTCATACTATTTATACATTGAATTTGTTGTTGTTCTTGGAATACTTCATTCTTTTCAAGATACGTGTTCCAATCAATTCCTCTTTTATTCTTGCTACCCTTGATAATTCATTCATTTCGAGCTTGCTCTCAAATTAATTCTATTTAATCCATCGTTATATTCTTTTTGCAAGTATGTTGCATTGGAATGATGATACTTTCACAATGAAAGTTTTGCATATTACTCTCGAAGTTTGTAAATAACATAGGAACCTGAAACAGGACTATTGTTTAGAAAACACCAAGTTTAAAGGGTGAAATATCTAAGAAGGAAGAGTCTAAGTTAAAGACTATCCTTTCAGATTTTGTTGTCCAAACATTGATTGAACAAAATGGCACGATGTTGTGTTGGTGACAAAGCTTCAATGAACAAACAAGCAATGATCACCAAGTGATAAGAAAAGGTTTTCTTGGAGAAGAAAATTTTGCAATTGTGCATGAGCATTTGGTATGACACCTTGGGAATGAGATAAAGGACCAAAGAGCTTCACATTCTGTGTCCTTGAATTGCGATAGGAGAAGATTGAGAAAAGCCATATCTTTCTACCATTGGATTACAGTGGGAGAATGAGGGTACAAATTTTGCATCCCAGTGGATTGAAGTTTGAAGATCACATTGGGGGGCAATCAGATTAAGTGTTTCTTTGGATACGCCTGCCGAGCAAGAAGGCGTTGTAGCACGTCAGTGATAAAGCCTTAATATGCTTTTGCGTTTTGATAACTTAAGCATTAAGGAATCATTTTCATGACATTTTGCATTCATACACATCTAGTTAGGAGATTTGATTCATTCTGATTATGTCATCCTAATCACTAGGCATAAATTAGGTTCATAAAATAGAACATACAGGTCATGTTCCCCAGAGAACAGATCAATGAAGACATCAGATCTTGCCTTCTTGCGCTAACAGCGAAGCAGATCGAAAACAAGCCTTGCCTTCATTGGTTACAGTGGAGCTGGTTAAAGAAGCAGATCTTGCCTTCCTGCGTTAACAGCGAAGCAGATCGAAAACAAAGCCTTGCCTTCATTGGTTACAGTGGAGCTGGTTAAAGAAGCAGATCTTGCCTTCCTGCGTTAACAGCGAAGCAGATCGAAAACAAAGCCTTGCCTTCATTGGTTACAGTGGAACTAGTTAAAGAAGCAGATCTTGCCTTCCTACGTTAACAGCGAAGCAGATTGAAAACAAAGCCTTGCCTTCATTGGTTACAGTGGAGCTGGTTAAAGAAGCAGATCTTGCCTTCCTACGTTAACAGCGAAGCAGATCGAAAACAAAGCCTTGCCTTCATTGGTTGCAGTGGAGCTGGTTAAAGAAGCAGATCTTGCCTTCCTGCGTTAATAGCGAAGCAGATCGAAAACAAAGCCTTGCCTTCATTGGTTGCAGTGGAGTTGGTTAAAGAAGCAGATCTTGCCTTCCTGCATTAACAGCGAAGCAGATCGAAAACAAAGCCTTGCCTTCATTGGTTACAGTGGAGCTGGTTAAAGAAGCAGATCTTGCCTTCCTGCATTAACAGCGAAGCAGATTGAAAACAAAGCCTTGCCTTCATTGGTTGCAGTGGAGCTGGTTAAAGAAGCAGATCTTGTCTTCCTGCATTAACAGTGAAGCAGATCAAAAACAAATCCTTGCCTCCATCGGTTGCAGTGGAGCTGGTTGAAGATAGCAGATCTTGCCTTCCTACGTTAACAGCGAAGCAGATCGAACACAAACCTTGCCTCTCTCGGTAGTAACGGAGCTGGTTGAAGAATTTCAGATCTTATCTCCCTGAGATTACAGCGGAGCAGATCAAAGATAGTAATTCTATCTCCTTGAGATTACAGTGGAGCGGATTAAAAGATCTTATCTCTCTAAAGTTACAGTAGAGTGGATCGTATCAGGTCTTATCTCCCTAAGATTACAGTGGAGCAGACTGAAGAATTGCAGATCTTATCTCCCTGAGATTACAGCGGAGCAGATCAAAGATAGTAATCTTATCTCCCTGAGATTACAGTGGAGCAGATTGAAGCTAGTAATCCTATCCCCCTGAAGTTGCAACAGAGTGGATTGAAGCTACAAGCCGTATCTCTCTGAAGTGCAGTGAAGTGGATTGAAGCAACAAGACACAGTGGATTGCGAGAAGGCCATCTGAAGAAGAAAGGCACCAAGAGGTCAAGACTCGGTGAGACCGGGCAAATTTGGTCTTTCTTAGTCTTTGCTCTATTCTCGTTACACGACAACGAGCAAAGAGGGGCAGCTGTATAGCCCAAATTTACCCGGGCCTCACCAAACAGCCAACCCAAACAGCAAACCCAAAATAACCCAAGCCCAAATACTTAAAATATTTTCAGAAAAAAAACCCTAGCCTTTGACCTAGGCGCCGTAGCCTCCTGCCTCCCTCTGCCACCGCCGTCTGCCACTCTCATTGCCACTTGCCCACTTGCGCCTGCAAACAGAAAGAAAGAAGTGACAAGTGCACAAAAAAAAAATAGATTAAATTCATGTAAAGGCTATATAAAAAGCCATTTTTTTTTGTAACGGAAGGAGGAGGCCGAACTTGGCTATTGTTTTGAGGGTTCTTCTCTCCCTATTTTCTTTTGTAAACACATCATTTAGAAATATAAAGGAAAGGAGAAACAGATTGAAGCAAAAAAACAGAAAAGGTCTTTCCTTTTTATTTATTTATTTATTTATTTTTATTTCAAAACCATTCATCTGTTTACAATTTTTTTATACACATCATATACCTTTATATTTATAAAAAAAAGGGCAAAAAAATACCTTCTTTTAGATTTTCCCCGTGGCCGGTGCGACGGCGACGCGGCGGGCCTTTCGCCGGATTTTGGGCCTGTGCTCGGAGAAGAGAAAGAGAGAGGAGAGGTTTTCTGAATTTTTTTTTTGTTTAAAGAAGGGGAAAATGATTTTTTTTGCAGATTTTTAACTTATATAGGATATTAAAACGGCACCGTTTTGGGGAGTTTAGGAAGCCACAAAACGACGTCGTTTTAACATGGATCGGACCGACCCGACCCAAACCGCCAAGGATCCGCGTGTTTCTGGATAAAAGGGGTTATTTGCGCTCCTGGTCCTTCCGCTTTTGAGGCTGTATACGATTGGGTCCTATTTTGTTTTTATTTTTCAATTTTGCCACAAAATTTCATTTTTCTCTCGATTTCGTCCTCAATGAAGCTGTGCGTTTTAGAGGAGAAGGGAAAATTTCCCTTCCAGCCCCTCTATGTTATTCGCACATTCATATCAATCCCTCCTCTTTTTTTTTATTTCGATTTCGCCCTGTATTGTCTGCTTTTATTTCGATTTAGTCCCCTTTTTAGCATTTTTATTATTTTCTTCATTATTTTAATGTATTATCATCTTTTATTATTATTTATTATTATTATTATTTTAATTACTTATATATATACGCATATATATATTTAAACTTTAGATTATTTTATTATTCTATTAGTAATATTATTATTATCCTTATTTCATTTATGTTTTCTTTCTTTTTATTTTTATTATTTATTTATCTATTTATTTTACTTTTCTTTCTTTTCTAAAAGTTTGTTATATATATATATATATATATATTATATACACGCATATATTTTTGTAACATATATATGTATACCTTCAAAAGTTATTAAATTCATCTTTATATTTTATTTTTCTTATATATATACTTATGTTTTTATACTATAATTAATTTACATACATAATTATATATATCTATGTGTATGTTTTAATCTTCATAAGTACGTGTATATATATATTTATATGCTTATATGTTTATAGTATGTAATTTGAATACATACCTATGTACATACCTTTTAATTTTCATAAATATATGCATGCATGCTTACTTACATTGCTTATTATGTCTTATAATATATATATACATACACGTGTACATCCATACATTTCTTGCGTTTTTATAATTTTATTTGCTTGATTCATTTATTTATTTACTTATTTACCTATCCATTATATTCATTTTCACTCAGATTCTTGAAAAGGAAAATTTAAAAAATATATAAGTAATACTCGATATTTGGGATCTTCGAGAGAATCGAGCCCTAACGTATTGGGTTCCGATTTTCTTCGTTGAATCTAAATAATCGATATTACTCTTTTAAAAATAATAAAATGCTCCTTATCGGGAATTCGATACGTGGTGTCCTAACGTATTGGATATGACGCGTTGTTTTTTCGAGATGGGGATTTTTTTTAGAAATAATAAATAGCATCTCGTGTTTAGATTCGAGAAGGTCGTACCCTAACTTACTGGGTTTCAATTTTCACGATAAATCTAAATACACGAATCATTTCCAAACTCAAGTTTTAAATGATCTCGGGAATTAAAAAAGATCGTGTCTTAACTTACTGGTCGTGGTCTCTTCTTTAAATTCGAGATAGTTAAACATCTTTTAAATAAGTAAATTTTGACATTCATTCGTGTATCGGGAATTCAAGACATTGTGTCCTAACTTACTGGATATGATTCTCTTTCTCGAATAACGTGAAATATGCCCCTTTTTCTAAAAATTTTCAACGTTTTAATACAAGGATCGTATTTTTAAAATTCTTCAAAGTTCTCAATTTTCGACATTAAGACATTAAGTAATCAACTAGGTACCAATTTTGGGCGTATCGAGGGTGCTAATCCTTCCTCGTGCGTAACCGACTCCCGATCCCATTTTTCTGAATTTCGTGGACCAAAACCGTTGTTTTAATAAAATCAAATCGTTTATTAAAAACAACCACTTTTCAAGGTGATCCAATCACACCTCATAAAAAAAAGAGATTGGTGGCGACTCCCGTTTTTGTTTTTGTTTTCGAAGTCCAAGTCGACCCCGTTTTTCATCCAAAAAATGGTGTCAACAGTCATATTTCAGTAGTCTTAGGTGTCGCCTTTACCGTGATGTTCTTGATGCAGGTTTGTAGTTGCCAGTTTATATTATTGGTATCTACTCGAGTGATTTTGATTATCTCACTCCGTAGCTAAAGTCCCTACAGTTTGTTCAATAACAACTGCTCCAGTCTGGAGTTACAGTCCAAGGAGCGAGCTTTCCTCTCTTGCAAATTGATAAAAAAACAAACAGTTTAATTTGGATTTTATCATATCACATATTTGGATATCCTTAACAGCTTTTGCAATTGCAGGTGAGCATTATTGTGCTATTAAACAGACCGCAACAGGTTCATGTGAGTTATCCAGTAGCATGTATGGGTAGAATGGGTGGTGGAGAAGGGCCATGGTTGGAGAAGCAGATGCATCAGCTTAAAGAAGAGATGATGATGGTTGAAGCTGGGTTAGAGAAGATGTGGCTTGAGCATTCTGCTTTAAAGGCACGATTAAAGGGACTAGGTATCCGAACGATGAAGCATAGTTCTCAAGATAAATGTTCATACGTCTAAACTAAATCACGAAATCATTTTTAGATCACATGCGTACCATGTTAATACGCTTCTAATTATTTTTATTACTTAATTTTTTATTATTTAATAAAATATGTAGAATTGACACAGATTGATGGTCCAGATTTGACTTTTACCTTACATAAATAATGTGAGTTGTGTTTTGATTTATTCTGACTTAAATCTCACAATGAAAGTATTTGATAGGATGGATAAACATTATTAACTTCCTTGAAATGTAATTTAACGTTGAAAAGTTAAAATTTATTATTAAGACAAAAGTACTCTTGTTATTTTTTTATTTTATGAAAGATTTTTCACCACAAAATTATAATAATTGTTTAATTTTAAATTTATTTTAAATACTATTAAATTAATTTTAGATTATATTCTAATTTAATGCATATTAAATATTTAAATTTTATTTTCAATTTAATCATATATTAAAGAGAAAATATATTAATTTATTTGTATTTAAAATAAATTAATTTTATTAAAATGATTAGATTAAATTACTTGCTTGTTAATAATGAACTTACTTTTGTTAATAATAAATATCACTAAAAAATTGTTAAAACTTAATCAAATTTGTATTTTATTTGATGGGGCAATTTCAAAATTTACCACCACATTTCTAGTGTTTAGTGAACCAAACCTAGCAATGTAACTATCTCGAGATTTTAATTACTACTTTACCAATATGCCAAATGTTGTAATGTTACATTTCTAGTTAGGGGTGAGCGTTCGATCGAATCGAGTGAAAAATTTTCGAGTTAATAGAGTTCATGAGTCCTATTTTATCATCTGAACTTGATTTGAAATTTTTTTCGAGTCGAATGAAATGAAATTTGAGTCGAGTCGAATAGAGTAGAATTGTTTGAGTTAAGTTAAAAAACTAAACATGTCAAATTAAAATATTGTTATAATATAAGTACTTCCATGTTAGAGCACGTAAATCAAACTATATATATTTGAAAATTTTTTCAAAGCAAAATAATAAGAAATTAAGATACTTTAATATGATAAACTTGAATCATTAATTAACTTATTTAGGTCTTCAAAATTATTATTTTAGAAAAATTCATAATTTTAACTTTCTTTATATATTTTTAGAATTTTTAGAATTTTTAAGAATACATAAATTTTGAAAATTTTATAATTATTTTAAATTTTTTAAAATTATTTTGAAATTATTTTGTAATTTTTGTTGAGATAGACCACTTTGCTCATTTTCAAAATTGGCAAGGACCAAAAGAGTATTTACAACAATTTGTTATTTGAATTATTCGAGTTATTCGAATTGTAAATTTCAACTCGAATGGAACTCAAAACTCAAATCGAGTTATTCGAGTTGACTCGAATTATTCAAATAATTCGATTCGATTAACTCGAAATTCAAAAAATTTTTCGATTTTTTCAAATTAAATTGAGTTTTGCTCACCCATATTCTAGTAATTACATTCTTAACAATCAAAGCCACCGGTGTGAGTCTCTTCAAAACTATTCTACTTTAGCTGAAGATATATTTAGGATGTTAGTTTAATTGCGCTCTGTAATTGTTTGATACAATGCATTTTTCTTCGTATAATCTTTTTTCAACTTTTAAACTAAGTTGGAGGAAACTAAAACTCAACCGACAAGTAATTCTACAATATTAAATATTATATATATAATAATTAAAAAATAAATAGATTTTTCTTGATAAATAAATATATTGCAGATCAATACTATTTACTTTTCATTTATTCATTGTTTTTGTCTTCTACAAAAACCGATGAATAAATTAATTGGAACTAGAGGTATTCATGGGTCGGGACAAGCCAGATCAAGTTCAGGTTGAGCCTAAGCATGATATTAACACACATTATGTTTGTTGAAGCCTGGCTCGGCCTGACATGGACTTAAAATTTTGTATAAACTTACCCATATTTGCAAATGCTAACCCAAGCCCATTTTAGGTTAACTCATATTATTTTTAAAAAAATTAAAATATATATTACTATAGATTTAATTTTTTGTGTTATCAATTACATAATATATAAAAATAACATAATATAAAAACTTAAAAACAGATCGAGCTTGGATTTAAAAGCCCATTTTCAGGCCTAATATTTTTCTCAAACCTTCTCAAATTTCAGGCGAGCCTTCAGGTCTGAGCAAATAACTCAGCCCATGAACAAGTCTAAAGTTGAAACCTAATAAATTATGAATATTCTTATGTACTTTTTTTTAATAATACCTATTTAAATATCATTTCCTTTTTTATATTTTTACATAAAAAAATAAACATGATATTTCAAAACAACATAGTAAAAACATTCACAATTATATAAATATTATTAAATATTAAATAATAACATATCAAATATAAAATAATATTAAAAACTTCTTTTTTGTAATTCTCTTCAAATGTTACTTCGATGGAAATGCTAAACATTGGTGTTAATGAGTATAATTTAATAGGGTAAACTATAAAAATAGTCACATTTATTTACCTCAAATTATATTTTAGTCACTTATGTTTGAAATGTTACGTTTTAGTCACTTACGTTATTGTTTTGTTACGAAATGGTCACTCCGTCGTTAAGCTCCGTTACCTCCCCAAAGTCAATCCTATGTGGCAGTCCAAATGAGTTTTAAATGCCTACTTGAATGTCAAATTGGGACGAGAATAAGTTTTTAATTAAATAATTTTAATTAATTGAAAATTTTAAATTAATTACACCTTGAACTAGAAAAGAAAACCATTTGTCTCCTTTTTCTTTTAGTTTTCTTTTCCATTTTGATTGAAAAAATTATTTTCATCCTAGTTGGACATCCAAGTTAGCATTTATAACTCATTTGGACTGCCACGTAAGATTGTTGTTAGGGAGGTAACAGAGCTTAACGACAGAATAACTACTTTGTAACAAAACGGTAACGTAAGTGACTAAAACGTAACATTTCAAACATAAATGACTAAAATGTAATATGAGACAAACAAAAGTGATTATTTTTGTAGTTTACCCATTTTTAATATATATACAAAGTTTAATTTAACATGGTTATAATTTTATAAACAAGAATAGTGGTTAAAGATTTAAGGTCTCTTGTTGACACCTCAATAATCAAGATTCAAAGTAGTTGATGTAATCTCTCTTCGCCTGCAACAACCCGATTTTGGGCCTAGCCGGAATAGTGGTTTCGAGATCACAAATTCGACGAGGAAAAAAATTTATTTTTAATATATTTTTATGGTATACGATTTCACAAGTGAAATTTTCGTTTGAAAATTTTGACGTTTGGGCACTCAATTTAGTCAAAAGGACTAAATTGTAAAAAGTGAAAAAGTTGAGTTCTACATGTTAGAGGTGTCCAATTGTTATGAAAATTTTAATTGGAGGTATTTATATGGTAATTAGACCATTGGTTAAGTTATGGACAAAAATAGACATGAGATAAGTGAAATAGGAAATTTTTAAGTTAGGAGAAATTTGGTAATTTAGTAATAAAAAGAATTAAAAAGGGAAAAAGATGGCAAAATGTGCTCATCTTCTCCATGATGAACGAAAATAGCAAGGGGGAAGCCATATTTAGGGTTTTCAAGCTTCCAAGCTCCATAGTAAGTGATTCCAAGCCCTGTTTTTAATGTTCTTTACGATTTTAGAGTCTTGGTAACTTGATTTAGCTTATTCTAGCAATAATTTAACCTAGGGTTTATATTTGGAAAAATACTCATAGGTGAAATGTGTTTATTTTGATGTTTTATGGTAGAATATGAAGCTTTAAATTATGTTAAACAACTTTTGCTAAGTGATTTTAAGTGAAAACGAGTAAAACGACATAATCGGTAAAAATACCTAATGTTCATAAGTAAGTGTTAGAGTGGGAATTTGATGTTTCCATAGAAGGGAAAAATGTTCATCATGTCATAATACATAAGAATAAGGGATGAAGTTTAATTTACGAGCTTTGGGGAAAAAGTGTAAATATGCAAAAGTTTAGGGGCAAAATTGTAATTTTGAAAAAGTTTGAGTCAAGGACTGTTTTGATAAATGTGAGTATTAAATAATTTAAATGTGTTATTATAGATCAAGAAAGAAGTGGAATCGACCTTGATCGGAGAAAAGAAAAGATTAAAGACTAAATTGCTACATTTTTATATTGTTGCACCAAAGTAAGTTATGTGGAAATAATTGCAATATATTTTTATAAATTGTGAATTATATTTGATATGTGAATTATTATTATTGAATGTGGAAGGAAAATTATTCATGAATTATTCAAGTGATAAAGTGTTTAAAATAAAGTGTTAAGTGTAAATTCTCGGTTAAACTTAGGAATAGAAGTAGATACAAGTGACATGTCACTAGAGACCAGTGTTATAGTGTTACAGTGAGTCCCGGGTGCTGGGTGATCTAGCATGTGTTGCAGACACCTGACAGCTTGTGTGAGCAAGCCCGTAGACATTTCCAGTGTTATTGATCAGTGGTAGCTGCGGCTACATATCAGTGGTAGCTTCAGCTACATTTCAGTGGTAGCTACTGCTACATATCAGTGGTAGCTTCGCCTACATTTCAGTGGTAGCTACGGCTACGTATCAATGGTAGCTTCGGCTACATATCAGTGTGGCACTTATGTGCTAATTCTCTTCGTATCTGTGTATATTTCGAGTGTTCAACGGGAAATTGACTAAGTGAAAATATATGAGATTATGTAACGGCTAAGTGTCATTGAATGATGAATATATGTGTGGAATTGAATTGAATAGTGATCGAAAGTGAAAAAGTGAAATTATGAAATAGTAGAATTTGCAGCAAAATAGTTTTGGACAGAAACAATTGCATGACTTTGAAAAATCACCAAAAATGGTGGAAATCAAATTAAATAGTGAATAAGATATGAAATGAAAGGTTAATGAGTCTATTTTTATATAAAAGAAACAGAGTAAGCAATATATTTTGAGATATTTTAAGTTTAGTGAGACAGGGTCAGAATGAATTTGGAATCCCCTGTTCTAACTTTAGAAAATTGTTAAAAGTTGCACAAAAATAATTATGGGCTAAACTTTATATGTTTAGAACCCTTAATGAGTCTATTTTCAAGTAAAATAAACGTAAGTACCATCCAAATTCTGTACAGTGAGATAATTAATTTTTAGTGAAGAGAGGTCAGAACTGTTGAGCAGTGAAATAGGGGAAACTTTAAAGAATAAACTGTACTTATTGGCTAAGCCAAAAATTTTGAAAATTTTATGGCAAGAAGATATATGAATTTAGTTTCAAGGAAAATTAACGGTTCTTAATTTGAAGCTTTGTAGTTCCAGATAAAAATAATTTAGTGACTCTAACTCGGATAGATAGCTTTGAATACATGTGAGTGAATAGTAAAATTATAAAAATGTTATTTATAAAAGTGTTATGTACATTAAGGATGTGGAATGGAGAGGATGAGGAGGAAATATAAAATATATGAATGATTTGTATATAAATTGGTCATATGCCCGATTATATTTGATAAACATTGAATTAGAAATGACATAATATTCATTTCAATTAGTTATTATGAATTGAATTGTAAATTCATATGGCTGAAACCAAACAATTATTTGTTAGTATTATGCATGACATAATGTATTATTCTATATTCATATTCATGGTTGAATTATGATTGTTGAGAAAGATAGATAAATTGGAATGAAAGTTCAAATTGAGTAGAACTCAGGGTTGAGTACTTTCGTTCAGTGATAAAGACGAATTGACGAAAAATACCATGAATGGACCATGGCAATAAGTGATATGTGATTCCGTGTAAGACCATAGTTGGGCTATGGCATCGGTATATGTTATGTGATTACGTGTAAGACCATAGTTGGACTATGGCATCGAGAAAATAAGTACTCAATTTCATAAGACGTTCACTAATTTGACAAAGTTGGTAAGTGTTACATGGACTCATATTCAAGTGATAGATTTATTGTGATTGTTGAAGTTGAATTCAATTAAGTGATTTCACCAATTGGATATTGTATATGGCAAGATGTGTTAGTGAATTACATATTTATGAAATGATATATGAAGTTCAGGAAATGATACATGAAATTAATATGAAAAGATATATGATTGTTATTAGTATTGTTTCTGGCATAATGTGGATTCTTCGATGTTGAAATGATTTAACAGATTTATTGAGCATATGAATGAGTATGAGACTCATATGAGTTAGTATAGATATGTACATGTGTCTTATAAGCTTTGAAATGATAAGACTTGTGATTTGTGAATTAATCTGTGTGAAAGTATATGGGATAGATTAGCGAATCTTTACGAGATATTGAATATTTAATATATTACAATGGTGGTAGCTATAAGGCTTGGATCAGATGAGTACATACTGGGCCTCGTAAGCCCTAATTACCGATTCGAAGACAATAATTTGAAAGTTTTAATCTGTATGAAATTTCATAACTCGGTTTAATACGTTTATAAGTGCATATGTTCTGGTAATGCCTCGTACCCTATTCCGGCGTCGAATACGGGTAAGGGGTGTTACAATGTGACATCTCCAGATTCGGCCATAACGTTTAGGTCGGGTTTGGGGTGTTACATCGCCCAATTTGTAATTTGACTTTATAGCCCCCAAAATTATAATTTTATCCAATTTCATTTTATATCCAATAATTATAATAACATTATTTTATAATTTAAATAAAATATAATTAAAATTCATAGTATTTTTTAGTTTAAAATTGACTTTGTACAAAAAATAAAACATAACCATACGGTTGGTTACTCAACTTTTATAAGTTTTCATTTTGGATATGGAAAATAAAGTTTGCATTTTAGGCATTACTTGTTAAAAGTCGTTTTATTTTGGTCACATGTTGTTAATTCAATGTTAATTTGCACTCATTTTAATCACTCAACTTTAATAAATTTTCATTTGGGTCACTTGTTTAATCTTTTTAATTTTCTATATTTCCTTTCTTATCTAGAACTAATTTTGGTTTTCCAATGAACATGGGTTTTATAGGAAAAACTCGAATGGGAAAAACCATAAAAGTTTTTAATTTCCATTATTCTTTTCCTTTTTTTTAGAATTAACCTTAATATTTTTCCAAGAAAAGAGAAAAACCTAGTGTTTTGTTGGGAATTACCGAGGTTTTTACAGTAGAAAATCTTTTATCTTTCTATACTCTCTTTTAGTGGCATTTAACCTAAGGACTGCCGCAATTTCATTCAGTATTAGCAATGTTTCAACAGTCATAATAGTTATTATATTCAGCGGCGGGAATTGTTGTAAACGCCGCTAAGAATCAACATTATAAGGTCTTCTTTAAAAAAAAAAAATCTATAGTGACATAAGATAAAAATACAATCAATAATTCACAAATTTAGATTTTAATAAAAATCAAATATACAATATTCTAATGTATGCGTTGTATAACAATCATTACAGATACTTTTTAAATATTCCTAATTCACCAACAGTAGCCAAAATATATGATTAGCCAAAAAGTCCTCTAAATAGTCCAATCAAGTACCTAAGATGGTGGAACTCGAAACTGTTGTTACATAAAAGCCAACACCCTCTGAAGCTACTCCTAAAGTGCTTGATTTTGCAACTGAATTTTCTATTATCTTCTTGTTTCTTCTTTGCGATCGGCTTCATACCTTATTCTTCTTCTTGTTCTACTCCATACCTGCTTTTCTTCTTTTTCATCTCGTTCAACTTCAATTTTGTCTATATCTACTTTCATTTCATCTCTCAACTTTGTCACTTCGTCTTTCGATGCTCATTGTAAAGAAGTATAATACTGGAAGTTCCTTCCGAAGTATTTAGTTGGTGTTGATCCTAATCCGATATGTTGAACGCATCCACTCCTTTTCGGTCCAACTACTTAAGTAAGAACTTGATCTTCAATATTTTCTTCAGTAAATGAAGTACCCTCCGATGCTAGCCTTTCTTTTCGAGTTGAATCTCACTCAAATACAAAGCTTTACGAAGCATTTGCTGGAGAGTTGTGAAGGACAGTGACAGTTGACTGCTGCTTCCCTTGAAATTGATGGTGACGATGACAGGGAGGAAATCGACGATGGAGTGTGATACGAGGAAACGATTGAGGGGAAATGATTAGGTTTTTCAGTTGGAGCAACTTCGGGAGAAAAGAGGTCGAGGTAAATTTTAGGTATCAATTGGCAGCGTTTTAAGGTAAAAGCGTCGGTAAATGTCCTTCAAGTATTAAGATGGTGAGTTTTAAAAGACCTGAATGCTTTCTGCAAAATTGGTGAGTAAAATGATGTAAAAAGAGGCCTGCATATGGTGACAATCCTATGACTATCGTTGTTTAAACAACAAAAAATAATTGAAAAATAATTACTAACATATTTTTCCCGTGATTGTATAAAAAAATGTTAGTAAATTTAACTCGTCAATTGTTGAAGTATGTCCAAAGACTAATCATATAATGATTGTAATAACATACTTTTACCTAGTTTAATAATAAAGGTATTACCATTGTTGTTTTCAGTCTTTATTTTTGTGTTAAATAAGTCATATAATCATAAAGCCCTAAAATGATATAATCATTCTTAAATATCCTTAGTCAAGTATTATTGTGGGATTAGGCAACAATAATGCATTGAGACTAATATGTGCTTGGATGATGATAAGTGTTGTTATGGATATGAGATATCAAGTCAATACATAAGTATATGTTAAAAAACAATATATTGAATTGACCCATCGTGAGAATGCTATTTGGATTATTATGTAATAGTCACGACATTTCTCCAAGTAATAATTTTATGTATAATCCTTAGACTTGAGATCATCATTTTTCCAACATCATAAGTCGTATGCTTTGACATAGTCAAATGTCTTCCGTAAATGGTTGTACTATAAAGATTGATGTTGGGTATGTCATAATTTGTGTAGTGGAATGTGAGTGATCAAGATAGGATTTGTCCCTCCTATATAATGGGAGCAATATCTCAGGCCTCTTAATCGAGTGGGACTAGAAATGCATGGCATACTCAAATGAGTTAGTATGAGATAACACACTTATTTGTTTATTTTAGTCTACTCGAAATCAAGAAACAAAAGATTGAACTATACAAGTATGAATAGTTCATGACTTGTGTTCAATCTAGATATCAAGGATAAAGGGGTATACTACATAATAATATTATTACAAAAGGTTATGTCGAACCACGACTTCCTTTAACTTGGGTAGCAGCGATACATTGATAGATGTCACTCATTGTTTGTAACATTCGAATTGTTTTAATGTTACTGTCAATGTTACAGGATCCTATAGGGTCACACTCTTCGATTAGGATGACCGAAATGAAATTAAAGTTGAGATTATATTGAACATGCCACAAAAGTTAAATTGATTATAGAAATGTTCTAATAATTAATTTAACTTGACAATATTAAAATTAAATGACATGTGTATATACTTGATATGCATGTACAGAAGATTTGATTAAAATAATGTAAAAATATATTTCACATATTTTAATGTGATAAATATGCTTTATCAAATTTATTAAATATCGTATTTAATAAAATTAAGTAAATAAAGATGAGATTTAATCTTTAAAATAAACTGATATGATCTCCTTTTGGAAAGAAGCACATCACGATTTGGCAAAAATCTTAACATTCCTCTTAATGTTTAAATACCATTCAAAATAGTTTTGAATACAAAGGAAGGTTAAATCCCAATTTTAGGTTACCTGAAATATTACTTTGACTAACAACACAGTTTTATTTCTCTGAAAGGGCTTGGAGGTTTGCTGGTTGTTCTTTTCTGGGTGGATCACATAGAGGTCGGAACTTGTTGGTTGTGGTTAAGGTTTGCGACATCAATAGTGAAATCAATCCTGTAGCAGTGTTGTTTTCAGATCTTGTAAGGTATATTTCCAACCTTTCTCAACTCAATTCCATTCCTCGTACATGAATGTATGGATTGTGATTTTTTCTTTTACGTTTGGATGTGCCAGATGAAGATACTTTTGTTTTTACATCTTCAGTCTCTTCATTGTCATAGTCTATAGGCACTGAATCTTAGTTACCATCATCCAAATCTATGTCAGCAAATGTTCTAGCAAAACTCCCTATTGCCATATCTTTGCCAACAGCCAAAACCATTTCATCATAATGATCAATGCTTTTATTAAAAAAATGGTTCATACTTCTTGTGTGCCTGTTGGATAGTATACACAATTAGAATAACAAGTAAAAAATAATTGAAATATACTTAACATATATATACATATATTATCATCACTGTTGCATCATATGTCGCTCTATCACATGTGATCATTTTCATGTTATCATCCCATCCAAAACCACTTTCACCTTGAATTTTGCATATAATCTGCCACTGGTTTTTTACAGTCCTAAAATGATTTTTCACATGCTTCGCATAACATTGGACTTGGAATCTTTCAGAAATAGCTTCGACAATTCGATTAATAGAAACTGCTTTGAAAGTATTAGAAGGCTTTTTTCCTTTCTGGGCCTCCTCTACTAAAATTTCAAGAAAAACATGTTCCATCGATTTTGTCCACCTGAATTGCTTGGAGGTCCCTTTTTTGTTGCCCTTACCCATTCTACATTAATAATTGTCATTGTCAATCATTTCAATATCCAACAAGCTTAAAACATAATCAATTCAATATCTAACAAGCTTAAAACATAATCAATATCTAACAAATTCAAGACATAATAATTTCAAAATCCAACAAACTAAAATTTCAATATCATTATCCGACCAACATTAACAAAAAAAAACAATTTTAATACTAAAACATACATAACATAGAAACAATAACCCTAAGCCCTAAACCTACCTAATATTTCTAGCCATATAATCAGTCCACATAGTTTGTGCAATTTCGTCTCTCTTAGCAGACCACTCTCTTGCTTCTTCTCTTTCTTCTCGCACCGTAAGAGTTGGTATTATCAAATCAGACTCAGACTCCTCGTATAATCCTTGATTAAGTAAATCATTAGGATCAACTCTCATTATATGATTATGAATGATACAACAAACCAAAACTATATCTACTTGAGTTTGAAAATTCCAAAATGGTTCAGCATCTAATACACGAAGCCGTTTCTTCAAAATCCCAAAAACACGTTCAATAGTGATTCGTAATGATGAATGTCAAAAGATTAAAGAGTTCCTTTGCATTTTCAGGCCCCTGAGCACTAAACTCTTTTAAATGATATCGGACACCACGGTATGGGGTAATATATCCATTTCGGATGCCATATCCAACATCAACAAGATAATATTTACCTACAATTTTACAAAACATAATTAATACTAATAAATTATGAGCTTACTAGAACTATTTGGTATTTAATGATAATTATTACCTTCCGAAATTCTTAATCCGCTTGGGCGTGAAAGTGCATTACTTAAAATACCAGATTCATGTACATTACCTTATCAACCAGCTAGAACATAGGAAAATTTCAAATCAAATGTAATGACAGCCAATACATTTTGTGTTGTCCCCCCTTTATGGCTACGAAATCTTCCTTGAATGCTAAGTGGAACTGATGCACGAACATGGGTTCCATCTAAAGCTCCAATACAATCTTTAAAATAAGGATAAAACCTTGGATTGTTTCTGATTTCACTAGGAGTTGACTCATCAGGTGATCTAATAACTAATTTATACAATTTCAAAATAGCTCTCAATACAACCCTAAAGTAACGGTGATCTGTCTCATTTGATCTATAATATCTAGATCCAATCACTCGAAACCTTACATTATAACCAATTGTATGTAAAAATATAACTACGTGCTCCATAATATTCACAGATTTAGTTGATTGTAACAAATTATTCCTACTAAGAATATCACACAAATTAAAAAAGGCAATCGGTCTCATCCTTATCACATTAATACAATGTTGATCACCACTATATAAAATACTATTAACATAATTTTCTCTTTCATAATCTTGATTCACACGAGGGTGAGAAGCAATTTCCTTCCTATTTTTTAATTTTTTAATCCAAAGAGCCCCAAAAGCAAAAACTTAAGCCACGACTCCGACAATTGCATTTTGATCTTGACTACGATCCATCTACACAAAATAATGCCACGCAAATATCACATATATGAATAAAGCTACCGTGACTAAAGTGCATACATACATATATTCATTAAAATTGATTATTAAGGTGTCAACAAAGAATTTTAGACTGTCTTTTGTTTGAAAGTATTTCCTTAGGTGTTGTTTGAATTATTAATTTTTCTAGATTTTCAAATCTGTCTTCATATCCTCTTTCTGATTGTTTCTTGTTTGTTTTTTGTTTTTATTTTATTTTAATGGTTGGTGTAATAACCCATTTTGCCCGGCTTGTAATTAACCAAATTAAAAAAAAAACCAAATAAAAGTATAAAAGTCCAATAATAGTCCAGTATTACAAATCCAATAAAATCCGAGCCCAGATTATATTAAGCCCAAGACCAACCCAAAACCCACTAACTCAACCCAAATACTCATTACACCAGTTCAAAAATTGACCCAAATAACGAAGGCCCAATATCCAATTTTACCCAAACCCATATCAGCCTAAAACTTAAAAACAGAAACCCTAGCCAAAAACAAAAGAAAAATAGAAAACCCTAGCCTAAGCTCAGTCGCTGCACGCCCCAACGGCAGCCCCCGCGTGCCGCCTTCTCCGCGTATGCCACCACATTTGTACCTGTAAAATAGACTAGGACAGTCCAAAAGCAAAAAAACAGTGTAAAAAATAGGAAAAATAGAGAAATAGGTGTTATTCTTGGGCTATAAAAAGAATTAGAGAAATAGCATTTTCAAAGTTTCTTAATTTAGTTTTTTTATTTTTCAATTGATACTTCAATTTTTATTCTGTTTGCGATTTAGTCCTGACGAGATAGTGCATTTCAGAGGGCGGGATATTTCCCCACTTGGTCCCTACAGGTTATGCACGCTTTTCTAATTGTGCCCTCACCTTTATTTTTACTCTCGATTTTCGCCCTGTTTTTTTATTCAATTTCAATTTAGTCTTTTTCCACTTATTTGTTTATAATTTTAGCCCCAATTGAACTCAATTTTTTTAGCCCTTTAATTTTATTCCAAATAACAATTTAGTTTTTTTACCTTGTCTCTGTCTTGATTTTAATTTTGTTTTGTGTTGTGTTTTATTTTTTATTTACTCTTTTTTATATTATTGCATCGTGATTTCTATGTTTAATCTTGTTTTTACTTTGTTTGATTTTTAAAAAATTATTATTATTATCATTATATTATTAGTAATAGTATTTTATAGTTTCCGTTGTTTTACTTATTGGCATATTTTATTCCATATTGTGTATCTAGATTCGGTCGTATTTTAATTTGGCCTCTTTAATATTTTCACAAATTATTTTCCTTTTCATTATTTATGTATTTATTTTGTTTATTTATTTGTTGTTTTGTTGGTGTTGTCTTTTATATGCATGCTTTGATCTTATTACAATTTTATTTGTTTGATTAATGTTAAAATAGTATACACTATGTGATTACTGTAAATTGATGTTATTATATCCATTGTGTAATGTAACTTTTATATATATATAGTGTATAAAATATCACATTTTTTTTATGTTCGAATTTGCAAAAATATAAAGTCTTCAAAACGAAGACAATATTTCGTATTTTTGAAAATTCGAAGAGTCATTCCCTAACTTACGGGGTTACGATTTTTTGGAAAATCTGAATATACGAACCACTTTTTAAAAAATACATTTTTAAAATAATCTCGGGATTAATAAAGGGTTGTGTTCTAACTTACGGAATATGGTCTTTTCTAAAAATAGAGATGATAAAAAATTCTAAAAATAAATAAATTTTTGGTGTTTATTCTCGTGCTGGGATTAAAGTATTGTGTCCTAACTCACATGATATAATTCTTTTTCTCGATTAATATGAAATACACCATTCCCTTTTTTTTAAGTGATTTTAAAAAGGATCATATTTTTAAATCTCTCTTTAAATTTTTAATTTTTCGACATTAAGACATTAATTAACTGATTAGGTACCAGTTTTGGGCATGACGAGGGTGCTAATCCTTCCTCGCATGTAACTGACTCCCGAACCCGTTTTCTTGAATTTCGTAGACCAAAATTATTGTTTTAGTAAAATCAAAGCGTTTTATTAAAACGATTGAATCTCAAGGTGATCCGATCACACCTAAAAAATATCGATGGCGACTCTATTTTCGTTTTAAAAGTCGACCCTGTTTTTTAAAAATAAAAAATGGTTTCGACAGCTTGTCGGCTCAGCGAAGGACTGGAGAGTCGAGCCATAAATTGATTAATTTTTGTCTTATGGTCGAAAAGACAAATTTTGCTTTAAAATTCATGATTTCCCCTTTGCATTTATTTGTTTTCATCAGGGTATGCTTGCTCGGATGGTCTAAGTTTTTGCATTTCACATTGCATGAGTTAGACAATTTTACCCCTCTAAGTGGGAGCGAGAAGCTAGTCCTTCGTGAGGTTTTCACCTCCGTGTAGGATAGTGGACTGCTTTCGGGATACATCCGTACCTATGTCTTCGTGAGATTTTCATCTCTGTGCAGCCATAAGGAAATGTATTCCCCTGAACTGAACTCGGTCCATATGAGCCTATAATGGGTGAGGATCGAGGAATCTGCTGGTTTGGGTACCTTTGCTCTAGAAACTAAACCTCATGTAGTGAGCTTTAGGAACTTGCCTTAGGTAGAACTATACCAAACCCTAGTAGATTCCTGAATAGGTGTTTTATTATTTTCTATGTGTGTTGAATTCTGTTTTTATACATGATACTAACTTTTGTGTGTTTTGCTTTGATTGCATGACATTTTGACTGCATAGCATTTCATCCTAAAAGGCGTTGGTTCATATTCGGTTACTAGATAGAGAGCTTATTATGAAAAATGGATTTCTTGATAAGGTGAAGGATAATGCGGCTGTCCAAACCTGGTCTGAGGCAACACAGTGGAAAAAAGGTGATAGCTTGGTCGAAGGATATGTATCAGAGTTGTGGGACTTCACTCGTATTAGTGTAACCCAGAATAGTCTGCAAGAATTGAAGGAAATTTGGGATTAGTGGAATGATGAGGTCAAGCAGCTTTTTTTACTCTAGCTATGGAGATCTACCTTATCTGCTTGACATAAAGGTGGATAAACACTTGTTTCGTGCCCTCGCCTATTTTTGAAATCTTGCTTACAGTTGTTTCACTTTTGGCGGAGGTGATTTGGTACCTATAGTGGAGGAATACATGGCTTTACTTTGTTGCTCGAAGATTCAAGCAGGTAGAGCTTACTCGAGAGCTGTTAATGTCCCAACCTTTTTGAAGAAATTGATAGATATTATCGGGATGAGCGAGCAATGGCTTGCAGCATGGATCAAGCAGAAGGGGGATAACAAATGCATTCCTTGGAAGAATTTGAGGGATCTAATTCTAGCACACCCAGATACGAAGAAGAAAGTTTATGTCTTTGCCTTGAGTGTTTACGGCTTAGTTGTATTTCCCAAAGCCTTGAGACACGTTGATGAACTATTCACCGATCTCTTTGACCGACTTGATAAGAGGGTTACACCAGTTCCTAAAAATTTTGGCAGAAACCTTCAGATTGCTGAAAGAATGCTGGAGAGCGGGTGAGGGTAGATTAATCGGATGTACGCAGCTCATTTTAGCATGGTTCCACAGTCACTTTTGGAAAGTTGATAAGTTTTCTTATCAGGTATTCTTCGAAAATTATTCACCTCTTAAGGAGATAGTGGCTATACCGGGGCAGGATGATATCTTAGAGGTAAAATGGATAGCAATTCTTCAGAATATTGAAAAAGAGGATATTGAATGAAGAGCTCCTTGGATGCTTCCAGATTAGATCTTATATAGATGTGATAATTTTGGTTGGGTCCCCCTACTTGAGATTTGGGGAGCTGTTAGCTATGCAACGTTGCTAGTGCTAAAATAGTATAGGTCAAGGCAATTCGTACCTGCAACCCAAGGGCTAGCTCAGTGCGAATTTTCATATAAAGGCGATGGTTACAAGAAGAAGATTCGAGAGGTGTCCAATGTCTGGAATCAGACTCGACGGATGAAGAGATTGGCAGTAGGTCCGATAATGAACCTTGAATATATCGAGTGGTAGGGTAGGAGGATTAATGATAACATCCCCGGGCCAAGTCAGGGAGACAGTTAGCCGACACGAAAACATTTGCGAATTGTCCCCTCCGAGTTAGAAATTATAAGGCAGGATTTTAAAAGAAGGAATTCAGAGTTAGAAAAGAAGATAGAACAAATGGAAGAAGAGAAGATGAATTTGAGACTAGACATAGATGTTCAGAACCTAGAAATTGAGAAATTGAAAAAAGGGAAGAATAAAGCCGAGGGAGATTTGGATAGTTTGAAAACAGACTATAAGAGGTTGCGTTGTTCGATGAAAGCTGCCGGGTTGGGGAAAACTTCAGAGCAGTGGTGTCAGGAAATTTAAGAGGGAAGGATCAAGGCTGATAGATGAGAAAGGAAATTCCAAGAGGCCCAGATGCGAAATGAGACCCTAGAGAAGAGTTTGCTAGAAAGCCGAAATGAAAAGGGTGAGTTAAAAGCTAGAGTGGTTGAACTAGAGAAAACTCTTCATCAGTATCGATACCGTAATACTGCGATGGAGCTAAGAGCGAGCTTAGAAAAGATTGAGCAAATGAAAAGAAGAGTGAAAGAATTAGAAGTGGCATTACAAAACTATGAAATGCGGATTGGATTCCTTGAAGCCAATAAAGAGCATCAAAAAGAACAGCTCATTTGTTGTCAGAACCAAGTCAGAAACAAAGATCAAATTATGGGAGAGGCTATAGCTCAGATTCGAGAGGTAGCCAATTACTTATAGACTTTGGCAGTACAAGCTGATATACTGAGTGTAAAGTACGAGCTAGAATCAGACCGGGGGCAGGAGTTAGCTTCGCTGCTTCGAAAAAATAAAGCTTTGAGTGTGAGGGCTAAGCCATACATGTAAATTGTTTTATGTAAAGAATTTTTGTTTTTTGGTAAAGTTTTCTAAGTGGAATTGAATTAAAATTGACGTCTTTTTACATTCACTTCATGCATTTGCATTACATTACATCATATGCATTAAAGTCCACCAAAATGTCCTAATTGGTTAAAATCATTTCAGTTTATCTGGCAACCGGCAAAAAACCTGCTAACCAAACATTGTTACGGTACTTGAGCTAAGACAAAAGATATGGACCAAAGATTAGAAAAACTCGAACAGCTTCAAAGGGAGATGCAAGACGAGCTACAAGCGCAAATGCAATAGCAGCTAGCTAAGATCCAATAAGACATAACGGACAAAATGTTAGAATCTCAAAGAAACATGATAACCCAGTTGACCCAATTATTGACTGGGGGAATAGATAAAAGAAAAGGCCCCATGACCAACCCTGGTGAGGATAATTAGGAGCCACTCTATCCTCCAGGTCTTACTCCACCAAATATACAGGCCCAATTTGAGATGTACCCGCAGAGACCATCCGTCACAATTAGGCCTCAGCAATCTCAGGTTGGTGCTTTGATGCCAATGAACTTTCAGGCTAGATCAGGTTCAAATCCAGGAAATAACTCAACTAATCCAGTTATCCTCGATTTTGATAAAGTGGCAGAAAAGGAAAAAACAAAGGAGGAATTGCCAAAACAGCTAGAGGACAGCTGTAGATGGCTGGAGGAAAAATTCAAAGTGGTGGAAAGTGCTAATAGTCATTAGGGAATTGACGCTAAAGATCTGAGCTTGGTTCCAGATTTAGTTCTTCCTTACAAGTTCAAAATGCCAGAATTTGAAAAGTACAACGGGACCAGTTTCCCTGAAGCTCACATCACCATATTTTGCAGACGAATGGCGGGAGACATTAATAATGACCAACTACTAATACACTACTTCCAAGACAGCCTAGTAGGGGTAGCATCCAAGTGGTACAACCAATTGAGTTGTACCAAGATTAGTTCGTGGAGGGACCTAGCACAAGCATTCATGAAGTAGTATAGTCATGTCACGAATATGACTCATGAAAGAATTACTTTACAAAACATGGAAAAGAATTTTAGCAAGAGTTTTAGGCAATATGCACAGAGATGGAGGGAGGTTGCCATCCAAGTTCAGCTGCTGCTCTTAGAAAAGGAAACTACGATACTCTTTATAAACACGTTAAAAGCCTCATTCATCACACATATGTTAGGAAGTGCCACAAAGAGTTTTTCAGATATAGTCATGACTGACGAGATGATTGAGAACGCCATAAGATGTGGGAAGATAGATGCCGGAGAAAGTAACAAAAGGTCAGCCTCGATAAAAAAAGAAAATGAGGTGAACAACACAAGTACATACAACAAAAGGTTACTCAAAATCAATTACGGTAAATCAACCAGGAAAGGGGGTTGCCAATCAGCAAGGTTCATCAAGGCATGAATCTGGTGTAAGACAAAACAACGAGAAGCTCCAATTCATGCCAATTCCAATATCGTATAAGGAGTTATATCAAAGTTTGTTTGATGCACACGCCATTTCCCCTTTTCTATTTAAAGCCCTTGCAGCCTCCGTACCCAAAATGACATGATGCAAACGCACAATGCGATTATTATCCGGGAATTACGAGGCATTATATAGAAAATTGCACCGCTTTTAAAAAATTGGTTGAAAGGTTCATCAATATGGGTATTGTCAAATTTGACGATTCATCCAATACAGAAAATATGCTACCCAATCATGTTGTTAATGGAATAAACATGATGAGTGAAGCTATGAGGAGAAGAATCAAGGCAGACATTGCAAAAATAAAAACTCCACTGAGAAGAGTCTGGAAAGAGATGATCAAAAGGGGGTTAATTGTTTCAGATTTAGGGAAAATATGTGAAGAGATTATGAATTACTGTGAGTTCCACCATGAGGAAGGGTACGAAATCCAAGAGTGCAAAGAGTTTAAAGTCCTAGTTCAAGGCATAATGGATGATAAGGATGTGGAATTCTATGAAGAAATCAAGGAGGAAGGAAGTATATGTGCATCCGAGTCTACGATGAAGGTTTCGAAGGTAAATCATCCTGTGGTTATCATTTCAAGACCGAAAAATAATAACGCTGGGGTACTAGTAGCACTAAAAATCACAATTCAGAAACCCGCAGCCTTCTTTTACAAGGATAACAAGAAGGTCTCGTGGAACTATGAGTGTAATGTAACTATTCTGGGAAGGGAGACTTCAGTCGGTGCTTCAAAAGAAGATCAAGGTATAGGTTCTCGTACACGTAGTGAAAGACATTACGATGTGATAAGTCCCCAAGTAGAACCTATAAAAGGACAGGATATGACAGAACAAAGGAAAGAGGAAGCAATCGAGCCCATCAATGAACCAGTAAAAGAGGAAGAAGCCAAAGAATTTCTCAAATTCTTAAAGCACAGTGAGTACAGTGTTGTAGAACAATTGCATAAACAACCATCTCGCATATCTGTACTAGCTTTGCTCTTAAGTTTAGAAGTACATCGAAGCGCGTTAATGAAAGTGTTGAATGAAACATATGTGGCTAATGATATCTCTGTCAATAAATTAGATCGGTTGGTTAGCAATATAACTGCCGATAACTTCATCTTCTTCAATAATGATGAAATATCACCTGAAAGTATGGGGTCTACTAAAGCTCTGCTCATTACTACCCGATGCAAATGGTATACTTTACCTGGGGTCCTGATTGACAATAAATCAGCATTAAATGTACCACCCTTGTTCACACTTAACAGGTTGCCAGTGGATAGCTCGCATATGAAGTCGTGCTAGAATATAGTGAGAGCATTTGATGGCACTGAAAAGAGGGTTATGGGGAGAATTGAAATACCCTTATTGATTGGTCCAACTATCTAGGACATAGACTTCCTTGTGATGGACATCAAGTCTTCCTACAATTGTTTGTTAGGAAGACCATGGATACATTCGGCAAGGGTTGTACCTTCATCATTACATCAAAAGCTGAAGTTGATATCAGGGGTCGATTGGTGACAATAAATGCTGAAGAAGATATTATTACAGCCGTAACCAGTGATGCGCCGTACTTAGAGACAAATGATGAGGCAGACGAATGTTTTTTTCGGTATTTGGAGTTTGTGAATGCAATATTTATTACTAAGAGGAGCAAGATTCCGGTGCCAAAAATGTCAAAAACTACAAGAATGGGTCTACAGTTGATGGTAGGAAGAGGAGCCTTACCGGGAAAAGGACTGGGGAGACATCTTCAAGGAAGAGTTGAGGCTACAATGCTGAAAGACAAGCATGATCGTTTTGGCTTAGGGTACAAGCCAAGTACAAGACAAATGAGGAAGGTAGAGAAGAGGCAAGAGAGAAGAAGGGCACGCATGACTGGGGAGGAAATCAAGTGGGAACCAATGATATTCCCCCGCATATCTGAAATTTTTGTGTCAGGAGGGATTATTCATCCCGAGAAAGACACCGATGAGAGAAAGTATTGAAGAAATGTTGGGAAGCGTTCATATCAATGTCATTCATGAAGAAACAACTGAAGGAGGGACTGTGTTAGATATCTGCCCTTATGAACCTGGGAGTGTGCTAAGCAATTGGACTGCAGAAGAGATCCTTGTAGTATTTAGAGCTTACTTAGAGTAATGTTCAGAACACTCTTATTGCTTTTAGCCTAGAAGTGATAGGAACCCCTTTGTGAAACAGGCTCAGGTCCAAACATCATTATTTTAATGAAGTACTTTTTTTTTTGCAATTATTTTGAGCAAATATTCTTTCATAGAAGTAATTATTTTGATTCTTTCATTCTTTTGGATTTTCTTCCAAATTATTCGTTCATTCATTCATAATTATACTGTATAAGTAATTATTCATAAATTCATCCATTTTTTGTATATTCTTTTGTACCTACAATAGGTCCCTGGATATCAATGACATGAGTGACGCTGTTGCAAACTCATAATTTCTTTTCGAACGAGACATGTGTTTAGAGGGATCGCATGACTTTAAAGATGATGTAGATTGCGGTTTGTCTCTGGACTTGTTGAGAATGGTAAAACAGGAAGAGAAACAATTCCTACCTCACAGGGAATCAATAGAAATTGTGAGCTTGGAAGAAGGGAAAGAGGTGAGGATTGGAACTAACATTGCTACAAAGACAAAGTGAGACCTCATTGAGTTACTCCAAGAATTTAAAGATGTCTTTGTATGGTCATATCGGGATATGCCCGGGTTAAGCGCTGACATTGTAGTGCATCGCCTTCTTATAAGAGAGGATTACAAGCCAATTCAGTAGAAACTCCGGAGGATGAGGCTCGGTATTACTCTAAAAATAAAGGAGGAGGTCAAAAAGTAGTTTGATACCGGGTTCTTACAGGCGGTCAAGTATTCCGAATGGGTAGCCAATATCGTCCCAGTCCTTAAAAAGGATGAGAAAGTACGAATGTGTGTGGATTATAGGGACTTGAACAGGGCCAGCCCAAAAGATAATTTCCCATTGCCTCATATTGACACTTTGGTGGATAATACAGCTGGCTACTCTCTGTTTTCCTTTATGGACGGCTTCTCCGGATACAATTAGATAAAGATGCATCATGAAGATATGGGAAAGACCACATTCATCACCTTGTGGGGAACGTTTTGCTATAAAGTGATGCCATTTAGTTTAAAGAATGCATGAGCAACGTATCAAAGAGCCATGGTAGCCTTGTTCCACGACATGATGCACAAGGAAATTGAGATTTACGTCAACGGTATGATTGCAAAATCCAGAACAGAAGAGGAACATGTTTAAGTCATGAAGGAATTGTTCTTAAGATTGAGGAAGTTCCAGCTCAAGCTCAATCCCGCAAACTGCACTTTCGGTGCTAGGTCAGAAAAGTTGTTGGGTTTTATGGTCAGTGAAAAAGGAATCGAGATCGACCCAGACAAAGTCAAGGCGATACAAGATTTACATCCACCACGTACTCAGAAGGAAGTTCGAGGTTTCTTAGGAAGATTAAATTACATTACCTGGTTCATTTCACAACTAACCGAGAAATGTGACCCCATATTCCATCTTTTGAAGAAATATCATCCAGGAGAGTGGGATGAGGAATACTAGGAAACTTTTGACAGGATAAAACAGTACTTGTCCAATACTCCAGTATTGTCACCACTGAGTCCTGATAGGCCACTAATACTGTATTTAACGGTGTTTGACAGTTCCATGGGGTGTGTGTCAGGCCAACATGATGAGACAGGAAATAAAGAAAGGGCGATATACTATCTCAGTAAGAAATTCACTGACTATGAAATGAGATACTCGCCTATTGAGAAATTATGTTGTGCTTTGATTTGGACAACTCAAAGACTAAGGCAGTACATGTTGTACCATACAACTTGGTTAATTTCAAAGTTAGATCCTTTAAAGTATGTGATGGAGGCGGCTGCTTTCAATGGGAGGATGGCCAAATGGCAAATATTACTTTCTGAATTTGACATAGCTTATGTGAGCCAGAAAGCCGTGAAAGGGAGTGCAATAGCTGATTTTCTAGCTAGCAGAGCCTTGTAGAATTACGAGTCTTTGAATTTTGATTTTCCGAATGAGAACCTGATGTATATGGCAACCACAGAGGAAAACCCCTAAGTGGATCACATATGGAAGCTAAAATTTGATGGAGCTTCAAACGCTATAGGCAATGGAATTGGGGTAGTCCTAGTATCCCCAAGCGGAGATCATTATCCTTTTACTTGCAAATTGGATTTTGATTGCACAAACAACATGGCAGAATATGAAGTGTGCATTATGGGCATTCGTGCAGCTATAGAACGTGAAATCAAGGTATTAGAGGTATATGGGGATTCAGCATTGGTGATATACCAACTCAAAGGTGAATGGGAGACGAGAGATCCCAAATTAGTCAGTTATAGAAAGCTGGTTCTCCAATTGATTGAAGAGTTTGATGACATTACTTTCTGCTACCTCCCACCAGATGAAAACCAAATGGCTGACGCATTAGCTACTCTAGCCTCCATGATCAAAGTGAACAGACAGGAGGACATGAAGCCTATCCAAATGAGCATCTATGAAACCCCAGCTCAATGTTACAATATCGAAGAAGGAGAAAATGATGACAGCACTTGGTATCAAGATATATTACGATATGTAAAGAATCGTGAGTATCTTAAGTAGGCAGCTGAGAATGATAAGAGGACTCTGAGAAGACTAGCCATTGATTATGTCTTAGATGGAGAGATCTTATATAAAAGAGGAAAGGATCAGGTACTATTAAGATGTGTGGACACTGTAGAGGCTAAGAAGATCTTAGAGGAGGTCCATGAGGGTATTTACGGAACGCATGCCAGTGGTTTCACAATGGCTAGACAAATTATGAGATTTGGATACTACTGGTCCACCATAGAGGGAGATTGCATCAATTATGCCAAGAAGTGCCATAAATGCCAAATTTATGGAGACAAAATGTATGCACTGCCTTTACCTCTTCATGTTATGATTTCTCCATGGCCTTTCTCCATGTGGGGTATGGATATCATCGGGCCAATATCGCCGAAGGCTTCTAATGGGCATTGTTTCATCTTTGTGGTTATTGATTACTTCACTAAATGGGTAGAAGCTACTTCGTATGCTAATGTCACAAAGTCAGTAGTCAGCAAGTTCTTGAAAATAGAGATTATATGTCAATATGGAATACCTAAAAGAATCATATCTGACAATACATTAAATTTTAACAACAGCTCGATAGCGGAAGGCTCTAGTCAATTCAAGATCAGACACCATAATTCGTCATTGTATCACCCAAAAATGAATGGTGCAGTGGAGGCGGCCAACAAAAATATCAATAAAATTGTGGGGAAAATGATTGAGACTTACAAGGACTGGCACGAAAAATTACCATTTGCCCTCCTTGCTTATCAAACATCAATCAAGACTTCCACCGGGGCAACGCCTTTCTCCTTATTTTATGGTATGGAGGTAATTTTACCCATTAAAGTTGAAATTCCTTCTCTCCGAGTATTGGTTGAGCTAAAGTAGGATAAAGCAGAATGGATTCAATCTCGATATGATCAGTTGAACCTAATAGAAGGAAAAAGGCTAAAAGCTATTCACTACGGTCAGATGTACCAGAAACGAATGATGCGAGCCTACAACAAAAAGATTCATCCCAGAGAATTCCACGAAGGAGACCTAGTGTTGAAAAAGATCATTCCTCTACAAAAGGATTTTAAAGGGAAATGGATGTCAAATTGGGAAGGACCTTATGTTGTAAAAAAAACATTTTCTGGAGGAGCATTGATTTTGAGCGAAATGGATGGTAAAAACTTTCCTAATCCTGTAAATTCAGATTCAGGCAAGAAGTACTTCACTTGAAGAAAGAGAAGGGACCAAGGTGAAAACCCGCAAAGGGCACTTTGAGTCATAAAAATAAAAAATGAAAAAAAATAAAAAAGGGAGAGGCCAAGGTGAAAACCCGCAAAGGGCACCTTGAGACTAAAGGGGTTTTGAGTTGAAAACCCGAAAAGGGCGACTCAAATTTTAGATCAGAATGGCGCATGAGATGATCAGAGTAGCTCAAATTTTGATCAGATTGAGGCATGTGGTGATCTTGCTATACCTGAATCAACAGGAAAGGGTAGGCGACATATGGGGGCATCGACAAAGTACTATAGATCTCCTAAACACATGTCAAACTCAGAATGGTCTTCAAAAAGTTTGTACAGAGAAGTTTAAGCTGCGATATCTGAGGCACCTAATCTTCATACTATTTATACTGAATTTGTTATTCTTGGAACACTTCATTCTTTTCCGAAATACACATTCACAATCAATTTCTTTGTTATTCTTCTTTACTATCTTTGATAATTTATTCATTTCGAGATATGCTTAGAACCAACTCTATTCTTATTCATTGTTATGACCTCTTTTGTAAGCATGTTGCATTAGAATAATGATTAATAGACCAATAATACTTTCACAAGGGGAGTTTTGCATATTACTCTAGAAGTTTCTAAATAATACAGGAACCTGAAACAAGACTATTGTTTAGAACGCACCAAGTTTAAAGGTTGGTAATCTGAGAAGGAAGAGTCTAAATTAAGACTATCTCTTTGGATTTTTTTGTCTAAAACATTGATTGAACAAAACGGCAAAATGTCGGTTTGGTGACAAAACTTAAATGAACAAGCAAGCAATGATCCCTGAATAATAAGAAAAAGCTATTCTTGGAGAAAAGAATTCTTCATTTGTGCATGAGCATTTGGTATGACTCCCTGGGAATGGTGTAAAGGACCAAAGAGCTTCACATTCTGTATCCTTGAATTGCGATAGGAGAGGATTGAGAAAAAGCCATATTTTTCTACCCTTGGGTTATAGTGGGAGAAGGATGGTACAAATTGTGTGTCCCAGTGGATTGAACTTTGAGGTTTACAATGGGGGCAATCTAACTAAGTGTTTCTTTGGAGACGCCAGCCGAGTAAGAAGGCATCAGTGATAAAACCTTAATAAACTTTGAGTAATGATAATCTAAGTGATAAAGAGGGATCATTCTCGAAAAAATGACATTCTGCAAATGTCATTCATACACGTATAGTTAGGAGCATTTGATTCATTCTGATCATTTCATCCTAATCACTAGGCATAATTAGGTTCATAAAATGAATTATACAAGTCATGTTCCCCAGAGAACAGATCGGTGAAACTGCAAATCCTATCTCCCTAAAGTTGCAGTGGGGCAGACTGAAGATGGCGAATCTTATCTCCTTGAAGTTGCAGTGGAGCAGATTAAAGCCAATAATCCTATCTCTCTGAAGTTACAGTGGAGCGGATTAAAATGATGGATCTTATCTCTCTGAAGTTGCAGTAGAGTAGATCGTAGCAGGTCTTATCTCCCTGAAGTTACAGTGGAGCAGACCGAATAAATCAATCTTATCTCCCTGAAGTTGTAGTAGAGCAGATTGAAGTTACAAATCCTATCTCCCTGACGTTGCAGTGGAGTGGACCGAAGCACTAATTCTTATACCTCTGAAGATGCAGTAGGTTGGAATAAGGCTACGTGAAGAAGAAGCGCACCAAAGTCTAGCACAAACGGGCAAAGTTGGCCTTTTAAAGTCTTTGCTTCATTCCCGTTACACGATGATGAGCAAAGAGGGGCAGCTGTAATAACCCATTTTGCCCGGCCCATAATTAACCAAATTAAAAAAACCAAATAAAAGTATAAAAGTCCAATAATAGTTCAGTATTACAAATCCAATAAAATTCGGGGCCAAATTATATTAAGCCCAAGACCAACCCAAAACCCACTACCTCAACCCAAATACTCATTACACCAGTCCAAAAATTAACCCAAATAACTAAGGCCCAATATCCAATTTTACCTAAACCCATATCACCCTAAAACTAAAAAACAGAAATCCTAGCCCAAAACAAAAGAAAAAATAGAAAACCCTAGCCTAAGCTCAGCCGCTACACGCCCCAACGGTAGTCCCTGCGCGCGCCGCCTTCTCCACGTGTTGCCGCCACGTTTGTACCTGCAAAACGGACTAGGAGAGTCCAAAAGCAAAAAAACAGTGTGAAAAATAGGAAAAATAGAGAAATAGGTGTTATTCTCGAGCTATAAAAAGAGCCCCGATTTTATTTTTTTTACTCAGTAATGAATCAAAAGAAAAGGATAAAAAATCGTACCTTTTTTGCGAGGGAGGTGCCGATTCTGATGAAAATCGGTGTTTTTTGGGTCGGGGAGTTGAAAAAACTAAAAAATATTTTTTTTGATTTTTCGGCCACCGCGGATGGCGGCGCTGTCCCCGGCGACAGGTTATGCGCGCTTTTTTAATTGCGCCCTCACCTCTATTTTTACTTTTGATTTTCGCCCCCTTTTTTTATTAAATTTAAATTTAGTCCTTTTTCCACTTATTTGTTTATAATTTTAGCCTCAATTAAACTCAATTTTTTTAGCCCTTTAATTTTATTCCAAATAACAATTTAGATTTTTTTTCCTTGTCTCTATCTTGATTTTAATTTTGTTTTGTGTTGTGTTTTGTTTTTACTTTGTTTGATTTTTTAAAACTTTATTATTATTATTATCATTATATTATTAGTAATATTATTTTATAGTTTCCATTGTTTTACTTATTGGCATATTTTATTTCAATTTGTGTATCTAGATTCTGGTCGTATTTTAATTTGGCCACTTTCAATATTTTCACAAATTATTTTCCTTTTTCATTATTTATGTATTTATTTTGTTTATTTATTTGTTGTTTTGTTGGTATTGTCTTTTTATTTGCATGCTTTGATCTTATTACCATTTTTATAATAGTATATACTATATGATTACTGTAAATTGATGTTATTATATCCATTGTGAAATGTAACTTTTTTATATATATAGCGTATCAAATATCACATTTTTTTATGTTCAAATTTGCAAAAATATAAATTCTTCAAAACGAAGATAATATTTCGTATTTCTGGAAATTCGAGGAGTCGTTCCCTAACTTACGGGGTTACGATTTTCTGGAAAATTTGAATATACGAACCACTTTTTAAAAAATACATTTTTAAAATAATCTCAGGATTGATAAAGGGTCGTGTTCTAACTTACGGAATATGGTCTTTTCTAAAAATCGAGATGATCAAAATTTCTAAAAATAAATAAATTTTTGGTGTTTATTCTCGTGTTGGGATTAAAGTATTGTGTCCTAACTCATAGGATATATTTCTTTTTCTCGATTAATATGAAATACGCTCTTCCCTTTTTTTTTAAGTGATTTTAAAAAGGATCATATTTTTAAATCTCTCTTTGGATTTTTAATTTTTCGACATTAAGATATTAATTAACTTATTAGGTACCAGTTTTGGGCATGACGAGGGTGCTAATCCTTCTTCGCATGTAATTGACTCCCGAACCAGTTTTTCTTGAATTTCGTAGACTAAAATTATTGTTTTAGTAAAATCAAAGCGTTTTATTAAAACGATTGAATCGCAAGGTGATCCGATCACACCTAAAAAATATCGGTGGCGACTCCATTTTCGTTTTAAAAGTCAACCCTATTTTTTCAAAATAAAAAATGGTTTCAACATTTGGCCTAAAGAATAGGGGAGTAGGTCATGCCCTTTACTTAATCCTCAATCTTGGAAGAAAACCAATATTAAATTCCATGTAAAAATCAGTGTTTGATCTTTGTTTTCATTTTGGATAGTTGCTATGCTTAAATTAATGGAAGGACAGGCCAGCTTAAATTAAAAATTGATATGACTTTTAGGGAATGTCCTAATACATTACATTATTTGTTTCTAAACCCACAAGTTCTTTCAACCTCAAAAATATGATAAAATTCAAAGAAAGAAATGAAGCAGCAACAATATTTTATATATGGGATTGTGGCAGCCAAAAACTATTGTGGCATCAATTGGTTAGAATCTACAGCTATAAGCATCATGAGACTAGCCAATTGTCGATATGTATGACAGATTTCATATGCAAAGTTCTCCCACTCCACTACACCTTATCTTTATATGTACAGAAGGTGCAACTTTTAAAAGTTAGTACTTTTTAACATCCTAGTTTCTGCAAGCAAAAATATTTTCCATCAATGCTAAAAAAGAAATACTTAAATAATTGAAGCTTAGATACCAGAAACATCCAAAAATTTTCCGCATGTTTCAAGAAATTGCTTGACAATTGAATCATATACCCAATTCCCATGGAAAAGTATTACCGAAAGCGCCAATCGTGGCTTTGCTTGGCACCGCCACCACTGAGTCTCCTTCAACTATGAAAATCTCGCATAATGTAACCATAAAGATAATTTTAGACACTCACAAATAGCGATGGAATGCATTATCATTTATTTTGAAGCATGTAGAATCCACAAAAATGAAAAATAAAGTCCTAGTTAACTTAATCCCTCAACCAGTATAATTTCATTCTCTAAGAATTGAATTTTCTTGAAAAGATATGCTACATGGCTTGGTTCAGATATTTTCTATTTTAATTATAATACTAAAATCAAAAGGACACCAAATACGTTGGTTCTTAATATGGAATTCCAGAACCTAAAATATCCTATGCAATTGCACATTAATACCCCTCCCAAAGTTCAAGCAACATAACCTCATCTAATCGTAGGCAAAAATATTTAGAGAGAAACTACTCTTTGCTCAGTATTCAGAAAGAATATATAGAAAGGTACAAAAACCATTCAAAGGGAAAAAGTTCATAGAAGTATGTACAAAAAAACTGTATCTCATGTAAGGATATTGAGAAGGAGAAAATAATAAAGATAGAAAAACCTTCAGCAAAGAGAATTTGAAAAATACTACGCATTCAAAAATATACCATATTTTTGAACAAATTATACCATTTACAAACTATCGGTGACCAATCTTGAACAAAATTGTAGCCAATTCTATCTAGATAAAGTGAGAAATAGAACCCTAAAACTTTCTTCACCATAACTACACATCAAGATTTATAAACGGATTAACACATGCAAAGCAATAAATTGGAAAAAGCTCTGATTTCGGGGGGTCTAAAAAATCAAAATGGGAGAGATTATTAAATGATGAGTTAACAATGATAGGGGAAGAAGTGTGCTTGGAGTAGCGAAGGAAGCGAGAAATGAACCGATTGGATTGCAAATTTCCAAACAATACTTTACTGGTTTTTCGTTTCAACAGAAAGGAACAGGAAAAATAAATGAAAAATAAAATTCAACAGAAAGGAAGATTACCGGTCTTGCTTTTGCGGTAGAATCTCTGACGCTTTCAACTGAAGAGGAACAGAAAATTTTCTAAGAAAGAGAGAAAGAAATTTGGCTCAGAAAGAATGAATGAAGGAAAAAGGGGATATGCCTGAGAGCTTTAGGAAAATGTCTTACAGAAATTGAAACGGTAAGACAATTCCCAAAATGTAAGCCATTTTACCTGAGTTTTGGAATTCATTTTCCAAACGGCAAACAAACACTGGAAAACTGGGAAAACAATTTCCAGAAAATGAAATACTGGCAAACAAACGCACCCTACATTTCATTTTCATTTCCTCAACAAGTAGTTTACATCATTTTTAAATTTGATTAATATACTATTTATATTAATACGATAACAAACAACCATGGTCATAGCTATCAATTCAAGACCTTTGTTATTTTTATATATATAAAAAAATCTCCCCAACTCAAACCCTCTCACTTTTTCATATCTGGCTAGCCACCGCCCCTCTCTTCCTCTTCCTTTTCTTTCTTCTGTATGGATTGTTAGGATCGTTCTGATTAAGCAACAAACAAGTAAAAATAGCAGAAGAAATTGAGAAGATGAACACACAAATTTAACGTGAAAAAACCCCTCCAAAGAGGATAAAAAATCACGGGCAAAGATAATTTTACTATAATGGCAAAAGAATGAAGAGTACAAAAGATGGAGATAAAACTAAACCCTGAAAACCCGAAAAACAAAGAACCCTCAAAACGTAAACACAAATTCTCAGAATGTGTTATGAGTTCTAATCTAATGGGTATATTTTCTAAGATTGTAAAAGAGTCTATTTATAGGCTAAATTAGTAAGTCAAATAAACTATACTAATAAATGTTAAATATATTATACTAATAAATACTAAATATTCTAGAAAGAAAATATATATTTGTTTAACTTGACTTGCAAGCAATCTCTTAGAATTTGGGTCACACAACTCTAACAATCTCCACCTTGACACGAATTCTTTCAACGTCATCTTTGCCAAAACCCGCCACGGGCCTATCTTGAACTATGTAGGGAATTAACTGATTCGAATCTATGCTTAGAAGCTGGAAGACTTCTAGCCTTCGACTTATGCACTGCCAAATTAATACTAACCCAAGTCTAATTTTCACGAATACAGTGCCCTAACTTTTCAAAACCTGCATCCAAAAGAGAACTTCTCTTCAACGAAATGGTCATACCTTTTCCCCTCCTATGACCAAGTTGCCTCCGCTCTAAACGAGTTGACTTTCACCCCGTAACGGACGAGGGACGTCCGATTTCACCGGTCACTGTAGAACCTTCCAGAATATAAAGACTGCAAGTTCTTTTAACTTTTAACAAAACGAGAGCTCCACGAGATACTTTAATGTCACTCGACTTGATGTTGATTCTACATCCTTTCAAGTCCAAAATACTTAAGGAGATGAGATTCTTTCGTAAATCAGGTACATACCTGACATCTGAGAGTGTCCTAATCGTCCCATCGTGTATCCTAATTTTAACAGTACCAATACCGATTATCTTACTAGATGAATTGTTTCCCATGTGCACAACTTCACCTTCAACTGAACTGTATGTGGAGAACCATTCTCTATTGGGACACATGTGGAAAGAACATCCTGAATCTAGGATCCACTCAGACGTAAGCTTGGAGTTATCGCTCGTTGACACTAACAAGAAATCATCACCACCTTCATCGACCAAATTAACACCAACTACATCTTCCTCGTTACTCTCAGCAACTCTTTTATTTCGCAGTTTATATCAATCTGCTTTAACATGACCTAACTTTTTACACTAGCGACACCTTTTGTCTCGTTTCTTTGATGCTACCAAAATGGAAGCTTGCCTATCTGCTTTGCTATTCAAACCAAACTCATTGTCGAGTTTGCATCTACTCAACAAATGACCCTTCACATCTCCGAACGAGAGTTAGTCTCTGCCATAAATCAAGGTCTCCCTGAAAAACTTGTATGAAGAGGGTAAAGAGCACAATAATAGCATAGCTTGATCTTCATTGTCAATATGAACTTCAACGTTCTTTAAATCATTTAAAAGATTAATGAATTGACTGATGTGATCTCTAAGAAGCTCACATTCGTTCATGCGAAACGTAAATAAACGTTGTTTCAACACTAAACGGTTAGCTAGAGACTTAGTCTCATAAAGAGTTTCTAACCTTTTCCACAAGGCGGATGAGGTCTTCTCCATCAATACCTCTTGCAATACTATATTCGCGAGGCACAACAGGATTGCAGACAAGGCCTTTTCATCAAGCTCTTCCCATTCTGTTTGATTTAGATTCTTAGGCTTTTTCCCCGTAACAACCTTTTTCAAGCTGTTTTGAACTAGAATTGCCATCATCCGAACTTGCCACAAATTGAAATTTGTCTCACCATCGAACTTCTCAATTTCAAACCTTGTTGCTGCCATCTCTGAACGGGCTGATCTATGAAAATTGAACTAGCTCTGATACCACTTGTTAGGATCGTTCCGATTAAGCAACAAACAAGTAAAAATAGCAGAAGAAATTGAGAAGATGAACACACAAATTTAACGTGGAAAAACCCCTCCAAAGAGGATAAAAAACCACGGGCAAAGATAATTTTACTATAATGGCAAAAGAATGAAGAGTACAAAAGATGGAGATAAAACTAAACCCCGAAAACCCGAAAAACAAAGAACCCTTAAAACGTAAACACAAATTCTCATAATGTGTTATGAGTTTTAATCTAATGGGTATATTTTCTAAGATTGTAAAAGAGCCTATTTATAGGCTAAATTAGTAAGTCAAATAAACTATACTAATAAATGTTAAATATATTATACTAATAAATACTAAATCTTCTAGAAAGAAAATATATATTTGTTTAACTTGACTTGCAAGCAATCTCTTAGAATTTGAGTCACACAACTCTAACATGGATGAACTAATTGCTTTAATGATGAGTTTTGTTGGAGCGATGATTCCAAAGGTAGATTTGGTAGTGTGAGTGTTGGATTTACCCTCCAGATGACATTTTCATCTTAATTTTATCTAGGTTATTTAAGTTATCTTGACCTTCTTTTAATTCATTTCATCGTTATTTGATTTTTTTTCATTCTTTTTGATTTAACAAGCAACATCTCCTCTTGTGTTTAGAGACACCTCACATATACTCTCTTGAATGATGATCAGAGGGATAGGATTTCGTGATTGTCCCAAAGTGGAATTGTGCAAGCATTTCTTTGCGTGATATGGTGACGTTGGCCTTTAATTCTATATTTGGGGCTTTTGATCTTTCTTTGGTTGATTTTGGTTTAGTTGTTACTTGATATTTTGGCCAGATTTTGTAGCTACTTTTTTCTTGACAGTTCTTTGATATGACATTTTGGTTGAGTCGTTAGTACTTCATACGTCTTTCTCACGAGCTTTAATTTCTAATTAGTGTTGCACATGATATATTTAATTTACGAAATTAAATCTCTACATTTTGAGATAGTGATTATCAAATTTAAGCATGTATTGAAATCGAGCAATCAACTCACTTATCTTTTAACTCATTTTGTTATGTTTAGGGTGAGATTGTATCTTTAAGTGGTGACAACAACCTCCTTATTGCTTTAGTCTATGATTAATTACCGATAATTTATTTTATGAATGACCAAATAAATGTACTCTTTTAACAATGCACCTTTTATAAAAAATGATAACTAATAATTTTATTTATTTATATTAAAGTATTAAGTTAAATAATAATTTTAGAATATATATACACATTAGATTTATTATCATGGGATGAAATTAACTAAAATTATTTATTAAAAAAAGTAAAAATATCATAAAATAAAGAAAACTCTCGAAATCATACATTAGTACATTACCTAAAAAGAATCGATATTGAAATTATCCTTGCAAAGTATTCTTAATATTTTCAATTAATTTATAGGTAGTGGTAGGGCCAAGGAGACTAATAGAGAATCCGCCTAAATTTTTTATTTAAATTTTTATAATTTATTAAATTTTAAATTAATAGTAATAAAATTGTACTTTGGTCCCAAAAATAATAAAAATTTGATTGAATTCTTTATAAATTATAAAGATATGAATTATTAAAATCGTAAAATTACATTTTTACTATTATAAAAATATACAAGTTAATTCAGGCTCCAATTTTTTTTTAAACTCGGGCATTATAGGAGGATGAAAATGAAGGAAATCGAGTTGTGCCCTGCCAAAACAAGGTCGGAGATAATGGGATAATGGCATATGCTATTGCTATCTCTACATAGTTACATGTCAAGCCTTTCTTGTTTTCAACAAAATGTTATCGACACTACATGCGTACACACACCATCAAGAACCCCACCATAACCGTACCATCATAATTTTAAAAAATTATACGGTATCGTTTTACTTTTTCAAAATTTTCATCATATAAGATTAAACATGTTATTTAATAGTTAAATTAACGGTTTCACTAATAAAAGACTTAATTAATATAGCATCGATAATTTGAAGATGTAATTAAAATATTTTAAAGTGTTAAATAATCTATTTTCTGTAAGTTAATAAACTTAGATTTGAAATTTAAATATTTTAATTAAAAATTATGATTTTAAGTTGATAGGCTTATTTTATGAAATACTTACAACTCTACTTTCGATTTGAGAGAAAAATATAGAATATTTGTTTAATAAAAATACACTTCATAATTATTGTTATAAATAAAACTTGTTATAAAAATTAAAATAAAACAAAAAAATCGATTTTATAATAAAATAAAATACTTTATAGAAAAGACTGATTTTACAAATTTTATTATTTAATTTGATGCTCGTCTTTCAAGTTTCAATGGCTACTAAAATAGTTATTTTTAGGCATAAAAGGAAAAATAATATACCCCACCATAATCAATACAAAACAAATTCATGCATGCTTGCCCGTTTTGCGTGGCATTGACAATAGATCCAACATAGGACGCGTGCATACAGCATTGGATAACGACTGTTTTCTTGGTCTTGGATTATGATATTTTCATAGTCAATCCCTTAATTACAATACGCATTTAATTTAACTAATGCTCCCCATTAAGGATTGAAATTTTATCATATTTAGAATAAAAATTTATGTCCTGGAATAATATATAATAAATAATAAAATATATAGTTTGAAATTAATTATTAATAACACTTGAAATATATATATGATATTGAAATAAAAGAAATAAATTAAGTTGTATGTGAAACGAAATTTAAACATATGAATACATCGATTAAGAATACTATCATGGTGTTTTCATCAATCCTAAGTTGGTGCTGAGTTAATTTATGACACCATCTCACTCACTAACATTAAAAATATATACAATCGATGGAGGTAATAAAGTGTGCATAATAAATAGTATAGATACACAAATATATATAAAAATATAAGAAATATATTCATTAAAGTTTCTTAAATAAACGAAACAATTGTTTTAGTTCAAATGGTAAATAAAAAAATTATATGTATGGTGTCTTTGGTTCAAATCTCATTATGGAAAAAAATTATTGATTTATAAAAATATAAAAGACAAAAACACCGACATAATCATATAACTTACTAAATAAAATCTAGGTCTAACTTTGCTTTGGATAAATATATAATTAGTTATACCAGTTAAATTAAATTAAAATAAACATTTTTAAAAAAGTATCAAACTTTTATTAAATTGAATGACAAATTGTTGTGTTAAACATTTAGATCAAACAATGATTAAGATCCTTCTACTAGGTTTAAATTTCACATCATCATTTTAGTTAGAATAGTTAAGGATATTAATTATTTGGAGTAATTAAACCCTTAATAATTTTGGTAGCTAATATGGATTTTTTTTAAAATCCAACTCATCATGTCAAAATAAATTATATTTGTTAGAATGGTAATAAAATTCATGTCAAAATTTTAATCAAAGCAATTAACAATATTAACTATTTGAGCTAACTAATAATATGATAAAATATATGGACTAAATTACGCTAGAAACTAAAATATAAAGATTAAATATGTTCCTATAATGTAAAAAAAAAATGTTAACAATTCCTAAAATTCAAGTAAGTATTTTAATCAAAACAAAGTATTTAAACTGACTAATGACATTAAAATAATTGAGGTGTCAAATTATGTCGATTGAGTCTTAACTCGATTGGTATCGGCATTGTTACAAGTGCAGGAGGACGTGAGTTTGAGTGCGCTGAAGCGCATTATCCTCCTATTTTAAGAGTTGGGGAGGGGCTACGGATAGTTCTAAGTATTGTATCAAAAAGAGAAGATATGATAATAACCTATAATGAGATTAATGCTAAAAAATTGAGATATCAAATTAAGTTAAAATCAAATATAAAAATTAAATCTCAAGTTTGAAAATTTGATCACTATTATATAATCTCAACAAAAAGTACAGAAGATCTGAAGATTTTTTTTACAAATAGATATACAGATTAATTCTACGGAAATATAAATTTATTTCATAAATAAAAGTAACAAATTATTGAATGCAATGAAAATAGTTGAGTCGTTGGTTTTGTTTTAAGCAAAACCCACTTTATTTGGTTGGTAAGTTAATGTTGTACAAAATTTAATATAGAGTATAAAATGGATAGTATATGTTAATTTTATATGTAGTATCGATAATGATATTTTGATAAATAAATTATTTACTGTTAATATTTACATAAATTTAATATAGAGTACAAAAACAGATAGTATATTTTAATTTTATATTTAATGTTGATAATGATATTTTGATAAATAAACTATTTACTGTTAATAGTTATATAAAAAAATACTTGATATATTGTGATATTTAAATTTTATAAGTGCTGAATTTATATTAAAAATTGTTTGATAATGTTGTTTGATAAAAGTTAATATTAATTTCTAAAAGACTATTTATTTTAACTTTAATCTTATTAATATAATATTTTAAATTATTTTGGATGAAAAATAAATACCGTAACTTGAATAACTCATTTTAAACAAAAAAAGGATAATTTATTTCAATTTTAATAAAATAAAATCGTTTTAATTTTTTATGCATTAAGTGATAAGTAGCTACCGACCTACCTATCTTTAAGGGTGGGTTTGGATGGGCAATTGGGTGCGGTTCGGTGCGTTTAGTTTACTTTTTGTCTCACGCTACAGTGTCTAATCTCACAGCCACCGCTGTTTTTACACTAACCGCAGGTAAACGCACCGCCCATCCAAACTCACCTTTATGAAAAAATTATTAAAAAAATTAAATGAAATTTTTTTAAAAATAATTAAATGTTGGAATTTTCATTTTCAATTAAATTACAGTCAACATTTTTAAAAAAATTATATTAAATAAAATATTAAAATAATTATCAAACACATTTAAAATATTAAATGTTGGAATTTTCATTTTCAATTAAATGAAAATTTTTAATGATTTATCAAACACACCTTTACGGTGAAATAATTAAAAATATTTTTTTAAAACCTAAAAAGAAAGACAAAAATTATTAAAGATAGAGATCAAAGGGAAATTAAAATATAGTGATACTTGAGAAATTGATAATGGAAAAGAAAAGTTATATGTAAAAGTAGACTCATTCAAAGGTTGAAGTACTCACTCAAACTCGAAGCTTAGTCCGATATTTGGGAGGGTGTGAAAAAAATAATATGCCTGAAATACGAGTTAGGTCAAGAAAATTAGGATTGTTTAAAATACAAGTTAAGCTTGGGCTCCAACATTTAAGGCCTAAGTTTAGCTTGGTCCGATTCATTTTTAATATTGTAAATTTTTTATTTTTTATTTGTATATATATTATATCATTTATATCACTTAAAAATTAAAAATTAAAACTAGAATAATATAAAATGATATGATGTAAAGGTAGAAAAATGTGTGAAGTTCTATGTTTAATTTTTTAATAAAAATATATAAAATTATTAAATATTAAATTAAAAATATCATAATTTTATTTTTAAAGAACTTATTAAAACAAATAAGTTACAATCTGAAACAAAATTGAGTTATATACTTACAAATATATGAGTAATCTTGGATAAAAGTTTATGATATTTTGAGTCGAGTTGGACTTAGGAAAGCATCAATTATGTTAGTACCGTACAAGAGCTTCTTGTCTTGAGACAACCAAACATCAAAGCTAAAATAGGTAAGCATGGAAGGTTCATCTCGAGACCAACCTCCAGACTTGAAGACATTTGTCTCGGGACACAATCTTTAGGGACTCAAGACATGAATTTATTGAAATAAAAATACCAAAATTAAATTACGACAAGTCTCGAGGCATGGAGTTCTCTATCTCAAGACACATTCTGAAATTTGATAATAAAAAAAGAAGAAGAAGAGAGTTTAGATTCGAATTTCAATCTCGTATTAGACTTCGTACAACCCCTAATTGCTTTAAATTTGATTGATGTGCATTCATGTAAGTCATTTATGAGTATTGTAAGAATGTAAGAACATTATGAATTGCTCGAATATTAAATTACTTGTTATATGAGATTGATTTGATATGAGTTACTTCGGCAATGTAATGTGATGTTATACATTCAAATCTAATAATTTGATTAAGTTTAGGGTATCATATTTAGTGGTATCACTATCTGAACTCAGCTTAACCTGATCTATGAACACTTCTTACGTGAAGTAAGTAGTTTTGAAAAATAAAAGAATGAATTTATAACAATGGTTGAGGTTTTTTAAGATTGAATAATATAACCATCATTTTAATAATATCTATTTTTTTAAAATGAAATATATTTTTATTTGAATTGATGCGTAATTAACGTGAATGATGATGATGAGAGGAAGGGAATTTGTTTAATCCTAAAATTTTGACCTTTTGTCATCGTGAGGTACAAGTGCATTTAGGTTTTGTGTACCACATCTCAATACATACCCCATATAATGATAGCTCAATTGCATGTATGTACACCTATTTTTGGCCCTTCTTTGTCAATAAACACCACACAATGTACTAGGGTGGCATTTCTTTAATTAATGGACTTCTTAATTGTTGGTTCCCAAGCAACAAAATGGAATGCAAATGCTAGGGTTTCGATGGGTTACTGGCTAGTGTCTACCTTAGCTGCCAGCTACTCGACAAACGCATTTCATGCAAAGGCGAAGAAAGGCTGGTTTTGTTTGGGTCGGTAGACGAAATAATATCAGCTACTGTAGTGAAATAACGATGGATACTGATCTCCTCTTTCAAACCCACATTTCTTAGAGTTGGCTCCACAATGTGAGACACGCCTTTTTGTTCGTGTTACACCACGTTTCCGACGTAGCTTATAGTTTGTTCATACTTCTACCATATTTGATTGTGATGTGGAGAGCTGAGGATTTGGTAACTCTTGACTTGACTTATTGAATTATTCTAATTCCATTTCAGTAAAAAAAAAAAAAACAATGATTTTATTTTAAGTATATATTTGAAAACTTGTTACGGAATCGATATTTAAACCTGATCAAACTGGATTTTTTTAAGCAAGCAATTTACATTTTGAACCACATACATGCCCCAAATATCTAGTAGCCGACAGGTTTAAAACATGTTACAGCGTAATACAAGGACATCCCTTTTTTTCCTGGTCCAGCAAGTACAAAGAACACGGCAACGACCTGTGTGAGAGTAAGAGAGCAGCCCCGATGGCTTTGTTATTGTTTTAGGGTTAGGTCCGAAGGATGCAGCTAGATGGGGCCGGTTGTTTTTGTTAGGGTTAGCCAGTTCAGATTTTTGTGAGTAGAAAATAATATTATGAGTTAGTAATTGTACAAACAGGGTAAATACTGTTGGGGTTATTTCATTTGTACGAGTAATAAATGTGGTTATAGTTATTGAGTTGTATTTTTTTTAAAACGATCAATTTGATGAAATTGTTTCAGTCTTGATATCTTGAAGACCCTAAAGTTGACTTCTCCCAAATTATATACAATGCACCAAAAATTTAGGATAGCCCCTTCCTCTACAATGCCTACCTTATTAGTTACTATCTTCACTCGTCTAGGTTTAATTCTACAGATTATATATATATTACACGTATGTTTTCCAATAAATGAATTTGCTATCTACAGACTACAAAGATGCCAGTTTTTTTTTATGGTGTTCACCTAAAACTCTCTTGGCAGTGGCCCGAACAGGACAATTTGAGCCAACGAAACCATTTACTAATTCCAGATACGTACTGAGTTCGTGACATGATGCCACGCTTCCCTTGCTCAAGTGCGGGCACTCTTTGCTGCTCAGTCTTAGCTCTTGCCCTACGTCGGCGTATACTAACTGCGCCTCTTCCACGCGCTTCTGGACCCAGCTCGTCAGCCCCGCCACATTGGCGGCCATGTCATTGTTTTCGATTACGAAGCCTGGCACTTTGGTGATCAGGTCATCGGAGTTCACTATACGTAGAATCTTGGTCCCCCGTTTCTCTAGCTGACACCTGAAGCTTTGGTTTCCGACCCTTGGTCCGCCGAAAGAGATGACGGTTACCGGTGGTGCATTGCCGAAGTTGGAGTTTATGTCGTACGCCGCAAGTGTAGCTAGAGCCGCGCCGAGACTGTGGCCGGTGATGGTCAAGCTCAGGGGTTCGTCGCCGTAGGCTTCGAGTACTCTTCCGATCTCTTCCCTCACCATGGACTGCAAGCTAGGACACTTGGCGTTACCGGAAGTGTAGAGGCTCAAGAACCCACTTTCCACCATGGCCCCACCGCCATGAGAATCCACATTGGGTACGTCATCGGGCAGGGAAGTCAGCGTGGCACGTAGATTCTCCAGCCACTCCAAGCAAGTGGCGGTGCCCCTGAAGACAACCACCACGTCACGCCTGCCGAGCCTGGCGATCTCCTCCTTGTCCTGACACACCGCCACGTAACCGATCCAACTGGACTGAGTTGAAACCCAGCTAGGTCCCCGGTCTATCCAACCCGGTAGTTGAATCCCACACGTGGCACGCAAGTTCTTGATGGGTTTATAACCAGTCTCCCGAATGCAAGACCGAGTCAGCAGCGAGTTCTTGGAAAACTTACACGACCCAAAAGTAGGCGAAGAAGTGTCGAAGTCGAAAGACCGATACGCTGCTTCGACGAATTGGCCGTATCTTAGAATCTCACTACGTAGAGTATCGTCGAGAGGGTCAAGCAAGCCCTCCCAGTTGTTGATCCCTTGATACTCCATCCAATTCTTGGCAAGTTTATCCGAGTTAGAATGAGTTAGAAACGAGCCATGTTTCCATGAAAACTGTGGGTTCTCATGAGTGTTGATCTTGAGAGGATTAATGGTGGTGGTGGACGGAATAGACGACTGAGTGAGCTTTGGAGTAGCAGGCGAAGTGAATGGGTTGAAAGTAACAGCAATGGCAGCAAGCCTCATATTGGAGGTGAGGGGGGAGGTGGGGGGTTGCTTTGGTTTGGTGACTGGGTCTTGGCCAAATGGGGAAATGAAACAATGGGGTTTTATAAGAGGAGGAAGAGGGGGGGGGGGGGGAGGGTTGGACGGCGGTACTTGAATGAATCATAAAATTTCAGAGGGGATCACACAAACTATGAAGGACGGAAAAGGAGTGAAAGTGAGAGGTGAAAATTAACAGGAAAAACGGCCGTGGGGTCCAACAAAGTGTAGGTGATAGTGCTGATTGTGATGATGATTGGAATTTGGAAGAGATATGGCACATCAATTATTTTATGTTTTGCATGTACAAAACTAAAGTTGAAGAAGGTTTCAACAAGGACCCACTCACTTTGACAATCTTTTTTGTCTTTCCGACCATAACAGTTTTTAACTCCTAGCATGTGGGTTTTTAAATAAAACCTAGTATAGATTCTAAAGCTTTGGAGATGCATTGCCTCCTCTCATGCTACTTACATTAAACATCATACATGGTGAATTTTTAGGTAACACCACTGTCTTGTCAGACATGAATTACTGCTAGGCAAACATACCAGGATATAGGAACCTGAAAATGAAAAGAGACCCAGTTTGCTGCTCTAAAATTCTCAAACATGGGTTGAGTAGGCCTGGCCAACTAGATTCTATTTTGGCTTTTGATTAGTTGCTAATAAAAAATAATCCAAAAAAGAAAAAAGCTCACATTTTACTGCAGTCATGATAATAATTGTTTACCTTTTCCACTAACGTACATCTTATTTGGGAGAAAACATAACTCGATCAAAAGGAAAAAGAACCCCACAAAATTTGGACAAAAGTATAGATAAAATGCATTGAATAATTATCTCAAAGTAAACTATAAAATTGTAAATCACATCCGATTAGATGGCGAGCCAGCTAGGCGTTATCATTAAATATATGTACGTATGAACCTTTTGCAGAAAGGGCAACCTGAACTTATTTCAGATTAGTACTTAAAAGGTTTTTTTATTGATCCACCTACATACTTTAACTTGGTTTTAAAGTTTAGTCAATTCAGGATATAAATTTATTTACAGTAAATAACTTATTTGAACTAAAAAGATAAATTCAAGAGATTAATTGGAAAAACAAAGGTTTAATAATAAATTCAACCTTAACCTAATTAAAAAAAAAACTTTTAAAAGCTAATTCAAAGCTTAAAGTGAAATTTAGGTATTTAACCTTTTGCAAATGCAAAGAGTTGCTTATACATTGAATTGGCAGCCACAGAAAGATGGAGTTTGAGTGAGTGAAGACGTCAAATCACTAATCTCTACAGTTTCGCCTTAAGCAGTAAAAAGGAACTAACTACCATTCCTTCCATTGTTTCACGGATGGATGAAAATTATAAGCTCTTAGGGAAAGCTCTCTCTTTCTATAACAAGTCATAGTCTTTTCAACATTTAGAAAAAGCTTTAAGTCATTTGGTCAAACAAATATATATTACTTTTAAGAATTTAGTTTTTCCATTTATGCGATTTAAAAATTATATTTAATTTATTCAAATAAATAGAAATTTTCAACTTTTTAAATAAAAATAAAAATATTAGATTTTGGTATAATTTAGAATAAAGTTCACCCATAAGGCCAATCCAAGTTTTATATATATAAAAAAACAAATTTGAAAAAAATATTAATTAAATAATCTTCCAACCAAATAAACTTAAAAATTAAATATTAAATTAAATTAATGGGAGGAAATGGTAACCTTAAAATTGGACAGGTATGAAATGATATTCCCATCTATCCGAAAGGACATTTTGTCCGTCGTCATCCAAATTAGAGATACTAAAAAGGTAATATTTATCATTAATATTTCCTATTTTTACAACCAACTGAGGGAGCCGTCGCCAATATTCATCCAGCTACCACGTGTCATTCCTTTTTAGTAATGCTTTTCATAAATGACAACCTATTCTAAAGTTTTAATATTTATTTGTAGGCTATGTTTGGTGTGGAGTAGAATTCGATTTGATTTGAAAAAGTAATTGAAAAAAATTTAATTTTAAGTTATTCAATCAATTTAAATAAGTAATTTGGGTTAAAGTCGAGTTGAATTTTACAATTCGAATAGCATATTGATGTAAATACCCTTTTGGTTCCTATCAATTTTGAAAATGAACAAATTGGTCTCCCTCAACAATAATTACAAAATGCTTTTAAAATTCAAAATATTTATAAAAATTTTAAAATTTATATTTTAAGAAAAGATTCTAAAGAACATATAAAGTTAAAATTTTAAAATTTTCTAAAATAATAATTTTGGAACCTAAATAAATTAATTAATGATTCAAGTTTATCATACTAAAATATTCTCTCTCTCTCTCTTTTGCTTTGAAAAAGTTTTCAAATATATATGGTTTCAAATTTATGTGCTCTAACATGGAATTAGTTATACTGTAATGAGATTTTAATTTGACGTGTTTAATTTTTTTAATTTAACTCGATTCAACTTGATTCGAAAAAATTTAAATCGAGTTAGAATGATAAAATAGGACTCATCAACTCAATTAACTCGAAATTTTTTCATTCGATTTGACTCAATTCGGTCGAATATTCACCCTTAAGCAATAGTATTATTTTTCACCAGATTTTAGTATAAGAGTTGGTAATAAATTAATTACAACGGGTAATATTTGCTACAAGAGTTTTGATTATTCTTTACTTTAAATAAACATTTTGGTGGTTGAAATATTAAATAGGGTAAAGTAGTTAATGTTGAAAACCCAAATTGATTTTAGTTTTAAAAAATTACAATTCTAGTACATGCAATGGGTATATATTGTAGTGTGATAGTTGGTCCGTTTCTGTACCTTATAGATATGGATAAAAGAAGACGTGATTTATACCGATATGAGATTAGATCTGACATTGTTCCTTTAATGTCAAATTGGTGGGTTTTTAAAGAAAAGAAAAGGGAAGTAATTTAGGGAGGAAAAGGGCATATGCTTGCCTTTTTCCTACCTTTATTCCTTTCCAATATAATTGCTCTCTCACCTAAGTATCATGTGAAGCTGTGAACGCGGACACGGTATCACTTTTTCTCGATGGAGATGGCAAAATCCAATATTATCATTTTCTATATCCAATTGGAGTTGTGGGTACCGTCCTCTATCCACATCATACATCATATATATCTATAGCATAAAGTAAGCAATGCCAATTTTAAGTTATTATTAGTTTATAATTATATCCTTAATAAATAATTAATAATTGAATATATATAATATAATATAAAAGAAGTTATTGGAACAAATTAAGTAAGTTTGAGTTTCAAATTACTATACTAATAATGGTAAAAGAAATAGAATATCCTTAAAAAAGTAATTTAATTTGATTTTTAAAAAATGTTAATATGAAATCCGAATAAAATTATATGACATTATGTAGGGGATAAAACCGATTAAACAACGAACAGAGTGAAGAAAACAAGAATCGAAAAGATTGAATATGCAAATTTTACATGGAAAAACTCCTAAAAAAGGATAAAAAACCACGGGTAAAAGGAGATTTCACAATAATAAAGGAGAATACAAAAGATTGAGAGAATTAAAGAAAACCTGAAGCCCCACAAGAAAAACCCTTCGAAACAAAGAACAAAATTCTCTCAATCTAAATATTTTTGTTTGTGTAAAACGTAGAGTAACCAAATCCTTTTTATAGGCTGAAATTTGTAGCATATATGACTACAACAATTCTAGGTTAATTAGAGTTTAAGTGGGAAACTAAAAACAAAGTTTAACTAGGAGAAAAAAAGTCAAAATAAATTTTGGTCAAAATAAAAGGCATTCTTTCACAAATCTCCACCTTGACTCGTATTTGGACCAACTCCCTTGTTGAGCCATGTTACAGACTCAACTGATTCTTTGTCAAATGCTTACTAAGTCCAAGCAATGCTCGAACTTTGAAACTAGAAGGCTCTTTATCAACATGTCGACCGGATTGTGTTTTGTGCCAATTTTAAGAATTTGAATATCCCATTAAACGATCACCTCTCGAACAAAATGATAACGAATGTCTATGTGCTTCGTTCTCTCGTGATGTATTTAATCTTTGGTGAGATGTATGACACTTTGGCTATCACAATATATGATAGTTGCCCCTTTTTCACTTACCAGTTACTGAACAGGCCCCTTAACCAAATTGCTTCTTTTACTGCTTCTATAATTTCCATATAATATGCTTGCTTCAGTAGTCGACAAAGCCACTGTAGCTTGAAGTGTCGCTTTCCAACTAATAACACAATTCCCAAAAGCAAATAGGTAACATGTGAGAGACCTTCTTCGATATAAGTCTCCTGCATAATCAAAATCAACATATCTGACTAGACCCTTTTGAGTTCTTCCAAACTCTAAATACATGTTAGAAGTACCCCGTAAATATTTGAAAATTCGTTTAATTGCATGCCAGTGTAACTTACTAGGATTTGCCATGTATCGACTAACAATACTAACATCATGTGAAATATCGGGACGAGTGCATACCATTGCATACATCAAGCTTCCAACTGCGCTTGAATAAGGTACTTTTGATATGCACCTTTCATCTTCTTCATTCTGTGGGGAATCTGAAATTGAGAGTTTAAACTGCGCAACTAAAGGAGTACTTACCAATTTACATATTACATCTCAGATCGCTCAAGGATTTTCTTGATGTACCTTTGTTGTGATAAAAACAATTTCCCCAAATGTCTCTCTCAAAATTTCCATCTCCAAAATTTTCTTAACTGCACCTAAGTCATTCATCTCAAACTTAAAGTTAAGCATGATTTTAAGACAATCAATTTCAGATGGATTCTTAGTCGCAATTAACATATCATCAACATAAAACAGCAAATATATAAAAGAATCATCATTAATACATTGTAGATAAACACAACTGTCATACTTCGAGAAAAACCAATACTCAACATGAAGGAGTCAAACTTTGTATACCATTGTCGAGGAGATTGCTTCAAACCATACAAAGACTTTTCTAAGAGACAAACATGATCTTCTTTACCTTCAAATTTGAAGCCTTCCAGTTGTTGCATGTAGATGTCCTCTTCAAGGTCACCGTGAAGGAAAATAGTCTTTATATCTAACTGCTCTAACTCAAGATTATTTGATGCAACAAGGGCCAAAAGTGCCCGAATAGACGTATGTTTCACAACGAGATAGAAAACATCATGAAAATCAACTCTCTCCACTTGACTGTAGCCCTTTGCAACCGATCTTGACTTGTACTTAGTGTTGTTAGGGCTCGAACCTTTCTTTTTTTTAAATATTCATTTGCAACCAATTATTCTTTAACCGATGGGTGGTTTAACTCGTCTCCAAGTCTCGTTCTTTTGAAGTGATTCCATCTATTCTTCCATTGCAATGATCCATTTGCTAGAATTGGAGACTTGAACTGTCTCATAATAACACGAAGGATAAATTGAATCAATGCTCTCAACAACACTTAGAGCATAAGCCACTAGATTTCCTTCACAATATTTCTGTGGTAGTCGTATTTCTCGCCTTTTCTTGTCACGAGCCAACTTATAATTAGTTAATTAAGATGGTGAGGGAACTTGAGGGTCAGATGGAACCCCAAACAGATTAGAAACAACTTCAAAATTACAAGAATCAAAATTTTTTCGTGTCGTTGCGATGTCGTGAGACTCTTCGTCAAGACGAGCCCTCTATTCATCATGTTGTTATGACGTTGGGCATTTGCTCGTCGTGACATCGTCCCCTGTTTCGAACTTTAACTCCACCTTGCTTGAGACACTCTAATTTGTTGTATCTTTAAAAGTAAAAGTCTCATTTTCTTTATCGAAACATGGCAAATTCATCAAACGTAACATCTCTACTAATAATTATTTTGACAGATTCCGAACACTATAACTTAAAACTTTTTTTATCGGCAGAGTATACCAGAAAGATACAATTAATGGCTATTGATTTGAGCATTCCCTGTCTAACTTTACCATAAGTAGGACAATCGAAAAGTCTAAAATTAGAATAATTAGGAGGGTTACGTGAGCTTGTCTCCTCTGGAACTTTATCGTTCAATGCTCGATGAAGAGATCGATTTACCAAATAACTTGTTAGGTTTACGGCTTTAGCCCAAAATTCCTTCCCTAAACATGTATTAGAAAGCATGCATCGAGTCTTTTCCAGTGAAGTTCTGTTCATTCTTTCTGTAACTCCATTCTGCTGCGAAGCTCCAATGATGATTCGATGTCTTTCAATTCCTTCCTGTTTGCAGAAATCATTAAACTCTAACAAACAAAACTCAAGACCATTATCCATTCTTAATCACTTCTCGAATTTTTCAATTTATTTTTCTAACAGTGTCTTCCACTGTTTGAAGATCTCGAAGACTTCGCTTTTCTATTTCAAGAAATAAACTCAAACTTTTCTAGAGTGATCATCAATAAGTTAGGAAATATTTATTACCTCTTTTTGAAATGTCAAAAGGTAAACCCCATAAATCGAAATAAAGGTAATTTAGAGTCCCTTTTGTTATGTGCACTATTGAATTGAAACTAACTCGGATTTGTTTCCCAAAAATGCAATGCTCATGAAAACCTAACTTACCAACTTTAGCATCTTTGAGAAGACCTCTATTGCACAAGACTAACATTCCTTTCTCACTCATTAGACCCAGTCGCATGTGCCAAAGTTTGATTGAATCGAAATCAGTGAAGAAAGAGTCATGTTGTGTCGTTGCAATGTGGTGGTGATTTTGGCTTTTCTTCGGTAATCGCAGTCGCACCAGTAATTGTTAACCCTTGCAAAATGTATAGGCTACCCTTTTTCTGTCCTCTCATCATAACAAGAGCCCCATTTAACTCAATGACTATCCTACAATCGTTAGAATCCAAAATTCCCAATGAGATAAGATTTTTCTTTAAATCTGAAACATACTTGACATCTAGCAGTGTTTGAATAATTTCATCATGCATCCTAATTTGTATTGTTCCGATTTCAAATATTTTACATGGAGAGTTATTCCCTATCAGCACAACTTCACATTCAATTGAACTGTACGTGGAGAACCAGTCTTTCCCACTAGGCATATCATAATGATTGTCTAGTCATTGGTTCAAGGTTAGGTTTAGGCTCAAATTTTGCATGAGGTAATATTTTTTCAAGCATTCTTTCAAATTCACCTAAGTAATCAGTCTTGCAGTCAATATTTGCTTTAAAAGTGCTAATATTGTGCAAGTCTACAACATAGAACCCATTTAATTTTGGTTCTTTTAGAACTTTTGAAAGAAGTTTCTATAGAACATGAATAACTCGATATACTTTTAAAGGAATGCGATGTTATATATAATCACAATAACCATAATGTACATTGTCCAATAAGAATGTAATACACAAATCTAGTACAATGCAAACCTAACATAAAAATAATATAAAATCAAATTAATAAGTTATAAAGAAACACCAAAGACAACCACATTAACATAAATTCGTACAAATAAAACTTTAACTCTAACTTTTCCTAGATTAAATCTTAGGATGTTGCTGCTACTGACATCATTTGTACTGAAAATGAGAATTGGATCACAGGGTTCTATCGTAATGTAGGTACTTGTACAATCACACAAGCAAAACCTTGGGTGATAGTTGATGGATTGGTTATAGCTTGGGAATAGGGCTTTCACAAAATTATCATCGAGTGTGATAATAAAATTGTTATTGATATGATTTATGCTCAAGATGTTACTAACAACAGATTGGGTTTAATTAGGAGGATAGCATACTTGTGTAATAAAGATTAGGAGGTTTAATTCTGCCACATCTAATGAGAAGTGAATTAGGTTGCCGATCACATAGCAAAGTTAGCTTATGATAAGCCACTAGAACTCCACAAAATTAATGCTCTTCCACCAGTCTTGAGGTGTATTCTACTTGAAATAAGAGTTGGAATTACTTTTGAAAGAGTTGCTCTTATGTGTAGGTTACTGAACTTGAGCTTGTCTCTCCTTTACTACAAAAGAAAAAGTAATAATTGGAAACACCCAAAAAGATTTGAAATTGATCTCCAAAAAGTAGACCTTTCAAAAAATGAAAAAAAAAAAGGAAAACAAAAAAAGTTAAGGTTTTAAAACAAAAAAAAAGTTTTCTTTTTTATCTAAGAATATGAAAAATAAAATTGCAATGATACCTAAGACGAGAGGTGAGAAATAAAAAACAATGAGACTAGTGGTGAGAGAGTGAAGGCTTAGAGATATGATATGTGAAGGTAGAAGATTGATACATGCACAAATGGGGTGAAACTTATTAAGTTAAGTTCACAAAATGTACCAATTTCAAGTCTGAAAAATTAGTTGACTTATAATGCATTTTTAGATAGGATCCAGGTATTTTTTTTATCGAAATGTCTTCTGACCAATGATAGAGCTATTTCTCAGCTTTGAAATGCACTTTAAAACACCTGATTGTTATGTTTGTTTTAGTGAAGACTGAGTGAACAAAATTTTTAAACGAGATTATTACGAGAATTTATGAATTTTGGGCTTTAATTTGAGTTTAGATTATATTGAGTTCTATTTTTAAGACATAATTTAATTATATATGAGCCCAATATTGTATTTATTAGATTTTATATATTATTTATTTATTATGAATTTTAATATATTTTAAAGTATTTAAGTTGTTTAGAAGTTTTATGTTTCTTAGTTAAAAGAAAGTTTAGTTCAATTAGAACTACTTCTTGTTTAGATTAATTAAAGTTTTATTTTACTTAGGAGTTTTATTTTAATGTAATTAGCTAGCCTATAGAAATGCATCTTTATTATTCATTAAGATGCTCATTCATTATTTGATTTAATGCAACTCTTTGAGTTCTTTCTTTGCAAGATATCTTTCTTGTTTATTTTAGAAGTTATTTTCTTCTTGGTTTTCTTCTTAAAGTCGTGGAAAACTATTCACCATCCAATTTACTAGGGTTCAACCTTAGGGGGTTGGTTAGAACCATTTGTGAGACTTGTTGAAGTTTCTTCTTCAAAGGGGTTCATAGGGTATTGTCTTTTCATCACATTCCATTAAATCTAATGCTCTATCTTCTTGTTCAAGTTTAGGTTTCAAAATCCAAGGATTTCTCATCAACAACTTGTCTCTCATACAAGATCCAATTATCGCCCACTTCAAATCTTTTGTGTCTTTTTGTCTCTCATACAAGATCCAATTATCACCCACTTCAAATCTCTTATATCTTTATTGGCATAATGACTTTTTTGGTCCTCCAACTTCACAAAAAAATCATTTTAACCCTCCATTTATTTTTTTACCTCTTTTAGTCATTGAATTTGCATTTTTTGTCAAATCACCCCAAAATGGATGGAAAAGTTAAAGTTTGTTAACTTTGCTGGCATGGCATACATGCAAATTGCCACGTAGATGACACGTTAGCATTTAATTAATTTTTAATATTTAAAAATATTTTATTTGTAATTTTTATAATTTTTAATAGTTTTAAATGATTTTTAATTTTTAGAAATAGTTTTTATAATTTTTAAATTTTAAAAAATTAATTAAATGCTAACGTGTCATCCACATGGCAATTTGGGGTGATTTGACAAAAAATGCAAGTTTAAGAGCTAAATAAAAAATAAAAAATTAAATTGAGGTCCAAAATAACTTCTTTTATAAAGTTGGAGGGCCAAATAAGTCATTATGCCATCTTTAGTTATTGTTCTTGAAAGTTTTCTTTTACTTAGTTTTGTTTGCTGCTGATTTGCCCTATTCTCACTTGGTTTGTTCTTGTGTTTCAGGTTGCTTAATCGTCAAGTTAGAGTTCAATCCTCTTCAATTTGGTTTTCTCTTATGTCCAACAAGTTGAACTCGATCCTATTTGATTTGCCCTATCATTTGGGTCAAGGATGAAGCCAGAAATTTTTTTGGGGGTGGAATTAAATTGTATATTTTTACGATAGTAAAAGTATAATTTCACCATTTTTAGTCTATATCTTTATAATTTTTAAAATATTAAATCAAAATTTTATCATTTTTTGGGAGGCCAAAATGTAATTTTACCTTTAGTAATTTAAAATTGTATAAATTATAAAGGGATCTAAATGAAACAATTTTCATTTTACGGTGTGACCCCTGGCTTCGCCACCGATTTGGGTTTCGGTATCAAAGATAAATATTAAAAAAAAGGGTAAAAATAGACATATTAGCTCAAAACCCTGTTACAGTTTGGCTATGACTGCCTTCCCGGTAATAAAGCTTTGATCCTTAAGGGTTGTAATCAGCCATTACAACAAATCAAAATATTAGTCTAAGGTGAGCCCAAAAAAATAAGGTTGAAATGTATGAACTCTACCAAACGTAATGTTGATGTTTGTAGATGTATTCAACATGCAAGAAACACCTGTTGTTAACCTAGACCATGTATCCTTTATCCATTATAAGTTGGTCAGGTGAGGTGGCCCCATGATTGTTACAATCCAATCATCCTTAATGAATTGATTTTATTATCGTTCATGTCTCAACTTTTAATTTATTTTCTAATATATTTTTGAGTATTTAAATTCATTTCAAACCTTAATAACAGACTATATTCTTTTAACAAAGCATGTATGATTGTTAGGTTTGAGTCTAAAAACAACTTCTAATAATCCATTTTGTCTTAGTGCTTGTGATCAACAGGGAACTTACATGTTGCATGTTAGGTTTGAGTTACACATTGTCCGGTAGGCATCATCATCTCTTCGTGTCTGTAAATGGGTGTGGCACAGGCATCGTAGCTTGGTCATGATGATAAAGATAAATATGATCGTAATCATTTTACCATTTGCCTTACTCAAAAAAAAAAAAAAAAAAATCTAAAATCACTAGGAAAAAGGGTGCATATCTAATTGTATATAATCGACGTGTATATATATTTTTTTCTTTTTTAGTGAGTGTTGTTAGGATATAGTAAAAAAAATGAAATATGAAAAATGAAATATGTGATAATCTGAAATTAAAAATTTATCATTTTTAGTGTAAAAATGAATTTATATATACACTACATTATATAGCACACATTTACGATATGGATAGAAAAATCATGTAAAAAATATTGTTATAGCAATTAAGTTATATGGGCTGTTGGGTTTGACAATTATAGTGATTCATATCGTAAGTGATGTGAATCAGATTCACATCGTAAGAGGTGCATAGAATCACCAAAGATGGTAATTTAGAGTTTAAAGGGTGTTTGAGCATAATGTTGAGTGTATAATTAATTTTGTGTCTTGGTCTAACTCTTGTTGTGTCCCTAACCTTAGTGCTCAAAAGAGATTTATAGAGGGAAGTTGGCTTGACATGGTGGACTTTAGCCATAAATCACTCTATCACATTAGTGTAGAGGTAAAGTGGCAAATGTCAGTTTAGGAATGCTATTGGAGTCAATATGAAGGGATTATGTGAGATTATTGAACGAGCATTGTCAGGCTTAGTGAGGTGATGGATTGATAGATGATTGAAGAAACTCTTCTCCATATATTTTTTTTCAGGATCATGTGGGATTTCCCTAAGTGATGTGGTACTTTGGTGAGACGAGACTAGACCTGATCATGGGTTAGACTGGACTGGGTTCAGGCCAGTCCAATGTAAAATTTTAGACTCGTTTTCTAGGCTTGGGCCTAGCCCAACTCAAATATGGGCCTAAAATTCTGTTCAAGCCCGACCCAAATTAAAAATGCTATACCTGAGCCCAGTCCGCCCGTATTTAATTTTTTAGATTATTTTTTATATAAAAAATTTAAATATATATTACATAAAATACACTAAAAATAATTAAATAAATGTTTCCCAACAAATTGAAAATACATTAAAGAAAAAGTCTTTATACTTAAATAACAATAAGTTAATTGCAACTTAGTAAGCAAATACCTTTAAAATAGTAGTAAAATTAACAATAAAATAAGAGTTATACAATATCCAAACAATAACAACAAAAAATAGTAGCAATATAATAGTGAAATGGTAGCAAAACAAAAGCAAAAAAGTTGATTCAGGTTGGGTCGAGCCCAAGGTAAAGAAATCATACTCGATACCCGGCTCATTTAAAAAACGGGCCTTATTTTTTTTTTTGTCAAAGCCCATTTTTTAGGCTTATATTTTTGCTCAGACTCTCTCACTTTTTAGGTAGACATTTGATTCTAGATAAGTAACCTGACTCATGATTAGGTCTAGATGAGACAGAAACAAAAACTATTCTCCTGACCAAGCTTCGTCATAATTTTCCTTTTAAGTATGGTTGTTATGTGAGAATTTTTATCTAGGAAAATTTTAATTATTTTTAACTAATCAATTTAATTATAATATATATGCAATGGACTGTGCGCGGACGAAGTGTGCTTAAGTTTTAGAAAGAAAAGGTTGAATGAATGCAGGGTGTGTTTGATCCATGTGATGTTTTGAGAGCCGAAAACGAAAGTAAGCTTAGGATGGGAGGCTATTCCAGGCAGTACGTTAGTGATGAATGAAATCATTACAACTGGGCTCCATCCAGTCAATGAAAACAATCATTTTTCATTCCAAAAACAAACGAGTAAAGCTAAAGATACTAATGTAGTGTCATTCTCACCTCCCAATTTCAGAATGGGCGAAAAAGCAGGTTGAACATTTCAAACCTCAATTTATACAGCATGCAAAATATGTGTAGTTTTGATTCATATAAAAATTATTATTTTATATAATAATAATAAATTCACAATTCCTTTTTTGTATATTTAAAAATAAAAAAACACACATCAACATTCTAAACTCGTTTTCTTTAAAATAAATACATATCAATTAGAGGTACTCATTGGTCAGGTTGGATCGGGCCTAAGCATGATATTAATATATTTTATGCTTGTCCAAGTCCGGCCTAACCCAAAATCTAGGCCTAAAATTTTGTTTAAATTCGCCTATATTTGAAAAAGACTAATCCAAGATTATTTTAGGCCTTCCCATATTATATTTTAATTTTTTTTAAATATTTATTTTATTTTAATATTTAATAATTTTAAACATTTTTTATTTATTGAAAATTTTTTATATAGTCATCCTAACTTTATTTTAATGTTTACATTAGAGAAGTATTATATATTTAGTATATGTTTACTTTTTTAATGTGTTCTAAATTATACAATATAAAGTATTATAAACTTAAAATAGGTCAGACTCGAGCCTTAAATATTCAAGCCTAAGCCCAACCCATATTTTAAACGGGCCTAATTTTTTTTGCCCAAGCCTATTTTTGGGCCTAATATTTTTGTCCAAACCCTCCATCTTCGAGCTTGGACGGGTAGCCCAACCCATGAACAAGTCTAATACCAATATTTTAAACCCAAGTTTTTTATTTTATTTTATGGACAATAAATATAATTTTTTAAGGTAAGAGTACTATAGAGGCTCTTTACTAGGAGTCGGATTGCATTTTATTCCTTATACTCAAAAATGGGCAAATTAGTCCATGTAGTAAATTGATCATTCTGTTAAAAATTTCATCCAACTCCACTGTTAAAAATTGATCCTTGTACGTCAACATGATGTACACATGACAAACTACATACCGTTATCTAGTTATTTCATCAATAAACATGAAGTTTTTAATAGAAAAAACATTTTACTCTTTTAATTGAAGGTAAAGAATTTACTTCAAACTATAAAAAAAAAATATTTGCGGGCCATGAGGATCCCTCCACCTACTCCCAGTGTTAATAGTACAAGTTTAAAACAGTGATTATATGTGGAAAAGGACAAGGAAAGTAAATTCATGATTGTTTGATAATATCAAAAGCTACAAAGTGTACGGATATACATACAATGTTGGTTGGTATCAGATTGGATCGGGATGGATTAGGAGAACCTGTATTTAGAAACGAAATTAACATGGGAAAACATGGGATGATTTAATCATATTTTTGAATATTTTAATATTTTGCTGACAAAACAACATTTCATTGAATTGGGTCAGGCAGCGGCAGCAAGGGAGCAGGTGCAGTGGAGGGACGTTCATGCATTTTCTGTGTGATAGATATGAAATGTACCTTAAATAAAATATTAATTAAGGTTTTCAAATGTAGATGTGATTAAATTACTATTAATGTCTTCCTAGTTAATGACTTTTGCTACCTCCAAAAATCAAACAACATTATTAGCTACTTCCTTTATTTTCTACAAATTCCATTAACCACTAGATTAAGTGAATGAGACTAATTCTTGATGTACCATCTAACTCATTTCCCTTTAAATTCGTTATCATGGGTAAATTCAGAATATCTTTTAGTAGGGATTGAATATAAATTAAAATATAAGTTTATTATGTATTCATTTTCAGGGTAAAATACAATTTTATTATATATTGATTAATAATTTATTTATTTAAAAAACTTATTTTGAGGAGTCAAAATACAATTTCTCTATTTAATTAAAAAGAAATTCATTTTTGAGGGGTTGAGTCCGCTGCCTATCCCTTATTATCCACCTCTATTCCTCATATATTTTAGCTTAAAAGTTAATGGTATTAAAAAAAAGTAGTCCATCCTACCAATAAAAATATGCCAATTCGTGGGAAAAATATATAATTAGAGGGAGAACACGTGGCATAAGTTTTTTTTCAGGTTTTTTAAGAAGGAATAATTTTGTTATTTTTGTTAAAAAGTAGATTTGGAATAGTTTAAATTACTCTATTTAAAATTATTATATAAAAATTAAAATATAAAAATATTTTTGTATTACTTTGTTAAAAGAATCATTTTAATAACTTATTAAAAAATTAAATCAACTGGAAAATAATATTATTAGTGACTTAATTTTATAAACGTACTATTTTTTTTTCAGGTGCGCTTTATTTTATATATTTAATAAAATGCCTTAATTTATTATTTTTATATAAAATTTAAAATTTATAATGTTTAACAAATAATATGATTAAAAATAAAAATGATGTAAATATAATGTTTGATTTTTTAATCTTCATATTTGATATGATAATAATCGTTAAAAAACATATATGATATTAAATTTAAAAATTAAATATTTAAGTTTGTATTTATTTCACAATTTTAATGTAATTCCATATAAATTAGGACCAATATAAATCAAATATATATATTCATTTTAAAAATTATTGTTAATACATAAATCGATAAGTATCGTTAAAATTTAAATAATTAAATTTACTAATATAAACATCAATAAAAAATAAAATATTATATGTTTCATATTGTTATATTTGAATATGTTGTTTAAGATATTGTGTCTCATAGTCGATTGAGTTTTAGCTCAATTAGCATCAACATTGTTACTAGTATAGGAGGTTATGGGTTCGAGTGCGCTAAAGTTTATTATACTCCTATTTAAGAGTTAGAGAGAGATTATGGGTATTTCTAGGCATTGTATCAAAAAGATACAATATTTATAACAAAACTAAAATATTTTAAGTTCTTAATCTTTTATAATAAAAAACTAGAAATTTCATTTATATTGTTAACACATATGATTAACTTAATTTGGGAGTTCGGAATACTAGATTCTTTCATCGCCACACAATTCAAAGGAGAAAGGCTAATTGTATTACTGCATTGCGAAGCCAATTAGGGGATCGAATTTACGATCCAAAGGATATTCAGCAAAAGGCAGTCAATTTCTTTTAGAAACTATATGGGGGACAGTTGATTCTTGGAGAAGTTTTACCTGCTAGCTCATTTTCTCAAATTAATCAATGATATAAAGATTTTTTGGGGAGAGCAATCTCTAATGAGGAAATTAAGACTACTCTGTTTGATATGGCCCTTTAAAGGCTCTAGGTAGTGACGGTTTACATGTCTGTTTCTTTCAGAATGAATGGGACAAGATTGGGGAGGCTATTTGTGATTGGGTTAAAGGAGTTTTTAATGGTGACCTATTGATCAAGAGCTTAATAATACTTTCATAGTTCTTATGCCTAAAGTCCCTAATCCTAAGGAGTTTTCACAATTTCAACCTATTAGTCTTTGTTCTGTCTTATACAAGCTTGTTATGAAGGTAATAGCTAATCGATTCAGGTTGATTTTCCCAAAAATTATTTCTCATGAGCAGGTTGATTTTATTGCGGGAAGAAATATTTTGGATTATATCCTTATAGCTCAGAAGGTCATACATTCTATAAAAACTAAGAATAAAATATAGATGGTTGTTAAAATTGATCTCGAAAAGGTTATGATAGGTTAAGGTGAGATTTTAGTGATGGTTCCCTTTAGGCTGTTGGCATACCGAAGTTCCTTAGGAAAGTGATCATGTCAGCAATTTTGAACTCTACCATGCAGATTTTGTGGAATGGAGTGCCAACTCTAAAGTTTAAGTCTCTGATAGGCATTAGACAAGGATGTTCGCTATCCATTTATCTGTTTATGCAATGTATGGAATGGTTAGGACATGGTATTCAGTTAGCTATTTCTGGCGGCAAGTGGAGTACTATTACATTATCTCATTTGGGACTTAATCTATCTCCATTGTTTTTTGTAGACGAATTGGTTATTTTTTCTAAGGCAGATTTGAACCATGCTATGGCCTTTAAGGATATTCTTGAAAAATTTTGTGGTATCTTAGGTCATCGGGTTAATGCTCGAAAAACTATTATCTTCTTTTTCTAGAGGAGTGGATGTCGATCTTAGTGATAGGTTGATTAACCTTGTAATACCCCGAAAATTACTACAGTAAGAAAGTAAGATATTATCCTTGATATAGTAAAACAAGGAAATAAAGTGACAAAAAGGGAAATTTTGAGTTATGTCTACATTAGGAAGTACATTACGATATATTAATTCAAGAAAGGACTAAATCACAAAAGTGAGAAAAGTTTTGTGGCCCAAAAGTAAATACTCAAAATTTGAGGGGTTAAAGTGTAAATATGAAAAAGTTGAAGGACCAATAGTGCAAATATTTTAAGGATGGAATGATCTAGAAACTAAGGAAAATGGATGAATTAGGACCAAATTGAATAGGTGAAGAATTATGAGGGACTAAATTATTATTTTACCAAATTAAATGATGACGCAAGGATGGAATTTTAAAAGATCATAAAGGATAAAATGGTCAATTAGAAAGAGAGAGAACTCTAGAAAGCAATGATGATATTAGAGGTATTTTGATAATATTTTATAATTATTTAATTAGATAAATATTATTTAATTAATATTTTAATGAGATATTTTATTATTATTATTTTATTTAGTATATAATGAAAGAAAGATGAAGAATTCTCTTCGTCTTTCCATGCACCCAAGTGAGAAGAGAAGAGAAGAAAGAAATTTTTTCTTTTTTACAATTTGAACCTTTTACCAAAAATTCACCATTTTCACTTAGAAATCAAAAGAATTTCCAAAGCTACCAAGAGAGTAAAATAATAAGGAGACTATGGGGAGCTAGAATATCAAATTAGATTCAAGAAATAGAAGCTGGAGGAGAGAGAAAATCAAGTTAAATATTGAAATTAATAGAACAAGGTAAGAACATCAAGATTTCAATATATTTTTAAGTTTGATATTATTTAAAAAGCATGAAAATGGTGTTAAAGTAGAGTTTTCTTATATAAGTTTCTATGTTCTTGATATGTTAGTGAAGGGAAATATTGTAGAGAAAGGAAAGAAGGGTGTTATAAACTTGGTTATCAACATTTTGCACTAAAACATTTTTGGACAGCAACAGTAGTCTGACTTTGAAAATTTGCCAAAAATTATATAAATTGAATTAGAGGTTAATTAAAGTATTAAATTAAATCCTATTGAGTCTAGTTTTACATATAAGAAACGATGTAAGCAAAAGAGTTTCATATTATGATATGTATGAATTTTTGTGAGACAAGGTCAGAATGATTTCGGGTTCCCCTATTCTGACTTTGGAAAATCATAAAAATTTTAAAAAATAATTAAGGGTTTAAATTTATATTTTAAATTCTTAATGAGTCTATTTTCAAGAGAAACAAACGGAAACATCATCCAAACCCCTTACTAAGAGATAATTAATTTTAGTAAAGAAATGTTGAAGCTGTCAAACAACAAAACATGAATAAATTTGAATATTTTACTGTACTTATTGGCTAAACTATAAATTCTAAAATTTTTATGGTAGAAATATATTTGAGTCTAGTTTCAAAAACATCAAGCAGATCTTAATTTAGAATTCTGTAGCTCAAGATATAAATAATTTAGTAACTATGACTCAAGTGGACAGCTTTTATATAAACATATAAGTAAATAGTGGAATTATAGATAATGTTACATATAAGCATGTTATATACATTAAGGATGTTGAAAGGAGGGAGGAGGAGAAAAAAATATGAATATTCAGCTAGCATGGTTTTACATTAAAATGACCAATTTGCATGTTTTAGGCTCAAGGACTAAATTGAATAAAAGGGAAATTTTAAAGGAAATTTTGTAAAAATATCAAAATGACCAAATTGCATGAAATGAACTGTTTTATTGTCTAAATTAATATATTGAAATAAATTATTAATATCAAGTGGGTTTAGAGCATTAATTTTGTTGTACGATGATATTATAAAGTAATTTTGTTAAGTATTGATGTTAGTATTAAATTGTGAAAGTAGTTAAAATATTAGAGTTTGGTATTAAATTTCTATTTTATTAAGGGTTTTTGATAGCCTAGAATATTTGGATAAATTATTAATTGAGGAAAATTAGTTGATTTGATAGATTAACTAGTTAATGGACTAAATTGTAAAAGTTGCAAAAGCGAGGATAATTATGTAAATTCAAAATATTGAAGGGTATCAATAGTGAAATGAATTGAGACTGAAATATATGTTAATGAATGAGAAATTTTATATTAGATCAAGATTTTGAGATACTGTAAAAAAGAAAAATAGTAGAATAGTCCCGAACTCTTGCAATTATTACAATTCAATCCAAGTAAGTTTGTATGGTTAAAATATAATGTTTATTTATTAAATTGATGAATGATATTATGTATTTATTCATATCTATTGCTAAAAATAAAATTATTGTTAAATTATGAAATTGAATTAAATGTTCAAAACAAGTGGAACGTGGGATTGAGTACAATTGTTCTGTGGCAAAGGATGAATTGACGGTAAATGCAAAGGATGAATTGACGGATAAGATCATAATTGGGTTATAACACTATGAACGTAAGACCATGGTTAGACTATGACAGTGTTTATATGTAAGACCATAGCTGGGCTATGGCATTCTGATGATAATACCATAACTGGGTTGTGGCACTATGAACGTAAGACCATGGTTGGACCATAGCAGTGTTTATATGTAAGATCATAGCTGGGCTATGGCATTTTGATGATAAGACCATAAATGAGTTATGGCACTACGAATGTAAAGGATGAATTGACGGAAAATGTAAATGATGAATTGATGGTAAATTACCCAAGTAAACAAAGGTTCAACATTTGTTGCGAACTTTTGTGTTTACTTTCCGTTTAGCTCTCATAAGCTTCTGTTCAGCCTTCGGGCTTCTGAAAACGATGTACTCATATCCGTAAGTCGTTCTTCGAATGGTAAGTTATCAAGAGTTGTCTTGGATGATATATGAAGAAACAGTAAAAGATGATATCTATCATGAAATGTATATATATTAATATATTGATATGTTGATACATGAAAATTTTGTAAGTTGAGACGAGTAATAAATTCAAGTGTGACATGTTGAGATAATAAGGTTATTGATGTTGAAATTATATGAAATATGTTCAAGTACGCTAACAAGTGTTACTGCTTGATGCTTAGGCGAATGCCAAATTAATGGTTGAATTGTAATATGTTTAATTATAAAGTGCATTGAAATGGTAAGTGCTCAAATGAAAAAATGCTTGTGCTCATGAAAGAGTGGTAAGCTTTAAGTTATGCAAATTCTTATGAAATGAGTTATCATGTGACTAATTCAAAAAAGGTCTATGTTTAAATGCACTAGCTTGTAGCTATGGTTGAATGATATGCTTATAATCGGTGTGTTATGCATATGGAATGAGCGTGGAAGGTAAAGAAACACAAATGAAAATAAAGAAATTTTGGAAGAGTTAAAGTTGTTTAAAATTTCTACTATGTTAGGAATAATAAATATAGTAATACTGTAGATTTATTCACTTAGTGAGCTATTAAATATAACTTCATGTGTATTGTGGCATCAATATTGGATTATTCTTGATATGTTTAAATTTCATATTTGAAAAGAAGTATTATGATTAAAGCTATACGAGCTTAATAATCATTTATTGCTTATGTATTTGTTTTTCTTTACTTTTCAGATTATCGGAAGCTCGATTGAGTCAGAAGCTCGATTGGGTCAGAAGCTTGTTGGAGTTGCATCACACTATCCATCGGTTCTATCGGTACTTTTGAATGTTTTGAATTTGGTTATAATGGCATGTATAGATTGACATAGAATTGACTGAGAAATATGGCCTGTAAAATGGCCTATTTTCGTCCACACGGGCAGAGACACGGGCATGTGTCTCAACCGTGTGTGTGACACAGGGCCAGGTGACACTGCTCTGTGTCCTCTGTATCTTAAATTTGCACAAAACTGAATACTCACACAGACACGGGCTGAGACATGGCCGTGTGTCCCTATTTCGAATGACCATAGAGCTTGAGACATGGGCGTGTCTCCAAACCGTGTGAGTCACACGGCCATGCAACCCCTACAGTGTTGAAAATTTTAAATATTTTTCGAAAAATTTTCTGAGTCTTCGACTTAGTCCCTATTTGTTTCTAATACATAATTTGGGCCTCGATGGCTCATTTAAGGGACAATATGTATGATTTTGATTGGTTTCTAATATGAATGTTAGATGAAATGAAACGACTGATAATTAATTTGTAAACTTCGATAATGCTTCGTAACCCTATTCTGGCAACAGATTTAGGTTAGGGGTGTTACAAGCCTACTTAGGTTTCAAAAGGTACATAATCTTGTTACCTATCTGGGTGTGTCGTTATTCCTTGGCAAAGTTACTTGCTCTATTTTGATGTTGTGGTGGAGAAGGTACGGAGCAAACTGAATAACTAAGACACTAAACAACTATCACTGGCAGGTAGAGTCACTCTTGTTCAATCTGTTCTCCTTTTTATCCTTAATTACTTTAGTAGTCTATGCGGATTCCTAAAGGTATATGTGATGAAATTGAACGATTGGCTAAACAATTCATATGGGGGCTCTTCTAGTGGTGTTAGGAAGATGTTTGGTTGATTGAGAATCTATTTCCCAACCCCGTTCTTGTGGTGGCCTCAGATTTCAGCATTTAGAGGATCAAAATTCCTCTTTTTTGCTAAATTTGGATTTTAACTTTGTTTCAAAAGATGATGCATTATGGGTGAAAGTTCTTTGAGCAAAATAAAGGATGACGGAGAAGGTACCTGAAAGTATAGAGCGAGGCAACTGTTTAGCTATTTGGAGAGCCATTGCTAAGGTATGACCTTTATTGTGCGAAAACTTAGTTTGGTCTGTGGGGATCGAGAACTCTGTCCGATGTTGGAAGGATCATTGGATTCCTAACTTAGGTCCTTTGATAAATTATGTACATTCTCAAAATAATATTCTGTCAGACTGTTTACTGCGTGACATGGTAACAAAAGATGGGGCATGGAATTTGGACTTGTTTAGGGTCTGATTGTCGGAGGATATTGTTAAAAGAATTATTACTATTCCCCGTCCACATCCCTATGCAAGGGATGATAAAATCAATTGGATTGGCACCTCCACTGGGTCTTTTTTTTTTGTGAAAAGTGCATATAAATCACTTGAAGAGAGTTATTGGCATACTAAAGATATATGGTGAAAGGCTATTAGAAAATTTATGAGGCCTCAACATATTCAATTATTTTTATGGTTAGTCTTCAAACAACGTCTTCTAACAAATATAGCGGTTAAGGAGGGGTATCGACCAACATGGTTCGTGTTTGTCATGTTGGCATAGCGATGAAGACTTAATTCATGTCCTTTAAGACTGTCTAGTGGCAAGCGAATTTTGGCTTCAAGTCATATCGGTGGAAATTCAAAGCATATTTTTTGTAGGTGATCTGATTGAGTGGATGGAGATGAATTTATGCTTCTTGATCTGGTTGCTGGATGTAGGTAGTCTTTGGGCAAGTCTTTTTGGTATAATCGCTTGGCGCATATGGAAGAACAAGTAACTTTTTATCTTCCAAGGAATAACTTGGAACTCCACTGAAACTATTAAGTCTTCTGTGAGCTGGGCAAAACAATATTTTTTAGCTCATAGAGGTAATTTTCCAGAATACTTTGATACTGCTTATGAAACTTCTATGACAGGTAATTGGATTCAAATATATACTGATGGGTTTGTTAAGATGGATGCGGAAGTTGTTGCTACTGGGGGTGATGTATAAGCAATAAAGGGAATGGATCCTTGGATTTAATCAATATATGGGGTTTTGCTTAGTTTTTGATGTTGAACTCTAGGGTATTCTAGATGATTTGTCCCTCATCCAGAGGAAGGGATATCAAAATGTTATGATACACAGATAATCTAGAGGTAGCCAAAGCCATTCAAGATATTCATTTGGCAAATTCTTCCTCAGCTTTGTTACGAAGGATTCACATGAGCTTACAAGTTATACAACATTGAAAGATAAAACATATTCCTAGATAGAGAAACGAAGTTGCGGATCGTGTTGCAAAGATGGCTACGACAAGGAGTACATATATGCAATTAAAGTCGTTCCTAAAGATCGTGTTTGAAGACATTCCTAAAGATCTATTACATGTTCTTGAGATTGATAGGGTAGTTAATTTTTTATTATGTTAGTTTAATATAGATAATATGTTTTCCAAAAAATAATAATAAATCAATTTTATTAAAAATATATTTGAATAATATTCAATTTAATAAATATTTTAAAATCAAGAACTTAATTAATCATTTATAATGATCAGAATTAAATATAACAAATAAAATTTAATGGAGACGATTTTAAAAAATGTTATTAAGTAAATTAAATTTATAATCTTTGGCAGAAGGATTAAATTATAAAATTATGAATATGTGAAGAATGTATGAAGAAAATAATTAAAGTCGTTCAACCCCTGCTTGTTTTCACCTTTATAAAATTTTTTACATATACATGAAAAGCTACATATTTTAGGCCAAAATAATAGGGACAAATGTAAAATTGATGACATTTTTCATATTTATGGTAACTTTTCATTAATGTTTATATTTAATTTCCTTCTAATCTGATGTGAAATAACGTTTAGATATCATTTTAAATTTTGTTTTATTTTTATATATTTAAAGTAATATCTTTTACAATAGTTGTGAAACATCACTTGTTGATAATTTTTTACCATTAAAATATTACATATTGAGAACCCTATGTGATAGCTTGATGGTCAAGAGTGTTCACTGTCTTAGGTGTGATCTAGGTTTGAGTTACATTAATTACGTTTGTTGTTCTAACTTTACTTTATTATTGTAATTCACCAAAACAAATATTATATGCTGACATGTTATTATATAAATTGTGAGACTTGTAACTAAATCAACTATTTTAAATTTATCTGTTTCTATTTTTTTTCGATTTGATAATCATAACAAATAGTAGTGAAAAAGTATAAAAAATGATAAGTAGGTAAATGTGACTTATCATTTAATATAATTTATTTCTTTTAAATAATTTACCTTTAAAAGTTTAAAAATTAAATTTATCGAACAATCTAATTATATATCATACCTAATTTTAAGAAATATGTCAAACAAATTTTACAACTTAAATTCACTATTAATTTTTTTAACAATCTCATTATAGGTTTTGATCATATTTACTCTTTTTAACATAATATTTAGAACTCATAACTCCTCCCTAACTCATCAATAGGAGGATAATGCGTTTCAGCGCACTCGAACCCACGTTCTCCAATTTTGACAACAATGTTCATACCATTCGAGTTAAAATTCAATCGACTATTATTAATTTCTTTAATACTTAAATATTCAACCCTTGCATTACTTCATTGTTTAGTTTATCAAACTGTACATTAATTTCTTTAATTAAAATCTTTATAATTTGATTGTTTCTTTTGTAATTTTCCATATTTGGAGATAAAACTAAATTTGGTCTAGTTTTTTTTTTTTTAAAGGTTTAGGATAAAAACCGACTTGCTTATACTTAGTATTATTTGACTACATAAAACTGCCAACTCGATTAATATTTACGAAATAAAAGCTAAAATTCTAAGATTAAGCTTTTCTTATTTGGTAATAAAACGAAAAACCAAACATTCGCTCCAAGAAATAGCATTTTTAGTGGAAAAAAAATAATCACTATGTATAGTGATTAAAGTTAAAGTCATCATTTGTCGTCACAAATACCTTTGTCCCGATTGTATTTGTGACAGCTGTTACGAAATCGTCACAATTATTCAATATTTTTGAGACGAAATTTTTGACATAAAAACTGTAAACAATTGTGACAAAAAAATAAATAGTAACAGGTATTCATTTTTTTGTGACCAAAATGTCGAACACTAAAATTGTAAGTAATTATGTCGAAATTAAATGGTCACAATTATTCAAATTTTTATGGCTAAGTTTTGTACACTAAAATCGTAAGCAATTGTGACAAATTAAATGGGCACAGTTATTAAATTTGTTTGTGACCAATTTTTTACGAAAATCATAAGTAATTGTAACAAAATTAAATTGTTACAATAATTCTTTCTATTGTGAAAAATATTTTGGTTCGAAAATAAATTTGTGGCAAAAAAGATGTCACAATAAATAATATTCTTGTGATGAGAATATTGTTAAGAACAACAAAAAAATTGTCACTCATGTTATTTTATTAGTAGCAAGTGCTTCTTTGTTAACATGTATTGAAATAGTGTCTCATAAGTTGTGTAATAACTAAATTTGGTCTGAGATTAAATTAACATTTTATGATAAGTTTAGTTAAAAAATAGATTTCAAAATCCATAAATATATTGATTGATTGATCTTAACTGAATTTTGTATTAACACCTAATTTAAACTTGTTTTGATCTATTAAATTTTTGTTTTTAGACTTTGTTAGGCCTTTTTGATTTTTGAATTTTAAGGCATGTCAGGACTTTGAACTTTAAAGCATAATTAGAATATTGAATTTTAACTTTTAATTTAAGTCTCTAGATCTAATTCTTAAATTAAGCTTCTATTGAACAAAATATATTGAGCCTTTATTGAACCAAAAACCTTGAGCTTTTGAATTTTCATGGTATATTTATATTATTTACAAATTACTAAAACAGAAAAAAATTTCAAAAATCAGCATATAACATTGAACCACTTGTGCCATTTGCACAAGTGGCCCAAATATCAATTAGCCACCCGTCACTATTGTCTGCCTACATCCCTAGTTGAATCTGTTGAGATAGCAGCAGATAACGAAACAATCGATTGAACAGAGGAAAAAATGAATCAAAGTTGAAAAACTTTCAAGCTTGTTTTCATAATTACTATATTGTTGTTTATATACATTAGCTACTACCTAGCTACTGACTTCTAACCAGCTAACTATTTTAGCTAACTAACTACCATTTATTTTATTTTGTATTTTTTTCTCTTTTTAAAATGAGCAAAGAATCTATTCTAATGTGTCTATTATAATGTAGTAAAAGACAAAATTTGCTTATCTTTCCTCTTCTTTTTTATTTGTTCACACTGCGGCTTTTCACATTCAAAAAGAATGTTAATACTTCATACATATTTAATTAAAATATTAAAATAGTTGGTTGAAAGGCCCAACAAAAAAATAGGTTTAGAGGAGTTCAAGGATAGAAATAACCAAGATTCATCTCAGCTACAGTACAAGTAGAAGTCGATCCCCTTTCATTTTAGTGATCCCGCCAACACTCCCCCTCAAGTTGAGAGGTGGTACAAGTCTTTAACCCCTAACTTGGATACTAAGAATTCATGTTGTTGGACTCCAAACACTTTGGTCATCAAATCTGCAAGTTGCTCGATTATCCTCACGTGTTGCGTTCAAACTAGCCCATCTTGAATTTTATCTTGCACAAAATGAAAATCAATCTCTATGTGCTTGGTGCATTCATGGAAGACTAGATTTGCTGCAATATGAAGAGTTTCTTGGCTATCAGAAAATAATAAAGTCGTATCCTTTTACTCAAGGCATATTTCCTTTAATAAGGCATCTAACCATACAATTTTTGCTACTACTGTTGCCATACTCCTATATTCTACTTCTGCTGATGAGCGTGAGACTGTGTTTTGCTTCTTCGATTTCCAAAAAATTAGGAAGTCTCCAAGCTTGACACAAAAACCAGTGATTGACCTCCTGGACATAGGACATGTAACCCAATTTGAGTCACAGTACATAACCAGCTGTGCTTTACCAGATGCTAACAATAGAATTTGTTAACTAGGATCCTTCTTAATGTATCTAACTACTGAAAGAGCTGCTTCTAAATGAGACTTTTTTGGCTTATGAATGAACTGGTTCAAATGTTGAACCACAAAAGATATGTCTGGTATTGTATTAGTTAGGCACAACAATCGCCCTATAAGCCTCTGGTAAACTGCAACATCTAGGATTAAGTCACCATTGTCATTATTTAACTTGGTACACTCATCATTCTCAACTAATGTGGGTTTTTGGTTTTGCTCCAGTGGTGTGTTCGCTGGCTTTGCCTCTCCTAATCCAACATCTACTATTAACTCCAACGTGTACTTCCTCTGGTTAAGTACAATACCCTTGTTGTATTGTGCCACTTATATCTCAAGGAAATACTTCAAGTCATTCAAATATTTCATTTTAAAATTTTGATAAAGTACCTTCTTTAACTCATTGACCATTCCAATGTCATTTCCAGTGATCAACAAGTCATCAACATACGACAATAAAATCACAATGTTCTTTCCTTGTCGTTTGGTAAACAATAAGTAATCGTACCTACTTTGGATGTAACCACCAACCACTAGAGCTTCTATGAGTTTTAAGTTCCATTGTCGAGAGGCTTGCTTCAAACCATTCAAAAATTTAAGCAAATGACGGACCTTGTACTCCCCTTGTTTGTGAAAGCCCTCAGGGATGTCCATATAAACCTCATCATATAAATCACCCTGTAAGAATGCATTATAAACATCCATTTAGAAGAGAGGCCAATTATGCATAGTAGCCACAATAATTACTATATGTATGGTCACTTGCTTAACCATGGGAGAAAAAGTCTCCTGAAAATTAACTCATGCTTGTTGCTTAAAATATTTACCCACCACTCGTGCCTTAAATGGTTCAACAGAACCATTAGAGTGGTATTTGACTTTATGCACCCATTTTTAGCCAGTGGGGACTTTACCAGTGTCATTCTCTTCCAAGGCTCGAATATCTTGTTTTGTAGCTTTGTATGATTGGGATTCAGGTATAGCAGATATACTAGCAGCAAACATTTGTGTATGAGCAGGTAAGTGGGAAAGAGAATGCACTTGGGAAATAAAATAAGAACTTGTATCAATTGGAGCAGAGGATTGATTGGAACAAGCACAATCTTTCATCCATGCAGGTTGTCTGGAGGGTCAATAAGTGCGCCTTAATAGTGGCAAGGTAGGTGAGAAATGCCTGGGAAGAAAATTAGGTGGAGAAAGAATTAATGGTTCAGGTAAAAGAAGGTCAGATGGAACAGGAAGATCATGGGAGGTGATAAGTGTATTTGAGAAAGGTGAAGAAGCATGTAAGTGGGGAACAATAGGCAAGGGTTCAATATTGAGGAAAAATGAGTCATCTTGTGTAGGAAAAAATAAAAGAAGCCTTGGTAGGAAACTTAAATGGAAAAATAATTTCATGAAACACAACATCGCGGTTAATAAAAAAAAAGTCTTGGTGGCAAGGTTGAACAACAGGTACCCCTTTTTAAACACCAGAATATCCTACAAACATAGATGGAATAGCTTTGGGAGAAAGTTTGTCTTGATAATGAGGTGTGGTCGCATAACAAAGACAACTAAAAACTTTTAAGTGAGAAAGATTAGGTTTTTTATTGTAAAAAACTTCAAAAGGACTTTGCCAGTTTAGAAGAGGAGTGGGTAACCTATTTATTAGAAAACAGGCTGTTAAAACACATTTCCCCCATAATTTGCTAGGCATATTTGATTGAAACTTCAAGGACCTAGCAACCTCAAGTACATGTTTGTGTTTAGGCTCAACTACATTTTGTTATGGAGTGTGAGTGCATGAACTCTGATGCACAATCCCCATCATATTGAAATAATCAGTGCACTCATGTTTAAAGAACTCATAACCATTATCACTACGAATGATCTTTACATTGGCTGAAAACTGATTTTTTATCATAAAAAAGAAATGTTTAAGTTTTACAATAACATCGCTTTTCAACTTTAAGAGATACACCCATGACATTCCAGAAAAAATCATCTAAAATGGTTAAAAAAATACCTATGGCCACCATGAGTAGAGACTCTATAGGGTCCCCACAGATCAATATGAATGAAGATAAAAATAGTATTTGCCCGAGTTGTACTAAGTGGAAATGGCAACCTAGTTTGTTTGGCTAATGGACAAATAGGGCATTGTTGAACTTGATCACCATTCGAAATTGAGCAAGGGAGATTAGGCACATTTTTCAACCTTTAGAGAGAAGCATGGCCAATTTTTGTATGCCAAAGGAAAGTAGAATCAACATTTGTAGAGGCTGTTGAGATTTTGGAATCAAATGTGAAGGCTACTAAGGTGGATGAGGTAGATGTTGTGACTGTGTTTAGAGCATTAGAAGATTGCAAGATGTAAAGACCAGCTCGTTCTCTACCAATCCCTTTCATCTTTTCACTTGAGAGATCTTGCAAAAAAATAAAAATCAAGATAGAAAGAAGCAACACAATTCAAATATTTGGTAAGTTTAGAAATAGAAAGAAGATTAGAAAAACTTTGAGATATAAAAAACATTTTTAAGGTGAAGATCAGGGTGAATGGTACATGTTCCAATATCTGTAATTGGTGTAGAGGATCCATTAGGTAATCAAACATAATATGGAAATGATGCACATGAAACAAGAGATTCTAAACCATGAAGATTAGACAACATGTGGTTGGTAGCACCTATATCCAAGATCTACTTATCAGGCGAAATAATACCTATCATACTTGCCACAACTTTAATAGTATGTTCTTTGTTCAACAAACATAGAATTTATTGATACTATGCATGAGTAAACAATGGTGCTTGGTGACTAGTTGTGGCGTCATTGTCTCCAACCACAACAACATTCACATTAGATGAATCACTAACCATATAATTATTCACCAAATACCCGATTGAATTCTTTTTTTTTTTGGTGAACTTGAAGTTAAGAGGGTAACCAATTAACCTGTAGCAATTTTCCCTCTTATGCCCTTTAATTTTGCAGTGATCACATGTTCCGTTGAACCTTTTCTTGTGAGACACACTAGCAGAAAATGATGTTGGATCAGCACCTATAGTCCACGGAGTGAGTTGTCACTAGGATTCCTCCTAAAAAAGCATAGAGTATGCCTGATTGACAGAAGGCAAGGGCTCATAAAAAGACACTAACTACAAACAATATTGTAAGTCTCATTTAATACCATCAAAAATTGAAAAATTCGTTACTGCATAGCATGCTCAATATTTATCCTATATTGATCACAACCATAATAAGAGAAACGGACAAGAGCATCATACTCATCCCATAATAATCGTAACTTTGTAAAATACGCAAATATAGTGGTGGTTGCTTAAAGATGAAAAGTTATTTCTTGATGTAAGAAAAAAAATCCTAGAACAATCAACCTTGTTAAATCTTTCTCCAAGATCTTTTTAGACTACCTCTACATTAGAAGCAAAAACGATGCTAGCTGAAAGCTCTCTGTTAACATTATTCAATATCCAAGATAATACAATAGCAGTACATCGCTCCCATTGTGACTACAAATCCTCAGAGAAAGAATCTTTAGAACAAGTGCCATCAACAAACCCTAATTTGTTCTTTCCCAATAATGCAATTTTCATAGATCGACTCCAAACATTATGTTTTTCAATTCCAAGAAGTTTATGAGATACTAGTAACGAACCTGGGGTGTCCGAAGGATGTAGGTCAAAAGGACGAATAAAATTGATAACCTGGTCGGAAAGATTTATGATCGTAAACAAGATCAATGAATTCCAACTACAAGATTCAGGGAAACAACAAGACTAAGAAGAAACTGCAAATAGCCCAGTAACTTTTAACTACAACCAAGAACAACTTCTAGGAACAACGATGATCATAATACGACGGCCACCGGTGGCTTTGATACCATGTTGAGATAGCAGTAGATAATGAAACAATCAATTGAAAACAAAAACAATTGATTTTTGAGATAGCAGCTGATAACGAAACAATCGATTGAAAATGTAACAGCTCATTTTTCAATGGTGTTAGAAACAGTGGTTTCGGGGCCACCAAATTCGACGAGTAAGTTTGTAAATATTGTTATTTAATATTTATGAGTCAAATAAGGTTTTAAAAAAGCTTTCAATTTGATAATTTATGTTATATAAACGATTTATTAAGTTTAAGTGGTAAGACCCTAAGGTTAAGTGGTTTTAGAAAATGAGGTATTGGGACCTCGTTTCTATAAACGAGTCATAAATATTTTATAAATATTTACGGAGTGTCATTAAGGTTGTAATAAAGTTTCATTGAAAATTTTAACTTTTCGATAGTTAATTAAGTAAAAGGACTAAATCGTAAAATGGTAAAATGTAGTCACTACTTGATTAGAGTGATTAAATTGTTTATTAAATAAAGGTAAGTAGACTTGAATGGTAAATATACCATTTTTAAAAGGTGTTGGATGGTTAGTGGGGTTATTTAGTTAAAAATGATGTTTATTAATTTATAAAAACATTATATTATGTTATAATGTAAATAAAATAAGAAAAAGAAATTAAAAGATGATTCATTCATCTTCTTCACCATTTTTAGTCAAAGAAAAAAGGGGGAGAAGCTCCAAGATTTGGCCAAGCTTCAATGGCTGTATGTGAGTCCGTTTTTCACCTGTTTCTTTTAATTTTTATGTTTTTAAGATCGTTGCAACTAGCTCCAGCCAGTCCGTACCTTCGATTTTGAAACTGTTAAAGATATTGAATGTTGCCATTGATGAATCCATGTGATTTTAGTTATTAAATGATGAATTTGAAGTATTAGTTTTTATTATAAGTATTTTATTAAGTAATTTTGATGAATTTATCGATTAGGGACTAAATTGTTAAAATAGTAAAAATGCAAGGATTTGACGTAAAATTATTGTAAATATGGACTGTTTTTTGTTCCATGAATATTCAACTGATGTGAATTGGCATTAAAAATGGCTAATTTGTATGTTTTAGGCCTAGGGACTAAATTGAATAAAAGTAAAATATTAGGGTCAATTTTGTAAAAATGTCAAAAGTGACTAAATTGCATAAAATACATTGTTTTCCTGTCTAAATTAATATATTTAATGGAATTATTAATTTAGATCAAGATCGAGTGGAAAATCAAGGAGGATGGAAAACTACCAAAATGCCAATATACTTTGTCATTTCTACAATTTAGCCAAGTAAGTTCGTTCGGTTTAATTTTAATTTATATTTAAGTGAAATATATGAATCTAATTGCATAATATTAGATTATATTGATGTGTGTAATTGAAAACAAAAATAATGAATTGATATTACGTCGATCATTGATTGAGAAACTCGGAGCCATTATTGCAAATTAGCTTTGTAAGTTCATTAATATGAACTCAATTATATTTCTAAATGTTTATGAATATTAAAGTTTAAATAATGTAAAATTACTAATATTAAATTGATTTGTTGATAGAATAGGAATTGTAAAAAGTAACGAAAATGATAATTGTTTATATCAATGGAGACAGGTTGCATTCACACGTAAGACCATGGTTGGACCATGGCAGTGTTTATATGTAAAACCATAGCTAGGATATGGCATTCTAATGATAAGACCATAACTAGGTTATGGCACTATAGACGTAAGACCATGGTTCGACCATGGCAGTGTTTATATGTAAGACCATAGCTGGGCTATGGTATTTTGATGATAAAACCATAACTGGGTTATGGCAGTACGAATGTAAGACCATGACAGGGCCATGGCAATGCATATGTAAGACCATAGTTGGACTATGGCATAAAGGTTCTGATTGACTTCACTACGACAAATATGGAAAGGTATGATGTACCAATGATTTAAAGTATGAATATTCATAAACATGAAATGTATGATTTATATTCATAAATATGAAAGGTATGATTTAAGAGATGCTATGTTTATGTACTATACCTTACCATGTGATGATATTGCTAAGTTATGTGTTTAATCATTAGCTTGTGGCTATGGTAAGTGTTAATATGAACCAAGGCATGTATGTATGAAATTTATTGAAAAGGTGATACATGGAAAATATAATATGTTATGAAGGATGATAAATCCAATTGGATCATGCTCAAGTATAATGGTTATTTATGTTAAGTTCACATGAATTATATTCAATTATGCTAACATGTGTTGTTGTTGGTGATTGAATTATATCATGTTTAATCTTAATGAAATACATTGAAACAGTAAGTGCTCAATTGGTAATGTGCTTATGTCCATGAAAAGGTGGAATAAATCAAAGTATGTAATTTCTTATGCAATGGTTGATTATGTGGTTGATTCCAAAAGAGCTATGTTTAAATGCACTAGTTTGTAGTCATGGTTGATGTTATGCTTATAACTTGTGTGTTACGCATATGAAATGGGTGAAGAAAGTTAATAAAATGGTAAATTCATAGTTGAAATGAAATTTGAGGAAAAAGGAAGTAATGAGTTTGAATAATGTATTATATGTGGAAATTGACGTATGCTATGGATGAATATACTTATCACAATAATAAATACACTAAGTTGGGAATTGATAATGTTTTTAGGCTTATGATAAGCATTGGGAACAGAATGAAAAGAGAGTAAATTGAAAAGTTTATAATATTATAAAAGGTTGATGATTATCTATTAAATCCCATAAAATCCTATCATGATATGAATGATAAATATATGCGACATTAGTGAACTTACTCATTTGTGAGTTAATGATCATATCGATTTATGAATCTTATGGAATTGACATAGATTTATGTTTATTCTATAAAGTTTATTATTGAAATGGAATATTATGCCTAAAGTTTATACGAACTTACCAAGCATTCATTGCTTACGTAGTTATTTTCTTTTACTTTACAGATTATCAGAAGCTCAATCGGGTTGGAAGCTAGTCTGAGATCCATCACACTATCCATCGGCTATATTGGTAGATTTTCATGATTTTGAGTCATGGTTATAATGGCATGTATAGGTGTCTTTGTTTGATGAAATTAGCCATTATGTTTGGCTAGTAAATATGCAATTTTAAGTGATGAAATAGTTGTTATGTTGACATGTATGTATGGTACTTTAATGGTTGTTAGTTTGGTATCTAAGTACTTAAATGATGGTAGTTGGAATGATGAATATAAAGGTATGCTATGAAACGTTGGTTTGGTATGGAATGAGATAGTGCATTGAGTTGTTAAATGGCTAGTTTTGGTAGCTTTGGTTGTGGTTGGCATATGGCTAAGTTGCTAAGGTATTGATTGAGTTGTGTGAATGGTCATATTAGTGGTTATGAGTACGAAAATGATATGTGAACATTATGGTAAATGTAGTATATAAGTTGTTCAATTGGTTGATTGATTTATGGCTAAATTTAGCAAATGTTTAGTCAAATTTGATTGTTGTGTTTGAGGTGCCTTTAAGGCATATTGGTTGTATGGATAGATGCCATTTTGATTTAACTACATTATGCATGTTTTAGGTACATTTTTGAATGTTTGAAATAGGTACAAATGTTTCGTATGTGTAAGCATGTTTAGGGTGAACTAAATGGCTTGAAAATGACCTATTTCTCATCCACACAACCTAAGACACGGACGTATGTTTCAGCCGTGTGTGACACACAATCACGCGACACGACCGTGTGTCCCATGTAGATTTTTATAAGTTGTATTTTGAGATTTACATGGTCTGGCACACCAGCGTGTGCCTTGGTCGTGTGACCCAAGTCAGACAGTTACACGGCCTGGGACACAACCGTGTGTCGCTACTTCGAATACCCACACGGCCTGAGACACAGGCGTGTGTCTCAGCCGTGTGACCCTTGTAGTATGAATTTTTTTATCTTTTCCCATGAAGTTCTAAATGTTTTGGATTTAGTCCCGAATCGTTTCTAAAGTGTTTCTAAGGCCTCGAAGGCTCGAAAAAGGGACGTTATGCATGTGTTTGAATGGAATATGATGTGTTTTATAAATCATTGTAATTGAATGTTTAAAGTTAAAAGTTTTTGGTAATGCTTTGTAACCCTATTCCGGAGACGGATACAAGTTAGGGGTGTTATAGAAAACAAACAACAATCTATTGAAAATAAGAAACAATCACTTGAACAGAGGAAAGAATGAATCAAAGTTGAAAAACTACTACCTGGCAACTGACCTTTAACCAACTAACCATTTTACCTAACTAACTACTAGCTATTAGTTATCTCGCCAACAGAACCCCCAACCCTTTTAGGAAGAATAGAGGATTGAATATATAAACAATCATATAGAGATATCAAATCCATGATACCTTGAGGACTTGCAAAAACATTTAACAAACCAAATGAAAATTATTTAATATTTGAAATCTTGGATTTTACAAAAAAATATTCAAAAATATAATATTAATAACTATACTAATCAATAAGAGTTGAAACTAGATAAATAACATAAAATTAAAAGATTGTGTTATGATAGCATTAACAAATAAAAGAAATTCAACTTTACTTAAATGGTAAAAAATTGAAGGACTGGAACACAATTACCTCAAAAGCTTAAAATTATTAGGCCATAAGAAAAAATGAACAAAACTTTAGTGTGAAATTTGGGCAAGTTCTTCCCAAAGCCAAGAAAAAATCAATCCAAAAATAAAAATATGTATAATATTTAAACTGTTAAAACAAAATCTTGCAATTAAACTGCCAATTGAGTCTTAGGTCTATTGGCTCCCGTATTGTTGTCAGTGTAGGAGAACGTGGGTTCGAGTGCGCTGAAGCACATTATCTTCCTATTTAAGGGTTGGGGAGGGGCTTTGGATAATTTTAAGTATTGTATCAAAAGGAGAAAATATGATAATAACCTAATAAGATTAACGTTCAAAAAAAAGAATCTTGCAATTAAACCGTATGCCCCATTAAACTGCCCCCATTTTTTATAATTTTGTTTCAAAATATATATGATATAATAAACTTAGTTCAATAAAACCTGATTTTAAAATTAAATTATAAATTATTTTAAAAGACTTTTTATTTGTACTAATAAATAATTAAAAATTTTATTGCATTCGTATGTGTGGAAACCACCTATTTAGAATATATGTTTGCTTTTAAAATTAAGATCCAATAAACAATGAAACATATGGTTTGAAACTAATACTAATCGCAACATATACATAATATGTATGAAATTAAAAAAATTAGTTTAAATTGTGAGCGAAAAAATTAAATAGGTAAATACATGTGATTAAGAATATTAAATGTACTTCAATTGTTTTCCAACTCGTAGTGTCATTTTTATAGCACATTAAAATGTCATCATGTTAAAAAGTATTAAAACATGCCATAAGTCTTTGTACTCTTCAAAATTTTGGAATTTAGTCTTTATACTTGTAACTCTCTGAATAATTTAAGTCTATATTTGTAAAATTTGACATAAATGTGTATCTACTTCAATGGTTAAGTGTTTTGGGTGTGTGTGTGAGGTATTGGGTTCAAGTCCTACTTTTAGAAAATTCTGTTATTTTTTATCCTAGCCTTATCCCTGTTGGATGAGCTTATATAATATTGTTTGCAAACTCATTTTAGATTGAGCCTACTGGTTCAAGTGGTAAGGTGTTAGCTTGCCCTGTAGTCTCGTGTTTGAATTCTTGTGTGGGCATGGATGTTAATTTTTGTCTCGGTTGTCTAACAGAGTTTCGGTGGGGCTGAAATTCTGGAGTGGTTGGTTTGGGTTAGTGGAGTAGTGGGGAGTTAGAGAGATTTTAGGGATATGACTAAAATAATATTAGTTAATTTTATTTTTATTTTCTTTTTCCAATTTTTTTCCCTTCCCCAAATTCACGTTCTTTTTTTTCCCATCTTCTATATTGTGTTTTTCTTTTTCCTTCTCTCCCTTGCTTTTGGTCAAATGACGGCGTGGTAAGTTCTTTGATTTTGTTTAATCATTCGGGTGTCTATTTTGCAGTCGAAGTATTTCGTAAGTAGTTTTTACCCTTTTCATTGCGTGTTAAGGATTTTCTATTATAGGAATTAGTTTGCAATTTTCATGAATATTGAGTTTGAATGCTAGGATTTGGTTGATTGTGTAGGAGAAGGGCTAGAAATGTTCGATTCTTCGGTGATTTAGATTTAAGAAGAGTTGTTCGTCAAAGGCGAGCACTTCAGTAGAGTGGGGATTTTTGTACTATACATCGTTTCGGTTATTGACGAGTGTTCTTAATTGAATTTTAGGCTCGGGTTGTCTCGTGGGAGTGTTCGCGTCAGAACCATACCAGGTGTGTACCCTAAACACGAAAAATTAAGGTTTGATGAAAGTCAAAAAAAGGCATTGTCGACACCACACAGGCGTGTGCCCGACCGTGTGGCTGGCCGTGTGTGAGACACAACTGTGTGAATGCCATAGGTGTGGCCGGGCGTGACACACAGCTGTGCGATGGTGATTGTGTGGTCGTGTGGGCCACACGAGATAGTCCAAGTTGGGCATGTGAGCCCACACGAACAAGCCACACAGGCGTGTGGGTTTGGGCTAAGTCGTATGGGCCATACGGGCAAGGCCATTCTGGGCGTATGGGCCTATACGAGCATGTGGGCCTAAAATTATGAAATTTTTCCTAGGGTCGTACATGTCGTTCCGATCGACTGTGGGCCTACCGTAGGGTCGGTAAGGGCTAACCAAACCCTAATGCATGTGATTTAATATTCTGATAGTCTGATATGAGTAGGACATTGATATGTATGTCTGACTGTTCTGTATGAGTATAGATGTTATCTGTATACGAGAATGTTAAACATGTTAATTCTGTATTATGTATTTGTGTTTGGGATGGGATTTGTATATATAGAGGAAGTGATCTGTATGGCCTATTTTTTAGCAGCATGACTGCATATTATTCTGTTATGTGTTGCATCGACACTATATGGTATGTTGGGATAGGTGGGTGTTTTTAATCCCACATGGTGTGATGGGATGGTCGGAGATAGTGCATAGAGGATGGGGGTAGGATTCTATATATCTGTTTTGTTTATCTAATTTTGATATCTATATATGTTATGGACTTAGGTCTGAATCTGTATCTAACTGTACATGAAATTCTGTGTATGTTGCATGACTATTTCTGTTGGGTTACACAATGTGTTTACAAAATCTCACATCTGTTTGTCTATTCTTGTAACACCCCAAACCCGGCCTAAACGTTATGGCCGAATCTGACGATGTCACAAGGTAGTGCTTTTCGAAAAATATGTTGTCGCTAAATTCCCTTTTTCTATTTAACCATTTTTTTCATTATCTTATGTTAATTTCAAATCGTGTCGTTCGTTTCCAAAATATTATTCATTTACAAATCGTTATTCAATTTCAAAATGCTTTTTTTAATTGCAGAAGCTTTTAAACAGTTTGCGTATTCATGGTATTTTTGATAAAACATTAATTTCATTTGAAAACTCGAGTTTTACCTAACACTAGCAAATTTAAATTAAAAACCGTATAAAATCCAAATTTAAACCAAAATCCGTAAAGGCCATAATTACAGTAAAATACTCCCAAATAAAAGTAAAATCATAAATAGGTAATAAACAGTATAAAAGAAGTCGTGTGGCAACCACTGAGTCCCTCGCCGCACCGATCCACCTAAATCTGGGGATTACCTATACAGATTAAATAGAAAGGGTGAGTTTACATAAACTCAGTCTGTAATCCCCATACAAATGAACAGACAGTAAACAAATAATCACATTTTGGGCTTAAGTCCTTTTCAGTATCAGTATCAGTATCAGTATCAGTCCAGTTTGGGCCTAAGCCCATCTCAGTGCAAAAACAGTCATGTAGTAGGGCCTTAGCCCATTACAGTATTAGTAGCAGTAACAGATATACAGTCGCAAAAATCTTACCTATCCAACCTCTAGACACCATCTCCGTCCAACCCTACACTCCATGTGGGGATATAATCAACCCACCCATCCCTACACTCCAAGTAGTACCGAATGCTGCAATAAATAGTAGTTTGTAGCTGAACTGCCAGTAAATTAGGCTTGAGGCCTTTCAGTACACTTCCTCCGAACATTATAATTTCCCCAACCCAATACAATGCAATATACAATATGACATGCTATAACATAATATCATGCATGTAAACAGGACATACAATATCACATCAGTGGGACATTATTAGGCTTAATCATACCAGTCATACAGTCATTTCAGTCAATTAGGGGTCTAGGTAAACTTACCGACCCTACAGTAGGTCCACAGTCGACTCGGGCGACCCGTGCAACCTTAAAAGTAAAATAGTGAAAATGGGCCTACAAGCCCATGATGTTTGCCCGTGTGGGCCCACACGCCCTTGTGGTCCACATGGAACAAATTGGCATTGGCCTTGTGATCCATTTTAATGTAACTCGTGCTAAATAATTACTCATATGTGTTTCCACTCTTTACTTATATGATCCTTCAAATCTTTCTACTTGAGTCATTGTTACTAAATTATTTGTATCTTAAGCTAAAGAATTTCAAATTAAGATCCGTAAAATGTCCCTGAAACTAGACTCACATATCTTCTTACCATAAATTTTTTAAAATTTTTGGTTTAGCCAATAAGTACAGTTTATTCTTTAAAATTTCCCTTGTTTTGCTGTCTAACAGTTTCGACCTTTCTGCACTAAAAATAAATTATCTTCTCGTACAGAATTCAGACGATGTTACCGTTTGTTTCTCTTGAAAATAGACTCATTCAGGATTTTAAAATATAAATTATAACTTATAATTATTTTTATACAATTTTTAATAATTTTCCAAACTCAAAATAAGAGATTCTGAAATCATTCTAACCCTATCTCACTAAAATTGAAATATCTCATAATATGAAATTCTTTTGCTTACTTTGTTTCTTCTATGAGAAACTAGACTCAAATATATTTAATCCCATATTTTTTCATCCTCTAATTTGGTTTCCAAAATTTATGGTGATTTTTTAAAGTTAGCCTACTGCTGCTATCCAAACAGCAAGCAATTTTGACTTTTCATCGAATCCCTTATTTTTGTGTTTCGAGTACACACCTGGTATCGTTTCGCTGCAAACACACTCCCAAGCACTCCAAGACCTAAAAATAAATAATTAGAGCCTAATTTAGATCACTAGCGAAAACTCACAACTGAAACTCGTTTACATCAAAATCGATCGCGAACCTAAACACTTACTGGCAACGAACCGAAATTTCTAACGCTCAATTTGTTTGTGAAGCTGCAACTGATTTCTGATTTTTGCCTAAACCAAGAGAGCCAAAACAATCATTTTTAGGAACTAGCTAAGAAACGGTAAAATAGAGGTAGTCAGATACTTACAGAATGAGTGTATACAATTGTTGGCCGGAAAGTGGGCTAGTAGAAAAATCAAATAGAGAGGGTAGACTAGAGAGCCAAAAATTCGACAAAGCAAAGAAGAATAGAACGACAGAAAAATTGGGGAAAAGAGGAGAATGCCAAAATTTGGGAAAAATAAAAACCAAATAGAAACTTAGATGATATTGATAGCTACCCCATATCCCTAAATTTTCTCCCACTAATCCTACTAACCTACAACCACTCCAGAATCCCACTCTGTCGAAATACTTGTCCATCAATGCGCAAAAATAACGACTACGCTCCAACATGAATTCGAACTCAATACCTCATGCAATCAAAAACTCCACTTAACCACTAGACCAGCAGGCCCATTCTGTTATTTGATTACCAACTATTAAACATAAGCCCTTTAGGTCAGGTTAAGGCTTTATTTATAAAAATACTAAAATGTGCCCAAGTCATGGCACGAACTTGGGACCTCACACACACACCCAGAGCACTTAAGCATTGAAGCAGACAAGTACTTATGTCACATATACACAAAAACAAGAATTAACAATTTTGGGGCGTTATAATTCTACCCCCTTAAAAAAAATTTCGGCCTCAAAATTTTACCTGATCAGAACATATGAGGATACTGCTCTCGCATCGCATCCTCAGACTCCCATGTGGCCTCCTCAGAGCTATGATTACGCCAAAGAACATTAACCAATAGGATGGATTTTCTCCTTAGAACCTTTACATCACGCTCCAAAATCTGAACTGGCTCCTCTTCAAAGGTCAGATCTAGCCTAACATCAATCTCCTCAACAAGAACAATATGCGTGGGATCAGAGCAGTAGAGTCTCAACAAAGAGACGTGGAACACGTCATTAATCTGATTCAATTTCAGAGGTAACTCCAACTAGTAGGCAATCGGTCCCACACGTTTTAATATGCGGTAAGGCCCAATAAACCTAGGGCTCAACTTACCCTTACGACCAAACCCCAATACCTTCTTCCATGGCAAGACCTTGAGAAAATGAAATCCCCCACAAAATACTTAATCTCTCGATGCTTCAGTTCAACGTAGGACTTCTGCCTATCAGATGCCGCTTTCAATCGGTCCCGAATCAGTCTAACTTTATCCTCAGTATCAGAAACTAGTTCAGGGCCCAGAACTCATCGATCGCCCAACTCAGTCCAACATGAAGGTGTGCGACACCTACGACCATATAAAGCCTCGTAAGGTGCCATCTGAATGCTAGACTAATAGTTGTTGTTATAAGAAAACTCTGCTAGCGGCAAGTAATCCTTCCAACTGCCTTGGAAATCAATCACACAACTTTTCAACATATCCTCCAGTATCTGAATCATTCTCTCTGACTGACTGTCAGTCTGAAGATGGAACACAGTACTGAAGTCCAATCTTGTACCTAAAGCTTCATGTAGCTTCTTCCAGAATCAAGACTTGAAGCGAAGATCCCTATCAGATATTATCAAAACCGATACCCCATGTAGTCTCACTATCTCAGATACATACAATTTAGCCAGCTTCTGCAGAGAGTAGTCAGTACGAACAGGTATGAAGTGGGCAGACTTGGTCAATCGATCCATGATGACCTATACAGAATCCTTCTTAGTAGGTGAGGGGTAACCCACTAACGAAGTCCATAGTCACTTTCTCCCACCTCCAAAGCGAAATCTTGACTGGCTACAACAAACCTGAAGGTAACTGATGCTCAGCCTTAACCTGCTGCCATGTCAGACACTTAGCCACAAATTCGGTAACCTCTCACCTAAGACCTGGCCACTAGTATAACTCACGAAGGTTGTGGTACATCTTATTTCTGCCAGGATGCATAGCATAAGGGCTACTATGCGCATCTCGTAGTATAGACTGCCTCAATTCAGTATCTTTTGGTACACAGATTCTCTCACGAAAATAGAGTACCCCTTCACTATTCAGTCTAAAATCCTCGGTATTCCCACTCTCAACCTATCAAAAACGAAGTCCCAACGACTCATCCTCTTTCTGCTCACCTTTAATCTGCTTTATCCACGCCGAATTAACTTGTACTTAGACCAACAAACTACCATCATCAAATAAACTGAGGCGAGCAAACATCTCCCTCAGGTCAGTTATAGTTCTACGGCTCAGTGCGTCGGCCACCACATTGGCCTTACCAGGGTGCTATTCAATAATACAGTCGTAGTGCTTAAGCAACTCAGTCTATGTATGCTACCTAAGATTCAACTCCTTCTGAGTGAAGAGGTACTTGAGGCTTTTGTGATCAGTGTAAATGATACACTTCTCACCATACAAGTAATGCCTCCAGATTTTTAGTGCGAACACCATTGTGGCCAACTTCAAGTCATGCATTGGATAATTTGCCTAATGAGTCTTAAGCTGACGAGACGCATACGCTACCACCTTACCCTCTTGCATCAACACACATCCTAAACCGATATGTGATGCATCACTATAAACAGTAAACTCCTTTCCAGACTCTGGCTGTATTAGAACAAGGGCCTCAGTCAATACAATCTTGAGCTTCTCAAAGCTCTCTTGTTGCACATCAATCCAGTTAAATGGCACACCCTTACGTAGCACCTTAGTCAAGAGTGCGGCAATCAAAGAAAACCTCTCCAAAATTGTCGATAATACCCTGCCAGTCTTAGAAAATTGTGGATCTCAAATATAGTCTTAGACTGCTCCCAATCCAAGACAGCCTCAATATTTCAAGGATCGATTCTAATCCCCTCAGCAGAAACAACATGACCCAAAAAAAAAGATCATCTATCCTCAGTAAAAGGTACTTATTCTTAATGGTCAGCTTGTTCAGTTGACGGTAGTCAATACACATACGCATGGATCCATCTTTCTTTTTCACAAACAGTACTGGTGCTCCCCATGGAGACACATTAAGGCGGATGAACCCACGATCCAGTAACTCTTGAATCTGGGCCTTAAGCTCCACAAGCTCTTTCGGTGCCACTCTATAAGGGGAATGGACACCGGAGCTACACTAGGAAGGAGCTCAACCCTAAACTCTACTTCACGATTTGGAGGTAACCCAGGTAGCTCTTTAGGAAAAACATCTAGAAACTCCTTAACCATCTTAATATCCTTAACCGAAGAATCCCCTAAATCTGAAACACTAACGTAAGCTAGATATGCCTCATATCCCTTACGAACCAAAATTTCGGCCCTCAATGCAGAAATCATATTCGATAAGTAGTCTCGACGCTCTCCAATTATGACTACCTCACTGTCTTCCGCAGTTTTCAGTACAACCCTTTTTGTGGCACAATCTAAGCTCACTTGGTATTTCACCAACCAGTCCATTCCCAGTATCAGATCAAATTCCCCAAAAAGAAGTTCCATCAGATCAGCCAAAAAGATAACTCCTTGAACCTCTAGAGGAACATCTCTAAACAGTTTGTTAACCCTTATTGACTGCCCCAACAAACTCAGTACAATGACCTCACTCGTAGTGCTCTCAACCAGTATACCCAAGTTTTCAAATACGGTACAAGCTATATAGGAGTGAGTGGATCATATATCTATCAATATAGTATATGGTACATTATATATAAAGAACATACCCGTAATGACGTCCAGAGCATCTCCATCCTCTCGACGACGAGCAGCATAAACTAGAGTCGGCTGCCTTACCTCAGTATGACCGGTGCTCTCTAACCACGACCCAAACTATTACCACCTCTGGCCTAAACTCGACCTCTCAGTGGCTGATGAACTACCATCAGTGGTTGTGCAGTATTACTACTCGGAGCTTACATCTGATCGAACCTCCGTGGGCACTCTCTAATACGGTGCTCTAGAGAACCGCACCTCAAACATGCCCCAGTTCTTTTCCAACACTCGCCCTGATGGCGCCTACCACAATTAGTACACAGCGGCTGTCCAGTAGCAGCAATGGAAGCCCCAACTCTCATTGGCCTATCAAATCTAGCCCTTTTCTTAGGCCTCTGAACGGACTCGAGGGCTCTGAATCCCTCTTATTCCTACCACTCTCTGTCACGATTCTGGCGCTCAGTGCGCTTCACTTTCTCGGTGATCTTCACCTTATCAGCTAAAGCAGCAAAATCTCACTCCATCTGTTGAGCTATCAGAACCCTCAGATTATCCTTGAGGCCATCCTCGAGTGAACACATCGCTCGTACTCAGTCGCCACCTTACTACGCGCATAGCGGCTTAGTCGTAAAAACTCGGCCTCATACTCAACCACTGATCTATCCCCCTGAATCAAATTTAAGAACTCTCTCCTACGAGCATCCACATAGCTGGTCCCCACATATTTCCCCTAAAAAGCAGTCTTAAAGAACTTCCAGGTTAGTCGATCGGGCTGAGTGCCCTCTTTAACAGTGAGCCACCACTGATAATTCTTATCTCGTAGCAGCGATACAGTACCCTTTAATTTTTGCTTAGGGGTGCAGTCCAAATCATCCATAATTCTCTTTGTGGCCTCTATCCAGTATTCTATCACATTAGGGGCAACTCCAGTAATACCCTTGAAAAGCACAGCTCCGTTAGACCGGAGTCGTTCCATAACCGACCCGCGACCTCCAACTCCAGTATTGGGCCTAGCGACCCTCTCTAAAATCCTTAACATGGCTTGAGACAGTGCGCCGTCCCTAGCTCTCGGTCTTGTGACCCAGTATTAGTGACAGGTGACATCGGTGTCTTGCTAGTGTCTAGATTTGGCATGCTACCCAATAAAGAGGACTCAGCTCAAGCCCCACTACGACTTTACCTCGGCCTCTAGTACCAGATCCGTGAGTACCTCATGCGCTCATCGTCTAGTCGCGCTTATCTGTATTAAAAGTTTTATGAATCAGTTTACAGTTCAATAGTTATTAGCAGATGTTTTATGGAAACAGTTTCAGTAGTTCAGAGTTTACTTTTGTACGACGCAGTGTCTACCAATGTTTATTGGTTTTAACACTAACCTGAGTGTTTTCAGTACAGTCTATCTATAGTAGTCTCAGTATATACTATCTATAACACTTTCAGTTTTTAAACAAATATTAGTTCAGAGAACTTACAGGATCGGCGCCAGAGACTCGATGTGCTACTCATTTAGTAAGAACATTTCACATCATTTAAAAATCAGTTCTTAAAAAATCGAATCTTAAAAACCCAAATCCAAAGACGAGTTTTGCAACCTGGCTCTGATACTACTAAATGTAACACCCCAAACCCGGCCTAGACGTTATGGCCAAATCTGATGATGTCACAAGGTAGTACTTTTCGAAAAATATGTCGTCGCTAAATTCCCTTTTCTATTTAACAATTTTTCATTATCTTATGTTAATTTCAAATCATGTCGTTCGTTTCAAAAACATTATTCATTTACAAATTGTTATTCAATTTGAAAATATTTTTTTATTGCGGAAGCTTTTAAACAGTTTGCGTATTCGTGGTATTTTTGGTAAAACATTAATTTATTTGAAAGCCTGAGTTTTACCTAACACTAGCAGATTTAAATCATAAAACCATATAAAATCCAAATTTAAACCAAAATTCGTAAAGGTCATAATTACAGCAAAATACTCTCAAATAAAAGTAAAATCATAAATAGGTAATAAACAGTGTAAAAGAAGTCATGTGGCCACCATTAAGTCCTCCGTCACACCGATCCGCCTAAATCTGGGGATTACCTATACAGGTTAAACAGAAGGGGTGAGTTTACGTAAACTCAGTGTGTAATCCCTATACAAATGAACAGACAGTAAACAAATAATCACAGTCTGGGCTTAAGTCCTTTTCAGTATCAGTCCAATTTGGGCCTAAGCCCATATCAGTACAGAAACAGTCATGCAGTAGGGCTTTAGCCCATCACAGTATTAGTAGCAGTAACAGATATACAGTCGCAAAAATCCTACCCATCCAGCCTCTACACACCATCTCCGTCCAACCCTACACTCCATGTGGGGATATAATCAACCCACATATCCCTACACTCCAAGTAGTACCGAATGTGGCACTAGACAGTAGTTTGTAGTTGAGCTGCCAGTAAATTAGGCTCGAGGCCTTTCAATACACTTCCTCTGAACATTATAATTCCCCTAACCCAATGCAATGCAATATACAATATGACATGCTATAACATAATATCATGCATGTAAACAGGGCATACAGTATCAAATCAGTGGGACATCATCAGGCTTAATCATATCAGTCATACAGTTATTTCAGTTAATTAGAAGTCTAGGTAAACTTACCGACCCTACAGTAGGTCCACAGTCGACTCGGGCAACCCGTGCAACCTTAGCAGTAAAACAGTGAAAATGGGCCTACAAGCCCATGATGTTCGCCCGTGTGGGCCCACACGCTCGTGTGGCCTACATGGCCTAAATTGGTATTGGCCTCGTGATCCATTTTAATGTAACCCGTGCTAAATAATTACTCAAAGATGTCTACTTGAGTTACTGTTACTAAATTATTTGTATCTTAAACTCACATATCTTCTTACCATAAAATTTTTAGAATTTTTGGTTTAGCCAATAAGTACATTTTATTATTTAAAGCTTCATTTGTTCTACTGTCTAACAGTTTCGACCTTTCTGCACTAAAAATTAATTATCTTCTCGTACAGAATTTGGATGATGTTACCATTTGTTTCTACTTAAAATAGACTCATTCAGGATTTTAAACATCCAAATTATAACCCAAAATTATTTTTATACATTTTTTATAATTTTCCAAACTCAGGACAGAGAATTTCGAAATCATTCTGACCCTGTCTCACTAAAATTCAAATCTTTTGCTTACTTCGTTTTTCTATGAGAAACTAGACTCAAATTTTTGGTGATTTTTCAAAGCTAGCCTACTGTTGCTGTCCAAATAGCAAGCAATTTCAGCTTTTCGCTGAATCCCTTATTTTGTGTTTCGGGTACACACCTGGTATCGCTTCGCTGCAAATACGCTCCTAAGCACTCCAAGACCTAAAAATCAATAATTAGAGCCTAATTTAGATCACTAACGAAAACTTACAACTGAAAACTGTCTACATCAAAATCACAGCGAACCTAAACACTTACCGGCAATGAACCAAAATTTTTAACGCTCAATTTGCTTGTGAAGCCGCAACTGATTTCTGATTTTTGCCTACACCAAGTGAGCCAAAACAATCCTTTTTAGGAACTAGCTAAGAAACGATAAAATAGAGGCAGACAGATACTTACAGAACGAGTGTATACAATTGCTGGCCGGAAAGTGAGCTAGTAGAAAAATCAAACAGAGAGTGTGGACTAGAGAGCAAAAATTCAGCAAAGTAGAGAAGAATAAGACGGCAAAAAAATTGGAAAAAAAGAGGAGAATGCTGAAATTTGGGAAAAATAAAAACCAAATAGAAACTTAGATGATATTGATAGCTACCCTATATCCCTAAATTTTCTTCCACTAATCCTACTAACCTACAACCACTCAAGAATCCCACTCTGCTGAAATACTTGTCCATCACTGGGCAAAAATAACGCCTACGCTCCAGCATGGATTCAAACTCAAGACCTCATGCAATCAAACACTCCACTTAACCACTAGACCAGCAGGCTCATTCTGTTATTTAATTACCAACTATTAAACTTAAGCCCTTTAGGCCAGGTTAAGGCTTTATTTATAAAAATACTAAGATTTGCCGAAGTCATGGCACGAACTTTGGACCTCCCACACACATCTAGAGCACTTAACCATTGAAGTAGACAAGTACTTATGCCATATATACACAAAAACAAGAATTAAAAATTTTGGGGCATTACAATTCTGTTCAAGTAACCCATAGACTTAGGCGGGTCGATGCAACAGAGGCTCAGCGGTGACCACTCGAGAGAGAACTGTTTTTATTTGGTAGTAATGGTTTTATTTTAAAATATGGTTTTTCTTTAGAGTTTGTAATTTTTGGGACTCTCTGGACTATATGGTTTTAATTTTTGGATTTGGATTTTGTTCTGCTTTCTTTTTTGCAACGTTAATAAAAGCACTTTACGCAAACAAATGGTTTTGTAAACACAAGCTTGGTTTTGTTTTAAACGATTTTCAAACTTCCGCTGCGAAATAAATGGTTAACTTTAAAGAACAACAGTTTCAGTAATATATAAATGTATTTGTTTTATAAAACTTGGACATTTTATCAAATAACGACACATGGTTTTTTCGAAGTATCGTCGGTTTCAAAACCCTTCTTTGTAGACTCCCGGATTCGGTCATAACGTCTAGGTCGTGTTAGGGGTGTTACATTACTTTTATTTCCAATTGTTAACACTATTAAAATTATTTTGTTCAAATTAGGTACATTACAAGGTCATTTTTTTTAGTTACATGGTTACCAAGTGAGTAATCTTCTCATTTCAAAATGTGAAATTAACAAATTTAACAAAAATAATATAACTATATTAACAACTAAACCTAAATTTTGAAATTTGAAAATTAAAGGAACTAAATTCCTAAAATAAAAGTACATTAACTAAATTCCAAAAGTACATATTTTGACCTTTAACATATCATCAAAATGTCAAAATGTTATTACATTCTTTCACCATTAAAAGTAGAGTTATAAAATATTCATTTAACAATTGAATCATAAGTAGAGTGGTAACTTCTTCTTTTTTTTAAACTCTCATCAATCTTGAGTTGGTATCGAATTGACTTGTGACACCAAACTCAACTAAGTAATTAGTAATAGGTAGAGTTGAGATTTTATGCACGTTAATAGCATGGGTTCAAATCTCACCATTTACAAGTTTTTTATTGGTTTATTAATGTAACAGCCCGTTTTAGTGAAATCGAAACAGTGGTTTTGGGACCACAAATTTGAGTCTGGAGAAAAATATTTTAATATTATTTCATGGTCTGCATTATGATAGAAATATCATATGAAAATTTCGTAAGGAAATTTTACCGGTTACATGTCTAATTTGATGTAAAGGACCAAATTGCATAAAGTGCAAAAGTTGAATTCTAGTAGTTAAAGGGATCAAATAACTATGGAATTCAAAATTTGAGCTCCTTATATGGCAAATACACCATTTAGAGGAGTTAGTAGATAAGTATGACTAGTCATCATTGGAAAATTTAATAAAGAAAAGGATTAAATTGGAAAGATAAAAATAATAAAAGATGATAAATAAAATAAAACAAAATATCATCATTTTCATCATCTTTTCCAAATAAAAATGCATGGAAACCCTAGCTAAGGGTATTGAGTTCTAGCAAACTTACTTGGCTTAATTAGGTGAGTATTCTTGTCCCGTTTTTAATGATTTTTATGTTTTCAAGATTGTAATAGCTTAATTTAGCTATATCGGGGATCAATTTGCAAAAATATTAAAGTATTAGGGCTTTTCAATGGATGAATATAGTTGAATTATGAAGTTTTATGGTAGAAAATGAAATGTTGTTGATAGATAAATAACTTTTGTAAAGTGAATTTTGATGAAATTGTAATTTAGGGACTAAATTGTAAAGATGAAAAATTCATTGAAAAATTTTAATTTTATGAAATACATGGGCTGCTATTGATATATATATATATATATATATATATATATATATATATTTATATTAAAATTGGCTAGGTTTGGAATAAGGATTAAATTGTATGAATGTCATTTTAGAGCCTAGGGATAAAATCGTAATTAATTAAAAGTATAGGGGCAAAATAGTAATTTTTACAAAGATGTGTATTGGACTGGATTGAGTATGAATTGTATTAAATCAAGTTAAATTCATTTATATAGATCCGGATAGACCAAATACGAAGTTAGAACGAGGAAAAGAAAAGGTATTGGATTAGTAGCATACAAGTTTACGAACATTTGTCAAGGTAAGTTCGTGTAATTAAATTGTATATTTATATGTTTGAATTAAATGTTATGTAATACCCCAAAAATTACTACAATAAGAAAGTAGGTATCCTTGATATAGTAAAATAACGAAATAAAGTGATGAAAGGGAAATTTTGAGTTATGGCAAAATTGGGAAGTATATTATGATATATTAATTCAAGAAAGGATTAAATCGCAAAAGTGAGAAAAGTTTTATTGACCAAGAGTAAAGACTCAAAATTTGAGGGGGTAAAGTGTAAATATGAAAAATTTGAAGGACCAATAGTGCAAATATTTTAAGGGTAGAATAATCTAGAAACTAAGGAAAGTGGATGAATTAGGATCAAATTGAAAAGGTGAAGAATTTTGATGGACTAAATCGTAATTCTACCAAATTAAGTGATGACTCAATGATGAAATTTTTAAAGATTATAAAGGGCAAAATGGTCAATTAGAAGAGAGAGAAATCTAGAAGGCAATGATGATGTTGGTAATATTTTAGTTTAATTAATTAAATAAATATTAGTTTATTAATATTTTAATGAGATATTTTACTATTTTATTATTGTATTTAATATATATAAGAAGAGAAAGATGAAGAATTATCATCATCTTTCCCATGCACCAACGTGCGAAGGAGAATAAAGAAAGAAAGTTTTTTTTCTTTACAATTTGGTCCTTTCACCAAATACTCACCATTTTCACTTAGAAATCAAAAGAATTTCCATATCCATCAAGAGAGAAAGATAACAAGGAGACTATGGGGAGCTAAAATGTAACACCCCTTACCCGAGACCATCGCTGGGATCGAGTACGAGAGGTTATCCAACTTAACTTACCAATTCGGAGCATAAAAATTTGCTTTTAAAATTAAATTCACTGTTCACTGTAAAACTGTCCATCTGCGCGACTGTCACTAATTTAATTATATCTCGAGTTACAAAACTTGAAATTTAAATTTGTAAATTTTCCCTAAAACTAGACTCATATACCTTCTTACCATAAAATTTTTAGAATTTTTGGTATAGCCAATTAGTACATTTTATTCATTGAAATCTCCCATGTTTCACTACTTGACAGATCTGACCTCTTGGCACTAAAAATCAATTATCTCATTGTAAAGAATTCATATAAGGTTAACATTTATTTATTTTGCAAATAAAATCACTAAGGAATCTAGAAATATAAATTATGACCTATAATTCTTTCTATGCAATTTATAATGATTTTCTAAAATCAGAACAGGGGACTTCAAAAACCATTCTGACCCTGTCACACTAAAGTTCAAATATCTCAGAATATAAAATTCCTTTGCCTATACCATTTATTTCATGTAAAAATAGACTTGATAAGATTTAATTATATATATCATTCACTCTCTAATTCCATTTCTACTATTTATGGTGATTTTTCACATTCACGTCACTGCTGCTGTCAAAGAAATTGCTTCTTTGTATTAACTACCATTTACACATATATAACACCAAAACATAATCTTTACTAACCATTTCAATAGCTAATCTTAGCCATATCATATGAACATAATCAAAATTATTAAGACTCTATACATGACATAGTTTTAAACATTCTGAAAAACTCATAATACCGAGATGGTTATGATAGTGTGATACGAGCTCCGATGATCCCAAATTCGAGCAAGCTTAAATCACTATAAAACAAAGGAAATAAAGAAAGGTGTAAGCTACAATTAGCTTAGTAAGTTACATGTAAACAATAAGTACTCATTTAATAATTTACATTTCTCTCATACAACTAATCAAACATTTCTTAGCAATTTCAATCACTTACACATGCATAATCTTACCTATTTCACTTGCACATGCACTCATACACTTAACATTTATCACATCTGCTCATTCTTTTAAAACGTACCTGTATACACACTTCATTTCATATTCACTTTAATTCATTATTAATCCCGTTGAACACTGGAATATACACGATACGTAGAGATTTAGCACATAAGTGCCACAATCGATATGTAGCGAAGCTACCATTGAAATGTAGCCAAGCTACCACCGATCAATAACACCGAAATGCCCACGGCTGCTCACACAAGTCGTCGGTGTCTGCAACACATGCTAGATCACCCAGCACACAGGACTCAACTGTGACACTTGTAACATCGATCTCTAGTGACATGTCACTTGTATCCACTTCTAGTCCTAAGTTCAACCGAATTTACACTTAACACTTTATTTTCAACACTTTATCACTTGAATAATTCATGAACAATTTTCCTTCCAAATTCAATATCAATTCACATATCAAATATAATTCACAATTTATAAAAATATAACTATTATTTACACGTAACTTACCTCGGATGCAAAACGACTATTTTGTAATTTAGTCGATAACTTTCTCTTTTCCCGATCACTTCCACTATTTCTTCTTTCTTGATCTATATTAACACAATTTAATACATTTTATCAATATTCCATTCAAATACAATTCATAAACAACATGTTGGAAAATTTACATTTTTCCTATAACTTTTCAAAAATTCCACTTTTGTCCCAAAGCTCATAAAATAAAATTCACTAAATTCTTAAATTTCAAAATTCACTAAATCATATTTCATGCTCATAACAGCCCTCAATTTCACAAAATCACAACTTTATGCACACTTTACCATCCTTCACAATTTAGTCCTTTTTCAACATTTTCATCGAAATTCATCTAGTAAAACTTGTAATTAACACTTCAAACATTCATTATCTAACATCACTAATCAATTTACAATTATATCATGAATAGGTCAATTTTTAAACTTTAACTTCATTTAAATTAAATGGTAGAAACATGAAATTCAAGCATCAATAAGCATAAAAATACGAAAATAATTAAAAACGGGGCAAGAAATCACTTACAATTGAGCTTAGAAAGATCAAGAACTCTAGCTATGGTGACATGAATTTTTTTGGCAGCAAACGTCTGATTTTGAAGAAGATGGACACTTATTTTCTCTTTATTTTGTCTTTTTCTCAATTTGGACAAAAATACCCTTGACCCATTACTTAGATATTTTTTCTAGAATTACCCTTTTTGTGTCCATATCACTAATTTATGGTCTAATTGCCACATAAACACTTCCAATTACATGCAATAATTCAATTAAGTCATTTAATCACTAATTAGACACACTTTGCATTTTTCTCAATTTAGTCCTAAAAATTCAATCAGGCACTAAATCATTAAAATTTCCTATCCATATTTTCACACAATATTTCAATCAATCGGAAATTAACAAAACTTTATAAAATTAAACTATTTCGCTTCGAATTTGTGGTTACGAAACTATTATTCCGATTAGGCCCTATTTCGGGCTATCACATAAAATATCAAGTTAGATTCAAGAAATAGAAGCTGGAGGAGAGAGAAAATTAAGTTAAATTTTTAAACTAATAGGACAAGATAAGAACATCAAGATTTCAATATATTTTTAAGTTTGATATTATTGAAAAAAACATGGAAATGATGTTATAGTAGAGTTTTCTTATATAAGGTCTTATGTTCTTGGTGTGTTAGTGAAGGAAATAAGTGTAAAAGTGATGGGAAATGTTATAGAGAAAGGGAAATAGGGAGTTATAAACTTAGTAATCAACATCTTGCACTAAAACAGTTTTGGACAGCAGTAGAATACTAACTTTGAAAAATCACCATAAATTGTGAAGATTGAATTAGGGATTAAAAAATATGGAATTAAATCTTATTTAGTCTAGTTTCTCATAGAATAAATGGTGTAAGTAATGGAATTGTAAATCATGAGATATAATATATTTTGTGAGACAAGGTCAAAATGAATTGAGTTCCCTTATTTTGATTTTGGAAAATCATTAAAATTTGTATAAAAATAATTGTGGGATAAAATTTATATTTTAAAATTATTAATGAGTCTATTTTCAATAGAAACAAACGAGAAATAATCCAAATTTCGTATAAGGAGATAATTAATTTTTAGTGAAGAAGAATTGAAGCCATGGACATTAGAATAAGGATGAATTTAAAGAATAAATTGTACTTATTGGATAAACTATAAATTTTGAAAATTTTCTGGTAAGAAGATATGTGAGTCTAGTTTCATAGAAATTTAGCGGATCTTAATTTGGAGTTCCGTAGCTTAATAAATAAATAATTTAGTAACTATGACTCAAGTGGACAACTTAGAACGAACATATAAATAAATAGTGAAATTATAGATAATGTTATATATAAAATTTTATATACATTAAGGATGTGGAATGGAGAGGAGGAGGAGGAAAATATATGATTATTCAACTAGCATGAGTTTTCATTAAAATGGCTAATTTGCATGTTTTAGGTTCGGGGACTAAATTGAATAAAAGTAAAATTTTTAGGGTAATTTTGTAAAAATATCAAAAAGTGACCAGATTGTATGAAAGGAATTGTTTTATTATTTAAATTAATAAATTTAATGAAATATTAATTTAGATCAAGATTCGGTGGAAATCAAGAAGAAAATAGAAAATTTCCAAAATGTCCCTGAAATTTGGTATTTCTCCAATTTAGCCTGATAAGTTCGTATGAATTATATTCTGTATAATTTTAATTAAAGTGAATGTTATTTGTTGATGAATATTCTATAAATATGTGTTTTGTTATTGGAATTAAATTATTATTGGTAATATGTATAATTATTAGATGCATTGAAATGATTATCGGAAGCTCGATTGGGTTGGAAGCTTGTCGGAGATATATCACACTATCCATTGGTTCTATCGGTAATTTTGGATGACTTGATTCTGGTTAAAATGGCATGTATAAGTTAAATTGGCCAATGTTAGCTCATTAATGTTTTGATTTTGATTGGTTATAAATATGAATGCTTGATGAAATGAAATGTCTGTAAATTAATTTGTAAACTCCGGTAATGCTCTATAACCCTATTCTGGTGATGGATACGGGTTAGGGGTGTTACATGTTATGTATGTGAAATGTATAAATTTGTCATGTATAAGTAATGATCACATATCCGACAAGTACCAAATCCCGTTTGAATATTGGAAATTTGATGGATACAAATGACATTGTCATTAAGGGTTCTCGATTGGTTGTGGTCTTGCATGTGTTGCTAACACACCACAGCTCACAAGAGCGTCCCATTAATTAGCTCTCATGAGCATCTCGTTATATGGCTCTCACGAGCTTCCCCATTAATGGCTCTCTTGAGCTTCCCGTTTATGGCTCATATGAGCTTCCTAATAATTGGCTCTTTGGAGCTTCCCGATATTGGCTTACATGAGCTTCCCGTTAAATGGCTCAAATGAGCTCCCGTTATATGGCTAGGAAGAGCTTCCTGTTTACATGCTTGTATAAATATGCATGTACATGAATTGACGGATTACAAAATTGTACACTTCGTGTGTACTACCCATGTATCTATCAAATAATGAACGATTCAACAAGCAAAGTTTTGATATGAGATAATCTGAATTAGAGACAAATTGTTACGGAAATATACCAGAAATACATGGATATGTTTTGTACATGTTAATGTTATATGGACTTATAATGTGAAAAATATATGTATATAGAAATTTGATTATTGTTGAGCTCATACGTGTTTCTTGATATTCATATGAAATACATGACTAACATGATTAATAAGGATATGTGTTAGGGCTTTTGGCCAATTTGAATTGTATATCTCTAGAACGCTTACCTTTAATGTGATTACGTGGTAAGTTAAACTCCATGTTATACGAACTTACTAAGCACTAAATGGTTACCTTGTTTTATTTTCCCTATTTTATAATAATTCAGAAGCTCGTTAGGTCGGAAGCTTGGCGAAGATATCTCACACTATCCATCAGCTCATTTCGGTATATATAGCAAACTAAATTTTGGTTATAACGACATGTATAGGTTAAATTTTGCCAATGATGGCATGTAAAAGTTTAGTTGTAACTAGCCATTAGAATGGCTTGTGATAGACATGTTTTAATGTTTATATAAGAGGCTATTTTTTATGCGTGTTTGAAATGGTTGAATGATGGAAATTACATAGACATATTGATGAATGGCTTGAAATAGCATAATTGATAAAATATGCATATATGTAAGTATGGTTATTTTGGTAAGTTTGGATAGTTGAATGTATGTATTGATATATCATGCACGAGACTTAGTTTTGGCTTGATTTGAATGTCTTGTATTGGCTTGTAGGTGGAATACAAATAGGTTGAGAAATGTAGCTTGGAAATGGTCTATTTTCATCCACACGGGTGTGTGTCTTAGCCGTGTGTGACACACGGCCTAGCACACTGGCGTGTAGTTTGGCCATGTATCCCTTGCATCTTTTAAATTGCAAAACAGAATGCTCAAAATATTCACACGGCCTAGCACACGGACGTGTGGCTTGGTCGTGTGACCCCTGCACCTATTTAATGCAAGTCAGTATGCTCACACGACCTAGCACACGGGCGTGTGACTTGGCCGTGTGACCCAAGTCAGAGAGCTCCCTAATTTGGACATGGGCTGGGACACGGCCGTGTGTCCCTAATTCGATTGACCACATGGCCTGAGACACCTCTTGATCGTGTGAGACACACGGCTTGGCCACATGGGTGTGTGTCCCCCGCACCTTGGAAAAATTTTGATATTTTCTAAAATATTCTTTAAGTACCCGGTTTAGTCCCGACTTGTTTCTAATGTGTATTTTGGGCCTCGATGGCTCATATAAGGGAAAATATGATTGGTTTTGATTGGTTTCTGATATAAATATTAAACGATATGAAATATTTGTATTTGATCTATAAATTCTGGTAATGGTCCGTAACCTTGTTCCGGCTACGGATATGGGTTAGGGATGTTACAATTAAAAAGGTAAAAAGACAAAATTACACTAATCTTTCAAATATGTAATGGTAGTTTAATAATTTTCCAAATCAAGTTAATGTCTAGTTGACTCATGACACCAACTCAATTAGGGGTTTAAAATGTAAAATAAAATTTTAGTTAGAGTGGTAAAGGTAAAGTTTTGTAAATGTTGGCGGCATGGGTTCAAATCTTAATACATACAAGACTATTATTGGTTTTATAAAAGACAAAAGTTCCATCGTAATAATATAACTTATTTTAAATATAAAATGATATTTTATAATTTTTAGATCAAGTTGGTGTCTCGGTTAACTTGTGACACTAATCATGACACTAATCAATCATGGATTTGAATAATAATAAAGATATCTAATTATTATAAATATAATAGCTAGAAAATAGTAATATTAAAAGAACATGAAATTGAATTCAATGAAAGCTTAACTTTGAACAAAATATGATTATAACTAATAAAATTATATTAACCAATAGTAAATCAACTAGCTAAAACATATGACATTAAAACTTTCAAAATTAATATCCAAAATAAAGTTAGAAATTAAAATCACACTAATATTAGTTTACAAAAAAACTAAATAGTTCATGCACCAAATAGTTTCAATTAGTGGCAATTAGATTTGTTCTCAATTTGTATGTATAGTGACGATTTATTTGTTAAGTGATTTAAATTATCACCATTACATCATTATTACATCATTTTCCAAGGAAAAAGAACTTGAAGGTAATTTGTACAATCACAATAATATTAATAACGGTGATTTGATATGTTGTTAATATTACATCATTTCTCGAGGAAAAAAAACTTGGAAGCAATTTGAGCATTTCACTAGTGAAAAATTGACATTGCCAAATAGTTTTAGTCACAAATATAAGCTTATCTTGACAATTTTACACTTGTAGTGGCAATTTATTTGTGATGTAGATTTAGACTATCTGATAAATTTTATAGTGACAAATTTTTTATCATCACAATAATGGTTAATAATAGTGAATATTATACTTGTCACTATTACATTATTTCTTGGCAAAGAACTTCACACCAATATTTAACATTTCATAAGTGACGAATTTATAGTCACCAACATATTTGGTATCAATTATACACTTATAGTGACAAATTCCTTGTGAAATAATTTAAATTATCACAATTGTTGTTATAATAATGACCTAATATTAACGAATCACAATTACTTATTTTATTAATGTCACAAACGAAATACATCACAAATAATCAACTATTTGTGACAAAAATCTTTATTGTCACTACTATATCGACACTAAAAATGTAACACCCTATACCTGGCCTGATCGCCGAGCCCGAGCAATAGGACGCTACACCACCGTCTCATCAACAACAAAGCATAAGTCATCTCATTGATATGTAATTATCATAAAATTGAATTTGATCATTATAGAGATTTTGTAACGCCCCAAAAAAATCCCTTATATATCTATTTTCGTATGTTTGTGACATAAATACACGTTTGCTTCAGTGGTTAAATGTTCTGGGAAGTGTCTGAGAGGTCCCAAGTTCTAGCCTTAGCTTGGGAAAAATTTTGTTTTTAATTGAATAAACACCTATCTTTAGCCAGTAGGCTTATAAATAAATGTTAGTGAAATATGTCAGAATGAGCTCGTTGGTCTGGTGGATAAGTAGAGTGGCAAAGTGCTGGTGGTCTTAAGTTTGAGTACTGGTGTGCGTTAGAGAGTGTTTTATTTTACTGCTAGTGTAGTGTGGATGTTTTAGTCTAGCCGAACTACTGAAGGGTTGGAGTGGAATTTGAATTAGGTGGTTGAGAGAGGGGTGGACGATTTTTGGGGAGAGGATTGAGGGATTTGGGGAACCAAGTAAGGAGTGGAGGCATTTGAGTTGGAGTGGGATGCTGAGTGGTTGGAATGGACGTTGTTTAGTGGAGTAAATTAAGGAGTTTGGGGAGTTACCCTTTGATTCCAAAAATCTCTATAGAACTCTCCTTTACCATCTTTCATTTATATTTTATTTCTTTTCTATGCCTCCATAGTCGAATTCTCTCCCTTTCTTCCCCACCCCCTTTTCATTTTCTTTGGACTTCAATCTTCATGTGTTGCTGTCGAGATTTCGAGTGCTTTCCCTCTGCCCGTAAAATTTTTCCCTCTCCACATTTTCTTTTTCTTTTATTTTCAGTCGAAATCCCCTATTGCTGTCGTTTCCCCTTCAATTATCTTTCTTTTTTGTTTTGTTTTGTTTTGTTGCCAAAATTTCAAGTGTTTCCCCTTATCTTTCGTTTCGGTCTATCTAGCTCCTCGGCTTTTGTTTCCGTGTGATAACGGTAAGTAGCGTTCTTGTATTCTTTTATTTTTGGCTTCAAAAGATTTTCATTCTGTTGTTTGTATATAGGGGACGATCGTGAATCGATTTTTCTTCCCAACGAATTGATTAGTGCGAGTAGTCGGGGGTTATTGTGGTAAGTGAGTGCATTTGGCTCGTTCTGGTGTTGATTAAATTGTGTTTTAGTTGTTAAATTCGAGATTGGGTACGCTGCTTGTATGTTGCAGAAGGTTAGCAAGTGCTTAAACATTGAGAATGACTCAGGTGTGTAAAAATAACTTTGAAAACGAGAATCAATTAAAAGCCAAAAATGTGATTGTCGACGCCATACTGGCGTACGGTCGCCCATGTGGCAAGCCGTGTGATCGAACATGGGCGTGTGATCGATGAAGACGGCCTTGCGCGATACATGGGCCGGGTCGAATTGGACCCTGTGGGCCACATGAGCACATGGGCCCCATACAAGTAGACCACACACGCGTATGGAAATATTGGGCTAGGCCGTATGATCCACACGGCCAAGGCCATTTTGGGCCATGTAGGCCATACTGCCATGTTTGCCCACATGGGCATACAACATAGGCCTGTGGGCCCATTTTCACTATTTGACTGCTAAGGTTGTACGGGTCGCCCGAGTCGACTGTAGACCTGCTGTAGGGTCAGTAAGTTTACCTGGACCCCTTATTGATTGAAATGACTGAAAGACCGTTATATGCTCACATGAGATAGATATGTATGTCAGTATGTTGAGTATGTTATTTGCACTATACTAATTATACATGATACCATGACATGACTGTATGATGCATTGCATTGGGTTAGGGATTAATATTGATTGGAGGAAGTGTACTAAAAGGCCTCGAGCGTAACTTACTAGTAGCTCAGCTGCAACTACTGCCTAGTGACGTATTCGGTACTTTTTAGAGTGTAGGGATGGGTGGGTTGATTATATCCCCACATGGAGTGTAGGGTTAGACGGAGATGGAGTGTAGAGGCTAGTTGGGTAAGACCTGTATACTGTATAATCTGTTACTGTACTGATTATTGTTATTGTAAATGGTCAAGTCCCAAACACATGATTGCTTCTATGTTGAGATGGGCTAAAGCCCAAACTGATATTGTCTCTGACACTGAAAAGTGCCTAGGCCCAGACCGTGATTGCTTTCTGTCTATTTGCTTTCTATGGGATTACACACTGAGTTTTTGTAAACTCATCGTTCTGATTTGACTGTACAAGTAATCCTTACACATAGGCGGATCGGTGCGACGGAGGACTCAGCGGTGGCCACACGACCTATTTAATTCGATTTAGTACTTCATTATAATTTTAGTTTTATTTTGAGGGTATTTTACTGTAATAATGACCTTTTCGGATTTTTATATTTAATTTGGGGTTTCTATTGTTTTGACTTACAACTTCTAGTAGTATGGATAATCGAGTTTTCAAAACGAAACAAACGTTTTAACAAAATACGCACAAATTGGAAAACTGTTTTAAAAAGCTTCCGCGATAAATAACGTTTTTTTAAATTTATAACGTTTTGAAATAGAATAACTTATGAATATGAATCACGTGTGAAATTGATCGACACATCTTGGTATTAAGTAAAAGAGAGTTTAAAGAAGTGATAAAGAAATGAGGTTTTTAATGGCAACTCACTTTACGAAAAGCACTTCCATGTGACAACGCCAGATTCGGCCATAACGTCTGGGCTGGGTTTGGGGTGCTACTTTTAGTGGTATCAGAGCTAGGTTACAAAACTCACCTGTGGATTTGGGTTTAAAACTTTGTTTTTTAAAGCACTGATTTCTGAATGATTTGAAACATTTTTACTGAATGTGTGGCACATCGAGTCTCCGGCGCCGATCCTGTAAGTCATCTAAACTAATATCTGTTTAAAAACTGAAAGTGCTGTAGATAGTATATACTGAGACTACTATAGATAGACTGTACTGAAAACACTCAGGTTAGTGTATACTGAAACTGTAGTAAAACCGATAAACTGTAGTACGAAAACAAACGTTACACTTTTGATACTATTTTCATAAAATATATGTTAATAAACACTAGAACTATAAACTGATGCATAAAACTGTTAATACAGATTAACGTAAATAGATAATGACCACAAAAGGTACTCGCGGATGGGGTACAAGATTCCATGGTAGAGGCCGTAGAGGTGCTTGAGTTGGGTTTTTGTCATTTGGCAATCTGCCTAATTTGGAAACTAGTGAGACACCGGCTTCACCTGTACTGAGACTAGGTCTCATGATTGAGCGGCTGGGGATGACGCACTGTCTCAAGCCATGTTAAGGATTCTAGAGAGGGTCGTTGGGCCCAATACAGGAGCTGGAGGCCGCGGGTCAGTTACAGAACGACTCTAGTCTAACGAAGCTGAGCTTTTTAAGGTTATTGCTAAAGTTGCCCCTAATGTGGCAGAATACTAGATTGAGGCCACAGAGAGGATTATGGTGACCTGGACTGCACTTCTGACAGGAAGTTAAAGGGTGCTGTATCGCTGCTACGAGATGAGGCTTATCAGTGGTGGCTCACTGTTAATGAGGGCACTCAGCCCGTTCGACTGACCTGGGAGTTCTTTAAGTCCACTTTCCAAGGAAAGTATGTGGGTGTCAGCTATGTGGATACCCGTAGGGGGAGTTCTTGAATTTGATTTAGGGAGATAGATCAGTGGCCGAGTTTGAGGCTGAGTTTTTACGACTGAGCTGTTATGCGCGTAGTATGGTGGCGATTAAGTATTAGTGATGTGTTCGCCTCGAGGATGGCCTCATGGATAATCTGAGGGTTCTGATAGCTACACAGAGGGTGCGAGACTTTGTTGCACTTGTTGATAAGGCGAAGATTATCGAGGAGGTGAAGCGCACTGAGCGCCAGAACCGTGACAGAGAGAGGTAGGAATAAAACGAATTCAAAGCTCTCGAGTTTCGTTCAGAGACCTAAGAAAAAAGCCAAAGTTGATGGGCCAATCAGAGTTGAGGCTCCCATTGTTGTTGCTGGACAGCCGTTGTGTACTGACTGTAATAGGCGCCATTAGGACGAGTGTTGGAAAAAAACTGGGGCATGTTTGAGGTGCAGTTCTCTAGAGCAACGTATTAGAGAGTGTCTACGGTGGTCTGATCAGATGCAAGCTCTGGATAATAATACTGCGCAGCCACCAAGTGTAGTTCATCAGCCACCGAGAGGTCAGAGTCAAGCCAAAGGTAGTAATGGTTTGGGCCGTGGTCAGAGGGCACCGGGCAGAGGTGCCAGTCAAACTGAGGCGAGGCAGCCAGCTCTAGTTTATGCTACTCATCTTTGAGAGGATGGAGTTGCTTCGGACGTCATTACAGGTACATTCTTTATTTATAATGTACCATATACTGCACTGATAGATATAGGATCCACTCACGCTTATACCGTATCTGAAAACTTGGGTATATTGGTTGAAAGCACTACGAGTAAGGTCACTGTACTGAGTCTATTAGGGCAGTCAATAAGGGTTAACAAACTGTTTAGAGATGTTCCTCTAGAGGTTCAAGGAGCTATCTTTTTTGCTGATCTGATGGAACTGCCTTTTGGGGAATTTGATCTGATACTGGGAATGGACTGGTTGGTTAAACACCCAGTGAGCTTAAATTGTGCCACGAAAAGGGTTGTACTGAGAACTGTAGAAGACAGAGAGCTAGTCCTAATTGGGGAACGTCAGAACTACTTATCGAATGTGAATTCTACATTAAGGGCCGAAAAGTTGGTTCGTAAGGGATGTGAGGCATATCTGGCTTACATTAGTGTTTCATATTCTGAGGATTCTTCGATTAAAGATTTCAGGACGGTTAAAGAGTTTTTAGATATTTTTCCTGAAGAGCTACCTAGGTTACCTCTGACTCGTGAAGTAGAGTTTGGGATTGAGCTCTTTCCTGATACAGCTCCGATGTAAATCGCTCCTTATAAAATGGCACCAAAAGAGCTTGTGGAGCTTAAGGCTTAGATTCAAGATCTACTGGATAGTGGGTTCATCCACCCTAGTGTGTCTCCGTGGGAAGCACTGATTGTGTTTGTGAAAAAGAAGAATGAATTCATGCGTATGTGTATTGATTACCGACAATTGAACAAGTTGACCATAAAGAATAAATACCCCTTACCGAGGACAGACGATTTGTTTGATCAATTTCAAAGTGCTTTGATTTTCTCTAAGATTGATCTACGGTCAAGGTATCACCAATTAAGAGTTAAAGAGGCTGACGTGACTAAGACGGCATTTAGGACTCGCTATGGTCACTATGAGTTCCTAGTGATGCCATTTGGACTGACGAATGCATTGGCATCTTTTATAGATCTGATGAACTGAGTGTTTCAGCCCTATCTGGATCAATCCATAGTGGTATTTATTGATGATACACTGGTGTATTTGAAAATTGAGGATGAACACGATGAACACCTCAGAGTGGTTCTACAGATTTTACGAGAGAAATAATTGTACGCCAAGTTCAGTAAATATGAGTTCTGGTTACAGGAAGTAACATTTTTGGGCCATGTAGTTTCTGCTGAGGGGATTAGGGTCGATCCACGAAAGATTGAGGTGGTGTTAGATTGGAAATAGCCTAAGACTGTATCTAAGATTTGCAGTTTTCTGGGACTGGTAGGGTATTATCGACGATTTGTAGAGGGTTTTTCACTGATTGCAACACTCTTGACTAAGCTGCTACGTAAAGGTGTGCCGTTTAACTAGCCTGATGCACAGCAAGAGAGCTTTGAGAAGCTCAAAATTGTATTGACTGAGGCCTCTATTTTGATACAGCCAGAGTCTGGAAAAGAGTTTACTTTATACAGCGATGCATCACATGTCTGTTTGGGATGTGTGTTGATGCAAGATGGTAAGGTGGTTGCGTATGCATCTCATCAGCTTAAGACTCATGAGGCGAACTATCCGACGCATGACTTAGAGTTGGCCGCAGTGGTATTCATAATGAAAATCTAGAGGAATTACTTGTATGGTGAGAAGTGTATCATTTACACTGATCACAAAAGCCTCAAATACCTCCTTACTTAGAAGGAGCTAAATCTTAGGCAGCGTAGATAGATTGAGTTACTTAAAGACTACGATTGTACTATTGAATACCATCCTAGTAAGGTCAATGTGGTGGTCGTTGCACTGAGCTGTAGGGCTATGACTGACCTGAGGGCGATGTTTGCTCGCCTCAGTTTATTTGATGATGGTAGTGTGTTGGCTGAACTTCAAGTTAAACTGACGTGGATAGAGCAGATTAAGGGTAAACAGATAGAGGATGAGTCGTTGGGTCTTCATTTTCGACAGGTTGAGAGTGGGAATACCGAGGATTTTGGACTGAATAGCGAAAGGGTGCTTTGCTTCCGTGAGGGAATTTGTGTACCGAAAGATACTGAATTTAGGCAGTCTATACTGAGAGAGGCACATAGTAGCCGTTATGTTATGCATCCTAGCGGAAATAAGATGTACCGAGACTTTCGTGAGTTATATTGGTAGCCAGGTCTTAAGAATGAAGTTACAGATTTTGTGGGTAAGTGTCTAACTTGCCAGCAGGTTAAGACTGCACATCAATTACCTTCGGGTGTGTTGCAGCCAGTCAAGATTCTGCTTTGGAAGTGGGAGAGAGTGACTATGGAGTTCGTTAGTGGGTTACCCCTCACACTCACTAAGAAGGATTCTGTATGGGTCATTGTGGATCGATTGACCAAGTCCGCCAACTTCATACCAATTCAGACCGATTACTCTTTGCAGAAGATGGCTAAATTGTATATATCTGAGATAGTGAGATTGCATAGGGTACCGGTTTCAACAATATCTGATAGGGATCCTCGCTTCACTTCTCGATTCTGGAATAAGCTACATGAAGCTCTGGGTACAAGATTAGACTTCAGTACTGCGTTCAATCCTCAAACTGACGGTCAATCAGAGAGGGTGATTCAGATACTGGAGGATATGTTAAGAAGTTGTGTGATTAACTTTTGAGGCGATTGAGAGGATTACTTGCCCCTAGCAGAGTTTGTTTATAACAACAGCTATCAATCTAGCATTTAAATGGCACATTACGGGGCTTTATATGGTCATAGGTGTCGTACACTATCATGTTGGACTGAGTTGGGCGAGCAGCGTGTTCTGGGTCCCGAGCTAATTTCTGATACTGAGGATAAAGTTAGGTTGATTCGAGACCGACTAAAATCAGCATCTGATAGGCAGAAGTCCTACACCAACCTGAAGCGTCGAGGGATTGAGTTTTCAGTGGGAGACTTCGTTTTCCTCAAGTTCTCGCTGTGGAAGAAGGTAATGAGATTTGGTCGCAAGAGCAAGTTGAACCTTAGATTTATTAGACCTTACCATGTGCTTAAGCGAGTGGGACCAGTTGTATACCAGTTGGAATTACCTCTAGAATTGGATCGAATTCACGATGTGTTCCACGTCTCTATGTTGAGGCGCTATCGCTCTGATCCCACGCATATTGTTCCTATTGAGGAGATCTAGGTAATGCTAGATCTGACCTTTGAGGATGAGCCAGTCCAGATACTGGAGCGAGATGCAAAGTTCTAAGAAGAAAATCCATCCCACTGGTTAGGTTCTTTGGCGTAATCATAGCTTTAAGGAGGCCAGGTGAGAGCCTGAGAATGCGATGCGACAGCAGTATCCTTATATAGTTTGATCAGGTAAAATTTTGTGGCCGAAATTTTTTTAGGGGGTAGAGTTGTAACACCCTGAAAAAATATCTTATATATCTATTTTCGTATGTTTGTGACATAAATACATTTCTGCTTCAATGGTTAAGTGTTCTGGGAAGTGTCTGAGAGGTCCCAAGTTCTAGCCTTAGCTTAGGCAAAATTTTGTTTTTAATTGAATAAACCCCTATCATTAGCCAGTAGGCTTATAAATAAATGTTAGTGAAATATGTTAGAATGGGCCTGCTGGTCTTGTGGATAAGTAGAGTGGCAAAGTGCTGGTGGTCTTGAGTTTGAGTACTAGTGTACATCAAGGAGTGTTTTATTTTGTTACTAGTGTCGTGTGGGTGTTTTAGTCGAACCGAACTACTAAAGATTTAGAATGGAATTTGAATTAGGTGGTTGAGAGAGGGGTGGACGACTTCTGGAGAGTGGATTGAGGGATTTGGGGAGAAAAATATGGAGTGGAGGCGTTTGAGTTGGAGTAGGAGGTTGAGTGGTTGGAATGGATGTGGTTTAGTGGAGTAAATCAAGGAGTTTGGGGAATTACCCTTTGATTCTGAAAATCTCTGTAGAACTCTCCTCTACCCTATTTCATTTTTTTCTTTTCTCTGCCTCTATAGTCGAATTATGTCCCTTTCTTCCCCACCCCATTTTCGTTTCTTTAGACTTCAATCTTCTTGTGTTGCTGCCGAGATTTCGAGTGCTTTCCCTCTACTTGTCGAATTTTTCCTTCTCCACCTTTTCTTTTTCTTTTATTTTCAGTCGAAATCCTCCATTACTGTCGTTTTACCCTTGAATTCTCTTTCTTTTTTGTTTTGTTTTGTTGTTGAAATTTCAAGTGTTTCCCCTTATCTTTCATTTCGATCTATCTGGCTCATCGGCTTTTCTTTTCGTGCGATAACAGTAAGTAGAGTTGTTATGTTCTTTTAGTTTTTGTTTTGAAAGATTTTGATTCTGTTGTTTGTATATAGGGGACGATCGTGAAGCGATTTTTCTTCCCAACGAATTGATTAGTACAAGTAGTCGGGGGTGATTGCGGTAAGTGAGTGCATTTGGCTCGTTTTGGTATTGATTAAATTGTGTTTTAGTTCTTAAATTCGAGATTGGGTACGCTGCTTGCAGGTTGCAAAAGGTTAGGAAGTGCTTAAGCATCGAAAACAACTCAGGTGTGTAAAAATAACTTTGAAAATGGAATCGACGAAAAGCTGAAAATGTGATTGTCGACGCCACACCGGCGTGTGGTCACCCGTGTGGTAGGCCATGTGACCGAACATGGACGTGTAATCGATGAGGCCGGCCATACTCAATACATGGGTCGGGCTGAATTGGACTATGTGGGCCACACGAGCACGTGAGCCCCAAACGGGTGGACCACGCAGGTGTGTGGGAATATTGGGCCAAGTCGTGTGATCCACATGGCCAAGGCCATTTTGGGCCGTGTGGGCCACACTGACGTGTAGGCCCACATGGGCATAAACATGGGCCTGTGGGCCCATTTTCACTGTTTGACTGCTAAGGTTGCACGGGTCTCCCGAGTCAACTGTGAACCTACTGTAGGGTCGATAAGTTTACTTGAACCCCTTATTAACTGAAATGACTGAAAGATTGTTATATGCCTATATAAGATAGATATGTATGTCTATATGTTGAGCATGTTATTCGCACTGTACTAATTATACATGATACCAAAACATGATTATATGATGCATTGCATTGGGTTTTGATTGGAGGAAGTGTACTGAAAGGCCTCGAGCCTAACTTACTGGCAGCTCAGCTGCAACTACTGCCTAGTGCCGCATTCGGTACTTTTTGGAGTGTAGGGATAGGCGGGTTGATTATATCCCCACATGGAGTGTAGGGTTAGACAGAGATGGATTGTAGAGGCTGATTGGGTAGGACACAGATCTTGTATAAACTCTATTCTTGTCTTGAATATTTTTATCTTGTAATGGGCCAAGGCCCAAACACATAATTGCTTCTGTACTGAGATGGGCTAAAGCCCAAACTGATATTGTCTCTAACACTGAAAAGGGCCTAGGCCCAGACCGTGATTGCTTTCTGTCTATTTGCTTTATATGGGATTACACACTGAGTTTTCGTAAAATCTCCCTTCTGATTTGTCTGTACAGGTAATCCTTAGACATAGGCGGATCGGTGCGACAGAGGACTCAGCGGTGGCCACACGACCTACTTAATTCGATTTAGTACTTAATTATAATTTTGGTTTTATTTTAGGGGTATTTTACTGTAATAATGGCCTATCTAGATTTTTATGTTTAATTTGGGGTTTCTATTGTTTTGACTTACAACTGCTAGTAGTAGGGATAATCGAGTTTTTAAAACGAAACAAATGTTTTAACAAAATACGCACAAATTGGCAAACTGTTTTAAAAAGCTTCCGCGATAAATAACGTTTTGAAAATTTATAACATTTTGAAATAGAATAACTTATGAATAAGAATCACGTTTGAAATTGATCGACAAGTCTTGGCATTAAGCAAAAGAGAGTGTAAAGAAGTGATAAAGAAAGGAGGTTTTTAACGACAACTTACTTTACGAAAAACACTTCCATGTGACACCGCCAGATTCGGCCATAACGTCTGGGCCGGGTTTGGGGTGTTATAGATTCTAAGTCATGAATACCCTAAGCAACATTAAATTATGCTAAACATACATTAGACGAGCTTATAACAAGATTTAAACATGCTCTTAATCCAGTTAACAAAATTTCTAAATAAATCACGTGGGTATCGATACTAAATCAAAGGTATCAATAATTCTTGTAGATGGTATCGATACCACCTAGAAAATCGGTACCAAATTAGCATTTTGTTTCTCGCCTAAAATCAAAACCTAAGAAATTATCGGTACATTTCAAAAAGTATTGATTTTATTACCCTAAGTATCGACACTCGTGATATGGTATCGATACGAAATTAAGTTACTAACTTCCTACATATTCGAAAAATCAAAGAGTTATCGATTTTAAAACTCGAATATTGATACCTCTACTCCAATTTGCATCTATTACTTTATCAAACAATCATCAAAACAACTATAATGGTAGTTCAAAACATCGTAAATATGTCTGAACAAACAATCAATATACCAAGCTTGATATCCATAAATCCTAAGAGCAATAAAGTCATGTAAACATCCAAAACATCATGGCATCAATCATCTAAAAGTCTACCACATTGCCTTACTCCCACTGTTCAAAGAATAATAATAATATCACCTACACAAAAACTAAAGCTTAACTTAGATCACTTCCTTGGTATCTCTGAACCGTTCACACCGCAAACACTAAATATCTACAATGGTTAGAGAGAGTGGGTGAGCTTAAACAAGCTTAGTGAATGTCGGAGTAACCATAAAGTATACACAATATCAAATGTTAAACAAAAGCATACTACAACACGTTCCCAGCCATATTCTAACCAAGTCACAATAACATATTCTAGCTTCATTAAATCATAAAATTAGCATATACTCTCACGTACAACTGCACTCAACTTATATACAAAAAATTCATTTTACAATAATTCATCAAGACTAAACAATGTATACATGCTTTAATAATTCACAAGTCTAGCTTATACATTCACATGCATTCGCAAGTTAAATGAAAACGACCCAAACCATAATTACATGTGTAATTTACTATGAGAACATACTAATATTTTCATGAAACTTAAATCGACTCATTTAGCATAATATTTACATGTTTATGCATCCATCTCACATCGTATTATCACAATAAATAAGATCACATTTAAACGATAATTTGACACTTGAGGCTATGAAACATAAAAGTCGGTTCTATCACCACACATTGGATACACAGATCTCCAACCCACCAAATGACTCGTAGAGTTGGACATATCCCTAAAGCGTAGCATTTAGCTAACAATCTCCAACACACCAATATATCCCAGTGAATGGAGCTTGGATCACATTTCCTTATCTCTCCAAGCTGTCCTAGGGCCTCAATGCCCAAATCACAAAACACATGGGTGAGTACTCACAATCCTATGGCATGCCAACTATATCCAACGACTTCAAGAGATCATAAGGCCAAAATATCCACAATTACACAATTTTAATTAATGATTTAATGCACATCATCTTTGTTCATAATCATCAATTTACATCACAAACTTGTATACAATGCATGCTTATCAAATTCACATTTAATTAAACTTTAAGTGTCATAATAATGCTCATTAAGCCATCACATATCCAACAACATATGTTTGCATTAAAATCAGTACATTATATATCACATACAAGTATTCTCACATATTACCTATCATAATAATATTACATTCCATAATTCAAAACATATGTACTTACCGAAATTCCGCTCACTTCCGCTATATATTTGTATTATTAGCATATCATTATCATTGTCATTTGGCATGTATATCATGCCCACAACACAACACAATTCACAATAACCATCACATACATCTCATGTCACAATATCGCATCATAATACTAAATCCACAATTATTCACATAATCACACATTTTGCCAAAATAAATCAAAGGGAATAGAAAGATTACACTCAAAACTTAGGATAGGGGTTTAGGCTATTCCTAAGCTCCCAATTAAAACTATGAATCGTGTCTACTAGCAGCGATTCCAAACACTCACCGCTCACGCTTTTTCCTAGTCGTCGAAAGCTCAAACTAGCTTTTCCTTTCCTTTCACCCTGCTCGTCGACAGCTCCAACACTTCCGTATCTTTACCAAAGTTAACCACACAATAACCATGATTAAAGTTTAACTAAATACACCCTTAAAAAAACCAAAAAACAAGCCTAAGTTAGTTCCTCTTGGAACCGAAACCTTCGACATAGCAAACTTGAAACTCAATTATCTCAATCTCTACTTATCCTCTTTACCTAAAACTAATTACATTCATCTAATTATTCATCTATGACTAATTTTTAACTTTAAAACTACGCAACATTAACCAAATTCATGGTTCCAAAATTTTGACGTAAAATATGCATTTTTCATGAAAACTTAATAAAACCTTAAAATATCTTAACAAAAAGGAAAAATTTAGAAACCTTCTAATCATGTCAAAACAAGTTGAAAAACACTTTGAAACATTATTTTTATGCAAAATCCTAAATTTCACCATTAACAACCCAACTTTCGGCTTTTATTCAAATATTTCGATTCAATGGATAAAAACTCAATTTAAAAAGCTAGGTATCATTAAAAACCAATAGGAAAACGAAAGGTTACCTTAGTTGACGAACAATCAAGCGTTTAATCAAAAATTCAAAAAACCTGAAAGTTAAGCAATAGAGAAATCCATGATGTTTTTTATGGTTTTTATGGAATTCTAAATAGTTTTAATGTTACGATGATGAAAGAAATCAAAGGAATGAAGGTTGGGAATCAAAATTGAATGAATGGGGTTTGGAAAGACAATGGACGACAAAACAAAAAAAAATGGGAAGAACTAACATGGGTTTTGTGAAGATGAAGGGGAAAAATAGGGTATTTTTAAAACTTTGGTAAAATTACTTTAAAACTACACTTAAATTGAACCCTTTTACAAAACAATCCCTATTTTAAAATTAAAGTTCTATCCTACCTTATTTTCAAAAATTGATTTGATTTTCAAAAAGCTATAATAAAAAACAATTTTTGGTTACCATAATTCAAAATTTCTGAACTCATTCTGAGCCAAAATTCCTAATTTATCCTCGAAACTTCTACACTCAATTTCGGGGTGTGACAAAAAATTCTTAATTATTGTAGTGATTGTGCAATTGCTTGAGCTATAGCACGACCAACCTTATCCTCTTGCATCACAAGTAGCAGCTCCTTTGATGGATGTTACAACATTTGTGTCCTAGTTCTCACCCTATTGCTAGAGATACTTGGAAAAAGAGTTTACAATTTGTTAACCCCAAAACCAAGCTTTGTATAAAAATAGAAAATAATTCCAATTATAATAAATGTTTAAAAATATGGATTAGAAAGAATGGTGAGAAGGTCGAGAGAAGTTCACTTGATGGGTTGAGAGTTGCAAGTGGTTGAGTTGAGGGAAGAAAGACTAGGAGAAGCTCCAATGGAACTTCGTCAAGAGAGAGAGGTAGGGGAAAGAGTTCTTCTCACTTGTTATAAAAGGTTCGGGGGATATTTAAAGGAAACACTTATTTTCCACGTGCCCTCCTTTGATTGGTGAGCTTATCATTTAATTCTTTATTAGGTTGGCTATGTGACTTGATGTAATGGGTTGCATGGTATTCTAATACTAATTTGATGATAGTATTGTTTGAGTGGTTGGGCTTGGAGTAGACTTGGTCTTTACGTCATGGATGAGGTTTATTTGATTTATGAAAATATAATCATATCTCTTCTCACAAAAAAAGATGAAAATTATTATGGAGTTTGTGATTTGATTACTGTTGCAAAACTCGTGTGCGACCTTAAAGGTTAAATGCACTAAAGAGATTTATCCTTGAAAGTTTAAATGATCAAGAAGGGGGAATGTCTAAAAAGGCTATAACATAATTGATTTTAAAGTTGAGTGTTTAGTGAGTTTGTGTTGCCTCAATTATGTGCTTTAGGAAGTGAAGTCTTTTTTTAATGAAATAGAGTGATTGAATAGTTTAAGCATGAAGCTTTATTAGATGCTTGACAAAGTGAAGTAAGCATGAGAAGGCTAAGTTGACAAAATGATGCATGCTTTGGATGCTAAGAATCTAAGAAGTTCAAGTTTGCCTTAGAGACTAGGTGAAGTGAAGCTTGCCCTAAAGGCAAAACTTTTTAATACTCCGAGCGTGCTTTGAACCCAATAATAAATAATTTAATCATATTTTAACATAATTATTATTAAATGCAATTTAATAAAATAATATATAATTTAATAACACTCTTAATATAATTATTAATAATATTTAATAATTTTAATATAATATTATTAAAAATATTTTAATGCCTAATATAATTGCTTGATCTAACCTCTCACCTCTTCTCTTACAAAGAGGTCACAATCGCCAATATAAAAATGAGTTTAACATACGGTATGATAATCCTCTAATAACATTTTATTTTAATAGTCAATTTTAATAGAAGGCATATTTTTATATTTTATTTTATCATTTATAATAACATGGTAACAACAATTAATTATAAGGTATACTCTTTAATAAATTAATTATTTATAGCAATCTTTTGGTGAAATAAAACCTTCAAATTTTACATAAAATTACTAAATTTTAGTAACATTAGTTCTTTCCATATGTGAAATAAAAATCAAAACTCATAGTCCTTTGTTATTCAAAAACCATAACCTTGATTTTGTGTTATTCAAAAACTCATAGTTCTTTATGCTATTCAAAAACATGAAGAAAACTCGACATAAATATAGAAGGAGCTGAGATCCGTAATCCATTTGTCTTAAAAGTCATTCCTCATTTTATGTTATTCAAAAACTCAGCTCTTTATGTTACTCTCGTATAAGAAATAGCGAATTCTCTCCATAGCATTGGCTTCTCTTAGAAAGTCAAACTCATATACGATCTTGACAACACAAAGGATAAATAATTAATGATATGCATAAGAAAAAAGAAATCCAAATCCAAGTGGAACGATACTCTCAATTTACATAATTTGAAAAGTATATAAAAGAAGGATAGATGTGTTTTGCAAGGAACATCAGTGTGAATATAGATACCTGTTTTTCCATTTCCTTGGTAACGGAAAACAAATCAAATTTGATATCATTCTTCTGAATGTACAGTGTAAATACTTGGAAGTTACGGATGTCGGTCATCATAAGATCTTGGATTCCCGAATGTTGCACTTGGCATAAACTTGAATGGTCAAAATCACATAGACATCTGAGGCTTAATAAAATACCTGCAAATAATCGCTTTTTACATATGCAATATGCATGTTAAAATATTAAAATGTTTGGAAATCAACTAGTAGAATCGTATTTCCATTTGCTCATGTATCTTATAAAAACTAACTTCTGCTTGTCTTAAATGTAGAAACTATAGGTCCATGCAACTTAAAAGCAGATAAACTACCAAAGTTATTTGGATTATTACCCTTAGAGCTCTCTTCTTCAACTTGTTCATTATAGAAAATTGTTTGAGCCTAGCTTTCACAGTCTCACCCAACGGAACATTGGGTGCTTTCTTGGCATTTTGTAGCCATGGATGTTCTGCATACAATACTTGGGATGATTTTTCATGCATAGAAAATATATATCAACATAAATAAAGCATGTAACATGTACAAAAGGTTACCAAGCACTTCCTATACTGTAAGACGCTGCTTTGGATCAGGATTAAGCATTTTTTTTACAAGGTCCTTTGCATTGTCCAAAACCTTTGGCCGTGGGTCCCTCTTAAAGTCAATAGCAGAGTGAATAATTACTTGTGCCACCCCCTGCTCAGTCTCTGTATGCAAACACGAGAAATTTAGTTTATATCTATTTTTCTAAAAGTAAAAGAGTAGATAGTGAACCGTATGCAAAAGAATACATCAAACTCCTGACACATAAGATTAAAGATAATTTAAAAGTTTTTTTTTTCTTTATATCTCTCTTTTCTTTATCCAAAATCCCGAAGCACACATTGTCTCTACATTTATCTCGAGATATAACCTTCATGATGTCAGATAAAAAAAAAGGGAAGTACTTGAAAATAGAAAGACAAACTTGCCCAGAATGGTGGCACACCACAAAGTAAAATAAAAACAATAACTCCAGCACTCCAGACATCAACCTCTAGGCCATAATTACATTTAAGAACCTCTGGAGCCATGTAATATGAGCTTCCCACAATCTCATTGAATCGTTCACCTGCTAAAAGAGAGCATTCTTGAGCTGCTTGAGCATAAATATAAAGATTACTGAAGCAGGCCTATAGTTGCATGGACCTAGTGTTCCTAGAAAATAACAGCTTTAAGATTGAATGATTGTGTGCATGTAAAAAAATATAAAACCATGTTCCACAATGAAAGTAGAAGGGTGTCATATGTTCCCATCATAGCTCATTGTCCTTTGCTCAATGTAACAGCCCGTTTTCAGTAAAATCAGAACAGTGGTTTCGGAACCACAAATCTAAATTTAAAAAATTATTTTAATATTATTTTATGATCAATATCATGATATAATTATGGTATAAAAATTTCGTTAAGAAATTTTACCGTTTGTATGCTCAATTTGTGAAAAAGGACTAAATCGCGTAAAATGCGAAAGTTGTGTTCTATTCGTAAAGGTGTTAAATAGCTATAGAAAATTAAAGTGGAGGTCCTTATATGGTAATTAGACCATTAAAGGTGATAGTGCATGTGCATGGCTTGGTAATTGAGTAGTTTTTAATGTTACGTAAGGGTAAAATGGTAATTAGGTAAATTAATGATAAAATAAATAAAATAAAGACCAAGCTATCTTCTTTTTCACTTCTTTCTTCTCCCAACTGAATTTACCTAAGGAAGAAACCATTTTTTAGCTTCAAATTTTGGTTAGTGCATGGTGAGTGTTTCATGTCCCGTTTTTGTTGATTTTTATGTTTTCGGGATCGTTGTTGCTTAACCTAGCTAACTAGGGGACCAATTTGCAAAATGGTTGAAAGTTTAGGGTTTTACCATGAGAGCATGTTAGTTTTTTTTAATTTTAATGGAATAAAATAAATCATTGTTGTTAAATAAACAACTTTTGTTAAGTGAGTTTTGATGAAATTGTCAATTAGGGGTTAAATTGAGAAATGTGTAAACTGTGTGGTAAAGGTGTGAAATTGTGAAATGTTTGGTTTCTATATGCATGTATAGGAATCGGCTAGGCTTGGTTATGGATGAAATTGTATGAATTTCATTGTACGAGCCTAGGGACTAAATTGTAAAGAAGTCAAAAGTGTAGGGGCAAAATGGTAATTTTACCATAACATGAATTTTGAATTGAATTGAATTGAATAGAATAAAGATTAAATTGGTTAAATTTCATTATATATATATCAAGAAAAACAACGTATGGAATTAGATCGGGGGAAAGATAAAGTCGTAGATTAAACGATCGTATTTTCGTCATACGAGTTCAAGGTAAGTTCGTGTAATTAAATTGTGTATTTATATGCTTTAATTGAAATAGATGTATGTGAATAGTTTAATTATTATGTATAATTATCTAGTGCATAATCGATGACGTACGAAAAATATCGAGCCTCGTTTAAACCTTAGGAATCCGTAGGATACAAATAACATGTCATTCGAGTTACCAATTCTAGCTCTTATGAGCTTATCGATACATAGCTTGTATGAGCTTACCATTATTCAACTTGAAGGAGCTTACCGTTTATCACTCGTATGAGCATACATGTACAAGAATTGACGGATTACAGTTCAGTACACCTCGTGTGTACCACCCACATATCTAACGATATTCTAAGTGGTTTAACGGGTATAGTGTTATTACGAGATTTTACAAGTTCGATACGAACTAGTACAGGTATTTATATTGAATTTTAATAATTGTCCAATTCATACATGATTCTCGGTTTTTATATGAATACATGGCTAACTTGGTTATTGATTATGTGATAGGCTTTGGCCAAATTGAATTGTGTTATGCTTTGAGTTACTTACCTAAATTGTGGTTATATGGTAAGTTTAATTCTATGTTAGGTACTTTTGACTTTATATTTTGGGTTAAATGGCATGTATAGGTCTTTTGGCTATTGAAAGCCCATATGTTTTGTTATGTTTTAGCCATTTAATTTGGCTTGAATTTGGTTATGTAAATATGTAAATAGCCTTATAGTATATGATGTATGGTTGCTATGTGAATGACTTGGTCGTGAAATGGTATTTTGGGTACCAAATGGTTGAGATTTATGAGTGGCATACATGTTAAGTATTAGGCACAACGATGGCATATATGTGTTTGACCAATTAGGTATATTTGGAGACATATGATTATGAGTGGCCATTTGAGGTGCCTATATGTATCATAATGGTATATGATATTATTACATGTTATAAACTTGACATTGGTCGGTTTTGAATGCCTATTTATGCTATGTTTATATGCATATTGATGTTTGTAGGTTGGTACCAATTTGGGTGAGAAATATGGCTTGGAAAATGACCTATTTTTGTCCATACAGGCTGAGACACGGGCCTGTGTCTCAGCCGTGTGTGACACACAGCCAAGTGACACGATCGTGTGTCCCCTATAACTTCCTTAGAAATCAAGTCAGTAGCTTCACACAGCCTAGCACACGAGTGTGTGGCTTGGCTGTGTGGCACAAGTCAGTATACCTTCCAGTTTTCACACGGCCTGGCACATGGGCATGTGAGGCCATTTCGAAGGGTACATGGCCTGGCACACGAGCGTGTGGTCTGGTTGTGTGACCCAAGTTAGTATGCTCATTAGTTTGGACACGGGAAAGGACACAAGCATGTGGCCTCATTTCAAATGCCCATATGGCCTGAGACACGGGAGTGTCTCTTAGCCGTGTGAGACACACGGCCTGGCCACACGGGCATATGTCCCTTGTACCTTCGAAAATTTTACATTTTTACCAAAAAATTTCTTGAGTACTCGGTTTAGTCCCGAACCATTTTTAATGTTTATTTTGGGCCTCGGGGGCTCGTATTAGGGACTATATGAATGAATTTGAATGGTTATTGATTTAAATTTGAATTGTACATGAGTTGTTTATTTAATTAAGTTATAAGTCCGGTAATGCTCCGTAATCTTGTTCCAGCGTCGAATTCGGGTTAGGGTTGTTACACTCAACATCCACTTTGTCACTTGAGTATCAGCAACTTCATGAAATCTACTTTAACTCGAGAAAATACTAAACATAACAAAGCCGACAGCCACATCTTAAATTATAGCATCTTGAACAAATAGGTTGAATTAGTAGAAGCACACCAAATAATCATTCAATGAATCTTTCAGCGTAAGAAAACTAAAGGAAGATGCAAAATTTAAGTTCCCTGCCCCCTATTTTTCTTATGGTAAAAAAGGCAACAGACTAATGATGAAAAATATAAACACGTTAATTGCAATAATTACATTCACATTATAAGAAAATGAAATACAGGAGAAACCATTTTCTTTAAGTCAATAAGGACTATGCATTATGCATATAGCAATTCAGAGAACTAAAACGCTAGGTTGTCACCTTTTTCTTCTTGCTTCTTCTTATTTTCTCTGGGAACAAAGTTTCCATCATTTTTGGTGATACAAGTTGACTTTGTCTTTACATATTGTATCTGCTGCACCAAATTAATCATACAGTCAATCAAACCCAAGAACCATTACAACTAAAACTACATATAAATTAAGCCCGAAAAAGAAATTGATTGCAATCAAAAGTCATGCCTAGAATAAAGTAAGTTTGGTTCAAGCAGCTACTGCAAAATAAAGCAAGTTTGGTTCAAGCTGCAAATGGTGTTATTGATTAGTAGCAAAAGTCTTCCATGGTTGCAGAAGGAACAATAGCCCTAATTTATATAGAAAAAATAAAATGGCTCCTAAAATTTCAATAAAATGGGTTTTTAATAAATAATAGAATAACTCCTACAACATTAGTACAAAACATATTTCAATCAGTGGGTATATAGTAACAGTGAAATCACAAAGCAAATGCAACACAAACATCATTAAAAATCAAAATTAAACTTCAAATGCTAAATCCATACTATAACTAAAAACTATACCCAATATAGGACAAATAAGCAAATTAAACTTACAATTCTAACAAGATTGAGTGCCTTTTGTCTAGAGTCAGCTAAATCTCTTTTCTTCCACAAGTGATGCTCTTTCTTTCCAACCATTTTCATTGGTTTCCTGCACCCTCAAAAATTTAGTAACTTTGGGCTTCTAATTCAAGATTTTGATAAATTGAATTCAATCTTTTAAATGAGACCCACTTCAACTTTGGAAATGCCCAGTGATTGTTCACCTAGCTTTTGTGAACATTTAACATAGGGAGTTTTGCAAATTGAAAACCCATGACCTAATGAAAAAAATTCAACCTTTTTCATTTATAAATGTTCAGTAAAATAAGATGGCAACCTGGAAAAGGAAAATGAAACCTGAAAGTTTCAATTTATCAGCCTTGTTTTTGGACCATGTAGATAATGGATAACTTCTTGAATGAATACGACTATAAGCCATTGATTTACTTTTCTATTCAAGAGAAAGAAAAAAATTTACCATCAAAACAAGTATGGCCTTACTGAGCACCAGGCGATTCTAGTAATGGGTTGGAATCGCTTAGGAGTGGTAAACGAAGTGTAGGTCTTTGGCCTTCAAGTTGATTTGCTTCCTTTCAGGTTGATTTGAGCAAAAGATTGTTGATGGCTAAAGAAAAAAAAAAGTGAAATCGTTGAGAAATTTTAGTGTGAGGGTGTTTTCGGAAGGGAAAAGAAGGTCATTCGATGGAGAGGCTAGAATAGCCAATTCGACACCTCCTCCCCTAAATGGCTATTCAACGATTTTCGGAATGAAGTTGTAATCGCCATTCGGCGTTTTAAGCATTCCAATAAATCAAACCTCTACTTTACTATAGAAATTAGAACCGTCCTGTAATAGCTTTGCCATTACATTGAACCAAACTAAGCGTTAGCATTATCCTTGCATTGACACTTAGAGAGGCATATGCCAATGGCCAACATTATTCAATCTTTGCCAAATTTGTACCCTCAATATCAGTGACCATTACAACTGAGTTTTTATAATAAATGATTAATAATAACAAATAATTGAGAAGAATAATAAGGAAATTAAACCTTGATAATGCGTTAGTATTTTTGGTGGCATATATCATCATAATGGAAGGTAAGAATTTTGTTCCAATTATGGGTAGGTTTAGATGGGCGGTGGGGTATGGTGCAATGCATTTAGCTTATTTTTTGTCACACATTACAGTATCACTACAGTATCTAATATCACCACCACCAATGTTTTTACACTAACCGTAGTTCAATGCACCGCCCATCCAAACCCACCCTAAGCATTGTAAATTGGTGAAAGATGACATTAAAATGGGTTTTCAATCAATTTTTTAAAGACTAAAAATGGGAAAAAAAAGTATAAAAGTGAGCCTACAATCAAGAGATTACTAAATCCTAAATCGATAAGTTTACTCCATACATCTGAACCTATGTTTCTCGAAATCATTGAATTTTCAATAAATTATTTTTTTACTGAGAATTATTCTTGGGGTTTTCAATCAATTGCAAGGACTTTTCAAAGAATAATTTTGTGCAATTGGGAAGTTTGGATTATAAGGTTTAGGGTTTAGGGGTATTGAGTGAAATCACTTCTTAGATTTTTTAATTTTGTGTGTTATGAGACAATAAATAAAATAAAATAATAAAATAATATTTTAGAAAAAATTAAAGAAAAAAGGAAAGAAAAACTAGTCCTTGATGATTTTTTTTTTTGGAGTAACAAATTGCAAAGGAAATTTATTTATTTATAATTTTTTACCTTTAAAAAAGAAAAAAATTCAAATCCCCCGTTGCATTTTTCTTAAACAGTAATAAAGTGAGCCACAAAGCCCAGCCCCAAAAACAAACACTGGAGCTTGATCAGACCCATTATTGTTTGTTTTTTGAGTAACCGTCAATGGCCCAGTTCAATCGATGCCAGACCCAGATCCAAAGAGTTCCTTAGAACCAAACGAAGAATTGCCGTTTACTTCAATTTTAAATATACTCTCTCTGCTTCAGGCTTCTGACTCCCAGCCTCTTGCGTTTGCGTGTCTTCTCATCTCTGCTTTTTCCCCCTTTTATCTCTCTTCTTCTTCTTCTTCTTCTTCTTACTCCAGCCGACTTTTTCCGGCAAAACGGTGTCAGATCTTTGTGATCTATAGCCGGAAGTTTCATTTCGAGTTCGACGATCTCATCCTTCGATCTTTCCACTTTCTTCAGCCTACCATGAATCCCGAATAGTAAGTTCTCTCTTTATTTTTATTTTAGTAGTATTTTTAACTCTTTTTTTTTTGCGCTGTTTTCTTATTTTGTGACGTTATTTTTCTTCTTGGTGGTGCGATGACGCTCGAAATTTTTGTAAGAAACTATAATTCTCGGTGTTGAAAGTCGCTAGGTTTTGCTCTTAGATCTGTTGATGGAATTGGGATTTTCTTTTCTCGTCTGTATTTGTTTCTAAAGTTATCTTATTTCCAACTGAGATTTCTCTCTGGGATTTAGTGAAAAAAAAAAGGAGGAAAAGATGCGAGCTTTGATGCGTTCTTCAATTTTTCACGCCCTTCCTTTGTAGTATCTATATGGTATAAAAAAAATTAAATGGATTTTGGTTTGAAATGGATTTTAAATAGTATTAAGATATACTGTAAGTTCTGATGTCTTTGCCAAATCGATTATTTGTGATGAAGAAGCAAATCTAACTCGAAAAAGTGTCCATTGATTTACCTTTTCAAGGGTGATGTAGGAAACATGTGCTCACTTGCTCTAACTTGAATGGAATTGAAATGAATTTTATATTGATGCACCAACAAAATTAAGAATTCAACTGTCGATGACGTGGAATTGTTTGGGTTGATCTTTGGGAAATAATTTGGTGTTCTGAGTTTTTATTGCTGACAATATCAACTTTAGTTTTGGTTTCTGAAATAGTCTCTTTGTGTTGTGTGTTTTGCCTCGTTTATGGAAATCAACTCTTTGTTATGCGTGGTATAATTGGAGATATCATGTTCTTACTTCATTGAGAAGTATGTTAACATTATCTGTGGTTGCACACTTTTGCAGTGACTATCTTTTCAAGCTACTTCTTATTGGAGATTCCGGTGTTGGAAAATCTTGCCTTCTTTTGAGATTTGCTGTAAGTTTCTTGACTTAAATTGGCATTTGAGATTAAATCTCTTAACTTTTTAGAGTTTTGTTGCACATTCAAGATATTTGTATGAGCACCTTTATTTTTATATTCACTTTTGATGTTATGGATTGTACTAATGAGTAATAATTGCTTTAAATGTTCCATTGCTTATATACTGCATAGTGAGAATAAAATTTGTACTTCACATGGTGAAATATTGTTATGATTTCAATGGAGGACAATTTTGGTAGCTGAATTATATATATATTTTTATATTGGAAATATCAAGTCTCCAGATATTTTCAGATGGTTATGCGGGACTAAATCTTGAAACTGATCATTATGTAATTTATTTAATGCAGGATGATTCATATGTAGAAAGTTACATAAGCACCATTGGGGTTGATTTTGTGAGTACACAGTCCTTATTGTTAGCTTGACTTTTAAGTGCCAAAATTTATAGCAATTATTCTAATTTCTTGTCTTCTTGCTTTCTATTTTTGGTAGAAAATACGCACTGTGGAGCAGGATGGGAAGACCATTAAACTTCAAATTGTATGTTTTTTCATTTTGTACTGCTATTCCTTTTTTATTTAATTTCATTTCTTTGAATATTTTCTATCGTAGGTCATCAAGGTAATATTCCTTGTTGTAGAATGAGTTGTCTCCTCATCTGCTTCTCTTTATTGGCTGTTTTTTTTTTCCATTTGTATATTCCCATTTTATTAATTTAGTCCCACAAAATTGCTCATAATCCTTGACACTTGGCATTCTTGGCATTAAAGCTTCTTGATGATTAACTAGTTAATTTGCTCTTGATTCAATGTACAGTGGGACACTGCTGGTCAAGAAAGATTTAGGACAATTACTAGCAGCTACTACCGTGGGGCTCATGGCATAATAGTGAGTGTTCTTTTCCTTTCTAGATTTTCTCATTGCGGTTCCTTTTTTGGTTTTTCCAATTCTTATGTATGCTTCTCTTAAACTTTTTTTATTCCTTCTTTTCATTTCCCTTTTGCTGTTTGCTCCTGTATTAGATTGTTTATGATGTGACAGACCAAGAAAGCTTCAATAACGTTAGGCAATGGCTGAGTGAAATTGATCGCTATGCTAGTGATAATGTTAACAAAATACTGGTTGGAAACAAGTGTGATCTTACAGCGAATAAAGTTGTGTCATACGAAACAGGCAAGGTACTTGCTATTTTTAGGAAGAGCTGCGTGATTATCAAATTGTAATTTTTGGTGTTATACTGCATATCCATTGCTCCATCCCTTTCTCCATATTGCTACTTTTCTTTTTTCAGGCACTTGCAGATGAAGTTGGCATACCTTTTATGGAAACTAGTGCAAAAGATTCAACTAATGTGGAACAGGCTTTCATGGCCATGGCTGCTTCCATCAAGGACAGGTACCTGTATTCTTTTTCCTAAATAGTTTTAGTAATATCTGCACCTGTCAATTTTGACATGAACTTGAAAATTCGGAATAATTAACTCAAAGTTAAACTTGATCTAACCTAAGTTGATAATAAAAAGTCAACAACTTGAACCGGTTTAACTTGAGCCCGAAATAAGTCAAATCCAAAATGATCCAAACTTGAATAACCTAAATAATTAACCCAAAACTATTTGAACTCGAATGGCAAAACCCGAAATGACTTAGATCCAAAATGACCTGAAACTGAAACAACCTGAACTCAAAAACTGACCTGAGCATGAAATGATACTGAAAATTTTAAAATCCAAGTTGAGTAGACTTAAAACTAACCCATTTCGGTCAATTGCAAAGTCTAGTAATATCAGTTATTTGAATAATAATACAATTAGAGTAAAAAAGTCATTGTGGTCTGGAGAGCTATGTGCAGTTGAATGGCATTTCTAGGCTGTTTTGCTTTATTGCTCACTCTTATACAAGAAAGTATAGATCTATAAACTCAGTTCTCTGAAATTTAACCGCAAAGTCTTGGTTCCTACTGATCGTTGGTTACGTTTAGCTCTTTTTAATTGCTCTTTAAAATTGTCTCTAATTGCAGAATGGCAAGCCAACCAGCCATGAACAATGCAAAGCCTCCAACGGTACAAATCCGAGGACAGCCTGTTGCACAAAAGGGTGGCTGCTGCTCTTCCTAAAAAATGGAATGATGAGTTAGCAGGAAGCTCTCTCTATTTCCTCTGCAGTGTGCTGCTGCCAGTTGCGGCACGGTGTGTAAGGTTCAAGTGTTTTCTTAACCTCATCAGTGTTCCAAACTTATTTCATATGAACAAAACCTCAGAAGTAGAGGATATAATTCATTTCTACACACTTGGTTAACGTGAAGGCTTGTACAATGTATTATTGTTTGTTTGTTGATTAAATAATACTAGTGTTCTTTCTCAAGCCTGTATGTCACAGTGTTTTCTAAATTACATAATTAAATAAATATATTGTCAAAAGGTTGTGATTGAAAATGGGTTGAGAGATCAACAAAATTTGGAAGGAATCTTAGGTAATTGTGGGCATTATAATTTGCTTGCTTTTGAGGTAGGCCATGGATGGCAATGTGGGGTGAACCAATTCTTTTCCCTTGGCTAGACTAGAAGCCAGGCAGGATGCAGCCCTTTAACATCTATGTCCAACCAACTAATCGTCATCATTATCATCAAGGAAATGGGATACAGAGGGGAAAAGCAGAACCCATCAAAAGCAAAGAGCATTATAAAAAGAAAGACGCTTAAATCTCCATAGAAGGCAGCTTGGAAACCCCAATCGTGAGGGGAAGGCAAGCCGTGGCTTTTCAACAACGTCTAGAGGTTGATTGAGAAGTTATAGTTAGAAGTAATCATTATATAATAATAAATCATATAAGTTATATATATTGCTGCAATAGAGGCTTACACAGTGTACATCAAAACAAATCTTGGCAAATCCCCGTCTTGCCCATCATCATGGAGTAGCTGGAGAGCTTCTACAGATGGATCTTCAAAGATATGAAGCCCTAGAAGTTGACTTGACGCCATTGTAGCCATGCCATTATAGAGCCCTTGTTATTAATAAATTATCTTATGCTAATTTCATTAAATTTGTTCAATACGAGATTTAAATGTAAAATCACAAAATTTAATTCGTTATAACAAATTTGTTTTTATCTTAAAATTATTTAATAGCATTAACAGCACCTAATTTGATAATAATTGTTATACTTTACCAATTAATAGGGACACATTGCAGAACGGAAGGTCACACTCCACCTGCTATAGATCGAGAAGTCACCAGAAGCCTCACTCCTTGTCTTAGCCACATAGCAAGCGGAACATAACCATCCAAAGAAACTAATCATTCAATCCTTTAGACATCCGATCTTCTATTAAAAAGATAATTCTTTTTGTTACTAAACCCCATGTGGGTTCAACTGCTGTTTGCCCCATATTAAAATGAATAATAAGATATGTCCCATCATAAACATCTCCATCTCATCAAAGACATTTGCCCCACACATCCCACAATGATAACCTAATTATGGATCCAACACGTTAGTATCATCCTACATAGGACGTCGCCTATAAATAGTCCTCAAGACGATGAAGATGGTATCAACTCCCTAGCAAACTTGTTTACAGTCTATCAACTTACCTTTAGCACCCAGTCTCTATACTCTCTTCACCTTCACTCTCTATAATCTCTGGCTCTCCACCCTAATAGGGAAACCCACCTCCATTAGCATCACAATTTCCTCCTCTATATCTCCTCTTTGTTGATGCCAGACATAAATAATAATAAAAATACAATGACATAATTTGATAAAATTATATATTCATCATCTATATGAGAATAGATACCGAACAAACTATTTAATACCTTAAATTTCATAAGAAAAACCAATCTATTCAGTACCAAACAAATTACGTCTACAATTCAAATTCTAAATTCATTACGTAAAAGGGTTGAATAATTTAGCATTGTCTGTAGATTGGGTTGCAATAAAGTTTGGCCGAAACGTTGAATTGGGGATGCTTCTCTGTTACGTCGCCTGATGAGCTTATAAAGAAAAACAACAAAGCATCAGTTTTGTTCGTCCAAAGTTGTTCCAGCAGATTACACTGAATTTGTTTAAGGATGAAATTTAAAGGTTAATTCGATATTTGAAAATATTTGAATAAAATTATAAGATCTAAAAAGTGAATTTTAATAAAAAAAACCAATGTAAAATATAAATAGAATTCAAGTCCCGGTATTTAAATAATTTGAGAATTAAATATACAGTAATTTAAATATTAAAAAATTAAATTGTTTTATCTAATGATTTAATACAAGGAAAAACAATATACAATAGTAGCAAAAGGAATATGAACAGGTGTAAATGGGTCTGTTTTAACATTTAAAAATAGTAACAAAATTTATGATACATATTTTAATAAAATTAAATTTATATAATTATACATTAATACTATATATTAACATTGTTGAACCCATGAATAGTTTAAAAGTATAATTAAAATATATATTTACCAACAAGTGACGGGGTGCAATAGTAAGGCACAACATATTTTTATTAGAAGGAACAACTACAAATTTTGAACATGGATCGTAAAACGGATATGAAAAGAATATAAAAAATACATTTAATGATAGATTATTGAAGATAAATAAAGGAGGGGAGATGTTTTACCAACTCTTTCAACATTTTATTTGTTAGAAGATACAGTCACAAACCCTAAACATAGATAGTAAAACGAATATAAATAATATATTTAAATATAGATTATTAAAGATAAACAAAGGAGGGGGCTGTTTTACCAACTCCACCAACTCCTTCAAGGTTTCATTTTCAAAGTACATGGCCATTATCATATGATAACTAATACTCCAATAATTTTCAGAAATATAAAATGCAGTTATGGTGAGTTCATCATATGCCAATTGCTAACCAATCCATACAGATATTAGGAATGCAATGATTTATTATTCTTATTATTATTATTATTATAACATTAAATGTTTGAATTGATTAGCATCTTTTTGGTTGGTGATGTAATGGCCAACGGGTTAGGGTTTTTATTAAACTGGGTCTAATTATGGTTTTAGTCCCTCTATTATGCTAAATTTTAGTATTTGATCTTTTTACTTTAATTTGACATTGTTTAGGTTTAAATTGATAAAATAATTAATTACGGCCATTAAAGTGATGAAGTAGATTTTTTTAATGTTATTTGAGCGCACAATAAATATTCAACAATTTACATGAAAGACTGATGTACATTATCATTTTAATAGCAATAACTAATAGTGTTATCAATTTGAACGTGTTAATTATTAATAATATTATAAAAATAGAAAGATCAACTTATGCGAAGTTGAAGTACATAAATAAAATTAAAAATCACGAATAAAACCAAATTAGATCCTTAAAATATAATTTAAGACATAAATTTGGTGCATAAACAAGGCATCAGTTACACAAGTTCTCCAAAGGTGGTTAGGTTAGAGATTGTAGATTGCATTTGTTTAGGCAGAAACTTTTGACTCTTATCTAATAGGTACATATGACTTCACCAAATTCGTAATGTAATGATAAAATGTTTGTGTTAAAATTAAATTGGAAATAAAAATAAATGTTGATTTTTATTCTGCAAATTTCACCCCATTCAATTCTATACAGCAATACCCTTTTTTCTTTCTTATAATTTGAATATATATATTCAAATCGATTTGGTGAGGAGAAGATGGAAGAATATTAATTAAGCTAACATTAATTATTGGCTTTAGTAAGAATAACAGAGAAATTGCTTGACTTTTTGCTTCTATAAATCTTACTTTCAGCCTTCTATATAGCACCACGTAACGTGCTAAGAGTCCCTTCACCGTCCTTTATTTTTCCAACTAAAGTTAGGCTTTAAACTTTAAAACATTATGGGTTTAGCAGCAGCCCTCCTCTTCCTCCTCCTAGCAGCTCCGGCGGCTTTTGCCGAGCAATACACCGTAGGAGACAGCAGCGGTTGGACCTCGACCGGAGATTACCAAAGTTGGGTTCAAGGGAAAACATTCACCGTAGGCGACACACTTTGTAAGTTGCTTCCTTACCAAAATTAAGCCAAAGTAAGATAGCAATATGAATGACCCTGTTTGTATTTGTTTCGTTTTAGTGTTTACCTACGGTGGCAGCCACTCGGTGGAGGAAGTATCCAAGAGCGACTACGATAATTGCAACACCGGCAATGCTATTAAATCCTACAGCGATGGGAACACTGTCATCACACTGTCCAACCCAGGGGCAATGTATTTCATTTGCCCCACCATAGGTCACTGTGCTGGTGGCATGAAGCTAGCCATCAATGTTGTAGCAGCTAGTGGCAACTCACCCTCCACCCCCTCTACTCCGTCTGGTTCCACCACTCCTTCCGGGACTCCCCCGAGTGGTGGTACAACAACTTCTCCCCCGTCAACACCTAGCGGAGCTCCGAGCACCGTGAATTATGGTTTTATGGTAGCCTTGTTGGGAGCCGTTGTTGGAATTATGTGCTAGGGGAGAGGCAGTGCTATTGTTTATTGGCTTATTTGCTTTCGTTTTCGTCAATATTCTGTGTGATTTTATTTTATTTTTCCTTTATGAACCAGAGATGGAGAGATATGTTTTTATGATCTTCGAAATAATTTGCCTTAAATTATGATTAAAAAACAGGTCTTTTATCCTCTGTTCATCACAATATATATATATATATATTGAGCCTAGGAAGTCAAAGTTATAAGAGATAAAAGGAATCTTAAAGACTTGGACAATGACAGCAAACCATAATTGATGTATTAGTTTGGGTCAGTAAGACATCATTATCATTATATTTTATTAGTCAATCATAAATCAACTAAACTCCAACAACAGTTTGTAGTTTTTGATAATACCCAATACAAAAACATGTTTTTCTTTTTGTGTTGACGTGTAAATTCAAATTGAGAGTACATTTGGATGGGTAATGTGTTTATCTGCGATTAGTGTAAAAGTAGCGATGGTAATATAAGGTAAAAAGTAAACTAAACACACTGCACCGCACCCAATCGCCCATCTAAACTCACCCTAAAATTTTAAAGGTTATTTAATCAATTCCAATTTAACTTATTTAATTAGAAAATTTTAATTATACTCGAATTAAGCAACTCTAACATTTCTAATTGTGAGGACATCCTTAATTCATACTGAGATTATGCATGGATGAGATTAAAAGGCCCAGCCCAAACAAAACTTGGAAGGCCCAATAACTAAGTGGACCCATCAATATATCCAGAAAAATCCCTTGGACTTGGAAGAGTTTTCAGTGTTGTTTGTTTTCTTTTCGAGAATCTTAGAAGAAAAAAAAGAGAGGGAAAAACAATGGCGGCCGAGGAGGAGAGCGGAGAGTTTTACCTCCGTTACTACGTAGGGCATAAAGGGAAATTTGGGCACGAATTTTTGGAGTTCGAGTTCAGGCCGGACGGGAAGCTCCGATATGCTAACAACTCCAACTACAAAAACGACACCATGATCCGCAAAGAGGTCTTCCTCACCCCTGCCGTTCTCAAGGAATGCCGCCGCATCATCACCGAGAGCGAGGTCTCCTATTATTTTTCAACCCTTTACTTCGCCTTAATGCTTTCCTTCTTTTCCCCTTTAATTCAACTTTGCCTAGGGTTTGGGATTAAAAATTAGGTTTTCTTTTTCTTGTTTTCTCTATGTTTTGCTTAAATAACGAGTTTGTATTTATTGTCTTTTGTTTCCAATTCTGATTGATATAAATGTTTTGTAATTTTCTGATTTTACTGCAGTTTTTCAAATTGCTCAGCTGGGTTTTAGGTTAAAAGATTTAGTTTTTAGTTGATTATTTATTTCTTCGATTAATGGTAACTTGTAGTTCTTTCGACGCTCAGGATGGTTTAAATTTGCAATTTTTATTAATTATGGTTCCTGATATTATTGTTCAATTCTATCGGCTTTCTTTGTCTAGATCATGAAGGAAGATGACAACAACTGGCCAGAACCCGACCGTGTCGGACGGCAGGAGCTCGAGATTGTGATGGGGAATGAGCATATTTCTTTCACTACTTCGAAGATTGGGTCCCTTGTTGATGTTCAGAGCAGCAAGGATCCCGAAGGGCTTCGTATATTTTATTATCTGGTTCAGGTCAGCTAATAGACGTTGTCAATCTGCTGTTTTGCTCTCTTCAGTCATGTTGTGATCCCCCTTTGGGCCTTTGTATTGCATCATTGAGTATAGGGAAAAGGTTCTAGTATACTTTCTCTTGTTTGTTGCCTCGCGCGTTCTCTAACACAGTAATTTGAAACAAAGATGGTTTTGTTTTCATTGATGGATGCTCCGTGATTGATTTTTGTTAATTTATTTCTGCTTTGGCACTTGATTTCTTGTTTATTTTTTTTAAAAGTACAATGCTGAAAGGCAATGCTAAAGTTTATTTTGTTCCTCTTACAATGTCTATTTGAAACGAGTTACCAGCACAGTTAGGATCCATAATATCTAAGGGTGGTAATTAGATGCCTTTTCATGCTTGGAATTCGACCCTGGCTTCTTCCGTGGTTTATCTGATTCCTTGTGCTCATGCATATACTGATCCACGGATGTTGGCTCTCTTATGCATCCCAAGTTTATAGGATGTGCTATTTTCTGCTTGTCTATAATATAGACTCTATATCTGACCTTGTTCGCATTTTTATAAACTGCAGGACTTGAAGTGCTTTGTGTTCTCTCTCATCTCGCTCCACTTCAAGATCAAGCCTATTTGAAGATTGATAATCCCCTTCCATGCAGAGGTGTCACAAGGGCCGTTTTCACTGTTCCTGCTATTGGTATAGCTTCCATTTTGCTTTTAATTAATTTAAATGGTTAAGCTAAGGGTATGATTGTAGGAGTGATTACAGTGATTTTGGAACTTTGGGGGGAAATGTAGGTCTGAAATGGAAATTTCGGTATTTAGGTATATTAAAGCCTTTTTCTCCATTGACTATTTAGGTATATTCCTTGAATTATTATTATGAATTAACTTTTTAATCTAAAACTTTTTGAGCTAGCTTTGGTTTGATGATTAAATTGATCCTTACATGAAAATGGATTGGCCAGTGGTGAAAACTCTGTAGTAGATGAATTGAGCAGGTTGAACCTCTGATTGAAAACTTGACCAATTTGTACAACCATGGCTTATGTTATACGTTCTTATAGGTGAATTTCATCTCTACTTTGCGGAAACTAATTAGTTAATCCTTCAAATACTTCATATATGTATGTATGTATTTGGTATTAAAAGAGTAGACTAGGCCATGAAGCACCAGACAAAAAACATCGCTTGTTATCTAGTAGTAATAACACCGGACAATATGTCTTCAATACCAACAGGAGGGATATCTAAAACTTGGAGACTGAAATCAGTTGATGGCGACCTCCTAGACAAAAAGTCCGCAGCTCTATTTGCTTCTCTAAGAACATGGCAGAATAGGATTTCCCAGGGACGCCTGCAAAACTCTTTAATGCATCGAGTAGCTGATATCCAAGACTTCAGTGCTGCTATTTAAGGCGTTAACAGCTAAAAGGTTATCAGACTACCCCGTCCATAATATGCTCCAAAGCTGCGCTACGAAGACTGAATAGTATCCTACCTTTCTACAGAAGTCAAATAAGCATTCCCTTTCTCCATCCAAGAGGTGGCGTAGACCAATTAACATGAATATGGCATGATCTCCGTTCCTCAAGTTCTCCTTTATTTTTCTTGCTTTAATAGCAACAGCCCAGCTGGTACATTGAGACAAGATCTCCTGAATAAAAGGTTCTGCTGCTTGAAGATTACGTCATTTCGTTGCTTCCAAACATAGAGCTCCAATCATACTCAGAAAATACCTCAAAGCTGTTACAGCGACAGTTGAAAGAACAAGCTTCGCTTATTGGACAGGACAATCTGCTTCCACACTTTGAATCGCAAACTCCACGTCCCCTCCACATCGATAACAAGAGGCAACATTGCAGGTATGCGCCAGAAGAATTACCAAATTTATGATTTAATGTTCCAGCTGCTCGAGGCAATAAATTTAAAAGCTTCAGCCACTGTAACTTGCCTATAATGGCCCCATTTATAAGCTGAACAAGTAGAGGAGGTCGTATACCAGCAATATACATGACGGATCACACAGCTAGCAATCTGAGACCAATCCCAATCTCATAAAATTTCAAACTTCGGTTATTGTGCTTGAGAAGTTAACTTGTCAATAAATTAATAATTTACATAATATATATGCAAAGAATTAGCAAAAAAAAAAACTAATTTGAATTAATGTGTTTATTAATAATTTATTTATGTTTTTAGTTTTTGTAAAATATGATTTTTGTTTTTGACAGAGTAAGATACAAAGATTTTTCTCCTGAATGAAATTCATCATTAGACTATTTTTCAGGCGTTACGAAGTTCAGCCCCATTTTAGAGATTGTCTGGTACAATTGGCTTGTCAATCATCTTCCTTTAATGCATTCCATTATTTCCATTTGCTAATTGCCAACTCAACATCGAAGTACGTGACCGGCACGTATTAGCGGAATGGAAGGCAATCAAGGACTTGGTCCTAATGAGGGCTGCCAATTTCAAATCATTGATTGAACAATTGATATTTAAGAAGCAGGATCCAATAGAGTTATTAATACTCACAGCTTTAATTCCTAAGTAATGTATAGACAAAAAAATCTGAAATCCTCAATTTCTTAAAATCAAATACCAACACCACCAATACCAATATCAATTGTTCGAAAATAAGCACATATACATTTTATCCGGCCTAAGCTTAGAAGGTACATGGTAAAAGTAAGACGACGTGTATGTCCAATTCATAGCATGCATCTCTCATCTCGTCATCACAAAATGACTTGATTTACATTCTTTCAACCGCAAGCAACATTATCGTGTAAGAAGACTGTATGATGGCAGATCCTCCAGCCTTGTTATATCTTCAAGTAGAAGCTCCCTTTCCAGTTGTCGACGGGTGGCTTTCATCACTGTCTGTAGACAAAACCAGACAATATAATTATTCAACATAAATGATGGGAGGGCAAATCAAGGTGATGCAATAGAGGTCTTTTTTGTTTTAATATGACCTTATATCCAAAAATGAACCTTCTAGTTGAAGAATACATACATTGAAGTCCATGTAGGATGCGCGCATAGCTAGCCACTGATGGTCCATTAACTTGAATGTGATGCAGTAGAGAAGGTCAAACGCTGATTCATTTTCTATCAAGGGCAAAAATGCACTATCATGGTTTTCAATTTTAACAGCTAACTTTGATATAAACGGTAAAGTTGGATTGAAGACTATGACTTGAAAAAGAAATACTTGTACCACAAGCAACAAAAACTTTAAATAACCTGGCATTACCTGAGAGGAACTTTAAGAAAACTGCTCCTACCATTGTCCTTGGTTTGACTGTAGAATTGAAGGACACTGTTAAGTGATGAAAAGCATCAAATAGCAATCTCAATGAGAATGCTCACAAAAGGAAATGAGAATGCCTTAAATTGATGCATATCTTAAACACATATAGGAGTCTAAGACTTTAATTCATCAACTAAAATTGTGCTGTTTGAATATAATTATCCATTAGAAACATATAATCAGTCATCTGAAAGCAGAGAATTTGAGTACTCAGCAGATCCCTCCTTCAGAAAACAATTCTAGCATTCACATCTCTACTTTTAAGGATACATACCTGCTTCAAGATCAAGCATCTGAATGAGCATAAAGGTGATGTTCACACCAGCAACAGCAAATGGATATTCCCACACAGACCGATCACCTTCCAGCTTCCAAAGAAGATCCTTGAAGGATTTCTGTTTGGAGACGGTTCAGAAATGCCTTAGCATTGGATGAACAAAGAAAGATGAAAAGATCAACCAAACCTAGATTTTAAGAAACAAAAATGTGAATGCTATGGTTTTCCATGTTGAAATCCTGATGGCTATGTTTAGTGACATGTTGAAACAGCAGTATTGCTCTCGTCTGGATCATTGCACACCCCCCTTTTTTTTTTCCTTTCACCTTCATCTTTGCATTTATACCTATAGCTCTTTTTATCTTATCAATTGCATGTATAGTTCAATTCTTAGTACCCTTTTTTATTTTTCTATTCACAAAATAACAGAGAAAAGCCACGCAAAATACAGGAGAAAACAAAGGAAAGAAAGACATTATGGGACAGGCAACACAAGATAACTAAAAGCACATACCGGAAAATTTGTAGCAAAGAATAACAGGTTCTCCAATGATATAAAACCACCACCCCTGTAAGATAAATCCAAATATTAACAAGTACTTACCAAACAGATAGTCATTCAGAGAAAGAGGAAATGCAAAGCTAAAAAAGGGAAATAGAAATAGAGTGCCGCTATGCTACCTAAAATCCGTAGATGGATCCTTCCCTTGCCACCCCATTTCCTTCCACTGCTCAGATATTAAACCACGTAGTTCTTCTTCTGGAAATGCAGCATTCCATAAGGCCCTTAAAGCTTCCTGCGGAAAGCAGCAATAATGAATTAGAGAATAAATCAGGATTGATGATTATGGAACCCAAAATTGCAGACAAAGTATAAATAGCATCATTTGGAACGGGTACCTGATGTTCAGGGATTGAACTATCATAAGCAATATCTATACGATTCTGCAGCCTCTGCAAGCATTCCTCCTGACAGCATGAATGCAAAGATTATTTTTTGTTCCAGAAAAGTACAATAGCAGCAAATTTTGAAATATTCGAAAAAATCAATCAATATGGTGCTAGAAAGACATACTGGCTTAGCAGAAATAGGCAAATACATGGACAATGATACAACAAAATTAACTAACCAAATACATTCATACAGTAAAAACCTAAAAGCATGCCAATTTCCATATTTCAATAGTTGAATAATGTTGCTAAACAATCCCAAAAGTCAAAGTAATTGAAGTGCTATACGAGTAATCATGTTGCAAGAAAAGTGGCCACTATGTAAGGTCACAAAATGACATCTATAGAGTATAGCAACATTAGGTTCAGAAGATAGCATTAAGCAACAGGAGAATCTCATTAGTTAAAGTAATCAATGGTATACAGGGTAGCAGGAAAACTTTATGAGATAGCCTATCATCAGATTTCTATTTCTTTGCAGATAGGAATTCACATATTACAGATGAAATGGGCAAATGACCATCATAGTTGACAACGTAGAGTTGAACAGGTGAACCCGATCATAGACATTACCTGGGAAGGAGTTAAATCAAATGATGGACGAGCATCACTTTCTCTGCTCTGAGCACATACACAAGAAAGACCTCGACCCAACCATGCTGTTGATCCTGCCACAACCTCAGCTGTAACAAAATAAAGCACTGTACTAAATTTCAAAAGGACCAGTACCTAAGACAACCACAGATTCCAAAAAATGGTTCACTTCAGCAGCTAATAAAAGAAAAAATCAAGAGAGAAAAAACGAGAAAAATGCCATTCTGTCTCCAAGATTAGAACAGTGAAAGCGAAGGTATAAACGTGTGCACCCCGTCAAGAAGGCTATAAAATCTTCATTATACATAGCATCTGTAAAATCATTAAACACCCAAACTTTTCTACGGGAGTGACAAAGATTGTCCTACAAACTGAAATACTAAGCAAGTTGTGAACCATGGACAAAATGTGGACTTATATACTCTATTTACGGGTAGATCTAAGAATTTGCTTCATGAAAACTTTATCTGGAATGAATCTGGCAGCAGCCTGGAAATATACTAATGAATGGCTTCTACATAAGAGAAGAATGATCTACTTGCACAACAGAATGCGTGAAAATTAAGTTAGATTTAATAGATCTTAGAACAAAAATAGAATTAAACACAAACAGCTTCTTTTTTTTTTTACGCAGAAAAGTTTGAACGACGGATTAACAGTCATGCAAGTATGCCCGCTAATCTAGGTTTGCCTGTAAACTCCTTTAAAAATTGGATTAATTTAAATCCCTTAAGATAATTGCTCCCCCAAACAAAAAAAAAAAACTCTATTGAGATAAAATCAATAAGGATAAAACAATTTAAAAAAAGAAAAAGGAAAACGAAAGATGGATTCATCATTGGAATCAAAATTTCCAAAAATTCAAAGAAATCTCAGAAAAATTATCGGCACGTTAACCAACAAACTTGCCGAAACAATTAGGGATCGTTTTCGGTAACACTCAAAGCTCACTCGCCAAAAAAGAAAATTCGATTTTAAAAAGAAAGGACGTCTTCTAGCTTCAGAGAGAGTAGATAAAGACATAAGCGAATAAAGAAGAGTCATTAAAAAAAATTATAGACTAGAGAGAGCAGATCGGTGAGACTAGTACAAGTGTGGAAGATAGAAAATATTTTTATTCTTTTAGGGAAAAAAAAGGTAAACACGGGGGGAAAAAAGAGAAAAAAAAATAAAGTTGGAGCTTAGTTACCAGAAGTAGAATGGCAGGTATTGCCCCGCTCGAGACCTTGAGAAATCCTCCTAACAGCAACAAATGAACCTCCTCTATCGTCCATTATCACGCCTCGTTTCTCCTATCTCCTTCTCTGCTTTCACATACACTTCATCATTTCCATCCTCTTCCTTTCTTCTTGGAAACCCTAACAGACAACTTCTAGGCTTCTCCAAAATTCAAAACTGCAATCAAAGAGAGAAGAGAAACCGAATTAAACTCTGATTAAGAAAAAACTGAAAATGCATTCGAATTTTACTCAGATGGCAAGGATGTGACATAATCAAAGCCAAATAGTGCCGAAACAATCAAGAAAGCGACCACGACGAACCAGAACGTGAAATGCAGGTAAAATCAAGAGGAAACCGGATCGAAACAAGCCAGAACTGAATCAAACGGAACAGAAACGTTGATATCTTCGTCAGATACAATGTTTGGTTAGGCTGCGGACAAAAAGGGAAAAAATGTAAGCCAATAGTGTTTCGAAAAAGTAAAGTACAGTGAAGCTCCTCCGATCAGTGGCTACCTAGATTCTAGAAAAAGAAAAAGAATCTTGAGAGAAAAAATCTAGAAAATCTTTAAACGATAAAAGAAAAAAAAAAGTTAGCTTGAGAGCATCAAAACCAAACAGTACCGAAACAATCAGCAAAGCAACCACGACGAAATAGAACGCGAAATGCAGGTAAAATCAGAAAACCAGCCAGAACTGAATCAAATGAAACCTAAACGTTGATTTCTTCGTTAGAAACAATGCTCGATCAGACTGCAGACAAAAAAAAATTAAGCCAATAGAGTTTCGAAAAGTAAAGCATAGTGAAGCTCCGATCAGTGGCTACCAAGATTCTTGAAAAAAAAAAGAAAACAAGAAAGCATCTCCGGAAAAAAAAATCTTGAGAATCTATACATGATAAAAAATAAAAATGGCTAGGGTTAAGAGATCTAAGAATCGACGGTATCCATTGCAAGCCACGGAGCTCTCTCTGCCCTTATTTTGCGCTCTCTTGCATCTGTTACTTTCGGTGTTTGTTTTTTTTTTTTTTTTTTGGCGAGAGCCTGGGTGTGGATATATATTTTTTGACGAGAGGCAGAAGGGTTTTACTTAGAGAACTTGTAAACTGATTTAATTTGATAAATTATTATATTTTATTTTCTTCGTTGCTCCCTTTTACAAAAGGCATCGTGAAATGATTGTCATTGGTTTGTGCTTTTGAACAGTTAAAATTGACTCTAACGGGAAAGGCAAGAGTGCTTGGGTTGGGCCAACTGATTAGGTACTTTAGTTTTTTTTTTTTTCTCTCTCAAACAACTTGTCACTGGATTTATTCCTTCTTCTTCTTCTTCTTCTTCTTTTTAATAAAATGAAGATAATGCAGTATCCAAAGTTAGGGTGGAGAAAAAAAACTCAATTTAAACTGTAGTTGATTTGATTACTTTTAAATTATTTATTTCGTTTGATTTTTTATAAAATAAAATATTATTTCAAATTAAATTTTACTTTTAATTAATTTTAATCTTTATAAGATAATAATAAATTATTAAAATTTAAAATATAAATCAAATATTAGTAATTGATGGAATTCGACCAGATTTGGTTAATTTAACTTTGATATTTTAAAAACCAAATTATTGTATAATAATTATAATTCTTTTAAAAATTAATCCTAGGTTGAAAGATGTTTAAATCGTTATTGAAAAATAAATTAAAGTAAATGCAATTCTATATTTATTGTTTTTTTATCATGAATTTTATTATAAATTTTTGAACTTTTAAATAAGAGAATAATGCGTTTCAACGCACTCGAACCTATAATTTCTTGCACTGACAATAATGTTGATGCCAGTCGAGTTAAAACTCAGTCTACATATTATTTTTAATCATGAACTTAGAATATGATATGTAACTCATAATTAAATTATTTGAAATTTTTCTAAATTTAATCGAAGAGAAATAAATAGGCTTATTCTTCATTTGGCTTAAAATTATTACGTGTAAATTGATTCTTTTTTGAAAAATCTTATACCTCAAATTATTATGTCATAATAAATAGATGAGGATGGAACTAAGGGAAAAGATACATAATTAAGCATCTCCGCTCGTTTTAGCATGATTTTGTTATCATATTAGTCTAACCAACGTGCATACCAAGCAAATTTGAAAATATACTTAAAACGGGTTAATAATTTATAGAAATATGAATAAATTTTAAATATTATTATATGTCTATTTTTTATTATAGTTTAAATGAAACACATGTTACTCTTTGAACATTATTTGTGGAGTTTAAAACTTCATGGATAATTTATCAAATAATTTATAGGTCTAATTAAATAATTTAACGATGTGAATAAATTTTGTTGATACACAATATGGTGTTGAAAGTTAGTGGTGGTTCAAATAGTGTATCAAAAGTTGCTAGTGTTAGTTTTGGATTATTTGGAGAGTTCTGATGAGGTTTGGGCATAGTATTGGCAATGGTGAAATAAGTTGGAGTCTTTTTTACGAGGAGTTTATATAAATGAGGAGCTTGACGTGAGTTCTTTTGGACAAGTATCCTACTATATAGGGTTGGTAGTAAAGTCATGAAATGTTTTACTAGGATGTGATAAGATACAACTTGATAATACTCTGAAAAATTGGTGGTAGAGTAATGGGAGGCTTCATTGGATGTGACAAGAGGAGTCTTCAAATAGATCATGGTGTGATCTTGCCGTGGTACATGTGGCAAGCATACAAGGGAATTTAGTTGGACAAGCCATCTTTGATCAAAGTGGTTGGTTTCCACAAGGTACTTTTGGCAAGATGGTTATGTATAACACTTGCCTCTTAGTTAAAGGAAATGTTATAAAGTGACATTCCTCGATACAACGCTTCTTAGCGAGATGTCTTTTCTGATGGAGGTTTATCATATTAATGTTGGTGAGCCTAAAAGGGCGAACTTAAAGAGGCAATACCTGAAAAGGTAAAATTGTTATTTTGATGAGGGAGATACCATGTCGGTGTAGGAGTTACTTGAGGCATATACAGAACACGTAAGGTATAACTAGCTCTTCAATATTTGGTTTTATGTAGTACACACAAATTTTGAGTCAAAATTTGACTTGAAAATTTGGAGTCTAATTTTATTATCAACTTTGAAAAGAGTACAATCTTTGGAAGTTTCTTGAATACAAAGAAATCCTTTGATTCTTCTCTCTGGTTTGGCTTCAATCCAAGGGTCGTCTAGGCTTAATCTTGGATGGATGTCGGTTGTTTCAAGCGTCGTGTTGACTTGCTCTTGAAATGAATTTGGAAAAATCTTGCTTGGGAAAAATTTTTTTTATTTGGATTCCAAGATTGTTGAGACTTGATCTTGAATCAATAATGTCCACTTTAAATGTCGTCGAGATTTGATCTTGAAAATAAGTATAACCTTATTTCTTCAGTTGAATCGCATCAAAAGGTAATTTTTTTTCAAAAACGACTTTTGATTTCCTCGGTTAAACTAAATCAAAATGTGGCTTTTCTTCAAAACTTATATGGCATTTGTCAGAATTTTTTCAAGTTATTTAGTTTGTTTAGAGACTTTTTCAGAAAACTTTGAACTTTTGAATTAGTAAAATTATCAAATGGCTTAGAGGTGACCCTATTTATAGTGTCAGTTAGTGAAATAAAATTTCTGGTTTGTATAATGTTTTGCATAGGAACAAAAAAAATTCATTTACTGAAATAATAAGTCCAACAAAGAAACACATTATATGATTTCGTCCAAAAAAGGTGATTGGAGAAAAGGGAACAAAATTACCGAGTGAAGGAAAAAAAGGAGAGAAACGTCACATGGGATGTTTGTTGAATTGTTTGGGGGTGAAATGGACCAAAGGCATAATGGCCTCAGAGTTCATTTATGTGGGAACTCACACTAACATCATTTGTACTTTGCCTTTGCTTATGATAAATACTAGCTCCAAATTATAGTCATGGTCCACACGCATGGCTGTCCCCTCTCCCAACAAAGTGGTGCACCTTTACGTGGCTCTCAAATTTGCATGTACCTTTTCCAAGTCCAAAGAAAAGATGCAAGCTTTTTAGGAAGCCTTTTCTTCTTTTATTATTGGAAACTTTTGGTCATGCATTTTATAATATTTTAAGAACTAAACTCCCAAATTTCAGTTCTAATTAATCCTCTAATGTATGATAGAGAATTTCATTGATGAATTAACGTTCCACATTTGAGAGCTCCTTTTCGAACATGTTTTCCATCCCCTACCACCTCCCCCAATCAAGCTTTAATGCATTTTTTTTTATAATGGACATCAAAAGGAGCAACTTATGGGTGCAGATAGATATAGTGAAACTTTATAATTGATAGACAAACCATGAAGGATCTAATTCAACTTAGCCTACCTTTAGATTCCATCATTTTCAATGTGACGGCTATGAAGGAAATATAATTTTAATAATTTTGATTTATTTATTATGTACATATACATATTTTTCTCTAATGTTCTTATCTTAACACTACCACTCAAGAGTGAAACTAGAATAGAGTTTAAGAGGACAAAAATGATTAATAAATTTTGAGAGGTTAAAGTACAAATTTACCGTCATATTAATTTATAATTGCATAAATTTTAAAGGAACTAAAATGATAATTTTATCACGGTGGAGGCCAAGGCCACTGCCTGGCCCTACCCTTGTCTCCACCTCTACTTACCGTTTAAAGTACACAATCTCACTAATAGTATTATTTTTCAATTTCATTTCCTATCCAAATAAACCCTTCTAAAAAGTAAAAAATAATCAAACACTTCACTTAGTTTATATAATAATCTTTAAAATATGTCGTTTAAATTTTGACATCTTCATCAACCCCTTCTTTTATCATGACATTTCTTTTTGCAAAAGAAAAAAAAAAGGATTTACTAGCTTCAAAGTTCAAATGCATGTGACTTGGTGAGGACCATTGTATATAATAAGCAAAAGTTACCAAATTGAGTGGGAAAAAGGAATTGGCATCTTGCTTGGCAAAAAGATTTCCGAAGAACATTGTTAGGTAAAGCTATCCAAAAGTTTATAAATCTACTTTTATTTTTTCCAACTAAGCATGTCACTATAATGGGTGAGACCTATGGCTGGACAACAAGCTTGTGGACAAAACAATCGTGGTCACTACCACCAATCTTGTAGATGAGCCTTTAGGGTCTTGCCAATTGCCCATCCCTTCTTACACAATCATTTTTTTTAAAGCTATGGGATATTTTCCTTTTGGGTGAGTTAGGCCTTTCAACATTCATATATATTTCTAAGTTTGTTATCCATCCACAACAAACACAATTATTCACTTAAATCCACTTCTCTTTGGTTGATGTGTCATCATTTGATTCACTAATAGTACATAAAATTATCAACCAAAATGAAGCTTAGTGGATTTAAACGTGTTGAGGGGGGACCGACTCCTCCAGGAGAAGTTTTCGAAGTGTCATATTTGAGGACGCCAACTCGATCCCTCAACAATGATAAGTATTGTCCCTCGATGGAGGGTTTTGTCCCCCTCAACGCCAAAGTGGTACCATATACCCCAACAATTGACCTATATACAATAGGCCAGGGGTTCGAATCTCACCAAGAGCGAAATGCTCATGTCACCCGCATCGCCTCTTGGTGGGTGGTCATACGTTCACGTACGATCAAAGCGCTCCTCTTTGTAAACTATACACGACTCTCTATGGAGGAGGGGCAAAACCATTCCCTGGGGGATAATATATTCCATTGTTGAGGGATTGGGTTGACAATCCTGAAGATGACTGTAATACCCAATTTTAGCCCGGGCTCACATATGGAAACATAATTTTCAAGGATATGTAATCTTAGATATGATATGCAATCTTAGATATGATTTATGCAATCTTAGAAGATATGATTTTGTAATCTTAGAGATTTAATTTGTAGATACCTTTTAATCTTAGCCGTTGATGTAATTAATCTGTACCGTTGGATTTGGGGAGGCTCAACTATAAATAAATGCCTCACTTTATTGTAAAGGGGGGAAGTTGGGAGTAATAATAATTCTTAAGAGTATTCCCTCAAATTTCTCTTTCTCTTGCATTTTTATTTTCTTTGGCGTGTTCAATAGGGTCCTTTCGACTTCATTTATTTGCGGATTTAGGCCCAGAATTTATGTCAAAGCTCGATTTAGTTTTTTTATTTATTATTTATTATTTATTTTTATTGAATTTGATTTTCTTATTATTAAGTTATTATTATTGTTATTATTATCACTATTATTATTATTATTATTATTATTATTATTATTATTATTATTATTATTACTATTTTTTACAATAATATATATACATACATTTGTTTAAAAACTTTTATAAACACATGCACATATTATATATTATTATTATTATTATTATTATTATTATTATTATTATTATTATTATTCTATTTTCATAACTTTTATATACATATATATACATTTAAATTTTATATACATATACATTTTTATTTCCTAACTTTTATATGCATATATATACTTTTATATATTTTTACTTTGATAAATATGTATATACGTATGTTTTCTTATATTATTCTTCATAATTTTTTTATATATATTTTCTAAATTAATTAATTTTAATATATGTAATTATCTTTTTATAATCTATATATATGTATATAATTTTTTTATATATGTACATGCATATATTTTGTACCCTTTTTCTCTTTATATTTTTTTGTTTATTTCCTTCTTTTGTTTATCAATTTATGTTTTCATTTATATTTTAAAAGCATGTTTTTTATTTCGCTCATTTATTTGATGCTTTGCATGTTATTGATTTATTTTATTGATTTATTTGTTTGTTTATATTATTTCTATGCCATTGTTGTATTTATTACTATTGTATTTGTTATCACGATATTTATACATACATTATAACATTACATTATCTTTTACTCGAATTCAAAAATGGAAAATTTTCAAAATAAAGATAATACTCGTATTTAGGATTTTCCAGAAAATTGAGCCCTAACGTATTGGGTTCCGATTTTCTTCGTAAAATCTAACAATCGAGGATTGTTCTTTAATCAAACAAAATAAAACTTGTCATCGGGAATTCAATATGTTGTGTCCTAACATTTGGATGTGACACGTTGATTTCTCGAGATAAAGATTTTTTTTAAAAATATATATAAAGGAAATATTGAATGTTTGGAATTTTAAGAAATCGTGCCCTAACGTATTGGGCTGCGATTTCTTCATAAATTTTAAACAATTAAATATTTTCTTAAATTTTATTATACGAGTTTTTTAGACCAACTCATCTTGAAGAGAATAAAATGTTGTGCCCTAACGCATTGGGTGTGATATTTTTCTTTTCAAAAAGAGAAAGTCTTAATAAATAGTTTCATTTAACTAAGGATAGTATTTTTTTTTAAACTCTCGACTTTAAGACATTAATTAATCAATTTGGTACCAATTTTTGGGCTTTACGAGGGTGCTAATCCTTCCTCGTATGTAACTGACTCCCGAATCCGTTTTTCTGAAACTCGTAGACCAAAGCTATTTTTTAGGTGATCCAATCACACCTTAATAAAAGATTGGTGGCGACTCCCAAATTTTTTTTTAAGTCGACAACTAATTTTTGTTTTTTTCCAAAAATAAAAAATGGTTTCGACAACTTGGCGACTCCGCTGGGGACTTTTTAAAAAAATAAGAGAGTCGAGCCACAAAGTTGATTAATTTTTGTCTTATGGTCGAGAAAATATTGTTTTTAAAAAAATTCATGAGATCCTTTTGCATTCATTATTTTCTTGCTTAATTGATCTTTGCATTATACATTACATGAGTTGAATGATTTTATCCTTTTAAGTGGGAGTGAGAAACTATTCCTTCATGAGCTTTTCACCTCCGTATAGGATAGTGGATCGCTTTTGGAATACATCGGTACCTATGCCTTCGTGAGATTATCATCTCCGTATAGTCATAGGGAAAATGTGTTCCCCTGAACCGAACTTGATCTATATGAGCCTATAATGGGTGAAGATCGAGGAATCTGCTGGTTCGGGTACCCTTACTTTAGAACCGAACCGCATATAATGAGTCTTAGGAGCCTACCCTAGGTAGAACCACACCGAATGCCTAGAGGTCACCCGAAAACTTGGTTTAAATTTACGATCATTTTGTAGTATTTTGTCTATTTTTGTTACGATTATAATTACTTCGGTTTGTAATTACTTTATTGGTTTGAATTTTGATGTTTCTGCATATTGCATTACATAACCACTCGATTATATCCTTTTAAGTGGGAGTGAGAAGCTATTTCCTTCGTGAGGTCTTCACCTCCGTGCAGGATAGCGGATTGCTTTCGGGATACATCCATACCTATGTCTTCGTGAGATTTTCATCTCCGTGCAGCCATAGGGAAATGTATCCCCCTGAACTGAACTTGGTCCGTATGAGCCTATAATGGTTGATGATCAAGGAATCTGCTAGTTCAGGTACCCTTACCTTAGAGCCAAACTACATATAGTGAACCCTAGTTGCCCACCTTAGGAATAATTACACCAAACCCTAGTGGTTTCCCGAGTAGATGCTCAATTTGTTTCTTTCTTGCTTGCTTTTGTTTTGCACTAACCTGTTCCGTTTTGTTATGGTTATGATTGCATTGCATTTTCATCATAGAAAGAGGTGTTGATTCACGTTTAGTATCTAAATAAAGAGCTTATCATAAGAAAATAGATTTCTTAATAAAATGGGAGATAATACGGTCGTCCAAATATAGTCCGAGAAAACGTAACGAGAGAAAGATGATGGTCTAAGGGAGGACTACGCAACTTTGCTTCGTTGCCCGAGGATTCAAGTTGATAAAGATTATTCGAGAGTCGTCAACCTCCCGACCTTTTAAAAAGAAGCCAACGAGCATTACGAGGATGAATGAGCAACAATTTGCTGCTAGGATCAAGCAAAAATGAGATAGAAAAGACACCTTTTTTGGAAAGTTTACGAGATTTTAACATCCGGATATGAAGAAAGGGATTGATGTCTTCACCTGGAGTATGAGGGCAAGGCCGTATAAATATCCATTTTATGTAAAGAGATTTGTTTTCTAGAAAAGTTGTTCTAATAGAATTGAATTAAAATCAACGCCTCTCTTCTTTTGCATTCATGGCATTCATTGCATTAGCTTTGCATTACATCATATACATTAAGTCTCACAAAATGACTCTAAAATTTTGGCAGTTATCCTAGAATATCGGTACACGAGGAAAAAACAAAATAATGGACCAAAGATTGGAAAGACCTGAACAACTCCAAAGGGAGAGGTAGGACCAGCTACTGCTGCAAGAGCGTTAGCTAAGGTCCAACAAAATATGATGGACAATAAAAAATGAAGGAGTTAAAAGAAACGTTCACATCAATGTCATACATGAAGACAACTGAAAAGGGACTTTGTTAGACATCTACCCTTATAAACTTGGGAGTGTTCTGAATAATCGGATTGCAGAAGAAATCCCTGTAGTATTTAGAGCTTACTTAGAGTAATATTCAGAACACACTTGTTGCTTTCAGCCTAGAGGCAATAAGAACTCATTTGTGAAATAGGCTAATGTCTGAACGTCATTATTTTAATGAAATGCATCTTTGCGATCATTTTTGAGCCAATATTCTTTCATTCTTTACGAATAATTATTTTTTATCTTTCATTCTATTGGATTATCTTCCAAATAAATCTTTCATTCATAATCATACTGTATAGATTCTTAAATTCATACATTCTTTGTATAATCTTTTGTACCTACAATAGGTCCCTGGATATCAACGAAATTAGTGACACTGCTACAAACTCAGAATCTCCTTTTGAGCGAGACATGTGTTTAGAGGGATCTCAAGACTTTGAAGATGACATAGATTGTAGCCTATTTCCGGACTTGTTAAGGATGGTAAAACAAGTCGAGAAACAGATCTTACCCTACAAAGAATCATTGGGATACATGACTTCTCCTTATGTGGGGCATGAAGGTCATTTGGTCGATCTCGCCAAAAGAATCTGACGGTCATCGATTCATCTTTGTGGTCGTCAATTACTTTACTAAATGGGTGGAAGCTGCTTCATATGCTAATGTCACAAAGTCGACAGTTAGCAAATTCGTGAAGAATCATATGTCAGTATGGAACGCCAAAAGGATCATATCTGACAATGTACTAAATTTGAACAACAGCACAATATCAAAAATTTGCAGTCTGTTCACGATTAATGTCATATTGCCCAAAAAAAAAGATGGCACAAAAAAAACTCTACCGGGGCAATGCTTTTCTCTTGGGCCCATCGCGATTTTGCCTATTGAAGACATGATTCTTTCTCTCTGAGTTTTTAGATCCAATTCCGATTGAAGAGGAATGTTCAAAGTTATCCATCATGATCAAATGCACCAAAAACAAATGATGCGAGCTCACAAAAAAGGTCCGCCCTAGAGAATTCCTTGAGAGGGACATGGTATTGAAGAAAATCCTTTCCATAAAAAAAGAACTTTATCCCAAGCTGGGAAGGAACTTATGTAGAAGGCCTTATCTGGAAAAGCGTCAATTTTTATCAGAAGGATAACAAGGACACGTCTAATCCTATGAGTTCAGATTCAATCAAAAAATATTTCAAAAAAAAAAGAAAAGAAAAAAAGAGAGGCCAAGGTGAAAATCCGCAAAGGACGCCTTGAGACCAAAGGGGATTTGAGTTGAAAACCCGAAAAGGGCGGCTTAAATTTTGATCAGAATGGGACATGATGTGATTAGAGCAGCTCAAATTTTGATCAGATTGAGGCATGTTGTGATCTTACTATACCTGAATCAACAGGAAAGGGTAGGCGACATCTTAGGACATCGACGAAGTACTGTAGATCTCCTAAACACATGACAAACTCAGAATGGTCTTTAAAAAGTTTGTACAGAGAAGCTCAAGCTGCGATATCTGGGGCACCCAATTTTCATACTATTTATATTGAATTTGTTGTTCTTGGAATACTTCATTCTTTCCCAAGATACACATTCCCAATCAATTTCTTTGTTATCCTTATTTACTATTTTTTGATAATCTATTCTTTTCGAGTTATGCTCAGAACCATTTGTATTCTCATCCATTGTTATACCCTTTTTACAAGCATGTTGATTGGAATAATGATTAATGGACTAATAAAACTTTCTCAAGGGAAGTTTGGCATATTACTCTAGAATTTTCTAAATAATACAGGAACCTGAAACAAGACTATTGTTTAGAACGCACCATGTTTAAAGGTTGGAAATCTGAAAAGGAAGAGTCTAAATTAGGACTTTCTCTTTGGATTTTGTTGTTAAAAACATTGACTGAACAAAATGACAAAGCTTAAATAAACAAGTAAGCAATGATCACCAGACAGTAGGAAGAGGTTTCCTCGGAGAAGAAAGCCTTCATTTATGCATGAGCCTTTAGTACGATACCATGGGAATGGTGTAAGGGACCAGAGAGATTTAGATCATGTATCCTTGAATTGTGATAGGAGAGGATCGAGAAAAAACCATATATTTCTACCTTTCGGTTACAGTGGGAGGATGATGGTACAAATTTTGCGCCCCAATGGATTGAACTTTGAGGTTTACAGTGGGGGGCAACCTGACTAAATGTTTCTTCAGAAAAGGCAACCAAGCAAGAAAGCGTTGTAGCACATCAGTGTTAAAGCCTTAATAAACTTCGAGCAATGACACCCTAAGTGGGATCATTCTCGAAAAAAAATTATTATTAAAAATTATGAATTCGTGCAAGCACCATTCACACATGTCTAGTTAGGAGCATTTGATTCATTTTATGACATCCTAGTCATTAGGCATAATTAGGTTAATTATACAAGTCATGTTCCCAGAGAGCAGATCAGTGAAGATAAAAGATCTTACCTTCCTGCACCGACAGCGAAGCAGATCGAAGACACCAACCTTGCCTCCCTGGGTTACAACGGAGCAGGTTAAAAATAGCAGATCTTGCCTTCCTGCACCGACAGCGAAGCAGATCGAAGACACCAACCTTGCCTCCCTGGGTTACAGCGGAGTAGGTTAAAAATAGCAGATCTTGCCTTCTTGCACCGACAGCGAAGCAGATCGAAGATACTAGCCTTGCCTCCCTAGGTTGCAGCGGAGCAGGTTAAAAATAGCAGATCTTGCCTTCTTGCACCGACAGTGAAGCAAATCGATGACACCAGCCTTGCCTCCCTAGGTTGTAGCGGAGCAGGTTAAAAATAGCAGATTTTGCCTTCCTGCACCGACAGCGAAGTAGATCGAAGACACCAGCCTTGCCTCACTAGGTTGTAGCGGAGCAGGTTAAAAATAGCAGATCTTGCCTTCCTGCACCGACAGCGAAGCAGATCGAAGACATCAGCCTTGCCTCACTAGGTTGTAGCGGAGCAGGTTAAAAATAGCAGATCTTGCCTTCCTACACCGACAGCGAAGCAGATCGAAGACACCAGCCTTGCCTCCCTGGGTTGTAGCGGAGCAGGTTAAAAATAGCAAATCTTGCCTTCTTGCACCGACAGCGAAGCAGATCGAAGACATCAACCTTGTCTCCCTGGGTTGTAGCGGAGCAGGTTAAAAATAGCAGATCTTGCCTTCCTGCACCTACAGCGAAGCAGATCGAAGACACCAGCCTTGCCTCCCTTGGTTACAGCGGAGCAGGTTAAAAATAGCAGATCTTGCCTTCCTGCACCGACAGTGAAGCAGATCGAAGACACCAGCCTTACCTCCCTGGGTTGCAGCGAAGCAGGTTAAAAATAGCAGATCTTGTCTTCCTGCACCGATAGCGAAGCAGATCGAAGACACCAGCCTTGCCTCACTAGGTTGTAGCGGAGCAGGTTAAAAATAGCAGATCTTACCTTCTTGCACCGACAACGAAGCAGATCGAAGATACTAGCCTTGCCTCCTTAGGTTGCAGTGGAGCAGGTTAAAAATAGCAGATCTTGCCTTCCTGCACCGACAGCGAAGCAAATCGAAGACACCAGCCTTGCCTCCCTAGGTTGTAGCGGAGCAGGTTAAAAATAGCAGATCTTGCCTTTCTGCACCGACAGCGAAGCAGATCGAAGACACCAGCCTTGCCTCACTGGGTTGTAGCGGAGCAGGTTAAAAATAGCAGATCTTACCTTCCTACACCGACAAATGAAGCGGATCAAGACACCACCTTGCCTCCACAGGTTGTGGCGGGCGAGTTAAAAATAGCAGATCTTGCCTTCCCGCACCGACAATGAAGCGATCGAAGACACCACCTTGCCTCCACAGGTTACAATGGAGCGAGTTAAAATAGCAGATCTTACCTTCCTGCACCGACAATGAAGCAGATCGAAGACACCGGCCTTGCCTCCCTGGGTTGCAGCGAAGCAGGTTAAAAATAGTAGATCTTGTCTTCCTGCACCGACAGCGAAGCAGATCAAAGACACCAGCCTTGCCTCCCTGGGTTGTAGAGGAACAGGTTAAAAATAGCAGATCTTGCCTTCATGCACCGACAGCGAAGCAGATCGAAGACACCAACCTTGCCTCCATGGGTTGTAGCGGAGCAGGTTAAAAATAGCAGATCTTGCCTTCCTGCACCGACAGCGAAGCAGATCGAAGACACCAGCCTTGCCTCCCTGGGTTGCAGCGGAGTAGGTTAAAAATAGCAGATCTTGCCTTCCTGCACCAACAGCGAAGCAGATCGATGACCCCAACCCTATCTCCCTAGACAGCAGTGGAATAGGTTGAAGATTGTGAATCCTATCTCACTGAGCAACAGTGGAGTAGGTTGAAAATAGCAGATCTTGCCTTCCTGTACTGGCAGTGAAGCAGATCGAAGGCATCAGTCTTATCGCCTTGACGTTGCAATGGAAAAGATTGAAGCCACAACGGCGAATCTTACTTCTCTGGCGTTGTAACGGAGCAGATTGAAGCCACGACGACGAATCTTATCTTCTTGGCGTTAAGGCTTGGATTAGCTGAAGTGGAGCGGATTGAAGCTGTGGGCAGCGAATCCTATCTCTTTGGCATTACAGTGGAGCAGATTGAAACCACGACGATGAATCTTACTCCCCTGGTGGTGTAGTGGAACAGATTGAAGCTACGACGGCGAATCTTGTTTCCCCAACATTGCAATTTAAAAGACTAAAGATGGCGAATCTTATCTCCCTAAAGTTGCAGTGGAGCAGATTAAAGCCAATAATCCTATCTCCCTGAAGTTGCAGTGGAGCGGATTAAAACCACAGATCTTATCTCTCTGAAGTTGCAGTAGAGTAGATCATATCGGGTCTTATCTCCCTGAAGTTGCAGTGGAGTAGACTCAAGAAAGCAAGTCTTATCCTCCTGAAATTGCAGTGGGGCAGACTAAATAAATAAATCCTGTCTCCCTAAGTTGTAGTGGAGTGGATTAGAGTGATAGATTTTATCTTTCTGAAATTACAGTTAAGCAGATTAAAAGTTACGAGTCACCTGTCCTATCTCTCCGACGTTGCGGTGGAGTGGATCGAGACACCAATTCTTATACCTCTGAAGATGCAGTAGAATGGATGTGGCTGCTTGAAGAAGAAGAGCACCAAGATCCAGTGTGACCGGACAAAAATTGGCCATTTCTAAAGTCTTTGCTCCGTTCCTGTTACACGACAACAAGCAAAGAGGGGCAGCTGTAATACCCAATTTTAGCTCGGGCTCACATATGGAAACATAATCTTCAAGGATATGTAATCTTAGATATGATATGCAATCTTAGATATGATATATGCAATCTTAGATATGATTTATGCAATCTTAGAAGATATGATTTTGTAATCTTAGAGATTTAATTTGTAGATACCTTTTAATATTAGCCGTTGATGTAATTAATCTGTACCGTTGGATTTGGGGAGGCTCAACTATAAATAGATGCCTCTCCCTTCATTGTAAAGGGGGAAAGTTAGGAGTAATAATAATTCTTAAGAGTATTCCCTCAAATTTCTCTTTCACTTGCATTTTTACTTTCTTTGGCGTGTTCAATAGGGTCCTTTCGACTTCATTTATTTGCGGATTTAGGCCCAGAATTTATGTCAAAGCTTGATTTAATCTTTTTTATTTATTCTTTATTTTTATTAAATTTGATTTTCTTGTTATTAAGTTATTATTATTGTTATTATTATCATTATTATTATTATTACTATATATACACATACACATATTTTTTTACAATAATATATATACATACATTTGTTTAAAAACTTTTGTAAACACATGCACATTTTATATATATATTATTATTCTATTTGCATAACTTTTATATACATATATATACATTTACATTTTATATACATATACATTTTTTATTTCCTAACTTTTATATGCATATATATATATACTTTTATATATTTTTATTTTGATAAATATGTATATACGCATGTTTTCTTATATTATTCTTCATAATTTTTATATATATTTTTCTAAATTAATTAATTTTAATATATGTAATTATTATTAGTTGTTTATATATATATGTAATTATCTTTTTTATAATCTATATATATGTATATAAATTTTTTATATATGTACATGTATATATTTTGTACCCTTTTTCTCTTTATATTTTTTGTTTATTTCCTTCTTTTGTTTATCAATTTATGTTTTCATTTATATTTTAAAAGCATGTTTTTTATTTCGCTCATTTATTTGATGCTTTGCATGTTATTGATTTATTTTATTGATTTATTTGTTTGTTTATATTATTTCTATGCCATTGTTGTATTTATTACTATTGTATTTGTTATCATGATATTTATACATACATTATAACATTACATTATCTTTTACTCGAATTTAAAAATGGAAAATTTTCAAAATAAAGATAATACTCGTATTTAGGATTTTCAAGAAAATTGAGCCCTAACGTATTGGGTTCCGATTTTCTTCGTAAGATCTAACAATCGAGGATTGTTCTTTAATCAAACAAAATAAAACTTATCATCGGGAATTCAATGTGTTGTGTCCTAACGTATTGGATGTGACACGTTGATTTCTCGAGATAAAGATTTAAAAAAATATATATATATAAAAGAAATATTGAATGTTTGGAATTTTAAGAAATCGTGCCCTAACGTATTGGGCTGCGATTTCTTCATAAATTTTAAACAATTAAATATTTTCTTAAATTTTATTATACGAGTTTTTTGGACCAACTCATCTTGAAGAGAATAAAATGTTGTGCCCTAACGCATTGGGTGTGATATTTTTCTTTTCAAAAAGAGAGTCTTAATAAATAATTTCATTTAACTAAGGATAGTATTTTTTTTAAACTCTCGACTTTAATACATTATTAATCAATTTGGTACCAATTTTTGGGCGTTACGAGGGTGCTAATCCTTCCTCGTATGTAACTGACTCCCGAATCTGTTTTTCTGAAACTCGTAGACTAAAGCTATTTTTTAGGTGATCCAATCACACCTTAATAAAAGATTGGTGGCGACTCCCAATTTTTTTTAAAGTCGACAACTAATTTTTGTTTTTTTTCAAAAATAAAAAATGGTTTTGACAATGACACTTCAAAATTTTTTTCCAAAAGAACTGATCTCCCCTCAACAAATTGATTTATTTTTTAAAAGTTTTGATGATATATTATCATTTGATCTATTGATAGTGGTCAATGTACCAAAAATGATCTCATATAATATTTATTTTATCTTTAGAAACAAAACAGAAAAACAAATAGTAAACTCAAAACTAAAAAGTTGCAAATATCATTGATGTTAATGTTAACCTTAACTTAATTGTTTTTTTTTTAATAAGATATTATGGACTCATTCAGCTTGAACTTGCTTAAAAAGCAAAGACCTGCCAAGTGCCAAGATACTAAAAGCCAATTGAGGTTAAAACTTAAAGGTTGTTTCACCAAAAACCAAAAGCCAACCAGAGTAGATAAATTCAAACACCTTCCCAACAACAACAACAAAAAGCAAACCTTGATTCCATCATAGCTGGTGAGCAGCTTCAGTCAAATGTCAACCACAAGTTTAAAAAAAAAAAAAAAAAAAGCCAAGATTCCCATTTCCAAAAGAAAAGTTAATTATCAAGCAATAAAGCCTTAATGAATAATATAGCTAAACCTTTCCAAATCAAAGTGGAATTAAAGACAATGAATGATTAATATTGTTTTGTATCACAAATATAGATTACGATATTTAAATACAACAAACCTACTGGATATTGATTACATACATGACTTAAAAGGTTAATTGTTGGTTTTACTTCCTATTTTTACTTTAATTTGACATATTTTGATCTTTTATTTAAAATATTTTATAATAATTAAAAAATAAATAAACTCACAACCAATGGAACATTGATTTTATGGAAAGGTTAACCGCGAAATATCATAAATTCGAGTCTCACTCTATAAACAACGTGTGGATTCTCAATTCTTGTTTATTCTGGTTTATGTCCCAACAATATGAGATCTGTATATATTTATTTGGTTTAGGTCTGGATTTATTTTGGCTAATAATTTGATCATGCTTTATAATTATAAATTTTGTTTATACTTATTTAGATGTATTCTTTGCAATTACAATTGTGATTATACTTGTAGCTTAAAAAATTTACACATATTAATTGAAAAATACATTATGTTAACTTATTGTTATATTAAAATATAATATAATTTATTATTTACTTTAATAATAATTAAAATATATTTTTATGACATTTTCAAAAATTATAATTAATTATAATTTTATTATTTATAATTGAGAATTATTGAATATAAAAAATTAAATAGAATAATTAGGGGTTAGGGTTAGTTTTCATCTAACCTTAGGGGTAAGGGGATATTTTTCAAGACTAAATTTCAAATATGAATGTAACAGAAGGACTAAAACCATAATTTGACCTAAAATCAGACCACGATTCTATTTCTTGAAACCTTTGACCTCAAGGATAGTTAATTAAAAGTGACAAGTCAGCTTGACGTTGGTCTTTTTCTCTGGCCTGCTTCGGTTGTTTAACACTAAAAATGATATTAAGAATTGGCCACAAGATGGACAATAAATTAAAGAGCATCGGATCTCGCCACCACCACCACCGCCATTAAAATCTGATTTAACTAATGGATCTTATATGAATATCTCGATTAGATCACATTAAAGATGGCCTGGGGAAAATTCCATTTCTTATTGGTACTTGCTACAGTATATTGTGTTTGAAAAACAATCCCACCAAGGCAAAAGATTACCCAACATAACCTCATGGTTTGTTTTAGACCGAGTCAAATATGGATATGCCTGCCATCTCAACAACCTCCGGTTTTCAACCCAACGTGGGGAGCTTCTCTTCAATCAATATCTTTGTTGGATGTACCAAGGAATCCTGTAGTGTTTGTTAAGCCATCAATTAAGCAAATATTTTAAAAAAAGAAAATCACATAAGGTTGATATGGTGAGGATAGTTTGTGCATCAAACTATATTTACATGGTCAACACCATCATATACCCATAAACCACATGAATGGGTATAAGATTAGGATCATGATTTAAAGACCAAATAAATTATTGCAGGCAACAATTTGAGGATGTTGGGTGCAGTAAACCCTAAATGGAGAGGGATAGTAATTCGACATAAAGAGAAGAGTAACGTTCAAATGGTGAAGGAGTAGTGAAAAAATATAGGAAGGGGAAGAGAGATAACATATTCACATGGGATGGGGTCTATTAGTAAGATGTGAGTGGGGGGGGGGGGATTTTGAACAAAAAGGCTTGGAAACAAAGGATATGGTGCATGAGAAAGATGTCTCACTTTTCAGGAAACAATTGAACCCATAATCATGGAGGATGGAATGGGGATGTCTTTGCTTTTGCTACGAAATCACCTTTCGGTTTTCTTCCACTAATAAAGTTTGGCCGGTCAGGTACTCAATGTTATGATCAACCACCTAACATCTTGTGTTGTGTTTTAAGCTCAAGTGATCAATTGGATTTGTGGACTATCAAAAGGCTTTGTCAATTGGTTTATGCTGGCCTAAAAATGTTGTTATTATCTGTACTCATATAAAATTTGAGATTTAGTTCTTGGACTTTAAAAATTAAAATTTTAATCATATATTTTTAATTTAAAATCCTAATTAAATTATTATTATCGTTATTAATTTCTATCAAAATTTGTAAACTTACCATGTTTATTTCTTGTCAATCATATGACACGTTATATGAGTACAACCTAATTAAAATTTTAAGTTGATAAATTTGAAAAAAATACTTACGATTTTAATATCTAGATTGAAATTTTGTAATTAGAAAAGTAAGACTTAATTTTTAATTTTTTAAATACATGAATTAAATTTTAAAATTTCTCATAGTATAAAAACTAAAAGCATATTTTTAACCAGTGGCGGAGCCTAAAAAATTTTTGGGGCGAAAATAAATTGTATATTTTACGATAGTAAAATATAATTTCATCATTTTAATAGTTTATATCTTTATAATTTTTAAAATGTTAAATTAATTTTTTTATTTTAAGGAGTCAAAGTAATTTTACTATTACTAATTTAAATTTTATAAATTATAAAATATTTAAATTAAAAATTTACCTTTTTAATTTTAAGGGAGTATGAGGCTGGTCGCTGATTTTAACCAAATGGTTCTCGGTGCTGTCGGTCTTAGCTGAAATCTGAAAATGTTGTGCACAAGCAACATGCCCATCCACTTCATGGGTTAAGGTGTTTTTTTGTTTCTGTGAAAATAGTTTTTCCGGAAAATGATAAATTTAGCTAAGCAGTGTCTAAATAAATATTCATGTTTTTATTATTAAAATATTTTATTTTATATTATAAAACATTTATTATTAGATATTTATAAATTATAATCTATATATTTATTCTTAAAATATTAAAATAAAATATTAAGAATGTGATTTAAAATTTTAAAATATTATTAATGTTAGAATTTATTATTAAAATAAACTTTTAATATTAAATGATTTTATTAAAATAATATATAACATTAATTATATTAAATATTATATATGGATATGTATATTTAATAATATTGAAAATTATAATATTTGAATATTTAATTTTTTTTAAAAATAAATTTAAAATTTTATTATGAATATTGTTGACATTGGAATCGACTCCTCTAAGAGAAATTTTCGAAGTGTCGTCCTATAAGCAACTAATCTGGACTGTCAACAATTGAAGGTATTGCCCTCGTGTCGCGATTTTGTCCCCCGACCTCTGTAGAGAGTCGAGTACGGTTCACAAAGGCAGGTGCCTTGGTCGGTGGAGATCAATACTTGCAAGACTTGAGATACATGTTAATAATTATGGAGGTACTTGGGTGCGTTCTAGCTCGAACCATCAGCCTTGGTACCTCCATAATTATCCATACGCCCAATACTAACATGTATTCCAAGTCTTGCAGAAATCGATTCCCACCAATCGAGGTGTCCCCCTCCATGAACCATACACGGCTCTCCGCAAAGGTTGGGGGACAAAATCTAGACTTGACAATACCTTCGGTTGTTGAGGGTAGCACCGACTGCTTGATGGATGACACTTCGAAGACACCTCCTAAAGGAGTCACCCACCCTCCTCCGTGAATCGTACACAGCTCTCTGCGGACGCCAATGGACAAAACCCTGACATGGAGACAATAACTTTGGTTGTTGAGAGCAATGTCGACAACCTGATAGACGACACTTCAAAGACTTCTCTCGAAGGAGTTGAGTTGACCCCTCAACAAATATAATAATATTTGGCTTGATTTAAATTATTTTTTATACAAAAACCATGCCACTCATATGGATTCTTTTCCACATCATTAATTTAGTTTTTCAAAAAAAAAAGTCAACTAAAAAAGGACTTATTCTTCGTTGACCAAATTAGTTTTCACGAAACAAATACAAGAAAATATTTTTTTAGTACCACTATTAATTAAACCTAAACTATTCTTGGGAAAGGCAAATGTGCGATCAATAGGCTACAACTTAGGGTTCATATAAAAAAAATATTTTAGATAAGTTATTTTCAACGAAAACACACACCCTAAATTCCCTGACAGATGCCTGTTTTATAGGATAAATTGTAAATTAGTCTCTTTATTATAAAAGTGAGCAATCACTAAAATAATAATAATAATAATAATAATAATAATAATTCTACCAACAAGTGTTGGGTGAAGTAGTAAAGCACATTACATTTTTAAGGGGAGATGTAAGTTCAAACCTTAGAAACAACATTATTAGGAGAGAGAACCAAACCGCAAACATGAACCATAAAACTGATATGGACTATGATAAAAATTAAATTATTCATTTATTTTCTAGTACAAGAAATCTTTCCATCATTTAGACTTTTACTTAATTGATTCAAAATTAAAAATATAAGGGTCAAATTGCTCACTTATGTAGTAGAAGAATTAATTTGCTCCTAGATATGTATTTTCTTGATTAATGACATCTGTTATTGATGGAATCATTTAACTCACAGGATTGCTCTTATTCTAGAGGAGCCCCTTGATATTCCTGTTGGTGAAGTTTTTAATTATTACCTTTCTCCAAGGTTTACATTTAAACATGCTAGTCTTGCATGACATGTTGCTGTACAAATGATTTGCAACAAATCTACATTGTAGTAACTTCGTTGTCACTTAAATTTACTTGCAATAATTGGAATGTTACACAGTGGATTGATTAATGAAAAGACATCTAATACTTGTTAGTAAACTGAATCATGTTTACATTCATCCATACTGCTGTGCATTTTGACAGGTAAAAGATCGATGACAAAACCAGTTTTGTCTCGACGGAGAAAGAAGCCAGCCATCAGAAGCTTGTAGGCGATGGCGGCCCTTACGTGTACCTCTGTAAATAAACCTTTCAAGTAGAGAGCTTGCTTGAGAGTTTAATATGACAGACATGCAGGATGTTACAGTTCTTTGATCCACTTTCTAAAGAAACGAAATTTAGAATTCAAGCTTTAAACTTTACATGCATTACAAGACAAAGAATGCATCCCAACAATGAGTTCCCATCAACGTTTCTTTTTCTTTTTACATGAAAATGTTAGTTTGCAAATATTTATAAATGGCTTACAAAGGAGTTTTCACTTGGTGCGTGTTCATAGACAAATTGGTTTATCCCCACCATGTTTAACTTGAACCAGTTGGCTTGTCGTTTTTCGGAGCACAGACAGATTCGAGATTAAGATCTCCAACTCCCTTGGGTGGACCGATGCTGCATCGAGCTGTATTGTGCATTTCAATGGCATCTTTTATTTTCTGAAACTGTACATCGTTTTCAGAACATCCGGAGTAAGTAAGAAGAAGGGGATTTAAATTTGATATTTATTCGGTGTTTCTTCATAGTATTATGCTAACTAGAGATAATATAAACGATGCATATTTGTATGAACAACATGTACACATTTAGACCATTTCAATCATTTAGAAATAAATTCTATGGTCAAAACACCGAGATCAACAAAAAGGAAAGCGGAAATGGCTCACCTTAGCAAGTGAACAAGAAAAGGACTCTAGCTGTCCGTCTGCTCCACGATAGAAGTGGAAATAAGGAAGCACCTTAACATTCAAACTTTTACACATAGGTTTATTCTCATCAAAATTTACTTTGAGGAATATAATTTCCGGATGTTCTTGCGCCGTTCTGCAGAGCTGACATAAGAAGAAAGAACGGAGAAAAAAATGCTCTTAGGCACCGTGCCTTAGTTTTCGCATGGTGAAAAACTTATTCTTATCCTATATTCTGGCCAAATTAACGAAGCAATTGTGAAATTCCAAGCAGGAACATAATTCTTTGAACTTCTTTTTCTTTTCTTCATTTCGTCAACTAGTATCCTGCAGGCTCCATTTTATACTTACAGCACCGACATCAAAGCGACATTCTGACCTCTAATATACATGAATTGTACTATGTTTTTCTAGTAATTCCTCCTCTAGGAGTGATAATCAAGAGCATACTTCTTTTCAATCACGATACTTGATCATGAAATTATATGCCTACCGGAATATTACAACAACCATGAAAAAGTGAAGTGACTTACCTTGGGAAATAATGCTCTGCAGGAAGCACACCAAGTTCCATAAAATTCTACAATAACTAATCTATCCCCAGCTTCACTTAAGGCACTGATAAATTCTTTTGTAGAATGAATATCAATCATATTTGGTCCCGCATCCCTTTCCCACCATTTTGGCTGCTCAGTTTCTTCGACTGTTGCATACACCTGAAGCGAAGAAACATGGTTAATACCATTGTCCCACGAAGAGGAAAATTGATCAAATTTGTTTTCTTCAAAACGATAAAGCAATATCGGAATGTTCTAAGAACATGGTGATTAACAGGTTACTTTATTCATCCATATTCGATAGGAAAGACACCACCACTATTAAAAGAAGTGAATGCCATTGATAACATTGCAACCACCGAGACTAGCATATATCAGCATGGGTTTTCAGAGAAAATGATGCATCGGTAGTACAAAAGAACCTCATGCCAGAGAGAAACAAGTTGCCAGTCAAGCAAATTGTAGTGGAATAAGGAGGAGGGTATTAATCCCCAAGCCTACAACATCCAAAAAGTGAAGTAGAACAAACTTGGTATCTAAAGCTACAACTAACATAAAAGGTATTTAAAGCAAGCGTGAGAAACTGGTATATAGCAGGAAGACTAAAGGTTGCTCATTTTTGCTAGCTAAAACTCAACATAGCTTTATCTATTTGTCTTTTGGCTATTGAAACTCAATTGAAATCATCACTAGAAACCCCTGATAAGTGACAAGTGCCATATAATCAGAAAATTTTCCGTTACCAAAAGTATACTGTTTCCAGTTCTATGGTTGACTTGGAACCGGCAGCTAGAAAACCAAAGAATCAGCAAATCAGCACAAAGCCATTACTAGAGAACTTCACCGTTTAAACTAGTATATTTCTGAAAGCTAAAACCTTTACACCAAGTATCCAAATTCAGCTTGAAATGGAATCTAAAGATGCCTAATTCAAATATAATATTCCACAAGCAAAGAACTTCAATAAATAATAAGGCCATCATTACCAAAGAAAATAGCCAAGGAAACAATTTTAAGAAAAAAGGTACTCCTGTTTTTAGCTGAAGGATTGAAATAAAATTCAAAATCAGAAAACAGAAGGATATTGTACCTTGAAAGAGAGCGATAGTTTTCTGGGAGTCAGAGCAAGCGGAGCAAGACCAATAGAAGAAGAATAAGAAAAAATCTTATCCGAATTCTGATTGGTTGGTCCAAGAGACGATAGTGGAGAATTCGAAGCGAAGTGGAAAGTGGTGAGCAGTGAAGGCGAAGAGAAGCGAAGCGAATGAATTAAAGAAGACGACGACGATGATAATAATCGAATAGCATCTGCCATCAAAAGAGATTTAAGTGCAAAAAACCAAGTGAAAAACACAGAAGCAAGTATTGGGTTTTATACAAGTAAATCAATTTATACCAGTGGGGTTATTAATATCTATTTATTTTTTATTTAACTTCATAATAGGTAACCCAAAAGAACTTGTAGGGCTGAGATGCGATAAGCGCCGAGCAACAGGTAAGTGAGGGAGATAGTAGTTTGGTTTTGGGTTGAAGAAGGTGATCGAATGTAATTCGTTGGAAGAAGACGCGTCCACGTATGCATCTTCCATACGCCGCCGTTTTTGTTTACTGTTCTCTACCATATAAAATACCAGTTTGATGGAGGATGAAAGCGATGCAGTTTTTTTAACTCATTTATTGAAATTTAATTAACTCAATTCGTCCATACGAATAAATGGCCTGAAATATAATTTGGGCCATAGAATAAGACGATCTATGGTAGTCAGCCCATATACTTTTAGCTGTTGGTTGGTAGCCTAATTATGGCTGGGCCTCGTTGTTGCTCCATAAATACCCAAGCTTTCTTTGGATATGTTTAGTTAAATGATTATAAATGCAATTTGAGTAGGCCTCATCATGTGCCGGGTCACCCGTCCAAATTCGAAGACCTGTTTGAAAAGTAAGAGGTTTTGAATAAAAATATAGGTACGGAAAATATTTTCTAAACAAGTCGGGCCTTGAGTAAGATATTTTTGGCCCAGCTCAACCAGACCTGAATTTGTTAAAATCTTTTATCATTGTTGTTTGTTGTCATTTTATTATTATATTACTATTATTTTATTATTATTGTTAGGATATTATATAACTCTTATTGTATTATTAATTTTACTACTATTTTAGAGACATTTGTTTGTTAAGTTGTAACTATCTTTGTGTTATTTAAATATAAATTTTTTTAAATATATTTTCAATTTGTTGTAAAAAAATTTATTTTAATATTTTAGTCTATTTGATGTATTACGCTTTTTTTAAATTTATTTTTATATAAAAATAATATAATTTTTATAATACGAGCAGGGGCTATGTCCAACTCAGATTTAACAATTTTTATTTAGGTCGAATTTGAACCAAATTTTAAGCCTACTTAACCCATATTAGTCGAGACTGAACTTAACCCATGACTAAAATTGAGTCATTGAGTGAGTCTGAGTTGTGTAGGGGCAATATTATAGTATTCCCTTCAAACTTAAAAACCCATTTAAGAAACAATAGAATATGGAGAAAAGGGATATGGACAAGTTAATGAGACATAAAAGAGGACCCACCAAATATATTGATCATCATGAAATTTGGAAGGCTTCAGAAATTTGATTGAAAGGCCATGATGGTTGCATGGAATTCAGTATTTTGCTGCTTCTCTTATTGGCTAATATTGCTTCCCCCTTCTTTTAAATACACTTTTCAATCTTCAATGTAGAAATTATGGAGATGTCGGTTCTCTTGGTAACTCCTTTTCTTCTTTCACCTTCTTTTAGATATTCACATAAAATTTATTCCACAATATTCAATTAAGATTTTAATTCATCCAATATTATTTGATAGTTGTAATTTCAATGAATATAATTTCTTGGTGAATAAAGTTAAAGTTTTTTCTTAATAAATTAATTATGTTTTTCACGTAAGTGTTACTATCATAATGCAATGCCAAATCTTGACGGGTATCTTTTATTTCTTGTTAGGATAATTATTATCATCGGCCTAAAATTTGAATGGGTTTGGGTCAGATTTTGTTGAGCTTGCAGACCAAGTTCATTTTCCTGCGAAGTTACACGTGCATAGAACTATATAAACATGTGTTAGGTCTAGAGTAGGATACGTGTCTATATGCATAAAACCTACCTAGTATGTCATATTAATGAACAATGCCCATATCATATAAATATACAAACACCACCATCTTAGAGGGGCAAAGAAAAACACGCAAGAATATGGTGTGGTGAGCATGGACAGATTTCTGACCTAAAAAGATTTTCAGTTTGAAAGGAAAAATGAAAATGGCTCACCCCAATGAGAATTTTCCGATTAATTTTTTCACAAAACAATCTGGAATTTCTAGTGCTGGTAATCCACCTAGTGAGACAAATTTATTTGCCGGTTGGTTTGCAGATCAACTAGAGAATTTGGGTAATTCGGCTCATACATGAGTCTCAAATTCTTTTGACTTGAATATTCCTTTGGGTCAGGGATTATCGCTCCCCTTTAATCAAGAGGCATCTCCATAATAATTTTTTGCTCTCTAGGAGCAAATGAGGTTGATGAGAAAGCAGGTGACTTTGCAGAATGGTAGGTTCGAGCAACAACAGACATTTCAACAAGAGTTGCTAAGGCAGAATGACGAACTAAGGAGAAAGGTACAGTCTGATAATTCTGATCTCCATAGTAATACTGTCATGCATGAAGAAGGCCGTAGGGTATAGGAAAAATGGTAATAGAATGAGATGGATGCTCTACGTAGAGATGTACTGGCTTTGCACCCTAATTCTTAAGATATGGATTGGTTATTTTATTCTAACAATCCATTAGCTCTTGAGATTGCGGCCGTGAGTTTACCAGCTGATTTTAAAGTCCCAAAAGAGATGTTTGAAGGTAGGAGGGACCCACGAGCATATATAATCCAATATAATTATTATATGAATGTGTTGAGAGCTTCTGATGCTACGAAGTGTAAGGCCTTCTCAACGACCTTAAGGGAAGTGCAAATGACTGGTATTTATCTCCCCCGCAGGGTTTCATTCAAAGTTTTTCACAATTAGGTCAGATGTTCTTGGGAAGATTTCGAGCACATAGGATAATAATGAGTACTCTTATGGGTTTGATGTCTGTCAAATAGAGAGAAAGAGAGAGCTTGCAAGATTATATCAAACATTTTCATGTAGTGACGTTAAACACAAAAAACTTAGAGGATCAGTGGGCCATTGACGCTTTTATTATGGGAGTCTTTAATGAACATATGCAATACTCATTCACTGATAACAGACCGTAGAGTTTAGCATATTTGCATGAGAAGGCTCACAAATTCGCTGAGGTAGAGGAGATTAAAAGAGTAGCTCGCGGTGCATTCTAAAGAGATGATAGACGTTCGAGGAATAGAGAAGGAGTTGACGATTGTCCAGGCCCGTCTTTTCAAGCTTTACATGTATAAGGTGGGGGACAATAGAAGGGGCAACTACAGAATGAGTCATCTAGAACATTTAAAAAGCATCAACCTGACCATGCGAGAAGGTATCCTCCTCATGGTAGATTTGAGACATATACACCTTTGAATGATACGTGTGCCTACATCTTAAGCTCGGTAAAGAGTTTGGGAATTTTGCCAAGTCCTCCATCTATAAGACATGGTGTAAGAAGATCAAACTCGAGGGCCATGTGTGCTTTTCATGAAGATGGGAGACATAAGACTAAAGATTGTTCTTCCTTGAAGGATGCTATTGAAAAAGCTGTAAAAAATTGTGAGCTAAAAGATTTTGTAGCTCAACATGATAATCAACCAAGGAAAAGTTTGAGAATCGAAGCTAAAGGTAAATACAAGGTGAAAGGAACTATTTATGTGATAATTGGGACAGATGAAGATTGAGTGACTTCCAACACCAAGAAAAAGGCTTATCTTAGAAGTGTTATGTCAGTTAGCTCACCAAAGAGGTTACGTCAATAGGAAGAATAGAAGGTGGAATTTGGTAACAAAGATGAGGAACTAGTTTGTGATGAGGGAAATGATCAATTGGTTGTGTCAGCGGCTATTGCATGTTCCAAGGTAAAGAGAATATTGGTGGATAGTGGTAGTGTAGTGGAAGTTTTAACGTAGGAAGCTTACCAAAAAATAGGACTGAAGGAACAAACGTTAAAAAATGAGAGCCTGTTACATGGTTTTACGAACCATCCTGTTGAGGTAAAAAGTTGTATCACTTTTCCTGTTACCTTGGGGAATGACGAGCACACCACGACAGAGTATGTTTAATTTTTTATGGTTAAGAATCCCATGGCGTATAATGTTATTTTTGGGCGTCCCATAATGAGAACGACTAAGATGATGATTGTAACTTTCTGCATGAAGATTAAATTTCTTACAAGAATAGGGGTAGGATTCATACAGTTTGATTAGTAAACAGCCAAACAATGCCATATGTTGTCGATAAAACAAACGTCTAGACATATTCAGCGGGGATAGTGCTTGCAGCAAATAAGTGTGGATAGTTAGGTTTTGGATTTAGACAGCTTGGATGCAAGAAATGATGAGAGAGTTTAGAAACCAGAGGTAGCATAAGGTATGGAAACTTTACAATTATTCTATAATGATGTGGACAGAGTGGTGAGAATTTCATTAGCATTGGCAGCAGACAAAAAATAGGATTTTGTTCAAAATTTAAGAGAAAAATCTAATGTTTTCGCATGGTTGACTACGGATATGCCTCGAGTGGATTCTCAATAATTGTTCACAGGTTAAATGTTCTCCTTAGGATTTAACCGGTTAAACAGAAGAAAAGAAAGTTTGTTCAACAAGTTGTTGAGGTAGTAAGGTAGGAAGTGGAGAAATTGTTATCAGTAGGGTTTATCAGATTGGTCACGTATCCTGATTATGACTCAAATACAATGATAGTGAAGAAAGCTAATGGTAAGTGGAAAATGTGTATTGACTTCACCAACCTTAACAAAGCTTGTCCTAAAAATAGTTTTCCCTTACCATAGATCGATAGGTTGGTTGATGCGTCATCGGAGCATAGATTTATGAGCTTTATGGATGCGTTTTTAGGTTATAACCAGATATCTATGGCATCAAAAGATTAGGATAAGACAACTTTTTTCATTGAGGAAGACCTCTTTTGCTATCGGGTCATGTCTTTTGGTTTGAAGAACATAGGTGCAACTTACCAAAGGCTGGTGAACATAATTTTTAAAGAATATATTGGGTGAAGTGTTTAAGTTTATGTTGATGATATGCTAGTAAAAAGTTTTACTCTGAAAGGGCATGTTAGATATCTGTTAGAGGCATTCGCTGTTTTTCGGGATCACAACATGAAGTTTAATCCGAAAAAATATATTTTTGGTGTTAGAGCTAGAAAATTTCTAAGGTTTATGATTTCCAAGAGAGGAATAGAAGTTAATCTGGAGAAGATTTGTGCCATTTTGGATTTGCCTTTTTCGAAGATAATTAAAAATATTCAATGTTTGACAGGGAGGGTGGTTGCGCTTAATAGATTTGTTTCCAGGATGGTAGACAAATGTTTAACCTTCTTTAAAGCTTTAAGGACTTTCTTTTCTTGGATTGAAGAATGCCAGATAGCCTTTGAAAAATTTAAGTCATACTTTACATCTCCACCATTGTTGATGTCACATCGTGAGGGAGAGACTTTGTATATTTATTTGGCGACCTCGAACGAGGCAGTTGCAGTTGTTTTAATTAGGACAGAGGGAGCTCACCAGTTCACAGTTTATTATGTCAGCAAGGTATTATAGAACAGAGAGCAAAGGTACTCGAAAATTGAAAAAATTATTTTTTCTCTAATTTTTACAGCTCGTAAGTTATGTCCCTACTTTCAGGCTCATCCCATTATTTTCATGACAAATCAGCCCATTAAGGACATATTGTCTAGAGCTGACACTTCTGGAAGAATGACAAAGTGGGGGATTGAGTTAGCCAAGTTTGGTGTAGAGTACGCTCCAAGAATGACGATAAAGGATCAGATTTTAGTTGACTTTATAGTGGAGTGTTTTTTTGAGAAGTCAACCAATCTCATAGGTAACTCATAATATAGAGTATTAATAAGCGATTAATATAATTAAATTTGTTAGGTGTTTATTATTTCCCGTGAAGACTCATGATAATTACATGTTTAGTTTACTGCCTTATATAACGACTTATGATAAGCACATGCTCTATTCTAAAATTTCTTTTTCTATATTTATCATGCGAAATATAGTAGCTAGTTCACCACAGAAATGTGCAAATACGACTGATAGGTCAAAGAGTTGGAGTTTTTCATGTTGATAGTTCTATAACGAGGACGAGGTTAGAGGCAAGAGTCCTTTTAATTGACCTTGATAAAAATAAGTGGCAATATTGACTTCCTTTTAGTTTTCAAACATCTAATAATGCTATGGAATACGAAGCCCTAATATCAGGATTACAAATAGCTCGACAACTTGGGGCGAATGAGCTAATCATATATACTGATTCACAGTTAGTAGCTAAGCAAATGAGTTGTAAGTCTAAAGTAAAGGAATCAATTTTGAAAAAATGCCATGCCTTAGCAGCTTAGCTATACACAGGGTTCTATAAAGTGCAAGTCAGACAACTATTAAGAAAAGAAAATACTTGGGTAGATATTTTGTCAAAGTTAGCATCATTTGTTGTCATCAAACAAAAGGGAAAGATTTTGCTAGAATACAGAGATGTCCCGAGCTATGACATGCCACAAATTTTTAGCTTGGATCAAGAAGAAACATGGATGACCCTTATTGTTCGGACATTGCAAGGCGAAGAAAACCACCTTGACAAAAAAGAGTTCGCCAAATTACAACACAAGGCTGTGAGGTATGACATTATTATTTATAACTTGAATGCCTAGGAATTGGTAAGTTATTCCAATGTTGGTTGATTAATGTCTATTAATTAGTCAATTATTCCATTTTTGGTTGATTAAAACAATTTCTTTTGTTATGTAACTGTTAGGTATACCCTTTTAAAGGGTGTACTCTATAGAAAGGAGTATTCCCAATCATTGCTGCGATGCTTAGCACCCTCAAAAACCGAGTATGTGATGAAGGAGATTCATGAAGGAATTTGTGACGACCATTTGGGTGGCAAACTCCTCGCAGAAAAATTTTTCATGCAAGGATACATCTGGCCAACAGTACAAAAGGGTATATATCATATGGTTTGCACTTGTGATTATTGTTAGAGATATGCTCAAGTACATCGATCGCCAACAGAGCCTTTGCAAATTATGTCAGGCCCTTTGTAACGACTCAAAAGTTAGTGGTACCAGAAAGTGTAGTTTCAAAATCTCATTTCCGTAAATTGGACTCATAAATATTTGTATTAAATATTTACGGAGTTAATTTAGTAGCGAATCAAATTTCGATTAGGTAATTTCATTGATTTAAAGCTTATTTTAAGTACAGAGACTAAATTGCGTAAGTATTAAAAGATGAATTATAACTAAATCATAAGTAATTTATAATTATGGGATTCGTTAGACAATTAAAGCATCACTTTATTTTAGTGGATGGTAACATGATTTTAGTTGTTAGTTATATGATGAAATTTTAATGTAATAATATTAGTAAAGAGAAAATAATTATAATAATAATAAAACATAAGCAATTAGAACTAAGATGGAAAAGTGAGGAGAAAGAGAAACATGCCTTCAACTTTGCCTTGCATGCAAAAATTAGGAAGAAAGAAAGAATGAGCATTTGGCCATAGGTTCTAATTTTTGAAGCTCAATTTGGTTAGTATATTTTAGTCCTTTTTACATAAATTCTATGTTTTTAGGACCCCAAGATCATGAGCTAGCTTACCCATGTTAGAATTTTCAGAATTTTTGAAGTTAACGGAAGTTGCCATTATAGAGAAATTTAAGTTCTTGGTGTTATTTTGATAGATTTTAAGGTTGGAAGTGAAATAAGACTATTTTGTAAAGTCAATTGTTAATTTTATGCAAAAAAAGGACTATTTAGTGAAAAAATTAAAATTAGAGGTGTAATTAAGAAATGAAAAGTCCTATAGGGACTATGGGAATATTCAACTTTAATATTGAGGGTTAAATTTGGAAATTTTATTAGTTCCAGTTTCGGGGACTAAATTGAATTTCATGCAACAGTAGTATAAATTTTGTAATTGACTGTGAATTGGGTTGTGTATTTTGAATGTATTTTAATTGTTTAATTTCGTAGCTAACATCGTCTCGGAATACTCAAGAAAGAAAGGAAAAGACAACGTCGACGATGAATAGCTCGAAATTTACGGTTTGTATTTCTATAATCCAAACTATTTAAAATGTTATTTTTATACATTGCATTGTTTGGTAAGTATATATATAAGGTGAGTTATTCCTTTGAATAATATCATGAGATGTGAATTTGAATTGAAGTGAGATGATTGAATGATTATTAATGACAAATTATTAAATTGCATAGTTGTAAAAATATTTTATATTATGTGATATTGGATTTGATATGAAAATGAGATGGTAGGTTATGTATATGAATGAATGATTGAATGAGTGAATTCATCATATAAAATGGGATTACAAATTGAATCGAGAACATTGTTACCTTATTAACTGTTCGAGCAGGGTCATGTATAATTGGCATGTCATAGGATAGAAGAGTTTAGGGTTTTTCGACTACGTGTTGGGGAGTGTTGGACACCCCATTTGTCGGTTTTACCAGCCAGTGCAGGGCACAATTCATTTCTACGATTTATCCATCAGGCATTGGGTGTCAAACTTTGGTGTGTTGGTTGAATCCGCGTATCCAAGTCCGAGTCCGAGTCACATTAATAGGGGAAGTAAATGGTAAACTCGAGATAATGACTTGAGATAGCAATGATTTGAAAATGGCTATGCAATTGAATAGCAAATGTGATAGAATGGAATGAAGTATAGAATAAAATGTGAATTGGAAACTAAAGTAGTGAATGATATGTATTTAAGGAATGATGTTTAATTAAGCATAAAATGAATTGAAATATGATTAAGATAATATTGCATAGCATCATTTATTTTAACTTGAGCATATAAATGTAATGTATTTTACTTTTATGTTCAGATTATAGAAATATCGTTGAGTTATACTCAGCATACAATTTTATTTTTCGTGCGCATGTTAGGTACTTATCGGTTGATAGTCTACTCAACATCTAACGACTATTACAAACTCAACTATTGGTGAAATGTTCTTTTGATCTTGGCGAGTAACTAGGATGTTCTATATATATATATGTAATGCTTATTTTGTGTCTTGATGGTATTTGAGTTTCTAAGTATTATGTATATACATGTGGTTGATAGGAATGATCATTTTGAAGATTTCTTGCTAAAGTAATTTGGTAATATGCAATGATTATTAAATAGTTGATGTGTTGTTATGCTAGATGAGTTTTTTTTGGTTAATGCATAGTTGTGAGAATGATAGTTAATATATGATTTGATCTCAATAGATGATAATGCGTTGGTGTATGCTTTATAAATGAAATTGAATGTTTAGTTGTTCATGTTGAAGTACCTTAATGGCTTAATGGTTGATTATTTAGGTTGGTTGATCTTAAGGATATATATTTGGCTTAGATTTTGATGTACTGAATAGAGTTGTACATGGATAAGATATTTAAATGGTGATTTGCATGCCTTTTTTCATGTTTAGGTATGTTATTTGAGTTTAGGCAAGTTTTGAGCATAAGTGTATCTTTTAAAAAGTAGTTTTTACCATTTTTGAACACAAGTAACAATATTTTTACATCTGGTATCGATATTTAACCAAATGAAAAGTTTTAAAACAAATAGAATGCCAAAATGGAATCAATTTTATTTGAGTATCGATACTTTTTCATCAAATATCGATACCATAAAATAAATATTGACACCCTTGTTTTGCCAAGAAAATATAATTGAATTTTGGTATCGATTTTCAAAAAGGTATTGATTTGGTACCAATACCAACTATGGATTTCAATATTAACCTTTAAACTTTGAAAATTTTCATTTCAATCCTTTTTCATGCTTAAATTTCTCAGTTAGGTTCATGCATATTTCAAATTTTCAATATATTTGATTATATGTGATTTGATGATTAACAATTGAGATTTTGTTTTGTAAAGTGTATACATATAATGATTTTTAAAATTTGTCCTAGCATCTTATTATTTGAGTCCGAAATTGGGCAAAGTAAGGGGTGTTACACCCTTGGCCATTCGTAACCTAGGGAATCAACATTTTAGGCCTATTTTCAATAGTTACAGCGCAAAAGAAGTTATAATGGTGGTTGTAATTATTTTACTAAATGGATAAAAGCTTAAGCCTAAGCCACAATTACAGAAAAGCAAATGGAATCTTTTCTTTGGAAGTTTATTGCGTGCAGATTTGGCATCCCTAGCCTAATCATAACAAACAATGGGACACAATTTCAAGGGAAATTTAAAATTTTTTGTAGAGATTTATAAATTGCTCTGGTTCAAAGTTCTGTCAAGAATCCCCAAACAAATGGTCAAGTAGAGGCCATGAATAAGAAAATTCTAACAGCTTTGAAAAAGAAGGTTGATAATGCCAAAAGTGTTTGGTTAGAGGAGCTGTTAGGAATTCTTTAGGCCTTGCGAACCTCACCTAGCACAATAACCGGGAAAACTGCATTCTCACTTATTTACAGAGTGGGGGCAGTGATTCTTACTGATATAGGTATGCACTCACATAAAATATTACATTTTTATGAAAGTGCTAACCAAAGGGCCATGAGACTCAGTCTGGATCTTATTGATGAAGTTAGAGAAACAACAAAAATCAGAGCCGTTGTGTGAGTTCAATAGGTAGCTCGCTATTATAATTCTAAAGTGAAGAACAACCAGTTTCAGATGGGTAAACTTGTCCTCAGAAATACTGGAGCTAGTTTTCTAGCAGCATAGAAGGGAAATAGCTCTAAACTGGGAAAAAGGGCCCTATAAGGTGATATGGAGCCTAGTTAGCAGAAATGAAGGGTCCTATTCTGCCACGAACGTGGAACGCTCGCCATTTGAAGAAGTATTATGTATGAATAAGTTCTCTTCTTCAATAAAGAAGTATTATTTGCAAATGTAGATGACCTAAGTTTCTTTGAGTTAGCAAATTTAAGATCGCAACTCCTAAACAGCTCGATGACCCACGTTCATAACTAAGTTTCTTTGAGTTAGTAGATTTAATATCGTAACTCCTAAATAGCTCACTGACCTACATTCACAGCCGATATTACAAAGGTTGGTTGATTTAAGATCTCAACCTAAGTTTCTTTGAGTTAGCAGATTTAAGATTGCAACTCCTAAACAACTCGTTGTCCTACGTTCACAGCTGATATTACAAAGGTTAGCTAATTTAAGATTGCAACCTAAATTTATTTGAGTTAGTTGATTTAAGATTGCGACTCCTAAATAGTTCGTTAACATATGTTTGTATGGTTAAAGATTTAATGATCTCAAATTATAACCCGAGCATAACAGGTGGAAAGTTATGAATGATTTTCTTAAAGTTAATCATTTTGGTAACTTTCATTACTTAGCGTGTTTTTGTTAGCAATATGGCTACACAATAGTTTAAAATAAGTTAACAACTAAACACATCACTACATCAACGAGAATCAAACTAAGATTTCCATTTCCAATTCAAAGGTAACAAATACAATAAAAAACAGACAAATCATCAATTATTACTTGTACCTACAGGGTCAGCTAACAATTAGTCTTCTTCTTCACCATGTCCTTCAAGTCCATTGCCTCCACCTTCATCTACAGGAATAACACTAGTATCAACAACGTCTTTAAGAGCAGTACTGGTCTCAGTAAGGTCCTCAGGGAGGTCAAAATTATCAGAGTTCTTATATTTTTCTGTAAATTCCTCCCAGGTTGCTCTCGAGGGGGAGTGAACATCAAAATCTAGCTGAACACCAGTTAACTGATAAGAGCATCAAAATTTAACCTGCGAGCATCAAAATGGACACCAACTACTTGAGCGTGCAAAAAGAAGTTAGCCTTTAGATCAAGTAGATATTCTTGGAGACTCTGAATAGTATTTCTCTTATATTTCTCCAAGACTTCCTCATGGCTCTTTGCTGAATTAACCATTGCAACCTTTTGTTCTTCATTCATTTTCCTTAAACTAACTTCCAGTACCATCTTATCAGCTTTCTCACATGTGATCTCCCTATGTAATCTTTCAACATCTTTCTCAGCAATGGTAAGATGTTCTTCTAGCCTTCTATTTTGCTCCAGTAGTTTCTTATTCTCTTCAACTAAGTTGGCATAGTGTTCACGTGCCTATGCTAGTGCTCCCACAATAGATTGGTACACGTTTTCCTATTCCTCCTCCTAATTTCTACCTTGTTCATGCCTTCAATGAGCCCAGGCTAGCCAGACATGCTTCATTCAACATCACTTGTAAGGAGACTGCTAACTCATGCAGTAAAGCTTCTTTGTTTCATTAGATCGCTCACCTGATTTGTTTGGACAAAAAAGCCCTTTTTTTTCTTCAGGTAAGAGATTATTTCATTGCTTCATCACTTCATCAAGGCTGAAGGGAAACTTCTTCAAGCTAAGTTGCTTGCGCCAAGGAAACAAGTCCCTTTTTGACCACCAGGGGGTATGGAATTTCATAGACCCATCAAAGGGCCATAAGCGACAGTGACCTCAAAGACGTCATCATTAACTGACCTTGCTGGTTGTGGGGAGTTAGCGGGAGAAATTACATGAGAATGAGTTACGATAATATGAGCAAATTAATAGATGTTTCAGTGCGATCCCCTCTTCTTTTTCGACGAAGCTCTGTCCTTAGGCTACCTTTATCTTTGCTACTCAGAACAATGTTAGCAGCTCTAGCAACAATTTTTTGTTTCTTTTTACTGCTTACACTACTATTTTTAGTAGTGGCACCAGAAGGACCACCTCATACACTTTGCATATATGAGTGTGCATCCATGTATTCGTCAATTTCTATTGATAAAATGATGGATTCGTCAAAACTATCTTTAACACCTTGAGTTGTGCCTAAACCACCAACAATTCGAACATCAGCATTAGTAATTAACATAAATGAGTTTGCACCAGATTTTACATCTGTTGAAGATTGTGAGGACCAAGCGCAAGGCTTTAGTGCTCATTTTTATTTCCCAGCAATATAAAATCCAATTCATCACTTGCCTTATGAGGCCACGTGGACTATACAGGAACAAGCCTAGTGGTGTTAGTGTCTACCCCATCATTTATGTTAGCTTGTCTCCATCCGTTAGGGCTCAAATGTAAAAGACAATACTGGAAACATTTATTACAGTAAGTATTTCTTCTAAGTCTAGCATGTAGCCCTAGCGAAGCCTATATTATTGTCCCTAGCCTACTTTACTTATTATGTCTCGCCTTCTAGAACATATGTCTTTGTTAGGCAATGACTATTCAGTGGTGAAACCAAAACCACTATTGAGTTTGTATCTCACACAAATATATTTACAGCAATTGAAATAAAGATTGATACATTTATTAGTGATAATAGTCTTCTCATCTTCACGAGGCGTGAAGTAAAAGAAACCATTCGAACCCCTACGTTATAAACCTTCAGTCGGTATAACCTTTGAAATACGGTGATCAAGGGGACTTCATTGCGTCGACCACATTCGATAAAATACACTACAACCAACCACCAAGAAAAGCCAAACAGTTGGCCAAGAGTTATCCTATAATCATTGAGAAGATGACAAAAGAAAGGATTGAAGGGTAAATGAAATCCTGCTTCCAATACATGCAGGGGAAGTAAAACACTACCATTACTGGTGTCGCTCAAATAGTGTGATCCTTCAGGAATAGAAAAATCATAAGAAAAATTTGGAATTTTAATTCCTCGCGCAGCCAAAACTCGATGCATTTCTTATTCCTTTGTGGTACAAACATAAGCTTTGCCCTCTACAACATTTCTTATCTCCCGGTATCGTGAAGGATTACCAAAAATGACACAATCACTACTTCTGATTCTAGCCATATTTTACCAATGAAAACAAAAAAGAAAAGCTAACAATATGGTGAGAGTTTTAGAAAGATCACCTCTAAACTATTCTTCTTGGCTATCATTCCTCTTCAAAATTTTTTGAATTTGGGCATTATAATTTTTAGGGCTTTCTTAACCTCCTTTTAAAATAAATTTCCCTTCACTCTTCGGCGATTCAAATGCCCAGGAATGAGAGAGCAATTAATTGCAAACAATTGTATTTTTTCTCTACACGTGGCAAGCTATATGATGTACGATGAAATATAAAACGTACTGGGTAAGTTTTATTTATGTCACTTCTATTCTAACTGAATTAGGTTCCAACCAGAGTCACTTTATGACTCTCCTTCGAACCAGATGGGCGATAAATTGTTAGGATAATTACCATTACAAGCCAAAAACCCGAATGGCTTTGGGTTGGATTCTGTTGATCTCGCAGACTGAGCTCTTAGGCTGAGCTCGCAGATTGAGCTTGCTCTCCTGCGAAGTTACATGTGCATGGAATCGTATAAACACGTGTTAGGTCTAGAGTAGTTTATGTGCCTATATGCATAAAACCTACCTAGTATGTCATATCAATGAATAGTACCCATATCATATAAATATACAAACACCACCATCTTAGAATGATAGAGAAAAACACTCAAGATTTCTATTTTAATATGATGATCCAATTGATTCAATTATTTCAAAATGAATTATGAAATTGTGACTTCTTTTCATTTGTTACGTCTAATGGTGACGCTTGTTTTCAAATTAGTTATTATCTACCTTTTCCTTCCTCCCATCAATCATTTCTTCATTCACTCTACGTGTTTTCTCTCTCTCTAGTTTGCAAATATGTTTTTGTGGGCATCATTGCTATCTTTACGGGTTGTGATGGATAAACACTAGTGCCTACCATTGCTAAACCTCCACTAGACACCAACAATGTCTCTTGAAAAGCGGGTTGAGCAAAGATACTCGAATGGTGGCTTTTCGTCGGCTAATTGATTTGTTTATGTTTTGAGAGTATTTCAAAATAATAAATGATTTCACAAGTCGATTTGGATCGTATTGTCTATCAATTTTATGTGTTTTGTGTTGTTTCCCTTGTTTAATTAGTCCTTCAAAAATTCCAAAAATAAAAATGTGTTTTGTGTTGTTTTCGTTGTATAATAAATCTTCTAAAAATTCTAAAAATAAATATGTTAGGAAGTTTTGTCTTGTCTTACGCTAGTTTTATTTTTTCTTTTGCAAGTATTTTTAAGACGTATTTGTTGTCGTTCTCTCCAGTTTAGTGGATGTTCGATTCTTTTGCTCATTTTGCACACCACTTTGAATGCTTTGGGGTTGGTTCTCTTATCATAATAGATGCTTGCAATTACACTAAATATGTTATACTTGAGTTGTGATAAAGTTGATTGCTAATGTGATGTAATGTTCTATTCTGACTAAAGTTGAAGCATTTGTCGTGTTTATTGAACTTATTCTTCATCACTGATGACGAATATTTTTTTTTGTTCGAATTGTATGATCGAATAAATGAATAATTTTGAAGAATTACGAAGTTATCCATCTTTGTAAAATTGCATATTTTAAAATAATTCCAACTTTGCGGAATCTACATTAGAATAAGTGGGTGGTTATATGGCTGAAGAATATATGACAAATTTTGCAATCATTATTATTTTTGGAATAAAACTTTGCAATCATTATTAGGCAGAGGCCAAAGGGGCATATTCAGCATCAACAGTGGTTGATTGGCACTGGCCACTGGTGGATTTGAAGTATCTCTATTTTAAGAAGATAACGCATATGTTTGTAATTGTAAGGCATGTCATATTTGTTCCTTTTTCCAGCAAAACCCCAATGGTTGCAGAAATATCTTGTTCTCTTATATGAATAAAGGTCACTTGCAGGCAACTACAATTCTCATTTTCCAGCCTACAGATACTACTTATTAAACTCTACTACTCCAAAATCATGTATACATCAACAGGAAAAGTAAAGAAATTCGCAAGGCGTAATATTTGAATGTGAACGTCACTTATAAGAAATTCATAGCAGTCCAAGAATGCTGCGGTGCGTGCATGGCACATGAATGAAGAACCATCTTTCCGATAGTGAATGGATTTTCAAAGCACAATCGTTTGCTTGAGAAGCAAGAAAAAGTGTTTTTTTCTTGGATCAAAAATAAAACCATTAGTTTGTTCTAAAGCTCCCCATCGTCCACCTACTTTAGACACTAATTAAATCTTGAATCTAGTTAGGTCAAATTCTTCTAAATTAGGTAAATTCTTTCATTGTTTTCCTTTTTTCATTCATAAAGTTTACATTGAGCTTCTTACCACAGTAACTGAACAAACATTAATTACTTTTATCTAATTTGTATTTTAATTTATACAGGATAAAACTTTTAAAAGGTTTAATGCACACTTTAGATTTTAAAGCATACTGTTTTTCTCACTTTGGTACTTAAAGGTTGTTTGGGCCCCACTTCAGTCCCTAACCTTATCAAACCATCCTAATTTAGTTCTTTAAACATTAAAAACTAACAACTAGGATATTTAACCAATCATATGTTACCACATGTCATATAATGACACCACAATGCTGAAAAACCTTTAAAAGTCTTTAAAATGAAAATTATAAAAATTGTAAAAATTACAAAATATATTAAAATTAGAAAATAAAGTTTTTAAAAGTTATTAAATTACAAAAACAATAAAAATTAATTTTAAAAAATATTAGATATTTTTAAATTTTATAAATCATATTTACTAGAACTTGAATATGAGGTCTTGTCTTTTGGAACAATACCACCTACCATAATTGTTTTATAATTCAGTTAATCGAATTTATAATTGGTAGTTTTGTAGGTGATAAATTTGGATAAGTTTTTTTAATTATTTAAATAATGAAAATAATATTATTTAAAACAATAATTTAAATAACATTAGAAATCCTATCACATGTATATGCATGTGGAAACCACGGATTTAGAACACAAATGTGTTTTAAAAATATCATACAATAAATAATGAAACATAATGTTTGAAACTAATTAATCATAATAACATGTGAAATATGTACAATACTAAAAAAGATTAAATTGTGAGTAAAATGAAATTTAAACATATAAATATATCGATAAAAAATACTAAAGGCACTATAATTATTTATCATGCTATTGTCAACAATTGAGTTAGTGTGGAGTTGACTTACAACACCAACTCAATTAACAACATTATTAATATATAGAACTAATAAATATAAAATTGTATAAAATATATCATAATGAAACTTTGATTGAATGGTAAATTTAAGTTTTAGTAATCCGGTGCATGTTCAAATCTCATTATATGTATATTTTAATTCTTTTTTGTTAAAATGAAAAAACTAAAATATTCTCAAATAGTATAACTTATTTTAATCATAAAAGGGTATTTTCGAAATTTTCGAATCGAGTTGGTGACTCGGTTGAGGGTGGCACCACTCAGGAAAACACTTAATGAATAGTATATATTTTTAATTATTCCAAATATCTTAAGAACTATTGTTGAAAGTTTGACATTTTAAAAAAACTTTGGTACAAACTAAAAAGAACATGTGCATGATGATGGATGAAGGAAACTTATTCTAGACATTAAATAGTAAGCCGAATCAAATAAACATGTGGCTAGTAACACTGGTAAAGTACTAAAATTTTTATATTTTAAAATATTAAAATTTGATATAAAACTTATTCAATTTTTATAAATTTGATTGTATTACTATATGCAATTTTATATTAATTTTCTTAAATATTTTAAATGTGATTAGCGAATGTATACTTTATTCCAAGATACAACAACCTTTACTAGTTTTAAATTTTTAAATAATTTTTTTACAATTTCTAATAATTTTATAATTTTTTGATAGTTTTTAAAAGTTTTTCTTATTTTTTACAATTTTGAAAAATTCTAACATATTTTAAAATTTTAACCAATTATATATTTATACATTTTAATTTTTTATAATTTTAATAATTTCTTAAATGTTTTTATTTTTTCATCATCGTGACATAAATGTATGCCACATGACATTTTATGATTGGTTGGATATCCCAATCAAAAATATTTAATGTCCAAAGGACTTAATCGGGAATATCTTATTACATTAGGGACTAAACTGGGAACGTTTGATGACATTAGGAATTGAGGTGTGCATTAAGCTAATTTTAAAAGAAAATGAAGCTCAAACAATACATATATTCTAGCCGAGGGCTGCCCGAAGAGGTAGGGCCTTATGTCACAAGCTGCGAATCAAAACCCATGACGAATGCACATAGAACATCTCATGGAGGTCAATTGATTAAATGAGGCACATTTAACCCACTTAAACTGACCTGATTTGTGGAACATGTGGAGAAACTCGTCTACTTGAAGCCTTAGTGGCCCAGTGGGACACTCCAGGAAAACTAGAGTTACCATAATGAATATTGTAAATCCTAAGGGACAAGATTGTATAAAGTTTAACTCCTTTAGGACTCTCATCTTGTAGATAGAATTTAATATTGACCATTAATGTAATTTAAACTGTACTGTTGGATCTAGAAGAACTCAATTATAAGTAGAGTCCTCCCCCTTCATTTGTAATCATTCCCTTCAGAGTTATTAAATATACTTTGGGAGCATTTACTTAAGTATATACTTGGTGTGCTTAGTTTTTTTGTGGGTTTTCTATTCACTTTTTGCTTCTTCATTTGAAAGTATGCTTTCGTTTTATTTCGATACCTTAGAGAATTTTCTTTGTAAATTTTTACTTTTGAAAGTAAAGTTAACTTAGACGGATTTGAATCGTCTAACATCACGTGATTTATCAGACTAAAATTCTAGCATTATGAAACTTACATCTCCTTAGTTTGATAAAATTATATTTCTAAAATTGTAAAATATAAAATTTGTGTTTCGATCCCAAAAATTTACAATTCATATGAAATTTCTATATTTGCCCCTTATTCTAACCTAGGCAAACATTATCATCAACTAAATTTTGCAGTCCCAACAGGTCAATGGATGGGAGAGGGAGGATATTCTTTGTCGCTAAATTTTTTTCCCCAAATCTTTACAAAACTAGAATATAAATAAAAATACTGCTTATCTCAACATTTTATTATTTCGATTTTCCAAATCCGCAGGCTGACTCCTACACTTACTTTTCAATGCCTTATAAATCAAGTAATCGCTTGACAAGCAGCACATAAACTTTAGTTATTACCTTGAGATGAAGTCAAATTAAGAAGCCCAACAATTTATTATCCATCGTAATCATGTTATTTCCTTGAAATTAATTATTATTATTTTTTGTGTGATACAAAGCATAAAGGTTTTGGACTCGAGATTAGTGTTATATTCTGGTTAAGGTTACATTAAAAATTTGCTTTCTAAAGTAGTCATGTGATGTATGTATGGACAGAGCGGAAGTGGTTGAGAGAGAAAGATAGGAAAAATAGATAACTACACCCATAAATACTTGTTGTTGGTGGTGTGGTGGAGGGAGTTGGGAGTTGGGAGTTGGGAGGATGCTTTCATGGACAGGAATAAAGAGAGGAAGGGGGGGGGGTCGACTGTGAATGAAGTAACATGTGGCGAGTGAGTGGAAAGGGGGAGAAATAGGAAGGACAATGTGTATATACATATATATCAGTTTATTGCAGGCAAGGGGGTGGTTCCAGTGGGTACTGTAAATGAGGTTTGACAAGATATGAAAGGCTCAATCGTTTTCCATCTTTCGGCTGTATTTGGACATGGATGGAAGCTTTGATATAACCCACCACTCATTGCCTCCATCACTCTCCTCTCCCCCTCTTTCATTTTCCTAATTTATTAAATTGCCAACTTTTAACTGAGTTTTAGTGTTTTAATGCTTTGTTTTCTCTAATCCTGCTTATGAACACTATCCCACATGACATGACCTTAGCTTATATGCTTGAAGAATCATAATCAAGGCCCAACAGTACCCTTATTTATATATTTACATATTTTGATATTTATAAAGCACAGTGCATCAGTAAAACCCTAATCTATATCTTTAAAAAAAAATTAAACATAACACAAAAAAACAATCTTTGGAGCCTGCATTTGGACATCTCCATACCAAAACACTACATAAGAGATCCCAAAAATATTGAGATGAAACTGTTGGTTTTAATGGTTGAATTTATGTTTTTCTTTCCACTCTTCATATATTTTCTCTCTTTTCATGAGCACAATTTTAGTGCATGCATTGTGTCAGTCGAAAACAAAAAAAATTATATCTGCTGGTGGGGGGAGACAATAAAATATATATATATATATATATATATTTATATTCCTTTCTGATTTGACAAACATTTTACAGCCCTTTGTTCTCTCCTTGGGTACAAAAAAAAGAAATGAAAATGTTGATATATCATGGAAAAATTCATATTATAATGAAAAATGTGAAACACCTCATATTAATATAATATTTAATTGCTATTGATGGCGTGCGTCGCGTACGTTACCATGAAATTACTGAAATATTGTTAAATACAAAACCTTGAGACACATTTAACAACCAACCTGGAGGAATGAAACATGATGCTACCAATCAATTAAGAACATTTTGTCTATAGCGATTATAATTATAGTCTTAGCATATTAAATTATCATTATCAAGTACCCAAACATGATAGTCATATATATCTTGATCCTGTGTATACCTTAGCTATAAAACATCATGACTTGAGACAGGATACATATCAAAAACATGATAGTCAATAAGAGAAATGATATATGTCCCCTTCAAACAGCTCTCTTACACATGCATCAAAAAGAGTTTCATAAACATTGAGTACAATCCTTAAATTCAAACTTCAAGAAAAAAAAAATTAACATATAAAAGTAAAACTAACTTGATTATAAAAAGAAAAAACAAAGAAATACCGACTATTTGCTCATAATAAATGTCCTGGTCCTCTCTCTCCTTTCTTGTACACAACCTTATACCCCCGGCCCCTTAATAATTTGCTGTTACTGTGGCATTGGAGAAAAACAATGGGTGCTAAGGTCTTGCGCACGCTCAACAAGATGAGACTGGAATAGTTTCCAGGAGGTGTATTGATTTTCCATCTAGCGTTTACTAGTTGACCCGAGACTGCGTCGACTCTCGCGTGGATGTGTGGAACACAAGTCGCAGAACGGCCTATATACTGCAATAATAGCGACCTAACCTAGTTGCTACACTATCACGAAAAACTTGCAAGCAATTTTTAAGGAACCGAAGGAGAAGAAGGTTGTTGTTTGCCTTTCTTTGGGGGGTTTTGGCTGAAATAATGGAAGGAGAAAGGGGAGTCTCAAATTATGAGATACAAGTTTCGTTCTCAACCACACAGGCGATCCACGAAATGGGGTTTGTACAGTATGAAGAAAACCAGATGATGAGTTTCATGGCTCCGGCGCAGTCTTCTCATCATCATCATCATCATCAAACATCTCAGCCTCTCAATAACGCCACGATTGGTAACAGTAGCACCACCAATTCCACCACTACCGTGGCGTTTGGTCTTAACAACCAGGTATATTATAAGTTAGACAAGACAACTTTTACAGATTGCTGATCTTTGTATCTAATGTTGGTGTTGGTAAAATTTTAGGTAGGGAGGACCTTGGATCCCAAAGCTGTAGAGGGCGAGAATTACTCCAGTAACATCAACGATAGGAATAATAATTCATGGTATTTTTCATATCTTAGCTCTCCATTTTTTTTTTCTTTTTAATTTATAGAGTTCAGGTTCTCTCTCAAGTGCATACGTACTGACAGAGACTCCCCACCCAAAACAATATTCAACACGCTATATAAGTATATATCTTCTTGAGGTCTTTCCAAAATCTAGGCTAAAAGGGTTATTGCTTCACTTGTTAATTAATGGAATGTTTTTTTTTTGGTAACAGAAGAGGGGAAAACCTAAAACATATTAGTAATAAGCCATATCTTCTTGCCTAGCTAAACCAGCTACAGCATATCCATATATATTGTTCCAACTTTCTCTTTCTTCTTAGTGGGCATGAAGAAGGAAAGTCTTGATATGCATTTATACCCAAATCCCATGGCATATATATATTTATTCCATTACAAAAAGGGTTAAAAAAGTTTGGGGATTTGGCAGGTGGAGGAGGTCAGCCTCAGAGAAGGGTAATTTGAATAATAAGGTAAGGAGAAAGCTAAGAGAACCAAGGTTTTGTTTCCAAACGAGGAGCGATGTGGATGTGCTAGACGACGGCTACAAGTGGAGAAAATATGGGCAGAAGGTTGTCAAAAACAGCCTTCATCCAAGGTACTTTTGCTATATATGCTCGCTTTCCTTGTCACTGTATATGCATGGGGGGATATAAGCAGCCAATTCTAAGCCAAGGTTAGATTAATAATATTCCCAATGTTATTAATCATGAAAATATTTATAAGAAACTATTAGAATAGAATGTTCACAGTATACAGGCATAATATTGGAATATCATTTGTGTGGAAGGAGAGGGGAAGGATAGTGCTGGCATTATTTTCAAACTACGAATATTAACTTTAGTTGGATTTCTTGGTTTCTGTTTGTCCATGTTTGGTGGTTTCCCAGTTTTAAGTTGGTATATATATTCGTCTAAGGTTTGCAGTATTTGAATCATGAATTCATTTGACTTGCATTAATGTCGCTGGTTTTTGCCTGAATAGTGGTCAAAGCACTTATTGGGTTAAAGTTAAGTTCCAAGTGGAATGGACTCATGGAACGTATAGTACTCTAAAAAAGATGGGCATGTAAACATTTCCTTTTACATCTCTCACACACGAGTAAATTATTTCTGCACATGCACATTTCATTAGTAGATAATTTTTGCTATTAGGTATGGGGTGAATACCCTTAGTTAAAAAACTAAAGGTTGAGTTCATAAACATTTATGAACTCCCTTTATATTATCTATATAAAATAATTTTGGTTAAATTATATTAATGGTGATTCAATTATTAGTAAATTTTCTTTTTATAGTAAATTTCTTTTTAGGTTGTCTGCTATTAAATTGCTAATAGAGATAGCTTGTCAACTTTTAATTGGAATAATAATAACTTTAGCACTCAATATTTACATATTAGGTTAATTTAATCTTGATTCTAAAATTTAAACCCTTGGTATTTACCAATTGTGTATTTTGATCTTTTTTGCAATTTTACTTTTTTTGGTGACATTAATGGTTACTTTTAAAAGAATGAGAAAATATGAAAATTTTATCTTGGATTTTTAGTGTTTCTATTTTTGGTATATTTTCGATCAAATTTAGTGATAAATTTGTTTCTAGCTTTTTAGGTGAAACGATCACAAAAGAAAGTAAAACTATAAAAAAAACTAAAATTACACTATATGTGAATATTGACGGTTAAAGTTGCTATTATGTCAATTTTAAAAGTTGATATGTCATCTTCGATTAGCCATTTAACTGGGTGATCAAAAAGACAAAATCAAATAGTTTAATGACCATTTTATAACTTTTCATAATTGAATAACTAAAAAATTACCAATAATTGAGTAACTACCAATGCAATTTACCTAATTTCTTTTTGTTATAGTATTTTGACTGCTGTATTTTAGAGATTTTATAATTTTAATGTACATTACAGGTATAATAAAACTTTAATATAAAATATCTCACCTCTCAAACTTTCATATTTTTTTGTTACAATTTATTGTTTTCTCTATATTATTCTATTTGGACAAAGTTCTAGGAATGGTGATGAATAGTCTAATGGGAATCAATTTCTTTGAGAGAATTTTTGAAGTGTCATCTTTGGAGATGTCGATTCGGTCCTTCAACAATCGAAAATATTGTCTCTCAAGGGAGGGTTTGTCCTACTTTGCGAAGAACTGTGTATGATTCACGAAGAGATGCCTTGACTGAACGTGGACGTATGGTTGTGGCGTCTCTTTCCGTAAACCATACACGGCTTTTCGCAAGGGGGACAAAACCTTTCCTGGAAGACAATATCTTAAATTGCTGAGGGACCAGATTGGCATCCTCAAAGACAACATTTCGAAATATTCTCTCAGAGTATACGGTCCTCCTCAACACACACAAACATAGTAGGGCTATGGGGATCAATAAGCTTAGCTAGCTACTTATAAAGCAGATTTCCAAGTATTGTGTTTAATTTAGAAGCAAGTAATGATATGAGAAATGTGGTGCAAATAAGATGTAATGTTGATTATGTGTTATATATTGGAGATGGCAGGAGTTATTATCGGTGTACGCAGAATAATTGCAGAGTGAAGAAGAGGGTTGAAAGATTGTCGGAGGATTGTCGAATGGTGATTACTACTTACGAAGGCAGGCACAACCACTCTCCCTCTCATGATTCTAATTCTTCTGACCATCAACCCTTTTCCTCTTTCTAATTCATCTTTTGCATACACAAGTACGATATGGTTTTGTTTAGTTGGTTTATCTTAGTGGTTTAGATCAGTAAATTTATAGCTTCAGTCCTTATTTTCAAGTTTCACTCTCCTTTCTTGAGAACAATATTGTAAATATTTTATAAACATTTGAAAAAATATTATTTTTCAGACATAAAAGATATTTTAATCTTAAAAGAAATTAAGAGTTGTACATTTCTTAATAATAATTGTTTGAATTAATTATTGGTCTTGATAATTATTAACTAATAAAGTGGATATAAAATTGAGAATTCAAAGTAAGAATACGTTTAGTGCATCATTTTTAATGAAATTTAATTGGTCAATATTTGATATGTAAAAATTAGTTTATTTTCCATCAACAAAGTAATCACTACACCAGAACAGGTTTTTAGCGGCATTTTTTTAGGCATTTAGCGGCGCTTTTTAACGCCACTAAAGGAATTTGCGGCGCTTTAAGAAGCGCCACAAAAAATGCCGCTAACGACAACGTCGCTAACTTTTGCGGCGCTAAGGAAATAAACGCCGCTAAAGATCATGTTCTTTAGCGGCGCTTAGGAAGAAAACGCCGCTAAAAGTAATGTTCTATAGCGGCACTTGGTCAAAAACGCCGCTAATAGTAGTGTTCTTTAGCGACGCTTATTTCACAAACGCCACTATTTGATATGACTTTTAGCGGCACTTTTTTAAAAACGCCACTAATTTTGGGATTTTTTTTAAAAATAAAATTTTCTGTTTTTTTCAGCCCTCCTGCAACAACAAATCAAAAGCAACCAGATCTAAACTAATCAAAAACAATAAATTTATATAATATTTCAAATTAAATGACTAAAATAATATTAATTGATATAAATAAAAGTGAATTCATACTTTTCTTTACAAAAACGTTAAAAGTTAAAATGATAAAAATATTTATGCAATATACACTATGACGGCGGAAGTTGCAACTGCTGAAACATCTTCATCATAATCTGAAGCTGCTGTTGAAGTTCATCATACTTTTTGCTCTGCTTTGCTTCTCTCGATGCCGCATCTTTTTGAAGTCGTAGCTGTAGTTCTTCATATTTCTTTTGAACCTCTGCTTCTATCGCTGCTTCTCTCACTGCTTCTCTCGCTGCAGCCTCTGCTTCTCTTGCTGTAGCCTCTGCTTCCCTCGCTGCTGCCTCTGCTTTAAGTTGTTGCTGAAGTTCTCCATATTTCCTTTGAACCTCAAATGTGGTCGCTTGCATCTGAGCCATCTGGTCTTTTAACCTCTGAACTTCAGCTTGAGATTGACTCCCCGAAGCCATGTATTGGTGCGAGCTGGATCCAAAATATTGGGTTGGGCTGATAAAAGATCCTTGAAATCGAACCCGACCATACTTTTCAGGACCCAAAACTTCAGTAATAATCCGGTTATCAATGTCTTCAAGATGAACAGAACTATCACTAGAAGCAATCGCTTCGTACTCCGTCTTTTTTTCCTTTAGTTTTTCCTAATAAATAAATCACATAGTTAGGAACGCAATATATATTAAAAAAGCAAATGCAATATAACAATAGTCGCATTACAAGCAATGAATTAAACCATTAGAAAATAAACACTATAAATAACTAAAACAAGTCAAATCGTATTAAGTAAACGTACCATAATTTCACCAGCTTCAGGAGTCATAGCAGATTCATCTTTCTTCTTATGTGTAATTTCAAAAAGTTGAAGGCGTCCAACTTTTTGACCGGACGACCGTTCCTACAATATAGTAGTAAAAATATTATTTAACAGAAAGTTATACATATTTGAGAATATTAAAAAATTAAAAATACCTCCGCCTCAGCTACACATGCAAAACTTCTGGACCCGGCTGTGTGAGTGAATTTTTGTTGCTGCCGGCTGCTTTTTCCAACTCGTTCACGATCCTATGTTATAAAATTTTTAGTACATAAATAGTAAATACTATAACCAAAATAATTACAATAGTTTAGAAGTACGTCGTACCTCGCCTTTCTGAGAATGCCAAAATCTAACCGCATCTTCCCATTGGTACCTCAACATACCCGGCGGGACATTTTGTAATTTCTCATCGAGGGTTGTTTTTGTCTTATAATAATTTTTCTTCAAAGTACTTTTATTGTCTCTCCATCTTTTTCCCAATGCCTTCTTTACATAAGCATCCGAGACCTCTAAAGCAAACCTCGCTTACAAAAAACACAAGTTAATAAAGTAAATATAAATGAAACTATTTCCCAAGCATTACAGATGACATTAACATTTTGTTACCTTAATATTATCGAGGGCTTGGTTTTTGTTGCTATCGGGCATTTGACGCCATGACTCGTAGTTGATAGGCAACATATTCGCATTTCGTGCTAAAATGCCCATGTATCCTACTAAAAGTCGAGCTTCTGATCCAACAGGCTGACCAAAACTGTTTCTGCATACCTTGACACGGTCGACTGGATCTAACTCGTATAACTTTCTAAGTAGCGTACGTCCTCGACCTCTGCGCGTCCCACCATTTTCAGCTACAAATGGTATATTATAATATAAGAATTTGAAAAATAAATCAATTATAAGTCAACACGCATGTAAATTAAATGTAAAATTACTTTGAACTTTCGTAGGATCCTCAGGTGTAATCGGAACATTCGAAGATCCAGTTGCTGTCCGTTGTTCAATACTATTTGTTTCTGTCGAGTTTGGATCATTTTGAACAATGCTTTCCCTTATAATTTTTCTTCTAGGCATTTTATCTGCAATAGACATAAAATGTAATTAAACTTAATAACTAATTACAACAATAACAGCACATATAAAATACTTGAAATATATAATAAGACCAAGATTTAATACTAATGTAAGTTACATATAATTAAACAATCGTAAAATCTTACTACATCATTATTCATAAATATCTTCATCTGTATCCTGACGAACCCATTGAAATTGTGCACTAGTACTAGGGATATTATCGTTTAAGTTTTGTTCTGGAAATGGCAAAGTTTCTGATCTGTTGTCGATGTTATCTCTACTTCCACTGCCCATGTCAAACAAGTCTCTAGGGATGTTACGGAGTACAACGTACCAACCCTCATCAGTTGGATCTTTTGAGTAAAAAACTTGTTTGACTTGAGATGAGAATACATACGGCTCATCTATCAGTTGTTGTCCTGTGTTAATCAATCGGTCAAAGTTCACCATTGTAAAACCAAATTGATCTTGCTTGATTCCACGAGCTGTATTAACATCGGCCCAATCACCTCGAAATAAGACAACTTTCCATTTGTCGTAGTAATCCAACTCAATTATGTCAGTAAGATGTCCGAAATATTCCACATTTCCCTCGACAGGATTATTGTCCCTAGCACTAGCATAACTTGTAATTGCAGAATTAACAACTATTCCACAATTTTGCGTTCTCCTCAACCTCTCGCGATATTTTGTATGAAATCTGAATCCGTTGATGAGGAACGCACTATACATTATGTAAGTTATGTAAGTTATGCAAGTTGTGTAAGTTGTGTATTATGAAACTTATGTAAGTTATGTCTTATGTAAGTTATGTAAATTATGTATTATGTAAGTTATGTAAGTTGTGTATTATATAAGTTATGTAAGTTGTGTATTATGTAAGTTATGTAAGTTTTGTTTTGTATATTATGTAACTTATTTAATTTATGTAGGGTATGTATTATTATGTAACTTATTTAATTTATGTAGGGTATGTAAGTTATGTAAGTTGTGTATTATTTACACATGTAAGTGTGTATTATGTAGGTTATGCAAGTTATGTATTAAGTAGGTTATGTAAGTTATGTATTATGTAAGTTATGTAAGTTTTGTTTTTGTGTATTATGTAACTTATTTAATTTATGTAGGGTATGTATTATTATGTAAGTTATTATGTAAGATATTATGTAAGTTATGTATTATGTATTATATAAGTTATGTGTTGTGTAAGTTTATATATAAATTTTGATTTAAGTTATGTATGTAAGTTATATATAAGTTTATATATAACTTATGTAAGTTATTATGTAAGTTATGTGTTGTGTAAGTTTATATATATATTTGGATTTAAGTTATGTATGTAAGTTATATATAAGTTTATATATAACTTATGTAAGTTATTATGTAAGTTATGTGTTGTGTAAGTTTATATATAAATTTATATATGTTATGTATGTAAATTATGATATGATTGATAAATTTTCAAATATATATAAAATTGTAATAAATATATTAAAAGCGTATATAAATATATATATCAAAGATGTTTTAAAATATAACTTTGAATACATTTCATTTAAAATATAATTTTGTAGCTTTAATCTCCGGATAATTCAAAGATCGTTACGATATGATATATATTTTGTAGCTTTTATTAATTCAAAGAACAAATTATGTCAAAAAAAAACATTGACTTAGCATTACAAGATATAATTAATTTGTTTATATTTATGAAAACAATTTTTGTTATTAAAGAAATAATACTTTGAATTGCCATTACAAAATAAATATATTTGAAAAAGTATATTTTTATTTTAATAGAAAATATAAATAAATATACAAATTTATTTGTATGTAAAAGATTATTAGTCATTAACATAAAACCAAGTTGCCAAGTTGCAAATATAAGATCAATAATTAATCATTAATTTGAAGTAAAATTTATAATTGCAACACATAATATCGAAATCGATGATTTATAAATGCTAAACCGATTAAACGATTAGCCCATAATTTATTCAATTACTCAAATATATAAAGTTGTTTAAGAGTTGTATTCAATTTTAATAGTTTAAAACAATTGCCTTTGCGAATAACAATTCTTAAATTTAAACATCAAATAATGTAATAAGTGCAAAGTCAAATGCAAATTTAGCTAAAATGGTAATTAAAACTCCTTCTAAAAATGAAAATAATAATTAAACTATACAACTAAAATATAACAAAAAAAATTTAACAATTTGACTTTTTTTATAAGAAAACTAAATAGAGAAACATAGGAATAAATACCTTAAATTTCCTCAATTTCGAAGCAAATCCTGGAAAAAAAAGACAGAAATACATTAGTATCGAAAAAACAGAAGTAATTAAAGCCAAAAAACTAAAAAAAACAGGAGTTTATACTCACAAAGTTAGCTAAACTAAAAAAACTAAAAAAACCTAAATGCATAAATGATTTAAAGCCATATCATATACATTGTTTCTTTTAAATAAGCCTAAATGCATCCATGTGCAAACCAGCACATATAAAAACTATTACATTATTTGTCAGCTTATAACCTATCATCAAAACTGATCAGCTTGGTACCTTAAAAAACACCATGACAGTGAATTAGATGATATTAGAGGTTTAAAATTGAACGTATATATGAATATATGTTGAAACCTAACCTAACCAAATCATGCGGGAGAAATCACATTTTCTTCTAAATTAAACATAAAAAAAAGTATGTTAACTGACAATTTTTTTCAGTAATGGACCCATCAATAATATAGAATGCAAATGAATTCAAGAAATAATACATTTCCCCTTAAATGGATGCTGGAATAACTCCATAGCCAAGGATATTAAAGAAATCATGATTAAAACAATACGAAAACATAATTTTAATAATGATTTCTCAAAATAAATCATGATTAACTATATTTAATATTGTGTTTTGTATTTAAACGCAGACATATAAAAAAGCAATTGTACGATTCAATCAATTGCAGTGAATAAATCGGAGGTTGTTCCAAGGTTATTGTTTCAACTCTCCAGTAACAAAGAAACTCACAAAATCCACAATTTCCTATCAACACTGCTATACACGAGTTGTTTATCAACCACCAATCGAAACAACTTAATGCAGATATAAGAAATCTAAAACGGATTACTACATTGATACCACAAATCAAGATTCTCACCTCAGTTTCTAATTTGTAAAAGACTTTGCCGACTGAGACCAGAAATCCACAAATCGGGTCGGATAGGGGTTTAAGGAAGGAGATGAAGAAGCAACAACAATGCATCAAGGCAACACGGAAAGAAACCCTAAATTTTTTTTTGCTTTTATCTAATGATTCACCATATTTTTGATGTTGTTTAATCGAAACCCTAAAACCCCAAATAACTTAGACTGACCTAAAACCCAAAAAATTTAATCGAAAAAGAATAGAAACGGCTTACCTATTCAATCGACAAATCTCGCAGCTGTGCCCACCTTGTTTCAAGATCAACTCCGACCACCTTTCTTTCCTTTGTATTTTTCATGAAAAGTTTTCTCCCCTTTCGACACTTAGAAAATTTCTCTCCTAATTTCTCTGCAATTTCCCTCTTGCTGTAATTGGAGGACGACACAGATCTAAGTTAATTTGTCCTCTGAAGAAACGACGCCGTTTAAGTAAAGTTATGTAAGTTTTGCGGCGCTTTGTGGAAAAACGCCGCTACTGATTCCCTAACACGTAACGACGTCGTATATTGCAATATTTGTGGCATTTTTTACTAAAACGCCGGTAAATGATACCTTTTGCGGCGTTTTTATATAGAAACGCCGCTAAAACTCTCATTTTTTTTTGTCTTACATTTAAATAATTAATTACCAATTTATTTAACAAATAAATAATTACTTACGTATTTATTTGTTTATTTATTTATACCAATATTATTTTGGTCCTATATATACAGATTAAATAATTAATAACTATATATATATATCCATATATATCCATATATATCAAAAATATATCAAATGGCCGTTAATTTGGGTTAAATGTTTTAAATATATAACTATTATTAGTTATATTGTATCATTTAACAAGTCTCAAATTATAAATTAACCTTGTAATCTTCATAGTAACCAATCAATTTATGTAGCTACATGCATAAAGTGATCATCTACCTATTATACTCAAAACTTATCTTAATATTAAATTTATTCTGGATCTATATTTTACAAATATATAAGAACATATATATTTACCTCCAAAGTTAATCAATCTAATATTAATCTCTTAAGAAACCCTAAACCCCGGCCAAACCCCTAAAACCTCTCTAACCCTTAAATCCTCCTAAACCTTAATTAACCCTGTCCTTAACCCCTAAATTCACGTCTGTAACCCTTAAAGCATAACCCAGCCCCTAAACCCTAAACCATAAATACCAAACCTTAAATTCATATATACCGGCCCGTACTCCTTAAAATACCATGCATCGACCAAAATATTCCCTAAATATTCTTTAATAATAAAAATATATAGTGAAAATCTATTAAACAACAAGTTATATATATATAGTTAAAAATGTTGTATAAAGTTGAAATAAGGTAGCAATATTATCTTTATGACAAATTTTCGTATGAAGCTTCAAATGTCCTCTTAACAAATGGATGAAATTTGTTATAATAAACTTGGTACAACAAATTTTGTCTCTTTATATAAAAAACAATTTTTTTTTTAAAATTTGGTATAGAAAATGCATTTTTTTCCGATAATAAATTCGTAAAGGATGAGGACACGGGTTAAATGGCCTTTAAAGAAACGGCACCGTTTAAATTAATTTTAAGTCACATTTGCGGCGTTTTTGCGTAAAAACGCTGCTATTGCATGCCCTTTTGCGGCGCTAGGGGAAAAAACGCCACTAAATTTTCAATTACACAAAGAAACGGTGACGTTTTCACAAAATTGTAGACATATTTGCGGCGTTTTCCCGAAAAACACCAGTAATAAAGTACATCATTCAACTGAAACGACGCTGTTCTGGCAGAGTTTCAAGAATATTAGCGGCGCTTCCCTATAAAACGCCACAATAGAAATTGATTCCCTAACACGTAATGACGTCGTATATTGCAATATTTGTGGCGTTTTGACTAAAACGCCAGTAAATGCTACCTTTTGCGGCGTTTTTATATAGAAACGCCGCTAAATTTCTCTTCTTTTTTTTGTGTCTTACATTTAAATAATTAATTACCTATTTATTTAACAAATACATAATTACCTACTTATTTATTTGTTTATTTATTTATACCAAGATTATTTTGGTCCTATATATACAAATTAAATAATTAATAACTATATATATATATCCATATATATCAAAAATATCAAATGGCCGTTAATTTGGGTTAAATGTTTTAAATATACAACTATTATTAGTTAATTGTATCATTTAACAATCTTCAAATTATAAATTAACATGCATCCATAAAATGATCATCTAAGTACCACACACCTATTATATATATATCTATTAATTATAATATAAACTATACTAAACTTCAATATATTAAATTTATTGATCTGGATTTATTTTACAAATATATAAGAACATATATATATTTACCGTAAAAATTAATCAATCTAATATTAACCTCTTAAGAAACCCTATCATGACCGTCTAAACCCCGACCAAACCCAAACAATTCCCTAAATTAATATTCTTTAATAATCACAAAATATAGTGAAAATCTATTAAACAACAAGTTATATATAGTTAAAAATGTTGTACAAAGTTGAAATATGCTAGCAATATTATCTTTATGACAAAAATTTTCGTATGGATCTAAATATAAGTTTTTATCATTTTGAACTTAAGTATCGATATTTTTGCATCCGGTATTGCTATAGCCATATATATCAAAAAAATCAAATGGTTAGGGTTAAATGTTTTAAATATACAAGATAATTAATTGTATCATTTAACAAGTCTCAAATTATAAATTAACCAATCAATCGACATGCATAAAGTGATCATGATCTACCTATTATAATATTCAATATATTAAATTTATTCGGATCTATTTTACAAATATATAAGAACATATATATTTACCATAAAAATAATCAAAACTAATATTAATCTAAATTAAACCCTAACATGACTTTGAAACCCTAAATCTCAAACCCTAAACCTTTAACCCTAAATTAACCTTAAATCCCAAACCTTAAATCTATACCCGTACTCCTTAAAATACCGTCCATAAAAAAATTCCTAAATCTTTAATATATATAATCATAAAATATAGTCAAAATCGATTAAACAATAATTAATTGTTAAAATATATTTTGTATAAATTGGTGTTTTATATTAATTCCTTTGATTTATTTAGTCGATCAAGACTACCAAAATTTATTACTCTTATAAAAGTTAATTCTATTTTAATTTATTCTTTACAATACAAAAATTTCAGTTTTATTATATTTTATTTTATTCATAATTTAATATATTTTCTCTCGTAAAGTAGTTTAAACCAACTGTGATTGAAAATTAGTAATAAATAGTTAGTGTTATATATATATACGACTTTTCTTTAATAAAAACTTTTTGTATTAATCAATATTATTTGTTAATTATAATTTAAATGTAAATTGTACCACTATATAATAAATAGAACAAAATATTAATTATTTCAACTTATAAGATTTTTGTTACTATTAGCGGCGCTTCGGCAAAAACGCCGCTAAAGGTAAATGCATTAGCGGTGCTTAGATACAAACGCCGCTAAAGGCCAGAGAATTAGTGGCGCTCAGATAAAAACGCCGCTAAATATCCGAGCATTAGCGGCGCTTAGATAAAAACGCCGCTAAAGGCCAAAGAATTAGCGGCGCTCAGATAAAAACGCCGCTAAAAATCCGAGCATTAGTGGCGCTTAGATAAAAACGCCGCTAAATGTTTAAAAAATCGCAAAAACGACGTCGTTAGTCTTAGGTTTTTTGCGACGCTTTTATAAAACGCAGCTAATTCCTATTTTTAGCGGCGCTTCTGGGAAATCGCCGCTGATGCTCTACCTTTAGCGGCGCTTTGGCTAAATCGCCACTAATGCTCGATTTTTTGTGGCGCTTTTGTTCCAAACGCCGCTAAAAGTGCCGCTAAAAGCCTATTCTGGTGCAATGAATTCCTTGAATAATTGATGGGAAAGTTACTTTCTCATGTAAATGGATTTCAAGTCATATACGCAATATATGAATACACTTGAATTTATACCTATAATGTAACGAGAAAATTTTACAAAATTTATACCTTCACAATCTTACATTAATATACAAGTTATTTTAAATGAACTTGGATTCAACCAAAACGTGAACAAATCATATCTCGTGGATTAATTCAAATATTTGTTAATAATAAAATTATTGAAAATAAAATACATAAATACTATATTTTTATTTAATAAGAATAATTTTGTACAATACTATTACATTGCCAACAAAGTGGTGAGCATGCCAAATGTGTTAATGTAATTTTCTCGGATTTTTATCAATAAAGCGTTATAAAGTAACTTTCTTGACAATGACATTCTCATCAATCATATTTCAAGTAATCATATTCCATTGGAATCATAATATAGTAAAACACCAAATTCGTCTTAGTGTTGAAAAATTAAGTCCTAAATTTAAGTACTAAAATCTATTTGGTATATTACTTAAAATTAAATACTTGGTATAATTAAATTGTTTGATAAGGAATAATATAATATAATCTAAAATGAAATGGAATAAAATAAAAATAATTGAATTTATTAAGTATTAAGTGATAAGTAGATTCTATCCACTTATCATTTTCAAAAATTTTTGTAGAAAAATTTCTATCAATCTAGTAATTTTATTGCGAATTATTAAACATGTTAAAAATTAAATTATTGAAAATATTAATTTTATATATAATAAATTTTATGTATAATAAATTTTTTATGTATAGTAGATTAAATGTTAAAATTGAGCCGAAGGGTGACTCATAAGGGCACTTTTTTTTAAATAGTTAAAATAATATAAAATATTTTTCATAAACTTGATTTAGTTTTTGAGATAAAATAAATGACTAACTTATTTGAAAAGAAAATAAAATATAATTTGAAATATGATATTAGAGATTTAAAAAAATTCTTACTTCATTTCCTTTAAAAATATTTAGTTTTTGTCGATTGAGTTTCAGCTTGATTGGCATGAGTATTGTTGCCAATATAGGAGGGCATGGGTTCAAGTGCGCTGAAGCGCATTATCCTCTTATTTATGAGTTGGGAAGAGACTATGAGTAGTTCTAAATATTGTGCCAAAAAAGAGCAGATAGGATTAGATTATGATTCGTGTTGACACCTTTTTTTTTATGAAACGGGGTCGACTTGGGTTTTGAAAAATGAAAACGAATGTGGGAGTCGCCACCAATCCTTTTTGAGAAGGTGTGATCGGGTCACCTTGAAAAGTGGTTGTTTTTAATAAACGATTTGATTTTATTAAAACAACGATTTTGGCCCACGAAATTCAGAAAAATAGGTTCGGGAGTCGATTACGCACGAGGAAGGATTAGCGCCCTCGATACGCCCAAAATTGGTACCTAGTTGATTACTTAATGTCTTAGTGTCGAAAAGTGAAAACTTTGAAGAGATTTAAAATACGATCCTTTATTGAAATGTTAAAAATTTTTAGAAAAGGGGCATATTTTACGTTAATCGAGAAAGAGAATTATATCCAGTAAGTTAGGACACAATGTCTTGAATTCCCGATGTGCGAATGAATGTCGAAAATTTATTTATTAAAAAGATATTTAGTTATCTTGGATTTTAGAAAAAAGGGATCAGGCCCAGTAAGTTAGGACTTGACCTTTTTCTTAATTTCCGAGGTCGTTTAAAGCTTAGCTTCGAAAAAAAGACTCATGTATTTAGATTCATCATGAAAATCGAAACCCAGTAAGTTAGGGTACGACCTTCTTGAGTCTAAACACGAGATTTCGCTTATTCAAAAATCATAATTTATGCATTGAATGAAAACAATTTAACGCGATATAGTAGAAATAAAACACAATGTTAATACACGTGACAAAACAAAAATGAATTCGGTAATGTAAGTATGAATAATACGAACAAACATAAAAAATAAATATAAGATACAAACCAATCATATTATAACAAGTAAATAAACGAATAGAGTTTAAACATTCTTTTAAAATAATAATGAGCATGTAAATAGCAATAAAGAAAATGAATAAGGTTAAAAATGTAAAGAGATATATATGTATGTATATGTACATAAATCAAAGATATGTATGTAGAATAAAAATAGTTTATTACAATTCATATATATATATAAAATAGTATTGTATAAAATATTATTAACTTTTAAAGTATAGAAGTATATATAAATAAATGTATTATAAAGTAAAATCATTAAAATATATAGACAATATTGAATTAGTATAAAAACATAAACTAACACATTATGAAATTAGATATATATGATAAAAAGAATTAAAATAATAATACATAATAAAATAAAATAATATATAAAAGGTAAATAGATATATAATCTAATACAATAATAATACCTATAATAATAATAATAATAATAACATAACAAGAATAATAAAAAAAGGACTAATTTGAATTTTAAAACCGAGATTGGGGCCAAATCTAAAATAAATTAAAAATAGAACCTAATTGGATGCGCAAATAACTGGGAGGGACCAAACAAGCAATATTCCATGTTCCCCAAAACGCATGGTTCCATTAAGGACCAAAATGAAAACGCAACAAATTACGGGGTGCAATTGAAAACAACAAAAACGCTTAATTGAAAAATTATTAAAAAGTGGAAGGGCTGAAAGCGCAATTAACTCTTCCGCTAAAAAAGCTCGATATCGATTCATATTTTCAATTTGAACTAATTTTTTTATTAAACTTATTTTATATATTTAATATTTTTTTTTATCTAAATCCTCTAAAAAATGGGACAAACCTTCGAAATCGGATACTTCAATAATACAACAACTATTGGGCCAGAATAAGAAGCCTCAATAATACAACTTCTTTTAGCACCCAAAAACATTGATCATCAAATTTAAACTTTAGAAACACGAAAAAGAAGCCTGATAAACAGGGGCATAAAGGTAATTCCACCCGAACTCTATCTTCAAGCTCAGTAAGTAACCAAATATCTGCCACTTCACTTTCACTTTTGGGCGTAATCCCTTAAACCCTTCCCTTAGCCAAACAAAAAAAAAAAAAAAAAATGCTTCTCCAGCCTTCATCGTTGCTGAATCACCGTTTTTCGATCTCCTCAGCCGATTCTTACTCTCGGCAGCTCCCATGCCGGATTCCCAAGTTTATCCTTTCCAGAACCCCAAGTTTTCAGAAGCTGCCGGTCATGTGTTCCATATCTCAAGTCCATAGCTATGGGACCGTGGACTTTGAAAGAAGACCCATGGTCAAATGGAACGCTCTATATAAGAAAATATCGCTCATGGAAAACCCTGAATTGGGTTCTGCCTCTGTGTTGAATGAGTGGGAAAAAGGAGGTAGGAAGCTCACCAAGTGGGAGCTTTGTAGGGTTGTCAAGGAGTTAAGGAAGTACAAGCGTTTCAAGCAAGCACTTGAGGTAAACCCAACAAAAAAGAGAGAGGGAATTTTGTGTTCTCTTCTAGTGTGTTTCGATTTCTGGGTTTTTTTTTGGCAATCTGTTGTAGACAGCGATTGCTTGACTCTATAATTTACTTAATAATTACTGGGCAATCTAATTCTTCCCTAACTTTTGGTGCTTTGGTGTTTTGAATTGCATTTGTATGTGTTATTCTTCGTGAAAGTTGAATTCTTTGTTGGTTGCTACATGAACCTATTACATTAGAGAGTGGAGTTAAAGCCTTTTTTATGAACCTTCTCATTCTCTTCATTGCAATGAATCACCTGAACTGAAGGTCTTGTCTAGATGATGGGTTTGCTGCAAGCTATAGTTACAGGGGTAAGGTAATATTGATGAATGCTCTTTGAGTTTGAGACACAGTTTAGGGTTTAAGTAGGACCAAAGAATATTTTACAGTTGATGCAACAGGTTTTTTAGGCATAGCTCTTAATTTTCCTTCAAAATAAGTTGAGGAATCTATCTTAATTGACATAGGAGGTGCCCCAAACAACCAAAAAGATACACAATGTTGTGAGTGATTTTTTGTTTCTGCTTATAAAGCATAGTGAAATGAAGATAATTATTATTCAACTTATCAATGGCGTAGGATTTATCGTTTTTATCTTGCATTTGCACATTTTGGTAATATTTTTGGATGCTGAATTTAGAATGATTGCAAGTCTGTTGTAAAATTAAGGCAAAATAGCGTATTGTTGTACATTTAGCAGAGCCTAGTTCACAGTAAAAGGCTAAGTAGACGTTGTTGTTGTTGATCACTATAGTGGATGGCCCGGTAGAATTGTCAATTTGTTTTAGGGAAGTTAAAATTAGTTATCGCTTTTGTTCAGTAGAGTTGTTGATGTTCTTCCATCAGGCATTTTTTTAAAAACTTTTCCAAAATTGTACAGGTGTATGAGTGGATGAACAATAGAGGAGAGAGGTTTAGATTTTCTGCAAGTGATGCTGCAATTCAGTTAGACCTTATTTCTAAGGTGCGTGGAGTTTCAAGTGCCGAAGATTTCTTCCTTCAACTCTCTGATACTTTGAAGGACAAGAGAATCTATGGGGCCCTTCTGAATGCCTATGTGCGGGCAAGAATGCAAGAAAAGGCAGAATCTTTAATTGACAATATGAGGAATAAAGGTTATGCCTTGCATCCCCTTCCGTTTAATGTGATGATGACTCTATATATGAACCTTAAGGAGTATGATAAAGTTGAGTCAATGATTTCTGAAATGATGGAAAAAAACATACGTCTAGATATATATTCCTATAACATCTGGTTGTCATCTTGTGGATCCCAAGGATCTGTGGAAAGAATGGAACAAGTATATGAGCAGATGAAAGAAGATCGGAGTATCAATCCAAACTGGACTACATTTAGCACAATGGCTACCATGTATATCAAGATGGGACTGTCTGAAAAAGCTGAAGAATGCTTGAGAAATGTAGAGAGTAGGATCACCGGTCGGGATCGTATACCATATCATTACCTTATTACACTTTATGGTACTGTTGGTAATAAAGAGGAGGTGTATCGGATATGGAAGGTTTACAAATCAATTTTCCCCAGTATTCCAAATTTGGGATATCATGCTATGATATCATCTCTGGTTAGGGCCAGTGATATTGAAGGGGCAGAAAAGATTTATGAAGAGTGGCTATCAGTTAAAACATCTTATGACCCTAGAATAGCAAATCTTCTAATGGGGTTGTATGTTAAAGAAGGAAACTTGGGTAAAGCTCAGAGCTTTTTCAATCACATAGCTGATGTGGGAGGAAAGCCAAATTCAAGCTCATGGGAGATTCTTGCTGAAGGGAATATTCAAGAGGAGAGGATCGATGAGGCTCTATCTTGCCTAAAGGAAGCTTTTGCAACTGAAGGTTCAAGAAGTTGGAGGCCAAAGCCCACAAATGTTTCTGCCTTCTTTAATCTCTGTGATGAAAAAGAGGACACGGAAAGTAGGGAGGTTGTGGTGGGATTGTTACAGCAATCAGGATATCTCAAAAATGAAGCTTATGCATCACAAATTGGCTTATCTGATAGTGCTGTTGAAAGTGTATTGCCAACGTATAGTTCAGGCGATGAGAATCAGGATGATGACTCAGAGGTGCTTCTCAACCAACTGCAGGGCAGTGCGTGATAACTATTATTTAAAATCTTTAAGTGCAGGGAAAGTTTTGTATCTATCTTTTCATGGAAGCCATGAGTTAGCATATGCTCTGATGTTGGCAAGGAAAGTGAACTTATAGCCATTTCTCCCAACCATTTTGTGCAGGGGAAGCTTCACTTGGCAGGTAAAAAACTCACCTACATGAATTCTTGCAGGAGCCCTTTCCTTTACCCTTGTTTCAAATGTATGAATTTTCCAATTTAAGCTGCTCAAGGGGCAACAGTTTTCTTCCATTTGTGGAAGGGATATGGATAGTTTACCATTCTCATGACTTGGAATCCTTAAACTGTTGCCATTGATAAAATCTTCTAGCACCTTAGGAATTTTCATTGAACATATCTGGGAAAGCTGATTGAACCTATATGTAGAGCTTCAAAATTTTAAAGCTGTTTTGGTCCCATGGCATACATCATTTATCAACTATAATTTGTTTTTTGAAAAAAGGAAGAGTTTTGAGGATTTTTTTATTAATGATTTTGTAAGGCATTTTCAAGTTACTTTTCTTTCGGTTTAAATCTCCAAAGTTGATTGAAATCATCATTATGCAGAGATATACGTGAAAGTGTGCTCAAGTGGTTCTAAGGTAAAATATTTTTAATATCTGAAGCGTTGATCATTGATGAGAAGTGGGAGCAAAGGTGGGTCAAATGTAAAAAAGAAAAAAAAAAAACGAATCCCAGTTTTGCAAGTTTCGTTGATAATTTGATTATCACAAACAACAGTATTTTGATGTGTAAAACAAACTGGTGCATCATTTTCTGTTTTCCAGCTGGAATATTTATATCAGGCTATACCCCCATGAGCATTCATACATGGAAGAATCATATCATCACCACACACTAGATGATGTTTCAGAAGGTCAAAATTTTGACAAGTCCGTGAATCCAAACAAAAGCAGACCCGTGGCCAGGGTCGTCTTCATCTTCTAAGTTACTGTTTTGTTGTTAATTTTCTGGACAAAAGCCATGCAACATTAACAACAAAACAATAACTTAGAAGATGAAGACGACCCTGATCTAGTACAGAAGTTGCCATGCATATCCTATGTTTAATTTTTTTTGGTACCAAGTTTAAGAAGATAACATGTCTCTCTTTAGATATATTTAAAATTAAAAAATTTAGGCACATGTTATCATCTTTATAATTTATTCTTTCCACCACATACTCGTAATCATGAATATATATATATATATATATTATAAATTAGTATCGAAATTTTAATTGAGTTTTCAAAGTGTGAGTTATCATATCAATCAAATCTTTTGTTAATCTAATTATTAGCTTAGTCATAAAATGAATATTTAGATTTGACATGAAACATATTTAGTATGTATACTCCACGTACAACTTAATTTTGTGACATGCTAAAGGAATGTCACTCCTAAATTTTAATGACATGTTGGTTTTATTATTATTATTTAACATGACAAACTTAAGTTGCCGTTCGATAAGTATATATACTTATATTTAGAGGTTGATCAGTATGTTTTAAATATATTTAACTTTAAAACTAATATTTAACATCTAAACGGAATAATAAATTTACAAGAAGTAATATTTTTTAACACTACATTTAAAAAATTAATCAAGTTTGGAATTAATTTAAAGTTGAAGTCATGTTTGAGGATGTTTGGCATATAATATAATATATAATTTGTTATAGGGAAAGAGCATCCTAGAATAGAAGGGCAAGGGCAAGGGCAAGGGCAAGGGCAAGGGCCGAATACATGGTATCCATCCCAAAAAAACATAACAGATCCAATTTGCTTAGATTTGGAACACATGCTGCAAAGTGCAAGTATCTTTCACAGAGAGGACCCACAAATTACAATCAACATTTTCCCACATGTAATCACATGATGGCCATTGCATGCCATCACCACTACAACATTAGCTACAATTTAATCACGGGAAACCTTTCAAGAAAATGACTTTAATCCCCAAATCAACCACCTTTCTCATCCCTTTAGCACAAGTTTCAAATTTTAATATCGATTTGATGATGTATTTTCTATATGAAAACAACACATTTTAGCCTATTAATTTCACCTTCACCTCAAAATCAAGTCATATAGAGTCATTTTCAATAAATAAATGCCTTTGAACTCGTGTACCAGCCTCTTATTGGTAAAATCCCACGTTTCTTCACCAAATGGGTACTCCTTTCACTGAAAATACCTACCCTTTAACGACCACCTTACCTGTTTTATAAATATTTTACCTCAACCAGAGAAGCCACGCAACACATTCAACTCTTTTCTGGTCCTAAAAACCTTCTCAGCCATGGCAGAGCTAGACAACCCAAATGTGATGTCAAATCTCATAACTTTCTTGTCTTCTCTCATCCAAAAAGTGGCTGAATCCAACGATCTAAACTGTGGGTTCCAGGCTCAGAAGATTTCAGTTTTTCATGGCCTAACACGCCCAACCATCTCCATTCAAAGCTACCTCCACAGAATTTACAAGTACGCCAATTGCAGCCCCTCTTGCTTTATTGTTGCTTATGTTTATCTTGATCGGTTTGCTCAAAGGCAACCCTCCTTGCCCATCAATTCTTTCAACGTTCATCGCTTGCTTATTACGAGTGTGATGGTTGCTGCAAAGTTCATGGATGATATGTAAGTGTTCTTAACTTGTTTGTATAAATCACTCAAAGAATTCTTGGATTTCATTTATGGGTTTTGGGTATTTAGATACTTTGATCTCTTCCATGTTCTTTGAATTATGACTGAATTTACGCTCTCTTTTTTTTTTTTTTTTGGTTCTTTTCTTTTTTACCTTTTCCCCCTTAGTTGAAGTCAAATGGTTAGACATGGTGGAATTGTAGAGCCATTGAATTTGCCAGAAGAATGATTTCTTTGCCGTTCCAACAAATTGTAGGCATGTGAATCCTGGCTGTCCTTCTGACAGTCAGAAGACAATATATATAGATACACACACAAAGTTGTTTCTGCAAAGAAGCCTATAATTGAAGTTCAGTGTGATAGGCCAACCTGTTCATTTTTTTGGTTCCTTTTGACCATACACTTCAAATATTCTGAAAAAAGAAAAAGTAAGACAAGTGGATAATACACTTTTAATATTCTACCAAAGTACCAAACATTGAGTTTGATCTGACTTTTGGAACATTTATCTTTGTAGGTATTACAACAATGCTTTCTATGCAAAAGTAGGAGGAATCAGTACAACAGAAATGAACTTCCTTGAAGTGGATTTTTTATTTGGGTTGGGATTCCATTTAAATGTAAACCCCAAAACCTTTCACACCTACTATTCCTACCTGCAAAGACAGATGATGATGATGTTGCAACCTCCACCACCAAGTACTGCACCAGAATCCTCTATAGAGTCCACATTGAAAGTCCATTTGTGCTTTAGTGATGAGGAATCCACATCTCATCAAAAGGAACAACTAGCTGTTTAAGGCCTTCAATTTAGTGTTTAGCTCTCAATGTCGTTTCAATTTTGGCGTTTTCTTGTGGATTTCCTTTGGTTTTTTTTTTTGGGGGGGGGGGTGTTGGATCTCAAATTGTTTATGCATGTACAGATACTGGGAGTTGCTTTCTTTTTTACAGCCTGGCTATATATATATATATATATATATGTCTTTTCTTTCTTTCTTCTGAATTTATTACTCCTGGTTTGTTTTGATTCATGACTGTGGCCTTTTTTTATTTTTCAATGAAGAGGAAAATTGTAAATTCCTTTAACACGTTGTTAGGTTCATTCTCATTGATGCTCCTCATTTTCCTCCCAATTCTAGTTGTTGTAAGGGAGTAATTTTGATTGATACCACATGCCGTTGTTCACGTTAAGATTCTCATGTATTAAGACTTCTGGGTTGAACAAAGAATGAAAGAAAAATATGCTGCTTTAAAAATTCTTTTGGGAGAATTACCATTTTGAATTTAGATTTCGAATTAATTGTTGGAATTATTTTAAAATTTAATTTTTTTTAACTTTATTTCAAATTAATCCAACAAAAATTTCAAATTCAAATTCAAGTTAAAATTAATATATATATATATATAACATGTGCAATCACATTTACAAGCAAGGTTGAGTGGCTTAGGATTCTTCTCTCTTTGATGGCATGGGGAAACGAATTTAGCATAGCTTAGGGTTTAATGCTAGGCTAGTCTAGGGACAGCCGGCCCACCAATACTCCAAATCTTTAGTTAAGGTGGTCTCATCTTTCCAGTAGTGAAGAGCACAAGGTTTTGTTCTCCAATGGTTTTGTGATATAATCGGGTTATCTCAATATTCTTAGTTTCAAGTAAATCACAAATATTTATATAAAAGATTAAAATCCACTTCCATTTTTTTTTTTTGCAAAATACCCTTTTGCTAATTAATTCTTCCAAAAATAAATCATGAATTAATTTTTTTTAGTAATGATTAATAAAATTAGGCCGGTGAAAAAGGTACTTGACAAAAAATAAAATATAATTGCAACAACTACTCTCTTCCATTAACGCAAATCATTAGTTGATTGATTTGATCATTAATAATGCTAGCATCGTTTACGACAATCAATAGAAAATGATACTTGACATTGTTCTTGAGTTTTTTGGAAATCTTATTCGAACTATCCTGTCATTGTTGTCTATGTTTTGGATGTGTTAATATGATTGTAGGTTTTGTTTTTGGGATAGTTTGAATTTGGTTAGCCCTATCTCCTCAACTTGGATTCGAATGGGTGGAGCCAAAACAGGAAGTTTGAAAATACAAGATTCCTTTGTCGATTACCCACGAACTTTAACTCCCTGAGGTTGTTCATTTAAGTATTCTTCATTATGACCTTCTCTATTTAACACTTGAAAGACTTAACTTTTTGACCTAAAAATGCATCAAATCACGTTGCTATGGTATCTAAAGATTTAGGTTTTGGGTTGACTATCTTAAGTTTAGGTAGAGGAGAGCAATTGTAGGTTATGTTAAAATCAAGGAAACCAATTAAATCGATCCAATCGGTTCAGTTGATTTTGGTTTGAACGATTTTTCAGTTATGAGTTTGATTTTGTTGGTTGGTTTGATTATCAATTTTTGAATTTTCAAATTGACCTAGCCAAAAAAAATATTGAATTTAATATATATTTAATTGTTTAAAATATATTTACAATTCATAATATATAAATAAATATATATTATCTAAGCCCAATAATTAAAGTTGGTTAACTAACCAACCTAAAGTTGATTTGGTTATGTAGGTTTTTGAGCTCTAATTCAGTTGAGTCAATTTTTGTAGACTATGATCATTTAAGTTGGTTTATTAAAAACACCAACCGAAAAAGCCTAATGCTCTCCCTTAGGTTTAGGAGTATACCCTATCTATCGGCCACTGATAACTATTTAAAGCCACCTCCTTTGACAAGGCTTTAGCTTCTACTCATTTTTAGACATTAATGCACCACCAACTACAACATCTACAATAGACTTAAGTAGAGGTAAAAATCCATTATAAAATGCTTGAACTTCTATCTATTTGAGCATGCCATAATATAAACATTTTTGTGATAAGTCGTTGAAACGTTCTCAAGACTTAGATAAAGACTCAAATTCAAACTACATAAAGTTATTTATTACATTTCTAAGCTTGGTAGTCTTCGCTACAAGTATCTATGGATCCTAGTGGTAAAGAGTTTAACCATAATCTGGATTTGTCCCTAAGTGAAAAAGGAAATAATGCAAGTCTAATAAGATCATCAATCACTCTAAGAGACTTGCAGGTTTGACATACATCTAAGAAATTAGAGATATGTAAGTTAGGATCCTAACTAGACAGTCCATGAAATTGTGTAGAATTTTGGAGCATAGTTAAGCTAATTGGCTTAATTACAAAAGTATCAATATTGAAAGTAGGCCTTCTAATTAGAAGAAACTAAGTTACCATATTTTGTCACATCCTAAAAATCGAGTTAGTAGAAATTGGGTTAGTGAACAGAGAAAGTGGTCACGCCCTGTTTTTAAATAAATGTTGTAGGATTGTGTTAAGTAAATTGATTTGGTTTAGTGGTTAGGTATTTGGTTGTGTGTTTGAGGTCTTGTGTTTGATTCCCTTCCTTTAAGGTTTTCTTTATTAATTTTTATTCCATATTTGATTTGTTTCGTAAGGGTTATCTTTAATTTCTGTAAATTATTGGTAAGAACGAGTTTGTTGGTTTAGTGGTGAGGCATTAACTTACTCTTTGGTTTTAAGTTTGAATATTGTTATGTGAAAAAGTAAAATTATTTTTACTTCTCGTTTGTTGTGTCGCCCATGCTGTCAGAGTGTGGGTCAAATCTGATTAGTTGTGATATTGTGGTTATTTTTTTTAAGATTTGATAAAATTATTTCCTAAAAATCCTTATTTGTTGTCTTTTCCTGCTTTCTCCATTATTGCCTTCACTTCTATTTTTCTTTTTGTTATTGGGAAATTTCTTTCTACCGTTTATTTCTGCTTCTCCATCTCTCTCAAATTTTCTTTGTATTCTTCATGTTAGTCCCTTTGATTTTTCTTTTGTCTTCTCTTTAGTCTTCCATTCTGTTACTATTTGGACCGGTGTCATCGCCTCTTCTGGATTCGTTGCTAGCTATGCATGGCAAAAGAGTTGGTAAAATCATCATATTTTCTTTTCTTTTATAAGTACTATTCATTTAAAGGGTGCTATTTTATTTCAATTTTTTTAAGAAGGTTTTGGTAGATGGTTGAGTTTGGTTATAGAGGTTTGATCGTTTTCTTTCGTGTAATTCTATTTAGGTAAAGGTTGTGTGATGCATATCCCTCTAAAGAATTGAGTTCGACGATCTTCTTTTCTGGGGAAAAGTGTTAAACGCTCGAGTTTAGGGGTTGATTGTGATAACTTAGTTGCAAGGGTCGAATGTCCATTACTTTTGGCCACATATTTTTGGTATGAGTAAGGGCTAATTCTTGTGATTGATTGCTAATTGGTTTAGTTCGGATGTCATATGTAGGAATTGGAAATGTTGCTATAGTGTCAGCATCGTGTTACAGTCAGGTGTGTGACTTGAACTTGAAAAACCTGTGAAATTATGTGAAATCGAAATTGGCAATCGATGCCACACAGCTTTGTGTCTAGCCATATGCTAAGCCATATGAGCCACACGAGCGTGTGCTTGATCGTGTGCTTAACCGTGTAGGCCACACTGTAACACCCTTAACCCGTCTCCGTTGTCGGATTGGGATTATGGAGTGTTATAGTAAAAATTAGGACATTTATCATCAAACAAAAACAAAAATATAAAATAAATGATAACATTCAATAACTTATAAAAATCAGGGTAAACATACACTTACGGGCCTTAAATCAAGCTTACAAGACCCTAAAAATAGTTTGGGAACAATTCAAGACTAATTTGAATCAAAATAGAAAAATATATAAAAATTTTAAAAATTTTGGAAACTGGGGTCACATGGCCGTGTGGCGAGACCATGTAACTAACTGTGGCCATTTGAAATATCGTGCACCTAAAAATTTATAAGACACATGGCCGTATGTCCAGGTCGTGTGGAATAGCCCAGGCCGTGTGCACCTTAAAAAACTTCTAAAACAAGGCAAACTTTCATCCAACACTTAGGTTCCAAGCCAAATCAAAATCAACCATTTCCATACTTTAAAAACACATTTAAACAAGCCTAAACATGCCAAAACAATCAACCTAAGTGCCTAACCAATGTGTCCTTATTAACACCACAATTCAATTATCAATCTCAATTCATTTGACACATCAACTAATTTGCATTCAAATTCATAAGTTCATATATAAAACTCATGCCAAACTTATCATTTCTTCCTAATCATTCACATCCATTCATACCATGATTCAAACACTTAAATACGGTTTATATCAAATGACCAAAACAATTTTATATGAACATATTCACACCAAGATTAAAGGTACATACACAATTAAGCTTATACCAAACTTAAAACGTAACACTTGTAATAAGTATCCAAACATATACAAACACACCTATTAGATATACATTCAATGGTTCAAAACACTCATTGAACACACACGAACATGCCAAATAAATCAACCTATAGGTTCTAACCAATATGCCATTCAAAGGTACCTCAACTTAAAACAATTTACTTTCACTCCATAGCATAAGCTTACTTTACTACAACCATAAACATTTCAACCATTTCAACCACACATATAAACATGTCTAAAACATACATTTACATGTCACTTAGAGTGACCAAAAGAAACTTATTTACAAAGCTTTACAAGTCCACCCCAAAACATAATCGCCAAAGATATGACAAAACCAAATGGACCAAGGAACATATTCATGACACCTATTACATATGGGCCTTGTACATACCATTTATAACCAGAGCCAAAATGTTCAAAAACTACAAAAATGATCGATGAATAGTGTGATAGGGCTCCAACAAGATTCTAACCGAAAGAACTTTACGATGATCTACAAAATAGAGGAACAACAACCACGTAAATATATAATGCTTAGTAAGTTCGTATAAAGAAACTTAAACTTACCATTCCTTAATATTAAATCATTCAATCATACTCATTAAATCATATAACACTTGCCTTTCCTAACACCACAATTCACATCATTAGTATATATATTAACAATATATCCTCTATGAACATGGTATACAACATGAATTATTTATAGTTACTCACATTGCATCACATATGTGATTAATGCTCTTTTTCCATGCATTATTAAAGCTCACATTACCATTTTGTAAGATCATCGTTATCTATAATTTCATATATAAGCTTTTACATTCCTTTACTTACTCGTTGAACCATATAGAATAACATCAAATACTCAGGAACACCTTTCTATAAAACCATAACCTTTTCAACAATGCTCACACGAGCTGTGAAATGGGCCTACTCACACGAGTTATGGGTCGGGACGTTAGCTGTACGATGCTGCTCACATGAGCTATGGAGAATCCGTAGCAAATGCAAGACCTCAGTCATCGATAGGACATCCAAGACCAGCACTCGAAACATATAATCCCTAATGAGATGTCATTTGTATCTTAAGCATTCTTTAGGTTCAAATGAGATTATAAACCGTCGAGTATACAAGTCATCATATTATTACCGAATCAATTATTTTTAACATAAAATTAACTAAAAATTAATCTATCAATAATTAATAAGCATATATCTCATATGAACTTACCTCGATTACAACGGTTGTATTAATAAAGTCGAGAACTATTCCGATAAACTTCTGTTTTCCCTAATTCACGTTTGGTTGATTCTTTCTTGATATAAATAGTAATTTAATTCATTTAAATATTTCAAAAAATCTAAAATCATTAAATTTAATTTATTATTCACTTTAATATGAAATAAAAAAATTATTCCTAACATTTTAACTTTATACCATTTAGTCCTTAAACTCATGATATGAAAATTCACCATTTTTCTAACCAAAATATGCCAACCTAATTTTTTCTATATAAGATACAAATGACATGTCATTACGGTTACCATGTTTCGGGTGCTGGTCCTGAATGTCCTACCGATGGTTGAGTTCCGGCATTTGTTGTAGATACTCATTAGCTTGTGTGAGCGGCATTGTGTAGCTACATTTCGACCGTTAGCTTGTGTAAGTAGACTCATTTATGGCTCGAGTGAGCATCTATGTAAAGGAAAAGGAAAGGAAATGGTTTCAATCATGTGTTACCACACTTTGTGTGAGCTTCCCGCGTATCTGATATTATTCTAAGTGGTTCAACGGGTATGTAAATGGAAGGAACGGTAAGAGTTCCGATTGACTATACTATGAATTTATAGAAAGGTATGTATTAATGATAAAAAAAGTATGATTAACTATGTTGTGGAAAGAATGAGTTCAAATGTGCTATGTTCATGAAATCTATCTTATCATATGACGATTTTGCTAAGTTATGTGTTTAATCACTAACTTGTGTTGTTGATGATGCTTAGGCTTGTGCCAAGCTATGTTGGATTGATTCATGTCTATTTTTAAGATTATGCATTGAAATGGTAAGCATTGTTCACGATCTACGAACTTATTAAGTATTAGATGCTTACGATGTTGTTCTTTTCTATGTTTTTAAGATTATCAAAAGCTCAATCGGTTTGGAAGCTCGTCGGAGACCTATCACACTATCCAATGATTATATCAGTAGATTTTGATATTTTGATCATGGTTATAATGGCATGTATAGGTGGAATTGGGTTAATGTAATGGCCTAAATTTAAGGTTATCGGAACAGTGGTTTCGTAACCACAAATCCGATTTAAAGAGGAATTTATTTTAATATTTTTGCACGGATATTGATATGATAGGAAAATCATATGAAAATATCGATAGAAAAATTTTACCGATTTAGTGGTTAGTTAGAAAAAATAATTATTGAAGAAATTGGGTAAAAATAAGGTATCGAGATCTCGATCTCATAAAATCGAGTCGGAAATATTTTTATAAATATTTATGAAGTGTTGGTATTATGGTATTAAAATTTCGTTAGAAAATTTCTACGTTTGGGTAGTTAATTAAGTAAAAAGAACTAAATTGAAAAGGGTGTAAAAGTTACTAGAAGGATTAAATAGCTCAATTGTTAAATGAGGAGGGACATAAATTGCAAATAAGCCCAAAAGAAGATATTTTGCGCAGCATAAGCTGAGAAAAATCAGGAGAATTGGTGAAATAAGGGCAAAATGGGAAAATAACAAAATTTACTAAAATAAAAATGGGACCAACTTGTAATATCTAGAATTCTCTTCATATTTTCTTCATTATCATCAGCCAAAAACGTCCTAAGGGTTTATTCAAGCTGGTATCTCATAATTTTTGCACCAAGTGAGTTAATCCTTGCCTTTTTCTTGTAATTTTTGTGTTTCTAAGACTTTTACAACTAGGTCCTAATACTAAATTCATTAGTTTTTGATTTTATGAATGAAATTGAAAGTTTCTATGAATATGTTATGGAATTTTATGATGAAATAGCATGATATTGAAGCTTTAATTTGTTTATGAGATGATTTTATTAGGTAATTTCAATAGAAATTGACTTATAGGACCTAATTGTGAAAAGGTTTGGAATCAAAGTCCAGTGCTAAAATTCTGATTTCCAAAGGTTATAAAGTAGTTTAAAGTGATATAATAAAGTATTAATTGAGAACAATCATCTCAATTGAGAGGTTAATTGAGCAGGGACGAAATTATCATTTATTGAAAGCTTAGGGGAAAAATGGTAATTAACATCATGCACTAAAACAGTTTTAGACAGCAGCAGTAGGTTAATTTTGAAAAATCAACATAAATTTTGAAAATTTAATTAGAGGATGAATAAAATATGAAATTAAAGCTTATTGAGTCTAGTTTCTTATAGAAGAAACGGTGTAAGTAATGAAATTATAAATCATGAGATATAATAGGTTTTGTGAGACAATATCGAATGATTTCGGGTTCCCTGTTCGACTTTGGAAAAGCATAAAAATTGGATAAAAATAATTATGGGTTTAAATTTATATGTTTAAAATCCTTAATGAGTTTATTTTCAAAAAATAAACGATAACATCATCTGAATTCATACTAGGAGATAATTAATTTTTAGTGTAGAAGGGTCAAAACCGTAGGACAGCAAAATAGGGATGACTTTAAAGAATAAAATGTACTTATTGGCTAAACCAAAATTATAAAAATTTTATGGTAAGAAGATATGTGAGTCTAGTTTTATGTAAAATTAGTAGATCTTAATTTGGAGTTCCGTAACTCAAGATATAAATGATTTAGTGACTATGACTCAAGAAGACAGCTCTAAATGAACTATAAATAATAATGGGATTATAGAGAATGTTACTTATGAACATGAAATGTATTAAATTAATGATTAGATTTATTTATTTAAATTTAGAAAATTCAAATACGAAGCTAGATCGGGGAAAAGAAAAAGTTCGGAACTAGTAGATTTTTGCATACAAACAAGTATCGAGGTAAGTTCGTGTAATTGATTTATATTCTTAAATGCTTGAAATGTTTGTTATTGATGTGAATATGATTTGAATGTTCATTATATGAAAATTGATGAAACATTGATATATTTGATAAAAAGGGGAAGAAATCCCGGTTGAATGGAAGGAAAATTCGATGGATCTCTGAAAAGGAATTGACGGTAAAAAGGATCTAGCCCGGACGGGTGATCCTATCCTGATATAGCCCTCCCGAAGAATATGTGGAAAATGTATTTAGCCCGGACGGGTAATCCGAATTAGGGTCTGAATTTAGCCTGGATTGGTAATTCAGATCCAAGCTCATTAGAGTAATTGTCATTGCAGGGGATTTAGCCTGGACTGGTAATCCCGATAATACTCTATGAGTTTATATTGCAGGGGATTTAGCCTAGACTGGTAATCCCGCTATATGGATGAGGTTCGCGAGAGTGTGCTCTCTGAAATGGAAATGTGTGCACATGAATATGAATTGACGGACCCGAATTTGTACACTTAGGTGTACCCCTGAAAATCCATCGAAATTCTAAGTAGTTCATCGGGATAAATATGGAAAAATAACAAGGGAATTGAAATCATGGATTGATGAGCTCATCAATCATGATATATATATTGTTGATATATGGAAATTATTGAACTAACTTGAATGTTGAGTTTGTGCATGTTAAGGGAATAATGCATTGAATGGATGTGTGAATGTTTATTGCATTGTATTGAAAATATTAGGTAAGTATAATTCTTGTTACATGAGCTTACTAAGCACAAAGTGCTTACCCTGTTTCCTTTACCCCTGTGTTGTAGTGTTAAGAGCTTGGAGGTTGGATTTGGTCGGTGACGCATCACACTATCAACCTCAAGATCTTGATATATAAAGAAACTTTATTTTGGAAATCAATGGCATGTACAAGCTAGTATAGTAAATGTTAATGTGAAATGAATGAATGGTTATTCATTGGTATGGCTAACAAATTTTGATTTTGGTATGTGATGATGTTATCTTATGAATATGTTAAATCTATCTTGAAAATATGTTGAAATGGATTGGTTGTGTTGGATTGGTCTCAGTTTAAAATTGCAGGGAAGATTAGATATTTATAAAGGGGTTATATTGAGTTCATAAAAAAAAAACTTTGGGATTTTGCGAAAAAAATTTCTTATGGTTTCGATTTAATCCTGGTTTGGTCCCGATGTATGTTTTGGGCTTCGGAGCCCATCCAAGGGACGTCATGACATGTTTCGATAAATGAATAGTATTTAACTCGTAATAATGAAAAATTTATTCGGTAAAATCTGGTAATGCCTCATACCCTATTTCAGCGACGAATACGGGTAGAGGGTATTACAGTTAATGATTTAGTTGTTGTTTTTGGCATGTATAAATGGTAATGGTTGGTGTGCTTTTGGCATTTTGATGCTTTGATGGTTGGTGTTTATATGGCTAAGTGGATGTATGTTTTGAGTGACCAAATTTGGTATGTTCATAATGTGGCCAAGTGAGGTTATGCTTTAATGTAGTTACGAGCTATTTGTGTTGGCATAAATGTGGTCATATATGGTAAGTTTGCTTTGGTAATAAGTAGTTGCGTATGGTGGTATATGGTTGGTGTGCTTTTGGCATTTTGATGCTTTGATGGTTGATGTTGATATGGCTAAGTGGATGTATGTTTTGAGTGACCAAATTTGGTAGGTTCATAATGTGGCCAAGTAGGGTTATGCTTTGATGTAGTTACGAGCTATTTGTGTTGGCATAAATGTGGTCATATATGGTAAGTTTGGTTTGGTAATAAGTAGTTATGTATGGTTGAATTATGGATAAATATACACATGTTTAGATAGGTTTTATAAATTATGATTGAGGTGCCTTTTGGCATATTGGTTGTATGGTTATTTGGTCTATTGAAATGGTCTTATTATGCATGTTTTGGTGCCTTAATTCTAGGTGCAATTGGCTTGTAGGTATGTGTAGGAATTGGGTGAAAAAAATGGCTTGAATATGGCCTATTTCTTGTCCACACGGCCTAAGACACGGGTGTGTGTCTCAGCCTTGTGTCATGCGACACAGCTGTGTGTCCCTGTTGGTTTTAATGGTTGTTCTTCGAAAGTTAAACGGCCTAGCACACGGCCTGGCACACGGGCGTGTGAGGCCATTTCAAGAGTTACATGGCCTGACACATGGGCGTGTGACCCAAGTCAGAGACTTACACAGGCACGGAAACGGGCTAGGACACGACTGTGTGCTCCTATTTCGAATGTTACACAGCCTGAGACACGGGCGTGCGACCCCCGCAGTGTGAATTTTTCCAACTTTTTCCTTAAGGTTCATATGTTCCTGATTTAGTCCCGAATCGTTTCTAAAGTATTTTTTAAGGCCTCGAGGGCTCGAATAAGGGATGATGTGCATGTGTTTGAATGAATTTTTCTATGATTATGAAATGTTTGGAAATGGATTATTGTAAATTATGTTTTTACGATAATGCTCTATAACCCTATTCTGACGACGAATATGGGTTAAAGGTGTTACAAATATATTGCCATATGTCACTTCTTTATTGGTTATAAGCACTGTAATAGTTTTTTTAATGTCGTTAAAAAGGTTGAATTAAACTGTATGGAAAAATGATAGTTTAAGAACTAAAGTGGGCCAAAAACATTTAGGTACCAAAGTGAGAATGGATAAAGTTCGAAGACTAAATTGAATATTAAGCCAATTGCGAATGTTGTTTGTGCTTTCTCTATGGGTGGATTAGTTTGAGGTTAAATGTTTGGACTTTTAATTTGGGGTGAGGTTATCATGCTTCTTACAAGATGCAGGTAAGTTAGGGGATGTTAGAACTTGTGCTCCATGATGCTTTAAAATTGCTATACCCCTACCTTGATTGGGGCTCGTGGCAACATGAGAACCAACCAGAGAGACTCGCAAGCAGCGCCCTCACTTTGTAGTGTCTGGATGGTCACTTAGTGATCAACTACTCATGTGCCTTGTACCCCTTCATGGGTGGCCCGTTTGTCCTTAACCACTTGGTCGGATCCTGTGTTAAGCCATTCGTTACTAACGAGTGCACTCTCTTCAAGAGGACCACGTGAGAACTATCATCCACCAATAAATACCCCAAAGCACAACATAGAGAGGGCTCCTCTCCATTTTCCTACTCATCTTTCTCCGACATTTTCGGCTCTTAGCCCTAGCATGCGTGAATCAGCTTTCTTCAATACCACCCCCACTCCTTTTTCTCCACCCTTGTTGATATCGTGTATCAACAAAAATGCTTAAGTTAACAAAAAGGTGTGACGTAATGGAGAAAGCAAAGGAATATCTTAGTAGGATAACAACAAGAATGATGAACATGGAGGTGTAACTCTCATAGTTGGTCTTTGTGGTTGTCTTGGGGCTATCCTTCGAATAGATTGGTTGATCCCTTTATCATGACCCGATAAAACTGGTAGGGTTATGCAAAGGTCAGTTTACTAGCTTTTCAGTCTATGCATGTTAGTACCAATCTAACATAAAGCTATCTTATTTTGAATTGTTTGGCAATTACCTGGTATGTGACTTTGACCCTTTTTATACGAGCTAGTATAACAAATGCATAATTTAATTAATTTATCATATGAATAAGAGATTCATGCCAACAACTAAATGATGTAGTGTTAAGAGTAATTTCAATGTCCGGTTTTAACAACCTTATATATGAAAAAAAGATTCTTTTGTTTTGCTTTCATGTAATGCAAGGAACAATGATGACACAATTTTTTAGAGAACAAGTCATCATGCTCAAAAGATAACAATGAAAATTCTAAACTCTCTCATGAACTGATTCATTTCATCATGCAATAAAAAGAAGCTGCACATTGTAAACAGTGTGGATTCGTCTAACGCAGTCGGCTCCTCGTATCACCAACAATTCCCCATTTCTTGAGCAACCACACGGTGAACCGTATCGACTCCGCAAGAAATAGAAGACCCATCAAAATCACCACTATATACACTTCCCTCATTTTCGTTGGACCCATATAGATTACAGCAATTACGTAAGTTGCCGTCATTGAAAGTATGGCCAACCTTAAGCCTGCTCTGAGAGGGAATCCACTTGTAAGCAGAGATATCATGGCAAGCGATGCAAAGAAACCAATGGCATTAAACACAATGAACACCGCAAAGATTTCAGGGTCACTCGCCATTACAGCTTCTCCAGGATTCATGGTTCTCTTTTGAACTGTCGTAACGGTCTGAGATTTTCGTTTATCAGCTTCCCAGAAACCACTTGGAGGGCTCAGAACCGCTTGGTACGTGACCGTTGCTATTAGGACTGCCACAACCATTAGTGCATTTTGAGTGTCGGTGGATGATTCCGCTACCTCTCTCATTAGTTCCTTCCATAGGTTCCATGAACAAGCAGATTGTGCTATTTGCCTGTTTGGGTTTTCTGTTTGAGTTCGGACATAAGCAGGGTCTGTTGTTATTTCTCGGCCTTTCACAGCTCCAGCTTGCTGGAACATCTGATAAATATGAATATCATGATGATAAAAATCACTTCCATTTTGGAGCAAAAGATCCAGGACATCCTTCGGTGTGAATCCGCTGGTGTTTACTGTATTTACGTTAACTCCACAAGCAAGTGCTTCTCCACCGATTAATAGACCTATAATCTGCAAACCAGTACCACTTAAAGTAATCCGATCCAAATTCACCCAACTGAAACATCTAAGAGAAATGAATTAATGAATAAGAAAAGATGAAAGTAATTGTAACTACACTTGCCTCATGTTGTCTATTGAAGGTTGCCTGATGTAAAACGGTGTTGCCCTCGGTGTCTTTCCAGTTCAAGATTTCCATCATTTGTAACCTCCTTATCTCCTCAATCAATACCCTTGCAGCTTCAATCTGATTGCTTTTCACAGTCAAATGAAGGGCGGTTTCGCCGCAACCCGTCACTTGTTTAAGAGACTCGGGGCAAGCCCACACCAGTTCCTTAACAACATCCACTCTCCCTTTTAAAGCCGCGCAATGGAGTGGAACTTTGCCGTCTTTCCCTTTCAAAAGGCATATATCATATCCAACCCTCATAAGCTCTCTTATTATCTCAATGTGCCCATTTGCTGAAGCAACATGTATAGGACTAAAACCATTTTCGTTTAGCTCCCTAGTGAATGCCGGCTTTCTGCTCACGATTTCCTTTGTGATTTCCACTTGTCCTGCCAATGCGGATACGTGTAGAGGATTATAGACTGAATTTAACGCAACTCGGTCGAGCAGAAATGGATCTTCCTCGAGTAATGAGTGAAATGCAGATATATCTCCACAACGAGCTGCTTCGAACAATCTTGATTCCATTTCTACTTGATCTTGTTGTTGTTGCCCTTGGCAGTGCTGAGAAATGCAGTATCAGCTTTCCGTGTTCAAGGGAACAATCCGGTATATTTTATATGACTGAATTCGTAATCATGAAGCTTCATGGGAATACGTGAATTGTTGCCTATTGGACTGGAAATGGAATTTAGAAACATGGACATATTTTGGCTTGCAATGCAAGCAAGCCAAAAAAGAAATAATTTTCTTAAACTGGATCTGTTTCTTTTTCGAGTAGTACTTTACTTTTGATACCTGGAAATCAGAATAAAAGAAACTTAAAATCGGAAAGATTATAAATCCTTACTGTATATTGAGTAAAAGAAAGATTGAATCTAAAACGTTGATCTTCGTCATGATTCTCCTCTCACTGAAAGGAAAGGCAAAGAACATGCGTTGATCACGCAGCTAGCTACCAAGGAAGCACTGAACCAATCCGATGAAGGTGCAACACCGATCGACGGGGAAGAAGCTGATGGTGGGAGTTGGTGGCTTGGTGCAATGGCGCAAACCTAGAGAAAAATAAACTAAACCCATGCACGTTTCACCAAATAAGCAACCCTCGGGAAGAGAGATCAAAGGTGACTTGGATACTTTGCGGGTTAAACAAATAGAAGCGAAGTCTGTCGGATAATACGTACATAATATCAAACATTTTATGTAAAAGAATATCTATTTAAAAAAAAAAAATCAGGAATGGTCTATAAGTCTTATTAAACACTTGTGTAATTTTTAGTTGATTTATTTTAGATTTTTAGTTATTTTATTTAAAATTTATATAATATTATAAAAGGATAATATAGTTTTTAGTCTTTAAATTTTGTAATTAGGTTTATTTTAATACTTATACTTTTGTTAGTCATTTTAGTATTTAAACTTGATAACTAAATTTATTTTGATCCCTAAAGTTGAAAAATATAAAAGTTCGATAACGTAACACTCTAAGATTGTGCCACATAATCACTTGAAATTTTAAAAATTTATATAAAATTTTAAGTGATAACGTGGAACAATTTGAGAGTGTCATATATAATGTTATAATAATCGAACCAATAGTTAAACTGTTAGACCACTAATTTCCGATTCAATCGGTTTGATCAATTCAATTGTTAAACCTTTACTAACTAAATAAATAATTAAAAATCACTACACCAAAGCAGGCTTTTAGCGGCGCTTTTTTAGGCCTTTAGCGGTGCTTTTTAGCGCCGCAAATACTTTTAGCGGCGCTTTGATAAGCGCCGCAAAAGATGCCGCTAAAGATAGCGCCGCTAAAGGTGTTGGTCTATAGCGGCGCTTCTATCACAAACGCCGCTGAAGACTAAGAGCTTTAGCGGCGTTTTTAATATAACCGCCGCTATAGATTGGTGTCGTTAGCAGCGTTTTTGTTGAAAGCGCCGCTATAGATCAGGGTCTTTAGCGGCGTTTTTTATATAAGCGCCGCTATAGATCATGGCCTTTAGCGGCGCTTTTCCTAAAAACGCCGCAATAGACCCTGATCTATAGCGGCGCTTATCCAGAAAACGCCGCTAAATACCCTTTGTCTATATAGCGGCGCTTCGCGCAAAAACACCGTTAAAGACCCTAATCTATAGCGGCGCTTTTACCAAAAACGCCGCTAAATTTGGCAGATTTGTAAATTTTTTTTATATTTTCTGCCCTCCTGTAAAAAATAAATCAAAAGAAATCATATCTAAACCAGCCAAAAGTAACAAATCTATGGATTAAACAAATAATATAATAAATATCAATAAATATAAACAAATTCGTATTATTCTTACAAAAATGTTAAAAGTTAAAATGATAATTGAAAGTCAAAATTGAAGTGTATTTACACGATAGTCTAAGACGGCGGCTGTTGCGACTGCTGAAACATCTTCATCATACTCTGGAGCTGCTGCTGGAGTTCATCGAACTTTTGACGCTGCTCTACTTCCCTCGCTTTAGCCTCTGCTTCCCTTGCTGCAGCCTGTTCTTCTCTCGCTGTCGCCTCTGCTTCTTTTCTGCCAGATTCGCTCTAAGTCATTGGAGTTCTTCATACTTTCGTTGAACCTCAGCTTCTCTCGCTGCTGCATCTGCTTTAAGTTGTAGCTGGAGTTCTTCATATCTTTTTTGAACATCAGCTTCTCTCGATGTTGCCTCCGCTTTAAGTTGTGTAATTTGCTCAGTTGTTGTCACTTGCATCAGAGCAATCTGGTCTCTTAACCTCTGAACTTCAGCTTCAGCTCGACTCCCCGAAGGCATATACTGTTGCGAGCTAGATCCAAAATATTGGGACGGGTTAACAAAAGATCTTTGGAATCGAACCCGACCATACCTTTCAGGACCCAAAACTTCAGTGATAATCCGGTTATCAATGTCGTCAATATGAACAGAACTATCACTGGATGCAATCGCGTCGTACTCGCCTTTTTATTATTTAATTTTTCCTAAAAATAAATCACACATAGATAGGAACGCATATATATATTAAAAATAAGAATGCAACATAACTTAACAATATTTGCATTATAATAAATGAAATAAATCATTAGAAAGTAAACACTATATAAATAATTAAAACAAGTGAAATTGTATTAAGCAAACGTACCATAATTTCTGCAGCTTCAGGAGTCATAGGGTTTCCATCTTTCTTCCTATGTGTAATGTCAAAAAGTTGAAGTCGTCCAACTTTTTGACCGGACGACAGTTCCTACAATACAATAGTAAAAATATTAATTGATAGAAAGTAATAAATATCTGCCAATATTAAAAGCATTTCAAAATACCTCTGCATGAGCTACACACGCAAAACTTTTCGACCCAGCTGTGTGAGTGAATTTTTGTTGTCGCCTACTGCTTTTCCAACTTGTTCACGATCCTACATTATGAAATTATTAGTACGTTAATTAGGAAATACTATACACCAAAATAATTACAAAATTTTATAAGTTACACATACCTCTCCTTTCTTCGAAGTCCAAAATCTAACGACCTCTTCCCACTGGTACCTCAGCATTCCCGGCGGGACATTTTGTAATCTCTCGTCGTGTGTTGTTTTTGTTTTAAAATATTCTTTCTTTAAAGTGCTCTTATGGTCTCTCCATCTTTTTCCCAATGCCTTCTTTACATTAGCATCGGAGACCTCTAGAGCAAATCTCGCCTACAAAAAACACAACTTAAGAAAGTAAATGTAAACGAAACTTAAACCCAAGTATTATAAATGACATACACGTTTTGTTACCTTAATGTTATCGAGAGCTTGGTTCTTGTTACTCTCGGGCACTTTATGCCATGACTCGAAGTTAATTGGCAACATATTTGCATTCCGTGCTAGAATGCCCTTGTATCCTGCTAAAAGGCGGGCTTCTGATCCAACAGTGACCAAAGCTATTCTGGATACTTGGACACGCTCGATTGGATCTAGGTCGATAAATCGCTCAAGATCTTGACGTCTGCGAACTCTCCGTCTCACTAGTTTCATCTGAAAAATAAAAGTATTGTAATATCTGAAATTTAAAAAAATAAACAAGAAGTCAAGACACATGAAAATTAAATGTTAAATTACTTTGAACTTCTATATGTTCCTCGTGTAACCGAACATTCAAGATCCAATTGCGATCTGTTGTTCAAGGTCTTTGTTTGTTTCACGAGTTTGGAGTACCTTGAACAATGCGGTGCGATCGCACTTTTCTTCTAGGCATTTTATCTACAATATAAATAAATTAGTTGAAAACTTAGTATACAATTACAACAATAACATCATTCGTAAATATAATTAGATAATCGTAAAAGCTGACACATTATAATTCGTAAATATCTTCATCCGTATCCTGGCGGACCCATTGAAATTGTGTACTAGTACTAGGGATGTTTTCGTTAAGTTCTGTTCTGGAAATGGTAAAGTTTGTGTTCTGTCGTCAATGTCATCTCTACTTCCACTGCCCATGTCAAACAAGTCTCTAGGGATGTTACGGAGTACAACGTACCAACCCTCATCAGTTGGATCTTTTGAGTAAAAAACTTGTTTGACTTGAGAAGGAAATACATACGGCTCATCAATCAATTGTTGTCCTGTGTGAATCAATCGAGCGAAGTTTACCATTGTGAAACTAAATTGATCTTGCTTGATTCCACGTGCAGTATTAACATCGGCCCAATCACCTCGAAATAAGACAACTTTCCATTTGCCGTAGTAATCCAACTCAATTATGTCAGTAAGAAGTCCAAAATATTCCCCATTTCCCTCCACAGGATTATTGTCCCTAGCACTAGCATAACTTGTAATTGAGGAATTAACAACTATTCCACAATTTTGCGTTCTCCTCAATCTCTCGCGATATTTTGTATGAAATCTGAATTCGTTTATGAGGAATGCACTATATCTTTTAACCACCCGATTTGGACCTTGGGAAAGCCATTTAACTTCGTCGGTGACGTTCTTCCCACTCCAAACCTATTGAATGGAAAGAAAACTGAGTAATTAAAAATGTTTTGAATAAATATTATTATTTGTCGGTGAAAGCTCCAATTACATACCGTTTGACTTAACCATTCATGAAAAGATTCTGTAAACAACTTATTGATATCTCGATGTTGTGTTCTTCGGGAGCGCGAACGAGATCTCAATATTTGTTTGTACTCACTATGTTACAAATATGTTTTGAAATGATAAATATTTATCAAATTTCTAGAACTTACTTGCGTAAAGGTTCCATTGATTCGTGGTGAAACAGAACATATCGATGTGCTTGTACCCACGATAAATCATCTAATTCTGCAATTTCAACTTTACCGATTGGTTCTCCAAAACTTTGGAACAAATAACTGTCGGCAAAGTTACGATCCGTGAGTCCAGCATTTCTATTTGGTCTGTTCAACCTTGTTTCAACATCTTCCAAATATCTTGAACAGAAGGTCATACATTCCTCTGCCAAGTAGCCTTCAGCAATCGATCTTTCTAGATAACGCTTGTTGCGGCAATAAGACTTTAATTTTGATAGGAACCTAAACACAATATACAACATTGTCAAAAGTTGTAACTAAAGGCACATGGGTGAATGAATGAAAATTTACAAAATTGTAATTAACACCTTTCTATGGGATACATCCATCGATAGAAAACGGGTCCGCCAAGAATTGCTTCATGCGGGAGATGGATTATCAAGTGAACCATAATAGTGAAGAAGGAAGGTGGGCAGATTTTCTCCATGTTGCATAGAGTTAAAGCGGCTCGATCTTGTACCTTCTGAAGTTCTTGAACATCCAAAACTTTGCCACAAATGGCTTTCATTATATTGGATAGTTCAATTATACAAGACGTCACCTTCTTCGAAATACAACATCCTAGAGCAACTGGCAGTAAATCTTGCATCAAGATGTGATAGTCATGTGACTTTAGCGAATATAGTCTTTGATCTTTAACACTAGCACATCGAGATATATTTGATGCATACGCATCTGGAACCTTTATATCCTTCAACACCATGCAGAACACTTCTTTCTCTGTCTTCGACATTGAGAAAATTGAAGGCGGCAACCGATATTTACCATTCGGAAGTGGATTCGGATGAAGATCAGGTCGAATTCCCATCTGAACTAAATCAAGTCGACTCTGAAGATTGTCTTTTAATTTTTCGTCTACATTCAAAATTGTACAGACAATGTTCTCGCAAACATTTTTCTCAATATGCATAACATCAAGATTGTGTCGTAAAAGGTGGTGCTCCCAATAAGGTAACTCAAAAAAAATACTTCTTTTTTTCCACAAGTCCGCCTCATTAGGATCGTCCTCTCTATCGGAGTTATCATCAGCTTCATCATTTGATCTTCTATTTCTTTGCGTGTTTGCCGGTTGGTTCATCTTCCCATAACTGAAATTCATATCTTCCAACATTAACAAGATTTCAAATCCACTTGTCTACGAAGGAGCTTCTACGAACTCTTGATGCATCATCAAATGCCGAACTCTGAAATCTAAATCTATGATTTTTCGGTAACCACCGACGATGCCCCATGTAAGAGAACTTCTTCCCATTGTATAACCATTGCGAACATGTTTGTGCAGACAACAGGGCACGATAACGACCCTTGGTACTCCAACCGGATAAATTGGCATAAGCGGGAAGTCATTAATGGTCCACATCAAAGTCGCACGTAAATTAAAGTTCTCCTTTCTCAAAGACATCGTATGTCTCGACACCAGCCCATAATTGTTTTAACTCTTCAATAAGTGGCTGTAAATAAATGTCGATATCATTCCGGGCCCTTTCTCTCGTGGATAATCATAGATAAGATAAGGAAGATTGCTTCATGCAAATCCACGGAGGCGATTGTAAGGAACAAGCACCATCGCCATGTAATCGTATGCGATACTCATGATCTTGTAAGGATTAAATCCATCAGATGCTAGGCCAAGCCTGACACTCCTCGGATCGCTTGCAAAGCTTGGAAATTTATTGTCAAATGATTTCCAAGCTAAAGAATCTGCCGGATGCCTTAATAATCCATCATCGGTTCGTCCTTCATGGTGCCACGTCATTGACTCCGCTGTCTTCGACGACATGAAAAGCCTTTGAAGCCTTGGTATCAGCGAAAAATACCGTAAAATCTTGACCGGCTTCTTTCTTGGCTGTGCATCATTTTCATCGTCGTTCCCATCTTCTGTGTTTCTATTCATCCAACGGGATTCGCCGCATACATGACCGCACTGTTGGTTTCTCCGATCGCCCCAGTACAACATGCAATCATTCGGGCAACTATGGATTTTGTTGTACCCAAGACCTAAGTCTTTTATCATTTTCTTCATATCTTTGCATGACTGAGGGATTTTTACAAGCGGAAACATTTCTCTCAAAAACTCTAACAGCATTGTCAATGAGTTTCCGGTCCACCCTCCCAAACATTTTAACTGGAAAAGACGAATGTAGAAAGACATTTTTGAAAATTTCGATCCCTCATATAGTTCTTCGTTCATCTCATTAAGTAGCGCGTAGAACTTTGCCGCTTCTCCATTCGGCTCTTCATGATGTTGGTTTCTTCCGGGTTCGGTAAAAGCATTTCCACCGAGATTACAATCATCGATGGCACAAAGTCGGTGGGAACGATCAGTAAACCATGATGTGAATATTAAATGCTTCCATAACATCCCTTCCATGTCATCCCCTCTAATGATGATGGTAGGCGATCTTGTCATAAGATACATCCATCCTTGAAGAGGAAGTACTAGGCGGGCATTCTCCATGAAAAAACCATTGTTTATAACCACGAACAAACCCATCAACAATTAGATGCTCGTATACAACTTCACGATAATGCCAGTTTATGTTGACACACTTCGTACACGGGCAAAGAATCATGTTCTCTTGGCTTGCATATTGAAATGCAAAATTTAGAAAAGTTTGCACTCCATTTCGGTAACCGTCGCTTACCCTTGACAAATTCATCCAAGACCGGTCCATTTCTTATTTCTTGAAGCCTAATCTTGATAATAAATTGCACGGGTTTAGGATTTAGGAATAAGTATAGTTACGCTATGTAAGTTATGTATTATATGTAAGTTATTTATTACCCAAATTATGTAAGTCCAGTATTATGAAAATTATGCTATGTAAGTTATGTAAGTCACATAAGCTATGTAAGAAGTTGTAGGTTATGTAAGTTATTTATTATGAAAATTAATTAAGTTATGTACTTTACTTAATAATTAAAAAATGTAAGTTATGTAGATTGTAAGTTATGTAAGTTGTAAGTTATGTAAGTTATGTATAATATTAATTAACTAACTTATGTAATTTAAGTATAATATTAATGTAAGTTATGTAAGTTGTAAGTTATGTAAGTTATGTATAATATTAATTAACTAACTTATGTAATTTAAGTATAATATTAATGTAAGTTATGTAAGTTGTAAGTTATGTAAGTTATGTATAATATTAATTAACTAACTTATGTAATTTAAGTATAATATTAATGTAAGTTATGTAAGTTGTAAGTTATGTAAGTTATGTATAATATTAATTAACTAACTTATGTAATTTAAGTATAATATTAATGTAAGTTATGTAAGTTGTAAGTTATATAAGTTATGTATAATATTAATTAATTAACTAACTTATGTAATTTAAGTATAATATTAATGTAAGTTATGTAAGTTGTAAGTTATGTATAATATTAATTAATTAAGTCATGTAATTTATGTATAATATTAATGTAAGTTATGTAATTAATGTATAATATTAATTAATTAAGTCATATAATTTATGTATAATATTAATGTAAGTTATGTAATTAATGTATAATATTAATTAATTAAGTCATATAATTTATGTACAATATTAATATAAGTTATGTAATTAATGTATAATATTAATCAATTAAGTCATATAATTTATGTATAATATTAATGCAAGTTATGTAATATATGTATAATATTAATTAATTAAGTTATGTAATTTATGTAATTTATGTATAATATTAAATAATCAAGTTATGTATAATATTAATTTTTTTATACATTTTTTTGAACAAATTTAAGTGCCAAATATATATATTCCAGTACTTTTCCCCCTAAATCCTAGGTTTAAGGCTCGTTGGGTTGCAAATGTAAGCCTAATTCATTTTTAATGAACCCTATTAACCAAATTCGACTTTTATTTTTCTTAATGACTTATTAGAGAAAAAATAATTTAATTATATATCCTCTTATTTACCCACAATATTGGTTAAGTTCTATAGGTCGAATTCTCTTGTCTTGAGGGCTTCGGTTTGACTTTAATCTATTATGTTTTAGCAGTTATGAGTACCATGTGGATTTGAAATGTTGACATGATAAACTTGGTGTAATATGTGAAATTATTACTTGAAGTATCTAGAATAAAAGCATTAATTGGAATGAGCAAAAAGAACCCAAGGAAGCTGGAAAGTGACTCCAACTGCAAAATTTGGTTCGGGTTATAGTTAAACAAATTTGGTTTTCGGTTCAGAAGTTTAAAACCGCAATTATTCAAACTAACCAAAACCTATTTCTTATTTAATTTATAGTCAGTTTCTTATTTTTTGAGAGTATAAAATTAATAATTTATGACTAAATTATTGAAAAATACTATATAAAAAAAGTATTTTAAATTTTAAAAAGACCAGTAACTGAACTGTTAGAAAAACCAAATTTTATTGCTCTGACCAGTAACTGAACTGTTAGAAAAATACTATATCCAATGAACTGAACTGCTTCCCACCTCACTGACCTCAAATATGAAGAACTTTCACTAGACTGAAATCAATGTAAAGTTTTATCAGTAAGCAGAGCCGAACCAGCAGCTTCAATTCTATTATAAATATCAACTTGATAACAGGATTTCATTCAGAAAGACATTACTGTTTAAAAGTGGTGGATTCCACTGCTAAATAACCCAAGTTCAGAAAAGACAAGCTTTTCACTAATTAACAAACAGAAGGAAAAAAGATCCGTCCCTATAATGAAAAACTGTCCAATTCATTTTCATTTCCATATAAAATGGCTAAGACCAGACCTAACTAGCTCTAATAGTTCATAGTCATTATTTAAAGAACAGTCTATGCCGTTGTCACCCTAGTTACAACAAACCCTTCTCGATTTCATCCCACAAATCCGCATTTTTCGAGAACTTCTTCTTAACATTCTTGATAAGTTCTTTAGCTTCCTCAACCTTAGATATGCTTCGAAGTCCATTCACGAGTGATTTCATAGTCGAAAATTTCGAACCCATTTTTTCTCCATACTGTCCTTACAAATTTTCAAGGCAGCCTCAAAATCCCCACCTTGACACAAGAAATGAACCATATTGAAATAACAATTACTACAGGCTTCAAGCCTCTATTCACCATGCTATTAAACAAGCTCTTAGCCTCCTTTTTCTGACCTTCTAATGGATCTAGCTAGAGGTTAATGATTTTATTGCTCTTGAATCAAATGGTAATATAGGAAATTGGGGGAGCTAAGGTGATAGGAACAGGGAGATTGAGTAGAAAAATTTGAATTTTAATCAGACTTAGGTATTGTCTTCCTATCTAGGCATATGAACCATGGGAGGGGGAGAATAAAATACAGGTGTGGGTTCAAAAGCTTCAGCTTTAAAATCAAATAGATGAATTCCGTAATGATTTCAACTCAACAAATATTCAAAAATTTTGTAATTAACATCGATAGAATAAACAAATTTTTAATCGCAATTTGTAATTAACATCGACAGAATAAACAAAAAATATTCAACAAATTTGTAATTAATCACGTTAAAAATATGCGCAAATTGCCCATTCCCAATCGATTCATCGAATCCACAAATTTCCATGACAGAATCAGTTTAATCGAAACCCTAAACCCAAAAAAACAAAACCCTAAAATTTTAATCGGTCATCGACAGAAATGGCTTACCTGGGATACAAATCTCACAGTTTTGCCCAACAATGGTGTAAAGATCGATGTTCTCTCTTCTGTTGATTCCTGAGATGTCGACTCCTCTTATTTTCTTGCTAATTTTTTTTCTTCCCTATGGAATCGCTGCTGTGCCTCTGCTAATTAAGTTTCTTCAGATAATCGTAAAGGAGACGGAGGGAAGGGATTAAGTCAAAATGTCCTCATAGGAAACGGCACCGTTTAAGGTAATTTTAAGTCTCGTTTGCGGCGTTTTTAAAACAAACGCCTCTATTGCATTCCCATTTGCGGCGTTTTATACAGAAACGCCACTAATATTTTAAAGCACGTAAAGAAACGGCACCATTTTTCCAAATTTTAAATTTTATCCATAAACTGAAACGACGGCGTATCAAACCAGCTTGGAATTTTTTTTGTGGCGTTTTTAAAAAAAAACGCCGGTAATGTCCACCTTTAGCGGCGTTTTTGGCAAAACCGCCACTAAAAAATTTAAATTCTTTTAACAAAACGGTGCCGTTTTGGGAAATTTGTATATATTAGCGGCGTTTTTTCTAAAAACGCCGCTAAATTTCACATTATTTATTTATTTATTTATTGTATTTTCATTAAAATTTTTAGTAAATAATTATTAAAGTTTTAAGTAATGTTTAAAAGTTTTTGATGAAATTATAAATTTTTGTTTTTATTTCCTTTTATTTTTTCTTATACTTTGGTCCTGTCCAAATTAAATAATTAATCATATATTTATATATATATATATATATATATATATACATTCATATAAAAATATCAAATTGTTAAGGTTTAATATTTTTCAGACAATTTAGTATTAATTAATTGTATCATTTAACAAGTCTCAAATAAACCTTAATACCCTAATTTAACCATTAATATATAAGCGGTCAATATATAAATTAATATATTTTAGTAATATATACTCATAATTTAAATATATTTATTTTATTATTAAGAACATATTTAATATATAAATTAATAAAACTAATTAATCTGAGCTTAAACCTTATTCTGATCTACCTTAAATCACTAATTCTTAACCATAATTAAGTACCCCAAACCCCAAACCCCACCCCTAAACCCTAAACACTATTTAATATATAATTTAAAAAACACTAATTAATCTAAACCCTAAACCCTCACTCGACCACGAATCACTAACCCCCAACCCCTAAACATAATTTAATATATAAATTAAAAAAACACTAATTAATCTAAATCCTAAACCCTAACTCGACCCCGAATCGCTAACCCCTAACCCCTAAACATTATTTAATATATAAATAAAAAACACTAATTAATCTAAATCCTAAACCCCTAGCTAACCCTAAATCCCTAACCCCTAAACATTATTTAATATTATATAATTTAAAATATATTAATTAGTCTAAACACTAAACTCTAACCTAACACCGAATCCATAAACCCTAAACTTTTAACCTTTAACCTCTAACCCTAACCCTAATTAACCAATAAACCCTATTTCCATAATCTAAACCTTAAAATTGTAACTCTTAAATTAACCGCCCTAAATCTTAAATTAACCATATATATACGTTACCTAAACTATAATGATAATTAAATTAAATATTTTAAAATTAATACTATCGTATCTTTTAAAATTATATTTGAAATTATTTAATATATAAATTAAAAATCAATCAATTATGTACCCAAAAAATTTAAAATTATTTTAATTAAATTATAGAATTTTAATTTCTCCATTTTTAACAAATATTTTTCTATGTTTTTTATTTCAAATTATATCTACGTGTCATTATTTCAAATTTATTCATTTTTAACAAATATTCAATTAAAATAAATTGGATTTTAATTAATATAAATAAACAAATTACATAGCAAATAGATAGATAAAATGTTTTTGCGGCGCTTTACAAAAAACGCCGCTAAAGGCATCAGCATTAGCGGCGCTTATTCAAAAACGCCGCTAAAGTCCCCAAAAACTCAGAAAACGGTGCCGTTGGGCTTAGGCTTTTGCGGCGCATTTAAAAAAACGCCGCTAAAGACCTGAGCATTAGCGGCGCTTTACATAAAACGCCACTAAAGACCCCCAAAACTCAGAAAACGGTGCCGTTGGGTTTAGGCTTTTTGCGGCGCTTTTGAGAAAACGCCGCTAAAGACCTCAGCATTAGCGGCGCTTTATAAATGCGCCGCTAAAGACCCCAAAAAACTCAGAAAACGGTGCCGTTGGGCTTAGGCTTTTTGCGGCGCATTTAAAAAAACGCCACTAAAGACCTGAACATTAGCGGCGCTTTACATAAACGCCGCGAAAGACCCCAAAAACTCAGAAAACGGTGCCGTTAAGCTTAGGCTTTTTTGCGGCGCTTTAAAAAAACGTCGCTAAAGACATAAGCATTAGCGGCACTTTACATAAACGCCACTAAAGACCCCAAAACTCAGAAAACGGTGCCGTTGGGTTTAGACTCTTTGCGGCGCTCTTAAAACAACGCCGCTAAAAACCTGAGCATTAGCGGCGCTTTTACAGAAAACGCCGCTAAAGACCCCAAAAAATCAGAAAACGGTGCCGTTTGTCTTTGGCTTTTTGCGGCGCTTTTATAAAAACGCCGCTAATGCTTATTTTTAGCGGCGTTTATTACAAAGCGCCGCTAATAATCGACCTTCAGCGGCATTTTTATAGAAGTGCCGCTATAGCTTGATTTTTAGTGGCGTTTTCTGTCTAAACGCTGCTAGAAGCGTTGCTAAAAGCCTGTTTTGGTGTAGTGAATCTACTCAACTATTGGTTTTTTTCCCCAATTTTTTTACCATTTTCAAGCATTTTCCGATTCAATCGTTTCAACCTCTTGTTTGTATCAGTATACTAGTTGGTTTGACCCGCCAATCCAGTCATATTCCAAGAACATTGTCCACATCATCAAATATTGACAAAACCCAAATTCAAGTACCAAAGTGGACCTAGCCACCAATTACGTGGGCCAAAAATTTATTATCCCAGTATAAAAAGACAAAAACACCATCATAATAATATTAGTTATCATTTAAAAGAAAGAATATATTAATTATTTCCTAACTAAGTTTATGTATGATTAATTTGTGACACCAACTCAATGAGAGATTTTATAATAAGTATAAATTTACCCTAGTTTTCTTACCCTATCAATAAAAATATGTTAACATATATTGTAATTTCTTTTAATAAATTTTATTAATAATATGAGATAAATTTTAAACATAATATTTAAGAAATAAAAATTTTATCGAACAGTGCTTGCAGCATACAGATGTGAACTGGTTGTTTCGCGTCGTAGCTACCATTTGGTCATTGTGGTTTCATCAGAACTTATTTTGTTAGAAAGCAAAAGATGTACGATCTTCCGAATTTAATATTTATTTTGCTGATGCATTTTTGCAAAAATGGTCCTCTTCAAAGCATGCTTTTGTTAGTCTCTAGCCTAATTAGTGCTGTGGAGAAGCAGGTTATTTTACCCATCTAATCCAAAAAAATTTAATATTTATAAAAATGATCCTAGTTTAAAAATATTTATCAAAATGACCTAAAATAAACAGTAGATTTGAGTTTTGGGAATCCAATGGCCAGCACTACTTAGTGTTTTGGCCCCATCATTACTTGATTATTGTGTCAGGCTTTAAAAAAATAATTTTTTTGAGTTTGGGAACCCAATGGCCGACACCAAGGTATTTTTTTTAAAATCGTATTATATTGGTATACAAAAATACCAGTATTTAAAAAAAAAGTGGTTCTGGCCATGTAATGGCCGGCACCAAAGACAATAATAAAAAAAATTTGGTGCTGGCCAATAGATGGCCGGCACTAGCTACAATTTTCGGTTCTCAAGGCACATTTTTTTACTTTGGGACACTGATGACCGAGACTAGTGTATTTAAAAAAAAAATTTGGGTGCTGGTCATGTAATGGCCGGCACCAAATACAATTTTCGACTCCCAATGCATTTTTTTATTTTGGAACACTGACGGTCAGCACCAGTGTATTTAAAAAAAAATTTAGGTGCTAGCCATGTAACGACCGGCACCAAGTACATTTAATAAAAAAACTTTTTTTTGGTGCCGGGTACAATTTTTGGTCTCCAAGGCAATTTTTTATTATTTTAGGACACTGATGGTCGACACCAGTGTATTTAAAAAAAGAAATGATAAATACAACTGAAGAAGGCTGTGTATTTTAAAGTCGGAAAAAATAGGAATGAGATGCAACAAGCGTGTTTCGCTGGCAGATTTAAAACGTAAAATCAGTACAAAGATAGCAATCCGTTGCGAAAAGAAAAGTTGAAACTATTTTACAAATTTCTGGTTTCAACAGATCCACTCAAATTCTCAGAAATGAAGCTTGAAAATGATGATGATCTAGTGACAATGATAGCAATTTATTGCCCCCTTACGATAGAAAATCCCAGCCCGGTTGAGTTGTTCGCGAAGATAGCTGAATCAGATCCCATTCAAGTTGTAATTCCAGCAAGCCAGCGCTTTGGAATTGATTTTGATCTTAACGTCTCTTGGAAAGATCAGTCGGGTTTTGGACGGTCAATGCCAACTCCTGAAAATCCAAACACCGGTGGAAATTCGTATAACATCCTAAACTCGTGTACTCGTCTAAAGATCCATCCAGAGGTGTTAGCCACCATAGAAGATGGTGATGAAGGGTCCGATAATGATGATCAGTCCCACCGTGATCCCAACGATGATTTCAGTAACCCCGATTTTGATGACATCCCTAAAGACATAGACGATGAAGGGCTGGTAGAGGGTGAAAATGCAAACCCCCATTCGGCTGGGAACACGGGCCCTGGTATAGTTATAAGAAATAATCCAGGGTCCTTCATGACCGACGTGGATCCTGATGCGGCTCTTGCACATGAGTTCCTAGAATATACAACTATGAAGAGTTGTTCGTAGGACAATAATTCTATAACAAAAAAGATTGTTTACATGCTATAAAACAATTTAGCTTGAAGTTAGGTGTGGATTATAAAGTAACGAAGTCGACGCAGTCTTTGTACGTAGAAGAATGTTGGAAAGCCTCAAGTGGTTGTAACTGGCATGTTCGAGCCGCGTTAATGTAGCGGACACAAATGAGGATGATAAGGAAACTCGAAGGCCCACACACATGCATATTTGTTCGTATGTTGTAAGACCATTGAAAATTAGATGCAAAAATTATATGTAACTACATCATCCTTTTGGTGAAAGGGTCACCCACCATTTAGGTGTTGGTCCTTATTGCGAAAATGTAAGCTCGGTTCAAGTATAAAGTGTCGTAACGAAAGGCTTGGTGGGCAAAGTAAATGGCGATGCGAGAGTTGTATGGTGACTGGGATGCGTTATACAACGAGCTTCAAGGGTGGATAGTCGAGATGCGGGAGTATGTGCTTGGGACAGTGAATGATTTGAAAATACTGTCGTATAAAGGCCCGGACGGGGAGATACAATCAGGGAACGAGTTTTTCACCGATTGTTTTGGACATTCGAGCCGTGTGTTAAGGTATTCCCTCACTGCAAGTCGATGGTGCAGGTGGACAGTACCTGGTTGTACAGTAAATACATACAAATACTCTTAATTGCTGTTGTACAAGAAGGCAACCGAAATGTACTTCCGATCACTTCGCCATCGTGGAGCGTGAGTGCTTCGAGTCTTGGGAATTTTTCCTCAAAAATCTACGGAGGGACGTTGTTAGAAAAGACAACACTTACCTTATATTAGATAGATCAAAAGGATTACTTGTTGCGATAAGACGATCGGGGGTTCTGTGGAGGTCTGTTTATTACATTCGGCACATCGCGGCAAACTTTCACAGAGATTATAAGAATAAAGATTGGAAAAAAGAACTCGTGAAGATGAGTAAAAAAAATTTTGTTTGTATTTATTTCAAAAATTCCTTTTCAAATTTTTTCAGCCTATAAGTTTTTAAAATACTAATTCAAAATTGCTTATACAGCTCATGAGTTAGAACCGCGAAGATTCAGGCAACTTGAATCTCAGATGTCATCTTTACCAATAGATCTCCAAACATGGTTGGGTAGCATGGAGAACTGACAATGGACTTAAAGTTACATAAGAGGTTTCGGTATGGGTAGATGACGACCAACCTAGTAGAGGCAGTCAACTCTGTATTGAGGCGCACACGTCATCTACCGATTTCTACTATTTTCTCGGTAACATTCTATAGGTTGGCCACATTGATGCCTAGGATGGGATTGAGACAAGCTAAGTAAATCGAGGCCGAGCACGTGTATGTTGAGGCTGTTCGAAAGGCCATAGAGGTAAATAGTTGAAGGGCACAAACAATGAACGCAGAATTGTATTCGTGCAACTTGAAGACTTTTCGAGTTCAAGAGTACATCGGCCGTCGTTCGTGTCTTCCACCTAGTTCGAACGCAGTTGATCTGCAAAACAAGCGATGCGAGTGCAGGATATTTCAGACTCTTCGATATCCATGTATGCATGTTCAAGCAGCGTGTGCGAGAGCAAACTTAAATGTTGAACAATTCATAGACGAGATCTACACGTTGCAATGCACATTATGTATATAGGGGAACGAATTTCCTGTAATCCTCGATGTCTCAAACTAGGAAGTTCCTAAAGGTCGACCATAATCGACGAGAATTCAGAATGGTGCGTGACTGTAGTCTCTGTAGACATCCTAAAGGTCGACCACAATCGACGAGAATTCGAAATGATATAGACGTCAAGGAGACGGGCGAACCCAAACTGTGCACTGTGTGTCGAACATCCGGACACAACCGATCAACTTGCCCACATCGTGTCTATGTTTCCGGTCAATCGTCTTGTAATGTCGGACTCGAAGATGACGAATGATATATTATTGAGCGCATGTTCTTGTAAAAACATTGTAAAAATATGAAAAATTATACAAATGACATATTTTATTCAAATTATACAATTGATTAAATATAATACAATATACATACACATTTAATTTAAAACACATTAAATGAAATAAATTATAATGAGAGAAAAATTAATATGTAAAAACGTAAATTAAAATGGAAAGAAAGATAATCTAAATGAAATGAGAAAAAATTAAATTTAAATATAAAAAAGATAATTTAAATGAAATGACAAAAAAATTAAAATGGGAAGAAAGATAATTTAAATGAAATGAGGAAAAAATTAAATTTAAATGGAAAAAAAAAGATAATTTAAATGAAATGGAAATGGAAATGAAATGGAAATACCAATGAAATGAAAAAAAATGAAAGGACATGTTAGGCTAGGCCTGCGTTAGGTCTGTGGTAGGCCTGGGAAATGGAATATTAGTGGCCGGCACCAGCAGGCTTGGTGCCTACGATTTGACCCAACATTTCAGGCCTAAAAAATTAAAATAAAATGAAATGAGAAATTTTTTTAATTTAAATGAAATTTAAAATTTTGTAATGGAATGATATTTAAATTGAGAAAATATTTAAATAAAATATGAAAAATTTTAAATGCCCTTGATATTGAGACTACTTCTAATTAATATAAAAATATGAAATGAATTGAAAAAACTTGAATTGAAAAAGATAACTTGAAATGAGACTACGATGATTAATATGAATTTTTTTTGTATGTTAGGAAAAAATAAATTTAAATGAAAAAAATAATTAAATGAAATGTTAAATGAATATGAAATGAAATGAAATGTAATTTGTAATGAATATGAAATGATGATTATGAAATGGAATGAAAGTTTAAATGAAAATAAATTATAAATTGAAACGAAAACAAAAACTGAAATGAAAAAAAATTTGAAATGAGAAATAATTAAATTTAAATGAAATGGAAATGTAAATGAAATAAAATGGAAATGAAATGAAAAAAAATTTGAAAGGACAGGACCTGTGTCAGGCCTGCGTCAACATTGTCATGGCTCAATTTGGCCTTCCATTGGCCGGCACTAGCCTAGCGAATTTAAAACAATTTTTTTTTCCAATTTTACTCCTACTTAGCAACTATGGTCCCCCACTATAAATGGGGTACTTCAACCCAAAACCGCCGACCGCCGATCAATGACCACCGATCACCTCCAAACACCTTCGACAACGATCATTCACCGTTAACTACCGTCGACTACCGCCGATCACTCCATGGATCCTAATCTAATATTATTTTAAATGACAACAACCACATTGCAGCCTATGTGAATAAGGTAAACTAGAAGAAAAATGTTCCATTTAATTTTAAATATTCATTTAAATTCTTTTTTAAACGAGAAATAAAACAATTTATATTTACTATAAAACAATTTATATTTAATTTTAAATATTCATTTAAATTCTTTTTTAAACGAGAAATAAAACAATTTATATTTACTATAAATGCAGGATCTGTACCGAATTGTGAGACCTTGATTGCATGATCCCGATTATTTTTTTGATCGAAGAGTTTTGCCGTATTTTAATGTCGCGAGTTTTGGGGTAGCTACGTACTTTTAGATATTTGAGCTGCGGGCTAATATTAGATGAAAGATGACACTTGAAGACACATACGTTCCACCTCTCGTGTGGGGAGGTAACTATTACACTGCAAGACGTAATAGTCCAATTGGAGATATCTATAAACGGCGAAGCAGTGATCGGGCTTGGAAAAGTGCTCGATCCGTGAGGCACTTGTGAGTGGTTACTTGGAAGAGTGCCCCCAATGATGAGGAAGGACGATTAACCTATATTAAATTTATTTGGTTAAGAGAAAACTTCCAGCATCTTTTGAGCAGTCCAACACAGATGGACATTATCTACACTGCAAAAACGTTCATTCTACAACTTATAGGTGGGATACTATTCTTAGAGGTCAATCAAAATAAAGTCCACGTTATGTATCTCCCCTTATTAGAGGATCTCGAGCTTGTTGGAAGATTTAGTAGGGGGTCTGCAGTATTGACATGCTTATACTGCGAGCTTTGTCGAGCGACAAAGCCATCTTCGAAAACAATGGGCGGTTGCTTCCTTTTACTGCAGTCTTGGGCGTTATACCGAATGTCATTTCTAGCATCAATGAGCCACCAACCGTATGTGTAGCCACTCATGAACAACTAAATATATTGTTCAATTTTGCCATCTATTTTTTAATTGTAAAGTATAGTATACTCATTTTTGCATGGAAAAAATAATCTTCTAATTTATTAGTTTTTTTAGATGGGCAACTGTACCAGGAATCGGGTGACGTTCACCGTACCTGTGTACCATATGATGATATAGACTCATTCTAGGGATGGCGTAAAATATGCTTCCGAATATTTCTTTTTTAAATACAATAATTGCATAAAAATTTAACTAATAACGTGTTGTCTATATTATGCAATTATGCAGTTGCTATGGATGTCATATGTCGAGGAAGAGATCGCGACGTTCATACCATCATCAGTTATCGAGCAGCAACAACTGTTCGTGTCAATTTTTCTGTTGATTCATTTCCATATTGTTGAGTGGCACGATGAAGGTCGAGTATTGAGGTAGTTCGGTTGCGCACAACCTATTCCGAATCCTCCAGTCGACATCAAAGAAGTCCACGAAATAGATAAAAAAGGTTCGGGTCGGGACGCTTTAAATTGGGTGGAAAAACATGAACCGTATATCTTACTGTGGAATGATCGACATTCGAGGCGCCCTCCCTTGTATGTCTTAGTGGGAGGGTTCTCTCCAATGCGCGAGTATGTAAAATGGTATATGACACACGGAAAGACCTTTATATTCCAAGGTCGTTATATTTTGGTCCTGGAAGACGCGCAACCGTAATCTTCCTGATGGCAAAAGAGGAACGTACGACCCTCCATAACCGAGTTCCACCATTTGGGAACACCGAAACTGACTCTGCCTTTGCCTCGAACCCCGATCTCGAGCCCCAATATGAAGCATCCAGCTTGTCATTACACCACCTGAAGCCCAATCCCGAGCCCCAATTTTTTCATCATTCAAGGATATTTTTGGTGACGACCCCAAGCCTCAACTTTCAACACGGTCCAGATTGTCCTCATACCACCTGAAGCTCGATCGGGAAGCACGTACACCTACTACTAATGATATTTTTCCATCCGCACCTCTGGTCACGCAATACCCCTTAACTCCCGATTATGGTGTATATGATTATACTACTTTTCTAAGTACATCGGAGGACGGACCAAGCAACTATCAAACACCTCAGCAAGGTGCATAACATCGCTGACGGAGGCAGTCAGACCGTTACGCGCCAGTGCCGTGGACGTCGTCGAGATCATGACAATTTTAATTTTTATCTGTAAATATTTACTTTATTTTGTAATTATTTAGTTTTAATATTAGTTTAATTTTTTAAAATAATTATTTGTTTGAATAAATGACTTTGAAATATTTAATAAAAAATATATAACTCGAATAAGTAATAGTACGCAAGAAATTAAATTTACAGGTATAAAAAATACAAACATTCTATAGAAATAATACAATTATTTTGAATATTAGTTTCTTCACAATTAGTCGTCTTCTGCTTGAATCAGGTCTACGTTGCATCGGTACCCCACTTACAAGTTGCGAAATAAATGCTATTGCACCATAAATAATGTCCATCTGCGTTAGACATCTCGGTTAGCGATCTATGGTGCAGAAAATCATCCAACCCTTAATGACATAACCTTTAAGGTGGACATGACAGTATATAATTCAACTCCGTTAAAACATGACAGTATATAATTTAACCCCGAAATTCGGTTGTACACTATGAAAAACTCCCATCTACAATCAACTACAAAAACTCATTTGATGATATACTACAAAACACTCTCATTTTGATGGCTTTCTTAAAAAAAATTCTCATTCATTTACATTATTAGAACCCAAACTACCCACTATATAAAGGGTTTGGTGCCAGCCATTTGTGTTCCAAAATAAGAAAAAATAATTTTTTTAATGTGATAAAGTTGGTGTTGGCCATCAGTTTCCCAAAACCAAAAAAAAAAATGTTAGGACCCAAAATAGGTGGTGCCGACCATCAGTGTCTCAAAGTAAAAAAAAATATTGTATTGGGAGGCAAAAAATGTACTTGGTACCGACCATTACATGGCCAGCACCTAATTTTTTTTAAAACACACTGGTGTCGGCCATCAGTGTTCCAAAATAAAAAAATGCATTGGGAGTCGAAAATTGTACTTGGTGTCGGCCATTACATGACCAGCACCCAAAAATTTCTTTTAAATACACTGGTGCTGGCCATCAGTGTCCCAAAGCAAAAGAAATGTGCTTTGGGAACCGAAAATTGTACTTGGTGTCGGCCATCTTCTGGCCAGCATCAATTTTTTTAAGTATTGGTATTTTTGTATACCAGTATGATACGATTTTAACAAAGAAATACCCTGGTGCCGACCATTGATTTCCCAAACTCAAATAACTTTTTTTTAAAGTCTGACACAATCATCAGGTAATGATAAGGTCAAAACACTAGGTAGTGCCGACCATTGGGTTTCCAAAACCCAAATCTATTGTTCATTTCAGGTCATTTTGGTGAATGTTTTTGAACTAGAGTCATTTTTGTAAATATTAATTTTTTTGGGTTAGATGGGTAAAATAGCCGGAGAAGCAGCTGTCCACCTTGTTTGGACAAGGAGTGACAGGTTGGGGAGTGGTGATTAGGGATGTCAGCGGAGTTTTTTGCCATTGCAGCACAAGTTACTCGCATGGTATTTATGAGCCTCATACTGTTGAAGTTATTCCAGTTAGGGAAGCACTTACTTGGGTGAAGTCCCTGGGGCTTGATAATGTTATGTTTGTATATGATTGCTTCCGGGTTATATTAAGGCGCTAAACCATGGCCATAATGATACCTCTGAATTTGGCATGATTATTTATAACTGCTTCATTCTAAAATCTCAAATGCACTTCCTTATCATTCCAATGGGTTTGTAGGGGTTTAATAAGGTAATTCATAGTGTTGCGAGGGTGGCTTTATTGAATGCCAACTATTGATCTATTTTGTTCCTCCCATGCTTTTAACATATTTCAATAGTTTTTTTTTTTTTCAAAAAATTGTCAAATTTTAAACGTAATATTTCAAAAATATCTTTTTGTTAAAATTTATTTCTAATCATTATATTAATTTATTATTTTTGAATTAACTTTAATGTTATGGATGAATTGACTCATGTAGTTTAACCTCTGTTTTAATATAAGGATTTGATTTTATAATTTCAAATATTTTTATATAATAACTCCAAATGTTTTAATTTTAAAATATACTAATTCTAAAAAAATTTTAAAATACTATTTTAAAATATTATTTTTAAAACAGACTAATTAATTCTTTTAAAAAGTATTTCTACAATTACAATATTTATTTAACTAGTTTTCTTACTCACGCGATGCACGGGTCATTTATTGTTTTAAAATTTTTGAGTATTATATAATGATAAGTATTAATTTTTTTACATGATCTGTTGGCATTTTAAATTATTTTTAGAGATATAAGTATTGTATGTATAGATTTAATTTTAATATACATAACATATTTTGAATAATCTATACATACAATAATTTATATTATGTTGAGGCAAAATGAGTTGAGAATGATTAAGTGGCACTCGTCAGTGCCAAATACAGACTGTCACTAAGGTGATTAAAAACTTACCTTATTTGTTTTGACAATTTAATGAAGAAAATCTTTAGGCCTGGTTATATGTTGTTATTTTCAAGATACTTTAGTCCATCTATGGCAACCAATCATTGGAGTTTGAAGATTGGATTGGATTCAAGTGAATCAATTAAGTCTTTGGAATGAGAAGATTTGATCGAGATAGTGCTGTTGATTTTGGAGAGCATATCTTCGAGTGATTTTGTTTTGATTATTATTGATGTATTAGTTATTTTCAAGGAGTTACTTTGCATTCACCTAGATTCTATGTTAGCAAACCGAAATTGATATATGCTTTGAGGCTTGTCTAGCTTATGTAATAAGGGCTTATTGAGTGCATTCTAATTTGTTCATTGAGGAGCGTTTTGGTAAGATAGTATAAACATTGGTAAAGTGTTTACTGCCCAAGTTTTTAAGGGGAGGATTTGGAGGTGAGTGTTCTAGTCTTTAGGTACAAAAGTGACATCTTTATACTTGGGGAGTGGTAGAGATTGATTCACTTATTTTATTTTTGTAAAAGATATTAATATTACTCATTGAATTAGGCTCTATAAGCATATGAAAACCAAACTGAATAAACAAATCTCTGTGTTATTTTTTTTATTTGTAAATTTTTTCGAAATACCAAACCGTAATGACCACTGTAAAATAGCACTTCTATTGAAATTTTTATTTTGAGCAAATAAGCAACTTAAGGTAACAATAATTGGTATCAGAGCAAACACTTAATGTATCTAGTAATGAATCTTGATGTTGCTTTTTACTAAAAATGGAAGGTTTGTCTATTACTCGTCCCCTTATGCTTGAGAATGGTAACTATCTTTATTAGAATGTTACAATGAAAGCTTACATTAAGTTCATCAATGAAAAGGCATGAAAATTTATTCTCACTAGCTGGCAAGCTCCTACTGTTGATACAGATGTAGGTTCCTAAGCCTAAGGTTGAGTGGACAAATGAAGAAGAGAGAGTTGCAAATGCAAAATCTAAGGCCACGTATGCCATATTTTGTGGCATTGATATGCAAGACTTCAAGCATATTTCAAATTGCATAGTTGCAAAGGAACATGGAAAACACTTCAAACTAATCATGAGGGAACTGATACGATCAAACAATCTAAGATGCAAATGCTAACCACCAAATCTGAGACTTGAGAATGAAAGATTCTGAGACAAGTAACGAGTTCTATGTCAAGTTGTGTGACCTATCAAATCAGGCTTTCGACCTTGAAGAAGAGTATTCGAACTCTAAATTGGTAAGGAAAGTCTTAAGGTCACTATCTGAAAGATTCTTTGTCAAAGTGACTGCCATTGAAAAGGTCAAAGATCTGAAAAGTTTAAAGATTGATGAGTCGATAGGATCCTTACAAACGTTTGAGTTGAATCTGGATGAGCCTAAGAAGGTTAAGTCTAAGGAAGAAAGTAACATTACACTCCAATTTGCTGACAAAATGCCAATTTCCAATGCCCTTACTATAGAAGAACTTCAAGTGCAAATTGATCTACTTACTCAGAACTTCAACGAGGCTTTTAAGAAGTAAGCTAGGAGGTTCAAGAAGTTTGAGACATCAAAGAACACTCCTAAAAATAAGAGCAAATGTGTTGATGTCGAGGAGGATAATGGGAAAGACAAGAATAAAGGCATCCAATGTCATAAATGTCTTGGCTATAGACCACTATTTAGAAAGTTAAGCTGCCACCTTAATTCCATTTCTTCACTTGAAAATGCACCTCTAAAGTTCTACCTACAAAAATCTCTCACCTCTAAAAGACTTCAAGCTTAAGGCCCTTGCTCTTTTTTGTAAAAATCATCTAGAAACCATTGAACATGTTCTTAAGAACTGCCCTATCACACAAGCTTAGTGGTTTGACATTGTGGGGAATAATAATCATTATCTGTCAGCGAATAGCGTTGGGGATTGACCCGTATAAACAACGAGAAAGAAGAAATAAAGAAAACTGGGCATAAATATTTACATGAAAAAACTCCTCCGATGAAGAAGATAAAAAATTATAGGCAAAAGAAGACTTCACTAATGAGTAAATAATCAAATAGTACAAGATGAAAATTTTTTTAAAACAAGCCCTAAACCCCGAATCCCAAGCTCTCTCGCTAAAACATAAAATTCCCTAAAAGCTCTCTCAAAGTTCTCTTCTTAATGTGCTCATAAAATCTTGTGTTGTGTTATTTTTGTTTCTTAAGGCTACTAAAGGCCCTTTTTATATGCTAAGATTAAAAGGCTAATGATAACTCTTGAAAAGAGTTATACTTCATGCCTTTAGACCTAGTCAATTGCTTGTACTTAGATACATTTAGTAGCATGTTAGGACATTTCACTAGTATTTTTATCATTGCATGAGGAGCTTGGACTGTATTTAAATATTACGTACTTTTAATTGCTTATGGTAAAGCTATATTTGGTGATTTGGCAGGTGCAGGTTGAGGAACAAGAAATAGAGTGAAGGTTTGTCATGGCAAAAGGTTGGACATTTTGTCAGTACGAATACCTTGGCAATTCCAAGAAAACCAAGTCAACACTCAACGCATACCAGTTTTAGCCCAACTAAAAGAGAGGAGAGGATAATCCTAGGCTGTTGATTTTTATCCTAGAAAAAAGAATTTAAAAAGAGGAGTAGATAATCTTGGGTTGTTGAAAAATGAATTTAAAAAGGAGAAGATAAACTTGAGTTGTTGGATTTACCCTAGGGAAAAAGCCTATAAAAAGCCAAAGGAGGAAACCCAAAAAGGCAAACAAGTGTGGAGATCCATAGGCGAAACTAGAGGGTAGCAGTTGAGTAGAGATGGAAAGAGGAAGACGAAGGCAGTCCCTCTCAGCCACCACAGGACACTGTGCCATTGGAGTGTGATTTGGACACGCGAAAGTTATCTTCTTGACGTTCTTCTGTTATTTCTTAACTATTTCTTCGTGAATTGATTTGATGAAAACGATGTTGAATGATATTTTGGTTTTGAATTTTATTTGCCAACCCATGAGCTAAATCTCATAGGGTTAGGATTACATGGTGAAACATTTATTTTCTTTAATGGTTGAAGCATAGATCTGAATTAATTTACTATTTCATTCAATTGTTTTTATTTCTAAATTGTATGCGTGCAATCCCTAGACATAGACGACTGTGTAGCATGCCCATAAACTAATTTAACTTTGAAAAAGTTGGATTAGTTAGACCGAAATTGAATTATATGATCAAGTACTCGACGGATGCTTGTAGTAGACTCTAGACATAGAGCAACATTCATACAGAAGGAAATAGTACAGGGTACCGTATTAAAGGCCTATAGACACGGGTAAGGTAACTTGAAGTTTTTGCTATCAAAAGAAGCATACCACTTTAGAACTCTTTTGAGCAATATTGATTGCAATTTTGCCGAGGAATTTCTGACAATAAGGGTAGATTCTTAGTAATCTCGACCTTCTATATCAACATCGTATATACCTTATCCCTTGTCGTAGTATCTTTGTCATCGCATCCTTAGTTGTTTATTTGTTCAGTTACTATTATTCGTATATATCATTTTCGTAATTGCCATTACATTTTTACTCTTGCATTGTCATAACATTTTCAATTATTCATCAATTACACATTTTGTTCACATTAATATTCCTTTTGTTTACCATTACATTCTTATCATTATTTTGCTATAACATTAATCTAACTTTATTATAATAACTTGACCATTTGTATAACTAATCTGATCCCTATGGAGACAATCTCACTTATCACTTTATTACTTGATTCAACGTGTATACATGCACAATTCGCATATCATTTTAGCACGTGACAACTAATTTGACTAAAATATCTATGGTATAATCAGAGTTTAACTAGGAAAAGATAGTAGAGTTTAGCTAAGAGAAGAAACTCATTTATGTGGAGAACACGTCGCGTCATTGCAACGTTGTATGTCTCCTCATCGTGACGTCCCGTGTTGCGTCGTCGGAACACGACACTAGTTTTCTCGTTGCAATGACGTGTGTAAAATGAGAGGCGCACTCCATAGATAGCAATTAGAATGGAGCCTAAATTGGTACATGATATTTACCTCCGTCTCTATGAATTTATCGTGGACCTTTCTTCTATTGGTAAAAACCGCAAATTGGTTGGCTAAAACTTAATACAGATGGTCTCTCTATGGGAAATATAGTTGTCTTCCCCCTCAGATGTTTGTAACTTGAGTGACTAGCTTTATATTCGTAATGATGCTCCACTTGAACTTTCTTGCTTGATGCCATTGGGACTACTATGTATCAAATAGAGTTGGCAAATGGGTAGGCTCAGGAGAGCTCAGATTGGGCTTATTTTGAACTTTGATTTTATTGGGCTTGGGCTTTCTCAGGTTCGGGTCTGTTACGGACTCGAATTTTCTTGAGCTCGGACCTTTCGGACTCTAATTCGGGCTTGGATCGAGTCGGGCAGGATTTCATGGATTCAAATAATTTTGAATTTTATAAGTTATAAATATTTTAATTTTAAATGTAATAATCCATTTTACTTTTATACGATGGTAACACAATTCAAATTTGTCTGATAAAATGCACAAATTACATATATCTAATAGAGTTCTTTCATATAAAATAATTAAAGTGCTTATTGTATGTAAAATTTATTATTCAATGATATTATATGAATTAATGAAAATATCTTTTATTGTAAATATTATATTATATTGACAATCAAATAACTTTTATTTTCTTATTAAATTTATAAACCAAATATTTATATTCTAAAATATTTATACTAAAACTCAAATATATTATACTAAGCTTAAACCCAAATAATATACTCATTATTACCCAAACTCAAAATAAACTAATTGTAGCGCAAATCTCAAGCCCGAAATAAAAGAAATTAAACCCGATACACAAATACAATTTGTAAAAGTTAAAGCCAAATTCAAAATCTAATTTAATAAAATAATAATTTATTAAGATAATAATATTTTATGTATTACTAGTTATAATTATAAACATATATTTTAATATACTAAATTATCCATAACTATTGATACTATATTTTTTATAATAATCTAATAATAGTTATATATATTAATATTTAGAAAATATATTATTTAATCATGTAAGACTATATCACATACTATAATAGTAGAGTAGTACATAATATATCAATTATTATTATTATATTGGTTGAATAATGCTCTAAATCTCATACTTTATACATTTCAAAGTTAGCGTTCCTATTATATTATATAATGCTATATCATATCATATCATATATTAATAGTTTATATATATGAATCAATGATTAAACATTATAATATCATGTAATACTATATCTTTTATTATAATATATAATATAATAATTATTATATAAAATAGTAGTACCTTATATATTAAATATTATCATATATTATTATACTGGTTGAAATATGTTCTAAGTCCCTTTATTTTTCATATATTTGAAAATTAGCCCTCCTATTATGTTATATAATGCTATATCATATATATCATATAGTATATATAAAATATTAATAGTTTATATATATGCATCAATGATTAAACATTATAATATCATATAATACTATACTTTTCATTATAATCTATAATATAATAATAGTTATATATATATAATAGTAGTACATTATATACTATTGTTTATTATTATACTATTTGAAATATGCTCTGAATTTCTATACTTTTCGTACATTTGAAAGTTAACCCTCCTACTATATTGTATAATATTATATCTATATTACTAGCATCATCCAATATAATGCTAAAAAGTTTATTGTTAATGCCCTAATCCATTCAATTATTCATAAATCTTGTTATACAAAACAAATGCAGTGTCTGGTTGCTCATGTTCAGAACTTTGGAGTTGGACTTAGGGTGAGTTTGGATGGGCGGTGTATTTATCTACGGTTAGTGTAAAAACAGCGGTGGCGGTGAGATTAGATACTGCAGCGATACTGTAGCGTGAGACAAAAAGTAAGTTAAACGCACCGCACCGCACCGCACTCAATCGCCCATCCAAACCCATCCTTAGTATGGCTTAGTTTTATGTAATTGAACTAAAATTTTGATTTATATATTTGTGCGATTTTACAAAATTTTATGAATTTCAGAATATATTTTTTATTAATATATTCTATTTGACAATTTTTTTTTCAAACAACTTTTAAATTTTCTAATTTTTATTTTCATTTAAAATATATGATTTAAAATTGAATTTATTAGTAATGCTATTAATATTGTAAATAAATCATGTTTAGTCATTTGTGATAAGTATAACACAAGTTATCATATTGTTAAATTAATATATTTTGTCATTATATATTTTATGTTGTTATTAAATTTAAATTTTATTAATTTTATATTTTTATTATACATATATAATTATAGTATTAAAATATTTTATATTAAATTAATATTTTTAAAAATTTGTTTCACTTTATAATTTAACATAAAAATTATTATTAATTATTTTTCCTATTCATAAAATTTTAAAATAAATACACAAGGCTTACGTATACATTGTCATAAAATAAAATAAAGAATGATTATTTATTCATATTTTTTATTTTAAGTAATATTATAAAAGTACATTAACTATTAATGGTTATTATGATTGTTTAGTTATAAATTTAGGTTGTTTTTGAACTTTAGGTTAGATTTATTTCAAATTCGGGTCAGATTGATCTTGGACTCAAAGTCTTCCGAACTCGATTTTTTTTCAAGCTAGAATCATTACGAGCTCGAATTTACACGAATGATCTTTCGAATTCAGAATTTGTTTTACTAGCCATAATATCGAACCCTTGTTTTTGCTATGCTAAGGCTCCTTTTATTGATTAAAAAAACATCTTAATTCCAATATCTAAGATAAAATTTCAACAATGAGATTCCTTTTTTTTGTTTTGCTTTCATGTTATGTTATGAACAATGGTACATGACAATATATTCTACAGAACATGTAATTATGTCCAAAAGATACCAACTTCTAAAACTCATTTGAGTGGATTCGTCTAATGCGGTCAGCTCCTTGTATCAGTAAGAACTCCCCATTTCTTGAGCAACCACATAGTGAACCGTACCAACTCCGCAACAAACAGAAGCCCCATGAAAATCACCACTATATACACTTCCCTCATTTTCGTCGGACCCATGTAGATCACTGCTATTACGTAAGTTCCCGTCATTGAAATTATGGCCAGCCGTAAGCCTGCTCTCAGAGGGAATCCACTTGTAAGCAGAGATATCATCGCAAGCGATGCAAAGAAACCAATTGCGTTGAACACAATGAACACAGCAAAAACTTCAGGGTCATCTGCCATCACAGCTTCTCCAGGCATCATGGTTCTCTTTTGAACTGTGACGGTCTGCGAATTTAGTTTATCCGCATCCCAAAAACCACTCGGAGGGCTGAGAATCGCTTGGTACGTGACCGATGCTATAAGGACTGCCACCACCATTAGTGCATTTTGGGTTTCGGTTGACGATTCCGCCACCTCTTTCATTAGTTCCTTCCATAGGTTCCATGAACAAGCAGATTGAACTATGTACGCGGTGTTTATGGGTTCCCTTTGAGTTCGGAAATAAGCAGGGTCCCTTGTTATTTCTTGAGCTGTCACAGCTCCAGCTTGCTGAAACATCTGATAAATATGAATATCATGAAAATCACTTCCAGTTTGGAGCAAAAGATCCAGAACATCCTTCGGTGTGAATCCACTGGTGTTTACGGAATTTATGTTAACCCCACAAGCAAGTGCTTCTCCACCGATTAATAGACTTATAATCTGCAAACCAGTATTGGTCCTTTCCTTACAACACAATCTATATGCTATACATCATATTTAGCTTAACGTAGGCCAAGAAATGAAAAAATGAATAAGAAAAGATGAAAGTAATTGTAACTAGACTTGCCTCATGTTGTCTATTGAAGGTTGCCTGATGTAAAACGGTGTTGCCCTCGGTGTCTTTCCAGTTCAAGATTTCCATCATTTGTAACCTCCTTATCTCCTCAATCAATACCCTTGCAGCTTCAATCTGATTGCTTTTCACAGCCAAATGAAGGGCGGTTTCTCCGCAGGCTGTCACTTGTTTAAGAGACTCGGGGCAAGCCCACACCAGTTCCTTAACAACATCCACTCTCCCTTTTAAAGCCGCGCAATGGAGTGGAACTTTGCCGTCTTTTCCCTTCAAAAGGCATATATCATATCCAACCCTCATAAGCTCTCTTATTATCTCAATGTGCCCATTTGCTGAAGCGACATGTATAGGACTAAAACCATTTTCGTTTAGCTCCCTAGTGAATGCCGGCTTTCTGCTCACGATTTCCTTTGTGATTTCCACTTGTCCTGCTAATGCGGATACGTGTAGAGGGTTATAGACTGGGTTTAAGGCAACTCGGTCGAGCAGAAATGGATCTTCCTCGAGTAATGAGTGAAATGCAGATATATCTCCACAACGAGCTGCTTCGAACAACCTTGATTCCATTTCTACTTGATCTTGTTGTTGTTGTTACCCTTGGCAGCGCTGAAAAATGCAGTATCAGCTTCCCTGTTCAAGGGAACAATTCTGTATATTTTAGATGATTGAAAATCTTAACCATGACGCTTGACGGAAAAGTAAACCGTTGCCCATTGGACTAGGAATGGAATTTTGAAACATAGCCATATTTGGCTTGCAATGCAAGCAAGCAAGCAAAAGAAGTAATTGTCTTAAGTTGGATATGTTTATTTTTTTACTAGTACTTTACTTTTGTTACATGGAAAGCAGCATAAAAGAAACTTGTAGAAATCTGAAAGATTTGTCCTTATTGTATATTAACGAAAAGAAAGATGGAATCTGAAAACGTTCATCTTCGTCATAATTCTCCTCGCACTGTAAGGCAAAGAATAAATAAGCAGTGGCCTAACAATATATGAAAATGATAGTTTGGCTTTCGGGTGAACTACAAATTTAATAATTTATGTATACGTTTTACTTACTGAATTCTACAAAATTATGATATAATTATTAAAATTATCGATTTATTACAATTTAGCCACTAAATCATTAATTACCATAAATGGTGTAACCTGACCAATTAACCAAAATTTTTGTTTGTTTATTTATTCCCTTGGCTTAGATGTGATGTTCTTATATATGAAACGTCAACGTTGTTTTGAAGCAGATTTTCTAGTATCCAAAACATCCAACAAAAGAAAATAGAAAATCTCTTTGCTTCTGGCTTTTCCTTTTCATGGCTTTTTGAGCATTCCCTTATCAACTCGAGGCTCAACTCACCTGTTTCAAGTTTTTTTTCCAGAGTCTGTTCGACCTTTAAGACTTGGAGAAGAGAATCTGATAAAGAGGGTTTCTCCTGTTTTTTTTTTTTTTTTAATGTCCACTCAAGTTTTATTTACTCTGATAAGAGTGTCGGTATAATTAGTGAACTAAAGAGAATTCGCTTCTTTTTGTTTTGCTAAATATGATTATATTGTAACAAGTTGAACTTGCCTAATATCAAGAATGTTAAGTGTGTTTGATGTAGGTTACGTAAATACAAGAACTTCTTAAATATGCTTAGCTCCTACCATTTCTTACTCTCTTTATTCACTTCTTTTTCCTACCATTGACGTGTAGAATACGGGGTCTCCAACAATACTGCTCTGTTAAACAACTCGAATCACCACTAGACCATAATCTCTTCGGAAATTTGGGCAGTTTTTTTTTTTTTGTACAACAACAAAATTTAGAACTCAATGATGGTTCTCCAATGGTAAGATTGGAGTTTAACAGAGAACTCACTTCTAAAGTAAATTTTTATGACGTTGGAATTCTTTAACAGTGTAAAAAACTAGTCAAAGGGGTGAGAGATGAACAAGAGTGTAATTCGTAGAGCCCAAACCTATGTTCTTCCTAACCTCTCTTGGTTTGTAATTTTCTATTTGCTAATGGGTGTCTGTTTACATGTTTTACTTTAAAGGTTTTGTCTACATGTTCTTCCCCACCACTCACTCGGTCCATACTCTTTTACGTATGCACACCACAAAGCGGACTCCGCCACCGTCTCTTCTTTAATTTAATATATATTTGTTTCTGTTATCAAAGTGGATGATGTATGCCTCTTTCAGAAGCAGGTGTATCTATGTTTGTCTCTCTCCTTTTTTTTTTCCTTTTAAATAGACGGTGACCGGGGATAAATTGGAATTATGAAAAATTAATGAAGACTCTGTGTATCAATGTCACCTTTTTTAAAGTTTTATTTGCCTCCACCTATGTTTTAGTTTGCAAAAGAGTTACTAAAAAATGAACCTTGAGGGTACAATAAATTCCAATGACTGTCTACGTTTTGCACTAATGAAAATAGTCCATTAAGCATTGATTGGAGAATAGCAAAAATACCAATTCCTATAAAGAAATTCTACAATAATTTTTCATAGAACCATCTAACAATAATAGAACATGAAGGAGAACCAAAAGAAACAAAAGTTTCTATGTTTTTGTGTGTCAAACAAATAAAATTTGACTCTTATTTATAGGAGTTCCTCTGTCTCTTCATAAAGATATAACCATCCAAATGGATAGTAACATTTTTAGCAATAAACACAATTTTTCAATAGATATCTATTTGAATAATTATAATTCTTTTGTTAATAATTAAGTAACACAACTTTTGGTAACAAAAACATGACTCATCACTACGAATAGTGATAAGTTTTGGTTAATAACCAATTGACATAACATTTGATTGCTTACTATGTCTAATTCAATTAATTACAAGAGGAGTAGACTATGTCTATTTATAGGCTTGTAAACCTTATTCTAATAGGAGTGAAACTCCTTATTCTAATAATATAAAATAGATGGAGTTTAATAAGGTTTAAAAAACCTTATTCTAAAATAAAATAAAAGAAGTATAATTCTATAGGAATTTTACTTTTATTTTATTTTACCACAGTATTTAATTTAAATAAGGATTTGGGTCACTTAATTCTAACAATCTCCACCTTGACGCAAATTCTTAATGAACAATTTCTTCATCACGAACTCTAAACGAACAAGTTTCTCCACCTCTTCCAAAAAACCCCTTAAGGGTTTATTTTCAACAATGAACACCAACCAAGTCTAAGCAGTGCTCAAACTTGTTATAGGAAGTGACTTAGTCATCATGTCTGCAGGATTTTCATGAGTACTAATTTTGCTCACAACAACATCACCACGAGCAATAATATCACGAACAAAATGATACCGAACATCAATGTGTTTTGTTCTCTCATGAAACATTTGATCTTTTGTAAGGAAGATGGCACTCTGACTGTCACAAAATACTGTATTGATTTGAAGGTCTTCATTGAGTTCACTAAAGAGTTCCTTCAACCAAATAGCTTCTTTACAAGCCTCAGTAATCGCCATGTACTCAGCTTCAGTGGTAGACAAAGCGACTGTAGTTTGCAAAGTGGCTTTCCAACTGATTGCACAACCTCCGATTGTAAAGACATAACTTGTGAGAGATCTTCCTCTATCGAGGTCTCCAGCAAAATCAGCATCAACATACCCAATGACTCCATCTCTAGTTCTTCCAAACTATAAGCAAACATCAGTAGTACCTCGTAAGTATCTTAAAACCCACTGAACTGCTTTCCAATTTTCTTTACCGAGATTCGCCATGTATCTGCTAACTGCACTAACTGCATATGATAAATCTGGACGTGAACAAACCATGGCATACATGAGAGATCCTACTGCACTAGAGTATGGAACATGTGACATGTACTCAATCTCATCATCTGATTGTGGAGACAAAGCTGATGAAAGTCTGAAATGGGCTGCTAAAGGAGTACTAACAGGCTTAGCATTCTGCATATTGAATCTGCAAAGAACTTTCTCAATGTTCCCCTTTTGACTTAGGTACAATTTACTTGTTTTCTATCTCTGAGAATCTTCATACCAAGTATCTTCTTTGCTGGTTCCAAGTCTTTCATCTCAAATTCTTCATTTAGTTGGGCTTTGACCTTTCTTATCTCTCCTTTATCTTTCGCTGCTATCAACATGTCATCAACATAAAGGAGTAGATACACAAAAGAACCATCACTATTTTTGTTAAAGTAAACACAACTGTCAAAGCTATTTCTTTTAAAATCATGAGAAGTCATAAAGGAATCAAACCTCTTATACCACTGTCTTGGAGACTGTTTAAATCAGAAAGGGACTGCTTTGACAAGCAAACATAGTCCTCTTTTTCGAGATCAGAAACCCTCCGGTTGTTGCATGTAAATATCCTCCTCAAGTTCTCCATGCAAAAATGCAGTTTTTACATCTAACGGCTCAAGCTCCAAATCATGCATGGCCACAATACCAAGCAAAGCTCGAATTGAACTATGCTTCACAACTGGAGAGAACACATCTGTGAAGTCCACTCCTGGAATTTGACTGTAACCCTTTGCAACAAGCCTTGCTTTATATCTGGGTTCTTCAACTCTTGGAGTCCATTCTTTCTTCTTAAACACCCATTTACAACGAACAACCTTTTTACCTTTAGGAAGTTTTACAAGATCCCATGTTTCATTTTTGTGTAATGATTTCATCTCCTCTTGCATAGCAAACATCCACTTTTCTGAGTCTTCACAACTAACCGCCTCAGAATAATTAGATGGCTCTTGGTTTGCATCTATATCTTCAGCCACATTTAAAGCATAAGCAACTAGATTAGCCTCTGCATACTTCTTTGGAGGTTTAATTTCTCTTCTAGTTCTATTTTTGGCAATAGAGTATTGTGGCGAAGAAGCAACTCTATTTTGAATTTTTGTACTGGCTTTAGTAGTCGATTCTGTTGTAGATTCTAGATTAATCTGATTCTCCATCTGCTTTTGATTTTCTTTATTAGAAGAGTCTTTAAGAGATAAGTTAGGTAGCATAGCAATTTCATCAAAAACAACATCTCTGCTAATCACAACTGTTCTATTTTCAGGACACCATAACTTATACCATTTTACACTAGCTTTATAACCAAGAAAAACACATTTAATAGATCTTGGTTCCAATTTTCCATTATCAACATGAGCATACGCAGGGCAACCAAAAATCTTTAAATCAAAATAGTCAATAGGATTACCAGACCATACCTCTTGTGGAGTCTTTTTCTCAATGGCAACAGATGGAGATCGGTTAATCAAAAAACATGCAGTAGAGGCTGCTTCGGCCCAAAATGACTTTGGTAAGTTGGCATTTGACAACATACATCGAACCTTCTCCATGATCGTTCTGTTCATTCATTCTGCAACACCGTTTTCCTGTGGAGTATGACGAACTGTCAAGTGTCTCACGATCTCTTCTAACTTGCACAATTCATTAAACTCATCAGAACAGAACTCTAAGCCATTGTTTGTGCGGAGGTATTTTATTTGCTTTTCCCGTCTGTTTTTCAATCATGGTTTTCAAAGACTTAAATGCGAAAAAGACATCGCTTTTCTGCTTCAAGAAGAACGCCCACACTTTTATGGAAAAATCATCAATAAAAGTTAGCATATAATTAGCTCTACCTCTCGAAGGTACTCTGGATGGCCCCCAGAGATTAGAATGAATATACTCCAATGTTCCCTTCGTGTTATGGATTCCTCTAGTGAATCGAACTCTCTTTTACTTCCCAAAAATACAGTGCTCACAGAACTTCAGTTTGCAAATTCCTTGCCCATCAAGAAATTCTCTTTTGCTCAATTCTGCCATACCATTCTCACTCATATGCCCTAGGCACATATGCCAAAGTTTAGTAATATCATCACCTAACAAGGAAGAGGGTGAGACAGCTGCATCACCGATGAATGAGAGAACCACAAAAACATATAACTTGGCAGTCTTTCTCTGCCCTTTCATCACAATGAGGGAACCTTTGGAAATCTTCAAAACCCCACTTTCAGCTGTGTATTTGTACCCTTTTCAATCAAGAGTATTCAACGAAATTAAATTTCTCTTTAATTCTAGAACATGTCGTACGTCATTGAGTGTTCTGACAACTCCATCAAACATCTTAACTCTAATTATTCGAACAACTACAATTCTACATGAAGCATTATTTCCCATCAACACAATACCTTAAGACACTGTTTCATAAGTTGTAAACCAATCTCGATTGGGACTCATGTGGAAGGTGCAACCCAAATCAAGGATCCACTCCTCGCTCACTTTAGAATTGTTGACAGAAGTGACTAGAAGTTCACCATCGCTGTAATCTTCTACAACATCAGCTTTACCAGAATTTTCTAGTTGTTTTCCATTTTGATCCGTAGCCTCCCTTTTGATCTTATTCTGTAGCTTATAGCACTCAGATTTAATGTGTCATTTCTTCTTGGAAAAGTTACAAGTTTTACCTCTGTTTGAAGACTTCGATCTATCTTTAGATTTACTACGAGGATTCCGTTCCTGTGTCCTTCCACGATCATCATCAGCATTCTGATCTTGTCTCCCATGAGCAATAAGACCCTCTCCCTGAGAGTTGGTTTTAACCACAAGATGCTTCATCTTATCATACGAGGTTAAAGAATCATAAACCTTATTAACTGTGAGAGACTCGCGGCTTTATAAAATTGTATCTCTAAAGGTTGAATAAGACGGGGGCAACGAACAAAGTAGAATCAGCCCTAGATCTTCCTTATCATACTGAACCTCCATGGCCTCCAAGTTTGAGAGAATTTCTTTAAACACTGTTAAGTGTTCGTGCACAAATGCACCTTCCTCCAAACAATGAGCATAAAGACGCTGCTTCATATGCAGCTTGCTAGTTAGAGTTTTTGACATACATATTTGTTCCAACCTCTTCCATAATCCAGTGACGGTCTTCTCCTTCATCACATCCTGTAAAATTTCGTTAGACAAATGCAGATGTAACTGTGTTAGTGCCTTTTGATCCTTGCACTTCTTCTCTTCTTCCGTTAATGTTGAAGGCATCTTATCTACCCCTAGCAGGGCTTCCTCTAAGTCCATCTGTGCAAGAATTGCCTGTATCTTTATATGTCACAACGTAAATCTGGTGTTGCGATCCAACAGTAAAATTTCGTACTTCAAAGACGTCATTACCGTGATTTGAGATGAACAATCTAGAAGCTCTGATACTAATTTGAGAAAAATATAATGTCGGTAATGATAATATATTGCAAAGAAAAAGAAATAGAAAAAATGAAGTACACACAGATTTTACATGGAAACCCTTTCGGGAAAAAACCACGGGCAGAGGAGAAGAAAATTCACTATGTCGAATTCGAAGTAATTACAAGAGTAGACTATGCCTATTTATAGGCTTGTAAACCTTATTCTAATAGGAGTGAAACTCCTTATTCTAATAATATCAAATAGATGGAGTTTAATAAGGTTTAAAAAACCTTATTCTAAAATAAAATAAAAGAAGTATAATTCTATAGGGATTTTACTTTTATTTTATTTTACCACAATATTTAATTTAAATAAGAATTTGGGTCACTTAATTCTAACACTTCCAACGATACTTTTAAACAAGGTTGGATTTACCAACTCTTTAGATGAAGTAACACTTAATTTAATTCTCAGTTCTGCTAGTATGGCTACCAGCTTGCAATCTTTCATTTTGAATTTTCTTAAAATCTATTTTGCATACTTGTTTTGAGACACAAATATTCCATATTTCATTTGTTTCACTTCGACTCCAGGAAAGTATGACATTTCTCTAATATCTGTCATTTCAAATTCTTCAATCATAGCTTTCTTAAAGTCATTGAACATTATATCATCCACGTATAAGCACATGATCATGATGTCACCAACTTTATTTTTCTTCGTATATAGGGCATGCTCGTATAGGCTTTTCATGAACCCGTTCTTCTGAAAGTATTCATCTATTCTTGTGTTTCATGTTGTTGGGGCTTACTTCAGTCCATATAAAGCTTTCTTTAAGCGATAAACTTTATCTTTTTGTCCTTATTTGCTATATCCATGTGGTTGTTTGATGTAGAATTCTTCTTCTAGGTAGTTACTAAGGAATGCTAACTTCACGTCCATTTGATAAATCTTCTACTTATTTTGTGTTGCAATTGCCGTGAGAATCTTTATAGTGTCAATTCTGGTGACCGGAGTAAATACCTCATCATAGTCCACTCCATATCTTTGCTTGTAACCTTTTACAACTAGTCTTGCTTTGTATTTCTCCACTTTTCCTTCTCTATTGGTATTCGTCTTGTACACCCATTTGACTATAATTGGACTATGTCCTTCTAGTAGACTTGTTAACTCCCATATGTCATTTCTTCTTATTGCTGCAATTTCTTCATCCATTGCCTTCTTACATTTGACATCTTCAATTGCATCTTCATATGTTATTGGATCACATTCTGTCATTAAGTAGAATAAAGAATAATCGAGTGTTGTTTCTATGGGTTCTGTGAGATCATAAATATCGCGTAAACTACGTATTCTTGCAGGTGCTTCCTCTGAGCTGCTAGTACTGCTACGAATTAGTGATGATTGTTGTAATAGGACTTGATGGAAGGCTTTGATCGTCACCTCGTTCTTGATTAATGAAGTCGTCTTTGTCATCACTAAAAAAATAATCCTTCAATTTTCTTTTCTTCTTTGTTCCATCTCCAATAATCAGCTTCATCGAATTCTACATCTCTTTAAATAATAAATTTCTTGGTGAGAAGGTTGTATAACCTATATGTCTTATTTCTTTTTTTGTAACCAATAAAAATATATTTCACTTCTTTATCGTCGAGCTTCATGCTTATCTGGTTAGGAACATGAACTTACGCAATGCATCCAAAATTTTTTAGATGCTTGACTCTTGGCTTTTCATTGCTCCAGGCTTCATTTGGCATCTTGTATTTCACACTTTTTGTTGGATATTGATTCAATAAATAAACAGCACATTGAACAGTTTCAGACCAGAAAGCTCTTGGTAAATGCTTACCTTTAACCATGCTTCTTGTCATATAAAGAATAATGCGGTTCTTTCTTTCAATAACTCCATTTTGTTGTAGCGTGTACATAGATGATAACTGATGAATAATTTCACGCTCTTTACAGAAGCTTTCAAATAGTTTTGAAGAATATTCACCGCCTCTATTAGTTTTAAATATCTTAATATAATGTCTACTTTATTTTTCTACCATAGCTTTGAACTTGATAAACTTGTCAAATGCTTCTGATTTTGTTTTAAGAAGATATATCCAAGTTTTTCTACTAAAATTATCAGTAAAATTAAGATAGTACATGTTTTCACCAAATGATGGTATATTAAAGGGACCTGCTATGTCGAAGTGCACAATCTCCAATGGTCTCCTAGCTCATTAAGATTTTCTAACTTCAAAACTCTGTCTGTGTTGTTTTCCTTTAATGCAAGCTTCACACAATTGATTAAGAGGATTAATTTCTAGAAATTCATTTACCATCTTTTCTTTTAACAATAGCTTTAGGCCAAAAAATCCAAGATACCCAAACCTTAATTGCCACAACCATGAATCATTATTGATTGGATTCTTCATACACTTCACTTCTCCATATTCAATGCCAATAGTAAATAGACGGTTACGCGTCCATATCAACTTGGGCAATTAATTTACCACTTTTATTTTTTAAAGCGAGCATGCAATCCTTTATTTGTATTTCATATCATTTTTCTAGAAGTTGACCAAGGTTGATGATGTTTCTTTTCAAAGCTGGTACGCAGTAAACATTTGATATGTACTTCTCTCGTTCTTTTATGTAATTGTAACTTTGCCTTTACCTTTGACAGTGGCGTGCTATTCATCTCCAAACATTACTTGTCCTTGAATATTCTCGTCCAACTCTGAAAATAAGTCTTTCTGGCCACACATGTGATTGTTGACACAATTATCAAGATATCAAATATTTTTACTTGATTTTTCACTTTCTTTATAAAAAATACACTAGATTCCACGTTTTCTTCTTCTTTAGCTGCTGATTTCTCTCATCAACCTTGGGAGTTAATCTACACTCATAACTAAAATGGTCATATTTATTGCATTTATAACATTGTATTTGAGATTTATTTCCTTGTTGAAATTTACCTCTACCTCAACCTCGACTTCAGCCTCAAACTCCTCATCCACGACTTGATGTCTGATATTCTTCACTTGTTTGGCCTCTACCATATGATTGATTGCTATCCACAGTTCCTTGTCCACCTCTATTTCTACCTTTTTATCCTCCATGATATCCTCCGAGATTGCTTGTACCTTGTACCTTGTCCAAAACTATTGCTAGCTCCACTTTCATTAAAGGACAGCTTAGTTTACAAGACTTGCTTCAAATTTTCAATACCATTATTTTGCTTGATTTTATGCTCATAGGCTTGGAGGGAACCCATAAGATCATCGTTGATATTTGTGACAGAACTTGTGATTCCTTCAATGGCGACCACCACATAATCAAATTTTCATGTTAATGACCACAAAAATTTTCCCATTACTCTTATGTCTCTATTTCTTTTCATTTCATTTACCATCGCTTTCACTTAGGGGACATAGTCATCAATGCTTTCTAAAAATTTCATTTTCAACGTCTCAAATTCGGCTCTAAGGGTTTGTAAATGTACCTTTTTGGCCTTTTTTACTCTTTGAAGGGATTTTTGCAAAATTTTCCCAACACTTACTTTGATATCTTCGAATCTAAAATTTTTTCAAAGGTTGATTCATCAATACCTTGAAAAGTAAAAAACAACACCGTCTTATCCTTTTTACGAGCTTATTTCAATACTCTCTTTTCTTTGTTTGTCAAAGTCGCTTCGGCAACTGCATTTTCAAGATGGAAATATCCTTCTTCGACAATGTTCCAACAATCTTGAAAACCGAGAAATGCCTTCATCTGGATGCTCCAATTCTTATAATTTTTCTTTGTTACTTTTGGGACCTGCGGTAGAATCATGTTTGCCATTGTGACATCGACACAAACCTAGTTCAGATACCACTTGTTGGAAGTGTAACGGAAAATTACTAGCTGAAATAATAATTTTATTTTTCACAAATAAACACAATACAAATACAAACTCTCTTTTTCTCTCTATACTAGCTACTACTAGTTTTCTATCTCTCACAATTTTTTCTCACTTTTACTACATTTTTTCTCTCTCAATACTCACTCACATTTCAGCAACTATTATACTAACCCATGAACCATATTTATAATAATGTTTAACCGACATTAACAATTTTTTTCGCCTAAGACTATTCAAACATTGATGCCATAATTATCCTATCATCCTTATCCTTTAATATTTCATGAACCTTCCAGCTCATTTATCATTATCATCATTTGTCACTATTGCCACGTTATTGATTTTTCCAAGTTGTAAACCAATTTTGACAACTTGTTATCCACCTTGCAAGCCAATCTCTTTGCTTCCTCATCTACATACTTAATACTTAAAAAATTATTAGTAAGTTGCCAAGTTACTAAGCCACCTTATCTGCATGCTTAGATGACTTTAAAAGTCGGTTTGATTTCTAGCATAATCTCTTCGAGGTTTGGTTTCTATAATAATCTCTTCGAAAATTTGGGCAGTTTTCTTTTATGTAGAACAAGAAAATTTAGATCTCAATGATGGTTTTCCAATGGTAATATTGGAGTTTAATAGAGAATTCACTTCTAAAGTAGATATTTATGACTTTAGAATTCCAGTTTGTTTCTTTAATAGTGTAAAAAAACTAGTCAAAGGGGTGAGAGATGAACAAAAGTGTAATGCGTAGAGCCCAAAGCTATGTTCTTTCTAACCTCTCTTGGCTTGTAATTTTATATTTGCTAATGGGTGTTTGTTTACATGTTTTATTCTGAAGATTTTGACTACATGTTCTCCTCACCACTCACTCGATCCATACTCTTTTACATATGCACACCACAAAATGTATTCTTCAGTTTTCCACCACCATCTCTTCTTTAGTTTAATATATAGTTGTTTCTGTTATCAAAGTGGATGATGTACGCCTCTTTCAAAAGCAGGGGGTATCTATGTTTGTCTCTTTTTTCTCTTTTAAACTAGCAGTAACCAGGGACAAACTAGACTTATGAAAAATTAATGAAGACTTCAAGGTGTGTATCAATACCACTTTCTTTAAGTTTTTATTTGCCTCCACCTATATTTTGGTATGCAAAAAAAATTCTAAAAAATAAACCTCAATGGTACAATAAAGCTTAATAGTTGTCTACGTTTTGCACTAACGAAAACAATCCATTAAGCATTGACTGCAGTATAGCAAAAATTTCAATTTCCATAAAGAAATTTTGTAGTAATTTTTTTATAAAATAATCTAACAATAATAAAAAGTGGAGGAGAATCAAAAGAAACAAAAGTTTCTATCTTTTTTGTGTCAAACAAATGAAATTTGACTCCTATTTATAGGAGTTCCTCTCTCTTCATAAAGGTATAGCCATCTAAATGGATAGTAACATTTTTAGCAATAAACACAATTCTTCAATAGATATCTATTTGAATAATTATAACTTTTTGTTAATAATTAAGTAACATACCTTTTGGTAACAAGAAACATAACTCATCACTATGAATAGTAACAACTTTTGGTTAATAACCAAGAGACATAATGTTTGATTACTTATAACTTTTTATTTGCAACTATTGGAACACTATATATATTTTGAAAATGTTCCAACAATCTTCTCCCCATTTGAAAATGTTCCAACACTATATATATTTACAATTAAAAGCCTTTTGTTTCAAAATTTACCGAAATGGGCTCGGTAAATAATTATTTATCGAAATAGGTCATTTACCCCGAAAACGCATCCACGTCAGTGCAATGTCAAGGTACGTGGCAGGAAAATGCGTCCTCAAGGGCGCGCTTTCTCCACATGGACAGAAAGCGCGCTGACGTGGAAGCGTTTTGTTGCCACGTCAGCGCGTCCCAGAGGACGTATTTTTCCCGCACGTGAACAGTGCCAGCCGTCATTTTTTGAACGATAGCACCCCCAATGGTAAAAAGAACTATAAAAACCCCCCCAGCCCTTCATTTTTTTCACAAATTAATACTCTCTCAATTATTTTCTCAATTTCCTCTCAAATTGCTCTCAATTTCCTTCCAAATTTCTCTCAAATCCATATTTAATCTCAATTTGCTCTCAATTTCCTCTTAACTTTCTCTTAAATCCCTGTTTTTAATTATTTTTAAAAAAATTAGTTTTTTTAAATTTTTTTAAATCGTAAAAATTTGTAAGAATTTAGTAATGGCCGGAGAATTGATTCGTCTTGATAACAAGCACATATCCATCAAACAAATGAAAATGGTAAGTGTTAAATTTATTTTTTAAATATTATTTAAGATTTTTTATTTATGCATTTTTAAATAATTATTAATTTATTATTTGTTATAAAAGCCTGTAGATCGGATATTGGAATGCTATATCCAGAATATACGTGATCCTCCATCACCGTTGGTAGAGAATTACCTGCGGGAAGTGGGTTTTTGGCATGTGGCGACAGTAAGCAAGGGATGCAAGTTGGACCCGAAACTTATCAGTGCGTTGGTTGAGAGGTGGAGACCCTAGACGCACACATTCCATCTTCCATGTGGAGAGTGCACTATCACTTTGGAAGATGTCAATCTGCAATTGGGATTGCTGGGGGACGGGTACCCAGTCACCAGGTTTGTTCAATCTGGAGATTGGGGAGCGATGTGCTATGAGCTTTTGGGCACTATTCCAGAGAAAATTAACGGAGGTCAGATCGAGATGGGCTGGTTACGAGACACATTCCCAAATCCGAATGATGATTCAACTGAAGTAGAAAGAATCCGATATGCTCGGGCATACATTCTTCAGATAATTGGAGTTTATCTGATGTCGAACTTGTCACGGAACCTCGTATATCTAAGATGGCTGCTGAAACTCGTTGATTTTAGAGCAGCTGGTGAATTGAATTGGGGGTCTGCCGTGTTGGCAACATTATATCGAGAGATGTGCGGGGTGACGCGACCAAGTAAAGCAAAAATCGGAGGTTGCCTGTCACTACTGCAGTAATGAGCATGGTTTCACTTTTTATTTTTACGTCCTCGAGTGGACCACCCATATACATTCCCACTCATAACGAGATAAATTTTATATTAGATTTTACAATTATTACGTAGATTTTTAAAAATAATAGTATGCTAAAAAGTTTGTTTAATTAGGTGAAACCATCCGGCAAGTTATGCTCGATTATCTACCTCTCTTGAAGATATACGGCTTCTATTGGACCAACGGTCGGAAGCACAAGTAAGTATTAAATAAAATAGATATTTCCATAATGAGATAATCGATTGGTATTTAGTATTTAGTACATAACTAATATTTCCATCATGGTCATATAGTTTGAATGGACCGCATACGAGGATCTGGCAATTCGGGCAGTAATTCCGGATGAGTACTTCCAAAATCGACACGGTTAGCATGTGAAAGTCCCATTGGTCAACTTTGCGACTGTAGAGATGCAACAGTTGGACAGAGTATTACGGCAATTTGAATTCCGACAACCGATTCCCATGGCACTTGATGTGTTAGATGATCATCACAAAATCGACCTACGGCAATTGCATACGGATTGGCCGAGATTCTAGTCACACTACATCCAAATATGGGAAGATCGGTATGACTATATACCTACTCGGGAACCGGTCGTTGTTCCAGAAGCGTGCATGCCGGAATACAAGCCATGGTTTAGGATCAATGGGAAGTCGTATTTACTCTCGCCAGATAAGAGGCAGCTGTAATTGCGTGTCCAAAGGGAACGACATGGCCCTTTAAATCCAATAAGAAGGGACGACGACGCAGGCCTATCAATGAGGCCCAGAAATTCACACGGCCCATCATCAACGCCCATAACTTTATCAGGCCTAGCAACAGCACCAACACAGTCACTCGACCCAGTAGTTCAACTGACGATACCCACGACACAGCCTTTTCAGATGATGCCAGGTGCGTATCCTAGCCCTTTTATGTATCATAACCCTTATATGTTTCCTTTTTCTAATCCCATGGAAGGTTAGAGTCAATGGCCTGGTTCATCTCCATTTCTAACTATGCCAATTGGACTGTCGATGTATAGGCCATCGTCGCAGAAAGGATCGCAAGAGGGGCCGTCGGGGAGCTCTTCTTTTTACCAAATGCCATCACCATATGGGTTTCAAACACCTTCGCCGTTGGTGATGAAAACACCTTCACATTCACTATTCTATCAAGTTGGCTCATCATCCCAACATCAACAACCAGATCCCCTACCGGATGAACCAGAATCTCCACCGGACCAACCACAACCCCTGCCGAAAGCTGGACAAAGAAGGAATCCAACACGTAACCGTCGACGACCGCCATGTGGCATTGAATTCGGTGGGCATGAAGATTGATTTTTATTTTAAAATATTTGTGCAAAATAGTTTATATTAATGTAATAAAATAAAAAATAGTTTAATTTGAATATTTTGATATTATTTGATGTAATAAAATACAAAATAGTTTATTTTGAATATTTTGATATTATTTGATGTAATAAAATACAAAATAGTTAATATTCTTAATAATAAAAATTTATTTTAAATAATTCAATATGTTGAACACTTGGCATATTATTTCATTTCACAAATAGGCAAATATTCTTAATAATAGAAAGTTGTTTACAATGACGTTCAACTATTGCAATTTGGCCATGATCAGCTTGTATGGCCTGGATTCCTACACCATCAGCACAACTTGCCTTGACTGGTTGTTTCTCGAATATCCATATTTTTACGTATTCTAGTCGAGCAAGGTTGACCCTTCGGTTTGCGATGCAATTCTCTATCCGGTAACAGCTTAAAAGGAGCAAGCAATATGGGCGGCCACTTACGTTCATCTGGGATCGGTGGGAAAACATGTCTCCAGACGTTGTACATGTTTTCTAATTTGTACAATTTGTCGACATAGCTCATCGAATCCAAATGGAGATTCTGACAAGCTGCAATTACATGAGCGCATGGATAACGAAGTGCATCAAACATCCCACAGTCACAAGTCTTATTTCGCAAGTGTACACGATATTGCCCACTGATAACACATTGGTGCGGTCTGTCAAACTTTGTCACGCGAAACCATAAGTTGTCTTGATCGTGACACACTGTGTGCATGGTGTTCACCCGCGCCTTGGCCTTCTAATTTCTTGCACTACCTTACTGCACCATACATGGCCTCCCTGCATCTGGCCTGCATAACTCGCTGTTCGCTTTGGAAATAGTGCCACCAAACGAAAATATGTCTCTCGCACGTAGATGGAGCGTTCCTTTTAAAACAGAATTTATGCATTCAGCCAGGTTTGAGGTCATATGACCATATCGGCTATTGCTTGCAGTGGCACAGGATGTTGCAAAGGTAGTCCGTGCCTTCGCTGTTAATTGAACGCAAAACTGACAACATCTCATGAAAACGGTCTTTATTTATTTCATACCCTGCCAATATAAGTTCATAGCGAATATTACATACCACTTTTTCATTTACAATAAATTCAAAATGACAAATGAAATAATATTAATAGAGACTAAATACCCATGTTGGTCACTTGTCGCCGTTCGCTTTTAGATGGATATTGCCTGTAGTAGTTGGAAGCAACGTACCTTAGGCAATATCGATGGTGTGTGCGCTGCCATAAGCTTCCCTGTCGATCAAATGCAGCTAGTATACCTGTACCCCAATCTGAAATAACACAGATATCAGGTTGGGGGCACACATGCCTCCTTAACCTAGAGAGAAAGAAATCTCAGTCATCAGATGACTCTCCCAGTGTAATTGTAAACGTAATTGGAAGAATTCTCCCACCGTCATCCTGTTCCACTACAAGCAATAGCCGATGAGTATACGTACCAAACATAAAGGTGCCATCAATTTGTACAAACGACTTGCAGTATAAAAATGCGTCTTGGCATTGCTTACAGGTCCAAAACAGGCATTTGAACACTTGGAATCCACGTAACAATCAGTCGTTGTAGTACGTATTTTCCGTTTCAAGGTCTGTGATGTGACTTGGGACGTATCTCTCTAGCACTTGACACCACTGTCATATTTCATTATATAAAGCGTCTCACCCACTATGCATATTCTCCAACGCTTTCTGCTTAGCTATCCAAGCTTTGCAGTAAGAGGGCGTATACCTCATTTGACTACTATTATTGGCAATTAAGACCGGAACTGAAGTCCTGAGATCTGCCTTAACCGTGGGTAGTATCAAGCTAGCTAACATAGCTGAATCCATCTTGGGATGATCTTGTGAAATACCTATAAATTGAGTATATTAAATAATGCAACATAACATAATAACAATATTATTCAGAAACCGTCAATACTGTACGTGCAGCACATGTATGTGGACCTTTATACTTTTTTATCTCCTACAACCCTGTCTTTTTCCTCAACGAGGCTTAGATTTTTCATAAACATGTGCCGTCTTGCATGGCACACTTTACCTCAAGTTTATACGATTTGGATTTAACCACGTGGTAGTTAATGCCGTTGGTGATGCTATGTTGTTTCAAAGCACCAATAAAACTATCCTTGTTGGAAAACTGATTATCAACTTCCAATTCACCCGGTGTGGTAGCTCTAGAAACACCAACGTATCATCTGCTGACAGATCGACATTATGCATGTGGGCTGGAGGTGAGTATGCTCTGAATCGTGGATTTTCTTCTTCATCTGAACTCCTTTCAGCATCTTCAGGTTCTATTGGAATAGGCTTCTATTTAGAAAATAAGCCAACTTCTGCACCATCGGGCCCGGGCTCTCGAGGTGGATCCACATCGGAGTCATCTTCTAACCTAGCATCATCTGCAATGTAAGAGGTCCCCTCACCGGTGGATGTCGTAGGGAGTACATTATCCCTTCTTTTGGGCATTTCATAACGTCCCCAATTGGATGTAGATTGCCAACCACTAGAACTGGATGCCATTCCCTAGTACGTATTTCCAGCATCATACATCGAGCCACCGACGTGCATGTCCCATCCACTGACAGAGTGTCTTACAAGGGATGTACATTCCACACCACTACCAAACATACCCTGTTCTGTGTTTTGTAACCTGCTAACCAAGTGTCCGCTAGGGGTCGTGTATACCTCTCGAAAACCAGTCGTAAGTACATCATTTAGCGATGTAAATTGTACATATAACTCAATATAAGGTGCTCCACTAGCAAGATGGGTCTGCACCATTGCCTCCAAGCTGCGAGCACCTTTTATGTCGAACGAGTCATATGTCACCGGATCAGTAGAAGAACAAAATCGATACGTAATAGACAAAACTTTCATTGGCGTCGTTTCAAAAATTTTACGCCTAATTCTTTTACGAAGTTCTATCAAATTTATGTTCTGGTTAAAAACCAGTCGCACTGTATTCTCCAATAAAAAAACAACACCGTTCTCGGTGTGGCAAACCTCACCACCATAGTAAACAACAACACTAATACGTTCACTCATCTTTAATTTCTAACCTTCTTAGCCTCTCTAAATTGTTTTTGCTGTAACTTATGCAATCTGAGAACATTTTTTGTCTCATTTACAACCTTAGCCCAAACATGCTACTGTAGCAAAAGCGCATCCATGTGGTAGCGATTTCAAAAATTCTTCTGATAAAGCATCCTACTTGAAGCATTTTTTATACTATTTGCTCAAAAACGTCAACTCAAAATTATTTTTTCAGGACCTACTGTAGCAAAAGCGCGTCCACGTGGGACCGATTTCAAAAATCCTTCTGATAAAACATCCTGCTTGAAGCGTTTTTTATACTATTTGCTCAGAAACGTCAACTCGAAATTATTTTTTCAAGACCTATTGTAGCAAAAGCGTGTCCACGCGGGAGCGATTTCAAAAATTCTTCTCATAAAGCATCCTGCTTGAAGTGTTTTTTATACTATTTGCTCAGAAACATCAACTCGAAATTATTTTTTCAGGACCTACTGTATCAAAAACGCGTCCATGTGGGAGTGATTTCCTTAATAAATTTTTAATTAAATTACTCACATAACCCTAGACCCTAATTTAATTGATTTTTTCTAAAAAACCATAAACACGAAACCTAATCTAATTTTGAAAAAAATATAATTAATTTAATTAAGAAACCTTAAACCCTAATCCCTTATTCGTTTAATTTTTTATCTAAAACCTTAAAAATCCTAAAAACCCTAAACCCTAACCCTAACCCTAACCTTAAAACCCCAAAACCTAACGTGGGAGAAATGGGCAAAAAGCGTCCCTAGAAGTGTGCTTATGTGGCAGCAAAACGCGCCCTTAAGGGAGCAATTTATGTCTACGTAGGCAAAGCGCGCTTTCAGGGACACGTTTTTCTGCCACATCCCCTGGCATTGCACTGACGTGGACGCGCTTTCGGGGAAAAGGGCCATTCCGATAAATAATAAAATACTGTGCCCATTTCGGTAAATTTAAACAAAAAGGCTTTTAATGGTGTTTTGTCCCTTCTCCCCATTTTCAAAATATTTCAGATTTTGAGAATCTTAAAAATCAATTACATAAATGAAAATGTTTTACGATTGAACCTTCACTTAATGAGAACATATTAAAGTTAATCGAAATTGCATGGTAGACTATGCTTTAAACCAGTTATTTCATTTGATTGACCGAACACATCTCACACAATAATTTCAACACCAGTCAATGCACACTATCCAGGGACATTGTTATGGTTATGTGCATGTAACCCCTGTAATAGCTCGATTTTCAGTGATGTCAGAAATAATGATTCGAGGCCACCAAATCTGGCAAGTAAGGTCGTAAATTTTATTATTTAATATTTACGAGTCAAATATGGTTTAAAAAAATTTTGACTTAGTAATTTATGTCTTATAATGAATTATTAAATTCGAGTGATAAAACTCTAGTTCAAGTGGTTTTAGAAAATTAGGTATCGGGACCTCGTTTCTATAAACCGAGTCGTAAATATTTTTATAAATATTTACGGAGTGTCATTAAGATAGTATGAAGGTTTCGTTGAAAAATTTTCACGTTTCAATAGTTAATTAATTAAAAAGGATTAAACTGAAAAAGGTGCAAAACTTGCTAATTATAATAATAATGTGACAAAATGGCTTGATTAATAAATAAAGAAAGACCTAAACAGAAATTATGCCTAAATGAAAAAATGAGGCGGCATAACATGGAAAAAATAATAAAATAAGCCATTAATGGCAAAATTATAATTAAATTGAAATTAAAATAAAATAAAATAAAAGGGAAATTAGAAAGTTTCTAGGCAATTCTTTATTCTTCTCCCAATTTTCGATTCAAAAACAGACATGGGAGAGCTCCTTGAGCTAGTTCGTCAATTTTTCTTCATTTGAGTTCAATTCTTACTCGTTTCTTGTAATTTTAATGTTTTTGAGATTGTTACAATTAGATCCAACTAAATCTTACTCTAATTTTTTATTTTGTTAAAGATTTTGAATGTTGCCATTGATGAATCTATATGATTTTAGTTATTAAATGATAAATTTGAGATGTTGGTTGATATTTAAAAGTATTTTATTAAGTAATTTTGATGAATTTTTTATTAGGGACTAATTTGTTAAAATAGTAAAAATAAAAGGGTTTGTTGTGAAATTATTGCAAAATTTGGGCTGTACTGAATTCCATGAATATTCTGCTAGCATGGGTTTGCATTAAAATAGTTAATTTGCATGATTTGGGCTTAGGGACTAAATTGAATAAAAGTAAATTTTAAGGGTAATTTTGTAAAAATATCAACAATGACCAAATTGCATGAAATGAATTTTTTATTATTTAAATTAATAAATTGAATGAAATATTAATTTAGATCAAGATCGGTGGAAAATCAAGGAAATGAAAAATTACCAAAATACCCCTGTATCTTGGTATTTCTGCAATTTAGCCTAGTAAGTTCATATGAACTATATTCTGTATAATTTTGATTAAAGTGAATGTTATTTGGTGATGAATATTTTATATATGTGTTCTATTGTTAGAATTGAATTATTATTGGAAATATATTATCGAATTTAATACTCAGTTTGGATTGAACGCGGGATTGAGTACAATCGTTCTATGGCAAAGGATGAATTGACTGATAAGACCATAATTGGGTTATGGCACTATGAACGTAAGACCATGGTTGGACCGTGTCAGTGTGTATATGTAAGACCATAGCTGGGCTATGGCATTCTGATGATAAGACCATAACTGGGTTATGGCACTATGAAAGTAAGACCATGGTTGGAGCATGGCAATGTTTATATGTAAGACTATAGCTGGGCTATGGCATTCTGATGATAAGACCATAATTGGGTTATGGCACTAGGAATGTAAATGATGAATTGACAGAAAATGTAGCAGGTGAATTTACGGCAAATTATCCAAGTAAACCGAAGTTCAGCATTTGTTATGAACTTTTGTGTTTACTTTCTGTTTAGCTTTCATGAGCTTCTGTTCAGCCTTCGGGCTTCTGAAAATGATGTACTCATATTCGTAAGTCATTATTCGAATGGTAAAATAAAAAGAGTTGTTTTTGGATGATATATGTATATGAAGAAACAGTAAGAGAATGATATATGTCATGATATGTATATATATCAATATATTGATATGTTGATACATGGAAATTATGTAAGTTGTGATGAGTAATAAACTCAAGTGTTATATGTTGATAAAATAAGTTTATCAATGTTGAATTTATATGAAATATGTTCAAGTATGCTAATAAGTTTTGCTGTTGACGCTTAGACAAGTGCCAAGTTACTGGTTAAATGGTAATATGTTTATTATATGATGCGTTGAAAGGTTAAGTGCTCAAATAAAAATATACTTGTGCTCATGAAATAATGGTAAGTATTTAGTTATGTAATTTTTTATAAAATGAGTTATCGTGTGATTAATTCGAAAAAGGACTATGTTTAAATGCACTAGCTTGTATCTATGGTTGAATGATATGCTTATGACTGGTGTGTTATACATATGGAATGAGTGTGGAAAGTAAAGAAACGCAAATGAAAATAAAAAAAATTCATAATGTCTGTACCTCGTTAGGAAAGCAGTTTTTGGCACATTAGATTCTTTTACTTGCAACTGATAGTAACCAGATCTTAGATCTATTTTTGAGAACACAGTAGCCACTTTCAACTGATCAAACAAATCGTCTATTCTGGGCAAAGGATACTTGTTCTTGATTGTTACTTTATTGAGTTGTCTATAATCAATGCACATTCTCATAGTTCTGTCTTTCTTTTTCACAAATAATACCGGAGCACCCTAGGGAGAGAAACTCGGTTGTGCAAATACTCTATCGATTAATTCTTGCAACTGAGATTTCAATTCTTTTAACTTGATCGGAGCCATTCTATATGGAGTTATTGATATCGGAGTAGTTCTCTGCACTAGTTTAATACCAAATTCAACTTCTCGAATCCGGGAAATACATCTGGATATTTACACACAAATGGCACATATTCAATCTTCTTTTCGGTCACTTTTGTATCAAGAACATAAGCAAAATAAGTTTTATACCCTTTTCTCATATGGGTGTCGAATCCACCAATATAAACCTATGCCTTAGTTCGCAAATTATGCAGTATAGGGAGTAGGGTCGATCCTTCAGAGACTGGTTTACTGTAAATTGTTGCTCGCTTGACCAGATTTATGTCGGGGCAGCTGTCGTACCCAAGACGTTCGGGGGGATAAAAATTTGAAAACCTGAAATTAACAGAAAAATAACGTCAAAAGTAAAAGTTGAAAACAAAATAATAAAAACCGTGAAATAAATATTAAGAAAAATTAATTAGAATGAGCTCAGCTTTAGACACGAATTTTCCTCGTCTTTGAACCGATCCTCGAAATTGGATGAACTCCTATTTTCCAATAAGCTAGTTATAGCTACGAAGGACGCCTCGGACACTAACTCTTCCTTGTGTAAATTAGTTATGGAACATCCAATAACTAACCCTTACCGATCGAACAACCACGAAACGTTCGTGATTTAGAACTCCAGTAGCTTTGCGTTCTAGAAGAGCCTAGCTCGAAACCAATGCCCTCAACCGCGTGGGACATTTAAATCCAGCTACTACTTCCCTTGACGGAACCAAACAGCAATCTCCACTTGGCACGCCAATGTGTTCACAGAAAACCGATTAGAAATGTTCCTTTCGGAATTCCAACTGTACGTCTAACCACACTAAATCAAACGACGTCTTTTTTTTTTACTTAGTGTTGATCTGACTTTATGAGTTGACAAAATCATACTCTTAATCCGGAGAAGTAATAAGTACTGGAATTTTAGGAGTTAAATGGCTCGGGTTCGTAACTCATGGGTTTTGACGAGGCTAATTTCGGCCTAAAACTGAAAATGGGTTTAGTTGGCTAAGGTTTGGGACATGTTGGTATTTGATAAATTAAATAAGGTAGAAATGGTGTAAAGATGGGTGATGTGATTGAGTATGGGGGTTGGAATATATTAAAGTGGGGTGGTTGACTATTTGGAAAAAAATTGAAAAAGGAATTACAAATGGCTTGATTTGGTGATTAGCTACTGGAAATTAAAAATTGAAGGAAAGGAAACTAAAGAAACAGCAATGCTACGTGAGAAAAGAGAGAATGTATTGAAAGACAAAAGCTAAATGTTTTTTGATTGATGAATTGATGAACAATAGAAGCTCTATTTATACTAGTTGATTTACTAAATTAGGAGCCAACTAGTCATAGGAAATTAAGGAAAAATATCCCATAATAAATTAAATCCCAAAATAATCTCCCACAAACTCAAAAATTTCAGCTAATTAATCTTGGAAAAATTCTTCTTTGGCCCTCCTTTTTTGCTTATTTCTTCAATTCAGCCCAATTGTTTCCTTTTTCTTCTATTTAGCCCCAAATTACATTCCTGCACAAAATTCAATAAATATGGCAAAATTAGTGGTGCATTCTCATAAATATACCAAATTAATTACATAAAATATGAACTTTAGTATTTAATCAAATCCCCCCTACTTAGCTCATGTTAGTCCTCGAGCATTTTGTATGTATCTGCAAAAGGAAAAATTTTCTCCAAATAGGACTTGGCCCCCATGGTTTGCAAAAATTAACAATTTAATCCTAACACATTAATATCTCAAATAACCTAGCCTAAGAAGTAAGTAAATATATTTCAGAATTTATGAGAGCTTGATAGGCTTACCTTTCATTCTATTATTTTTGTACTTAGGGCATTTTCGAATTTTTTGACGCGAGACATGATGACAACCTAAGCACCATGTTCCGGTTACTCAATTCGGACGTCTCTAAGCGGGTTATTTCACCCTACTCATGATAACTTGTTAGCAGAGTGAGTGCAAAGAAATTGGGTAGCCACACGAACTTTTTTACGCGAGATGTAATGACAACCAAAGCACCACGTTCCGGTTATTCAGCCCGATGTACAACCCCAATTTTTCACTCTTAACATTCGTATCAGAGGAGTATTTTTATTTTTTGTTTTTATTTTTTTTTTTTGTTGAAAAGATTTAACATATGATAAAAGGTAAGCAGTCAAGCAAACTCATAATTCCCAAAAATTTCTTACCCACTAAGTCTAGGTTATTAAAAAGTTTCATGTGTAAAAATTAAATAGCTAAATAGGTCAAACCATAACTGTACCATCCCAATTTATCAAAAGAAAAATTTTACCTTTTACCGAAAACATGCAAAAATAGCGATGACAGATAAGCAAATTAGAATCAATTTATATTTTCCTAGTAAATAGCGATGACAGATAAGCAAATTAGAATCAATTTATATTTTCCTCCCCTCTACTTATTTTACATTGTCCCAATGTAATTTAAAAAATAAAAGTAAAGATAAGTAGGAGAAAGAGAGAGAAAGAAACTCCCTATGTATTTCAACGTCGTGGAGGGCGGTCTCGTAGGTAGAGTGGGCCTTAACTGAAATAAAAAGAATTTTGTGGGTTGACATGTGGAATTTAATTTTGTCTTGGAATGTTTTCCTGCAAAAATAAAAATAAAATAAAATAAAATAGTATAAATAAATAATAATAATAATAGGAAATTTTTTTTTTCAAATTTATTAGCTAAGCTATAAACTCGATAAATAAATTATTAAAAACTAAGATTACGAGATTTGGTAAAACAGTCGTGATAAATGCACCAAGTAAGTTCTCAGGAAAGAGAGGTGAGTCACAATGGACATACTTAAGTACCAAGTCTTTCCTTAGACAAAACTAATCCTCGACATGCATTTTCATTTTCCATTTTACCAAAAATTTATTTGCATAAAGGAAAAGAAAATTTGGGTTGCCTCCCAACAGCGCTTTGTTTAACGTCGTTAGCTCGACGACCTGTTATTCAAATTTTGGGCTCCTCGAGAACAATCTCCTCAATCGTGTGCGTTTGAAAATTCTCGTAGAAGGGTTTCAATCGTTGACCATTCACCTTAAAGCACTTCCGGGTTTCTTCGCTTTGAATTTCCACTGCACCATTTGAGAATAAATTAGTGATATTAAATGGACCTATCCATTTGGATCGAAGCTTACCAGCAAAAATTTTTAAGGTGGAGTCGTATAGGAGAACTTTTTGTCCTATTAAAAATTGCTTCCTAGTGATCATCTTATCGTGGAATGCCTTCGTCTTTTCTTTATAAACTCGAGCATTTTCATATGCATCGTTTCTAATTTCCTCGAGTTCCTTAATGTCCAACTTTCGAGCCCTTCCTGCGGTCTCCATCTCCATATTACACTGCTTAACTGCCCAAAATGCTTTATGCTCTAATTCGACCGGGAGATGGCACGGTTTACCAAAAACAAGTCGATAAGGTGACATGCCTATTGGTCCCTTATAAGCTGTCCTATAAGCCCAAAGTGCGTCATCTAGTCTCAAGCTCCAATCCTTTCTGTTAGGTTTAACAGTCTTCTCCAATATGGACTTAATTTCTCGATTTGACACTTCAGCTTGTCCATTTGTTTGTGGATGGTAGGCACTGGAAATTTGTTGAGTCACTCCATATTTTTCCATAAGTGCACTTACGAGTTTATTGCAGAAATGAGTTCTTCTGTCGCTGATTAATGCTCGTGGGGTGCCATACCTGGAAAAGATAAAACTTTTAAGAAAGTCAACCACAGTCTTAGCATTATCATTGCGAGTAGCCTTTGCTTCTATCCACTTAGAAACGTAATCACCAGCTAAGAGTATATAGAAATTACCGAAAGAAGAAATAAAAGGACCCATAAAATCGATGCCCCACACATCAAAAATTTCACAAATATGGATGGGAGTAAGGGGCATCTCATTTCGACGGTTAAGATTACCGAATTTTTGGCATCTTTCACAGGTTTTACAGAATAAGAATTTTATGTGCGGTGCGTTTAGGTTCAAAGCGTCCCCCACATGCATAAGAATGACAAAAAGTTAAGATAGATTGTACCTCTGTTTCTACTACACACCGTCGAATTACCTGGTCGGAGCAATGCTTCCAAAGGTAAGGGTCATCCCAAATGTAATATCGAGCATCCTTTTTGATCTTATCTTTTTTAGACCTTGGTAATTCCGAAGGAACAATACCTGTAACGAGATAATTTACTATGTCTGCATACCAAGGATGAACCGCATTTGCTGAAAATAGGTTTTCATCTGGGAAGTTGTCTTTCAATGGTGTGTCGTCTACTGGAATCGGTAATCGACTCAGATGGTCAGCTACTAAGTTTTTGCATCCCTTTTTATCTCTAATTTCAAAATCGAATTCTTGCAGAAGTAGAATCCACCTAATTAGTCGAGGTTTTGCCTCCTTCTTCCCTATCAAATATTTCAAAGCTGCATGATCAGAAAAGATAATCACTTTAGTTCCCAACAGGTAAGATCTAAATATTTCAAAGCTGCATGATCAGAAAAGATAATCACTTTAGTTCTCAGTGGTTGTGTAATTGCTTTGGGCAGCATCTAATGTCTTCAAAGCATAGTAGATAACATGAGGCTCTTTCCCTATTCTTTGCCCAAGAACAGCTCCCACACTTCTATCACTTGCATCACACATGATTTCAAACAGGAAGTTCCAATTCGGCGGTTGCACTATGGGGGCGGAGACCAATTTTTTCTTCAATATGTCAAATGCATCTTTACAAGTTCGGTCAATTTTAAATTCTTTATCCTTCTGTAACAGACTGCAGAGTGGTTGCGCGATCTTCGAGAAGTCTTTTATGAATTGTCTGTAAAATCCTGCATGGCCAAGAAACGAACGAATTTCCCTCACAGATGTGCGGTATGGTAGTGAGTTAATAATATATGTTTTTGCTTTATCGACCTCAATACCTTCTGAGGAAACTATATGACCCAAAATTAACCCTTTGTCAACCATGAAGTGGCATTTTTCATAATTTAAAACAAGATTAAATTCTAGGCATCTTTGTAATATCTTGGCAAGATTATCGAGACATTCGTTAAAAGAGTTACCGTACACCGTGAAATCATCCATGAAGACTTCAATGATTTTCTTGACATAATCAGAGAATATGCTCACCATACATCTCTGAAAAGTGGCCGGAGCATTACAGAGTCCAAACGGCATTCGTCTATATGCAAACGTTCCAAAGGGGCACGTGAAAGTTGTTTTATCTTGATCCTCTGGGGCCACCAGAATTTGGAAAAATCCTGAATATCCATCGAGACAACAATAATGAGTCTTATCAGCTAATCGCTCGAGCATTTGATCGATGAAGGGTAGTGGAAAATTGTCCTTCCGGGTAGCTGCATTTAACTTTCTGTAATCGATGCAAACCCTCCATCCATTCTGGACTCGGGTAGGAACTAGCTCTCCAGACGAATTTTTCACCACTGTCACGCCAGTTTTCTTGGGCACGACATGAACCGGGCTAACCCAATCACTATCGGAGATCGGGTATATCATTCCAGCATCCAACCATTTCTGGATTTCCTTCTTCACTACCTCCATCATGGGTGGATTAAGGCGCCTCTGAGCATCTCTTTTTGGTTTCATGTTATCTTCGATGGAAATTCTGTGCATACAGGTGGGTGGACTTAGCCCTTTTATGTCGGCTATTGTCCAACCAATAGCCTCTTTATAATCTCTCAGAACTCGAACTAGACTTTCCTCCTCTTCTTTGGTTAGTTTGTTTGACACTATTACCGGCAAGGTGTCTTTCTCTCCCAAAAAGACGTACTTGAAGTGGTCCGGTAATGCTTTAAGCTCCAAGGTTGGTGGCTGCAAAATCGAAGGCAACATTTTAGTTTGGGAAGGTAATAGTTCAAATTGGTTACCTTGATTTGTCAACGATGGTTGCGTCTCCAAGTGTTTGACAATTTCGCGCAACGGATCTTCTATAACTGCTAACTCCTCGAGACGACTTAAAACATCCATGTCAATGCTTCTGTAAAAGACAGTTTCCAATTCATCAAAGTCATGATATTCAGAATAATTTTGAGTTAAACAATCTATACTATCGATACTGGAAATATTTGATAACGAGTTAGGATGACTCATGGCTTCGTAGACATTGAATTTCACGATGTCGCCATCAAACTCCATTGTCAACGTTCCACTCTGAACATCAATTTTTGTGCTTGCGGTACTTAGGAACGGTCTTCCAAGTAAGATGTCAGACGAATTAGTTGTGTTATCATCCTCTATATTAATAATGTAGAAATCTGCAGGGAAAACTAATTCGTTAACTTTAACAAGGATGTCTTCAAGCAACCCTTCGGGATAAATGACTAACTTGTCCGCCAATTGGATAATAACTCCTGTTTTTTTCAAAGGACCCGCGTTAATCATCTTATATATAGGATAAGGCATAACAGTAATGGAAGGCCCTAAATCACACATGGCTTTCTTAATGCCTACATTACCTATCTCACAAGAAATAGCAAACATACCTTGGTCCTTGTATTTGGGTAGAACTTTCTTTTGCAGTACTGCGAAGACATTTTCTCCTACATTTACTCTTTCGTTACCTAGTAACCTCCTCTTGCTAGTACACAATTCTTTGAGAAATTTTGCATAGTGAGGGATTTGTTTGATAGCGTCGAGCAAAGGGATATTTACCTTCACCTTCCTGAACGTTTTGAGGATTTCTTTTTCCTCCCTTTCTTTCTTATCGTTCGCGAGTCTCCCTGGAAAAGGAGGTGGCACCACAACTGGTTTCTGAATTTCTGATTCTGGTTTGGATTTTCGATCAGGGATCTGCTTTTCTCGTTCCTTGTCTTGCCCAAGACTTTTGTCTGGAACTGGTTCCAGAATTTTTCCGCTGCAAAGAGTTATTGCACTTACATTCTGCCGAGGATTCGGCTCTGTCTGGGAAGGTAATTTACCTTGAGATTCCAAACGATTAACTGCCATCGAGAGTTTACTAACTTGATTAGTTAACTCTTGTATTGATGCGTCTGTCCTTTGTTGGTATTTTGTAGCATCGACAACAAGTCTCTCCATAATAGCTTCTAGAGATGTGCTCGGCTTGGGTGGCAGTTGCGGTGCTTGCAAAGGCCTCGGTTGGTATGACGGATTATATCGGGGATTAGCTCCGTAATTCAAGTTAGGATGATCCTTCCACCCGGGATTGTAGGTGTTAGAAAAAGGATCATATCGTCTTTGTGGAGGTCCCGGAAAACCTCCAACAGCGTCGACATGTGCCGTTGAGTTTTCGTTAAGGATTGGGCACAAATCCGTCAGATGTTCAGATGTAGTACAAAGTCCACACAGTTGGGTCCGATTCTTCTTTTCTGTAAGCATAGATTGAACAATATTAGTAAGCTTATCCAATTTATCTTCTAAAGATGAAACGTTTACCCCATTAACCCGTCTTGTGGGTTCTGAATTCGGTCGATACTATTGAGAATTTACCACCATGGTGGATATCAGTTCTCTTGCCCTTTGAGGAGTCATATTGACAAGCGCCCCCCACTAGCCGCGTCAATCATTTTCATTTCCATAGGGAGCAAACCCTCGTTGAAATACTGAAGAAGTGATTGCTCGGTCAAACCGTGTTGAGGACAACTTGCACACAGTTTTTTGTACCGCTCCCAATAGTCATAGAGCTATTCACTTTCCGTTTGGCGGATTCCCACTATGTCTCTCCTAAGTTCAGCTGCTCGTGATGCTGGGAAAAATCTATCAAGAAAAACACGTGATAAGTCATCCCATGTTGTAATAGAACCTGGAGGTAAGTAAAATAACCATTCTTTTGTTGTATCAACTAAAGAAAAAGGAAAGGCCCGAAGTTTAATTTCATCTTCGGTTAGTCCCTGTGGTTTCATGCTTGAGCAGACCATGTGGAACTCTCTCAAGTGAGTGCGTGGATTTTTGTTCTTCAAGCCTCGAAAAGTGGGCAAAAGGTGGATCAGGCCTGACTTCAACTCGAATGGGGTTTCTCCGGCTGGATAGTTGATGCGTAACGGTGTTTGCTCGTTGGGAGCTGCGACTAGCTGACGAATGGTTCGGTTCGCCATCCTTTCTGCTTCGCCGAGGTTGTCTTCTACTTCTTTTGTTTCAGGAAGTGGTTCGGTCTCAGGATCAACCACTTCGGCTTGTTTCCCATGTCGAATTGCCTCTGCACGAATAGCTTGTCTCAATTTTTCAATGTCGGTTTCTAAGAGCCCTTGTCCTATCTCAACCTCTACTTTACTTGCACGTTTAAGAGCTTCTGTCTATTTTCGTCGTGCTCGTGCTGATTTTTCGATCTCTGGGTCGTATTCGAGATCTCCGGATGAAGATCTGGTCATGAAGATGATTTAAACAATTATAAGTGTTGCCAGTCCCCGGCAACGGCGCCAAAACTGATGGGTGTCAAATCCACCAATATAAACCTACGCCTTAGTTCGCAAATTATGCAGTATAGGGAGTAGGGTCGATCCTTCAGAGACTGGTTTACTGTAAATTATTGCTCGCTTGACCAGATTTATGTCGGGCAAATATGCGTGCCCAAGACGTTCGGAGGATAAAATTTGAAAACCTGAAATTAACAGAAAAATAACGTCAAAAGTAAAAGTTGAAAACAGAATAATAAAAACCGTGAAATAAATATTAAGAAAAATTAATTAGAATGAGCTCAGCTTTAGACACGAATTTTCCTCATCTTTGAACCGATCCTCGAAATTAGATGAACTCCTTTTTTCCAATAAGCTAGTTATAGCTACCAAGGACGCCTCAGACACCAACTCTTCCTTGTGTAAATTAGTTATGGAACGTCCAATAACTAACCCTTACCGATCGAACAACCACGAAACGTTCGTGATTTAGAACTCCGGCAACTTTGCGTTCTAGAAGAGCCTAGCTCGAACCAATGCCCTCAACCGCGTGGGACATATAAATCCGATTACTACTTCCCTTGACGGAACCAAACAGCAATCTCCACTTGGCACGCCAATGTGTTCACAGAAAATCGATTAGAAACGTTCCTTTCGAAATTCCAACTATACGTCTAACCACACTAAATCAAACGACGTCTTTTTTTTTACTTAGTGTTGATCTGACTTTATGAGTTGACAAAATCATACTCTTAATCCAGAGAAGTAATAAGTACTGGAATTTTAGGAGTTAAATGGCTCGGGTTCGTAACTCACGGGTTTTGACAAGGCTAATTTCGGCCTAAAGCTGAAAATGAGTTTAGTTGGCTAAGGTTTGGGACATGTTGGTATTTGATAAATTAAATAAGGTAGAAATGGTGTAAAGATGGGTGATGTGATTGAGTATGGGGGTTGGAATATATTAAATTGGGGTGGTTGACTATTTGGAAAAAAATTGAAAAATGAATTGCAAATGGCTTGATTTGGTGATTAGCTACTGGAAATTAAAAATTGAAGGAAAGGAAACTAAAGAAACAACAATGCTACGTGAGAAAAGAGGGAATGTATTGAAAGACAAAAGCTAAATGTTTTTTGATTGATGAATTGATGAACAATACAAGCTCTATTTATACTAGTGGATTTACTAAATTAGGAGCCAACTAGTCATAGGAAATTAAAGAAAAATATCCCATAATAAATTAAATCCCAAAATAATCTCCCACTAACTCAAAAATTTCAGCTAATTAATCTTGGAAAAATTCTTCTTTGGCCCTCCTTTTCGCTTCTTTCTTCAATTCATTAATTGTTTCCTTTTTTCTATTTAGCCCCAAATTACATTCCCGCACAAAATTCAATAAATATGGCAAAATTAGTGGTGCATTCTCATAAATATACCAAATTAATTACATAAAATATGTAACTTTAGTATTTAATCAACAGTCGATAACCCATTCAAATCATTTGACTCAATCCGGATAATCTCATTATTCTGACATCTCAAATCGATTGTTTTTCATTTGGAGTTCACAATCGCATCATGTAATGTTAGTCAATCCATACCCAAAATTATATCAAATTCATCAAATGTTAACAACATCAAATCGGCCGGAAAACAAAGATCTCGTATCATCAACGGACAGTTCTTGCACACTTTATCTACCAATACACACTTGCCTAAGGTGTTTGATACTCTAATCACAAATTCAGTAGACTCTACAAGCAAAGTCTTACTAGATACTAAATTCGTACATATATAAGAATGAGTTGATCCTGGATTTATTAATACAATTACAGTAGTATCATAGAGAGTCAAAGTACCGGTAATAACATCTGGAAACGAAGCTTCTTCGCGAGCGAAAATAGCATAAGCTCTGGTAGGTACACGAGCTTCAAATCTAACAGCAGTGTTTTTAGTTCCCTTCTGGCTACTGCTCACATTACTCGTGTTTCTGGGTGGTCTACATCTAGCTACTGGGTTACTCGGTCTCGTATTCTGTACAGTGTTTTTTTCAACCAACTCAGGACAATCACGAATAAAATGATCTAACGATCCACATTTAAAACAGGCTTGATCACTCAATCTACAATCACCGAGGTGATGTTTACCATAATGTCTACACTTGGGTCGATTAGGTCTGATGTTACCAACACTAGCTATTGAGGTCGCTTTCGAACTCACAGGTGGTCTATCTCGATCTTGTCTAGAATAACCCACAGCAGCCTTTGAATGCCTAAAGTCATCTCGAAACTTCTTTGATGTCGACTGAAATGACTTACTCGATGATCTTTTTCGTGAATCTTTAGCTTCAAAGTCAGCTTTTCTTTTATCTTTCCCGAGTTCTTCAGCTTTGCATGCTTGCTTGACAAGTACCACAAACTCTTTGATTTCCATAATCCTGACTAATAACTTGATGTCTTCATTTAAACCATCCTCGAACCTCTTACACATGATTGCTTCATTTTATACACATTCCCAGGCATATCTGCTGAGTCTCACAAATTCCTTCTCATATTCTGTCACTGTCATGCGACATTGTTTCAACTTGAGGAATTCTTTACGTTTCTGAACTATAAATTTCTGACTAATATATTTCTTCCAAAATTCAGTCTGAAAGAACTCCCAAGTAACAAGTTCCTTAGGAACCACAGATACTAAAGTATTTCACCAATGGTATGCAGTATCTCTAAGTAAGGAAATAGCACACTTGATGCATTCATTGGGAGTGCAAGATAATTCATCAAACACTCGGATAGTATTACCTAACCAGAACTCAGCTCTCTCAGTATCATCATCAAAGTAGCTCTGAACTCTTCGGCCCCATATTTACGAATCTTATCGACAGGTGGCTTACTCGAGCGTATTGGATCAATAACTTGGGGAGCTACAAGAACTTGCAGAGGTGGAGGTTGTTGAGCAGCCAGATTCATTCGAATGAACTCTGTAAACCACTCATTCATCATTTGGAAAAATACTTGCTTTGCCTCTCCTTCGTGGCTACTAGCAACAACTCTAGAATCAGATTGCACTACCTCTTGAGTGGGAGCGGGTGCATTACTTTCAACATCGTTAGCTACGGCTCGATCAAGATCCCTTTGCTATACGAAAACACATTTTGAATTGTTAGGAATTCATCACACTATCACAGTATATAAATATGGCATGTATAACTAAACTCTCACATGCTACTTTAGTCCTAAAATCGACTAAATCGTAACTCTGATACCAATTAAAATGTAACACCCCTAACCCTTATCCGTCGCTGAATTAGGGTTACGAGGCATTACCTAACACAACACATTCTAACACAGTCATTTATCACAATTCATGTCTACTAATCATATCTCATATACAAACCATACTTTTCTTCTGTGCAAACAGAGGTACAGTCTATCTTAACTTTTTGTCAATCTTATGCATGTGGAGGACACTTTGGACCAAAACGCACTATACATAAAATTCTCGAATGTGGACTATTTTGGCTAAACATATTTCGTGATGCCTTTTTATTCTGTAAAACCTATGAAAGGTGCCAAAAAGTTGGCAATCTCAGTCGTCGAAATGAGATGCCCTTTACTCCTATTCACATTTACGAAATTTTCAATGTGTGGGGCATCAATTTTATGGGTCCTTTTGTTTCTTCTTTCAGTAATTTTTATATACTCTTAACTATTGATTACATTTCTAAGTGGATAGAAACGAAAACCACTCGCAATGATAATGCTAAGTTTGTGGTTGACTTTATTAAAAGTTCTATCTTTTCCAGGTATGGCACTCCACGAGCATTAATCAGTGACAGAGGAACTCATTTTTGCAATAAGCTCGTAAGTGCACTTATGGAGAAGTATGGAGTGACTCAACGAATTGCCACTGCTTACCATCCACAGACAAACAGACAAGCTGAAGTGTCGAATCAAAAAATCAAGTCCATTTTGGAAAAAACTATTAAACTTAACAGAAAGGATTGGAGTTTGAGACTAAATAGCGCATTTTGGGCTTATAGGACAGCTTACAATAGACTAATAGGCATGTCACCTTACCGGCTCATTTTCGATAAACCGTGCCATCTCCCGGTCGAATTAGAGCACAAGGTATTTTGGGCAGTTAAGCAGTGTAATATGGAGATGAAGTCTGCAGGAAGATCTCGGAAGTTGGACATCCAAGAACTCGAGGAAATTAGAAATGATACATATGAAAATGCTCGAGTTTACAAAGAAAAGACGAAGGCGTTTCATGATAAGTTAATCAATAGGAAGCAGTTTTCAATAGGACAAAAAGTTCTCCTATACGACTCCACCTTAAAAACTTTCGCTGGTAAGCTTCAATCTAAATGGATAGATCCATTCATTATAACTAATTTATTCTCGAATAGTGCAGTGGAAATTCAAAGCGAAGAAACCCGGAAGTGCTTTAAGATGAATGGTCAACGATTGAAACCCTTTTACGATAATTTTCAAATGCACATAGTTGAGGAGATTGTTCTCGAGGATCCCAGAACTTGAATAACAGGTCGTCAGGCTAACGACATTAAACAAAACGTTGTTGGAAGGCAACCCAAATTTTTCCCTTTATGAAAATAAAAATTTTAGAAGGTAAAACGGAAAGTGAAAATGCATGTCGAAGATCGATTCTGTCTAATGAAAGACTTGGTACTTAAGAATATCCATTATGACTCACCTCTCTTTCCTAGGAACTTACCTGGTGCATTTATCACGACTATTTTACTAAATCTCATAATTTTGGTTTTTAATAATTTAAGCATAGCATTAGCTAAGCTATAAATTCGAGAAATAAAAATTACACATTTTATTTTTATTTTTATTTTTATTTTTATTTTTATTTTTATTTATATTCCTTCTATTTTATTTTATTTTGCAAGTAGACCTTCTAAGACAAAGTTGAAGCCCTCCACATCTGTCGAAACTCGATTAACCCAAATCGAGGAAGGACTCGACTCTTTACGCACCTTAGTAACAGACGTTCTTACACACCTACGAGGCCACCCTCCACGACGTTGAAATACATGGGAAGTTTCTTTTTCCTTTCCCTACTTACTTTTACTTTTTACCCCTTAATTTAATTTAAATTAAATTGGGACAATGTAAAATAAGTAGGGGGAGGGGAACATAAATTGATTCTAATTTGCTTATCCATTGTCGCTTTTTGCATGTTTCTCGTGAAAGGTAAATAATTTCCTTGATAAATTGGGATGGTTCACTTATGGTTTGACATATTTAGCTATTTAGATCTTTATGTATAAACTTTTCAATTGTCTTGACTTAATGAAAAAAAAAAGAATAATAATAATAATACTCCTCTGATATGAACGTTGAGAGTGAAAATTGGGGATGTACACTGGACCGAGTAACCGGAATATGGTGCTTGGGTTGTCATCACATCTCGCGTAAAAGGTTTGTGTGGTTGTCCAATTTCTTTGCACTCACTCCGCTAACAAGCTATCATGAGTAGGGAAAAATAACCTGTTTAGAGACATTCGAATCGAGTAACCGAAACATGGTGCTTGGATTGTCATCATGTCTCGCGTCAAAAAATTCAAAAATGTCCTAAGTACAAAAATAATAAAATGAGGGGTAGGTCCTTCTTATTTTTTAGGGTAGGTTATTTGAAATGATAATATGTAATGACTAAATTGTTGAATTGTGCAAACCATGGGGGGTTAAGCCCTATTATGGAGTAAAATTTTCCTTTTGTAAATACATACAAAATGCTCGGGGACTAGCATGAATTAAGTAGGGGGATTTGATTAAATGCTAAAAATACATATTTTATGTCATTTAATTGGTCAATTTATGAGAATGCACCACTGATTTTTCCATGTTTATATTGAATTTTATACAGTGGTGCAATTTGGGGCTAAATAGAATAAAAATGAAACAATTGGGCTAGATTGAAGAAAGGAGCAAAGAAGGCGGGCCAAAACGAAATTTTTCCAAGATGTAATTAGCTGAAATTTTATTTTGACTTAGTGGGAGATTATGTAAGAATTTTTGATATCATGGGAATATTTTTTCTTAATTTTCTATGGCTAGTGGCCTTTAATTAGGAAAATTTGTTCAAGGCCACTAATATAAATAGGGGCTACTATGTTCATTCATTCATCAAGTTAGCAATCAAGTTTTCATCTTTGGAATGCAATCTTTCCTTTATTCTCTCAAAATTATTTGTTGTCTTTGGTTTCTTTACTTTCAACTTATTAATTTCTAGCTTGTCCCCAACCTACACTACTTACATTTTTCTTTTCCAAACCTTTTCCTCATTACGTGCAACCTAAAACTATTCCACATATTAAGCCACCCACTTTTCACCATTTCAACATTTTTTTCCATCCAACCTACTCAAGATATGACCAACTCCAATATGCCCCAAACCTTAGTTAACTAAACCCATTTCAGCTTCAGGTCGATGTTAGTTTCGTCAAGATCTGTGAGTTACGAACCCGAGCAATTCAATTCCTAATTTTTAGTATTTATTACTTCTCCGGATTAAGAGTATGACTTCATCAACTCACAAAGTCAAATCAACACTAAGTCAAAAAAAGACGTCGTTTGAGTTATGTAGTTAGACGTACAGTTAGAATTCCGAAAGGATCGATTGTCTAATCGGTTTTCTGTGAACACATTGGCGTGCCAAGTGGGGATTGTTGTTTGGTTCCGTCAAGAAAAGTAGTAACCGGATTTAAATGTCTTACGCAATTGAGGACATTGGTTCGAGCTAGGCTCTTCTAGAATGTAAAGTTGTCGAAGTTCTAAACCACGAACATGTCGCTGGTTGTTTGATCGGTACGGGTTAGTTATTGGACGTTCAGTAACTAATTTACACAAGGAAAAGTTGGTGTCTGAGGCGTCCTTGGTAGCTATAACTAGCTTATTGGAAAAGAGGAGTTCATCTAATTTCGAGAACTGCTTCAAAGACGAGGAAAAACCCGTGTCTGAAGCTAAGCTAAGTTTAATTGATTTTTATTCATATTTATTTAACTATTTTTATTATTTTTTTCAGCTTTTACTTTTTACGCATTTTTCCCCTATTTATTTCAGGTTTCAAATTTTATCCCCCCAAATTTCTTGGGTAAGACAACTGTCCAGACAAAAATCTGGTCGAGAGAGAGAAATAATTTTCAGTAAATCCAGTCTCTGAGGGATCGACCCTACTCCCTATACTGCTTAAGTTTTCAAATTAGGTGTAGGATTATATTGGTGGAATCGACACCCATCAATGTGCTAGCTAGGACACGAAGCAACGATCTCAAAAACGTAAAAATTATCAAAAACTGAGCTCAAACCGTACCTTAATCAAGCTATGTGTGTGCCGAACCCTAAGTGTTCATAAATGGTGTCCTTCTTATTCAATATTCGGCTAAGGAAGAAAATATGGACAAAATTTTAGCTTTGGTTTTATTTATTTTATCATTAATTTACTTATTTACTATTTTACCATTAAAAACATTAGTAATTACACCAAATGTCACCCCACTATCATCCACTAACTCACAAATGACCTATTTACCACTTAAAGACCTTTACTTTAATATTCTATAGCTATTAGACACCTTTAGCTGATAGAACACAACTTTTACGCTTTACGCGATTTAGTCCTTTTTACCAAATTAAGCATTCAAACAGTAAAATTTATTTCTGAAAATTTCACACATATATAATCATGTGCTTTAAATACCAAAAATAATATTAAAATAATTTTTTGACCTCGAATTTGTGGTTCCAAATCTACTGTTCCGATTTAACTAAAACCGGGCTGTTACATTTATTCACTTAGTGAGTTGTTAAATATAACTTCATGAGTATTGTGGTAGCAACATTAGATTATTCTTGATAAGTATAAATTTCATATTTGAAAAGGAAGTATTATGATTAAAGATTATACGAGCTTACTAAGCATTCATTGCTTATGTATTTGTTTTCTTCTACTTTTTAGATTATCGGAAGCTTGATTGGGTTGGAAGCATTGTCGGAGATATATCACACTATCCATTGGCTCTATCGGTATTTTCAAATGTTTTAATTTTGGTTAAAATGGCATGTATAGGTATTTTGTTTAATGATGGCTTATATGTAGTGTGTTGAGTTTAGCCACTTACCTTGGCTTGTTTTGAATGTCTAATTATGGCTTGTTGATATATGTAATGTTGATTGTAGATAGACACAAAATTGGGTGAGAAATATGGCTTGTAAAATGGCTTATTTTCGTTCACACGGGCAGAGACACGGGCATGTGTCCCCTACTTCTAAGAAAATTTTTGAAATTTTAGGAAAAATTCCCTGAATGCACGGTTTAGTCCCTATTCACTTTTAAGGTGAATATTAGGCCTTGAAGGTCCATCTAAGGGACAATATAAGTGTTATATAATTGACTCTTAATATGTGTAATAAAATTTGGGAAATGTCCGTATTTAAATCGTAAAGTTTGATAATGCTCCGTAACCCTGTTCTAATAATGGATGAGGGTTAGGGTTGTTACATAACCTCTTTTTATTAGTGTTCTTAGAGTCAAGCTCTTGTGCTCCTAGAAGAAACCACAGTTCCACTCACATAGGTAGATCCCATCGAGAGTATTCCCGTAATTACAACACTCTAATATATTTATGTTATGAGATTATTAAGAGTGTAATACTCATCTTTCCCCTTATTGTTACAAGTACCTAGCAATTTTCACCCATTATGATATATTATATAATATTTTATAGTACTAGCAGTCACGTACTGATGATACACTTTGTCTTATTGAACTCAAGACTTGATGTTATACCAAGCGTTGAATCAAGTTTCCATTATGGGTGACTCAAATAGTATGGGTTTGTACCTCATCCCTATATTTTCAAATTTCCAACATAGTTATATTAATTTTCTATATCACATAGTGAAAACTTTAGATTTATTTGTGTCTTAAAAGTTCATAAAACCAACATTCTCACCATGTTCAATTACTTATTCTTTCACAAAAAATGCTAAGAATATCATTTGTATGATTCGAATTCATATTGATCACTTCATTGTTATTATCATGTCTTTTTATCAAGTTGTTGTAAAGATAACTCAAATCCCTTGGTGAAATAAGACAACATATTTATTATTTTGATAGTTTCTCTTCATAATTAATACATGACCTTTAAAATTTATCATGTATGCATATTCAAATAACATTATTTCTCGACAAACTAAGGGTCTTTCATATATTTTTGTACATAGTCATATTAAAAGACCATCAACTGTCCAACCATTTTACTATAACATCACATATTTATACTCCTTTTATTATGGACATTTTGTAGTCATTTTGTGATTACAATCAAAACTATGCACATCACTTAAATGGGTTAAATAGCTTCATATTGCCATTTTCATACCCGGTATCATTTATTTATGGCTTCTAAAATATATTTCATATTTCACTATATCTCAAAATTATAGAACCATGAGATTATAGATCACACACAAGCCATATATATCATGTACACCATCATAAAAATCATCATAGATATGCACAATATGATCTCGATTTTTAAATATATGATTACCATGTTCACATTTCCACTAGAAGATTCAATACCAAAATTGAGATTTTGTAATATTAGCTAATGCTTTTCACTATTCTACCTTGACTAGAAAAATTAACCATGAATATACATATGACTTATTTCATTTCTAGTCAAAACCACTTCTAGTCCAATCTTATAACATAAAATAAAAAATTGTGTAATCATATAGAAAACCTATTTAGCAAGAAAAGTATAATAGAGGCCTTGTACTAAAAGTTGAATTGTATTTTGATAACTCTACTAAAAAATGGACAAATTAATCTTTATACATTAGTAGACATCTAATCTTAACAATTATGAGTAGAGTTAGTAGTCATCCATAGATGTGACGAATTAAGTAATTGGAGTGAGGTGCTTGGGTTGCCACTCTTCTTCACTTAAAAAGATTTAGTGACACTCTAGACAAGGTTTTCATTTTCTTCGTTAAAAAAAAAAGAAATTGAACAAAGAGTTGTTTATGGTTGCAAATTTTTGTTTAATTTTGGTTTCTTGATAATTTAGCATAAATTGATATTATAGTGTCTAATTATGTAAATATTTGATAATCGTGTGCTTAATTGAATTGTGAATCAACATGTTAGCTTGAGGGAGACGGTTATGAGATTGAGATTTTACTAATGCCTATTTACTTGATTGAATTGAAGATTATAGTGATTGAACTCGAAAAAGTCGAAAATAATAAAAAAATGTGGGTGGCAAAAAGATTTTTGACCTCAATAGAAATTAGTGAACCTACAAAACTTTGGTTATTTTTATTTTATTTTGGGATCTATTTATAAAAATAATATTTTTAATTTTTCATTAGGATAATATTTTAATTTTATAGTATCTTAATTTTGGTATTTTTTATATTAGGCTATTATATTTTTAATATATATATATATGCGCGTAAAATGGGGGGACGTTGAACCCGTGGACTTTTACTTTTTTTCTTTTAATTCTTCTTTATTAAATCTTTAAGCTAAACTTTTCATCTAACTTTAGGCTCATAAATAATTTGGCAGATAGTAATGAGATTCAAACCCGTACTTAAAAATTCTCATTCTGGTATTCTGGTATTTGTTGTTTCTCTGATTTAAGAGATACATCGTCATCTCTTAAAGTTATATTGACATCAAGTTAAAAAGAGCTCGTTGATTTTGTATTAGTAGGCGTACAGTTGGAAGTATCGAGTATCCAATTAAGTAGTTAGTTGAATTCTGTCAAGGAAAATAACAATCAGATCTAAACAACCCGCTCAGTTGAGGTCATTGGTTCAAGATGAGCCCTTCTAATTTGCAAGGCTACCAAAGAGCTAAATTGTGGACACGTGTTTCGTGGTTGTTTGTACGGTAAGGGTTAGTTGTTGGGTATTTGTGCAATTAATTTACACATGAAAGGGTTGGTTGTTTGAGGCGTCCTCAATCACTATAACTAACTTATCGGTTGAAAGAGAATATTTGTTATCAATGATCGATCCGAAACCAGAGCAAAATCAAGTCTGAAGTTAGAATTTAATCATATCAATTTATTTAATTAAATTTTGTTTCTTTTATTTTTATTTTTATTTCAATTATTTTTACTTTATAGATTTAAATCCCTTATTTTATTTTTGCACATATTGTCATGGTTGAACCGAATAACAATTGTAAATATCTTAGTTTATGTGAGATCGACCCTACTCCCTATATTGCTATTTATTTTTTGTTTAAGTGTACTCTTATATTATTTTTGGTAGATTCAGTAAAACTAATTTGACAATAAAATTACTTCAAAATTATGAATAATTATAGTTGTAATTTGACAATAAATAAAGTTAGGAAATGTTAACAACTTTTTGTATAAATTTATAGATTCACAATGTATCAAATATAAACTGTTTGTGAAAATTTATACGTCGATAATGTTGTTTATCCTATAAAAAAAAAAGTTTTACATCATAAATGTTGACGTATGAAATTGATTTATATTTCCGCATCAAAATAACTAAGATTTACCTTAACAACACCGTGAACAATGGATCTATCTTTTATTAGAAAGAATAAATGCAAAACTAAACCAATACGTTTAAGTTAATGTTGAGGCTTCCATGAATTCCAACATCCACTGTGCGGTGACCAGCCAAAGCTCATAGTTATATTACCAGCAGCATTGGGATACTTGGTCACAGCCGCCTTGAACCTCTTCCAATCGCGGAGGACGGCGGTTAGATCCCTAACCTTTGCATTTATGTGGCGGCAACAATTCGCATGGACCGTGGTTACGTAGCTGACGTCTCGACTGTCTTCACAAAAGCCACTGAAATGCCTCGTCTCTAGGAACCTTACTCGGAGATGCAACTGGGTGACGATCCCTTGTCGAAGTAGGTCTATCAACACATCTTGCTCTTTTTTCCACGTAGAATTGTTGAGTGAATACCATTTTTCGAACAAAGAGATGGTCCTATTATTTGATCTAATATGGTAGAAGCCTGTGTTGATCAAATTATGCTCGGGTCGTGGGTCACCGTAAAATTTATCCACGCTTATTTGAATATCCTCGGTTCCATTTAAGCTTAGCTTCGCAAATGGATTTCGTAGCCACATTACATCTGTGTCCTAATAGAATCAGCAAAATTTATTAACTGAAAGCTATATATATTTGATTAAAATGGTAATTTACCATCATATTATAACATATTAATATTTTATTAATTTATAAAATATTAATAAATTAAGCAGAATTTTAATTTAGTGGAAGAAACCCTCGGCTTTAAAAAAACAGAAAGATAAAATTAAGTTTAATCTTTTATAAAATAATCCAATGTGGTTACTTAAGACCGTATATATATTTATATAAGCTTTGGTACGTTAATAAATCGCACTTATATTTATATAACCTATTTAATTTTATTTTTGTGTAATTAAAACATTTAAAAATAAAAAATAAAAAGTAAACCTCGTCGTACAAATGTTAGGCTTATTCATAAAGGTAAACTCGTGTAGTGATGTTGAAGCGGGTCAACCAGTAAAGAGATTTCCGCCTAAACTTTTGTGGCAAGAACAGTTACGGACCGTTGAGGAAACCATTTTTTCTTTTCCAGAATTTAATGAAGGAAAGCATATACATACCGTGAAAATAAAACTGTAGCCGCGCCTCAACACATCCAAAAGGAACAGAGTTCTTCTCCACATCATCTTTACAAAATCCCGGGACATGTAAACCTTCTCCTCCCCGAAATCCACACCCTCCGTCACCAACCTGTAACAGTGCAACCGCTTGAACATGCACCGATCGTAAGCCGTCTGATCCACCGTAACCAGAAGCAAGTGCTCCAGCAATGCCCTCGTATCTTCCCCCACCCAAAAGCTCTCCAGGAAAAGGTCCAGCATTGTGGTCTCCGCATTAACGCTTTGCTCAACGTAAGCCCTATTTACAACCGCGATTATGACGGTCTTGTTCGGCATCGAAGCTTCCTCCAACGCCAAATCAAGCTCATCTTTCACAAGGAACTCTACGCCAGTCTTCAAAAAAAAAAAAGAACCAAGAACTGATATTATATTCTGCACACACACGCATATAAATATACATGAGAAGAAGTTTATATAAAAATATACTTACATAATTTTTGGGTGAACCATTGGGTTCATGGAAGGGAAGTAAAGGGTTTGAAGGAGACCATACACATAAGTAGAGAAGGCCAGTAAGAAGGAGAAAAACTATGGCAGAAGTTCCTGGACATAAGTCCTTTGGGTGTTCCATTGAACGATGGTTCTAAGAGAGAGAAAGAGAGAGGGGAGTTATAATGAAATGAAAGGAGGTGAGGTAGGTTAAATTCATAATATAGGTAGCATTGTCACACGAAATAGCTGAGGATGGCAGTTTAATTGGTTTTGGGGTATAACTTGTATATGAATATAATCTACTATTCTCTGTTATGTTTATGTGAATTAAACTTGGTTTTTGGCGTGGGTTTGGTGTGCTAACCGCATGATGTTGCCGTGCTGTGGTAAACGAATAGGAAGAGTAGTTTTACTTTTTCTTTTCTTTTCAATTTTACTGTGAATATTACATTTAATTTTTAATTTATTAATTTATTGCATATAAATTGTTTAACTGATAATTTAATTAATTTCTTGCTGCAAATAATTAAATTGTTGATTTAACGATAAGATTTAAAAATGAGACTCTAATTCTGATCAACAAAAGTATGTCTCTCTTTTTTTAAAACTAAAGATGAAATTAATAAGGTATAAATGAAAGTTGGCACCAAGTTATAGCAATTACCCTACTTAATTAACTATTTCTTTACAACTTTTATTTGCTGCCATGTTTTCTCTCTCCATAAGCATGTCAAAAGATTAGGGTTAGGGTATTAAAAGAACACACACAACGAAACTAGAAGGGAAGCCCATAATCATCGAATTCTTGCAGCATAAACTTAAAAGAAAGCTTTATATATAGTGTTTTAGAGTAGCCTTTGAAAGGATCTCTTAACTAGGTTTGGAAAAGGAGAAGAAGAAAAGAAAAAAGAGAGGGTAATGTCGACAATACAAATGCTTTTCTCTCGTCTTCTTGCTCTAATTACAGTGTATTTTCATTCTATGAATTTGGTACTAAAAGGAATAGTGGGGAAAGTAGTGGGAGTTTGTATGGGAAGTGTTAGAATTTTATGACTTCCTTTTCATAGATTTGGTGGTGGAATTTGGAAGTAGTTGATGTAGAGATGGGTCATTGCCTGTTAGTGTTGGTGGGTTAAAGACCTTGAGAGTTCTTAATTTAGGGTTTCATAGCATTAGTGGAGAGATACCAACCAAGTTTGAAACAAAGGGTGATGTTGGATTTGGGTGGTCATCTCGTGAATTTTTGTTTCTTAAAAGAGCTAAAGGACGCCTTTCACTTCTCCAATAGGCGAAGCCCATGACTTTTATGATTAAATGATTGTGTTTTATTTTAAAATGTAATCATAAAAATAATTAATACTTAGTCCTAATGGTCAAAGGTGTTCATCACCTCAGGTGTGACTTGAGTTTGAGTCACGTTTGTTGTTTGGGTTTTGCCCTGTTACTGTAATTCACCAAAAAGCATTAAAATATTATATTATTGAATGTACTAGTACAAATAACGAATAGAAAGTAATGGCTTGGCTCGTGGATAAACGACCAATCCCCGGTAGTAGAGAAGATTCCATTGGAACTATTATTTACATCAGGCTGCTTTTTTTATAGGTATAAAATTTAATGATTCTTAAGATAATTTGTTGTGGTCATTTGAGTTGTTAATTTGTTAACAGTAATACTAAAATCGAAAGCAAAATCAATGAGATTAAGCTCTAACCAAAAATAAAATTTTAGTTTGATTCATGAGTTTAATCATTGATACGAGATAATTTCAATGTTCTTTAATTCATTAAAATGAAAAAAGCCAATAAGGCATTACAAACCATATGAGTTTTCTTTCACATTTATCTTAAATGTAATTGTACTTTGTACTAATTATTGGTAAAATTAAGATTTGATCCCTTTAAAATTGTATATAATTTAATATAATAGTATAATTTTAACTTAACTCCTTAAACATCTATAATTCAATTATCACATCAAAATTTTCTAAATCCCGCTTCATGTATCATATCAATTTTGTTAAAATAGATTTAAAAGTAAGAATTCAATCAATAAATGGATCTATTGAGTAGAAAAGAATAATAATTTATATTATCAATTTCCTTGGCAATAGCGAATTATATTTATAACTTTAAAAGTAATGCATTCTTTGTATATAAATTAAGGTGTGATGATTAATTTACTCCCCAATGTTTACTTATTTTGCCACTTTGGCCCTCGTACTTTTTTTTTAGATTATTTTGGCCCTTAACCTTCAAACTTTAGTCAAAATGCTTTCTTTTAGATGAAAAATTGAGTAAAATATTAAAATTTTAACTGCACTGACATGGCTACTTGTGACACTCCACATATAATTCATAAAAATTTAAATAAAATAATAATATTTTAAAATTGAACAAATTTTAAAAATGTTCATAAAATTTTAGAAAAATTATCCATGATAAGTTATCTCGTTAATGTCATTAAAATTTAATATTTCGATCAATTTTTATCTAAAAGAAAATAATTTATCTAAAATTTAAAGGGAATGTTATAAATAAAAGTGCTAAAATGAGAGAGGAAAAGAAAAGTAAACACAAGGACTTTATACCATAAATTTATAACAGTGAATGATGTCATCTGTCAATAAATTTTAATGAGGTGAAAGAGCAAAATTTATTATGAATGTATAATTTTATATATTTTCAAAATGGAAAGGATTATATGAAATAAAAATGTCATATCATTTGTATCTCTTATTAATTATTTAATGTCATTTCTGTATTTTTTTATGCAATTGACACATCATTTTGATACCTGGACCCTAGACTTTATACCTTGAAACCCTAGACCTTGGACTATATGGACTCTAAACCTTGGACACCAGACCCTAGACCAAGGTTCAAGGTTTGGGGGGCCAGAGTTTAGGGTCTAAAGTCTAAGATTCAGGGTCTAAGTTCAAGTCTAAGGTTTAAGGTAGGGTCCATGGTTCAAGGTTTAAGGTTCAAGGTCCATTATCCAAGGTCTAGTGTTTAGAGTTTTGGGTTTAGGATCTATGGTCTAAGGTCCATGATTTAGGGTTCAAGATCCACAGTTCAAGGTTTAGGGTTTATTATCCAAGGTTCAAGGTCTAGATTTAAAAAATGATCAAAATGATGTGTCAATTATATGGAAAAAGATGTTAAAATAACATTAAATCATTGGTAAGAGATAAAGAATGATATGGTGTCTCTTTTTCATACAATCTTTTCGATATTTAAAAATATTCAAGCTACTTTGCATGATAAATGTCTAAATATGAATTTATTTTTATTTTCGTATCAAAATAACTAAGATTTGATTACATGGAACCACACAAAAACTGTTTATTTAAGATTCTAAAAACAATCAACCGCTAATTTCTTATGCCCTTGACAACACATTGAAACTGGATGTATCAAATCCAATTGATTTTTTTATTAGAAAAAATAAATCAATAAAAACTATATGTTTTAAGTTAATGTTTGAGGTTTCCATGAATTCAAGCATCCATCGTGTCGTGACCACCCAAAACTCCTAGTTATATTACGAGCAGCCTTGGGATACTTAGTCAGAGCCGCCTTGAACCTCTTCCAATCACGGAGGACGGCCGTCAAATCCCTAACCTTTGCATTTATGTGGCGGCAACAATTGGCATGGACCGTCGTTACAGCACCAACATCTTTACTGTCTTCACAAAAGCCACTGAAATGTCTCGTCTCCAAGAACCTTACTCGAAGATCCAGTTCGGTGACGACCCCATGTCTTAGTAGGTCTAACAACACGTCTTGCTCTTTTTTCCTGGTGGAATTGTCCTTGAGTGAATACCATTTGTCGAACAAAGAGATGGTCTTGTTGTTCGATCTGACGTAATAGAAGCCGGTGTTGATCAAATTATGCTCGGGTCGTCGGCTGCCAAAGTATTTATCAACACTAATCTGGAGATCATCGGTTTCATTCAGGCTTAACCTTGTCAACGGATTCCGTAGCCACACTACATCTGTGTCCTGAGAAAATTTTATTAACACTTAACTTTCTACAAATAGCATATAACCTGATTTTGATGTCACTTTCAACTTTCACTTCAAAGTTAAAGAAAAGAAAAGGCATATAACCAACTTGCTAGAAATAGGGGTGGTTCAACTAATATAATTACAGGGTTTAATTGATTGATTGGGATATAGGGTTACATTTTTCATGGTTAGTGACCAACATACAACCATACCTTTATACCACCTAGCATATACTTGATAAATAAAAATATTAATAATGTTAATGATTGGATTAAAATTTTAAATAAAAAATAAAAAATTATATGAAGCAGAGAAAATCACTAAGCCTATATATATATATATATATATATATATATAAGCTAGGGTAAACTATAAAAATAGTCACTTATGTTTGCCTCAGATTACATTTTAGTCACTTATATTTGAAATGTTAAGTTTTAGTCACTTTCGTTATCATTTTGTCATGAAGTGGTCACTCTACCGTTAAGCTCCATTACCTCTCTAACGGTAATCTTACGTGGCAGTCCAAATAGGTTTTAAATGCCAACTTGGATGTCTTACATGGCAATCTAAATTTAATTTATTTAATTAAAAACATATTTTTATCCCAGTAACTAGACATCTAAGTTGACATTTAAAACCCATTTCAACTGTCACATAAGACTGCCGTTAGGGAAGTAACGGAGTTTAACGGTAGAGTGATCACTTCGTAACAAAACAATTACGTAAGTGACTAAAGCGTAACATTCCAAATATAAATGACTAAAATGTAATATGAGACAAACAGAAATAAACTATTCCCTTTAAACTATTAAAATAGTGTCGGCAGTAGAAATATTAGAGCATGCATACATGATTGTTATTCGTTAAAATGTGCATTATTAATAAATTACAAATGATGACAGGTTAGTTAAATAAGACCTATTCAATAGATAAAATTCTGTAAAATAATTTATATTTTATTTTCAAAAGATGATTATTTCATCGTATCAATCCTATATTCCCTTTTCATGTGATTCAGGGAGTAGCTTGCCTAAACTTTGGGGCGCACCCATTGCTCAATGACCTTCCCCCACGTACCATCAGTGGCATTCAATCCTAGAATGCCACATGCTACCTTGACGTAGCTGTCTTTCACGTTGTATTGAAAAGTCAAAACCAAATTTTTAATATCTCCTTAATTAAACATTTCTCCCGATTGGACCACCTACACTACAACCCCATGGCCATGGACATATATTCCCAGAATTCCATAAATTTCCAAGCAATGCATGTTGAAAATATGATCATAAGTGTGAAAATAAATCCGAGTTTGAGAAAATTATTCATATAAAACATAAAATTCTTGGTCTGGCGGCATATTAAGGATTGGATTATAACTTTCAAAGATTATAAGCTCTTTTTCTTTGTTATTAATTAGAATTTATATATTCGCCTAATTTTCTATGACTACTTTAATTTTTAAACACTTAATATTTTTAATATAATTAATTAATTTAAATATTTTATTTTGATTAAAATACTTACGTGAAAATGAATTATTCAAGAAACTTAAATCATATTTTAAGCCTTAAGTTTTTATTTTATAATTCAATATATTTTATTTTATAATTGAAGAATTATTCAAGAAAATGAAAGAACTATTAGAGAAGATCAAAGAAAGAAGCATACCGTGAAAATGAAACTGTAGCCACGCCTCAACACTTCCGTAAGGAAAAAAGTTCTTCTCCACATCATCTTGATAAAATCCCGGGACATGAATACCTTCTCCTCCCCGAAATCCACACCCTCCGTCACCAACCTGTAACAGTGCAATCGCTTGAACATGCACCGATCGTAAGCCGTCTGATCCACCGCAACCAGGAGCAGGTGGTCCAGCAATGGCCTCGTATCTTCCCCCAGCCAAAAGCTCTCCAAGAAAAGGTCCAGCATTGTGGTCTCCGCATTAACGCTTTGCTCGACGTAAGCCCTGTTGACGACCGCTATTATGACGGTCTTGTTCCGCATCGAAGCTTCCTCTAACGCCAAATCAAGCTCGTCTTTCACAGCGAACTCTACGGGAGTCTTTATAAAAAAAAATCTGATATTACAGTCTGCACACACGTATATATATATATATATATATATATATATACATGAGAAGTTAATATAAATATATACTTACAAAATCTTTGGGAGAACCGCTGGGTTGAACGAAGGGGAGTAAAGGGTTTGAAGGAGACCATACACATATGTAGAGAAAGCCAGCAAAAAGGAGAAAAACAATGGCGGAAGTTCCAGGGGAAAACTTCTTTGGATGTTCCATTGAAGGAGAGAGAGGGGTGTGTTGGGGTTTGAAGTTGCTAAGAGGATGAAGTTAAAAGGCATTGGTTTATATTTGGTGTGTCAGGAGTACAGGAGGTGAGGTCGGTCAAATGCATAATTTTGGTAGAATGGTCACACGAAGTGGCTGAGGGACAGACCAGCCGTTGATTTGGCATGGGTTTTAGATATAAGTATAATGATTTTTTTTGCCTTTAGTTTTATAAAAAAAAATTCATTTTAATTTTTTATTTAATTTTTCATCTTTTTTAACTCTAACATATGTTTGTTTGTTAAATTATTTCAAAATAGATGAAAAAGTTAATATTTGTTAATTTTATTGACATGGAATACACGTGAATAGCCACATGGATGTTACGTCAAGAATTAATTCTTTAAATTTAAAAATTCAAAAAATTGTAAAATTTTTTAAAAATTTAAAAGTTGTTAAAATATAAAAAATTTAATTTTTTATTTTAAAAATTAATTAATTACATACATGGCATACACGTGGTAATTCATGTGTATGACACATCAACAAAATAAACAAACGATAATTTTTCTATTCATTTTGAGTTGATTTAATAAACAATCCAAGTTTCAGGATTAAAAGAAGTGAAAAATTAAATAAATAGTTAAAATTACTTTTTTATAAAGTTGGAGGTCCAAAAATTTCATTTTACTTATTATTATTATTATTATTTGTTCAAGGCATAGGTTTTACTTATAGGTTAATAACTTGTAAATGAATATATTCTACTGTTATACGTTACAAATATGATTCTTACACTTCGCATTGGGTTGATTATTTATTTGTATTAAATTATTGAGTAAAATTTTGAAAGTTAAAATATGCTTTAAGTCTCTATATGCTTTGTAGATTTGAAATTAGTCCATAATTTTATTTTCATGAATTTAATCTTTCTACTTTTTAAATTTTAAAATTCATATCCAAGTGTTATTACTATTAAAATTCTTCTATTAATTTTACTTGAGTGACATTTTGAAATTAAATATATATATTCACTTAGTAGTCATGCAATAATAAAAATAATGTTGAAAATACTTGATTAGGATTTCTTTTCTTATAAATACTGCTTCGAACTCATCATTAGAAAATATTTTTAGTCTAGTGTTCTTAAGAAAAATTGACGTCGACATTTTATTGAAATAATTAAAAATATTAATTAGTTAGACTAACTAATGGTATTATAAAGTAGAGGAACCAAAATATATAAATAATTAAAACAAATATATTAAATCTTAAGTTTTAGCATAGTATAGGAGTCAAAGTTAAAATTTGACCATTATCTTATAATGTTAAAAAACAATTTATTAGTTTCGAGTCTTTTACGTCATTCAAATTATATATAAGCATGTAATATTTTAACAAGAAAAGTTAACAATATTAATTATTTGAACTAATTAATAATATTATAAAAAATATAGAGGCAAAATTACATTAGAAATTAAATTAATTTATGATAAATCCTTCAAAAATAATGAGATAATAAATTAATATATGATAAAGTTAGACGAAAAATATTGCTTTTGCAGAAACACATATTCTGTCACCTGGGCATTAAAATTAATCTTGAGTATGACTTATCATTCAACCAATTAATGAAAATTTTAAGAGAAGAAAACCCAAGTTTTGTTTGAGGGTCATAATCATAAAAAAGATTGGTAATGAGAGACAAATAAAATAAAATAAAGAGCAAAGAAGAAGCAAAAATCTAGGATTGGGTGGCAGGTGTTGACAAACCATACCACATAAGATGCCCTCTCTCATGCTGTATTTAAATAGGAGTGGTTTTAATATATTATGGATTTTAAATTTTGTATTGGTGGCTAAGGACATGATTTTATTTTAATTTAATCACATTATTATTGCTTAATCAAAAACCGACCCACACCTTCTCATTCTCTCCAATAAATAAATTTATATTATTTTAGACAGGCTGAATTGGAATGTGATAATGTGTTATTAGTTGATGTTTTGTGGAATGGACTTGCAGCAATAAGTAGTATTGCCGAAATTAGGTTGATACATGAATAGTGCTCCAATGATTGGCAAATTAAATTTCATCACATTTCACGGGATAGTAATAAAGTTGCAGATCAGTTAACTAAGATGGACGAAGACAAAATTAATTGTTTGGTCACGCTTGAAGATCCACCCCTGTCTATGCGAGATTTGTTGGAGAAGGATATCTACGATTCGAGCATGGATGAGAGTTGAAGCTGCTAAGCTCGTTCATTTAGACATGTTCTAATTTATTCTTGTATCAAATATATATATATATATATATATATATTATTTTCTTAAAGTGTATTATTTCTACTTATAACTTGAAAAGAAAAAAGAGTAATTCCATGGGAGCTATGGCTCTTTTATGGCAGAAGGCAGTAAAAGACACCAAAGATTTGGAGAGATGGCTGAATGCATTACCTTAATTTCGGATCAAAACTTCATTAATTTAACATCAAGTTTTAAATCATTTATAACCTTTCAATTTCATCCCAACTTTGCTTCATTAATTAGAGATGACAAAACTCAAACCGTCACTACACCAAAACAGGCTTTTAGCGGCGCTTTTTTAGGCCTTTAGCGGCGCTTTTTAGCGCCGCAGAAACTTTTAGCGGCACTTTGATAAGCGCCGCAAAAGAAGCCGCTAAAGATTGCGCCGCTAAAGGTGTTGGTCTATAGCGCTTCTATCATAAACGCCATGAAGAGTAAGAGCTTTAGTGGCGCTTTAGTAGAAGCGCCACTGAAGACTAATACCTTTAGCGGCGTTTTTAGTATAAGCCGCTATAGATCGGGTCTTTAGCGGCGTTTTTAGTAAAAGCGCCGCTATAGATCGTGGTCTTTAGTGGCGTTTTTAGTATTAGCGCTATAGATCGGGGTCTTTAGCGGCGTTTTAGTTAAAGCGCCGCTATAGATCGTGGTCTTTAGTGGCGTTTTAGTATTAGCGCCGCTATAGATCGGGGTCTTTAGCGGCTTTTAGTTAAAGCGCCGCTATAGATCGGGTCTTTAGTGGCGTTTTTTTATCAAAGCGCCGCTATAGATCGTAGGTCTTTAGCGCTTTTCCCAAAACGCCATTAATAGACCTCGATCTATAGCGGCGCTTTTACCAAAACGCCGCTAAAGACCAACACTTTTAGTGGCGTTTTAAAAACGCCACTAAATTTGGCGATTTGTAAAATAAATTTTATATATTTTCACCTCCCGTAAAAAAACAAATCAAGAAATCATATCTAAACCAAATTAAAAGTAATAAAATCTATATATTAAACAAATAATATAATAAATATCAATAAATATAATAAAATTCAGATTATTCTTACAAAATGTTAAAACTTAAAATGATAATTCAAAGTCAAAATTGAAATATATTTACACGATAATCTAAGACGGCGGCGGTTATGATCGCTCAAACATCTTCATCATACTCTGAGTCACTGCTGAGTTCATCGAACTTTTGACGCCGCTTCGCTTCCTCGCAGCCTCTACTTCCTCGCTTTAGCCTCTACTTCCTCGCCGCAATTGCATTCTCTCTCGCTCCCTCGCTTCTTGTTGCCTCATCTCGCTCTAAGTCTTCATGAGTTCTTCATACTTTCGTTGAACCTCGCTTCTCTCACTGATCCGTTTTAAGTTGTAGTGGAGTTCTTCATATCTTCTTTGAACATCGCTTCTCGGATGTTGCTTCCGCTTTAAGTTGTGTAATTTGCTCACCGTTGTCGCTTGCATCCGAGCCATCCGGTCTCTTAACCTCTCGAACTTGACATTTCGACTCTCAAGGCATATATTGTTGCGAGCTAGATCTAAAATATTGGGATGGGTTAACAAAAGATCCTTGAAATCGAACCCGATCATACCTTTCAGGACCCAAAACTTCAGTGATAATCCGGTTATCAAAGTCGTCAATATGAACAGAACTATCACTGGAAGCAATCGCTTCGTACTCCGCCTTTTTATCCTTTAATTTTTCCTAAAAAATAAATCACATTGTTAGGAACGCAATATATATTAAAAAACCGAATGCAACATAACTTAATAATATTTGCATTACAATAAATGAAATAAATAATTAGAAAGTAAACACTATAAATAATTAAAACAAGTGAAATTGTATTAAGCAAACGTACCATAATTTCTGCAGCTTCAGGAGTCATAGCGTTTCCATCTTTCTTCCTATGTGTAATGTCAAAAAGTTGAAGTCGTCCAACTTTTGACCGGACGACGCTCCTACAATACAATAGTAAAAATATTAATTGATAGAAAGTAATAAATATATGCCAATATTAAAAAATTCAAAATACCTCTGCATGAGCTACACACGCAAAACTTTTCGACCCAGCTGTGTGAGTGAATTTTTGTTGCTGCCTACTTTGTTTTCCAACTTGTTCACGATCCTACATTATGAAATTATTAGTACGTTAATTAGGAAATACTATACACCAAAATAATTACAAAATTTTATAAGGGACACATACCTCTCCTTTCTTCGAAGTCCAAAATCTAACGACCTCTTCCCACTGGTACCTCAGCATTCCCGGCGGGACATTTTGTAATCTCTCGTCGAGTGTTGTTTTTGTCTTAAAATATTGTTTCTTTAAAGTGCTCTTATGGTCTCTCCATCTTTTCCCCAATGCCTTCTTTACATAAGCATCGGAGACCTCTAGAGCAAATCTCGCCTACAAAAAACACAACTTAAGAAATTAATCGTAAATGAAACTTAAACCCAAGTATTATAAATGACATACACGTTTTTTTACCTTAATGTTATTGAGAGCTTGGTTCTTGTTACTCTCGGGCACTTTATGCCATGACTCGAAGTTAATTGGCAACATATTTGCATTCCGTGCTAGAATGCCCATGTATCCTGCTAAAAGGCGGGCTTCTGATCCAACAGGCTGACCAAAGCTATTATTGGATACTTGGACACGCTCGACTGGATCTAGGTCGTATAAATCGCTCAGTACTGTACGTCCACGAACTCTCCGCGTCCCACCAGTTTCATCTGAAAAATAAAAGTATTGTAATATACGAAATTTTAAAAAAACAAACAAGAATTCAACACACATGTAAATTAAATGTTAAATTACTTTGATCTTCTATAGGTTCCTCAGGTGTAACCGGAACATTCGAAGATCCAATAGTAGTCTGTTGTTCAGTGCTGTTTGTTTCCGCCGAGTTTAGAGTACCTTGAACAATGCGGTGCGATCGCACTTTTCTTCTAGGCATTTTATCTGCAATACAAATAAATTATGTAATAAACTTAGTATACAATTACAACAATAATATCACATATAAAATAGTTGAAATATCATTATTTGTAAATATATACATACATATTCGTAAAAGCTTACTACATTATAAATCGTAAATATCTTCATCCGTATCCTGGCGGACCCATCCAAATTGTGTACTAGTACTAGGGATGTTTTCGTATAAGTTCTGTTCTGGAAATACCTAATATCATTATAAATTGCACGGGTTTAGGATTTAGGAATAAGTATAACTAAGCTACGTAAGTTATGTATTATGTAAGTTATTTATTATGGCAATTATGTAAGTTGTGTATTAGTCAAATTATGCTATGTAAGTTATGTATGTCGATAAGTTATGTAAGTTGTAAGTTCGTAAGTTATTTATTATGAAAATTAAGTAAGTTATGGAATTTACTTAATAATTAAAAATTGTAAGTTATGTAAGTTGTAAGTTATGTAAGTTGTAAGTTATGTATAACATTAATTAACTAAGTTATGTAATTTATGTATAATACTGATTAATTAACTAAGTTATGTAATTTATGTATATTAACTAATTAAGTTATGTGTTTTATGAATAATTAAAAAATGTAAGTTATGTAAGTTATTTAAGTTGTAAGTTGTAAGTTATGTAAGTTGTAAGTTGTAAGTTATGTAAGTTGTACGTTATGTATAATATTAATTAACTAAGTTATGTAATTTATGTATCACATTAATGTAAGTTATGTAACATATGTAATATTAATTAACTAAGTTATGTAATTTATGTATCATATTAATGTAAGTTATGTAACATATGTAATATTAATTAACTAAGTTATGTAACTTATGTATATTAATTAATTAATGTAACTTATGTATATTAATTAATTAAGTTTTGTAACTTATGTATATTAATTAACTAAGTTATGTAATTTATGTATATTAACTAATTAAGTTATGTGTGTTGTAAGTTGTAAGTTATGTAAGTTGTAAGTTGTAAGTTATAAGTTATGTAAGTTATAAGTTATGTAAGTTGTAAGTTATGTATAATATTAATTAACTAAGTTATGTAATTTATGTATCACATTAATGTAAGTTATGTAACATATGTATAATATTAATTAACTAAGTTATGTAATTTATGTATCATATTAATGTAAGTTATGTAACTTACGATCGAGATTAATTTATGTAAGTTATGCAAATTATCGGTGACAAGGTATCGCAGATTGGAAAATTGAAAAAAACTAAATTGTTTTAATATATAAACCCATTTAAAACCTAAAACAAAACCCATTGCTTTTAATTAAGTTTTGTAAAACTTTTATTATGCTTTTAAATATTAATTAACTAAATAAACATAAATCAATGTCAAGTATTATAAATTTATTACTTTTTTTATTGTTGTTAAAACTTTCAAGAATATGTGTTCCCTTTATGTTATTATTGTTATTAAAACTTCTAAAATTTTGGTCGTCATTATTAACATTTTCAAGTTTGGTACATTTTTTGCTATCATTACAAAATAATGCCTCGTTTGGCTAGTAGAGTAATAATATGAGGAAAAACTTATTTATTATATATGTATTACAATGGTTAGACATAAAATAAAATAAAATAGTTAGTACAAATTTTGCTATCCAAGAAAATAATACTCAATCAAAATAACCTTTAAAACTGAATTATTATGGGTCAAAATCGGTTCAAAGTGGAGGATATAAATGAAGCAAAATAAGGCAAGAAAACTTGATTCGCTAAGCCGCAAAAAGTTGCAAACTCTTGAAAACGAAATATTTACTTGAAAAGAAAATCGAGAAACCGATATGATCTTGTTTGTTTTTCACGGATTCTCCCGGGGACCATATAGAATCCAGATTTTTTTTTTAAAAAACCCAACATTTGTTCTATTATTATTCATAAAAGTTTAATCAAATGATAAACCAAAATCAGAATTTAGTAGTAAATAACGAACCTTTAGACACAAAGAAAAATCTCCCGATTCCAATAAGGAGACCCGGTTGATAATAAGTAGTTAAAAGACCGAAAACGAAGAAAGTATCAATGACAATTAAGCGAGTAAGCAAAATTCGGGGATAGAATTTTGGAGAATCAAATAAAAAAACCTAGAAACGTCCAGGCTTGAGAGATTTGGAGGGTAATTTTTATTATGTGCAATTGGAAGATTCCAATAATTATATTATTCCGCGTAAATGTTCAGGTTTAAAGACATGAATGATAAGCTTGCTATCCAAGAAAATTAACTAAGTTATGAAACACAAAATAGACAAATTCTTCAAATTCATAGAAGTGTAGGCCAAACTTTTGTCTTGCATAACCATCTGAAATATCCAAAATTCCACATGTTTGATGTCTTCATACACAATGAATATAGTGGCAAGATTCAGAGGTCCCAACAGTCATTTAACTCGTGAAGTGCACACAAAACTCTCTCAAGACACATGTTATATGCAAGGCAATTTTTAATGAAATATTATTACAATCTAGCATCATACATGGATATAAACATTCAGGCAATCATATAAGAAACTAAGAATGTATGATAACGAAAACAAGATCATGTCAATGTAGAATTTTGCTTTCAAATGGAAATGTAAGTCAAGAAACTTACAAGAAATCTCAAAAGAAGAATAGGGTTTCCAACACGGAATCTCCAATAAGCGTAAGTCGAATGTAATCATCGCAAATTATTGCAACCAGATAATCTCAATATCTGCTCCAACGATGCATAAGAATAACAGCTACAACTTTAACATGTGAGTTATGTAATTTTATTTTCGCCAAAAGAGGCCTAATCCCCAAAGTTTGTACTCTCATAAACCAAACACCGTGTTTAACTTGTCAGCGTTAAACTGCCAATTAACCAAATTAAGTGCCCAAAGATTAACCTTAGAATGCCAAGCAATTATCGGTTGACAGATTTGCTTCTTTTGACCAAACAAATAATCGATTTCAAAATGATTAGAGCAACATTTTAGAGCAAAACAAATAAACTATTGACCAATTCAAAATGAATTTCGATTTCAAACAAATTACAAAGAACAATTTTAAGATGAATTGATTCTTCAATACACATAATCGATTTAGCAACATGTTAACAAAATATAACAAATTATTTGCAAAAGAATACCATTTTAAATATTTATTAAGGCATCTTACAAAACTAGAAGCCTATGTCCCTCCTGAATGTTAATCATTATCGTTAACTCTTCAACAATGAGAAGAACTGGCAGTAAAGTAAACACAGGGTCGGTACTTCTTCCCAAACCCAAACCCAAATATACAACCAAAACAAAATTCAAATTAGGGAATGGCGATAAAAATCCTAATCGGTAATATATGTTACAGTTAATATATTCGGTTTCAAGCTTGATAAAAATCCTAATCTATTGCTTTTGGTGATATGCCATTTTATAGTACTATATTCTTGAATTAGTGAATAAAATATTTCAAATTTTACCATATTAGACCTAACCCAAACCCTAAATCAAGATTCAGCTTTTAAAAGAAAAAAAAGCTTACCTTTTAACCAAAATTCAAACCTTGATAGTATCCTCTCAAGATTGGCTCACCGTTGCTTCGCTTTCACCCGATTTATGAGTTCTCCTCTCCTTTTTCCTTTGCCCTTTCTCTTTCGTTTCTATCGCGATGTTTTGTCTGAAGGATGTTTGTTTCTGTGTTTATGCCTTATACAGAAAATGATAAGTTAAAACACGATGAAAGAAACGGCGTCGTTTTGCCAAAATTTTAAGACACCATTGCGGCGTTTGTTAGGAAAACGCCACTATTTCTTAGATATTTGCGCGTTTCCAAAAACGCCACTAAAATTGAATTTATAATCAAACGCGCCGCTTAATAAAGCTTAATGCATATTTCAAACTATATTTTTAACTTATTAATCTTAATTCTATTTAAAATAATATTTAAATGACAAAAACATTAATATAATTTATATCAATTGGTACTTTAAATTGATTTTTAAAATATTATTTAAATAAATTAATCTAAACTAACCTAAACCTTTATCCCACCCTCAAACCCTAAACCCTAAATTCTAAACCATTAACCCTTAGCCCGTAACTCAGAACCCTAAACCCCTAACCCTTATATCCCAAACCTTAAATCCATATACCCCTAATCCTTAAAATAGCACAACCATCCAAAATAATCCCTAAATCTTTAATAATCATAAAATAGTTATAATTGATTAAACAATAATTAATAGTAAAAACTTTTAATTTGTAATATTACATTTTTAATTTTTTTTGTATAAATTTTGAAGTTTATAATATTTAAGTTTATTGATAAATAAATAAATTTAAACTATATACTCATAATTTCAATATATTAAATTTATTAATATATATTTTAGAAAGTAATAAGAACATATTTGATATAAAAATTAAAAATACCGCAAAATCTAATAACTTAAACTCTAACATAACCGTTGAAACCCTAAACCCCAAATCCATAACCCCCTAACCCTTTACCCCTAAATCCCCTAAACCCTAAAGCATAACCCTTAAACCCTAAATCCCCCTTACACCTAAACATCAAATTTTCAATTACACAAACAAACGGTGACGTTTTCACAAGATTGTAGACATATTTGCGGCGTTTTCCCGAAAAACGCCAGTAATAGAGTACATCATTCAACTGAAACGACGCCGTTCTGATAGAGTATCAAGAATATTAGCGGCGCTACCTATAAAACGCCACAATAGAAACGATTCCCTAACACGTAACGACGTCAGATATTGCAAAATTTGTATGCTTTTTACTACAACGCCGGTAAGGCTACCTTTTATGCTTTTTCTATACAAACGCCGCTAAATTTCTTTTTTTGTGATCTTACATTTAAATAATTAATTACCTATTTATTTAACAAATACATAATTACCAACTTATTTATTTATACCAAGATTATTTTGGTCCTATATATACAAATTAAATAATTAATAACTATATATATATATATCCATATGGATATATATATGCATAATATCAAAAATATCAAATGGCCGTTAAATATTTGGGTTAAATGTTTTAAATATACAACTATTATTAATTAGTTAATTGTATCATTTAACAATCTTCAAATTATAAATTAACATGCATCCATAAAATGATCATCTAACTACCACGCACCTATATATATATCTATTAATAATTATAATATAAACTATAGTAAACTTCATTAATATATATATTAATTAAATTTATTGATCATCTGGATTTATTTTACAAATATATAAGAACGTATATATTCACCATAAAAAATAATAAAAAACAAATCTAATTAATTAAACCCTAACATATGCATGACCGTTGAAATTAACCCTAATTAAATATCAAACCCCTAAACCTCTAACCCCTAAATTAACCTTAAATCCCAATTACCTTAAATCTATACCCCGTACTCCTTAAAATACCGTCCATAACAAAATTTCCCTAAATGTTTAATATATATAATCATAAAATATATATACTCAATAATTAATTAATTGTTAAAATATATATATATTTTGTATAAATTAGTCGAACAATATATACTACCAAAATTTATTACTCTTATAAAAAGTTAATTCTATTTTTAATATATTCTTTACATTAATACAACAATTTAAGTTTTATTTATATTTTATTTTATTCATAATTTAATATATTTTCTCTCGTAAAGTAGTTTAAATCAACTGTTATAAATAGTTAGTTGTTATATATATATATACGACTTCTCTTTAATAAAAACTTTTTATATTAATCAATATTATTTGTTAATTATAATTTAAATTTAAATTGTCCCACTATATAATAAATAGATTTGTTACTATTAGCGGCGCTTCGGCAAAAACGCCGCTAAAGGTCAATACATTAGCGGCGCTTAGATACAAACGCCGCTGAAGACAAGAGAATTAGTGGCACTCAGTTAGAAACGTCGCTAAAGATCCGAGCATTGGCGGCGCTTGTATAAAAACGCCGCTAAAGACCCCAAGCATTAGCGGCGCATAGAAAAAAACGCCGCTAAAGACCCGAGCATTAGCGGCGCATAGAAAAAAACGCCGCTAAATATCCGAGCATTAGCGACGCATAGACAAAAACGCCGCTAAAGACTCGAGCATTAGCGGCGCTTAGACAAAAACGCCGCTAAAGGTTTAAAAAATCGCAAAAACGACGCCGTTGGTCTTAGGTTTTTTTGTGGCGCTTTATATAAAACGCCGCTAATTCCTATTTTTAGCGGCGCTTCGGGATAATCGCCGCTGATGCTCTACCTTTAGCGGCGCTTTGGCTAAATCGCCGCTAATGCTCGATTTGTTGTGGCGCTTTTGTTCCAAACGCCGCAAAAAGTGCCGCTAAAAGCCTATTCTGGTGTAGTGCGTTTGATAGATTCTATACCAATTTACTCTGAATGGATAGCAGATGTTTTCTTTTGAAAAGTGGATGCGAGCAGGGCTCTTTTAAATAGTTAGTATGAAATTACTTACTTCACCTTAACCCACTTCATTATATAAAAGTCCGATTTTATCTTTATATGTAAACAACTGAAAGGGCAAAAATGTAATAACATAATATAGAAAATTCCATATACTTTATGTTTAAATATTTTTGTGAAGAATTATGTTTTAATATTTACTTGACTTTAAAAAGATTGAAAATATGAAAAATAAGTAACAATATTCAAATTGAAGCGGAGCAAGGTGGGACAGGGATGGATGTATCCAACATTTATGAAGATGATAATGGTTTTCAATATTATACATCCACAGTGAAGAAGGACAGATAGTGGAGCATACTGTACCAACTATATTTATAATAAATTTAGTAATATTTGCTCCTCCGTGTTCCATTGTCATCCTTACTATTAACTATTTTTTAAGAGAAGATTGGCTAACAACATGATTTCTTTAGAAAATATATGATGTATGTTGAGGCAACTAATTTTACATTAAAACTATTCAAAGAATAAGCTATTTATACTATTATAAAATTTTAATTGATTTAGTACTATCAATTAATTGCACACAAGCACAATTAAAAAAACTAAAATTTTAATTTATTAAAAATAATTATTGTTGTTATAAAATATTTTATATACTTACCCACCATAAATAGACTATCATGTGATTCGAATGTATGATAGTGGATTTTAGGGTGAACAATCAATATAGTTACAAAAGTTAGGTTCACTTTCATAATCGATAAATATATAATATTTGATATACTAACATTTTATTTATTTTTATTTTACTGACAACCTTAAAAATTATTATGTATTTCTTTTTTTAATATTTTACTATACTTCTATAAGACGTTTGTCAACCCCTCGACTTTACTTGTGAAGTCTAAAACTCCATTGGTACTTCACCAAATATTTTCTCATTAAAAAAATCACATCCTTTTAAAATTTTACCATTTATTTAAGGATTAATATTTAATACATTGACAATATATTTTTTATTTCACAAATAACCTTTAAAATATGTCATGTCTCTTTCTTTTAATATTTTACTATACTCATTTAGGACACTTGTCAATCTTCTAATCTTTCTTATGAAGTCTAAACACTGCACTATGGTGTACCAAATATTTTCCTTTTATTTAAATAAGAAATATATTTTAAAATTTTTAAAATACTTTTTCATATATATATATATACACTCTCTTTCAGGTGTACCATAGGACTTAATGTAATTTAGGCAAAAGATTACTGTGCAAGCCCAATATATACTGCCCTTGAACGATTACTTAACATGGCCCAAGTTGAGGTAAAAAAAATACCAATTAGAGCCCATGCCATATGTCTTCAACTATAACCAAAAATGGAAAGCAAAAAAAAAAAAAAAACAGGATGACAATGCCCTCAAATCATTCCAATAAGCAGCCAATTTACAGAACCCAAAACATCCGTTGAGTTCTTGAAGGTGATAAATAAATGGGGTTATAATTGACGGAATCAACACAAAAGAAAAATGTAACAAGCAAGAACAAGACAAGCATATGGAGAGAATAGTAAGAGGAGAACCATCATCGTCAACTTGACACTGTTGTCCCAAAAGGGTGTTTATTTTAAAGAACACGGCATACACTTGGTCTTTTCTTTTGCTTCTTTTGCTTTGGAGGCTGGACAACCACCTTGATTGCACCATCAAATACAGCTTTCACATTCTGCAATTTTCAAACACTAATGAATGCTATTATCCACTAATTTCTCCAATATCCTGTTTGTTTAATTAGTGTTGAGATTTCACTTGGGAAGGACCAAACAAAAAAAAAAAAGACAAAGAATCCGGTTGGTGTATGTAACAGCCACTTTAGGTTAACAGATGCAAGATGAAACCTGTTGTGTCTTGGAGCTGCACTCTATGTAAGCCAGTGCTCCTATTTGTTTCTTTAGTTCAAGACCCTGCCCAAAAATGATAAAAAAATATTGAAACATCTAATACTACAATACAATACAACAAATTTGACATCTGTGGTTACCTGTTCTGTAGAAATAGTTGATGCCCCTGGATAGTCCAAGTGGAACTGTCTATCTTCTCTTAAATCTGCATCCCCATTCAAATTTATTAATATAACAAAGCCATGCTTGTCTAATCATGGCATGTTCATATGCTGCACTTTATGTTCACATTTTGAATGCTTATGAACCATGCACCTAGGACTATCTTATAATGATAACTTGTTTGGAAAGGGAAAAGAATGATTGTAAGTGTAAGAAGTGGAGAAAAAAGAACCAAGGACATGCTCAATTATTGAGAGCATCTTGAATCTTGATTGATAAGCAAAGGCATGGTTCTTGAAACTTTCATTTAATTTGCACAAAGAATACATGAAGAAGAACAAAAAAAAAAAAAGGCATTTTCATCACCTAGTTTTGTTCCCACAAGAACAATGGGCACTGCTGGGGCATAATGTTTCAGCTCTGGGAGCCACTTCACCAGCACAAGGACCATAATGAAAAAAGAACAAAACATGTAAAGGAATCAGAAAAGTTGTAATAGTATACAGTATATTAGCATAAGCCATAAGCACAAGAGAGAAACTTACTTTTTTTGTTACATTCTCATAGCTAGGCCTACTAATGAGGGAGAAAGCAAGAATAAACACATCAGCTCCTCTGTAACTTAGAGGCCTCAACCTGTTATAGTCTTCCTGACCTGAACAACTCTTACTATCAGCATTATGGAAAAATCTGTTTCGCTTTATAATCGAATCGATGGACGTTAACTCAAGAAACTAGTATTCATTTTATGATATATGCAAAAGAACTTGAATAAGATCAATGTATATGGAAGAATAAAGCAGATGAGCATAATACCAGCAGTATCCCAGAGACCCAAATTCACAGTCTGCCCATCAACCATAACATTGGCACTAAAGTTATCAAAAACAGTAGGAACATAATCCTGTAAATACCCAGAAAGCAACTCAAAATTTAAAAAATAAAATGAAAGATGAAATGTAAGAAGATAGTAGAGAAAGAAGAAGAAAAGTTGATACAGTTGGAAAAGTGTTGGTAGTGTAAGAGATAAGGAGACAAGTCTTCCCAACAGCTCCATCTCCTACTGTAACACATTTTATGAATCTTGTTTGAGCTGTAGATGTGGCTGCTGCTGTTGCTGCACTTGCAGTACTCATTGTATGCTAATGCCCCTCTGTTTGAACTCTCCTCAAACCTGAGAAGTTTCTGAATTAAAACCCAAACATTTTTATGAACTTGGTGAGGAAACAAACTTAAATGGAGGGATTCATCATTTAATTTGAGCTGTCAGAGAGCCAAAAGGAGAAAGAAAAAGGAATACTTACTCCCTTTGTGAATTTTATTTTAATAGCAAGCCCTTAAGTAGCATGTGAACAACCGGCTCCATTGAAATGATTGAGGACTTTGCTCTCTTGAATTTTGACTTTTGGCTCCACTTTTTACTCCTTTTATGAGCACTTAATCAAGGTTTCCAATGAATTTGTTGAGTCAATAAAGATGGACATGTTACTCTGGTTTGAATACTGTCCCCAGTTTTTTCTTTTTCCGTCATACCGTGTAGGAAGGTTGACGAGACGACTGCTTTTCAATGCATGACATAACCAAGACTTTAATGTTTCCATGATATTGAACATTGTGCAAAAGATAAAACAAAGTTTTATATTTCTCAGAGAATTAGTGGCCGGAGATAAGGAGATAGTGACATTTGAACTAAGGAAAATTAATGTCACCCCATCATTTTGGTGACACCTCCTGTGTTTTTGTCACCATCTTGGAATGGAATGGATCTAGGTTTTACTAGATGAACGTTGGACTTCAAAGTTAGATTAAGTTTTTCAGTCTTGTAAAAGTAAGATTAGGTAATGGCAATCCGATTAATCATCCTAATATCTATGAAAAAAAGCATGATTTGGTATGCGATATGCAAGCCTCGACTTAGTAAAGAGAAATTTATTGCTAAACACATCGATAACTATTAACAATTTTATTAAAAGGTATTGAAATTTATTTTGCATCAATGATTGAACTCATAAGTTCAATTTGAGATTTTATTTTGATTAGATTCTTAGCATGACAAATTTAATTTTTAATTCTAGTTTTTAATTTCAAAACTCATCATTTTTTTACTTTTTGTATTAAACACGTAAGATTGTTATCAATACAAGAGGATTCAACTTTTCTTGCTTCTATATATCTTAGTAAGAATTTATTTTGTTGAATTCCAACCCACCAATTAATCCATATTTGTTAAATAAAGGATAAACATGTTTGACCGCAATCGAATCCATATCATCTTGTATTGATAAGAATATCAATATTAATACCAATCAAACTAAGACTATAAATCGGAAGGAAAAGAAAAAATTATAAAATGAGTTGCGGAAAGTATAGATTAGTGACAAGAGATACGAAGAAACTAAATTTCGTCCATTGCCATGGAAAAATGGTAAAGCTAAAATTATTAAATTTGTAGTTCGTTAAATATTTTTAATATATTTCAAATAAGGGAGACGTTCGAACCAGCATTGGAAATGGTAACAATCACTTTTCCTAAAAGCAAAGACAGCTTCATTAGAAAGAAACAGAATCATTGCTCACAAGTCGAGCAAGACCAGCAGGTGGAAACAAAACCCAATCAAAAGGGCATGCTAAAGTTCGAGTCATCTTTGCAACCCCTGATTTAGAGATAAAACTGAAAACATAATTAACAGAGGCTAATAAAGATTTTATATCAGCTTCAATAGCCTTTGATCCCCAACAGTTGTCGAGATCCGCTTCAAGTGAGGTCATAAGTTCTTTGTTATCCGATTCCAAAGCAACATTTGACCATTGTCGGTGAACGGCCAAAACAGCTCCCGAACGTACCGCCAACGCTTCAGCAACCCGAACAGAGGACACTTGAACACAAGCATTCAGGCCCTGGATGATTTTCCCAAAACTGTCTCTAGCAACTGTTGCAATTCCCGCTGTTTGGTTTGAGGGGTTCCAAGATGCGTCACAGTTGATTTTAACTGAATTTGGAGCAGGGGCTGACCCTCGTTGGTTAAATTCTATAGCTTCCCTCATGGCTTTCATCCAAATGGAGACAGGATCTTCATTTTTGTTTTCGAAGATAAATCGATTCCTAGAATTCCAAAGATTCCAACAAATGTAAGCAAGAAGTCCCACTTGATCTTTGGCTTCAACAGAATCAAGCCATAGACTGGTATCATTCCACCAATTGAACATCCCCTTGAAACCTTCCCTCTTACGACAATAGCTAAAGGTAAAGATCTTCCGAACAGCTTCAACAAAGGGGCAAAAAAATAATATGTGTTTGATGGGTGTTCAATCCACCAAAAATAACATTCCTACCCCTGAACATATATAAATAACAGTATAGAGAGTAGGATTGATCCTACACGGATTGGGATATCTAAAATTATTATTCGATTTAATAAGGTCGCGCGGTCAAGCAACTATAGTGCTCACGATAGGTGACGATCTGTGCAAAAATAAAAAGGGAAATTTAAATATGATAAAACTAAAAATAATAGAGATAATTGAAATTGAAATAATAGTAAAAATAAACTGAAAACGAAATTAAATTGAATAAACCAATATGATGAAATTCTAGTTTCGGGCTCGATTTTTGCTTCAACTTCTAACCAATCCTTGATAGCAAGTCTTCTTCTTCAACCAATAAGTCAGTTAAAGTGATTGAGGACACCTCAAACCATCAACCCTTCTGTGTGTAAATTAATTATTCAGCTCTTTGATAGTCTTGCGAACTAGAAGGATCCAACTCGAACCAACAACCTCAACCACGCAAGTCATTAAATCCGATTGCTATTTTCCTTGACGGATCCAACCAACTACATAATTGGACACAACAATGTGCTCTTCAATATATCGAATACAACAACCAATCATAAAAGAGAGAGGTAGTGTTGGACCAAATTGAATGAAAAAATTTTGAATTAAGCGAGTTGACGAGTCTTATTTTAGAGAGGATGTAAAGATAATATTGATTAACAAAAGTTCTCAATAAATCTTAAGAGAAAAGATACTACAAATAGTAGTGAAGAGATAAATTATGTGATTAAAGTGTAACAAGAAAGAAAATTGAATAAAGAAATCAAGAATGTATCAAGTCTAAGAAATTGATTGTAATTAAAGAAATGTGATGTACTAATAATGATAAATTAAGATAAATAGTGTCTTTGCTAAAAGACAATGAAGTTCATGGTCGAGAAAAACCAAGGAAATTTCGAGGATAAAATTTATTTTAAGGGGAGAAATGTAATACCCTAAAATCAATATATTATAAAAGCAAGATTAAATTGATAGTGTATAATTGATTTTTTTCCGGTAAAGTGAGAAAAAGATGTAAATATGATAAAAGAAAGGTTGAGTGATACCAAGGAAAAATTTGAAATAAGAAGTATGTTGTGAAATATTAATTTGAGTTAGAGACTAAATTGTAATATGAAAAGTTCTATGGCTCAAGTGTAAATATTGAAAACGTGAGGGGTTAAAGTGTAGATATAAAAATTTGAAGGGTCAATAGTGCAAATATCTTAAGGGTGGAAGAGTTTAGAAAATAAGGAAAATGGATGAATAAGGACTAAATTGAATAAATAGAGAATTTGAGGACTAAATCACAATTTGACAAAATTAAGTGATTATTAAGGATGAAATTTTAAGGATTATAAAGGGTAAAATGGTCAATTAGCATGAGAAAGAATTCTAGAGTGTAATGATGACATGTGAGATATTTTAAATTAAATAATTAGATAAATGTTATAATATTAATATTTTAATTAGATTTTTGTTAATATTTTATTATGAAAATGATTGGTATAAAAAGAGAGGAAAGATGAAAAGAAATCATCATCTTTTCACGTTCAACGTGAGAGACAGCTAGGGAAGAGAAAGTTGTGTTTTTTTTTACAATTTAATCCTTTACCATGAAAACCCACATTTTCACAAAAAATTCATGAAAATTTCCTTAGACACCAAAGAGAAAAGATGAAGTTGAGATTTTAGAGAATATGTTCATCAATTTAGGAGCAAGAGAAGAAAAGGGAAAGAAAGTGGTGAAGATGGGGAAGGAAAGGAAATGAAGAAGAAAGGAAGAAATTCTTGACAAAGGGGGATAAGTTTTATACTAACCCTACTTGTATTTCAATAGATTGAGTTAAATATGTTGTGAATGAGATGTATGAAATATGTATTTTAATCTAACTAGAAATAGAAAGTATTTGATAAAGTATAGAGATTTAAAACACTAAATTGGTAAGTAAGAGAAATTGTGATTTGTATTGTGAAAAGTACTCAAATTAAAAATGAATACGTAATCTACACATAACCATAAGTGATTAAATTGAATATTAATCAAAAGTATGGTGATTATGTATGATTGAATAAAAGATAGTGAAAAGAACCATGAAAAGAAAATATTTTCATTAAAATAATTTGGACAACAAGAATGACTTAACTTTGATAATTCACAAAAATCATAAAAATTAGTTAGAGATCAAATTAAATATGGAACTAAATTTTATCGAGCATAGTTTCATATGAAAGAAATGGTGTAAGCAATGAAATTGTAGACTTTAGAAAATCATAAAAAAACTTGTACAAAAATTATTAAGGGATGAAATTTATATGTTTAAATTACTAATGAGTCTATTTTCAAGAGAATCTAAAGTAAACATCATCTGAACCCGTATTTAAGAGATAATTATTTTTAGTAAAGAAAGGTCAAAGTTGTCAAGTAATAGAATAGGGAAATTTTGAAGAAATTATCAGATTGATTTGCTAAAGTAGAAATTCTAAAAATTTATGGTAAAAAATATTTGAGCCTAGTTTCAAAAACATCAAGCGGGTCTTAATTTCAAATTCGTAATTCAAGATATAAATGATTTAGTAACTATGACACAAGTGGACAACTTTGATATGAACACAAAAGTAAATAATGGAATTATAGTTAATGTTACGTATATGCATGTCATACTAAAAGCTAAAGATTCTAATATATATACATAAAGGGTGTGGAATGGAGAGGAGGAGGAAAAATAGTAGATGAATTTGAAATGTTATGAAATGGTTATAAGTGATGGAATGATAAATACTTGTGAGAATGTTTAAACGAATTGATAAAATAATAAGTGAGTAATTGTTAATTGATCCGATTTTAGAATATTGGCTAAAAGTTTATGAATAATTAAATTAATTGACACAATTTAGAAATAAACATGAAGTATACATAAAGTGGGTAAATTACTTTAGAAAGTGCAAGTCCTCCAATGGACTTATTTGTAAAACTTTAATAAGTGTGTTAATTTCATAAACTTTATTATATTTGATTGAATATCATGTTTTAATGAGCTCCTTCAACCCATAAATAGTTCTGTCATAAATTCAATTATTTCTAAAATGAGTAAAATGGTATGCAATAATCAAATAATATGATAAATCGATTTGAAATATTTGTAGTTGTTTCAACAACGAATGTGACATCCCGGTACCTTGACTTGACGATTGGGTTAGGTATGGGGTGTTAAATTTAGTGGTATCAGAACTCGGGTTTACTAATCCTATGATCATGAGTGAGTCTAGAAAAACAAGATATATAAGAATATATAATATAAAATATAAAATAATGAAATGTGAATCTGAAATTTGAGAAGATAGTGAAAAAAGCTTTAAATTGTTCCTGACTAGATAATAATCTTAGTATGATTCATGACAATAGGTATGAAATATAAATATATGAGAAAGAATAGAGGTTGAACTTGAGAAAATAATGAAGAAAATAATGTTATAAATAGATATGGCATGAGATGATGAAGAGATGATTAAATTGAGAAATGTGCAAAACCTGATAAGTGAGATTAAGTGTTGTGAACTGAAGTGTGGAAGAAATATATTAATTGTTAGGAAAAGAAGTAGTGAAATTTTAAGTATAAGAGATTGAATGACGATAAGGACTAAATAGAAAAATTGTGAAATTTGAAATGTTTTTAAATTGATCTCAAAGGAGGATGTGTTAAATATGTTAACTCAATTTAGTTAATTGGTGAACTTATAAATGCAGACTATTTGGGTGGATAATAATAATAAAATAATATGAATGTTCAGCGGATAGTATGGACGGAAATGAGATGCAAACCACGTCATCTTCATCGATTGCGATATAATGGCCAAAAAGCAAGCCTATTACGCGGACAAGACTAGATCGCGTGGTCATGATGCTCGGATTAAGTACAAGGATTTTGCGAACAACCTTCTGCATTCATTTGGAGGATAATCATTTGGCGGTCAGGCTTTGGACGGACATATTCTAGCGAACCACCTTGGCGTGCTTCGTTTAAAACTATAAATCACCTGAAACTAAGGATATTTGTTATAAAACTTAATTAGTCTCACTTATGTTATAACCTCTATTATATGTGTGTGATCTAAATAAAATTTTATTGACATTAAAAAGAAATTTATTCGATGATTGTGTATGTGAATGTCTCTATTTTACTAAAGCATTTCGTAACTTGGGTTCGACGACCGGACTGGGCGAGGGATGTAACAACAATCGTGTCAAGTTACCCGTTCATGCTAAAAATTTAATGACACATCAAATTGCTTGGCCAAGCTAACAATATACATGTCAAATTACTCGTCCGGGCTAAACCTTTAAAAGGATATTAGACTAATCGTCTGAGCTAAACCTCTGTCACATGTACCTTTGAGTCCGCAAAAAATGCTAGATCTTGGTAATCAATATGTATCAGTGTGCACAAGACCTTTGTTGTGATCAGGTCTATGAGAAGAACTGAGAACAAAAGAAGAGAAAGTAGACCTAATAACCCAACTTATTCCTTCGATAGAAACTCTGAAACAGATAAAATCCACCAAACCCAGCAAAAGGAAGGAGAACCAAATACCAGAAACCGAAAACAACACAATAAACCTAAATTGTTGTAATCAGATCTATGAGAAGAACTAAGAATAGAATAAAAGAAAGCAAACCTAATAACTCAGTTTAGTCATTCGATAGAAACTCTGAAACAGACGAAATCCACCAAACCCAACCAAAGGAAGGAGAACCAAATACTAGAAATCGAAAATTGAGAGGATTTGAAGTGGTAGAAAACCAACTACCAACAAGACCCGTGGAGAAAATTGGCGAACAAAGGCGAGATGCGGCTGCATTGAGACAGTTCTTCTTCCTCAAACAAAATATAATCACTAACATCTTTAAAGAAACAAAAGCAACCAAGGAATCTCAACAGGAAACAAAAGGCTTAAATGAGATCCGGAGACAAAATGGAGAAAAATTGGCGAATGACAACAAATTGCAATGACTTCGGGAAGGTTCTACTCACGAGGAGAGAATGACAATTGACCTAATTTTTCGAAATGTAACAAAGAGCATATTCCAAAAAAAAATGGATGATTCTATCGAACAAAACAAGTGGAAAGTATGTATGAGGTAAGTTTCATTCAATCCGAAAAAAACCTTCATTCAAGACAATATATTGTTCAACCATGTCCACATTCACTGCATTTACCAAATACTGATAAATTAGTGTTTTCTTTTGTCTTTGTTTCCTTTTCTTCTTGTTTTTCTCATTTGCTTAATAAACTAGACTGATTTTGTTAATCCCAAATTATTGTTGAATTACTTTTAATTCTAGTTTCGAATTTATATTACTTCTCAATTTTTAACTTGTTTTTATTAAACACATAAGATTGTTATTAATTCCTGTAAATTCAATTCTACTCACTACTATATACAAATTTTATATTTTGAGTCAGAATTTATTTTGTTAAATTCAAACCCACTAGTTAGTATGAATAACTTACTAGTATCAAAGGAAGTATAGGACAATGCCTATAGAATAAAAAAAAATCTTTACAAAAGAAATACAAACAAGTTTCATCATTGAAACTTTATGCATAAAAGCCATGTTGCTAAAAATATTCTTAGCCGATGTATTTTCAATATGGGTATTGATAATGCACTTAAAAATATCATATGCTAAAGCCTTCAATTATGCAATTGATTCTAGTTTGTATCAATTTTCTTTAATCATGAGGTGTGGTGTGATTGTTGCTCACATCATCCCTTAACCATAAAGTTGGAGGTTTGATCCTTGCCCATGAGAATGGAGCATATTTAATGACCAACCGTTTACTTCTTTGGAGAGCACCCACAATAAGGGGATTAGTCATTGTTACCAGCGGTGGACTCCCTAGTTTCGACTCCTTTCCAGTATTGTTTGAATTGGACTGATTGGTCTGACTGTTGGATCAAGAAACAGTTAAAGTATCAGTTCAAAGAGTGATAAAATATCAATTAACTTATGAAGTAGTACAAATCGATTGATCTAGATTTTTATTATTATTTAATTAAATTTTTATTTTTAGTAAATTATTTACTTTGAACTAGATAGATCGATCAAATCGGATGAATCGAAGATCGATGATCTAATAGACTATCAATTTGATTCTTAAAATATAAGTTCTCTCTGCTCGAGAAGTTGTGTTCTCTTATGTACTTGAAGATGTTTGCATTAGGAATTGATGTATACTCTTTTAACTTGTTTAAAAGGCTTAGGGAAATGGTAGAATTATAAAATGATTTGTCCAAAGTAAAGATGAGTAATAAGTATAAGAAATAAGAAAGAAACTAAGGAATTTGTTAGTATTGCTTAAAAAAAAAAAGTACTTTTTGGCTTGAAAAATACTTTTAAAAGAAATTTTGTGCTAAACAAGTTGTTTTTTACTGAAACTTTTAGCTTTTGAAAATGAGTAGCTAAAATTTTTAGCTTTTTCTCTACCAAAAACACTTTTGGTGCTTAATTACTTTTTCACCCCTCCAACAACATGATACTTTTCTTTTTCTTTCTTGGTGCTTAATTACAAATGTATTAAAATCATTAATTAAAAAGAAAAAATATTTTTTTAAATAGTGTAAATGTGTTAATATCTAATTACAAATATTTAATGGTTATACTTAATTATTTAAAATATAATTTATATATTCTAATTAAATTTTATAAATAATTAATATTTATTGCTTAAAATATTTAAAATTTATATTTCATATATTAAAATATCAACAACAAGCTATAATAAATTATTTTTATTTTCTTATTAAAATATAATAATATTATTAATTTGAAAATTATTTACATATTACTTGATAATATCATGTCTAAAATAGATATTTTATTTTTCAAAATCACTTTTAACAGCAATATTAAAACCAAACTTCTCCTTTTAAAAGGAGTAAAACACTAGCCCTAAATATATTCCATTTCCATTGAAAAATGGTAAATTATTATATTGTAATTTGTTAAATAATGTTAAGATTTGTCAAATAAGCATTGGAAATGGTAAAGAAAGCATGGCAAAAAGCCATTAATATGAGGTGAAAAGGGTTGACTGAATGGGACAAAACAAGTGAAAAGTATGTAGGAGGCAGGGGTCCATTCAATCCGACAAAAAAGCTTTTGCTCAAGACAATATACCGTTCAACGATGTACACATTCACTGCATTTACTAATTACTGATATATCTTGTTTTTTTCTCATTTGCTTAATAAAGCAGACCCTATCGTGATGAGCACAAAACTTTGCCTTGTTACGATCTCATTCAAATTTAGTTATCACACATCATTAAAAGGTAGCTTTCAATTCTCAGGAATACCGGAAATTATAGATCTCTGAATATTTTTCATTGATGGAAACTACACAATCTGATACCTCCCGCTTCCTCCCTTATCAACTGTCAGCCCCAATAAAAAACGATATTACAAAATTCCATTCAAGGTTTTCTTTTTCCTTATCTTGTTTCTCGTTTTTTTTTTCAAAATTGATGATACCATTATCACCCTACTAAGAAAAAAATAAGCAAATATGTACTACGACACCGTAATAGTTCCCGTCCGAACAGTTTTGTTGGGTGTAGAGGTCTTGGAATCCGATTTCCTATGTGCTCTACCAAATTTCAACTTCTTTTCTCTGGCTTCATCCATCTCCATCTGTTCTTGTCTACACTCTTTGCTGCAAAACGGTGTATTCCCTCTGCAATTTAAAAAATACCCATCAGGAAACAAAATTATTTCATACTCAAACACGATTCGAATTTTAAAATCAATACTAAAGAGCAAACCAACCTGTACATGAAAATATCGGAATTATGAAGCGATTTGCCGCAAACGGAGCAGGCATCCAGATAGTGAGCCCCGTACCGATCTGGGCACCCTGAGTGATAATAATAACCCGACATATTAACTGCTTGCTACTTGTTGAATTTCGTAAAGTATGGCCGGAGCTGAGGGCGGCGCTGGTAGCTGAAAAAGGGTGGAAGAGAATAAAAGAGTGAGTTTGATGGGCGTTAAAGCTTGGCAGCTATATATAAAGCAAACGGAGGTGAGAGCTTGGATTCTGAGTTGGTGCAATCAGGTAGTACAGGGAGTACAGTAAGACTATGTAGCCCAAACAAATGGGAGAGGTGTTAGACGTTGATTGGAAATGTTTGTAAAAGCGGTTTGGTTTTATCTTTTTTACTTTCTGCCGAAGTTGTTTTTATAAATATATAAATAAAAGTGGTCTGTTGATAATGCATAGGAATCAAATCAAATTAAAAAGAAGGGTGTGCGTGTGTCTCGTAAGCAACATTGTTTTTCAATTACTTAAATGGGGTTTACGTCACCCATCAATATTATTTTTAAGTATTTTAATCACCAAAAGATTCTCTTCTCTACATTATTTCATATATTTACGAGCGTGCATTTATTACGGTTCAATGAACTCAACTACAAAAAATTTGTCTACAAGCTAATGTTACACTCAAAAATCTCTAGACAGTTTAGTCAATGCGGGTATTCTAGATGGATTGTTTCTATTACAAAATAAGCGTTATGATAAAATATTGGAAATAGGTCAATAGCACGCACTTTTAGGCATAATAAACTCGTATTGATTGAATGCATAATAGAATAGGATCCCATGGTGCACATCCTTCACGCCCATGAATATCATTTATACATTTTGTGGGACTTAGTATTTATCTTACCACATCACATTTGTAGACAATAGAACCTCTCCTATAAATACTCCTTTAACAATGATGAACGGACCAACTCTTAAAAACCTTAAAATTACTCTAAGCAAATTATTTCTCTCTCTTAATTAGCTTATCCTCTTATTCCTTTCTGACCCTCCGTCTCTTTAATTAACCAACCTTCACAAAATCACATTTTTGTACTTGTACAGGTTGAAATTTGAACAATAATTTGTTCATATTCACCTAAAAAAGTTATAAATTTATATATTTTAAAATATATATATATATATATTATGTATCTTTAATTTCAAAATAATAATATATTATGTATCTTTAATTTCAAAATAATAATATAAAAATTAAAACATATAAAGTTTACTAAAAAATCAGTTCAAAATGAATTTAAACAAATGGTTATCCAAGTTAAATGAATTTGGACAATCATATGTCCAGATTCATTTTAAAGGTAAAATATTTTTAAATTTTTTATTAGTGCTTGTCATATATCATGATATGAGGCTACCATAGTTCAGGAGGCAAATATATATTAACCCAAAAATAAAAAATTAAATATCTTCTTATTTTCAACAAAAATATAATTTCAAGAAATAATAAATTTATACTCAAATTTCACTAAAATTATCTTCAAAGTAGCAGCGAAGCCAGAACATCAATTCAAGAGGGTCGATTTTGAATTATAAATTTTTTAGAGATAAAAATATATTTTTATCATTATATTAATTTATAAATTTTTTTAAATTTTAATAAGACTTAAAAGACAATTTTATTTTTTATTAGGGTCAAAGTCACTGCTCGCCCGCCTTACATTCGGCCAATGCCCAATTAAAACTCGTTTGATGTATATATAAAAAGGCATAACCAAAAAAAAAAAAAATTTATCCCATAACACAAGTTTACTTCAATAGCTCACCTATGGCAATCACCGAAGCAGCTCTTCCATAATCCGCCTACAAGGCCCTATCATTTTCAGCCAACCTCGAGAACCTACTCGATTGACACCATATTTGCATTCCAAGCCATTATACCCTCATTCTCCAACCATGGAAGATGTGAAATGCCTAAAAATACATGACTTTGTGTCACTATTCCATGTTCACTCGCTTGCTTCTTATTTTCTTTCATTCACAATTTCATAGCCATTTTATGGTATTGCTACCATAGATGGGCTTTGGGTTTTCAACAATCAGCTTGATGATTGGTCTCCATCTGAAAAACAACCCATAAGAATTTAAACTTTTAATTTTTATAAAAAAATATGAACCCTTTTTTTTTATTTACATAATTTTTAAAGAATAAGCACCAATTTCATAAAAACTATAAATGTTGATGGTAACCAACTAATGGCAAAATTGGATGGAAGGTAGATTTTTACTCTCAAAATTAAAATATAGTAATTAGATGTTAAATTTTAAAATATATATATATATATATATATATATTGAGATAAGTTTTTGAAGTGGTTGATGGAAATGATCATTTTCATCATCGTTGCGTGAAACATATAACTTGTCTTATTTGTTGGCATGTTTGATCAAAATATTTTGATGATTTGTTATCTATTTTTGAGGATTTTATGCAGCCAATCTTATGTTTATCACTAGAGAAAAGATGGAATAAAGCAAGATTACTTTTCAAGGATTCTTATGTTACTTACCTTGTACACTGAGATATACAATCCAAGAAGATATGAGTTGACTTTATAATCTTGTGTATCCTTATATTAAAGATAATTGATTTGATGAGATTTAAGCATACCAAGATAGATTAAAACTTATCTTGTGAAGCAAAAATTATCAATTGTGCTCAAAATATGGAAGGCTTGGGCAGCATAACTTGTCATACTTGGAATTGGAAATCTTTTCAACCACATCACTTGGGCAATGACTTCAATGATTTTATGGATGTGTATTTGGCTCATATTTGAAGATTCATATTGTGGAGCAACAAATTTTTGAAGATTTGATTGAATCGGATTAAGCAATCGAATCCTTTAAAATATGGAGATTAGATTGGGATTACATTGAAGACATATCTCCAGGGATTCTACTTTACATTGCACTTTATCAATCTATTATATTTTGCTATTTAATAAGGATTGAATTGTAGTTGATCTCTAGTATATTATCAAGTCTTAAACATCTATATATGTGAGAAACTTGAATAGTTTTATGTACTATCTGTTTCATTGAAGAATGTACTTTTGAGTGCAATTGAAGTGCAAAAAGATTGTGCTTACAATCTAAATTCTCAAAAGAAAAGTTTAGAGGTGAGTTTTAATTTTTAAGTACAAAGGGGAGGTCTCTATACTAGGAGTGAAGCGTGATTCACTTTTATTATTGTGGGTCAAAAGATAGTGAAATTACTTATTGTGTTTAAAGAAATCAAACAACGTAGATAATCACTTTAGATTCAACTTAATCAATTCAAACAATTAACGAATTTAGATTCCAACAATATATAAACCTTTTCTAGCATGTGCATATGGAGTAGTGCAGGGACTACCAAAAACTTGACCGATAATTTCTATTATGTCCCATTAATTAACTTCCTATTTCCAGGTTTTCTCCATTGTCACAATTTCTTTTAGGACAAAAGCATATATCCATGGAGTATAAATGGGCTATGTTTTGGGCTTATGATGATTAAACAAAGATGAATCGCCACAATTTTTTGGACTCAGAAAGCCAATTATTGATATTAAATAAATAAATAAAACAAATCATTTGAACTAGAAGAACGGAACAAAGACGAAGAATGGCTTGCAGGAGTCATGTATGCCCTCCTCCTCTGTTTGGGAGCCTAGAAAATATTTCCATCTCTCTGCTCGACAAGTTGTGTTTTTCTTGAGTTCTTGACGATATTTAATTTCGTCTATTGCTATGGTAATTTATTCCATTTGTAATTTGCTAAAGAAGAGATGCCTTCGAACCATCATGGAAACGACACGATTCAATCAGGGAGGGTCCATTCAGTACAGAATAAAACAAAAAGTTCTTTCCAGCTCCAACTCTGGTCCGAAATTTACAGGAAATCGGTAAAATATGATTTTCCCCCTTAAAAGCTATTGCCCAATACTCAATATACTGTTCACCCATGTCCACATTCATTGAATTAAGCAAATACTGATCAATCAGGTTTTTTTCTCCCTTCTTACCCTTATACCCCTTAAAAAATTATATATCCATTTGCTTAATGAAAGGGACAACATGTTAGATCGAATGGTATGATCTCCCGTAGTCCCGTTATTACAGATTGGTCGGAAAGGAATAAAAGAGGGATCTTTGGAACTTGAATGCTTCAAAATTTTCAAGACTACCAGAAATTATAAATCTTTGCACATTTTCCATTAATGAAAACTGCACATCCGATTCCCCCCCATAAACATCCACTCCTCTCAAACAGCATACCCAATAATAAAACGAAAATACAAAATTCCATTGAAGGTTTCCTTTTTCTTTTTCCCTTCTTGTCCCGATCTTGTTTTTTCGTTTTTTTTTCAAAATTGATGATGATACAATTATCATTTATAAAAAGAAAAAAAGAAGAAGCAAAGATGTAATTACGACACCGTAACAATGCCCGTCCGAACAGTTTTGTTGGGTGTAGAGCTCTTTGAATCCGATTTTCTAAGAGATCGGCCAGATTTCAATTTCTTTTCTCTGGCTTCATCGATCTCCATCTGTTCTTGTCTACACTCTTTGCTGCAAAACGGTGTATTCCCTCTGCAATTTAAAAAATAAGGATAACCATCAGAAAACAAGATTCTTTCATAATCAAATCCGGTTCAAAATTCAAAATTCAAAATTCAACCCACCTGTACATGAAAATATCGGAATTATGAAGCGATTTGCCGCAAACGGAGCAGGCATCCAGATAATGAGCCTCGTAATGATCTGGGCACCCTGAGTAATAATAATAACCCGACATATTAATTGCTTGTTTAGAGTGGCCGGAAGTGAAGAAGGGTGGAAGAGAGTGTTGTGAGTTGAGGGAGGAAGGGCAGCTGAAGGTTGGCAGCTATATATAAAGAAAGCGTCAGCTTGTAGATTAGATTTTGACTCGGTGCAATCAGGTAGTACAGGGACTACTGTAAGACTATTGTAGCCCAAAAAGGGACAGGTGTGTAAATTTGAGTGGCGATGTTGTAAAAGTAAGTGCATTATGATACGCACAAATCCAAGGGCGGTATTGGAAATGAAAAGCGGTATTATAAAAATGCTTGATTATTGATACGCTATCTTTCTTACTTTCTGCCAAAGCTATTTATTTTATATTTTAATTAATTAAATAAAGTGAGTTGCTTTTTCTCTCTCTGATGATTACGAATGGGAATCAAATTTTATTATTTTTAATATGCCAGGTGTCTGTTTTTAACTAGTTACTGGTTTGGGGTTACCGATGACTATTATTCTAATCTGTCTTCAAGCCACCAAGAGATTCTTGTGATTGTGGTTTTGGTTCAATGAACTCAAACTCTGCCGTACGTTGTGTTGGATCTTTGGGTGGAGAGCTAAAACACGTGCCACAATCAAATGAAACTTTGTGGCAAATGATGTTCGTAATTACGTTTGTCATTTTACGACATGGTCCATGTTGTGTTTATGCCATGTTTTTTTGGCTTCTAATTTCATTATCAATATTTATGAAAATCGAATTATTATAAAAACTGATTATAAATTAAAAATAAAATTATTAAATTCTCCAATAATTATAAAATAATATTTTTTTTGTGCATATTAATAAGTTATCAACTTACGCCTATAGAAGGGGAAAAACAAAGTTGTGGGCGGTTCCTGAATTCTCCAGAGGAAAGAGGACCACTTGTTTTTTTTTTTTTTGGCTGGTTTTTTTCCCAACTGGGATTGAGAAATTGGTAGGGTCCACAAGTAGAGGAAAACAAAAAACGAACTAGGAGCTGAGTAGACGTAGGCCCCACCGATGGAACACAACCCGACAAAAACGATCGAAGAAGGGGGCCCGCCTGACTCATCATCTTGCTGGCTTTATTACACCTAAAGGTCCATGCATGCTGCCCGTGAAACCCGGGCAGCGTCCCCCAACGTTCTACCATTCCATTGCCCGTGTACGTTGCGTCCCGATTCGATCGCCAGCGCAGCACCATAGAATTATTTGCCGCATCATACGTGGCGGATTTATTGTAGCGCTCAGGATTGAGATCAATGGCTTATGAGTTGGTGGTGCTCACGGTGGAGTCGTCGCCATAGTGGGAATCAATTATTGAGTGGGGGCGGGATGTGGACCGCTTGCACATGCTTGTTCCCCCTATTTTGGAGCTCCACTGTAGTAAATGCTCTTTAAATTGACTAGTTTAGGTATCAGATCCCTTCGAATTTAGGTAATTTCAACTTTTTCTTTTTTTTTGGGGGGGATGATTTCATATCAATTTTGTTTTAGATTTAAGTTATTTTATTTTGTATTAGTTTTAAATTCACGTCACTTTGTTTCCAATTATTTAGAATTATTTAAAGTTTAGAATTTAAATCATTCAAGTTGACGTAAGTTAGAGATTGACATATGAATCTATCTTCTTCTTCTCCATTCAAATTTACCTTAGAACTGTTTAATTCGTATAAAAGTGGAGGGATTTGGTTTTTTTGGAGAAATAAGAGTAACGTCTAACCTGAGCTTCCAACCATTGTAAGAAAAGCAGTCCAAAAACGCAAAGGAACTAAGCCAATAATTTCAAAGTAGGATACAAACTTTCAAATCAAAATAAACAGGTCGGATTCAAGGATAATGTTTTTCTTTCCCTTTCCACTTTTAATGCGATATTTAATTTTAAAAAAAAGGTATAATTTTCTGTCCAAAAGGTATAGTTTGAATTTCAGTATGTAGAGAAAATTGAATTCAATTTAATTTTATAAATGAGTGGAGAGTGGAGAGTGGAGATTATGGAAGTGAAAAGATAAATTCACCCTGTTGCCTTGCATTCATCTCTATCATTGTGATTCGGTTTTGTTTAATCATAATAAAATATCAGTTCACATTATTTTATTCATTACCTCATGCATCCAAATTTCAATTTTGTATTTTTAAATTTGTGGTAATCAAATATTTAGCTTTTTGCAGCTGCCCATGCCAAAATTAGCATCTTTATAAAATCTTTACGATTAACCAATTTGACGGAAAATGCTTAAGGGATGTAAAGCTTTTTCTTTGAAGTAAGTATAGCTTTAAATTAGAGAAGTTATAGCACTATATTTAATAATAAACTTTGATTGTAACGTGATTTATTCCAAAGCTAAACAATTGGCAAAAATTTTCTCACCAAGTATTCTTTCTTAAAAGGAAAACCCCCCCAACTGCAACAACACAATATAAAAAGCAATGTGAGTAGATGCTATGCTATGCAAGCTCAGGAATTTGTTTAATCATTTATTGGATTTGGAAGTAAAAAAACACCTTTTTCTTGTTTTTAGGAGTGACGATAATTCTTTTCTTTATTTATGAAATATATAAAAGTTGACATGGCAAGTACACCTTCAAGTTCCAAGCTTTTATTTTAAAGTCATAACTTGGATGATCACCGGACAACAAATAGCCCACAATACATCATCACCTTCGACACCTTTTGAGTCTGAGTGGTAAAAAATTTAATGCCTTTAAGCAAGATTCTAAATTTAAGTTTTTTGAATTTAAAAAAAAAAAAACAGTACAGAAAGAGCTTGCCCTCCGTCGACTTGATTCTAGATTTAATCAAAACCCAATGTGGCAAACGGATACCAAAGTGTGTCAGACCAAAAAGAACACACCACCTACATTTTTATAGATGCTAAATATTAGTGCTGAGATCTTATGAAGTGATTTTCTCTGTTATATTAATTCCCTTAGCTTTAATCCCTGGCCGTTGCTGCTTTTATGCTACTACCACTAATACTAGTGTATTTGATTATATATCAAATCAAAATCTCCAGTTTCCTCTTTATTAATCAAGCAGTATCTCTTTAAATATTCAGAACAAATAGAACCACTGTATTCAGAATAACATCAGCATCCATGAGATAAACCTAAAAGAGAAGGGGACAAATGGACTAACCCATGAACATAATGGCAAACAACGGTTAGCCTGTGAGAGCAGAGTTTAGTGCGCTATGAACATCAATCCCAATCTGTGCTTCAGCTTTCTCCAATTCAGTTGTGGCTGAGCTCAGCTTCTGGGTGAAATCTGCAAGCCCTTTCTGGACAAGATTTGCGTCAATCCGATCGAGTGGAACTGCCTCGACAGCAATTATATCCGCAAATGAGTTGGCATGGATAAAAACAAAACCGCTGCTGACAAAATACTTTGTAGTTTCACTTCCTTCATGCACTGACAGCACACCAGGCTTCAATTCTGCAATTGTTGCTACATGTCCTGGAAGAACACCCATCTGTCCGGTTGTGGCTGGTACTATAACCATGTCAACCTGGACACAGGGAGTTCAAGATTTAAGAGATTCATCTAAAGAGCAACATATAGTCAATGATTTCAGACATTATTATTATTTTCCCTTCATCCACCTCATTCTTTTTTCTCTTACGCAGTACAACAACACCATGAAAAGTTGCATTACTGTTCCAAATTACACAGGCCTAACATTCATGGGAGAACCTACCATGCCCCTCAGCCAAATCCACATTGAAAACAAACAAGAAAAACATAAAAAACACACATGCATTCCTCTCTTTCATTGTTTCATTTATTATCAATCAGAATGGCTTCTAGGGCAGGGACAGTTCACTATTGTCGCTTTACTTCATTATGTTTACCATTGCTCAAACTTAGCAAAAGAGCAAGAAAAACAACGGTGAACTTAGGTTGAGTCATCCAAGTTGAATGGAAGAGCCATATAAGGTCAGATTTAGTTGAAAATCGAGGAAATTCCCTTAATGGTCTTGGTGTTGGAATTTTCTGAGAGAAATATAGATGGAAATGGAAGAATGTTTAAAATACAGTATCTTTCGATCACAGCAAGGATTTAAAAACTTGATCAAATATCAGCATGGTCACCATTCTTGATGGAACATAAATAAGTGACAGATTCACTATTGGTTTGGCTGTTAGGGTGCAATCTTTTTGAGTTGCACACCTCCACTTTCTCAAAATCAATCTGTAATCATAAGGCTGAAAATAACTATCTTTGTACAACTTATAAGGGGTTCCATTCAATGGCAAAATGTCTTGACAAAACAAAAAAATTAAAATCAGAAATCCGTAACATATTTAGGAATATTAAGGAACTAATATGTTAACAAATAGGCATCATTCTAATAATATTGCACCAAATACTGAATCTTTTTGTTGTTGTTGCCTCAGAATTACTTACAATTATCTGGCTAAAGTAAATCCAGCTTTCCAAAGTCCAAACAAAATACGCTGTTTATACTTAATGACAAAGTTACGAAATGCAGTTCATAAGTACAAAGCAGATGTCAATCAAAACACAACCCCTCACTATCTTTGTAATGGCCATTATCAACATTACCACATTTCTAATAACCATTTTTAATGAAGTTACAACTGAACAAGCATGTTATACGACTTTAACTCCTACATCTAAAAGGGGTAGTTAAAGTGGCTTGGACAACCAAGACATGACACATACTAAAAACCCATTTAAAAGATTTTTTTTTTTGGGGGGGGGGGGGGGGGGACAAATGGGGCACCGGTGCAAGGTATGAGGCATCCAGAAATGACTTTCTGGAAAGTCTAGCATACATCATCAGCCAAGGCAATGTGAAGAAGACCGTGAAGTTAAAAAGTTAGAGAATAATAAACTCTAAATTGAGAGCAATACTGCAACAACTTTAGGTTCAGAAATATGTAACCCAATGTAAGGAATAGAGATGCATTGCATGGTTTCATCATCACTAATATATACCTATAGGAGCTTTATAAGGTAAAATATTCAAAATTGGGTTTATCACCATTGGCATTCTGTTGACCCCAAAAACAAAAACAAAACAAAAAAAGCCTTAGCCCAGTAGCATTTTCTATGTCCAACCTTACTAACCTTCAGCATTAAAGACAAACTGAAAATGCCCTAACTAGAAATCAGAACGATTAGGGAAAAAAAGGAACCCAAATGTTACCTCTTTGGTGGACAACTCAGAAGCATAAGGAAGAACGAAATTGACAGTGAGTTTGGGAGGAATGGAGGAAGGGGTAGGCGGGCGAGGGTGCATGAAAGATAGAGGGGTCTTAGGAGGATCCATGTTGGGCATGACTTTGTTCCAGGCCTCCATGAAGGTGGCATCGGCAGTGTGAGCGGCGGGCAGATCAGTGGAAAAGGATCGAGCCCTTGCAGCTGCTATGGGTCGGGGCAAGAGCCCCAATGCTCGACGCAGCATTCTGGGAGGGGTCGCTCGGCTCTCGCAAGGTCGGAGACTGGGAGTGTGAGGGTCTTTCACTCACTTTATTCACTCTTTTCTCTAACACAGCATTGTGATGTGATCTGAAAAACGGAGAGCAGAATCTCAATTCCACTCCCCTCAAATATCCCCCTTTTGGACTTATTGATTCTGGGCTTATAGGAACCCTCAGCCCAAAGATTTGGGTTTTATATATTTTATTCCATGGGCCGTCACTATTCACTCAAAATTTATAATTAAATCATCAAATAGTATAGACCATATTTAAAACAGGTGGATAAAATTCTAAATATTTATATATATTTATCCCATGTAATTTTTTTATTTTGACATATTAAAAAAAAGATAGTATCAATAAAAGTGTGATCTCTTTCTTTTTAAATATGTTATATTCAACATGTAAATCGGCAATTACATACGTGTTTACAAATTAATATTCATGTTTTAAATATATTTCACATTCGATTTGAGTTGGCATTTAATATGTAAGTTTATAGGTAAATTGATGGAAAAATCTTATTGATACAATATTGATATTTTAAAAGTTCATTTAGAAAATTTAAAGTTTGAGACCAATTTAAAATCTTTAATTTAAATATGATCAGTGTGAATAATTTGACAAAATTTTCTGGAAAGGTTTATATAACTTTTAGTCCTTGAACTTGACATTTAGGGCCACTTTGATATCTATACATTTTTTTATCCGCTGGTACTTGAACTTGAAAAAAATGTAAATAATTTGATGATGTGGCACTTTAGTACCGTATTATATTATCACTTGAAAATTTTAAAAATACTTTTTTTTAAAAATAGTTCAAGAGATGACATGGCACAATCTCATCATCAATTCTTGAAAGAATCCAAGCTGGCTCATTAAGAAATAAAGGCAAAGACAAGATTGATGGATTCCTTATAGTTCCCCAAGTGGGCTGAAAATAGGCAACCCACACGATGACTATTTGTAACTCGATCCATTAATAGCCCATAAGCAGAGAACTGAAATTTGCAAATGAAATCCCATATGCATATATAAAGAGGACGGTTGCGTTGCAGCCTCCTGCCATTAGGGTTTGTGTGTTGTGTCTTAGCAGTGTATCGGGTAGTCCTTTCAATCCTCAGCCATGGCGGAACAGGTCCACATTCCTCTTTCTCTGCCTTTTATCTGTCTTATTTTTATGTGTTGAAACTGCTTTGATCTTTCTTTTTATTGTATATTAGACGGAGAAAGCATTTCTCAAACAACCCAAGGTGTTTTTAAGGTGAACTAGCTTCTTCCATTGTTATATATGTTTTACTTTCTGGCTAATTCATCTTACTCAGACCATTATAATACCTCTATCAGCTCTAAAAAAACTGGGAAAGGAAAGAGACCTGGAAAGGGCGGGAATCGCTTCTGGAAAAGCATTGGGTTAGGCTTTAAGACACCCAGAGAGGCCATTGAAGGTTTGCTTTGCTTTGCTCTTCCTTATCATTACTATTTTGCCTGCATATTGTTATTTGATTTGGCAATTAGAATATATGCTTCTTAGCCTTGCTTCCTTGTGTTCATCACTGAATATGTGTAATGGTAATTACTTGTTCTCTGCTATATTTTTTTATTGTTAAACTAGATAGTCTAACTATGTTGTTCTTTTTGGAGATTTCGGGACAACATTCATCACCATTTTACTGTGTTTTCTGCTTGGAACTGTTTAAGGGTATTGATATAGTAAGTTTATTGCACTTCATGTTAGATGCTTTCTCTTGGGGTTTTATTTGACCGATGTGATTACATTGTGGAGGCCATGTTTTTGGCTAACATGTTTCTGAGATCTTACCTTTACTCAAACAGTTCATGTCATAGAGCCAAGGGGCATCCATAATTTTAATGGATGTCTAGCCCTTTGTTGATTCATTTTCATTGTACTATTTCATGTTGCTTCACCCTCATCCTTTCTACAATTGCATTTGTTGACACTGACATTGGATTTCAATGTTGTCCAGGAACATATATTGATAAGAAATGCCCATTTACTGGCACTGTTTCTATTAGAGGCCGTATCCTTGCCGGTACTTGCCATAGTGCAAAAATGGTAAGGACCATTATCGTCCGAAGGAACTACCTTCACTACATCAAGAAATACCAAAGGCAAGATACCTTTTTATTTTAATATTTCCATTGATTTGCTAGATATTTTGGTTTTTACAGAAGAATGTTATGCACATATATGAAAAGCCCTCATTGATGTCATTCAATATGGTATCACAATTGTTTTCAGATACGAAAAAAGGCACAGCAATATCCCAGCTCATATATCCCCCTGCTTTCGTGTTAAAGAAGGAGATCATGTTATAATCGGGCAATGCAGGTTTGTTATTTGATTGCATTTTATCCTTTACATATTTACTGCCACAATTGTGCCCCGATCTTAACTTATGAAACAACTTTGTTGCAGGCCTTTGTCGAAGACGGTGAGGTTCAATGTCCTAAAGGTCAATCCAGCGGGGTCTTCCGGTGGTGGGAAGAAAGCTTTTACAGCCATGTGAGAGGTTAGCTTTTGAAAGGCAAAAATTGTAGTGTTGAGGTGTGTGTTTAGCTGTATGAACTTTGGTTGGTTTTTGGTTTAACTGTTTTATTTTGATGGAAACCATAATTTTGTTGTTTTCGAAATCTCCCATTATTACAATTTAGAGGATCTATTTATGTTGCTGGGTTTTGGATTGTTGGTATTACATATGATGCCTGTCTTCTCCTTTTGTTGGAAAAAGAGAATCTTTGCCAAGAATCTTTAATTAAAGACCATAATCATATAATATAAATTATAAATATGTTTTAATTAATTGAACTGAGTGAAATAATCAGCAAAATGAAACTGAAATCTCGGTTGCATAGTGCTACCAAGGTTTCATATTTACTAAAAATGTTAACTGCAGGATGAATGGAGGATGATTAAACCATAAGTATATAAAAGCTTCTCGTCCTTTAATAGCATAAATCCAATCCAAATGGTGAAAAGTAATGGGCCTCACCCCCCCTACTAAACCTACCTCTTTACGCTCTCTTCAACCCTCGTTTTTTTCATTTAAAATGACTTGCCTATTTTCTGAGGCGGAATACCTCCTGTGGAAGATGGTGAAATGAGCATATATTATATTATGGGATTCTGTATTAAGCTTGCTTGCTGGGATTTGCCCCACCCTTTAAACCAATCCATCATGTCGATGCTGCTCACAGGTCAGAAGCCTAGAAGGATGGCTATATATAGACATATACGTGCTTTAACGTTTACTTATTATTTCCTTGTAACTTGCAATAATCCAACGTCTCATTCACTGTTATGCTTATTTTTCTATCTTATCTAGATTGCTTGATTTGGACTCATGAGTGGATTAGATTATATAATATCTAACTACACCCCTTCAAAAACAATTTGAACTAAGTTGAACGATAAAGGATTTGTGTTTTAAGTTTATCGTGGACATTGATTCTAGATTCAATCTTTAGACAATCTCTATCCCTATCTTTTTATATTATTGTTGGAGCGAATTCTTTCAAGAAAAGTTTACTGGACAGACAATCGAACCCTTAACTATGGTGTTTTTTGTTCTTAGTTGGAGTTTTGTCTCCCTTCTCCTCTTGAGAGGAGGAGCAACCTTAATCCATGAAGATATAGAGATATGCTTCACAAGAGCATAGCATTAATTATGTAAATTCACATGTTGATTAATGTTATTATCTATTATCAAATCGAGTGGGGAGCATTATAAATCATTTCCATCCCCTCCATTAGCCCTACGAGAATAATACCTACAATTATTAAAAATTTGACTGATTATCTGACAAATAACATTTGAAAATTTTCTCACCATAAAATGTTATTTCATTGAGATAGTCAAATTAATGAGGTTGGAAAAGTCATATAAAACGACAAGGAGAAACAAGCAATATTGTAATTATCCATGGAAGAAGAAAGGTATGTATGTATTACAAGAATTAATAAATGTAAGAAATGGACTCCTTACTTTAGAGGTGTGATTCCACAACCAGAAATTTCCTGGTTTTCTCGGATTGACAAAAATATTAGTATATATCATTACATCCAACCAAAGCGTGAGTGATTGAAATTCACATCCTTTTTCTTGACATTTCTTTCATGAGTCTCCAAATTATAATATTATATTCAAAGATAATTGTCCCCTCTACTTGATTGCTTTGTTTGGTCCAATGTCTGAATCAACCCACAAATAAATTTGGCATTTCATACAATAATCCAAATCTATAGAAATTAACAATGTACAATCCCAATTGCATTCATATTGAATTTCGATTAAATTCAAAAGAAACCAAGGGACCAAACAATAAGGATTCCAGGGGACATTCCATGAGTGCAAAGGAAGCAAAGTGAGGAAAGAATGAGAAGGTTAAAAATGAGTCGAAGCTTTTCTATTTTTAAAACTTTCAACATTGGTGGTCAAATATTAACCATCAAAGCTTTAAATGAGATAGGTTAATATTCTGACGAATTAAAATACAGGGTGTTTTGCTGTCCTAACCCATATATAAAAACATCATTCTTGTTCAATTCCACCGCTGTTCTTTCTTGTCGTAATTTCCCTTCTTTTACAGATACAACAGAAGAAAAACACCAACTCTATATATATTTCTCTACTCTGGGCCTAACCTTTCTGACTCGTCAACTACAAGGTTTTTTTAAAAAAATTGCATGGAATTTACTTTGGCTTTTCCTTATTATTTCCTTTCACTTTAATAAAAATAAAAATAAAAACACTAAAAAAGCATTGAAACTTGACTTTGCTGCACATTACGAGATGAAGCAGTAAAGAAAAAAAAATGGAAATTTAAATTGGTTTATCTAACAAGATCATCAATTAGTAGATTGTAGAACATGCCAAACCATGAACACACTGTTGTTTACCATTTTTGTGTGTGTGTGTACACATATCATTAGCCAAAACTGGTTGTTACTTGTTAGATTAAAACCCCCGGCCTCCGGTCCTGTCGGTGTAGGTGAACTAAAATCAGCTCGCTCTCTCTCTCTCTCTCTCTCTATATATATATATATATATAAATCTTGGTTAGACTTTTTAATATTAGTAGGTAATAATTTAGACCATATCTTAAAACCATTCACGCCAACATTTATTTTTATCTTTTTTATCACATTCATGATCCAAACACCTTGTTCCACTGCAACCTAAGACTATGTGTATATACTTTTATTTATTTCGTTTATAATAATGCTATGGAATAACGGCTTGCTAGTCTGGCTATGAAGCTATCTATTATTCCTCTAATTCTTTTATGCTCTGTCTACTTTAGATCAATGCAACCCTTTTTCTCTTTTTTCAAAGGAAGATCAATTCAATACTTAATTCCCATCATCAAAGTCAATTAATTAAATAACATATAATTCAATTAAATTAACAGCTGACTGAGAATGATCAGATCACAAATCCTCTAAGCAACACTTAATATTATTAGATAAGCATGCAGGGAGATTTGTCATTTTCCTGTTAAAAAAGGATAAAGATGACGTGAAATTGGACCTTTTTACAGCATTCCAACGCACAACGAAACCAGAGGAGTTACCAAATGAAAGTGAGTAGGACCAGGTCTGGGTGTAGTACTACTTACATATTGAATGGGCCAGCTGTTTGTTCGTTGAAGCGTCTTTAATTTGTTAAGTTGCCTCTGGTAGGCGTCTTTAAAATCTGCGACACCCCATTTACTGCCCCTCCTTCCTCCTTTCCTTCATTGTTTTGGACAGTTTATTCTAATTAAATGCTGCCTCTCTTTCTCTCTTTTCCCTCTCCTCCCTTCTCTGCATTTCATTTGCATCCAAAATTGAACCAACAACGCCAATCTCTCCTTCCTTTACCCCCCCAAATACAATTCTGTTCCTTACACGTCATCCTCCTCCACTTGTGATACAGTAAGGACCAAGAACCCATCAATGGCATCGCCGCCACCTTTGTTATACGGAGTTATTGGAGGACCTGTGGCCTCCTCGGAAAATAATAGCAGTGAACGCTCCCATTCTTCTTCTTCAATTGAGAGTGCAAAGCCGAGTATTATAATAATCATTTTGATCCTTTCTATAACCTTGCTTGTTTCTGTTTCTCTTTGTCTCCTCTTGCGTCATCTCAACCGCCGTTGCTTGCGTCACCTCTCTCGTTCCTCTACCTCCACTATTGTCGCCTCCGCTGCCAGCCACCGTGTCAGTCCCGAACAATCGCCGACGGCTTTGTTGCTTGATTCTCTTCCTCTTTTTACTTTCTCTTCCATTACTCGCCGCCGCTCCAACGGTGATTCAACGGTTTCTGGAGATTGTGCCGTTTGTTTGTCGAAATTTGAACAGCAGGATCAGCTCAGGCTTCTCCCTCTCTGTTGTCACGCATTTCACGCCCAGTGCATTGATACTTGGCTTACTTCAAATCAGACTTGTCCTCTATGCCGCTCTCCTCTCTTCGCTTCCGAGTCCGATCTCATGAAGTCGTTGCTTCAGTCTTCTAACGCAGCCGCACCGATCGGAAGTGGCGGAAGCGATAGTTTCCGGCTCGAGATCGGTTCTGTAAGTCTCCGGCAACCAGGCTCAGAATCAGGTGAGCAAAGAAGGTCGTATTCCATTGGCTCTTTTGATTATATCGTCGAGGAAGAATCAGAGGTGACTAGGAATCAAACTCATCAGAGAAACGTCTCCGATAAAGAAGAGGTGGTCGGAGGAGCTGAGGCAGCTTCGGAAGCGAGCCTCGCCGGTGAGGTTGCTACCGGAAGGAGTTGGCTTAAGGAATACGTAGATAGGCTCTCTTCTTCGCTATCGTCTCGTGCGATGTCATTTCGTAGCTCAGGTAGATTCTTCACCGGGAGCAGTCGACGAAGCGATATCGCCGGCGTTGTCACCGCAGATTACGACGTGGAGGCCAATCGCATCGGCGAGGAGATCAGCGAAATGTTTCGTTGGTTCTCAGGGGTATGAATGATAAAAAAACGAGGTCGTATGGACATGTCCGCGCCGTTTTCTTCATTTTTCTTTTTTTGATAAGTTAACTCTATTGTTTTGCTCATTCCACTCCGTTCCCGACGGATCGAAAAATCGCAACGCAACAGAGAGAGCAATAAATGTTGAGAAATGGAGTGGAGATAGCAAAATTTTTGAGTCCAGGTGATTTTCTTTTTTACTAACTTATCGGCTGTAGATAAAAAAAAGCATTTACATTTTAGATTTTACCATCCATGGTGATTTTTTAAGTAGTTTGGCGCGTTAAATTTGGTTTAATGATCCAAAGGAAAAATCTAACGGTATTAAAAGAATGGAGTATAAAGTTACGTGAGTTTAGATAGAAGAAACATTTATTATCGTCATTGTAAAAATTACAGTAATAATGAGATTAAATATTGTAACATGAGATAAAAAGTAAACTAAATGTACAACATTAAACCCAATCGCCTATTTAAATTCACTCTATATATAAATTTTTTTTAAATATGGTATTGATAGATTTGGTGTGGAATATAGATGGTTATTAATTTAAAAGATCAGAATTACTATAAGAAAGCATTTGATGGGATGCAAAGAGGTAATTTGTTTTAATTATATATAAAAAAAACAAAAAGGAGATAGATTTGATAGTACTAAAAAGAAAGGTGTAGTTGCAATAAGTGGCAGGTACCAACCAAGGACGTCTTGGTTTTTGGTTAACTTAATATCAATTTCCTACCAAACCTAATAAAACGGTTTGGTTCGTGGAACCTTTTTTTCTTTTCTGAGAAAATCATTGGGATGGGTAGTTTAGTTATAAATATTCTCCTTTTCTTTTATTTTAGACTGTTTGTTTTATATTTACAAATTAGTTGCTTGCATCCAATGTAAGTTTTACCTCTTCTGTTCTTTCCAATTTACATCTTCTTCTTTTTTATTGAAAAGGTTAAATGGGATTATTGGTTAAACTAAGCATTAGTTTAGTATTGTTTCTTAAAAGTGATTTCAGAGTTAAAAAAACGTTTTTGAAGTCATAAGTAATACTAAACAGACAACTTTTGGAGTCAGAAGTGCCCAAAAAATAAAAGCTTCTATTTTTTTGACAAAAATGCTTTTAGAAACAAAAGACAATTTTAACCCTTATAAAATATTTTATATAATATTAATATTGGGTATGTAATTACTTTTCCATTGAAATTTATTTTAATTATATAATATTATATATTTAAATTTTTATTGATTATATTTTAATATTCGAATTAATTTCTACAAATAATTAATATTAATTGATTAAAAATATTTAAATCATATATTAAAATATTTAAAAAAAACTAGTCCACATAAAAATGACCACTCTTCGCGTATGAAGTTTTCCTTTCTTTTATTTTCATTGTCACTCAAATTGTGGTGTTTATTTATTTATTATTAATTTTCACACTCTCACATCACTAGTTGACTTGGTCAGTGTTTAAATAAGCGATACCATGGCATAAGCAAATCAAGTTTGAAGATAAAAAAAAATAGTGGACAAAAATGGTTAATGCTTGATAATTATTTCATATTCAGACATAATTCTTGTTATCTAATTTAATCCATGACCTTGACAATTATTCTTACATTAAAATTTAGATCCTGTTTGGCAACTGATTGCAATGGTTGGTTTGACCAATTGATTCTATTAACTGTTTATTTAAAAGTGTTTGATAAAACTTAGCTGATAGCTGAAAGTTTATATGTGTAAAATGACAAATAAGTGCATGATATATTTTATTGTCAAGTATTTATTTGTTTATAATACGTTAATGTCTTTATTGGGTAAAATTATTGAAATAGAACACTATTGCCAAGGAATTAAAACATCAATTATGGAAATTAATTAGTGAATATTTTTCAAAATTTTCAATATTTTAGCCATAACTTGAGCTGCAGATATTCGTTTTGAGCCTATAATATATTGATTCGTAGGGAATTGAAAAATCTACGTAAAGTCATTTCACGAATGAAGCCCCAAAATATTAGGAAGACATCCAAAAATGGCTTCAAAGTTTGACGCGAAAATAGTCGAAAAACTTAAAAAAAACTATACTTTATTTAATTAAAGACACTTTTGTATTTTCTCCATTATATTATTTTAGTCATATAAATAGACATGATTAGGTTAACATTAGTGAGACTTAGACCTAGCCGTTTTTAGTTTTATTTTGTTTTCTTCATTTTATGGGTTTCTAAACCTTTTTTTTTCTAGTTGAAGTATTATTCGAAGTTTGATTCTAGAAATTTGTGAGATCGAATTGCTTCTAATCTTTATTTGCTCTTTAGTATTTGCATGTCTTCTGGTTAATTACAATTGTTCAAGTTAGTTAAATAGTTGGCCAACATTTGATAGCTTAAAATGGTTGCTTTGTCAATTAGATAATTAGTCAATCGATTAACTTCTAATATTTGTGACAACTGCATGATTATTTATGTAGTGTGGGCATGCAGTCTAACTTAAATCACAAAATTCAATAAATCACAAAATTCACTAATTCAAAAATTCTTCTAAATTCACACTTGACCCATAATTATTAGTTTATTAAATTTTAAGACTCATTGGTCGGATTTAGTGATCTTGAATCACTGTTTTTGACTCCACTGAAAATTAGGCTGTTACACGACCTCAATCCTGCAACCTCAAAACCTGCACGTTTTTGTTCCCTAACGCCTAAAACTACTTCTGTATGCCATATAACCTCCCAACATCGAATACCACAATCAAATATACCAATTACCAACTTCAAACACTACCCAATTCAACATAAAACAACTTCATACATAACCAAAATATAAAGCTCACAATAAAGATCAATATCCAACGATTTTATCCTTTACATAATATAAATAACATTCTCAATGAAACCCTATGTACATGTCAAATATAATGCCCAAAATTTAAATTCATACTTCCACCAAGGTTTGAGATGTGATGAGATGAGTTGGAGATGATCTTCACCTACACGTTTGAAAGAAACACGTTAAACTCACGAGAGCTTAGTAAGCATATCAAGAATTCAACTGAACATTTAAAAAAAAATTTAATTTCCTATACTCACACATACATAACCATATGTATATATATTACTATTATTAATTAAAATCATCATGCACAAATTTTGTTACAATAGTAACTATAGTAAAACACTAATTCCACAAGTTACAAATAACTTATTGATATCATTTCTAAGTTCACTTACCTTATATTTCTATTGTCCAATTGTAGACTTAATAGAACACTATTGTAACAGCCCGCTTTTGACCCTAATCGGACATAGTGGTTTCGGGAACACAAATCCGAGTAAAAAAATATTTAATATTATTTTCTGTGTTTATTATGTATGAATTTGATTGTGTGAAATTTTCGTGTTTTAATTTTGTAACAGCCCGATTTTGACCCTAATCGGACAAAGTGGTTTTGGGACCACAAATCTGAGTCAGAAAAATATTTTAAAATTATTTTTGACATCTGCAGTAAGTGAATTGCTATGTGTGAAAATTTCGTATGAAAATTTGATCATTTTACTGTTCAATTTGATAAAAAGAGTTTAATCGCGTAAAATAAAAATTTAGAGGATTAAATTTTGAAAGCACCCAATTGTAGATGTCTCTTAAAAATGAGGGTTTTAAATGGAAATTAGGCCATTTAATAGTTAGTGGGTGGCATATTACATAAGTGACCTTAATATATATGTTATATAAATTAAATTAATTAAAATTAAACTAGTCATTTAGTAAATATATTACATATTAGTTAAAATAAGATGAAAAAAAAAGATGATTTTGTTCATCTTTGAAAGCCGAAAGTGGAAGAGAAGAACTCATCCATGGCTTTTGAATGTTCGGCACTTCCTTAGCAAAATTAAGGTATGGTTTGATTTCGATTTTTGATGATTTTTACGTTTTTGTGATCGTTGCTTCGTGTTCTATCAAACCCATGCTTTAATTTTAGAAATTGATGGTGATTTTGAGATATGCCATTGATGAACGCTTGAGCTTTTTGTTAGTTAACGGTGAAATATGGAAGATATGTGAAAGATTAACATATTTTGTCTTTGAATTTTTGGTGAAATTGAGTAATTAGGGCTAAATTGTGAAATTAAATTTTTGGGGACTAAAATGTGAAATAAATGAAATATGTGACTAGGGATATTCGGCCTTTGTATAGTGTGGGCATATTTTGTGTATTTTGTGTTTTATGCAATAGGGACTAAATTGCAAAAAGTGTAAATGTCAGGGGCAAATGGTAAATTGCCCATTTATGTGCTTTTGGACTAAATTGAATGTAATAATATTTAAACTAGCTCATTTTGAATATGTCTAGATCAAGAACCAAAGAAATCATAGTTAGATCGGGGAAAAGCCAAAGTCGTCAACTAACTGTCCGGTTTCAATTTTTCACTGTCCGAAGTAAGTCTATTAGCTATTTATTTTATTAAATCAATTTATATGTATGAATATCAATTGTATTTATGTTGAGTTAAAATTAAAAGTATATAAATCGAATGGAAAGTATGAAAATTATATATATGTATGTGTTAGGTTCGAATGAGTATGAATATACAAATATATATATACATCAATGTCCTTGTAAATAATTTAGGTATGGAACCATATAGGTATGTGATGTATTCGAACATAGGTATGTATATGTGTGAATAAAGTTTGAATTTAGTTAATGTTGTTTGTTATATATGTTTACATGATGTTCGAATAGATATATAAAGATATATATATATATATATATATATGTGTATCAAATATTTGTATAAGTTGGATTGAATAAGTATGTATATATATGAATAAATACTTATATTGAGTATAAGTATGCAATTATATTTATATATATGTGTTAATTTCGAATATGTATGTGTATAATGTATAAAGGTACAAGTTCTTGTTTGAAAATAAGTATAGAATTATATATAAATAAGGTCTTGTTTTGAAATTAAGTATGAATTTATTTATGTATATTATAAATTGAATATGTATATATATACTGACAGTATAATTTCTTGTGTCAAAGTTAGGTTTGGAATTATATATGTACATATGAAGTCGAATGTATATGTATAAGATTTGCATTGAATCAAACGTATGAAATTGTTTGCTTAGTTTATTTAATATGTTCGAGTGTTAAATGTATATTATTTAAGTATAATATAAGTTGAATATTATGATAGTAATATTAGAAATCTATAGTATAAAGTTATATATATGTATTCGATTGAATCATTGAATTAGTAAGTTGGAATTGATGATCGAGCTTATTATATATTCATGTGTATCAAAGAATATGAGTTATGAATTTTAAGCTGAATCTTTATGCAGGGATTTTGTATGCATATATAGCTCGAAAATGAATTATATCTTATGTGAATTGAGTGTTCAGGCTCAGTACCTAGCAGGCTTAATGCCGGTGAAATAAATTTAGACTTTACGTCTAGCAGGCTTAATTTCGGTGAAATAAATTCAGACTTTACGTCTAGCAGGCTTAATGCCGGTGAAGTAAATTCAGACTATAAGTCTAGCAGGCTTAAAGCCGGTGTACTGAATCAAGTTTTAAACCTAGCAGGCTTAAAGCTTGTCTTGAATCGAGTTTTAAACCTAGCGGGCTAAGTCTTAGTGAATCATTAGCTTATGTGCGTACATGCACTTGATATGTCTATGATTTTAATTATAGGAAATTGATGAAACATAATTATTCATTTTTTACATGTTTGATGAGTATACACATACATCTGGGATTTGCATTGGTTAAATATAAATGTATGCATTCGGTATATGCATTTAATAAAGGCATATGTACATTAGGTATATGCGATTGTTGAATTTACAAATGCATATGGTGATATGCGGTTGTTAAATATACATACATTGAGCCAATGTGTTTGATAATTATCTATGTATGAAATTGAGAGTTAAATATAAATGTATTCATCTATAAGTATCTGAAGAATAAGTAGATATATATATTCGATTAAATGTATTAGCTATGCGTTCGGGTATAATTTTAATGAGCACATATGTATACAAACGGATTGAAATGTGTTTGGTATATATGCACATGATTGATTATATGCACATATGAGCATTTGGTTGTATGCATGGGACAAATATATATATTGATGAAATCGGCTATTTATGTTAAAGTGTATATACATTTGGTTTTAAATGTGGATAATTATGTATACATCTGTCTAGGAATTTGTTAACATATATGGTGTTTGCAAATCCACTAAGTGTACCTGGAAATTTTATAATTATTTATATATTTTTGTCATGCTATAGACTTTCTAAGTTATAAAAACTTATTTTGTTTGTTTATGTCTTTCCGTTTTATAGACTTAAAGATCAAGCTTCAAGCTCGGGGATCGTCAGCAAGATCATCACTCTATCTATTGTCTCGGTATTAAAATGTTTAAATTCTAACTATGGCATGTACAGACTAGATAAATATTTTGAAGGTCGTAATTTGTTATATTGTATATGAATTTAATAGCCATACGAAAATGATTTATTTCCTTATGGTTTTGCTAGTTTGTAATGTCTTTGTTTTGTTTTAAATGGTCAAAAGAGAAGCTTAAAATTGTGCATGTTTAATATTAGACCTAGCTTATCATATGTAACTGTTATAATTATTGAACTTTAATGAATGTCTGTTCTGAGTTGTATTTTGATTAACCCTAATTTGGCGACGGATACGGGTTAGGGGTGTTACAAATTTTGTCATTTGAGTGACCGATTAAAGAAAATTACTTAATCGTGTAAAATGAAAATTTAGGGGTTAAATTTAAAAGTGCCTAATTGTTGTTGCCTTTATCAAGTGGAGGATTTATGATGCAATAAGGCCAATATATAGTTAGTGGGTGGCAAAGGACAAGTATAACCTTATATATGTGTGTGTTTATTTATTTATATAAAGGTTAATTAGGTAAATTAATTATTAAAGTTAATATATGTTAAATATAACAAAAATTAAGCCATATTCATCATCTTTTGACCGAAACTAAGAAAGAAATAGAAAGGCTTTAAGCTTTGGTATTTTCGGCACATGCAAAGCTTGATTAAGGTATGGATTTTGTTCGGTTTTTGATTATTTTTACATTTTTGAGATCGTTGCTTCGAATACTTCAAAACCCATGTCTTAATTTTGTGAATTGATGATGATTTTGAAATGTGTCATTGATGAATGTTTGAGTTTTATGATGTTATTTGATGAAAAATGAAATATATGTGTTAGATTAACATGTTTTGTTTTTGAATTTTGATGAATTTGAGTAATTAGGGCTAAATTGTGAAAATAAATTTTTGAGGGACTCAAATGAGAAATAAATGAAATGTGTGGGCTGGTATGAAGACTATGAATATTCAGCCCTAGCATGATGTGTGCAAATTTTTTGTATTTTATGTTTTATGCAATAGGGACTAAATTGCAAAAAGTGTAAAATGTCTGGGGCAAAACGGTAATTTTCCCATTTATGTGTTTTTGGATAAAATTGAATGATTTGATTAATGAAAGGGTTAAATTTGAATATGTTTATATCGAGAACCGAAGAAAACAGAATTAGATCTGGGGAAGTCGAAAGTAGTTGTTTAGTCGATTTCGTCCGTCGATATCTGAGGTAAGTTTATAAGCATATAAATACTGTTAAATTTAATTATATATATGGATTACATGAAAAATGAAATTTTATGCAATTTAATTGGTGTTGGCCGAATATAAATTGAGCAAGAGAGACGTATTTTGAGTTTGATTTGATCAGGTTTCAGTATCCGAAAGCCCGTACGAACCCTAGGAATAGATAGGATACTTATGTCATCACATAGGATTTTCGAAATGTGTTTTCGTGTAAGACCACGTCTGGGACGTTGGCATCAACTTGTGTTTACGTATAAGACCCTGTCTGGGACAGTGGCGTCGATTTGTGATCACATGTAAGACCACGTCTGGGACGTTGGCATTGTATGAGCATTTCGATTATCCGCGTATCCTTTTTAATTCTGAACAGTTCAACGAGCAATGTTAGGTGTGAGACCGAATGTGAAAATGAAATAAAAGTTTCAGGTATGTATTTATACCATGCTATGAAATTTAGGTAAGTATGTTTGTATTACCAAGTGACTTGGCTTATTGAAGTAATTGTGATATAAGAAGATTTGGCTTATTATTATAGTTGTAACTTATGAAATGATGAATAAACATGTATATGAGTATTTAGGCATCTAACTTATTAAAGCTAAATGCTTAGTTATAGTTGATTTAGCTGGCTTGGCAAATTGGTTTGAAATTAATGTTAATATGAATAATGTTTGCTTATGACTTACTAAGCTGCGAAAGTTTACTGTGTATATTTATTCTTCGCTTTATAGATTTTAGAAGTGGTTACGAGCTTGGGGATCATCAGCAAGACTTATCACGCTATCGACAGTTTCTTTTGGTACTTTACTAAGTTGATTTTGAATATATGGCATGTATAGCATAGTTGGAATATTGATTTTGGATCAAGTACTCGTAAATGTAAATAATAGTCATGCGAAAATGGCTTATCTTCTTTTAATCGAGTTTGGTGTCTATGCATATGGTTTTAATAGTTATTAAAATGGAGTTTATATTTATGCCTATTTGATTATGGTATAATTTTGTGATAGGTAAGTAAGTGTGATGTTTATAACTTGGACATATTGATTTCGGTTGAGTAATTAGTATATGTATATTTTTATATATTGGTTGATGTTAAGTGAAATGTATGTGTGGATAGGTATTAGAAAAATATGTCTTACTTGTGTGGTAATATTTGGTTTTGGTATTATATAGGTTCGGTTATGGTAAATAGGTATAAAGTTATGTTAGGTCCTTAAATCTTTGATAAATTAGTTTGAATTAATATTGTTAGTTATGTTTATTCGGCTATGGTGTAAGCTTGTAATAGACAATTAAATGTGATGCAAATGGATTTGGTTTTGTGTTTTGTCCATGAAATTTGTTATAGGATCGAATGTGAATGGATCATGGATCAAATGTTTTTAAGTTGAATGTGTATTGGTTTGCTTATAATTTTGATTATTTAAAATCACGAACTTATAAATAGCCCTATGAAAACAACCTATCTTTTTTTTCATGCTTGTGTTCGGTTTGTTAATTAAGATATTGATATGAGGTAATTCGGTATCTGGGAATATAGTAATTATTAATGGAGTATAATTGAACATGTTTGATTCGATGATGTATGTGACTATGGGATTTGGATTGGTGCTTATATTATATTAATGAGCATGTATTATATCTTAATAGATAAAATGGTATAATTGGCTAAAGCTTGAAATTTTTTTAATGACATATATATATATATATATGAAGACACAAATATTCTATGGATCGAGAGTTTATAATAATCGTATATGCAATAATTAACTTTATAATAATTTTGAATTATGGGTTTACTGGTTAATGGTATATATATATACATAAATATGTGTACGAGTTAGTAAATAATTAAAGTGTATATCTTTGGTTCTTTGAAATGTTCAATATAGTATATGTTTTTTTTTAGTCATTTGGTTTTAGGTTATGATTAGTTTTAAAATGTTAACAGTAAGTATATTTTAAGTATAAAAGTTGTTAGTAAATTATTATTATAGGTTGGAATAAGTATAGTGTATTTTGATTTAGTTGTAATGGCAAAACGTGGGTTAGTATATGTAATTGGATTAATTATTAAGCATGTAAATTTGGTATAATTTATTTGTTTCATTTTGTATATCTAAATATTTATGTATATACAGTACATTATTTGATTTGGTAAAAAAAAAAAAACACTTGTAATAGGCGTTATGCCCGGTAATGCCTCGTAACCCCAATCATGCGACGGACACGGGTTAGGAGTGTTACAACTATAGGATATGTAGAAATATCGATCACATGCACTGAAGTTCCCCTCATCTTCGCACGGATGTGTGGATGTCACTCTGCACTGAAGTGCCATTAACACTTATAACGTAGTACCGATTTCACTTGTACCGTAATGCCACTATCACTTGCGCGCATAGAAATTTTGCTAATTGTATGCCATTTATATCCTAATAGTTCACATTTTGTCTACAAAGGCATTTGAGCTATACAGCTTTATTGCACTTTCTCAACAATTAACACAATTCAAACTTTACTAGTTTTACAATTTAGTCCTTATTTGAATTGAATTAACGATCATCAAATTACACTTTGACATTTATTTATTAACACTCAACATTTCACTTAAATACCTAGTACCAATAGCTACTTCACCTATCTAACTTTTACACTCTTTACAATTTAGTCATTTTCATCAAACTCACTACATGTACTCCTTCCAATTCATAACAAAATACAATTTCATATTCAAATAATTCCATAAAATCAAATCATCATTTTCATATGTAAATAAATCTCAAATAAAATGCTAAACCAATTTGTAAAATTTTCTACTTAGGGTTTGATTAAATGAGAAATTCTTGATATACTTACTATAAAATGCTTGAATAAATATTTTCTTCCTTCTTTACTCCTTTTCCTTTATCCCTAATTTGTTCTTCACTTCTCTTCTCTTTCTCTTCATTAACAAAATAAACATACACAACATTTACATATTAATACAATATTTTCATATCACTTCCATGCCTTAAAATTTCTCTAATTCCCTAACTCTTTTCTCTCTCTCTCCTCAAGTATATATTCTAGATAGCTCCACATAAAGCTTAGTTACCATGAAGTTATTCTTGTGATTTCACTAAGGATTTATAGAGGAACATTGGAGTTTTGAGTTTGAGATGATGAAAAATGGTGGAAAAAGGACTAAAATGGAAGAGAAGAAACGTTTGCTAATGTTGGGAGGGTGAGAAGATGGAAAGATGAGGAGTGAATTTCTTTTTCTTTCTTTCTTTCTTTCTTTTACACCTTAGGGCTAATAAGAAACTTGGGTAAAAAAATTATGTATGCTTCAAATATAGGTATTCTAAAACCCAAGTTGAGTTCAGTTTCAAAATTATAATATACCATATTATAATGCTAAAAATCTGTATTTAAAGTTTTAATAAAAATGTAAATTTATATAAATACTAATATTAAATAAATATGATATATTTTAATATATATATATGATTAAGCTTAAATAAATTTGAGTCAATCATTTACAAATATAGTTTCGATGGAATCAACTTGGACAATTACGAGTATATCATACAATATAAACCCAATACAACTCAACCCATAAATTCCACTAAAACTCCAGGACTAATTTAAAATCCAAATTTTGTTCAAATGAAAGGGAAAAGAAGAAAGAGAATTGTTAACCTTTTTGTCAATTTAAATTAGACAAATTACTTCTTTAAAAAACAAAATGTTAACTAAAACATTATTTTTGTAACAATGTTGACATGACAAATCACGTAACAATTCACGTGTAAACATGATACCATTTATCTTATATTCCATATCAATAAATAATTTAAAAACTAAATTTGATATCAGATATCATGCCTCGTTTAAATGTCCATCTTCGAACATATTTATTGAGTTGTGTTTTGAAAGACGTTCCTAAAAATGTGGAGATGAGACCTAAACACAACACAACAAAGTTAGCAACTCAGCAGCAAGACTTTTATTCACAATTGGGTTCAAATAATTATATAATTAGAAGAAATGGGCATTATTAATTTCCTCCACCAACACAACAAAACAATCACGAGGCATTGAATCTGCAGGGGGTTAGAATTCAAACAGCCGCAATTCTATCATCCCTTCTTTTCTCTTTGGAGAAAACCATGCTACCACTTTTCCAGATCGTAGAAGCCTGAAGGAATAGCTGGGGCTGTATATGAGATCCTCAATGTGAGGGCCTCCTTTCCCCAATTTCCGATCCAGCAACAACTTCGAATCTATTCGACACACAATTGGCCCTGCAACCTGTTGTTGGAAGATCAAATTTAGCCTCGGAAATGATAGTGAACTGTCTGCACTAAACCAACAGCTCTTCACAACTCTTTTGGCAATCGATGGAAGCGAGCATATGTCCAAACGAGCATCCACTCGGGTTAGGTCACCGTATAACTTCCAGAACTGGCCGTGCTGAAATGTGTAGCAAACCGAGCTGAATAAATCCATGTTCAAAGGACTTTCCTTTTTGTTGGTCGTGGGACCGTTACCCCCTTTCTGTGATTCACCAGCACTTGCGGAGTCTTTTCCGAACCAGGCTGCAAATGAGCCTCCAGGAAGAAACAAACAAGAGATTGAAAAAGAGACCTCCAAAACAAAGCAAAAGCAGCAAACATATGAAAATTTCAGGTCAAATATGGATGTAGCCTTTCCTTTTCGAAATGTGTATTTTTAGTACTAGGTCAACTTCTTTTTTCTTTAATTCTGCCAAATAATCTGACATGGATTATTTTTTAATAAACATTTGATGAGATGACACAAATCTTGACCTTTTTGTACAATTGAACAAATTTGCACTTCAAAAAATACAAAAAAAAAAAAAAGTTGAAAAAAGACTATTTGTCCAATTGTGAAAACAAAATGCCATGGTGTAGCATTACACCATGGCATGTTTAAAAAAAAAAAAACTTATTCAAACTATTTGACTGAATTAACAGGAAAAAGTTGGTTTTAGGACTAAAAATAGACATTTCAAAAAGTAGAGCCACAATTATACCTGCCAAAAATGCATAGTATATAGACCTTCTATACATTTGACCTGACACTATTGCTAACCCTTCCCACAAGCAAGCAAAAACGGAAGGAATAGCAATTCCTTCAAGGCTCTGGTCCGACAGCATTAAGCTTAACAAGAACTGCAGTAATGGAAGGCACCATAAAAACCAATCTTATACCATGAAATGCAAAAAGTTCACAAGGTTAACATAGGGAGAAATCAGGGAAATGCCGAGAGTGGCAAACAAAGTAAACCATACCTATGATTCCGGATATTGTTGCATGAGGTTCTTTAAGATGGGTATCATATGATGGTTGCCAAAAAGAACCATCGTCTGTCTTTACGATGAGATCCTCTTTTGTCTCCTTTCGCCTCCAAAAATCCTTTTTCTTCTCGTAAGAGAATGCAACCTTTGCACATAGTCCTGGCATTAAAGCAGAGGGTGCCTCGCTATCTAATGCATTGAAAGAATGGGGGAGCCACTATTTTTGTGTATGCAAAAACGATATAACAACCCTGAATCAGAAGGAAGAGAAGACATGTCTAACGATATTGATTCTGGAACCTCCCAATATCTTCCTTTATGGTCCATAAAAAGCTCAGGCCATGCATGATCCAGTGTGATATCATGATCAGGAAGCTGTAAATACACAACAATGGTTCAACAACATAGTTTTAAAACCTCTCGTTCATGATCATGGAACCAAAAAGACCAGCATTATTGTTTACGCATTTTTGGTGATGGACCAAGCTGAGAAATGTTCTTTGAAGAAGATGAAATGGGGTTTTCGGGTTCCTGCAAGAAGAATGTGAGCTTGGAGGGCGTTAGAGGTTATGCTCTGAAACGCTCTCCGATGCTTAAGTTAGCATAATTTTGTCGTGAGGAAAGCAAGAAGCTTGAGCTAATAAAGAAGCTGAAGGAGGGAGCTCCCTTGGAGGCGGAAAATACATTATACATGTGTATTTATGCTTGGTCTAAAGGCTGCCTTATTATTGGTTTGTAGAGTTTTCCAATGGCTAGCTTTGAGGCTATTATTATGCTTAACAACTAGTATCATTAATATTTGGCATTAGGATTTAACTGCAAATATAAACTTGATCTAATACACTCATAAATATGTTTGAGTCATTTCTTCTTCCCACAGCATGTGCAACTTTTGTTTTGCTTGTTCAATCTAGAAAAATTCGTTAGTGCCATCAATTTCAAATGAGTCATTGTTCACAATCATGGATTTCAACAATTTATACAAAGCTTCCCTTATTGCACTTTGTGATATGCTTTTGATCATTGGATGCAGCAGCAATGACTGAACTTCCCATTGACAAATAGACCAGCAATGTTTTTTACGGCTTTCTTCTAATGCTATATCATCGTTCTTCCCTCGTTTTTGAATAAGATTGTCATTACAAATCCTCATGTGTAACACCAGCTCCAATAAACCTCTAAAGGTCACCTAGAGTTTTGTTAGATCAAAATTGATGTGAACATAAACAACAACTGCCACAACTTCCCCAATATCATATAAAACCTTGCGTATTTTCCTTGATTCACCATGAGCCATTGAAACAACTTCAACAAATTCCTTAATCTTTTGTTTGAGTCCAAGAGTTTTGTGTCGGACAAACTAGAAAGGATGGTGTTTGACAATGATGCGAGCAAGTTTTTTGATCGAAATCAAGCTTGGGGTAAGCCAAGAAAAAGATGACTAGTATTCGTCGGCAGCCAAGAAAAAGATGACTAGTATTCGTCGGCAACACCACTCTAGATCTAATGTTGTCTAACCATGTTTTCCTGGCTTGAACTCAAGCAACTTTTGTTGATCCAAACAACAGACATAAGCATTGAGAAACTTGCTCGACTTCATCAAACTTCGCCTTTTTCATTCATTCCACACAATGATATTGGTCTCAAACAAAAGGTTAAGGAATTTGCTGAGATTGTTAGTCAATAAGATGATCCAGCAGCTCATGGTGGAACAGTGAGAGCACCCAAGGTTTTACTTAACATTGTCCAATATGTAATAACTGTTTTTTATGTTGACATCAACTTATCTAGCAAAACTCTGGTTTAGTGTTAGACAATTATTGTAACTAATGGTTACACATAAAGATTTGCAACAACCACCTCAACTGATTTTGTTGTTCAAGATATGTCAAAAGCAAGGAAAGAACGTTAACATAAAGCATTGAAAGAAAGACAAAAAACATTGCTAGTGTATATGTCAATGGTAAGTCCGTTGCTTCTGACTCCTCTGATCAGAAGGATATAAAAACTTAATGCAGTAAGAGGTGTTTTGCATAAGTTGTCATAACCAATGACTGTTGACAATGATTCATTTGGAATCGATGGGATTTGTGAATCTTTTGATATTGAAGAAAAAGAAAAGCAAAAGTTGCACAAGAAGAAAAATGGCCCAAGCCTATCTATGAGCTTGAGAAAGAACTCGCATGAAAAGAATTATATGTACAGTTCAAATCTAATCGAAGTGTTATGCCAAATATTAAATATGCTAACTGTCAAGCACAATAATAGTCTCTACTATAAAGGCAGCCAAACTTGGTACAGTGTTAGGCCAAGTGTTGGCCCAGTATAAGCTCCAGTGCACCCTTAACTCACGTTTGTCTTTCAGGAACTCAAGTGCATTCGAGCCCATTTCATCTTCCTTGAAGGACATCTCTCATTCTGATCGATCACCAAAAATTGCGTAAACAACTATGAGACAAAAGACTTTAAAACACAGCAATGTCTTAAAGTCATGCTTCTAAATCAGAGGTAGTCTTGAAATTTCAATTGGCCGGCCTTCTTACTTGAGGTTTTGAATAGGAAAAACTAGACTTGGGATTGGCTGAGCTCACGTCTAGGCACTAACAACTGCTTAAATACTTGCTCATCATACTAGCTCTATTACACTTTGAATTCACCTATGCAAAATCACTCTACACATAGAAAATAATACTAATAACACCTTATTATCCATGTGGTAGACATAGAACAATAGAAGTGTAGCAACTACAACTAGTTATAAAGATGAACCATGGAAAGATAGAAGTGTGGAAGATGTGAAAAGGGAGCATAAAACATGAATGGGAATGAAATACGTGCCTGGTGATAAAGCTTGAACTTGTTCCAATAGCCTTTCTTTTCGCCCTGCAGTTCAGTGCTCCACATTAAGAAGGAGGCAAAGAAAGCTGTGTGGCTAAGGCAATTGAATACAGTGACTTGTCAAGGAAATGATTGGCTGCATCTCTAAAAACAGAGAGCTCCAACTCGTCAGCACTCTGAAGCTCTGTTTTAACAGCAGAAATCAGTTTTTTGGGCCTAAACTGACCAATTAATCCAAGCCACCTATATGGGAAAGAAAGAAGAAGAAAAATAAAACCCACTTTTTGAGGCATTCATCTCATAGCATTGGAGAAATGAAGTGAAAAACTTTATGCAACTCGATCAATTTTCAAAGCTAAACCTTGTTTTACAGTTCACGATTTAATAAAGTTTCTACATTTTCAAATAGAAGAAAAGTCCAAGAGAGAGAAAGTGGGATTGTGGAAATACCAGTTAGAAGCGGAGGGTCAGAGCAAGAGAGTCTGAAGAGAGAAGGATCCCAAGTCTTTGCGGAAGGAGGAGACAAAGAAGGAATGATGCCCAGAGGGAAACCATTTCTGAGAAGAGAAAGCTGCTGAATTCTAAGGGTTTTGCTGGCTCGAGCTCCATCAAGAGGAAAGGGCTCCCCGGGAACTGACTTTGCGGAGCCTTCCAAAATCTGAGGTGTAGATATGGTCTGATCCCAAAACGCAGAGCCCATTGCCGAGTCCAAGTTCGCCATTTTTGGCAAACACTTTTGCCCCTGACCCCTTGTAAGTAGTAGCTGGGTTTTTAGCCTTTTACGTTAGGGTTATTTGGATGCATGTGTGCAACATTCTAACTTCTGAGATGGTGAGAGAAAAGGGTTTTCACTTTTCAGTTTCGGTTCTTTTGCTTTTGGCATGGGGTGGGAGAGGGTTGTGTTTTCAAGGTGAGGGTCGGGATTAAGGATTTTTTTCCTTTGGGTGGTGCCATTGGTCAAGCTTGCAACTGGAATCTAAATTTACTTGGTTAGCTATGAAATTGTATGCAGATTTTTTGGTACAAGTATACAGTTTTAAGTTCTTAAGATATACTTCTTGTTGGGACAAATGAGTTTTTCACTTACATTTATTAGATATTTAAAGAGTATTTGCAATTATAATTGTAATTATTACTTTAAAAAATCTACCTTTTTTTCAATTTATTAAGGGAAAAAGTATTATAAAGACTTTATATATATATAGATAAAGAAGCTAAATACATTTAGTCATAACAAAAATTGACACCAACACTATCTTGTAGAACCTTCATCACGATCATCTTTAGGAAACATCATAAATTCTCAAATCAATAGGAACATTTCTTCCTAATGTTGCCATTGAATCTGCAGCCATATTTGCTGTGCGTGGAATAAACATTACATTCACATGCCAATCCCTTGCTAACAGCTTTTTGACGATTCGTGCTAGACTCCCTTCTGTCTCCTTTGTCTGACCATTAAGCATATTGACCACAATTAAACAATCACTTTCCACCAATAACTGCTTTACACCTCTTTTTCAAACTATATCTAATCCGTCCATGATTACCTATAATTTCGCATCAAGTACAGGACAAATGCGAATTGTAACCAATAATCCATATACCTTGATGGTCCCGAAACAAACCCCCAGCAGAGGCTCGACTAGTAATCAAGTGCCTTGATCCATTCGTATTCTATTTGCACCAGTCGCTAGGTGGCGATTGCCAACAAATAAAATACATTGCCAGATCATTATGCTGATTTCTCCTACTGTTCGCCAACATGATTGATTTCGCAAAGGCAATAGTTCCAGCAACCTCAATCTCACCAAATTCTCCATTGAAGAGCGAGTTATTTTGTCATTTCCATATTCTCTAGGTTATAATCCCAAATAAAATTAAAGTAAAATTATATTTTGTTTTCTCTTAAAAACAAATAAATAAATTTTTATTAGTTAAATCAATTTCTGTAAATAAATTTTAAAAATTGACATAATTGATAATGTTCTTCATACTGTTGTACAAAAATTAATCTTAAACAATAAAAATAAATGAAAATTTTAACAACTTTTTCGTAATGTTTTGATGGGGCAAATGTTATGCACCTATGATTATTAAGGTAAGATTTGAAAGGGCAATAATCTTGCGAAATGACCACTACTAAACTTTTGTTGCTAATTTGACTTTATAGTATATATACTCAAAGCCTAATGCCCTAAACCAACATTCTAAAGATATTAATATTCTTCCTTGTAAATTATAATACTAAGTTATTGACATTACTAATATCTTCAACATTTGGTTAAAAATTCTTCTTCCACCCCCACCCCCCCACCCCAGTTTCCTTCTAATGGTGCGTGGGGAAGCAACAATGAACTGAAGTCTGAAAGGCCAATTCTCTCTGCTTTGTTGTTCAATAACAAATGAACAGTGGCTAAAGCCTGCTAATTTGTATATTTAAGTAGCTTCTGCAACAACAAAATGATTTACTTACTGAATCCAGAAATCCAGTGCTTGAAAGAAGCAAGTTTTACTCCCTTTACGGTCTTCAAAAAGGTTAAAACGAAACAAGAAGCATTAGCAAAGGGCAGAAGTTAAAAATAAACGCAAACATATATCACAACAGTAGCCAAACAAAAGAAGAATTTGAAAGGTAAGATAACATCCATGCAATACAGGATGTTTATTGCAAGTTGAAAACTCGAAACCTGTTGCTGCTTGGAGTAGAAATAAGTTCAGGTAGTACCCCCGCCAAACAGTTTCAGATCATCAGTCTTAAAATCCCATTATGAAGAGTAAAATTCATACAAAATGCCTAAAATGTCGAACAAGAACAGAGCAGAATATCATCCTTCTTTCCAAATGAAATTCAAACAAGAAAACACCCTTGCTGTTATTAACCAGCCATTGGATGGTTGTATATGTACTCGATAGCAAGATTGCATGAGTCGATTTTGTCAGCTTCCTTATCTGGAATTTCCAGCTTGAACTCTTCCTCTAAAGCCATGACAATCTCCACATTGTCCAAGCTATCTAACCCTAAATCTTTCTGGAAATGAACATCAGGTGTCACCTGCATGTGATCGATAAGGACAATTCAATCCCCAATAAGTAGCAAAAAGACATTAATAAAAAATCCTAATGGAGATTAGAAAGAGCAATATGTGGAAATAAATAGGGAAGAAACTAGCATAAAGATGGAAATAAAAGACAAGGATGCTGCTAGAATATACATAGCGGCATATAAGATAAGACTGAATATCAATACCTTCTAACTTATGATATTCTACAGAAAAATGAAAACTAGACATCATTTGCCCCTTGGATATTGTTATTTGTTCTAGCATTACAATGTCAAGATATCACACAATCAACAAATGAGAGAATATTTAAAAGATCTAAGATCCATCTTAGTATGGAGTAGAACGAATGAACTCAAAGTTACGAAAATTACACTTCCCTCCTACTCTTGGTAATGAATTATGCCCTCAAATATTCACGAGCTTCCAAGATTCAAGGTTATGCGTCTTGCAATAAGAGAACTTAGTTTAAAAAAAGCCAACACCTTGCATATAAGTCCTTAATGTCTACCCTAAAAGAAGTACATTCATCTATAAAATCAGAAAACAAGTAAAATAATTGACACCTCCATTGAATAACTTATCTCAAAGTCATGCCAGCATACAAAGCAAATGATCCATCAAAATAGGTTTTGAGACCAGTCCATTGTTCTTTTAAACATGCATAACAATATAAACAACCTCAAATTTAGCACAACTCTAGGAGAGTAATTTCAATGGAATCTAGAATGCAGAATCAACTGCAATGCAAATGCAAGCTTCAGCATGCTAATACTACTACTGAAATTGCTTCCTATTGAGACAATCAACCTGAACTTTTCACTTTCACAAATGGATAACCAATAAACATAAAATGCCCACAACTTAGAATTTTACGGCTATTTTCAGTACCCACATTTAGAATTTTACGGCTATTTTCAGTACCCACATTTTTTCTAGAAACCCAGACAAAGACACCAGATCAACCAATCAAAAGGGTACCTAATCGATCCCAAATATTCGATTAAGGGAAATAAAATTAAATCCGATTCGCAAACTATAAATCGGGTGAAATATCAAGTAGTTCCAGAAAAGAATAACTTCAAAATCATTTCTTCCTAAGCACCCAAGCACCGAAATATAAAATCCAACAATAAATCGTGACATGGATGTGAGAAAAAGGGGTGACCTTGGAAGGATCGACTTTGGGGAAGCTTTTGACAACGTCGAGGACTCTGTCGATTACTTCTTCTTTAGTAAGGTGATCGTCGTGCGATGAGAATAGCCGGAGGAGACTCCATTGCGACGGAGCTCTTGAAGCAGTTGGCTTTAGGGTTTGAACAGGCAACCGAATGTGGCGAAGTACAGCGGCTCTGAATGCCATTCCTATTTCCTACTACTGTTGGGCAAACTAAACGGTGAATTTAGCCATTTAGAATTTAAGGCTAGTAAAAGTAAGGCAACGAGGGCGATCATGCGCTTTGCACGTGCTTATTGTACCCGTCATAGTTGTATATGGTGAGTTAAACTCTCCAGCGACCAACTCAACGATTCTATTTGGTAATCAAGCGGGTGAGTGTTTTACTACACACCGTTTAACCAAACACTTCAAATTCCAACTTTATGGATATCTAAAATTCGAAATCTTTCTAAAATTAAAATATTTAAAATTTTATAATAATTATAAAATAAAAAACTGCTATTATCTTTTTAGTTAATCACTTTTAATTTTCTTCAAATAAAAATAAATATTAAATTTTACTCTTTCAAATTTCAATAAACACATATAATAAAGCTTTCCTTAGATGGATGCTGTGTTTACCTTCGCTGAAATTAAAAACAACGGTGATGGCAATGAGATTAAATTCGGAAATGAGGCATGTGTGTTTGGATAAAACATACTTATAGGGATAAGAAAACAAATAACTATTAACGACATTACATTACAAATGATATCAATAGAAAATTTAAATTATTAAAATATATGATTTCTTAATTTATTCAATAAAATAATATATATATCACAATATTTTTATAAATATTTTAATTGTTAAATTCAGCTATTAGTCCTAATATTTTGCAGTAGTTATGGATTTAATTTGTGTATTTTGATTTGGTCTTTTTAGTCCCTATACTTTCCAAAATTTAAAATTTTAGTCCTCACCAAACGATAACTATGAAATTAATTAAGTTAAGCTTTGTTATTTCCAAAATTTGATCGTCAAACATATTATCATATGTGTAATGCAATATTAGCTTGTTATTTCAACATATTATTTACTAAAAACCAACTAATGGGTTAATCGCTATCATTTATGTCAATGCTGAAATTTTAAAATTCAAAAGTATAGAGATTTAAAATGAGTCAATTGGAGAATATTGATCAAATCTACAACTCAGAGGCGTAGTATAGAACTAATAATTGTATTTAACCAAACGAATTCAAATGTTATTATTTGGGTTAGGACTAAAATTGATCAAATCAAAATAAATAGATTAAATCCACAACTTTCGTAAAATAAGGGATTAATAGCAGAATTTACTTAACTTTAAAAATTGGTTTATAATAATTTTAAATTATTTATTATATTAAATGATAAATAGTTGTAATTGTTTTTATAGTCAATTAGTTCTTTTTATAACAATGTTAAGTATTAGTCAACTAAGTTTAGTTTGTATAGGATCGGCATTGTTGTTAATGTAAAATGACGTCGCTAAAATTTTTAAAAATATTTTTAAACCTAAATTGTTATCGACAAATACATATTTTAAATATTTTTGCAGTAAATTTGAGCTTATATTTATGTCCAAACTACTAAAAGATTGATTGAAGAACCCGATTGATACAATTTTTAATACTTTGATGATTCAATTACTGAAGACTAATTCAAAATTTATCACATAATTTAAACATGTCAAAGGTATCATTCTCCATTGCATTTCGGGATTCAAAAGTGCTTTTCTATCTCAGAAGTAACGAAGAACACCTGATTATTTGAACAAATGTAGAAAAATGTTTTTCTATAGAAACACAAAAGTTGGGGTTGATTTTTGCATTTGGAAGTGAAAATTATTAAAATACTTTTATTTATATTATATATTACCATTAGTCACTAAACTACGAGTGAGTTTTCGTTTTGGACACTTAGCTAAAAAAATTACAATTTGGTCATTGAACTATTTGAAAGTTTTCATTTAAGTCACTAAACTATTCAAAAGTTTTTATTTAAGTCACTAAGATGTTCAGCTTTTTTTTTTAAGTTTCGCTAGTGAGTTTCAGGTGACAATTCGACGACCGGTACAGTGGATCAATACCCATTGATGAGTAGAAGAACATATCTTAGATCCAAGTCGATCTATCGGTCAGTGTTGGAGATTGGAAAACAAACTGTTTGAATTTTGGTCTACAAATTAGTGATGTCCAAAGTTATTTCATGAAAAAAAATTGAACTGTAGAAGAAAAGTGGAAAGAGATTGGCGTAGACAGTGCGAACAGAAAAAACCATATAGCATCAATTTTTACAACCCAATGACTTAAATTAAAACTTTTGAATAATTCAATGACCAAATTGTAATTTTTTTTGTTAATTAACCAAAATGAAAATTTACTCATAATTTAGTGATCAATGGTATAGTTTACCCTATAAAAAATTATATTAATTTGTATTTTATGTAGCATTATATGAAATTATTTAAGGGTAAACTAAAAAAAAGTCACTTTTGTTTATCTCAGATTACGTTTTAGTCACTTATGTTTGAAATGTTAGTTTTAGTCATTTACGCTATCGTTATGTTACAAAGTGGTCACTTTATCGTTAAACTCCATTACATCCCTAATGATAGTCTTACGTGGCAGCCCAAATGGGTTTTAAATGCCAACTTGGATGTCCAGTTGTTGGGATGTAAATAGGTTTTAATTTAAATAAATTTAATTTGGACTGCCACGTAAGATATCCAAGTTGGCATTTAAAACTCATTTGGACTGCCATGTAAGACCGCCATTAGGGAGGTAACGAAGCTTAACGATAGAGTGACCATTTCGTAATAAAACGGTAATGTAAGTGATTAAAACGTAATATTTCAAACATAAGTGACTAAAATATAATCTGAAGCAAACAAAAGTGATTATTTTTACAGTTTACCCATGATTTAAATATCATTTATCATTATATTAAATTATTTAAATATAATTTATTATTATATTAAAAATTTTAAAATATTTTATACATTATTAATTTTAGAAATAATTTACATTAATTACTTAAACTGTATTTAAAATTTATACTTAATATATTATCATATTAAATTACTTAAATATTATATAACTTAATTGATTTTTTATTTTCTTGTAATAAAAAAAGAGTATATTTTACCCCAAAATTTTTTTATAACAATAAAAAGACACACATACACCAAATTTTGAAAAAAGTTTGAAATTTTTGTTGGGCGAAATCCATTTTCAATTTTAAAATCGTTCTGGCTTCTCTGCCCCCCGAATATAAATACAATCTAAAAGGACAAAACTAAAATTTAAAGGAAAAAAAGAGAGAGGGGCAAGGGATCTCGATTTCAATCTCGTTCTCTCCGGCAGCACCGTCTACTTGTTTCCGGTGAGATCTCGACGTTGGATCTGATCTCGACCCGTTCCATAGCATCTCACTGAACTAGATCCGATTAACCATGGCTCCAGTTTCAGCTCTGGCCAAATACAAGCTGGTTTTCTTGGGGGATCAATCTGTTGGGAAGACCAGTATCATCACTCGCTTCATGTACGATAAATTCGATAACACCTACCAGGTATTTATTTCTTTATTTCCTTATTACATCAGTCACTTACTGCTCTTTATGTCGAAATTATTTTCTCCTCTTTATTTGATTGGGATCTTAGCTGTTTGGATCTGTTTCCTATTTGATTGTTTTAGATCCCTTTCCCTCCAATTGTAAGTTTATTTTATTCTCTATTATCTGTTAACCAGGCTACCATTGGAATTGACTTTTTATCGAAAACAATGTACCTTGAAGATCGAACAGTTCGATTGCAGCTTTGGTAAGACATGAACTGTAATTGTTTACTTTGAGCTACTTTATTTGTGAGTTTTAATCGGATTCTGCTTGTTTTTCCGTGTATGTTTCGAGTTCTCTTGCAAGGCATGCTTTGTTATGTAGTTGGTGTCATGCCTGGGCAGAGAACTCATTTCGGTCTACTAGCACTCAGCATCGAATTACTTTATTGCTAGTTGAATTTCGGACTATCTCGTTTGATTTCGGTTGCTTTGGTTAGTTGGATAGCTTCCTGCTAGATATTATAGATGTCAATATTCCTTGGAGTTGCCAGTAGTAGATGATATAGTCAGTGACACCATTTCCAGTAGTTGAATATAGGCTGTAATGATAAAACGGTTTCTCTCGCTTGTTTGTTGTTTTAATTCACTGACAAGCATGCGATAACTTTCTCAAAAGCATTTTGACAAGATTGGAATCTCTGATCCTTATTTGCATCATTGTTATTCCAGGGATACTGCTGGGCAGGAAAGATTCAGGAGTCTTATACCAAGTTATATTAGGGATTCCTCTGTGGCAGTCATTGTCTATGATGTTGCAAGTATGTTATCTTTTCACTTTACCCTCCTGCTTTGTAATGTTCATATATCATGTATTTTCTTGTTCAGTTATCACGTTTTTGCATGTTTGCATATGCAATACTGTGGCACTTGCGAAATTCAGTCTCATGAGCTTCTTGTCATGCTTTTGTTGATTGTTCATTTGCTTAATGGAAGCCAATGGATTTTACCAACTTTAGGTTTGATATTGTAGGCAGGCAGTCATTCCAAAATACTTCAAAGTGGATTGAAGAGGTGCGGACTGAACGGGGTAGTGATGTTATCATTGTGCTTGTTGGGAACAAAACGGATCTTGTGGACAAAAGGTAAATACTGATTTATTATCACGATTTGACTTTCTCGTGAATGAGGTAGAGTGTCCTGGCATTAGGTAGTGGTTGTTGTTTGAAGAAGGAACATAGTGATCCGAAGTTTTCCAATTTTACAGGCAAGTCTCAATAGAGGAAGCAGAAGCCAAGGCTCGTGATCTCCATGTTATGTTTATTGAAACTAGTGCCAAGGCTGGCTTCAATATCAAGGTAAAACATCGGTAGTCTGCTACTAATATCCATAGTAATATCATGTTGACTGTATGCTAGATCCGAATGAAATTTAGTCTAGATCCATGTTAAATACTATTGGCTGCCTTTGATTTTGCATAATGAATTGGAGTTAGACCAATCATCTAATCTCCGAAAGTTTGATCAGTCTTTTTGTCTCACATCTGCATCAACTCCCTTAGATCTGATGGATTGCATGATTTATTTAATATGCATCTTGAATCCGGCATGATCATATTACGGTTGCTGAGCAATCTACCCAGTTCCCTGTTTGACTTGCTATTTTCTTTATAATTTTCTCCATATTCCTCCATGACTGTTGTTGAGCAATCTGTTGAGTTCCCTCTTTGATCTCTTTACAGGCTTTGTTTCGGAAGATTGCAGCTGCTTTGCCTGGAATGGAAACCCTTTCTTCAACAAAGCAAGAAGACATGGTTGATGTCAATCTCAAGTCTACCAACGCTAATGCATCACAGTCGCAGCAACAGTCTGGAGGATGCGCTTGTTGATATGAACATCCTGATCTGAGCTCATCTTTTCGACATTTCTTTTACGCTTCTGAGATCCTGCAAAGTGATTGTAAAAAATCTATCCTCCCCCCTTTTTATGCTGTATTGGGCTTTTTGGATTTGGTATGTTTAAGCATATACAACTTCACAGAGATTTGTTATGGTAGTTAGGCTAGCCCTAACCTGTCCTATATGTGTAAGGTTCTTGTGATCTCAAAAAACTGGGCCAAAATTTATGGTAGTAATAGTCATCATGGTTTTGTTTTTGAAAGTTTAGTCAAATAAATAGTGGATTTGCTCTAAACCATGTAAAGAATGTTTAGCTTCACATTAAGAAATTTTCCTTGTCCATTGGGTGTCTTATTGAAAAGGGTTGCCGATGTTGAAATTAAAATTTCAAATGTCATTTTGAGTTCCGGGTTTGACAATGGTTACTATCCCTAACAGTATGGGTTAATCCAGTAACTCATGCCCGGAATCAAGCTGCTCGGAACATATTAAGGACGCATGATATGTATACTTTTATCACCAAGTTTTTTATTTTTTCTATTTAATATTAGGTAGAATGAGGTAATACGATCTGAATTCGTGTTAAATGAATATTGAGTGAGAGCTTTAATCACTATTTAAGAATTAGAAAATATTAGGCTTCTTCGGTTTTTGACAATATTCTATTTTTACTTTTTTCTATAATTATTTTCTATTTTTAAAATTCTCAAAAGACAATTTATTTTGAATAATGAAAATATGAAAACATGTTTAATACACTATTTTGTTATGGTAGAGACATGACAATGAGAAATAAAATAAAATAAAATACTATATTTATATAGATTAAAACTAGTAAGAGGTTTTGATATTTAAAATTTGCAGAGAAAAGAAATATTTATACGTTTAGGGCTAATTCATTAATTAAATTTAAAGTTAAAAAAATCTTGTTTTCAACTTTCTCAATTGTACAAAACATTTTAATGAAAATAATGTTTTATTAATTTTAAATTTTCAAAAAAAATGTCAAAATTTTTAACCAAACAAATTAAGGATCCTTAATGTTTTCTATTTTCCAAAAACAAAAACAAAATGATATTTGTTTCTTGAACCCAAAAGTAACCTTAGTGATTGGGGTTGGGTTGAAGCACATGCAGTAATTGCAGCACTTAGAATGGGTTAGGATGAAGCACATGCAGTGATTGACATTCATAATCTTTGCTAAATTAGTAATAATGATCAAGTAAACCATACAAGTAACAGCCTAAAAAGAGAAATAAGAGTAACCATGTGATACAAGTAATCAAAGCACTAAGTAACGGTTGAATAAGCAGAGCATATAAGTAAGCTAGACCTACATCCTCTCTCTCTCTCTCTCATGCCAGAATGATCTGTCTGGTGTGGTTTGGTCCCCATATTCTTAACTTCAAATGTTCATACTTTGTCATTTATCAAAAAGTATTAAATTATATTTCATTTGAAAAAGCCAAAACCAACTAGAAAATCTAAATCATCTTCTCGAAGGACTTTTCTAATTAAAGATGATTTTGATAACCATGCAAAGTTTGACCTATAACTATCTTCGCTAATTGATACACTACTCTCTTTTTGCTTAGAAATTTATATAGATGCATTAAATGCATTCACATGCATGATGTGAGTCTAGCTTTTAATTTCTAGAAGAAAAGAATGGTGAAGTGGTGTTGAGGTGAGGTCCAGGATTAAGTGTTCGGGAGGAATTGATTGATAGTATCGAAGGGCATGCCGTCGGCGATAGGGAAAACACCTCGGGAACGAGTGGTTGTAGTCGCAGTCATAAAATATTGCAAATCAAACACGACATAAGACTGGACTATATGCTAGCCAAACTTCTTCCCACTGAAAGTAACATTTGTTGATGTTTTTCTATCAGGGGAGAGACTGAGGACAAAAAAAAAAAACTAATCCGTAGTAAAGAAGGTTGTTTATTGCAAAATACAGTAATGAAAATCCGACAAAGGGTTGATTTGGATGAAAAGTGAGATTGAAGAGGTGATGAAGTTAATTACTATAGTTGTAAGATCAGTACTAAATATGTAGCGGTGAAATGAAAAAGAAAAATATATATTATATTTACATTAAGGGCGGTACATAAAAATATTTATATGTATTTGAATGATATTACAAAATTACAATATTAAAATATTATATTTTTACTCAATTGTGGTGAGATTGAAGTTAAAAGGTAGTTTAAATGTACTAAAGCAACACAGGTAAAATTTGGTGAAGGAAGCCTAAGATTTTCACATATGATTCTTTTCGATATTCGATAGTTATATTGAGTTTAAATTAATTAAATTAAAGATAAATGCGTTAAATCTTTAAATAAAATGTGAAGTTCTTCCAATAATATAGTTTTTCTTTTACAAGATTTAAACTTGAAATCTTAAAATATACCAATTTTCTTTTATAGTTTTCATGTCTGTTTATTATTCATTTGGGGGTTCAGGGCTACCCCTACAACAATGTCCAATATTCGAATATGGATTCTCCTTAGGAATGTAATGGGTTTTACCGTTGCACCCAAAACTTGTTGATAAAAGACATCAACCTTTTTGGGCATAATGACTTATATGACCCTCAAACTTTTTAAAAATAAAAAGGATTCATTTTAGCCCTTCATTTAATTTTTTTTTCATATTTTAAGTTTTAAACTTGTGTTATTTATTAGATCACCCCAACAAGGATGAAAAAGTTAACGTTTATTAACTTTGTTGACGTGGCATAATCCACATTTATGCCACATTAGTTTTATAATTTTAATACTTTTAATGATATATATATTTTTAAAATGATTCTTATAATTTTGTGAATTTTTAAATTTTTAAAAGTTAATCAATTGGCAACGTGGTTAATATTTTTCTATCCATTTTGAGGTGATTTGATAAATAATGCAAATTTAAAACTAAAAGATGAAAAATTTAAATGAAAGGCTAAAATAAATTTAAAAAAATAAAATTAGAGGGCTAATAGCTATTTTTCATTATTTGACCCAAGAGATGTTGATAGATTTTGAGACCTATTACCTTGAATGTTGTATAACTTTATATATAATATTTACCTTTTACCCATAAATTCTCCCTAAATTACTCAATAATAATAAGAGTAAACTACAAAATAGTAATTTTGTTTGCCCTGAATACATTTTAGGCATTTATGTTTGAAATGTTACGTTTTAGTTGTTTACATTATTGTTTTGTAACAAATTGATCATTTTACCGTTAAGTTACGTTATCTCCCTAACGACAATCTTATGTGGTAGTCCAAATTAAATCTATTTAATTAAAAACCTATTTTCATCATAGCAACTAAACATCCAAGTTGACATTTAAAATCCATTTGGACTTCCACGTAGGACTACCGTTAGGGAAGTAACGAAGTTTAACGGTAAAGTGACCACTTAGTAACAAAACGATAACGCAAGTGACTAAAACGTAACATTTTAAACATAAATGCGTAAAATGTAATATGAGGCAAATAAAAGTGATCATTTTTATAGTTTGCCCTAATAGTAATAACATCAACTAAACTATGGATTATTCCGTTGTGAGTAATTGAATGTGATTAAACTTGTCCAGTTCTTGTTACCAGGGGAGAAATGTCGATTTTACCCTTATTTTTTGGTTTTTTAACCAATGTTTGGTTGTTGGTTATAAAATAACCGCATTCAAATGTATAAAAGAAAGGCTGTTGCTAAGCCTTCATTAATTGAATTATGGTAAGAAAGGAAAGCTATAGAGCAAAGCCGGGTGAGAATTGTCTTTTCCATCCTATTTTTTGCATAATATCTTTTTTATTCTTTTGACCCTTAAACTTACATTTTTGTCAAAATCACCTTAAAATAAATAGAACAAATTGACATTTATTAACTTTGTTAACAATGACACATCGACATTTAATTAATTTTTAAAATTTTTAAAATTTAAAATAAATATAAAATTATTTTTAAATAATAAAAATAATTTTTTAATTTTAAAATGAATTAATTGATGATATATCATCCACATGGCAGTCTAGGCCATGTAAACAAACTTAGTAGGTGTACTATTATCTTTTATATATATATATATATCACATATTCACATAGATGTGATTTTAAATATATGCACATGCACTAAGAGGTTTAATTTTAGCTTTTGCCTCTCTATTATGTTGGAATTTATGATTTAATCCTTTAATTTGATATAATTTGATCGTTTATTTTATAATGGTTTTAGTAAGTTCAATTGATAACACTCTTAATTAATTTCGTTAAAATGATGTGAATTTTTATTGATAAGTTTCTTAAAATAAAGATAGTGTGGATAACCTTCTTACCAAAAAATCCACGTAATCACTTTAATAGCTCAAGTCAACACTATTATCAACTACTAATAACATTGCAAAAATAGAGTGATCAAATTATGTCTAATTAAAATAGAGGATGATAAGTATCAAAAAGTAACATATTTTAACCTCATTCTTAGTATATTTTTGGGTGATTATTGACATTAATTTTGAATTATATACTCCAAATAATTTGTACTCATGTTTTGATGCTTAATAGGGCACTTGGGAGTAATAGGAGTAAAAAATAGGTAGAAATTAGAACATTGGAGCATTCTAAAAGTTGAACACATGCAGCAGAGTTTCATGCACGCGTTTCTAGGGCATGTGGATTTCACAAACCATGTGTGTTAACAGTTGGAGGTGACGATTTTTAGGTTTTTTGGCACTTTGAGAACATATAAATAAGGAAATACAAGAGGAGGAAAGCAGCCGTCACAGGATAGCACAAAAATTACCCAAAAGAACACTATTGAAGTCGATTTCCAAACAATTTGCCATCAAGATTCAAGAGTCCAAGCTGATTCTAAAGGGAGCTATTATGTATTTCTTTTATTTTAGTGGTTATATTGTATTTGTGGTGTTTACTTTTGCAAGTATGAACTAATTCTTTTAATACTCAAGGGAGATGAACCCTAGGATGAATTCTATTGTTTGATTTCTAGTTTTATGCAATAAAACCTTAGTTTTTTTTGTTCTCAATTATGAATGCTTAATTGTTCTTGGGTTGATAATTCTAGAGTGTTGATCCATGTTTGATGTGCTTAAGTCTGAGGTTGAATAGACCCTTCCTGAGATTAGATCATGCATAATTGAATGGAGTTGCATGCAATCCTAAAAATATGACAATATAAATCTACCAGATTAGAGTCATATCTAATAGGGGGATCCATAGAGAAAATTAATGCAATAATAGGTTTTTTAATTAGAAAGAAATTTCAATTAATCAACCTAGAGTTAGTTGTTCTTATGCTCGAAAGAGATATTAGCATATATTAGAGGTTTCTCTGATTAAAGAACTAAAAAAGAAGTTGCATAAATTAGATTAAGAATTATAGATGAAACCTAGGTGAATTCCTTGGTTGATAAATTAGGTGCATACATTAGTTAATTTTAAATTTTAATCGATCCTTTAAATTGTTAGGTTAAGTAATAGAAAGATGATAATTACTAGTAATTATAGTTCTCGAGGGAATGATTTCTGTGCTCATCATAACTATATTATTAATTGATAGGTGCAATTGTCATAGTCAATTTATTAATTAGTTTAGTGGATATCATAGAAATGACATCTCAAAATAATTTAAGACTAAAAAAAGAAAAGTGACACATAAAATATTAGAAGAGATAACAAGCATTTACCACAACTGTTCCCTTTCATTGCACGAATTTTCACGAATCGATACGAAACTGAATAATAGGGTACCAACGAGATAGACCTAATCCCCCAACAATGCCTATCATTTTGTTATTCAGTAATTTGTCCCAAGTGTTTTGCTTCAAATGTAAACAAATTTTGGGTAAGCATTGTTGTCTAAGATTTTCATGTCCCACTTTCTATTCAATCCAACATGGATTATGATGATGATTAAACATTTTTGCTTCAAACTACTAATTAAACCCTTATTTATGGTTCACAAAACCAGACTTTGGACCAATCCCAGCACATTGTAAAGTACATATATAGTCCAAGAGCTGGCCACCTGGATTACATTTATATTTATCAATTTGTCAAGGTTTTCTTCAGACAGACTTCTTGGAAGCATCCCAAAAAAGAACAAAGTTTCTTCTGCCCTTTTCTCTACATTCAAGTGACATTAAATTTAAAATCGAGCTAAATTAGATATTTACAAAACTCGAATACAAAATCTTATATAATCAATATCTTCATATCTTGTCTTCAGGCTACAACAAGCTTATCGCATAGTAATTTAGTTAAAAAAATTATATGAATTCACATCAACCAATGAATTGGAGAGTTTTCTAGATGGAAACAAAGAAGTAGTAAAATATTAAAATTGGAGTGTGGTTATGGTACGTCCACGAAGTACATCAAGAAAATTATCATAATAATTAAATACAACTTTTGTTGAAATTTCAACTTTGAGTTTTTAATATATTAGTGTTCTGGGTTAAACTCTTACTTTTGAGTTTTTATTTTTATAATTATATAAAATATATATTTATAATAGTATTTGTTATTTTTAAATAAAAGGATTTCTTTTTCTATAAGACTCGTATTTGGTTGATTCATGATATCAATCCGATTAAGACTTTAAATATAATATTAAAATATGCCTGTGGACATCACGTATTTAATACATAAATATGTAATAAAAATAACATACAGTAAATAAAGAAATGATATTTCCGTAATTTTGTTAACTGAGTTGGTGTCCAGTTGACTCGTGACACCAACTCAGTCCCGTGGTTAAGTAGTAGTATAGATATATTATTAACAATATATACAATTGATGGAGGTAATAAAATGTTCATATTAAAATAAAAATGTATTAAAAATATCAAAATAAAGTTTTGGTTGAATGGTAATTTTGAGGTTTTTACTAACTTAATTGGCATGGGTTCAAATCTTATTTTATGCATAATTTTATTTATTTATTTAAATAAAATGACAAAAATACCATCGAATAATAGAATTTATTATAGTTAAAAAAGAATATTTTCATAATCTTTTAATTGAATTGATGCCCAATTGATTCGTGATACCAACTCCAGAGACACCAATCTCATTTGAACGTGCCGAAAATAAACCCTAAACAAAATAGATTTCAATAAAAGATTAAAACGTATGCATATATTATGACAAGATCTTAGAGTCCAAACTAACATGGCAGCTTAATTTTGACATTTGACATATTTATCCTATTCACAAATACTATATATCCATTTTTAAATTAATAGAAAAATAATATTTTAAGATTATCATAATTACATTTTACACCCTACTTTACTTAAAATACAAATACAAAGATGTGTATATATACGAGTATGTGATGAGTATATAAATTAGTAAAATAATATAAACACAATAATAAATATCAATTAAAGTAAAATATAATGACAACTTTACACATAAAATATACAATTAAAATTTAATATATATAAGAAAAGTCGGTCATCTGTTTAATTAATTTTAATTTGGCATTAATTAGGATGAAAATTCTAGAATTGATATTCAATCTCACATGGAAAACCTTTCCAAAAAATAAATGAATGTAAGATGGAAAAGGTCAAGGCAATATTAATAACCCAATCTTTCTTAACTGCTCTCTTTCCTTACAATTATTTTTTTAGACAATTTTGCCCCCCATGAATTAACTATAATAGAAACCGCCCCATGCGAATTCCAACCAAACACCAAGCCATATTATTTTATTCTATAAAAATAAAAATTCATTTTAGCCCTTGAATCAATGGCGAAATCAGAAATTCGAATTAAACTGTAATTTTACTATTTTAATAGCCTATATCTTTATAATTTTTAAAGGATTAAATCAAAACTTTATCATTTCTGGGGGGTCAAAGTGTAATTTTATCATTACTAATTTAAATTCTTATAATTTATAAATTATAAATGGACCTAAATGGAAAATTCTTCATTTTAGGGGGCCAAAGCCCCTGCTAGCCCCTTGGCATCACCACTGCCTTGAACTCGTATTATTTGTAAAATTACCCCAAAATAGATGAAAAAATTAACGTCTATTAACTTTGTTGACGTGGCATCCATGAGGTAGTTCACGTGTATATTACGTTAACAGTTAATTAAATTTTAAAAATTGTAAAAATTATAAATTTTTTTTATAATTTTATAGTTATTAAATATTTTTATTTTAATTATTTCTAAATTATTTATGAATATTTTAAATTTTTTAAAAAAATTAATTAATTGTTAAAATAACATCCATGTGGTAATCCACGTGTGGCTATGTCAACAAAGTTAACAAACATTAATTTTTCTATTCATTTTGAGTGATTTGACGAACGACACAAGTTTAACGGCTAAAAAATAAAAATAAAAATATTTTTTTATAAAATTAAAAATCCAAATAATAATAAAATTTAAATAAAATCGAACGGTTTAGGGTAACTAGAATTTAAATTAATAGTAGTTCTTTTTCAAAATTATGAGCTGAATTTAGAAATTATATAGAAAGAGCAGTTAGAATAACTTAAAATAGATGACAAATGAAGATGATGACAACAGGTTTCCATAAAGGGTGACCTATTAAAATTTCGTATATGTGTAATTTTATAATTAAATAAATAATTTATTTCTGGAAATTGAAAAGATAAACAAAATTAAGAGGATGAAAACATAATTAGAGATGGAAATGAAAAGACAATTACTTTTTTTTCCTCTATTGCTTGGTAGAGTTGAGAAATGGAAGGAAAGAAAATACAGCATTTGAAATATGTAACTAACTCTCTCTTTTCTCTTCTCTCACCATCCCAATCTAGAAGAGTTAATTTTATACATTATCTCTCTTATTTTGTTTTCTCTCACTTTTCTTTCTAACAAATTACAATCAAAATTTAGAAATTACTTATTTTTTGAAATAAATGGCTTTGTTTTTTTTTATCATAATTTGTTTATTAAATTATCGATGAAATAAATAAATATATAAAATATATTTAACTCCTGTTGATGCATCTTATAAAAAATGTCTCTTGAGTTCAACCACGTAGGCTTTGCTTAATGTTTACAAACCCAAGTGGATGGATTTATTAAACTTTAAGGTTGTCTTAAATTGTCCTACTATTACTATTAATGTTGTAAGAATCAGATTAACAGTTAAATAAGTCAAATCATCAATTTCTGGTAGATTGTTGATTTTATTTAATAAATAATAATAATAATAATAATAATGTAAACATTCGTTTTATAAATTATAACAATTACAAGTGTAAATGAATTAGGCTCAAATGAACGAAGCTTTATTCGTGTTCGTTTGTTTATTTCGAAGTTGTTAATGTTTAGTTTGTATTTGTTTAAATTTTTAGCATCATATTTATATTTGTTTAACGCTCATAAACATATACGCTTATATATTTACCAACATTAAATGAATATATTAACATTAAACCAATCAAACAAAAAAACTAAATAAACAAACCAATTAAATTAAATTAACATTTCAATAAAAATGGAAAAATAAACCGTAAAAAATGTAAAGTAAAAGAGTTTTAGATTTTATTTTTCGGACTAAGAAAGAGATAAAAGATTTATTGTGGGGTCTGCCTCGTTTTTATCGGATATGTTACAGGCACCTTAGACGAGAATCAATGAGCAACCGAAGAAGGGTCAAAACAGGCCCAACGTCGGGACAACACGATGGACGACATTGTGATGAGGCTAATGGGACGTTGTGATGTCATGACGTGTTCTCCTATTTGGCAGCTGTGTTTTAGACGTCAAGTAGACCGTCTTCCTTAGTTAGACTCTGATTATTCCAAGGATATTTTAGTATGATTAGAACTCTAATCTTAGCCTATTTAAAAGGGCTATTGTATCCCTATTTTGTTAAGCCAATCAAGATGTAGTCGTAGGTTTTTTCTTTGAGGGCGATAAGATGTAGTCGCATATGATTTTTGGTGAGAGTTTCGTGGTAATTATGGAGAGTGTTTTTATATCCCTTTTATGAGTTCCCTATGAGATTTAGGATTTTGTTTATCAGTTTGCTCTTTAGAATTTTGAGCTTTGTATTCGGGGTTTTGGGTAATGTACGTTTAATACATGTAAGTTTATTTTCTCCATATTGTACTCTTGTTTGTTTACTCATTTAGTGAAAAGTTGAAGCCTCCTTTGCCCGGGGTTTTTCCTTCTTTGAGGGTATTTCACATAAAATATTTGTGTTCGTTCTTCATTTTTATTATCTCGTTGTTTATACAAGTCGATCCCCAACACTTATGTTAATGTATGCCAACCAATGGTACAGTTTTATATTTTAATTTTAGTTCTCATTTGAAGTATTTTAGTTATACAGTCAACTGTCTATGTAATAGTATTATTTATTGCTTAGATTTTGCCTGTTATAGAGAGATGGAAGTCAGTGGCGAAGTTAGAGAGGCTGGCAAGGGCCCCTATTCTCCTAAAATAAAAAAAAAAATATATATTTCTATTTAGACCTCTTTATAATTTATAAAATTTTAAATTAATAATAGTAAAATTGTACTTTGGCTCCCAAAAAATGATAAAAAATTAATTTAATTCTTTAAAAATTATAAATATATAAGCTATTAAAATAGTAAAATTATATTTTACTATTATAAAAATATATAATTTAATTTCGCCCCAAAAAAGTTTTCGGCTTTGTCCCTAATGGTGATTATACAACTATAACAACATGTTGTTATAGAGAAATAATTGTTGTAGTCTTACCATAAAATTCATATTGTGAATTTCCATCAAATAAAGAAAGTGTGAATTATGTTAAAGGAAGAAGAAGAAGAAGAAGAAGAAAGTGAGAATCAAATCAACAAATTTAAAAGACATATAACAAGTGCATGCGTTATTGCTTTAATGCACATTTTATTTTACATTCTTTCTCATGATCAATTATAAAATTCATAAATCTAATAAATTCAATTAACCAATATGAATTATCAAATTAAATTCAAATAATCAATTTATAAGTTTATGATATACCAAATTGGTAATAGAATATTTAATTAGATAACTTAATAGTTTATTGAATTGATATTTTTAATTCCACCTATTGAAGATTGTTTTTGTAATAAAACATGATTAATAGATTTTCACATAAAATTTAATCATTCTATTGAAATAATATTTTAATTAAGATCAGTTTCATTTAATAAATAATAATTAATAGGTTTACTTATATGGAATAACTATATTTTATTTAAAAATTTAGACAATATGCCGTTATAGAAAAATAATTTAATAAAGAATGTATTTCATAGCTATAGATGTTACTCTTATAAGTGAAAAGTTGTTATAGAGATTAAATTAAAACATAAAAATCGGTTCTACTAAAACTTAAATTTTATAAAGAAATACTATTATAGCGGAGGATTATTATAGAGAGAGTTGATTGTATAATTATCATTTCACCGAACATTTTGTCAAATTGTAACCCATTGCAAGTATATAAATTTTCTTGGAAAAAGAGTCCAAAGTTAAATATAGAAACAAAAGGAATATATTATCAAAGTATTTTTCATAGGAAAATATCATTTTGAATAAATGAGTTTATATATAAATAGATAAATAAACGAGTTTATTCGTAAATATAAATAAACCGAGCATTTTAACTAAATGATTTTATAAACGAATAGATAAATAAACGAGTTTATTCATAAACATAAATGAACCAAACACACTTTTGTACAAAATCGTTCGCTTAATAGATAAACATAAATTTTTTGTTCATACTCATTTATATAGATTAATAAATAAACATTATATGAATGGTTCCCGAGTAGTTCGTTGAACGCATTTTCTACCCTAATAACAACAAAATTAAATATTTAATTCAATTTAAATCCGACTGAAATGGTTTTTTTTACTAATTTGACCGGTTTTGCATTGGTTCAGCCTTCCTCTAATTTTTGGGTATTAGCTTGGATTAATGGCAATGTTGAAAAAAAGCAAAGTGAATGGTGTTGTTGAGATAGTGCAGCCACCAGTGAAGGAAGGGCACACGTGCCCCTCACCAGTCACCACCTTCAGTTGATCATGTTGTGAATGGCCCCCAACCCCCCCACCAAAAGAGAAATGATTCATTCATCATCTTCGTCTTCATCCAACGGTATTGAACTTTAGACCAAATTCCCAAAGTCAATCCTCTTTTTTACTCTCTAATGATGCCACTTCCAAATGTTTCGTAATAATGACAGCTACTTCCATTTACCTAAAAGCCCCCCTTTATAAATATCTAACGTAAATAGATTTTATTTTTTAAAAACATTAATTTACCCAAAATCAATCCTTGTTTTTGACAATAGTGGTAATTTGTATTCGGTAAAAAATATATTTTTACTGGGAAAAGAAAAATGATCCTTTACGAATCACAGAAACAGCAGATACGCAATGGCGAAACCGTAGTTTAAATCAATTTACTTGAATTATCTTTCACTCACAATCGATGTGGTCAAATGTCAACGATTTAACGCACTCAACGGTTACGATTGACCCTGCCAAAATCAGCAAGCTTCCTGGACCGATTCGCGTGGAATCCTGCGGCGCTCGCCAGATGGGGCTTCTTCGTCGACGGTCGAGATTCTCCGCTGAACGACATGTCCGGTGGCAATCCGCCCTTCTGGTTCCAGTGCGTGTTCGGGCTCGGCCTCATGAGTGGGCTTAAGCAAAACGCTAATCCCGAAATGTTGTTCCTCGTCCCGCCCCTCGGTCTCCTCGCTGCCGTCGGTGTCATTTTCCATCGCGGCGATGCCTCCGGCGAGGCTCCAGATGGCGGTTGATCACACTCGTCTCCTGAATCCACTTCAATCGCTGGCGACATTCCCCGATCTATGATTCTACATGATCTCCGATCGCCGGGACCGAATTGCTCAAATTGATCCACGCGAGATGTCTTCGATGATTGCTGCTTTTTCCGACGAACGGGAAAGATTGCTGCGAACCATGACGGGGATGCCGATGATGTGGAAGGCTCGTCGCACGATTCCCGATGAAAATGAACCCTAGGATCGGAATTGAACTTCTCGGATCTCGACCTGAACAGATTCGAAAAAAGCGAGAACCTGTTCTTCTTTTTGAACGATCTGGTGGCTTCAAAATAGGTGGTGGATGTGGTGCTGTAAGTTGGGCCCACCTGAGGAGTGCTGTAGAACCGTTGATTGTGGATCCACGTGGCACTATTATCATCAGATTTCCGCCGACTGACATAAGGAGAAACAGACCGAGGGAAAATCAGCGGCGGAGGGTCATGTTTCCGACCATCTTCAACGGCAGCGCGCGCTAATTGAGCCTGTTGGGCTTGCGCCTGAGCCTGCACCTGAGCCGCGATGAGCTCCAGAAGACGCTCCCGGAGACAAGTGGCACACACGCCAACGCCGCTACTCAAGTCGGCAAGATGTTTCTTGCACCTCATTTAAAAGATTGGTCACAAGAAAAAACAAAAACAACCAACACCCCCTATGCTCCTCTTTCTTAAGAATTGTGTCTGTGTATTGTGATTTATGAGCAGAGATATATAAACTAGAAAAAAAGGTATTATGCACTGAAATAGTTTGAAATTTGAATGTTGTGTAAAGAGAAGAGAATAATTGCAAAAAAGAGGGTGTTTTAAAAGAGGGGCATTAGTGGGTATCGTGTTGCTGTAAAACTAAAGAGGGGATCTGATGAGGAAATCAAAGGAGAAGGTTTGTCTTCTTTCTCTGTGTAAGAAGAGAGAGAAAGACAAGAGTGCTTGATCTTGATGTTTGTTGGTGTTTATTGATTTTCATGTAAGAATACACAAAACAATAGGAGGTAGAGAGAGAGGTGGAGTTGGAGTATTTTGTTTTGTTGCGTGCTTCGGCTAATTATTTGGGTTTTACTTATAAGGTTTTTCATGTTTTTGACCCAATTACTCATAACCTTCGCCTATATAATAATCTTGTTAGGAAAAGTATAAATGGATTTTTTATTTATTTTACTTTCAAATAATAATATCAAATCATACATTTTTTTAGTAATGTCTATGTTCATTTTGAATACTTTCTTTATTTTCAAAATATTGTTTACATTTAGGACACAAAAGAAACATTGTTTATATTAATATTTTAAAATGTTTCAAAGAGTAGTATTATTTGAATGTAAGGTTTTAAAAAGTAGTCTTTGTTATTAAATTGTTATAACAACAAACTCATATAAAGTGAGACGGTTTATATTGTAAGAGTGCGGAGAGCCATTAAAATAAGGGTAGTCCATATTATAGGTGGTGCAGAGAACTACTGCAAATGGTGACTAAGATATGTTGAGATTGTTTTTGAGTAGAGTGTTGGATATACAGTCTTTGTGAATTTTTTATATAATTTATAAAATGAGGTTGGCTTGGCGTGAGTCCAACCATTGAGTTTCCTACTTTATAGGCGTGGGTGGTAAAATAGTGATTATCAACTAAGGGCATTGTTGGAGTCGACTTGAAAGAGCTGATCGAGGTGTTTGTCAAGTTGGGGGTGTAATGGATTGCTGGATGTTGTTAAGAACTTTTCTTTATATATATATATATATATATATATATTCCAAAGGTCATGTAGGCTTGCCTAGCGTGATGTGAAGTTTAGGAAAGGCGTTCTTGATATAGGAATTATGCTTTCAACGTGGTCATAAGGCGGAGCTTTGTTCCTATAGTTTTTTGGGTAGTTTGGTGAGGCATGCTATGATGAGGATACAACAATTTCCTCTTAATGAAAGACAGGTTATGAAGTAACCTAGATTAAGTTGATTTTCTAGTGAGGCTCATTGAAGGTCCTTGGCAAGGCTCATTGAGAGTTTAAGACTTCAAGGTCGAAACTCTTTCTTGCTACCCTTTTTTTCTCTGCGTCCTACTCTCATTTGTCGCTTTTTGTTAGAGAGCTACTTTTTATTTTATGTCCTTTTATTTATTTTTTTCATTCTTCCTTTTATAATGGTCATTGATCCTCTGAGATTCCAAGTGAACGTCTCATAGAAAACGAAGAACGATTGTGCACCACTATCATGAAGGAGATGACAACCATGTTGGTACTACAACGTCTAAATCACATAATTATAGATATAACTTCTTGATTTCGTCAATAGTTCATCGAATGAACAAAGTTATGACTAATTTGAGGGGCTTTTATCTCCCATTGCACCTATTTGAAAGCAGGGTTTTTTTTTTCATCTATATTTCATCCTTGGTTTATAGAGATACTTCATTTTTTCATGTTACCCTTGGACAATTATTAAGGACATCTTGGCATCTATTAGTGTTGTATTTCTTGGATTGCAAGAAGCATAAGGAGGATACTTCTTTAAATAGTTATAGCAATTTGTTCACCCTTGTTTTTAAGGGTTCTCCTAGTGTGGGTCAATTTCAAGTTTTAACCACGAGATAGTTACGACCCAAAGGTGCACCAATTCTCTAAGAATTTTGCATTTTATTCCCACAAATATATCTTGATAAAGGATAAGTTGTGAAAATTTCCTTTTCTTTTAAAGTGGACTGTTCCCTCATATGTGAGGTTTTTTTACTCATCTCTTTGATAGATCCCTCACCTAGGATAAGTACTATTGCCTAAAAACCAATTAGGTTATTTTTAGCAATATGTGATCTCTAAGTAACTTTTAGAGGTTTTATTTTAATGAGCATAGTCTTAATGATGCAATTGGAGGAGATGGTTGAACTTCTTTATGTGCTAATTATTGTTATTCCATTCATGTCACATATGGCGTGGCTAAGGCATAACATTGACCTCTTGGCAAAGCTAATGCTTAGGGAAGAGAAAAAATCTCCTAATTTTGTTCACCAACATGTGTATTGTGACCCTATGAATGTGGAGCCTCCATTACCAAAAACTGTATTGAAAACTTTATGAGGAATTCTATAGAGGCACCTGACATGGGTTTGTGATCTTAATCTTTGCTCGTAGAACCTTATGTTGTTTACTATGCTTACCACATTTTTTTTACAGAAAGCATGGCTTTTATTTATGAAGCTTACACCTTAATCTTGGTTAAGCTTTCTGCTGAAACTTTTATTTTCATTACCATCTAGATTTACGCCTATTTCAAATTTAACCTAATCTCAGTTTAAGGACTCAGATGCGCCTCCAGATTTAAGCCCAGGGCTATTAGCATAAGTGTTATTGGCATCATCTTCCCCATCGTGTCAAGTAGTTTAATGGTTTCCTAACCTCCTACTTAGTGCAATGTGATCTTCAGTTGGTCATTGTCCCTGAAACTAATCTTTGAATGATTTTCTAACTAGATCACAAAGGTAGAGTCGAGAGGTACTCAATTGTGCTTTCCCTTTAGGATTTCTGTTAACATAGTTGACACTTAGAATTAACACATGAGCAAATTAGAAAATTAAATCGTAGTATTTTCCTAAATCAAGTTTTACTCCTGTTTCGGTCACTAAGCGATTAACCTATAGATCTCCAGCCCATATAAACAATTAGCTTATTATAAATTGACAAAAAAAAACATAAAATAGAAAATGATAAATGTAACACCCTATACTCGACCCGATTGTCGGGTTCGAACTATAGGATGTCACATTTGTTTTCGAAGCAACTACTGTCGATTAATTAACTAATAGGCAATCATACATGTAATTAAATATTTAAAAAATCTAAAAATATAATAAATGATTAATATTTAGATCTTATTCAAGCTTATGAAAGCTCAATACTAACTCAGTGTTGAATTAGGACTAAACTACAAACTTTTCAAAATATAACAACTGGGTATTACGATATCCTCAGTTGGGTATCATGACACTAAAGATAGTAGCCAAACTTTAATTTCATCAAGTGGGTATCACGATATCCAGGGTTTGGTATCACAATATTGAAGACAATAGTCAAGTTGCTCAACCTGAGGATCAAATTGTAAAATTTTCAAAAATAGTCAGGGTTGGTATCGTGATATCCAAGGTGTGGTATCGCGATACCGAGGACAGTCCATTAAGTCTCTATTTTGACAAAATGCACATTTCAAGTACTTAATCTAAAATTACCATTTCAAATTTGCAAAGATACTTTATAATACCATCCAATTTATACATAACAAATGCCTAATCACACATTTCTAAATCACTTACCAAAACCAACATCTAATTTACATAAAATCAAGTTTAACACCACATTCAAACCTTTAAAGACAACATATATGCATTCATAATTGATTCATTTCATTTAACCCATTCACACAAGTACCTATTTCATCAAGTTCTTATATAATTGTAACTTTCATGCCAATTCTAACAATCCTAACTCCATTGCAAGCTATATATATCTAACCAAAACTAACACATTAACCATTAGACATAAAGTGCATTTATACATAGATTTTATACCAATTGAAACCTACTTAACTCATTTACAATTTATACAAGACCTCATATACCATTTCAACTATGATTATTAAACACATACAACTACAATTAAATTAAACAAATATACACAACCATTTGGCTAAACATTCATCATAAGGTACCAAACTCTAAAGGAACATGCACTTAAAAGCAACCCAAAACTTGACTCAATTAGGTACATGCTAACTTAAAACAAAAACATAATATACAAACTTTGTTGATTTTGGGATTGTTGACTGGCTGCTAAAGTCAATGCTCAGGATCTCAAACTAAACCTAACATGTGCACGAAAAATGAACCGTACGCTGAGTAATTCGTTCAGTAGTAATCTATGATTCAAGATAAAAAAAATACAAGTCAAAGCTATTATGCATTTATTCATGTTAACATACAATTCATTTTATATTTATATGCAAATTAACCTGTCCTTTATCATTCATTTCATATCAACTACTTCAACTTATTCCACCATTTATTGATACAAGTACAAATTTAATGTTCAACATCATCAATTAGGTAACTATATCCTAATCCATACTGGTATTTCAACCATTTCTGAGCCTAAAAGCTCTTTTATACATATTCGACCCAAGGCTCGTTTTTAACTCAATCAAAGAACATCATAGTTTATATTTTCATTCCATTTCATTTCTTTACCATTTAACCAAATCTTGAATTTTACACCTTATTAACTTGACATAAACTTGGTACAGATACACAAATCTTTTTGATCTGCTTTAATTTGGTGTAACAGATTAAACTAGTTTTCGTACTTGAGGAGCTTAAGTACGAGCAATTTTAGTATGGTTTAGTTATGTTTTCTTAGTTGAGTTAAATTCAATAAAAAGTGCATTTTGAGTCTTTTATTGACCTTAGGGGCCGAATGAGGCATAAAGGTGAGCTAACATACTTAGTAAGTGTGCAAGAGACTAATCAAAGGCATAATAACTTGAAGCTGATCGTTGTATTGAAACATTGGGCGCTCGATGTCGCAATATAAGGAGAAGAATACCAGAATTGTTATACTTCCTTGGATGCCGCGACATAGCCAAGGAGTGTCGCGGCACACCCTAGAAGCTACCACTGAACCATGCATACTGGCTCCAATGTTGCGACACAAGGGCTAGGGTGTTGCAACGTCGGTCCTGTACGGTAATCACTTACGAGCTAGAGGTGGTTTGGTCAGCACAATGGAGATTAAACACGAGAACGTCAGCTGACCTAGGGTTGTGGACGATGACAACCCTAACTCTATAAATAGACTCTTAAGACACTTGTTGAGGGAAACTTTTCAGACTTTCAGTTTTTCTTTTTAATTTTAGTTTTTCTTTCTTTTAGGCTTTATGTTTATTTTTAGTTTTTTTCTTTTTAGTGTTCTTCGGAGAACGTGATTTGTAAACATGATCAAACGCTAAAGGATTGTTTGCGCTTCATCTAATACAAACAAGATTATCTAAACTCTACTATTGATTCGTGATTTATGTTTATCTTTATATTTAAGATTATTGTGTTTATGAGATCCATGAGGAATTAATCCTCTTATAGGGGATTAACGAGTGAAAGTGTGATTAATTGATTCTTGTGTAAGGTTTTCTTAGCGAATCAGGTGTTTGGGAGAAGAAGAACTTAAACCCTAGGCTTGGCGACCCTAGGAAGTCATTTAGGGGGAATTAACCCCAAAATAGGTATGACCTATCTGTGAACACCTTAACCCAAATCGGTCTAAACTGTGAAGTCAAGAGATAAGTAGTTCTTGCCGACTCATCAGTTTAGTGGATGATCGAGAGATCCTATTGGGGTAATGACTAGTTGATTGAGTAGAAACCCCAAATAGGAATTAGTTATGACCACCGAAGCGAGCTAATCACCCATATCTAGAATTGATTAAAGTCTATAAATTAAGATTCCGAAGTTCTTTATATTTAGGCTTTTGTTATTTCTTTTTAATTATTTATAAAAGCCAAAAAACTCTTTACTTTATGTTTTATTATGTTACAATTTATTTAAATTACTAATTACTATTATTTACGTTTAAGTTGACATTAATTTAGTAGTTCGCCTCATTTGGGTACAACCCTTGGAGTACTCATCTACGTCGTTATAATTGTATTACAATCTGACCTGTATACTTGCAGATACTGCCTCGATTTTATTTATTTTATTTGCATTATTCACACTCTGGAAGTTAGTACGTCTGGAGGAGGTCAAGTTGTTGGTGCTGTTGCCGGGGAGGCAACGCTACTAAATTGATTTTAATTTTTACGTTCTAATAGAATAATTAGGAAAGTTATAAATTATGGATACAAATTTTTTTTAATTTCATTAACATCTTTTTTTTTTTGGTTTCAGTAATGACTTGTAGTAGCGGAACACCTATAGAGCCAGTTACTGATCCAGAGAGATTAATTCGCCAAAATCAGCGACAGCAATAGCAAATGCATAATCAACCACCTGCTGCAGGCAATTTACCACACGATAATTCACTGTTTGACGAGATTAGCAATAATAACCCACAGGACTTACCCCCATCATCGTAGTTACTTGAAAATATACGTATGTCGTACAACAAAAGAACCCTAAGGGACTATGCACTGCCAAATTTGAAGATGGTTTAAGGAAGCATCACAAGGCTAGTCGTCACGACTAACAATTTTGAAATAAAATCGGCCATGATCCAGAATAATTTACAGTTTAGAGGCACAATGACAGATGACCTAAATCAGCATTTAAAATGGTTCCTTTAGCTTTGTGATATATTTAAATACAATGGGGTCACCAATGTCGCTATTCATCTTTAACTGTTCCCCTTATTCTTAATCGATAACACTTTTTCTTGGTTAGATTTGCAGGCACCAGGATCCATCATGACATGGGATAAACTTGCAAGAAAATTTCTATAAATGTTTTTCCCTAATAGCAAGACAATCCAATTAAGGAGAGATATCGCAATGTTCAAAAAAATAGAATGAGAGAGCTTTCACGAAACCTCGGAGCTTTTTAAAATGCTAAGATAGAGATGCCTACATCATGGATTACCTGAATGGCTAAGGCTACAAGTGTTCTACAATGGGTTGGATGTGCATGTACGTTTAGGACTGGATGGAGCTGTAGGAGGAGCTTTAATGAATAGAACGCACAAAGATGCTATGAGTTGATAGAAAATATAACGATGATTCTTGCCATTGGCTAACCGAAAGCTATACATATGGTCAGAAACTATCTACAATAAAATTTGTCCCGTAGGATGATAAGCACCAACAAATTGTGGACAGACTCAATCGCGTAAAGTCCTCATCTAGTGTGTCATCTATATATGGAGGAGACAAACCGCTCTTTCATTACATTAATAATCCAACTGAGGATGTCAGTTACGTTGGAAATAGGGGTGGAAATCCTTATTCAAACACTTATAATCCCAGTTGGAGAAAATACCCAAACCTGAGATGGGGCGAAAATCAAGGAGTGGGTAACAGAGCATAACCAATTAAAAATACTAATTATCAACCTTCTTATTTGCAGAAGCCTTAGGAAAGGGCCAACCCAAATTATCATACTGCATGTGGTCAATGCTTGGATCGGATCAAGGGGGAGATACAGTTAATGAGGCTTGAAGTAAAACAGGTACAGTTTGAGTGCACTAACATTACGAAAACATTGACTAAATTGGAAGATCAGATGAGCCAATTTATGAGCATGATGAGATATATCAAAAGAAAAATTGGCAATAAAATCACGAGCAATACAGAAAATAATCCTCAGAAAGAAGGGAAGGAGCATGTGAAAGCAATCGCGTTCCATTTGGGCAAAATATTGAGTATCCCAGAAAAATCAGCTTACAAAGAGAATAAAGAGAATTCTGAGGATCTTCTAGAAAAGCCCTAAGAAACTGAGACTGAACCTGAACTAGAGGAAGAAACTGAGCTGAAGGACGAGCCAATCAAGAAACCTACACTGACAAGGGTACCATTCCCTTCATGGATAGAAGAAAAACAAAGACGGGATGAGGCAGAATTTGTAAGTTTTCTAAAGCTATTTAAATCCCTAAATATTAACTTGTCTCTAATTTATTTAATTGAAAAAGTTCCTAAACACACCAAATATTTAAAAAAATTATGTCGAAGCGTAGAAAATAAAAACAAGAGAGCAAGTTAACATAAGCGCCTCATGTAATGCGATCATATCCAAACAGATGCCCCCAAAACTAAAAGACGTGGGAAGTTTTACAATACCTATAGAGATAGGATATATACATTTTAACAAGGCTCAATGTGATTTAGATACTAGTATTAATTTAATTCCCTTAACTATATATGAAAAACTTAGGTTAGAGGAGTTTAAAAACACTCAAACAACAATACAGTTAGGTGATAGGTCTTTAGGACGACTAAAAGGAGTACTTGAAGATGTGTGGGTCAAAGTGAGGAGTTTGATCATTTCGGCTGATTTTATTATCCTAGATTTTAAAAAGGACCATGAGATACCCATTCTTTTGGGTAGACCGTTTTTAGTGACATCAAGGTCCACCATTAACCTGAAAAATAACGAGTTAAAAATGAGGCTCAATGGTGAGACAGAAACCTTTAAATGTAGTTATCGACAAAATAAGGTAAATAAGGAGAAATTAGGAAAACAATATCTTGAAATATTTGTAAAAATCCCTAATTACCCTGCGCCAAGGAAAATGTTCTTTGTAATCAGTGCAGGTAGAAAAAGCAAGTTCAAAGAATGGGACAAGCGAAGAAAGGTGGAATGGCATGATAGATGCTGGGAAACACTGATAGAAACGAAACATGAAGAGCATCCTCGAGCACACTGATTGAACTGACGGATGAGTCCGTCAGCAAAACTTGACATTATTAATTGAATTTGAATTTTGTACATATTATTGTATTTTTAACTAACCAACAGTTTAGACTGTAATATTTATTAAATTATTGTTTAAATAGAAACTAAGACACTCCGAAATGAGGAGGTTTGGGCGAAAACAGAGTCAATGTTGGAACACGGTACCACCATGTCGTGACACATCATCCAGAATCAGAAGAATTGAGAAAATCATCTCGCTGTCACGACACAACACCCTTTTTGCCGCGACACAAAGGACAATTTACCTAGGTTTCCAAATTTCTGAGTGTGCTACAACATCGGTATCCTGCTAGGGGTGTCGTGACACAAACATCACTGAAATTTTTTACAGAGGCGACCCAACTTGATTGTGCAACCCACCGACTTTTAACTTAATTTTACTTGATTTTTGACCTTAAAATACCTTTTTTAAATTCTAAAAACTCTTTTAACTAAACCCTAAACCTCTCTTAATTTCTAAACTCTCTTAAATCATCTCAAAATTCTTCAAACCCTAACTTCCCATTTTCTTTTTATTTTGGTGCAGGTTATACATCAAGCATTCATACAGGAGGTCACAACAACACCTTTAAAGGAACCAAATAAGACTTCAAGGACAAGGTTAAGAGTTCCAAACGTCAAATTTTACTATTTTATTATTTTTGAAATAAATTGTTTAAATTTATTAGTTTTTTTAAGTTTTAATATCGAACATGCCTTCTAGGAAGAATAGAAAAGCTAATGTACAAGAACCATTGACGGTTTCAAATCCTTTAAAATTTCAAAACCAAAATGCCGAAAAGTATTTCCTCGAGCTTCAAGGCAAAAAATTTATTCAAAAAAGGGGGATTCGAACCATTGATGGTTCTTTGCAATGAAAATTGGTCTTTAATATGATATCATAGATGGGAGTGTTTCTACATGATCCCCCAAAAAAATATTATTCCTATTGTGTAAGAATTTTTTGCTGCTCTTAGGGACGAGAAAACCTAGAAACCACATGGTGTCATGTGGAAAATGGTAACAGTGCGAGGTAAGGATATGCTATTCTCCCTGAAAAAGATTTGTAAATATTACGGTGCTCCATATAATGACTTTAACTATTTTGAAAACATTGATTTAACGAGATTTCAAGATGTTGATATAGAAAGCATTGTTAAATACTTAATTGAAAATCGTGGTGAATGAAACCTCTAGCCAGATATTAGACTACCGACCAATTTCAATCAAGCTATAATGTTTCCGATAGCTAAAATGTGGATGCAATTTTTTTGCACTAAAATTACACCTGCTCTTAATGTTTCTAATGTCAATACGTTTTGAGCTATTTTTTATATGAAATTTTAAAAAGGAACTAAATATGTATAGGGTAATGGATCCATCAAAGTATGAAGCGTTATGTTAGTGGCCAGATGGGCGGGATTTTCTTTTCCCAACTCGTGATGTCACTTTACAAGAGTGCAGAGGTTCCAATGGAAGAGAATAAACAGTTCATACGCCCGACAAAAAGCTTAATAGGCGATTATATGTATACTCAGTACGTAGAGCTCAACTGAAAGCAAATCATAGATTAGAATCAAAGGAGAAAAGAAAAGATGGACGTCTCGGCCTTACTTAAAAAAGTAAAACCGACATCTAGATAAGAAAGGGGTCAGAGTAGTAGTGCAAAGATCAACGTAATGATAAGATGGATGCAAGAAACAGGCTTTGTTCTTCAAGAATTTGCTAGATATGTTCGGCCCGATGCATTTGGAGTTTGAAGAAGAGGAGCAAGAGAGTGAGGAGTAGGAAGAAGGCGAGGAGGAGGAAGGAGAAAGGAGAAAGGAATGAGGAGAAGGATTTGATGATTAGGATGATGATTGAACTATTAATTTTTTTATTTTAGAATTGTAATTAATTTTTGTTGATTTTTAAATTATTTTAAATAAGTGAAGGTTGAATGACAAATGGTATAAAATGACAAGGATTCATATGAAAAATGGATGAATTTTATGGTCACATTATGTTAAAGTACTAATTTCTTTGAAATGTTGATAGATTGAGTATCAACACATAAAAGTGTTACAGACATTGCGTGAGAAACAGTTATATGTGAAATTTAGTAAATGCGAGCTCTAGCTATGAGAGGTGAGATTTTTGGGGTATGTAATTTCAGCAAAAGGTATTCGGGTTGATCCGAACAAAATCTCAGCAATTGTAAATTGGAAGCCTCCGAGAAATGTTTCTGAAGTACGTAGCTTTCTAGATTTTGCTGGATATTATCGACGATTTGTTAAAGTTTTCTTGATGATAACTTTATCACTAATGAAGTTGTTACAGAAAGATGTCAGATTTGTTTGGTTAGCCAAATGCCTACAGAGTTTTGAGTAATTGAAAGCCATGTTGACAGAAGCTATAGTCTTGACTCAACCTGAGTCCGAGAAGGAATTTGTTGTTTTCAGTGATGCTTCGCTTAATGAATTGGGTTTTGTACTAATGTAGAATGAAAACGTAATAGCCTATGCTTCTTGACAACTTAAACCGTACGAGAAAAACTATCCTCTTATGCATGATCTAGAATTAGGTGCGGTTGTGTTTGCTTTGAAGATTTGGTAACATTATTTATACTGTGAAAAATTTCATATTTTTACAGATAAAAAAATATGAAGTATTTGCCAACACGTAAATAATTGATTCTAAGACAGTGTAGATGACTTTAGTTGTTGAAAGATTAGGATTTGATTATCTATTACCATACGATTAAAGATAATGTTATAGCTGATGCTTTGAGTCGTAAGTCTCTGTTTGCTTTGAAGGCAATGAACACACCTCTAACCTTATAACGTGACAGTTTTATTTTAGCTGAGTTGAGAGCTAAATTGGTATTTCTTCAGAGAATTTGAGAATCACATTAAGACGATCCGGACTTGCTAACAAAAAGAAGCTTATTGAAGTTAGTCGAACCATAAAATTCAGTATCGGTGTTAATGATAGCTTATATTTTTGTGATCGATTATGTGTACCAAAAGATTCAGGCTTGAAACAAGACATTTTATGCGAGGCTCACAACAGTACTTATTTGATACATCCGGGTAGGAACAAAATGTAAAATGATTTGAAGCAAGTGTATTGGTGTTTGGGAATGAAATGAGAAATTTCAAAGTTTTGACAAAATATTTAATGTGCCAGCAGGTGAAAGCTGACCATCAAGTTCTGTCAGGTTTGTTACAACTTGTGATGATTCTAGAATGGAAATGAAAGCGAGTCATGATAGATTTTGTATTAGGTTTACCTTTGTCGCCAAAAAAAGAAAAATGCAATCTGGGTAATAGTTGACAGATTGACTAAGTTTGCACATTTTATTCTGATCAAAATTTATTATTCACTTGCAAAATTAGTTGAATTGTATATCTCAGAGATTTTTAGATTACACGGTGTACCTGTTGGAAAAAATCCAGTTTGAAAACGATTTTTTTGTACAGACTAAAATTAAAAATTTGAAAACCGATCCGATTTGTGATATTTATAACAATACACCTTAACTAAATTCGTACTTGTGTTTTTGGTTAAGCGGATCCTCGATGTTTTCTGACTTTCAACCAAACAATTTTTTCGCTATTCTCGTACCACGAACTGCTTCAATTGTGAGCTTGAACCAATTGGATAAAAAATACAAAACTAGAAAAAGTTTTACTTCTGGGGTGAAAACATAAATTCTCTCTTCTTTAATAGAAACCAGTAAAATTATTTTTCTGAAAAATATGTTTATAAGTGAGAATAAATTCTTTTTATTTTTCGATATAATAATAATATTTTAAAAGTTGTGTTAATAGATCTTCCGGTGTCATCTATTTATAGGAAGAGAATGTAGAACCCTTGTAGAGTTGTGGAGTTTTATTTTAAATAGAAAAACAACATCCTACTAAGAGTAGGAGAGGGTTGAACAACTCATCCGTGTATTTCTACTAGGGTTGCCGCCCCCTTCATGTTATATGATGAGTTTTGAGCCTCTCTCATATCGGGTCCAATTATGAGTACTTCCTAACCCTTTTTGATCTAGTACTGTGCAATATGATTCAATTCGATTAAAATTTACTATTTCCTAAAAGAAACTTTAATATTTACATATTAAATAATTTTTTGCTCCCAAATTTACCCCAATAATTTTTTTGACATTGTTACCTCAGGTAAAATTTTGACGACTTTTTCTCTAGCAAAATTTCGAGAAAATTCGTTCAATGTGTCACAAGTCATTTTCGGGCTTTAAAATAGTCCAAAAACATAAACTCATTCTTTCATCATTTTTTAAGTAATCCTATATAGGGTTGTAAGTTTCCATTTCTATTTTTGGAAACCTACATTCATTTCGAAATGATTATATTTCTCAATTTTGGAGAAACCATAATCATTCCAGAATATTTCCCATTTCTCTTTTCCTATCCATTGCTTTTATTTTTATTCAAAACACGCAATTCTTTTTTAGTTTTAATGAGCTAGTGGAGGGATCGATTGGACATATGTAGTTGAGACTCAAATGATTTATAATTAAGTTTCAGCTTTTCGCCTATTAATTATAAACTCATTTAGTGTGTTATCCTCAATGACATACTATTACAAAAGCAACTACTCAGTGCTCGTCCAATGACTTTTTCATAAGTGTGTTACCCTTATAGTATATCCTTAATCTTTTTGGGATAATATCCATTCTCCAAATATGATTTTATTTTATCTCATAGTAACCATTACATCTTCCTTCATGAAAAGTCAATCACTATCAGATAGTGATCAAGTCATCCATCACAAAGATGAATGACCTATAGCCACGTTTACTTTTCATCAACTAGGCAATGCCAATGAGAGGATATCATTTACCCATATTTTGGGCTATGGATTCCACTATTGTGAATGACTCTACCTACTACAGAAGTCATACACCTAACGCATCAACTTTCGGTTCCTTATCTATTTGAACTTAGGCTTTTACTTGCATCAAAGTGTACGAGTCACGCATACATAGTCTGCCATCCACTCAGGATTTATGTATGTCACACTATGAACGTCACAAGTGAATAAATCCATAAACAGATTCAAGATCTATTCTACTTGGGTCTTGTCTGATGTACTGTTAGTCCAGTCCGTCACATCTATGTCTCTATCTTTTAGGAGTCATCCGCTCCAATGCCCAAGACAAGACATTTTCCTAATTAGACTTTATAGACGACATGTTAGTCTTTCAATCAGTTTGCTCATTTTCAATTAGACTAAGGACATGTTTATGTTCGTTTTCTAATACAAGCTACCTTTTCGTATTACGATCTAACCACGTAATACAGCTTAGTATTAGTTAAACGTTAGACAACCAATGAGCAACAATTGTTTCCATTTTGACAACTAGGGAAAAATCATAAAACAGGGTTATGTGGCTGTGTGCTTAGGTCGTGTTACAAATTGCAACTGTGTAAGCTGGAGTCATACGACTTGTATCCAGGCCATGTAACTCATTGAAGACGTGTGGACCTAAATGCAAAAATTTACAAATAATTACACAATTGTGTGGCTAGGTCGTATGTGAGATTGAGACCATATGAAAAATACATTGACCAAATCTACAATACCAGATAGGCGTGTGGCTAGGCCGTGTAAAAAATTGAAATCATGCTTAACTTAAATTTCCAAATTCATAAAGAGCACACAGTCATGTCACATGCGCGTGTGTGACACATGGTCGTGTGTTAGCCCGTGTATGCAATTAGGTGCATTTTTATGCAAGTTATAAAACCAAATTTTCAAATATAACATAAGTATGCACTTAATCAATCCTTAAACATGCCACAAGGAATCATCACAAACATAAATTATATCAAAGGTCAAGTGACCATACATGTACCCTATACACAAACAAAATAAAACTTTCAATCATCTAATGTTGACAAAAAAATGCCAAATCTATAACCTATAAGTTTGATATCAAAACTAATTCACATATCATGCCTAAAACATCTAATTCAATTATTAAACTTTTATGCCATAATCTCCAATACAATCTCACCTATTTGAACATCATATATCATAACCAAACATGCCAAACATTCATGTTAGTCTATCACATTTTCCATACTTATCAACCATGTTCAAAGTTACCATTGAAGCCATAATCCAACATATCAAGATGTCAACAGGAAAACATACTTTTTATAACACCATTCACACCTTACTATTACAAAACACTTATATACAATTTAACCCCTATTACATGCCACATAACCGAATTGAATGTTTAAAAGTCTACCAAAATAGAGGCTGGATAGTGTGATCTTTGAGATGATCCGATCATCGAGTTCAGCAAAACGTTAACTATAGGAAATAGAAAACGAGCAAAGTAAACTTTAAATAAGCTTAGTAAGTTCATATGTTCAAAATAATATAACTTACCTTAATTCCTACATTTACATAATAAAACAGTTAACTAAATAATTTTCTCTATTACCACAATTCATATAATCAGATGAGTTCATTATATAAAAATTGTATAACATTCCATTCGATATAGTTCAATCTCAATCAAAGCTATATCAACAACCATTGAACATATGTACTTTTTCATTATGCATCTATGCTTTATATTATTATAATACTTTTACCATTCATTATTATTGAATTGCAACAACAGTTTAGCCCGATAAACTATAATGAACAAATACGGATACGTGGGTAACCACCCAAAACGCACCTGATTGCTCAAACTAGCCATACCATCCATGAACACACCTGGGCACTAAGTGCCAAGCTCATAGGCTACATATCCTTCCCCAAAAACACAATTGGTAACTGTAAAGATGACTCGGTAATTCGTAATAAATGTTAAATTCCGGTACTATTAGTGAATAAATAGTACATCATTATCTAATCTCATGTCATAACCATACAATGTGTGAAATAACCCTATTGGCATGCCAATTGTATCGTATCCTCTGTTCATCTGAGATCAGTACATATAATAGTAATTCATTTTTCAATTCAGTCATTTTTTTCACCTTTGTAACAATTTTCAACATTTTAATCTATATTCAAACATTATAAAATACACAATTCAAACATAAAAAATACAAAAATACCTATAACTATATTGTATGAACTTACTAGGGAAAAAAACAAAAGTAGGAATGTCAAGGACTGATCTGTAATTTTCTTTTTTCCTCGATTATCTACCGATTCTTGATCTGTACAGTAATTTATTTCCAATTTTCAGTTCCAAACACCTTAAATCATCTCATTTCATGTATATGACATCTTTTATTCATTTTCACAATTTCCCTAATTTGTACTTTTTATTAAATTTAATCCCTAAAATCGAAACAACTATCTCTTTCACAATTGAAATCTTTTTTACTTTCCAGTTTCAATTATAACCTTATACAGCCCTATGAAATATGAAATTAGCAAAAAAAATGCTAATTTTGAATTATTTTCATTTTAGTCCCTATGTTCAAAACTAACCAATTTCACTATACAAATTAGTCTCTAATCATTTCTAAACTTAAAACAAGCTAATCAAAAATAAAAGCTTCCAAGAACATGAATGGTAAACTTTCAAAACTTTAACAATTTTGAAAATGGAGATACAATTTAGTTAAATCAAGTTACAATGAACTGAAAAACAGACTTGAATTGGACTTGCATGCAAGAATAGAAGCTTGGCCGAACCTTAAACTCCTTAGAAATGGTGAAATCGGTTGAAATGGATAAATGAAGAAGATGATGACTTTTCTTTTTTCTTTTTGTTATTATTGTAACATTTACTTAATTATCATTTTAACTTTAAATCTAACTTACAAGTTCATTAATTAAATGCACGAACCATCCAAAATTTAGCACTATGGTCTAATTGCCTTATAGATCCTTAAAATTTTACTAAATAAGTATTTTAGCTAATAAAAATTAGTAGCAATTAACTTTTATGATTGTTACGATTTAGTCTTTATACCTTAATTAGCCATTTAATCACTAAAATTTCTGGACTAAAATTTAATTCACCTATATTATATCTCTGTAAATATTTAATGGAAATATTTACAAGCTCGTTTATAGAAACGAGGTCTTAATACCTCATTTTCCAAAACCATTGACTTAAAGACAAAACCACTTGTACTTTAATTAACCGTTTAATTAGAAAAATGTATCAAATCAAAATTCACTATAACATTGCATTTGACTCATAATAATATTTATGGACTCATAATAATATTTATGGACTCACTCGTCAAAATTGTTGTCCCGAAATCACTATTTTCAACACCATTGAAAAACGAGTTGTTATAGTATTGAAATTAAAATGGTACAAATACAATAATAATTTTGTGTGAACTAGTAAATATTTAGGGTATGACTGGGATGCCATTATGGTCCGAAAATGAATTCGGTGTTTGATCAGGAATTAAATGACCAGTGGCTTGAGATCCATCACATTTGGGTTAGTTGATAAGTTGGCATGAAATGGGCACAAAAATGCAGATTTTTGACATTTTTGCCTTGAAGTATCAATACCTTAGGAACGATATTGGTACTTTAGCAAATTTTCTTAATTTCCAAAACTTCGAACAAAAAGTGGTATCAATATCAAACTAAAGTATCAATACTCTGTACCAGGGTACCAATACTTTACAAGGGTATCGATACATTTGACCTTTGTTTAGTTTTTACAAAAGAAACAAAATCGTAAAATGATATTGATACTAGAATAAGTATCGATACTTTGTAAAAGAGGTATCGATAACATATGACAAATACCGATACTTGAGTTTAATGAAGAATTTTCTAAACGTCGAAACTATAAATGGTATCGATACCATTTCAGGGTTATCGATACCTGTTTTGAAACTTTGGAACTTTCCAATTTGGTCTTATTTCATGTTTGAATTTAGTAACTGAAATTTTGCAAGCTCGATCAAACCCGTAAAAAGATTGTACAACGTACTTATGAAATGTTTTGATTATGAGTGCTTGTATTATGGTGTAAATCAATTATTAAATGTTGTAACTGTTTCAGTATCAACTGTAGCATCTTGTAACTTAGACCTAACAATTGGGTCGGGTGAGGGGTGTTACACAAGAAATCATCGATACTCACTTCCAACTCTACATAATGCAGAATGATATAAATATGCATCAAATAAAAGATTCTCGAATCAGAAAATTAGAAACTGAAAATTCCAAACTATTCATCGACGACTTTGGATTTTCCTTTCCCTCTAGACGAATCTAGGTCGACGTTAGCTACGAATTAACATAAACACATAGCACTAACAAAAAATAGCCAACACACTCAATTATCAATTTATACAAATTTTCAATTTATCCAATTTAATCTCTAAAACTAGAACTAACATAACTTCCAATTTAAAGCTCCAAATTTAAATTTGATTTCATTATTATCCATTAAGGACCTCCTATTTCTTATTTCTACATTCAATATTACATTTTATTCTGTTTAGTCCATAATGTACGAAACTATCAATTAAGCTTTACGATTTAGTCCATTTTTATATCTAAGCTTAACATATATCAATTTAACACCCAAAACATCAAGAAATTGGCAACTTCTTAAATCTTTAACAATTTTACAAATTGGTACATGGGGTAGCTAAATGAACTTTCCAAGACCTCAAAAACATAAAAATTATAAGAAAATGACTAAATTATACATACCAAATTAAGGCCGAAACTTTAAGCCGTTACTTAGGTTTCCTTCTTTCAGCTTTCGGTGTTTGGGGAAGAAGAAGATGATGTTCTTCTTTCCTCCCCCACTAAATTTAATATATATACATATAATTAGTTTAAATTATACTTAATTAAATTAGTTAAAACCTTAATTAATTACCATTGACCTTTTTAATCCACCCTCCAATAGCATAGGTTTTCACATAGTCTAATTGCTATTTTAACCTTTGACTAATTACAATTTGAGTCCTTAATTCATTTTCTAATTAAAAAATTATAACAATTGGACTTTACAATTCAATCTCTGAGCCCTAATTAAACACAATTTTGGTTAAATTACTTATCAAAAATTCAATTCACTTATATAATAATTCTAAAAAATATTTAATAAAATATTTACAGGCTCGATTTACAGAAATAGGGTTCTCTAACCGCATTTTTTGGTAGCACTGGAAATCAAGTCGTTATAATGAAGCATAATAACAAAAAAAAACTAAAAAATCTTGATATTAAACAATCTCTTAAAGAGTTGTTACAATTTATAAGAGAATTAGGAATTAAATGTAAACATGACTAACCATAAAACTGAAACTAAACTCAAAAATTAAGGAATCACACTTGCTTATGCTATTTACAAAAGTTTTTTAGGGAAAATCTTGAGCTATGAGTGAAAAGACCAAAAAGCCCATAAAATTGAAATAACAATAATTCTAGAAAAATCAAGTTAATGTCGCGACATTGAAAGTTCAATATTATGGCATTCTCTGGCATAATGTAGTTTTTTCATGTTCTAGCTTTTTCCTCACTCTACCTCTTTTTATTATGCTTTTGTTTTCTCAATCTCGATCCATTGCCTACAACAAGACATTGCAAAAGCTTATTTATTCAAAAGCATTAAAAATAACATAAAAAATTATAAAAAATAAAAATTCAAGTTTAGACTTCATCCTCCATAGGTCAGATCGCATGGGTAGTGGGGTTCATTTTGAGGAGTATAATGATGGGAGTGGGTGACACCCTTTTTAGGTTCTTTGAGTGTTGGTAGTTATGGTGTCTTATTGTGACATCATCTTTTCTCCGTTGATGAAACACTGATTTGATTTCCTCTGAGTCATGGTTATACTGTTGTCACGGGGATTGTTTTTGGCCCTGAGGAATATATTTCTCCTTTTTTCAATTGAGCCCAAAGAAACTTTCTTTAGGTTTGCAACTTTCAATATTGTTGGATGGTAAGTTGAGAATTTTTTTTCCGCCATTGGACCTTAGTAATATTCCTCCACTTGGTGGTTTGTTGGGGGTTGACAAAAATGGATGAGATGGCTTGTTGCTTTATGTTGAAATTAAGGATAAGATGGATGATAAGCCTCTATTGCATCATTTTGATCACATCATCTAGATCTATCCCGGTGTTTGTCGTGAGAGACATATTGGTCTTCTTGCTTCTACTGATGATAGCCTTCATAAGGTAATAACATAGCGTTTTTGTTTGTTTTCTGTAGACGACAGCTATTGTTTTAACAATAATATTATACCAAATGTAGAATAATAAAGTTATAGTAATATTTGAGATGCTCTTCATGTTGGGGATGCAATGGATTGATGAGAGCTATTAGAAACTACTCCTTATATAAGTTTTGAAGATTGTGTGGGTTCGCTTAGTGTGACATGATGTTCAAGCAACATGCTCCAGAGATGGGAACTATTCTATTGGGAAGCCATAAGGCTGAGCTTCACCGAGTTTCCATAATCATTGGATAGTCTAACGAAGTGTGTTATGTTGAAGGTATAACAAAAATATTTATTATTAATGAGGCACTTTTTTAATTAAAATACATTAACTATTAAAATGTGAAAATTTTCTTTTAAAATATAATAACACTAGATTTTTAAAATTTAAAAAGATTACTAATTGGTTACAATATTCAAATTATAAAACTTTTTTAAAAATTAATAAGGATTAATGATATTATATAAAGAACCCCAAATTATAACCTATTGAGAAGGAAATAGCGTAAATTTGAATTATGGTTATAAATAATATATTGATTATTAAAATAATATTATCAAAGTGGAATTTAAGGGTAAATTAGTTTGTTGAGTAGTAGCCACTATTATTGAAAGACGGTTAAAAATTATGAATTTACGTGAATTCGTGTGCGTCATGTTTGTTGGGAAGGTTTGAAAACACACTCGCAAGCTTAATCATTAATCCTAACTGTTGCTATTTTTCTTTTCTTTTTTCTCAAAATTATTATATTATATATATATATATATATATATATATTCAATTCAATCATCTGTATATTAGATTAAAGAGTAAGTTAATTCTGATAAAATTGATAATTATACGTTAATAGCACGTCAAATGTCACTATATTACTATTTCGTCAATCAGATAAAATTTTAATTATGTATAATACTTTTAACACCAATCAACTATGGGTCAAATAATAAATTGTTTAAATTAGTAGGAACGGAAGTAGAGGCAGAGTCAAAAGACGGCCGGATGTTCAAAATGACGCCACCCTATTAACAAAGTCGACATCTGCAGGAGAGAGCGGGGCCTTTTTTTCTTCATTCTGTGATTTTCAGTTTTTCGTGGGAGAATTATTTTGATTATTATAGTTTTGGTCCTTATACTTTAATTTAATTTTTGTACGGGATTAAGAACCGAATTTAACCAATTCTTTTGTAGGCATCAACTTTTTTAAAAATAAATTATTTTGGTTAAAAAATTCAAGATTTGATTTGTTCTGAATTATATTTCATACAATAATACCTATATTTTACTTGTACAACAATATAACCGAACAAAGTAAATATTTCTATAAGATGGTTTTCAATTTATCTACCAAACACTCACTTATTTATTACTTTTGTTAGCATATTATCTTTTTCTCGTATTAATATATATATATATATATATATATATATATATATAAGCTTCCCTTATTTTATTAAGTTAATAACTAAACGAGGCATGGGTATTTTATTAAGTTGATGTCATCCTCGATCGAGTCACCAACTCAATTAGTGAAATTACGAAAATATTTTTCTGTAATTAAAATAAATTATATTATTAGAGGATAATTTAATCTTTTATTTAAAAGATAAATTAAAAATATATATGATGGGCTTTGAACCTAGAAACCTTTAATTTACCCCTTAGTCAAATATGTATTTTAATATTTTTATACATTTCAACTTTTATTATTCACACTTTTTATCACCATCAATTACGTGTGTATATATATATATATATATATGTATTTGATTGAGTTGATATCACAAGTTAACTCCACACCAACTCAAGATTGATGACAATATCATGCTAAACAATTTTAATCTTATTATTATTATTATTTCAACATTGTACATATTTCATGTGTTATTATTAGTTTCAAACTATACATTTCATTATTTATTGTATGCTATTTTTAAGAGCATATTTATATTCTGAATTTTCATTTCCACACACATATGCTTGTGATAGGATTTTAATATATTTTAAGTTGTTATACTTTTTATATATTTGGAATTGGGTTTTTTATTTTAATGAATTTAGTTTATCTTTTTATTTAAAATGCAAGTCCAATTGTTTTTCCCATTAAACTTCTTTTTAAATAAATTAAAGTATATTACAATGCCATTTTTAATTACATTGCTATCATATAAATTTTTTTAAATTTTAAAGTATCACACTAACAAATTTAACAAAAAAATATTCTAACAACATTAATAATTAGAGCAATATTTTGAAACTTGAAAAATAAATAAAATATTTTTTAAAATAAAATAAATACACTAAATTTAAGGGTATACCTCTTTTAACCAATTATATAGTTGGTTAACATTACTGTTAAATAAACCAATATTTGCACTAAGGGTGCGTTTGGTTCGCTGTATTGGATTAGAGGTGTAATAGCAAATCAACTGTTTGGTTGAATGTAATGGAATAGAGGCGTAATAGTAATCTTGTGTTTGGTTGAATGGAATAGAGGTGTAATAGCATAATGGAAAAAACTAAAATGACTAGAATACCCTTAGCATAAATTTGTTTTGGTAAATGATTATTGTTATTGTTATTTAAATTTTAATGACATTATTATTATCAATAATAAATATTTTAATCATATTTAAACATAATTATTATTAAATTATTTTAATTAAAATATATAATTTAATAAAATTCTTAATAATTAGCGAAATTTGTTTTGGTAAATTATTATTGTTATTGTTATTTAAATTTTAATAAGATTATTAATATCAATAATAAATGATTTAATCATATTTAAACACAATTATTATTAAATATATTATAATTAAAATATATAATTTAATAAAATTCTTAATAATTAATATTCTTATATGAATTTACTCAAATCATAATATATGATAATTGTAAAATATAAATTAACATAACAATTATTAAATATATTATAATTAAAATATATAATTTAATAAAATTCTTAATAATTAATATTCTTATATGAATTTACTCAAATCATAATATATGATACTATAAATGAAAATTTGAAATAATTAATATTAAATATATTTTAATTAAAATATATGATTTAATAAAATTTAAAATAATTATAACTAATAAATTATATTTTATGAATTTGTATAATTTAAAATAATAATTATTACATATAATTTAATAATTAATATTAAATTTCATAAAATTCTTGATGATAAATTTTCTTATATGAATTTATACAATTTAAAATAATTATTATTAAATATAATTTAATAGTGATATATAATTTCATAAAATTCTTAATAATAAAATGTTCTTATATGAATTTACTAAAATCAATATATAACTTGAGAATTATATTCGCATAAACATAATTAACTTATATTAAGAAAAGGTTAGATGAAAATGAAATTGTACATCATAATCCATATGTTATATAGTTTTACAACATCAAAAAGTTTGAACATTGATATTTAATGGTGAGAAAGAAATCTTCTGACCCATTCCAATCGGGCAACAGAAGGTAAACTAAAGAAAACGATCATTTGAGTTGGATGATCGGGAATTTTACTCAAAGCATCATACAGCTGATCGTCGGTTAAACCTTCAATTGACCATAATGATGAATATAAATTTGAAGATTTCTCTTCCATCTTTTAATGTTCTTCTGACTTCTGCTGAACTACCACCTTGGAGGCAATACTCTTACTGATTTGATCGCCAACGGCCTGGATTTTTTCCCCCAACAAAGTGACAGCCTCATCAAATGAAGAATACACATTATACGAGCATCAGATTTCTTCTTTCTCTTGTTTGAAGATGAGGAACCCCCTTGGTCTCTATCTCCTCGCGGATCTGTACCAGAAACATCCATGTCGTCTAAAGAGACGTCGACCATGATCATAGAATGTGTTTCTCTCTTCATTCATATCTCGTAGTACGTTCATCCTCAAGATGTATTTCTTCAAGAACATCAAGAGTGTTTGAGCGTCTTTCCCATCTCCGATCTCTTGCGTATATGGCGAAAGTTGGTTGTAGTAAGGAAAGAACGATGTCCGAATCGAGAGGCTTCTTTGTGACTCTAAAAAATGAGGAAATCATATTAGTTATAAGTTTTGTAAAAACAAATAAATACTTGAAATACATTTTACCTTTACATAGGATTCTAAAGCGCATCTTCAAGAACAACGAGTCATTTATGTCGTCCCAACCAAAACCATTGTTGTTTTGGCTACTAAGCATGTCGTAGACGACTAACCATTCCCTTTTTAGGCACCTAATCTGAGATTCAATATTTGACTTCGCCTTCAACATTGCTCTTGGTAAAGCCTTTTCTAGCATTTTTTCTAGCTCGTTCAAATAACTGGCCTTGAACCCAGATCGAGATTAAATGTTCCTACATTGTGCAAATCCACCATGCAAGAAACCAAGGCTACATCTTCTTCTGGAATCCATTTTCTTTTGCTTCCTCGAGAAGCTTGAGAAGAAACATGTGATTGTGGAACACCTGACATAATTATCTTAAGAAAAAAAAAACAAATTAACATTATTTATTGTTTTTAATATCATGAATCAAAAGGTGAACAGTTTATAATATTATATCGTTAGTTCAATATCATGAATCAAAAGCTCAATACTAAATTTAATGAAATAACACATGCTGAATGAAAAGATAATTAAATTATAATTCAACAAAGTTTAGAACAATACAGAATTTTAATCAAACACCACCAAAGTTTCATAAACTAGATACATAAAATAACATCAACAAATTAATTGTAACTCAATTTGTCCATGAACCTAACTAATTTCTAGATGCTTGCCATTCATCGAACATTTGGTTGGCTAGTTCCATCCTCCAAGTAGCCCAAGCATCCGATGGATGAATATTTGTGATATTCGGTTCATCGTCATCCACCACATTAGTAGGTAATCCTTCTCTCACCTTCGCTTCAATAGGATCAATACTCATATGGGTTCGAATAAAATTATGGAGCAAACAACATGCAATAATAATTCTATTGTGCACCCTTACAGGATAAAACGATGGACTCCTAAGTATTCCCCATCTAAATTTTAATAAGCCAAAGCATCTTTCAATGACATTACGTGCTGAGGCATGTTTCATATTAAAAACTCTTGCGGAGAACTTGGCGATAACCCCGACGCCACTCGTTCGGATGATATCATTGTCCTCTAAATGGTGCAAGAAATCCTCACAATTTGTGTATCCAGCATCAAATAGATAATAACAACCTATAAAATAAAATTTTTAATAAATGATTAATTCAGACACAAAGTTTGATCTTAATGAATAATTCAAATTCCTCTAACTATACACTTTACCATGAGGAACTTTTAGTCCATGTCTTCTACTAATGGCATCTCAAGCACCCGTCCATCGGCAATCGAACCTTCCCAACCAGGAAGAACATAAACAAATTGCATCTCGGTGTACAAACACCTAGCATATTTGTTGCTATGTCACCTTTTCGGGTTCGATATCTAGGTTTATCAACTATTGGCACCCTAATCTTGATGTGGGTTCCATCAAGAGCACCTAAGCAATTCTATATCACATGATATAAAACCTTGAGTTAGAATACTAATTTAAATCTAAGTCAACTAAATGTTGTACAAGCTATATATAAAATTCAGTCTGATACGTTAAACCATTTCCACATTGTGTCAGAAGAATCAGCTGTAATTGGCTCCGGCTTTTTAAATAAGACATTTTCTAAGCGTATGACAGCATTTAAAACACTATGAAATGCTCTGCTAACAGTTTCACCGGACCTTCTTAAGTGATGCTTGATAACTCGATTTTTCAGGTGATGGGAGATGATATGTAAAAACATTGCTACTTGCTCATCAACAAGCATGAACCTTGACGACTTCAATCCCCCTATCGATTCTAACATCTCAGATAGTTTAAAAAAGACAGTTCTATTCATCCTAACTTGTTCAATACAGGTCTCGTCACTAGCATATACAAGCCTTTTCACATAATCTCGTTTTGCATAAAAATCTAAGGTATAGGACCTAATCATTGGTCTATGTAGGCTAAGGCTGGCACCCATTCTAAATAAGAACCAAATCGCAATTCTACAGATTTCCAACCATATTGTCACAGCAATACCAATTCTTTTACGCCTCACACTTTGTGCAATTAAAGGCAGACGAGCCATAACTGCAACATATTAAAATTGGAATACACTATCAATGAATTGAAGTTGCAATTACACATTATCAAATAAAAATAAACAATACAAATTTAGAACACACGAAGCAAAAAAGTATCTACTAAATGATATCGTTGCAACTTTAATTTCATTTCTTTATCAATCACCCAAACAATAAAGAAATTATAAAGCATGTATAATTGACCTAAAATTAATTGTTGGTGTATGTATAATTGACCTAAAATTAATTGTTGGTATATGTATAATTCAAGTTTTAAAACTTTTATAACATTTAATTTCGTATAAATATATTGATTAGTTCATTAAAGCATGTTCAAAGTTTTAACATTGATTAGTTTAATAAAGCATGTTCAAAGTTTGAACATTGATTAGTTTATTTATTTATGATTAGTTTAATTAAGGTTTTTCTAATTTTAAAACAAATAAAATAAAGAATGAGGATTTGATTTAATAATAAAATATTAAAGTCCTTATTTTAATTATTGATTAAAATAATTAAGGTTTATAATTATTGAAGGAATTGCTATTTACTGATTTCACATTATTGACCACTTTGAAAACAAATTTATATATAATTTTCCTTAGAAATAGTAAAAAGGGTTCAATAAATATGAATTTGGATACCTAAGTTTAATTAGATTTTCTTCACATGGTAGGTTCAAATGTGAAAAGATTTTCTAAGCAACATTATTTTTTTGACTTTCATTCATTTAGGTTTTATTTTAATTTAGTTTTATTATATATGATTTATTTTGATCTAGATTTAGATATATATATATCAGTCAATAATCATGCCAATTTGAATGCTTTTTTTGAATGCTCTTTGATGAAATTAATTACTTGTTTGATCTTAATGGCTGACTTTTTCCTTTGTATTATCATGGCCTATGTTCAAAACACATGCTCTTGAAATCATACTCTTATCCCAATCTATATGCCTGTCCATGCATCACTCATTGCCAAATTCAGCACATCAAGATAAAGTTCACATAATAAAAAGGGGATCACCAACCAGCATTCTTCCTCTAACAAAAAATAGTTATATTTCCATATAGACACAGATTTGCCAACTTCACATGATACTGAAATTTAATAAGAGAAACGTCCATTCTTTAAACCAATCATCCATCATTTTGATTATATTATAACAAAAGACCACTTATCACACACACAAAAAATTCCAAACACATGCTTTCAGTTGTTTCACGCTTTTAGAAGAATACCCTATTCAGTCTTGTTCGAATCTTGTCATCCGTAGAAAAATTAAAATCAACAATTAACACAAATAATCAGAAGATTGCAAGGCAGCAAAGAATTTTGAGCATTATTGCCATTTATAAGCAATCCGGGCAGCAATTAACATAATCAATCACGGGACCGGAAAGCAAGAAAAAATAGAATAAGACGAACTCAACAACCATTCAGAAAATTTGCTCAGAGCTAAGATCTTTTAAGCTCTAATGCTTAGTTACCAATAACAAATTAAATCATTCCTATAGCTCCTGCCATAAAACTAAATTCTTAAATTCCCTTGCACTTAAAATAGGAGAATAAAGATCTAACAAGCAGATAGAACCATCATGATCTAGCAGCTTAAAGATAAAATAGAAATTCGAGAACAATCTAAAAAAATGACATTCGCATCAAGCAATTAGATCAAAAAAAGAATTAAGCAAAAAAAAAAAAACAAAACCCATTAAAACTAACAAAATCAAGCATACCCAATCAATAGTGGTATAAAAAACGAATGCATCAATGTGCATGATAGAATTAGGAAAAGTTAAGAGATGGAAGAATAAACTCCTACTGGTTTGAAAAAGGAGTGGAGAAATAGTGGGGATTTTACATATAAAATATAAATAAAACTTTGAACTGAAGGCAACAAATTTTGACATCTAAGCTAAGGGATCAAAGATTAGATCCATTTTGTCCACTGCTTCACAGAAACATCCATGCAATGCATGTATATCTACCCCTCCCTACACCAAAAACCATATATGCTAAAATGCCAGTAAAGTCTAATCGCCTCTTTCTTTATCGCTATTTATCATATTTAAAAGATTTAATCAAGAATAAGCAAAAATCAATGAAATTAATTAATAATCCTAGCACTGTATCTTCCTGTGCTAAATGATCAAGAAAATAATAAAAAGGGATTCAATGATAACAGAGACAGAGATAACAAATCTAAATTTCAATAATATACATGCACAACAGTTGAAGATAAACATGCAATCGGGGAAACTAACCTGTAATGAGCAACTCGGGGCAGAGTGCAATGAAGAAGAACCTGTATATTGATAAGAGAGCACAAAAACATGGTTAGGCTTATTTGATAAGAGAGCATCAGTCACTTAACAGCATGTATATTGAAGAAATACACCAGAAAAAAGCATGAAGAAAATACCAATAAACAGGAAGGATTCAAACTTAAACGTATTTTCCAACTGACAAATAAACCTCATTCATTTAAAGGATCATAACCTTTGTGGAACCCAAAATTTTAGAAAAGTAGCTGTTAAAGAGGGTGATAATCCAAGCAAAAAGGAAAGTATTTATCATACACCAGTATATATGTACTCAGAAATAACATTCACAAGCTACATAACCATGTATGTTCAAATAGAGAAAAGTATTTGCCCATTGATTTCATGGATTCGGAAGAGAACAACCAATTCAGCTAATGAAATTCATATTATGTACATTCAAGCAAGAAATGTATATCAGATAAAAGAAGCTCTCAGGGGCCCCTTTAATATTCTTTTTTGATCCATTTGTAGTATAAAGTTCAATTCATAATTTTCTTTTATTCGTACATATGAAAGCTCATTTAGCTTGGCTATACACATGCAACTATCTAATTTGTAATTACTTGGACCTCAATAATCTCATAAATTATATTTTCAATAAACTGTGTGCCTGCACATAATCAACTGACCAAAAAAATTTGGGCAATTACTCTTCAAAACGTCTCAACCAATGTCTCTTCAAGGAGATCAGTTTCATCAATTGTGTCAAAGTTGAACTTCACCTAAAAATAGATGTAGGTTCCCAAGAATAAACACAATAGCAACCTACAACATCTAATTAACCAAATAGAATGCACAAAATGCATACCAATACTATATGTTGGACATTGTATTTATTCTTGCAACATTCACGGTTCTCAGAAGGTGTTGGCATGAACTTTGATATCCCTTGTGTGACCTAAAGGAAACAAGATTACAAAGTGAAAGTAAAAAATTAATGTCCACCTGTCCAGGGGAATCTCAGTAGCATCAAAGAAGCATCAGAGGATAATTGGTCTAATCAAACTAGCAAATCACCCTCACTTTTGTGTTACATTTGCTCAATAAGATTCGAGTTACAAACTCCAAATTGGAGTCTCATCCACTAGAACAGTCTAAACACAAAAGTTGAAGAAGTGAATGCACTAACAAGGCAGTAACCTTTACCTTTCAGTAGCAGTAACCTGGAAACCCACTACTTGAGAGTAATCGAAAGAGTGACAGAGAGAAAAATAAAAGAAAAACGTCGACTGGTTGAGAAGGCCAATCGAAAGAGTGACAGAGAAGTTGTAAAGAAAAAGAAAAGAAGGTAGAAGGTAGAAGAAAATCGGTCAAAACTTGAGCAAATGGGCAGAAGGTAGAAGGAAGGAAGACAATGGGGAAGCCAATCGAAAGGGTAAAACAAGGAGGGTAAAGGATGCAGCACCTGATCTGAGCAAATGGGATGTATTACAAATCGGTGGATTTCACCGATTAGGTTAGTATTGTATTACAGGCGTAATAGCATAACCATGAACCAAACAATGGCATAGAGGCGTCTTAAGTGGGGCCCACCGATTAGGGGTGTATTGGTTATGCCAATACACCCAACCAAACATGGCGTAAGTGTTCTGTAATGTGGGCAACTGGGCATGGAGTCATGAGGGCAGGCAACTCACACGCGTGCTTGTCTGTTTCTAAAGCCATTGCACTCGCTGTAGTAAATTAATAGACCAATGGAGTAACTTCTTTTTGCTGTACTTTTTCACCGTACTTTTAAAAGCATTTCAAAATGAGAAGTTAATAGTTTTTTTTAATGTTAATATTGTATATATTTTATGTGTTATTATTAATAAATTTTGAATTAGATGTTTCATTGTATGTTATTATTAAAAATATATTTGTATTGTAAATACGTATTTTCCACATGTATACATGTGTGATAAAATTCGTTGTTGTTGTTATTGTTAACATTTTTTAAAAAATAAGGGTAAACTATATCTAAGGTCACTAAACTATTAGTACGTTTACGAATCGATCACTTAACTTCAAAAATGGTCATTGAACTATTTGAAAACTTTTATTTAAGTCACTGAATTATACGAAAGTTTTTCTTCAAGTCACTGGGTTGTTAAGTTCAGCTATCCAAGTGATGATTCAACGATTGATATGGTGGTTCAATATCCACCGATGAGAAGAATAGCATACTTTAGCTTCAAGTTGATCTGGCGATTAATGTTGGAGATCGAAGGAGAAAGCTACTTGGATTTTGATTCGTAGATTCGTGACACTCAAAGCTATTTAATGAAAACAAGTTGAACTATAGAAGAGAAGGGGAAACAACTTTTGATTAATGTAGGCGGCGTGAACGGAGGTGGACAAACAATAAAGATTTTAATAGCCCAGTAACTTAAATGAAAACTTTCGAATAGTTCATTGACCATTGTGTAACCTTTTGAAGTTGAGTAACCAAAATATAAACTTATTAATAATTTAGTAAGATTGGGTGTGGTTTACCCAGAGAATAATGATCTAATAAAGTGATGGAGTACATAACCTCCACGTCCCAACCTTTAAATAAGAGGATAATGCGCTTCAATCCAATCAAACCCACGTCCTCTTGCACTGGTAACAATGTCGATGCCAACTAAGCTAAGACTCAATCGACTTGTTTTTTTTTGGTGAAAAGGATAATCAATACAATAATTATATTAAACTACCAATATTTAATGGGTTTTCTGCAAACAACTTCATACCCTCATCCTTGTTAAAAGCTAATTTAGCGATGCGATCAGCTTTTATATTCTTTTCTCGAGGAGTATGTATCATTTCTTATTGTAGCATTGTCAACTATATCTGCTGAATATGTCTGATATGCGTTGAATTAGATGACCTTGAGAAAGCTACTTAAATGGTAACCTCCACCCTATCCGTCCGAATCGACACTTTGTCCCAGTTCTTGATATTTAGTACCGTCAAACCATCTAGGATACCCCATAGTTCAACATTTAATACAAAACAAAGTGCCAACCTCCTATTAAACCCAATGATCCATTTACCATGGTGATCCCTTAAAACTCCCTTACGCAGTAGCTTCCCATGAATCCACTTTGACTGCGCCATCAAAGTATAACTGGATCCAATTACTAGTAGAAGAGGATGATGCTTGTGAAGTTGTCCTCATCCTAGTATCTACCTTATATGTAGAATTACATTGCCGAGCCCAATTATACGAACACCTAATTATTTCAGTGAAACTCCACGACGATCATTGAAAGATGAAAAGCTTTTTATTCTTCCAAATGCACCAAATAATTAACCCAAAGAAACAAAACTAGTTAATATCCCTAAAGGTGAAATTGTACTAATTGCCCAAATTATAAGAGAGCCATTCCTGCATATCTCCAGAAAAAATTAGTCCTGCTTGTCAACTGGAATAATTTGCGACCATAATCTTTTAACCGTTGAACAATCTCCAATGGCATAGAGAACATCCTCTAAGGTATGTCCACATAATAAACACCGCTCATCCTCCCCAATTCCACGCCTCACCCACTCTACCAGTGTGAGTAATCTTTGCTTAAGAACAAGCCAAATAAACATTCGTACCCTTTGTGGACCTGGATATTTCCACGCTAAGTTCTAACATTCTTTTTTTTGATTCCACGAACCCTCCCTAAGCATCGTATAAAAACTCTTAATAGAGAATGACCTGGATCGAGACCTAGACTAAGAAAGTATATCCTGACCGATAGAAGGATGTGGAGAAGGGATACTTACAATACATTTAACAACAGCTCCCAAAAGCCAAACTTTGAGTAGATCCAAATTCATCCTACCTTCTTCTATAACCATGTCTTTGAGTTGACAACCCATATTAAGATTAACTTGAATAGGGATTTGGTTAACTAGAGTGCCAAGTTCTGGAATCCAGTTATCCTTCCAACAACAAACACTATTTCTATCATCCACAAACTAGACAATATTATCTCGTAGCAAGGGCCAAATGTTTTAAAGCGATCTCCAAAGGAAATAACACTTTCTTCAAGATATGGCTTTGGGAATACCTTCTTTAAGCTCGTACTTACATGAGAACTTGGACCCACAAAGCACTAGTATTGTCCAGAATGTTAAACCCCAATTTTAACATAAAAAAATTATTTTGTTATCTCATTGGACAAAAACTGAGACCATCATAGGCCTTTGGTTGACATACCACATTTCAGTTAACTAAAGATATCTTCTTACTCCCTCCTAATGATCCCCAAATAAACTATAGCACCAATATGTCCATTTCCTCGCAAAGCTTTTAAGGAACAAGTAAGGATTACATAAAAAATTGGGTACCAAAATAAGAATTGATTGGGCAAGGGTAACTATACCGGCAAAGGACAAATTTTTCACATCCAATCTCTAAAGCTTGTTTTGAACCTTATCAACAACAAACCTCAAGAAATTGTTAGTGACCCTTTCATGGAATAAAGGAATTCCCAGATACTTGCCTAGACATTGGACTTTACGGAGTCCAAGTATTTTACACAAATTACTTCCAGCCTCTTCGCCTCTCTTTTTAGAGAAGAAAACATTAGTTTTATGGGCATTAATTTGATATCTAGAGTAGGTGTAGAAATTGTCTGGTAATGCCTTGATCAAACTAGCCTGTTTACTATCAACTTGACCAAAAATGACCAAGTTGTCAACAAAGAACAAATATGAAAGCGCATGATCGGATCTCGACAAACGAATCGGGCGCCGTATACCAACACTAATGCTGGATCAAATGTTATGCCCAATTCATTCCATACACAATACAAAAATATAACGTGACAAATGTTAACCTTGTCTAACCCCTCTTGCAGGCCAAAATTTTAGAAATGGTACTCCATCCCATAAAATCAACATATTAGAAATTTTAATGGTTGGCATAATGACTTTACTAAGGAAAGTAAGAATACCTACAGCTTGGAGAGAAGCCTCGATGAAATCCCATCTTACCCAATCATAAGCTTTTTCCAAATCTATCTTAATAGTCATGCACCTTCTATTCTTCTGCTTGCTCCTCATGGAATGCACTACTTTTGGGCAATGATGTTATTGTCAGTTATGTTCCTTATTGCAATAAACCTCACTCATTCTAGAGTGATAATTTTGGGGAAAACCATCTTAAAACAATTGGCTATGATCTTCATTACCAACTTGTAAAGAACAAAACACAAGCTTATTGGTTTGAACTGGATGACACTCTCTAGATTTGAAATCTTTGGTAACAAGACAATCAATGTATTATTCAACTCTTGATCAATTGCGTGTCCTGCAAATACTTTTTGCACCCATTCACATATAGCTCCACCAATAAATTTTTATTGATTCTTGAAGAATAATGCATGAAACCCATCAGAACCAGACACTTTTAAAGGAGCCATATCAAATAGAGCTCATTTAATATATTCTTTCGAAACATTCTTACCCAGAAACATAACATCACTGGGATCAAGAATCAGAAACTTACTAGGCGGTAATTCAGACATTGGACTTGGACGTTCACTATAAAGCTTAAAAAAATTAATTGCCTCTGACTGTTATTCCTCTGTATCATAAATCCATTCTCCCTTTTCATTCTTTAAGGTTGTAATCTAATTTTTCTTTCGTCTTTGGATTGTTCGAGAGTGATAAAACTTAGTATTACTGTCACTTAGATGCAGCTAGTCACACCTAGCTTTTTGTTTCTATAGGAGCTCCTCGAGATAAAGGACAATTTCAAGCTTCTCATGAATTAGAGCTTCCTTTTGAACTAAATAATCCGACTCCGATCTTTCCAGTTCCTACTGAATCTTAGACAATTTCACATCAATTATTTTTCCGAAACCTAAGATGTCCATACACAGTTTTATTCCAGTGTTTGATATTTGCCGTAAAACTAAGCAGAGACTCAACCATGTTATCATTAAAACACCAATTATCTTTGACAAAATTTGAGAAGGAAGGATGGTCCACCCAACCAACCAACCAATAATTTGAAAGAACGCCCTCTAGTTAAGTTAACCTCTGATCTAAGTGAAAAAAAGTAAAGGCCTGTGATCAAATTTTATCCGAGGAAGTTGAGTTACTAAGCAATAAGGGAAAGCCTTCACCTTAAGCATCATTTCCTATAGCCCTGTCAAGACGTTCAAAGATGCCTTTTATGCCATGTGAACGAAAGACCCCTTAATCTTAAATCCTGCAACTCAGCCTCCTATAGAAAGCTACCAAAAAATAGGCACCTCATCCATTCCAAACAACATCCTTTTTTGTCACTAGGACTAAGAATGGCATTGAAGTCGCTAATCGCAAGCCAATGAATATTGCTAAAAGGAATGATAAATTTTATACCCTCCCAGATATACTTCATTTTCTACCTAATCGAGTTACCATACACAAAAGCAACAATAACAAGCTAAATAGAATTAACTTCTAGAACCCGAGCTAAAATAAACTGAGGGTGATTGCAATTAATTTCTACTTTCACTATCTTCTTCCAACCAATCCAGATGCCATATGAAAAACTAATCACCTCAACGCAATAAGAATTTTAAAAATCCAATTTAGCTATAATAGTATCAGCCTTGCCACCACTAACCCTTGTCTCGAGAAGACTAATAATATCTGGCTTATGTTCCAAATTATATTCACATAGAATCCGTGAAATTTTAACACTAGCACAAACCTGGCAATTCTAAGAGAAAATTCGTAAATTCATAAACAAAACTAATAGAAAGTTACCAACCTTCACTACTTAGAACTTCTAGTTCCATCCATCGGCTTAATCTCTGAATTCATTACCCCCTTATTGGCATCCTTATTCAATTGGGCACTTATTAGCCCAACAATCAAATTCATCAATTCAGATAATGAAGCTTTCGAAGTGCCGACAATTTTAAATCGCTCTCCTTATTCCTTTATGGCTCGATTAAGTTTCCTACCTCCTCTAGATGAGCCTCATTTATCACTCAATCCTCATCTTTTCCAAACATACTTGTCATCATTTCCCCTAACAGGAGCATAACTACCCGCTTAACATTCCACATTCATATTAGATTTTTCATTTAAAATAATCGCTAATTGCTTTCCAGGGTCTAACATGACATTATTCAACTCCATGGCCGTTTCAATCATACCTTCGAAAGTAGGGTTAAAGTAAGAAGTGGTTGTTAAAGAGGGGATAGAAGAGAGCAATGGATCACAAGTTAATGTAGGCTTTAATGTGGGAGAAGCCTTCAAATTAACATCATCAAAGAAGATGTTTTCACTCCCCCAAAATCCACTGTCCACCTGTGAACCAGACGACAAACTCCCCCTATGGAATTCGACATTGGGGTTGACGAAGTTGCTACCTTATTTTGTTTATTGCAAAATAGTGGAATTGTCGATGACAACCCAACACTTGGGTTTTCTGTAATTGAGCTTTCAATTGGTCTTTTGTCCATATTTTTAGCTACAAACTCAATAGCTCCCAGGTCCGTTAAAGCCTACCCACGTGCTTTAATAACAACTAGAGTTTGGGTCCTTTCTAATATCACGGGCCTTGCTTTAGAATTTTGATTTATTACCAGCCCAAAACTAGAACCCCATTTGACTCAAACCAAATCCCAAATCCCCTGCAATCTTTTTTTTTTATTTTCCCTTGATCACTGCCACTTCCCTTGGACTTTCCATGCTCTCCACAATTTCCTTACTTTGTTGGCTTCCCAAATTAGTCAAAATGGAAAATTTGGAATGTAACAGCCCGATTTTAGTTAAATCAGAATAGTGGTTTCAAAATCATAAATTCGAGGTCAGAATATTATTTTAATATTATTTTTGGTATTTACAGCATGTGAATCTATACGTGTGAAAGTTTCGTAAAGAAATTTTACTGTTTGAATGCTTAATTTGGTAAAAAAGGACTAAATCGCGTAAAGCGTAAAAGTTATGTTCTATAAGCTAAAGGTGTCTAATAGCTATAGAACATTATAGTGAAGGTCCTTAAGTGGTAAATAGGCTATTTATGAGTTAGTGGAGTGAAATTTGGTGTAATTACTAATGTTTTTAATGGTAAAATAGTAAATAAGTAAATTAATGATAAAATAAATAAAACCAAAGCTAAAATTTTGTCCATCTTTTCTTCCTTGGCCGAATATTGAAGAAGAAAGACACCATTGATGAAAAATTAGGGTTCGACACACACATAGCTTGATTAAGGTACGATTGAGCTTAGTTTTTAAAAATTTTTATGTTTCTAAGATCGTTGCTTCGTGTTCTAGCTAACCATGCCCTAATTTTTGAATTGGTTGATGAATTTGTGAGTTTCCATTGATGATAGCTTGATGCTTTTGAATGTTGATGATGGAAAATGAATAATTGTTGATAGATTAATATGTTTTGTAAAGTGATTTTTAACAAAAATGTCAAATTGGGACTAAATTGTGAAATATACAAATTAAGTGGTTGAAATGTGAAATAAATGAAAGTTTGGGGCTGATAGGGGAACTATAGTAATTCTTATAAGCTTGGGTTATATTGAATTGTGTGAATTTTGTGTATTTGTGAAATAGGGACTAAATTGAATAAATGTGAAACTTTAAGGGTTAAAGTGCAAAAATGTCCGAATAGGTATTTTTTGATGAAATTGAACGAATAGGTGATTAAATGAGTTAAATTTGAATTCATATAGATCAATAAAGAAAGAAATCAGATTTAGATCGGGAGAAATCAAAAGTTGACGAGTAGTTGATCCGATCCGTTCCTGTCCGTACGAGGTAAGTTCATAAGTAAATAAATGTTTTTGAATTCAAATGTACATGTTTTATATATTGCCGAATTGATTTGTATATGGATATACATTGCCGAATTGATTTGTATATGGATATACATTGCTGAATTGATTTTTATATAGATACACATTGTCGAATTGATTTATATATGTATATATATTGCCGAATTGATTTGCATATGTATATATATTACCGAATTGATTTGAGCATTGGATGGCTGGTTTCGTGTATGAATTGATTTAATTACGAAGTGGAAAGCTCCGAATGAACCGTAGGAAATGCATTGGATATTGATGTCATGATATTAGGACCTCCGAGGTGTGATTTCGTGTAAGATCATGTCTGGGACATTGGCATCGAAGTGAGAAAATGTGTAAGACCATGTCTGGGACATTGGCATCGTATATGATTCGTATAAGACCTTGTCTGAGACAATGGCAACGATATGCGTTAACATGTAAAACCATATCCGAGATATGACATTGTACGAGCTTTATATGATTTCTGTGTGTTCTTAACAATTCTGAATGTGAATTTGAGCTAAATGGTTCAGGTATGTGTGAAGTTATATGTTCATGAAATATTAAGGTAAGTTTAGTACTTAATGTGATAATATGAATTTATATGAGTTAGTTAAATGTATATGTGTTTGAGATTTATTTGAATTCGACCTAGTTGAATTGAATTATAAATATCATTGAGATGATTTATTTGCTTATGGCTTACTAAGCTTCCAAGACTTACTTTGTGCATCCTTCCATTGTTTTATAGATATATAAAGCTAGCTCGAGCTCGGGGATCGTCAGGGATTATCGTCAGGGATTATACATATGGCATGTATAGACTATGGCAAAATTTTGAATTGTATATAAATTGCCATGCGAAATGGCTTGTTAGAGATACTAATTATTATGTATATTCAGTCATGTTATAAGCTCTTTTGGGAACTAGGTTTCGAGGTATATATTTATGATAATGTTTGGTTATAAGATTCGGCTTGAGTAATGATTTAGTTGGTGGTTGTGTTTTGTTATAGTGTAATATGATTCGATGTATGTTAGTTGGTTCAAAATTTGAATAGTAGAATGGTTATGACTTGGTTAAATTTCAGAGTATGATTTGTATTGTGAAATTAGTTTGCACGGAAAAGATGTATGGTTTGTATAGGAGATATGATTAGTAGACATGAGTTGTAATAAATGACTGTGTTAGACTGTGTTGTGTTAGGTAATGTCTCGTAACCCTAATCCGGTGACAGATACGGGTTAGGGGTGTTACATGGAACCTGGAGAATCAATCCCCGATATTGCACCTGTCATACTTTTAATGTCCCTTGAATTTTGCCTAGAAATTTTCTCCACTCATCTACGACCCATATTCCAACCGGTTACCGTCGCTAGCCACCCCATTTGGGATAATCACTGTCTGTTTCTTTTTCTCCACCCGAGTCTTGGCCAACATAGGGCATATATCTTTGAGATGCTCATATTAACCACAAGTGAAGCAAATCATGGGCAATGACTCATACTCCACCCTTTGGAGTTTATCATTAACAAATACTTGAAGGACCAAAGGCTTATCGAGATTCACATAAACAACCAATCGAGCAAAACGTCCCCTATTCCGGTTATCCGTATTGAAGTCAAGATTAACTACCTTACTGGTCAACCCACCAATTTCTTCAATGATCTTTCTCTTATAAAAAAAACCTGGGAGTCCCGGTAGCCTAAACCATGCCATTACCATGCTCGGGTAAGATTGTAAAGGATCAAAGTTTTTGGTCCAAGGCTAAACTATCAAATATTGGCCATAAATTAGCCAAGGACCTTAAGATAGTACTTTCTTGAAATTCTCGATGCATTGAAATTGAGCTTAGAAATACCCATTCTCAATATCCATAAGATGGAACGACTTCAGAGGCCTCCAGAAGCTACTAATCCGATTTTGTAAAGCTGCATAACCAATGCTTCTTCCTAATAATTTTAACACCACCGTTGCTTCCATCCCCTTGAAAAGAATTTGTTGGATTCTGTCTGAAAAGTCAATAGTTGGAATCCCATTGACGATTGATATGGTAACATCACCGTTCAAAAGAACTAAGTCTTCATCACCCCTCGTACTAGAATCCACTACTACTTCCCCATTATTGTTCATGCCTACACCCGACAACCTATCCTTCCAAGAAAAAGGTGGGGTTGGATCCAAATCTACCAACATGTCCACGTCTCCATCTTTGATACCTTCTTAAAACGGACTTTCTTGGTAATACTATGAGCAGAACCCGTAGCACCACCACCACCATCCTCAATGTTCAAAAAGTTCAGCATACAGTCGGGAGAAAACTAGCTTAGGAATTTACTTCGGCTTGTTATTTTTAAACATCAATTAAAATGCATGAATATTTTTTAATTCTGAACTTGGAACTCGAGATTAAGTATCCATTGGCTTTTCAACTATACTTAAATTATCCAATTAGTTCTTAAAATTTTTTAGTCAAAATTATTATTTAGTTATTGATTTTCTTTTATTTTACTCAAAAAACGTAAAACATTCTATTAGAATATGATATGGTTTTATTGGTTGATATCATTTGCGAGTAATAAGAAACAAAATTGATAATTTATATTAAAAGAAACTTTAAAAGCAATATGAAAATTGAGGCTAATTTACCAATTTATTAATAAAGCCTTCGTTAAATAACACAGCGAAAACGAAAAAATAATTGACAAGTATATAATATAAAATATATAGAAATATACGTATGTATGACAATAATTTATTATTAAGTTTACATATAACTAATTAATAAATTTAAATATATATAAAGAAATATAGAATAATATTAGATTTGCTTGTCACACCTATAATGAATATATAGGTGGAGTGGTAATGAACTTGTATTTTAATACTATTCAGTATTAAATGCATGTTTAATTTTGTATTTGTAATTTTAACTGATTTATTTTAAAATAATATAAAAGTAGAAATATTAATTATAATTTAAAAGAAGAGATTTTGTAATTTCATAACTGAATCGGTGGTTCAGTTAAGAGTGACACCAACTCAATAAAATACTTAATATAGATATAATATTAAAAACGCGATCAAAATAGATGGTTTTTTTTTTGAGAAAATATATAGCTTTTTAACTAAATTAATTTTTTTTAATTTTTAAAGCGAACTTGGTTCTCAAATTATAACTCACCCATCGTTTAGTTAACTAAAATTCAAAAGATTGCCCTCACGGGCTTTTTCTTTGAAAAGAAAAAAATTCTAAATATGATTTTTATATTTAAATTAAATTTTATAAATAATTTATATTAATTATTTTAAAATATTTAAAATTTATATTTCATATATCATAATATTAACAATGAATTATGATAAATTACTTTATTATATTTATACTATAATTTAAGTTGAATATCTGTCGATACCAAAATAATATTAACATAACATCATGGTGGTAGTAGTAGCATGTGAAAATAAGAATACTTTACTTTTTTTATTCAATTATAATTTCTATCATAATTTAAGTTTATATATTTATATATGATAATACTAATAAAATTAAATATCATTAAAATATATATTTTTGTTTTACAATATCATGTCTAAAATAAATATTTTATCTTCCCAAAAACATATTTTAACAATAAAATCAGTTTTGTTCAAAACTATTTCTTAAAATGAATCTTAACTCTATTAGCATCAAAATCACTCACATATGCCTTTGTTGGATGTAAAATAAAAAGAACAGTTTGTATTCTATGCAATCTCATTATGTCATAGTATCTATAATTTTACCACACAATCTAGAAAATCGACCTTCCTATTGACAAACATGTGTTATGGACCTGGACTTTAAACGAGAAAACTGTGTGATCTTAAGTGGAGAATTCGCTTTAAATTGCCTAAGTTAGCCTAAATCTTCGAAGTTGAGGACCCTAAATAATTCTTTAACTCACCGAAGCTAGAAAGCTATTAAGCAAAACAAGTAAAAGAGAAAGAAAATTGTATAGTTACAGTTGTGTTTAGGTTTAAATGTTATCCACAGTCATTTCAGAATTAAATTCTATAGTTATAGTTTAAATTTTAAACATTTCACATGAAATTCGAAAAGCGTTGAAATACTATAATCATATGATAATAATTACTTTAAATCTAATGGGGTGCATAAAACTTGACAGCGTTGACGTCACCACTAAACACAACACCGGCTCGAAGTATCCATTAAAAAACGTATTCTAATAAATAACTTATATTAATAAATAACATTAGAACTCACAAAAAATGAAAAAAAAAACCCTAATAAGATACACACAAGAAAGAACAAACTGGAGTAAAAGGTTAAAAGCTTACAAATGACCAAAACTCCAACTGGATTTTAATATATTTCTGATGAGAAAAAAAGATTTGGTAGCTGTACATCTAACTCAATAAATGTCAACAATGGCAGATTCCTTGATTGCTCGCTCTTACAAAACGAGTAGCTACTTTTTCTCAAAAAAAAGTTTCCATCAATAAAAGCTGTTTTTTGATAAATAAATATTGGGTATAATGATAATCACGAACCTCGAATAAGAACATAAAAGAAATTGTTGTTTAAATTTCAAATTTGAAATATTCAATTAACTGGATAAAATGAGTAGATATAGGGAAGATAGAAACTAAGAGAAAAAGATGGTCAACATTGACATCATTTTAATTGTTTTGGAGGGTTCAAATAGAAATGGGATTAAGTAAAGAAGTAGCATAAGAGTCAATATCTTCGGTGATATTCATAATTGAAAAACTGATGGGTGTGCTTTGGCTTTGCCAGTGCCAGCACTAAGAGTCAACCTTCATTATTTTTTGTACTCCTTTTTTAAGTAATGCAGCACATATCTTATACTCTGAATTTGGCAAAATGCCACAATTATATGGTGAACTCATTTGATTAGTCCCTAATTAAAATATTTGGTACCTAATACTTAATCTCATCTCTCTTGATGAGTAAATCCATTAAATTATTAAAAAGATTTATTATATGATTTTTTAAGTCGTAATTATAAATAGAAGATTCGATGAACAGTTTAGTTTTTGTTCGTTTGTTAAATCAAATAAATAAATATAAGCAAGATTTAAGATTTGTTTATTAAATGAATCGAACATGAACAAGGCATGTTGATTTTATTTATATTCATTTACAAATGTTTTATGTTTATTTAAGGCTAGTTCAATAAATCATATAAAGTTAGCTTCTTGTTCGATTATTATTGATTGTGTGTTTATTTATTTATAGGAAGGATTCATTTACATCGATCATATTTTTTGTACAATTAATATTTTAATTATACGAAAATAAAAATACATCGATGTAAATTTATGGACATGTTTACTAAATTTTCAAAAACAAATTCATTTAAATGTTTATAAATAAGTTTCGTTTGATATAACTAAATGGGTACAACTACATATAATTTTATATAAATAAACAAAGAATAAATAGAAATAAATATAAAAATAAGAAACGAATATGGACAGAAATACATTCATTCAGATTCACTCATTCACAACCCTACTAACTCTCTCACTTTCATAAAGTTTTTAATTTTTTTCCCTTCAAATGGAAATCAATACAAGTGATGATTCACTGTGAAGCACTTTTGGTGGCATAATTTGACTAAAAAGGGGCCAAGGACTCATTCCTAGATGCGATTTAAGGCAGGCAAGGCAAGCAACTACAGCTAATCTCCCATTCTGTAAAGTAAGCCCCGCAATGGCAATTGGGCACATACCCACTGTTCCACTACTGGAGGTCCCATTTCCTTTATATATATATATATATATATATAGCAACCAATTTGGGTTCTCGCTATCAAGGTCTAATTTTCCTAATATGTAAAAATAAGTGTGAGATATAGTGGAAAGATAGATTATAAGAAATGATATTATATTGTGAAGTGAATATATTTGAGAGATCCTTCTATTACGGGATATGGATTAACTATTAAATGGATCAATTTAGTCCCTATATTATTTTTAAAAAAATCATATAAGGTCAAATTGAAATAGAATTAACATTTATTGTTTAAAAATCATTTATTTTTAACAGAGTTAATATTTTAAAGTTTTTATGATTTTACAAATAAAATTTTTGTTTGGAATTGAACTGGCATTGAAAAAATATTTTTATACAATAAATGTTAACTCTTTCCAAATTAGACTCAATCAGTTATTTTTAATAATATAGAGATTAAATTTAAATTGATTTGGTTTAATAACAAATGGACTAATTTGATCTAATATAGGAACCTCTTCAATACTTTTAACCCTTTTATCAGAATACAACTGAAAGAGAAGTCATCTCACTCAAATTGTCTCACCACAATGCCATAAACTATGCTTCAAAAGACACCTTCCTATAGAAAAAAGAAAAATGGCTTGGCTTTCTTTGGTATAATTTTGAATTTCGTCATTCTATTTTATAAAAATTAAGAAATTAATTCATCTATTTCAATTTATTAACACTTTACGAAAATTGTGAAGTCTATCTAATTATTGGTAGACATACATGAACTTGAACGACTGATTTCCATATCAATAAAGATTAAATTGTGTTACCCCATTAGATTAATTTATTCTGTTTTGGTAGGAATATCAAAATTTGACATAGTAAAATGGAGAGATTAATTTCTTAATTTTTTGTGAAAGGGTACTCCTCTTATTTTATTTTTTTATTTAATATCTATATGACCGAGTTCATAACCATTCCTCCCGTTTCAAAATGAGACTCATTCCTTTAATGACAAAACAAAATAATGTTCTAAATTGCAGTTTTTGGAAGATCTTTATGGTTGGTTTCTAAACGTATCATGCGTAGATAAAAGAACCGAAAAGAAACAAGAAGGAGAGAAACATAATGTACATAGAAATAGAGGTAATAGTTTCCCATAGTTAGGAAAGTGTCCCTCTCATACTCAAGACGGCCAAATGTGTGGATAAGGTCAAGAATGTATCATGCATGCATGATTAACTAAATACATATAACACTTAAACCTAGCCCTAATGACCCGTTCTCTTTTAATTCGGCCATAAGTTTCTTACTCATTCAAACCCATAATAGCCCGCTATGATCATGTGTCTCTTAAAAAATACATATATTAATATACTAGGAACTTAAACCTAGCCATAGTAGCCCTTTGAACACACACACGTATACAAAATGAGTATTCAATCGCAGTTTGTTTCAGACCATTTTAAATTCGGCCATAAATTTCTTACTCCTTCAAACCTACATAACTATTATGTCATCAATACATATTTCAGTCTTTCTTTTGAGTTTTCATTGGTGATATAACAAATAGAGTAAGTCGCATTGATTTTACAAAACTGTGAACTGCTTCCTGGGAACTGCAAACTAATTAATTAAATAGCAACTATATATATATATATATATATATATTTTAATAAAGGATACTTCGTAGTAGTTAATTCATAAGCATGACAAGGTTACGGACTGCAATTAAACTATCACAAGAAAACAAAAAAATTGAAAGACACCATCTTCCTTAATTACACAGAAACAATATCTATTACCAAAGATTGGTCACCTTGATTAGTTGCTATCGGACATCTTTGACGACAAATTCTAGTAAACTAATTTGACACTACCAAAGTCTCATAATGCCCGAAACTAGTTTTGGTGTTGCTTATCTTTGTATATATCGTGTTGGAGTCTAATCTTCTTTAATAACAGTTGTCGAGAGATTTGATCGCTGGCTTGCCTTTTGATAGTTTTCATGCATGCACCATAATGCAATTAGAAATATAACTGATCCATAAAGAAAAAACTTACTCCATAATTACACCATAATGAATTACTTACCAACTACCATTAATGACTTATGTTTTCGAATTATTGACAGATTGGAGGTGATGTGATTAGGAGGTGGAAAAATATCTACAATTTTTTTTGATTGATTGATACGATCATATCACAGCATAACCTTTTCAGGTAAGGTTTCTTTTGCACTAGATTGCATAATGAATGAGATTTAAAATTGATGAATTATCAGCTTAGAAAAGCAATGAAATGATGAAATATAACAGTGAGCTCCATCCCTTTTAGCTTAGTAGATTCAATGAATTCAATAAAATCATAATATTGCATTAATATAACCACAGTTGAAGTTGAAAGAAGTATACTGTTTCAAGTCATGCATGGGTTTTTTCTTTCTCTTTTGTTTGAGAGCCTTTGGAACTCATCAACCAGGACAAAACAAAAGCAGTCTCAGGGTTAGTGAAGGAAGACCAAAATAATAAATAAATACAAGGGAAGAGAAGCAAACAAGACAGGTAATGCTAAGAAAGAATATAGTACAGCACTAACCTTTTTTTAAAGGAATTTACAATTATAGTATAATTACGAATCCCAGCTTTTTGACTTAGCAGCAGTAGATATTCACTCTGAAAACCCATAATTTCGTTTGTAGTGACAATAATTTACTTTTATAAAAATGTGTATTACGTAATCTTAACTTTTATCGATATTGTTAGGACTTCATTGATATTATAAGAATTGTTTAATATTTCCGAAAAATCAATGAAGATATGCATATGAAGTTTCATGATTGATATATGATGGCTTTCTAATTCTATATGATTTGATTATGGCATGGGTAAAGATAGGTAGATTCTAATGATGGGATGAGATGATTTTCAGAATGATTGATCTCTTAATATCATATCATGAAAACCATAAACCTTAACAAATACTTTTCCTTAATTAATTAGAATACATTATATATTAAATCAGCCCATCAAACTTAGGTGTCCCTGGAGAAAGATATTTAATGTTCTTTAATATTATTTCAACACCTCATAAATTGTCATTATAACTGTTGAAACCTGAGCATAAATGCGTTTCAGTGCACTTAAATATATGCCTTCCTGTATTGATAACAATGTCAAAATCAATTAAGTTAATATTCAATCGACGGTTAAATTTCAAATTGAACCCCAAATTTACTAAAAGTTTGCTAATATGAATCATAAACCAGTGGCTCTTTCTATTGTGCAGGCAAGATTAATTGGATTAGCTCACTTTTCTGTAGGTTATATACTTACTTATGTGGCTTTTTTTGGTTGCCTCTACATCGGGCAAATTTGGTTAATTCCTTATGTTATGTGTTGTATTTGCGATAATATCATCTCTTTCGATGGAGGAGGGGGTATGCCCACGTCTATTTCTACATCTAGGATTTGACTTGTATCATTGATAATTATAGGAACTGAACCATTATGGCAAAGAAAAGTTTGATTCATAGGGAGAAAAGGCAAAAATTGGAACAAAAATTTCATTTGGTTCGTTAGTCCTCAAAAAAAGAAATAAGAAAAGTTCCGTAATTAAGTGAGAAATGAAAAATTCATGAAAAGTTACAATCCTCAACCCGAAATAGTGCACCAACACGTTTTCATCAACGTTACTTTTTGACTGGAAGATCGAGAGCTAATTATTGAGACTTTGGACTATCTGGACACATACTTTGTGAAATGGTTCACGCATGTTTGTTGCAGATCAAGTTGGTAAGGATTAAAATATTCCTTCCTTTTTCTATTTATTTCTATGATCAATGAACATAGATGGGCCCCTTTACCATTCCGTATACATAGGCTATTCTATTTGTACATATATCGAAGAGGGGCGCATTCAATCTTTGTTTGTCCATTAGTTTGGTTTTTTTTTTTTCATTGCGGATTAGAGCAATTTGGTAGCTTGCAAGGCTCAAAACCTTGAGGTTATGGGTTCAAATCCTTCTTGAATTAGGCAGGCTATGGTTAATTCATAATAAACTGTATACGGCCCAAACAATTAAAAATGGAATCCATTTTATCCTTATGGGCCTATGTTGAAACTAACTGAACCTGGAGTTTGATTGTAACTTCAATAATGGGTTTGCCAGAAAAATCACAGCCCTTAATTCAAAATGAATTCCAGAAGGGAAAAACTTTACCGTTGAATTAAAATCCCAAAATCCAACTACTCTTGGGATCGGATGATGAGTTGAGGTTGAGATGAGGCTGCTCACATCAACATTCCGATCTGTGAAACACCCAATTCCAATTCCAATTCCAATCCCAAACCCTAAACCCAATATCGTAAAACCATCGTTGCCGTCAGAATCGAGTGCCGTTGCAAAATCAAAATCAGAACTAAAAGCCTGGTGCGTTTACCTAATTCTTTCCACCAATCCCCCCATTAAAACCTACGTTGGTGTCACCAACAATTTCTCTCGCCGGTACCATCCTCTTTCATATATCTTCTGTTTGAAACTGAAATCCTTATTTGTGTCATTTGTTTTGGGTTAGATTGCTTGTTTTTGAGCAGTAATTGATAAATTTGTAGAAATTGCTTTAAATGTCTGCTTTGTGAATTTGGCTTCTTCTTCTTTCTTTTCTTTTTTTCTCTTTACATAAGAAAATGATTCAAAATAACTAAAAATATTAAAAATATTGAGCTTTGATAATTGCAGTTTGAAGCAACATAATGGCGAACTTAGCGGTGGCGCAAAAGCATCTCGTGCTGGAAGGCCATGGGTCTGCGCCTGTATAGTTCGGGGTTTCAATGACCAAAGTGAAGGTATTTTCACTTTCTTCTACATTCATGTATTTATTACCATGAAATTTGCTAACATGATTGATTTGTTCAATTAGATTAAATACAAAATTTCTGCTATGAATATGATCTTAACATAGCTAAGCACACCTGTTGACGTTTCCTTATTTTATTTTAGCTTGTGAGTTTGAATTCAAATGGAAAATGGTCTCAAGAAAACTGCCGCGCAAAAAGAAGAATAAGGAAGCTGATGATTGCTCCCTAACGTTATTACAACACAGGCAAACAGCTTTGAATAAGGTTAAAGGTATGTTGGATTGCAGTCACTTAGAAATTGAATGGCAAATGAGTACTTCCTAATTCATAATACCTCCAATTCTTGATAATTTTCATTGTCTTCAAGATGTTGTACGAAGAGGTGTTCATCAAAAGATAGAAAATCATTGAATATGTAATACTAATTGTTATAAATGCTACAACCATTTGTAATAAGTGGCCAAAGGGAAAGCCTTAAATCATTATTGATGATGATTTGAGTAGTCCCATTTCTTGTTTTTCTTACTTTACCTTGACTCTGTGTAGTTAACGTAACATTATTTGATACAAAAAGCATGTTTTTGAAGCACTATAGTCCATTCTGGACTGGTTCCGGTTGCACCGGTCGGAGTAACAAATCGGAACAATTATTTCTCTTTTTTGTACTGGTTTAAATTTCGGTATGTACCGGTTGCACCAGCTTGTTCCAACCAATTTAGGTTGCACCGGCTGGGACATTGCACATTGGACGGTGCATGAATAATGTTTAAAAATAGATAAATTATTATTATTTAACCAACTTTAATATTTTTTATTAATCAATTTTAAAATTTAAACTTTAATCAAGGTAAATGAGCAACTTTAAAATTTTAAGTAGAAAATTAATGAATAATAAAAAGTAAAGAATTTATATAATAAACAAACTAAAAAAAAAACAACTTCTAAATGCTTCACAAACACAACATTTTATGTATGTTTTTGTTAAATTTTCATTTTATATATCTAGTATGAGATGATCTTAGTGCAGAGTTTTTAAATAATGTTATGGAATGATTTGTTGTTTAATGTGTGAGATGTTTTTTCCTTATTTACTTTAGATTTGTTAAGTGATAAAATTTAGTTTGTGAAGTTTATTGATGAGTATTTTATATAATTAATTAATATTTTTATATTTGAAATTATTTAATCAAATTCATTTAATATATTTAATATTTTACATATTAAATATTTTTAAAAAATCGGTAAATTTGAAACAGTACATCGAAATAGACTGGTACTGATACATATTGGTTCCAATAGAAAAATGGTGCGCCCATCGGACTGGTAGTGACTATCTTGATTTGAAGTAAAACTTGTTAGTATCATTGTCTTTTTATTTCTTTTTTCTTGTTGGAGCCATGAATCTCGCATAAGTTGTGTAATGAAGTTGATGTTATGAAACAAATATTTGTATCATCTTAAACTTGTAAACTTGTAAGGTACTTTGTGTAGGTAAAGTCGTGAGGTTCCTTTCTAAGTTGACATGGATTGTTAAATTTGGTATGGATGTGCCATTGAGAATAGTCGGTTCTTAGGAGAATGCATGATGATATGAACTACATTGGTTGTGTAGTAGAGTTAGTACAGACATACAAGTGTGTGACACTATTTACGACTTATGACTGTCTTTTATTAGACAAAACAAACAGCAATGCCTGGTGCTGGCTGTGGTGCAAAGTTGGATTGACCGTTCTCTAAGTCAATTAACTTAACATAGACAATTATGAAAAGTGACTTAAAGCTTTTTTAGACACAAAATTGCCCCACAGTTTTTCACTCTGTCAAGCTTCAGTGTCGCAACTTCAAAGCTTTGGTGTCGCGACATCCTTGACAGTGGTACACTATGTCACGGCATCCACTGGTCGATGTTGCGACATCATTGGTGTTGGCCACAATTTCTTCACATCAATACCTTTAGGGATCTCACGACCTTGGAGGCTTAGTGTAGCAATATCATACCCTCAATGTCGTGAGTCACTCGACAGTCGGTTCTAGGTTGATTTCTCGTTACAGTTTTACCTCCTAGAAGCAAAGGGACTTGATGTCGCGACTTTTATAGCATTAATGTCGCGATACCTACCTTTGCTACTCAAAGATTTTGTTAGGTTCTTTAGTACACCATTTTTCCAATTTGAATCTCAAAAGGAGTAAAACTAAGCAAAAACGTTTATTAATAGTAAAAAGTAAAAATCAACAAAAATATAGAAATGACACCTAAATTGCTTGAGAATAAGTTATTAGAGTTTTTTGGAGAGCCAAATTTGACATATCAAATTACGGTAGATGGCAAACAAAATGTTCTTCCAAGAGTTTGGTAACAAGGTCGTTGCCTAATCTTCTGAGTGGATAGGCGGGGTTGAACAATTGAAGGCTGAGTAGAGCAAGGTAGGCTCTCAATAGGAGCTCATGACCAATGCTAGCAATATCTTAGAGACAGGAAAGGAGGAGTTGTCCACCCAAGTTGCGAGGTATGAGAAGCGGTTGGACAAACTAAGGAAGATTTATGTAAGGGATGTGAAAAATAAAAATAAGAAGATTGAGGACTTCAAACGAGTGGCTAAATTGTATAAAAAATTAAGTGACGAGGTGGATAAGGTGAACCACCGGTCGTTGAGAGTGCCCATCTCACTATACATGTGGCATATGGACCATTTGATTTGCGAGAAGGTGGAGTTTGGGATGTGCAACTGCTTCGAATCGTACAAAAAAAGTACTTTATCATTTCAGTACCATCCACTCTCAGGTCCCTAATCCCGAGGCTTGTATGGAGTTTCTACAAGTTGATGGGGCCTAGGAGATGTAATGTGAGTCTGCTGCCAACCTTGATGCAAGCAAGACTAATGCGGCCCAATATTTCACCTTTTTTTGTGTTTATGCTTTTGCTATTTTTTGTAACTTTTCTTTTTAATGACAGATCCTAATTTTTCTTCTGACCATGGTATTTGCTATTTTAAGGTATTAAGTTTTGCATATTCAAAAAATTTCAAGATTTGTAGTTTTCTAGATTTAATAGTTATGATCCTTAAGAAATTAAAGAGTCGGTAAGAGGCCAATTGCCTAGAACATATGTAACATTGGTGATCAAACGCTTTGAAAAGCTTATGTCTATGGAAGGCCAAGTCTTCTGAGAAGTTTGCAACCTAGGTGGTCGAAGGCTTTAAGAAGCGTTGAGCCTATAAAATGTGAGGTCTTTTAAGAGTCTTTTAAGAATTCTTGAGCCTATAAAAGGTGAGGTAAATTGCACAATATTTACTCTTACCAAACTTTTGGAATATATCAGTAATTATTTACAATATATAAGTTATACATTTCATCCACATATGTCTAAAAAGGTTAAATAACGTTCGACCACTCACTGTGAACTCCTATTAGCGAAGAATGTTGCTAATTCCACTATGACGTGGGTTTTATTTTATATGCACATATATATAGTTCCCATGGTGGAGACAATACTATATGGAGCAATCATTTAGCTTGCATACTATTGTTTCTATGCTCAAGACTCACATAAGGAGATCACATATACTAGGGCTTGCCAAACAACTACCGAAAATACTCTGGTTGATATATATTAGAGCTAGGGAGCTCATGCTCATGCAAACATGTTTGTGCATTTAAGAGTTGTATTAAGTTAGGGGTATATGTAATTTAAGAGTTGTATTAAGTTAGGGGTATATGTACACATAGTTCGTAAATATATATACATAGAGCTGGCCAATATGTGCAGCTCACACAATATACATATACTCATACCTCATTTAGTGTGACTACACAACACTTATGGTGCTGCCAAATAAAGAAAGAGGAAAAGAAACTATCCTACTTTAGATCTAGATTCATTGTGAATCGACACGAGTGATCACAACATTTGGGAGGGCTTTCATTGGGAAGTTCCAGTTCGACTGATTCTAGAGATTTTGAGTTAGTCCATACTTATTGCACCAACTATTGATATAAGGTTTGGGTTTAGAGATATAAGGTTTGGATTTAGAGATTTAAGGATGATTCATCTTTTGTTAGAGTTGTGTGACCCAAATTCTAAGAGATTGTTTACAAGTCAAGTTAAACAAAATATATCTTCTTTTTAGAAGATTTAGTATTTATGAGTATAATATATTTAGCATTCATTAACATAATATATTTGACTTTTATTAGAATTAGGTTTTTTCAACCTATAAATAGATGTAATTGAAACTCCTCTTGTAATTATTCGAATTCGACATAGTGAATTTTGAATTTTCTTCTCCTCTGCCCGTGATTTTTTTCACGAAAGGGTTTCCACGTAAAAATTTGTGTGTTCTTTATTTTTATTTTTTTTCTTTACAATATATTGTCATTACTGGCGTTTTATTTTTACACCTTTCATGGGCGGAGAGCAAGGTTTTCATAACTGGAGTGGTCATCAACCTAGTTAGACCATCGATTCTTAGTCCAATTGTTTAATCATTTCAACCAGTTTGTTTGGTTCAATTAAATAGCTTATTAAAAAATCATAATCGAACTGGTGGTCAAATAGTCAAACCACCAATTCTCAATCTAATTTCTTCGATTGTTTTGTTTGGTTCAATTAAATAAATTATTAAAAAAATCATAAAAAAGATTAAAATGGTTCAACTGATTTTTTAGCTCGATTCAATTGTTTCGCAAGTCAACCAATCCAAACCCCTTTTTCCGGATTGATACCCTGATTGATTCTCGATCTGGCTAGTTGATCCGATTTTGAAAATAATGACGGAGAGCTATAAGTGGTCGAGTATGGTGATAGAGAGGAGAAAAGAGAAAGTATTAGTCAAGATAGAGAAAAGAAGAGTATAGTAAGTATCTTGATCAAGCAAACTATCTCTGTCAAGTATGATCCCTCGACATGAGCTCGCTTTACTGTGGACTTGCGAGGTAGACGTTCCATGATCTTGGTTGGTGAGATCTAGTCTTAATTTTTGGTCATAGCTTATAAGTGGTTTGACAAGGTAGCAGGATCGCTAGCTTTAATTGACGAAAGTTGTTGGTGAGCTCCAGAGGTGGTTTGGCGAGGTCCAACGAGATGAGATGATCTTGCCAAGTACCGTTGATGGGATCGTGTAATATGAGTACAACAATATGAACAACATGGTATTATATAATAAAGATAGTATTGACACTTATGACTTTGTCTTTTCTAAGACAAAACAAACCCTACCTTTCATATTAGAGATGGTTGTGATGTTGAGTCGATATAATATATCTATTTCACTCAATATTTCAGATATTAAAATAAATATTAAGCCAAATATATATGAAGTCGACAGATGTTGAGTCTTGTGGTGGTGTGCGTCATGGATATGGCATGTTCTTAATTTTTATCTAAAAATATATATATATTCAAGTCAACCGGCTGCATCATGCATAAAAAATGATTCTTTATGTTTTCCATCCTAATCAATGTGGAGCATGACAAATAAAATTCCTTTTTTTCCAAGGAGAAATTTCTACTTACCTAACCCAGCCTCATGTGTATAACATGTTTTACGCCGAGACATCAGATCTAACCAATAAAAATAAATAATCGAACTCTGGTATACTTGAAACATCTAGCAATTCAACTTCACATATTTCACTCCATATTTCCCAATACAAGTGCATTAGAGCAATACATAGAGAAGAAATATGTTGGGAGAGGAGATGAACAGCTTCATCAAGGTATGGTTAGCAGTTTTCACATCTCTATGTTATTGCCATGCCATGGGTAAGATGGTTCCAAAAGGTCCCAAAAGACTCATTTTCCTACTCCCCATTGTCTGCCTATTTCTCTACCTCCCTCTCAATCTATACTCGCCCCATTTAGGGGGTCTTACAGCCTTTTTCATTGCTTGGCTTGGTAACTTCAAGCTCTTATTATTTGCTTTCGACAAGGGTCCTTTAAACACACGTATTTCTCTCCCACTTTTTATGGCTCTGGCTTGCCTACCTATCAAGATTCAACAAGATCCAATTAAGGAAAACCCATCATCAAAATCACAAGGAAAATCCAAGGAAGGTACTGTCAACTATGTTATTAAGGGTTTGCTTTTGGCCATTATACTATGGTCCTATAACTTCATTGAATACATACATCCCAATATTATCAAGCTCCTCTACGCTTTGCACATATACTTCTTCCTTGAAATCTTCTTGGCTATAGGGGCAGCCATGGTTCGATCCTTTTATGGGGTGGAGCTGGAGCCACAATTCAATGAACCCTTCCTTTCAACTTCACTCCAAGACTTTTGGGGCAAAAGGTGGAACCTCATGGTGGCTAGTATCATGCGCCCTACCGTATACGAACCTACCCTAAGATTTTCGTCAGTTGTGATTGGCAGAAAGTGGGCTCCGGTACCGTCGGTTTTGTCAACGTTTGTAGTATCGGGTGTGATGCACGAGCTAGTGTTTTACTATCTGAGGCGCGTGAGTCCCACAGGGGAAGTGAGCTGGTTTTTTATTTTCCATGGAATTTGTTTAACACTTGAGATTGGTTTGAAGAAGGCATTAAGTGGGAAGTGTGGGTTGCCGGGGATAGTAACGGGACCGTTGACAGTTGGGTTCGTGTTGGGCACGGGCGTTTGGCTGTTCATTCCACAGTTCACGCGGTCAAAGTTGGATGTTAGAGCGTTTGAAGAGTACGCTGAAATTGGGGCGTTGTTGAAAAGTTATTGTGAAAAAGTCTTAAACCATATCTTTTATCACTTGTAATATTCAAAGTAATATTTGTGTTTCTATTATTATTTTATACAAGATTGTAATTGTATTTATACATTTTTTTTCTAAAAATCTAATAATTTATTTTACGTATTCAATCATAAATAATAATAAGTTTTAACCTCAAGGTTGGGTGTTTGTTTGGTCTGACTTTTGTTAAGTTATAAGAAAATGTAAAGCTTGGATTTAGAATCATGTTCAAAATTATAAATATGTATATTTATAAAGGGTAATTGAAATAGTAAATTTGAGGTTTTGATGATGTTTATCTTTTATTGCATTAAAAATACCATCATAATAATATTTATTATTTTTAAATAAATTCTTTTAATTATTTCTCAATTGAATTGGTGTCTAATTAACTCGTGATGTCAAAATTTTCTCAACAAACACATATAATACTTACAAATACACTTTGTTTTTAATTCCTATCACTTTTTATTAATAGTAGTTTTAGGAAATACGATTGATGAACCATTCCATAACATGAAATGCTTCCTAGCACGCAATCATTACTTAAAAAATGGAGTTGTTGAAAGGACTGGAAACTATGCAAAGGTTTTAGAGACTCCTAAGCTGTTTCATTTTTGGAATGTTTAAAGTATATATTCCTTAATCTTCTCCTCATATACGATCACTTCCCCTCCTATTTAAATGGAAAGTACACTTGTATTTCTATACATAATTGACACTATTCCTTGGAGAAAATTTGTGAGTGTAACTTTTGTAAACACCTTCACTAATCTCACAATCCCACCATCCACTACTTTACCATGCTCATTTTCTTTTCTTTTTTCTACCTCCTACGAATAAAGAATTGAACGTTTCATTTAAGACTTCTAATCTTTTGGCAAACTTAAACACGTTCTAAATTGAAATAAATCTCAAACTTATATATGAACATTGGTCTAATATGTAAATTTATACATAAATTTTGATTCTGTACAATTTTATATATGAATTTTTTTTATTTGACCCAGTTCTCACATTATTAACACAATTATTGATATAACATTATTTTATGTTTATATATTACATACACAATTATATTTATCCGATATAAAAATAAATTGATGTATTTATTCCTTTAAATGTGTATAATTGAATTAAAATTAAACTTTCATATATATATATATAAACCACAATCAAAGTTTTGTGTATCAAATTGAACATTAAATTAAAATTATGTATAATTTTTAAATTTATCTTCTCTATGCAACTTTTTATGAACAATCACAACAACTATTCCATCATCACCACATTTGTTTTCTTAAGTTTGCCATCATCCGTTCATGACACTCTGCTTTATTGGCTTGTAACGTTTTCACACCTAGACAAAAAGCCGTCTACACTCTACAGTACTAATTAACCATATTGAAAACAAAATTTTTAAAAAAATAGATCCAAAATTTCGTAGTTAAGAAATCATATTTGCCACAAATGAGAAGAGAAACATTTTGCAAAGGAGGCGTCCAGCCGATAATACAATATTACAAGTCAAGAAATAGTGGTTATGATTTAAGACTAACTATTCCAGAACTTTCTATGGTTGCCGGCATAATCCAAACGATTTACAAAGGGTTGGAATGTGAAATTTGCATTCCATACATAAATGATGCCTTAATTAGGAGGCTAAACTAACCCCACAGATGCTACCGAAAGGATTGAATCTCAGGTTGCCCATTGATGAAACAACTTTCAGTTTGCATGTTAATTAATTAATGATTAGGTTCTACAAATAATGACATGGCCATGCAGAAACAGAACAATGTAACTAGCAGCAAATCATTCCCAATTGGTCCCCTAAAAGGAATTTCAGCCAACAAAAAAGAAGGAAAAAAGAGAAGTGATAGCTGAACTAAAAGAGTCAACTCTACTCGATGAAAAAAACAGTCAAACATAGTGTCCTGAAAACTATTTCCAGTAACTGCTTTGCTTTCAAAAGGAGTATTAATGTGTAAAGGCAAAAGTCAATATCTACCAAATCCAGGAGGGGCGTTTATGCAATGGGATCAAAAGAACCAATCTATATATTCTGCAGCAGCAATCAAGAGAAGCTATTCTTTGTCTACATCCAAGGGCTTTTATCATTGCCCCAAATGTACACAAGCAAAAATGAACACATCCTCGGACAGTTTTTGCCATCTTTATCACTTATCTTACATTCTGCCTTGTCTTAATCATCCGTTTCAGAGTTGCAAGCCAAAAGTTGCATTCGTCCCACTCATTGGTAGTAAGAAGAACCTGTTCCAGAAACAGAGGTAAATACATTGAAACCAGAAACCACTTTCAGTTGCCACTCCTAACAATCCTGAAAGCATAAACCAACGTTCTTTTCCCACAATACCTGGATATGTAGAGCTGTCCCAAAATCATTATTGTCCAACGCCTGGCAGAGCTGAATAAGCTTATCAGAAGCATTTTTTGAAATGTCTCCACTGTTGAGTTTGGCAAATAAGGCACCTATTTTCTTTGAATTGTCTTCTATTTCACGCTTCTTGGCTGGGTTCGCACGTGGTCCTCCCAGTGCTTGAGAGGTCTCATTGAAAAGTCTAGTTAAAGTTGTGATTACAGGTTTCTGGTGGGCTGGAAACCAAACAAGGTAAAGTTATTACCAACAGTAATATGCCTAAAACATTTATATTTCTCCACCTATTAGTTCACAGAACTGCATGAACAGAGATTATTTTGGAAACAAGCATACATTTGATTGATCTTTATTTAGGAAGTTCTGATGCCGTGTAGCATACCTTCAACCTCATTTATGTGGATTATGCAAACTTGAAGGATAACTAACTAGCACAAAGAATAATAAAAAATTTTCACAATTATCCATTTAGAAACAATTTGTTTTGTTTTGTAAATGTTCTCATAAAGGGTGATGATGAAAAGATAAACCTTAATAAACTTTCAGACAGTAAACCCTCATTCTGGAATAATCTCAGAAGTTAGGCGGACAGAGCATGCAATGAGTGAAACTCCAAAATCCAATAAACAGGTATGACATTAACATTATTTGAAATCAAGAAACTAGTAATTACCAGGTACATTTGAAGTGTCAGCAGTCTGCACAGTTGGTGGGGGTGCAGCAGGTGCTGCAGCTAGTTGTATTGATGCTGACTGCGTAAGGCTAGTAGATTGCACAGGACTCATGCCAGGTCTTTGAACAACAGGTGTGTCGGTCACTGGCATAAATCCTCTAGGTGTTGGGGTAGGAGCTACAAAATGGGGCACTTTGGGGCCAGGAACTGATCCCATTTGCAATGGGACGGGTGCAGGAGAACCAGTTCCTTGGGGAACAGGATAAGTAGGGTTAGCAGCACCCTGAAAGGCATGCAAAAATCATTTAGTATACCGATCACAGAAGAATAACTATGGCATTGAACATGAATTAGATGTAGCTATACAGACAGGATATAATTGAGAACCCAAGGCAGCTGGCTGCTGATATTGATCTGCATTTCTTAGACCAGGAGGGTTTGAAGGAACAAAGGGTCTAACAACAGGCTGAGTGGTGCCAGGTGAAGGAGCGAAATTTCCCTGGAAGGACAAAAATATTTAGTCCAGAAACAAACTGAAAAATGAAAATAAAATGCATATAAGAAACCAAAAGACAATAAAAATTAGAAAGAGTTGTAGAGTTTTTTCCGGGTTTAAGATAAAACAAGTGACAATCAATTTTATGGAGAGCAGCAATGGAGGGTTGTTTGCACATTGAAAAACTGCCAATGCCAAGTTACCTCAGATCAATTGCAAACTTAAAGATTCCCACTTAACAGCAAAGCCATGCTAGTTATAACCTGGCCTATTGCTGTAATTAAGATTTCATTTGGACCAAATTGTCTCTATGCATTAAGATAGCATGACAGATTAACAGTAAAATAAGAAGAAAATATTATTACAAAATAGCCATCACTTAAGAGTCTACAAAGTAGACTGCTATGCACAAAAGGATACCCAATACAGCATACCTGGGAAACATGAGGAGACTGGGTTGGCACAAAAGTATTTGCAGGTGCTGGTGGTTGAGGTCGATACGAGGGAGGAGGTACATATCCTCCATATTGGGAGAAAGAACGCTGATAATTTTCATCGTAAGCACTACTAGGAACACTTGGCTGAATTTGTGATGTAGTAGACTCCTAACCAATAACAAAAGGTAACAAAAGGCACAAAAAAAGTCATTCACAACATCACAATAATCAAGGACCGTCCAGTAAAGACACTCCTAAGATAAAAGCTAAAGGAAAAGCACCGGATATATTTGTTGCATAGGTTCAAAGACTGATCCACTTGCTAGATGAGAGTTTTCGAAAGCCGTAGATGTAGTTTCTTTCTCTGCAATAGAAAAAAGACAGATTTATCCTCAACAAGCACATATTGCCAAGCAAAAAACATAGCTAACACTTCAGTAAAGCTAATTTCATTTTAATCCTCATAAATAGTGTGTGTGAGAAAAACAACTTTAAAATAAACCAAAAAAACTGAGACACCAGAGAAAGAAGTTCTCAGTGCATCACAGGTTTAGAACTCCTAATTACAAGAGCTCAAAAACAATTTCTACCAAATTCAATCAGTGTTATTGGCACAATTAATAATTAGCACTACATCAAAAATCCATACGTAATAGCATTAGAACCACAGCAGCAAGCATAAGCCATCTCCTGAAACACATACCAGGTTCTGTTGAAAGTGCAATACGATCTTTTAAGATAACAAGTTCAGGTGACAGCTCATCAGACCCCAAAAGCTTCAAGTACTCCATGGCTGTAATTAGAAGCCCTTGACTAGCCAATATTTCAGCATATTTCTCAACAAGCTTGCAGAGAGATGCACTATATTGCTTCTGGCCAGTTGCCAAAGCGAGGACAATGGTCTTTTCCATCAAATCCTAGAAGACAAAAATCTATTGTGGGGTTTCAGCCGGACAACTTATTCTTGAAATGTGTTTCTATGAATTGCCAACTTACCTGGAGAAGATCAACATAAGATTTCCCGTCATGTTCGGTTGTCAGGCACCTTGACCAAATCTCTACTGTTTTATCAATATTTCCTGCGCATATATAACAGAGAGTTGCTGCCAGAGTATTACCAGAAGCCATTAGTTTGGAAGCAAGCATATCACAGAGTACTGTCCATTCCTCTCTTTGGGCAAACTGCTCATCAAATATGATATATAAGTCCCATAAATAAATTGTTACCACACCACTATAAATCTAAATTACTTCCAAAATATGAACTTACTGTACAGAGGAGTGCAAGTGTTTCTTTCCATAGTTTCAAAGGCCTTCTATTGACAAGACTCATGAGATCATTGTTCACCATTGCAGAGACAACCTTCAGGTGTGGTGAATGGCTCATCTTAAGATACTGATCACATGTGCTCTCCCATAAGGAAGTACCACCAACATGAGCAATAACTAATGCATCAGCCATCTTATTGGCTGCAATGCATTGTGCAACTGCTCCCTTATAGTCACCCACCACCAAAGCACGTAGAACAGCATCATCAAATGATGGATCTGCACTTTCCTCCAGCCCATCAGATTCTTGAGGTGTTAGATCCGTGCTAGGAACTGCGCTCTCAACATGAAAATTATTTTCAGAAGTTGCAACTGGTGTATCAGCCTTGGGACTTGGAAGATTGTTGAAGAAATCCTCCCCATTATCAGCAGCAAAGGGGGTAGCTTCTTTCTCATAGCTCACTTTTTCCTCAAGGGTAATATCAGTCACACTCTGAGAGAGGTCATTTTGTACAGTATCTTTTTCTTCTGCAGGTGGGCTAAAACCAAGATGCATGAGCAACTTTGTCCTAGCTGTCCCGTCATCTTCAAACATCACCTTTAAGAATCCCCACGTTTCTCTATCATGCTGAGATCTGCACAAAATTCCCGTGAACCATAAAAGCCATTAATTGGAAGGAGTAAAGAAATTGTTTGACAAAAGACAAGAAAGAAATAATTAGAATTTCTTAGAATCTTAGTTCAGATGACATACTCAGACTCTTGAGATTTCTTTTCACATAGAACCCTTAGAGAAGACCTCTCCCCATTTTGGATCGCAGATTCAAATTCAGATGAACGACTGACCAGACTTTCTTCAGCAACTAAGTTGTGCACAAAAACCTGAAAATAGCATACAGGACCATAAGATCCCAAAAAGAAGGAAGAATGTTATTCATATTCTGGTAGGTAAAAACATAAACAAACCTCACTGATATATTTACCTCTGATGACGGAGAAGTACCTACACCATGAATCTGAGGGCGAAATGAGACAACTTTTCCTCCAAATCCAAAAGATACCCCAACAGGACGTTTATACCATTTTGGTGCTCTCAAAGACACTGCATAAAATGAAATTAAAGTTGGTCAGAAAGAGAATGTAAAGCATATATAATCTCATAAACAATAGAGTAAAGAGTAAAAACTAATTAAGCAGGGGTAGCCCACATCTGCCTCTATTGGCAGTCATCAATCATGTTTCTCCTAGACCACCAAAAGCTAAATAGTAGAAAGGTCAAATTATATGACAAAAGGGGAAAAAATGGGTGGTTCTGCAGAAGCAAATTGAAGTACACCAAACAAACTACAGCACTCAAAATGCATGGTTCTATTTGAAGCATTACCTGCACCAAAATCGCCCTCCCCAACACCGTATCGGCTGCAACCCTGCATAACAATGGTAAAAAGTTAAATGCAAGAAGTGCTAATGTAGAGTACAAGAAAAGAATTCTGAGAGGCAAAAATTGTTGGCAAATCAGACAAATAAACTGGCAAGAATAGTAAGCTTTAAATACTTTCCAGATTAACTACCAAAGAAACATGTCCCATCTACACGCATTAAAAGCCATCATAAACAAATCTGTTGCTAGCGATAGGCAGATTGCATTTGTTTAGTCACACAAGTCCAACTCCTAAGAAATTTTTGTTTAACAAAAACCTAATTATGATAGGAAAGGTAACTTGGACAAGGTCACACCTCAATATTGTAAATGCCAATCTTGCCATCAAAGGAAGACGCTGATATTACTCCAGGAATCTTTGTATACCAGTGCACATCAAAGTTCCAGTTGGTACCGGCAGGCAATTCACAGACAATCTAAGCCCCAAAACAGAAATAACCCAATTCAGAATGTAATCTTTTGATAATAAGGAAGATACAAATCCAGAAGAAGTGAGGAAGCATATTAGTAATTAAGTCATTCCCCGACCTCTCCAGTCACTGTATCCCAACAAATAGTTCGATTATCTTTGGCACATGTGAGCAAATAAGAGCTGTCAGAGGGACACCATGCCATTGCAATTACACCTGCAATAGCACATACATTCAAATATTATTATGAACTTAAAATAACACAAATCTTATTTACCTTACAACAATAAAAGACCTACAAAATAATGCATCAAACTTCTACATGAATGGGGACATGAATAACTGCCATGAAAATTAACAGCAAATGACCTAAACCATAAAATGGTCAAAGTCCCAGCTCCATCTGGGATCACTGGCACAGTTCTGACTGAGGGCACCAAACCAATCTCAAAAAACTACTTCCACTCTTGACTTTAGGTAGCTAACTATATACATATCATATTCACATATTATACGGAGTAGTGCCAGCCTGCCAGGTTAAACTGAAAGAGCATATAATTCTCTTATTAAGTACAGAAACAAACACCCCCAAAGTAAAGGTAAAATATCAGCAAGTTAAAAAAAAAAAAAAAACCCCGAGTTGCATCAACTTCTCAAGCATTATTACCTTTTGTGTGCCCTACAAACTCCTTCACCGGTGACATTATGTTCCGCATATCCCAAAGCTGCTTGCAAAAATACCAGAAATTAACAATTTCCAAACAAATGGTAATCCACATTTTAAGCAACATGAACAGGATTATTACCCTTAATATGGGTGAACCATCTTCATCTGAGGCAACAACAAGTTGGGTGGCAACATCAGGATGCCACTGCAAAACAGAACACCGCCTTCTAACTGAATCTGCAAAACTGCCATTAGAAAACCAAAAAAGATTAGGTCAAACGATGTGCAGGGTCATGATGGAAATAACATGTGGAAACAACCAGAAGTTTTTCAATTGATAGAAAAGATGAATTTTACCTTATCACTGGCTTTTGCTTCTTCAAGTCCCAAACAACTGGAAAATTATAAACATACACATTAGCTACCCTGCTAAACTTAAATGACAAGACACTAAGTCCAGAATCCATTAATTTCCTCACCAGTTGTCCCATTATGAGAAGTTGAGGCTAGTATATGTTGGACCTTACTATTCCAGGACAGATATGAGATTTCACCTTGAGCAGCAGAACCACTACCCTGCATGAAGGCCACAAAAAAACTATGTCAGATGCCTCTATAGTCCACAGGTTGTCAGTTTTTTTTTTTTTTTTAATTTGAAAAACGGGGGATTTGAAACGTGAAAAGAAACAAGCAATGTTTGCTGCAGTGGAAGATATGGCAATTAGTGGAACAACAAGGGTGTGAAATGTGTTAATCCTGATTCTATACATGGCTCAGAATCAAAAGACAATGGCCATGCAATACTTTGCCACAGTGAGCAGATAGATGAAGGAGGTTTACAATTCAACAAGTTACTAATGATTGCCACAGACCTTAAGAGGCGGAAAATGAGACGGTTGTGCAGGTGCTGACAAATCCCAGATGCAGATTTCACCGTCCTCAGCCCCAGATGCTAGTAAGTTTGGAGCAATGGCATTGAACTCGAGACCACGAACCTAAAAGTATGAGGAAAAGAAAAGAAGAAATATACCATGACATCTTCAAATGCTAGATGACAAATATCATATATGTCAAAAAGCTAGAGGTTTTATTACACAAATAGACACACACAAAAAAAAAGGAATAAGGAAACTCACAGGTCCTTTGTGTCTAGAAAGACGTCCAACAATAGCTTGTTCACTTGACATAGAGCTGCGGAAATTGTTATGTTTAAACCAAATTATCATGTTGTTTCAAACCAAATAAGACAGTGCTAATGTCAAAATAAAAATCCCAAAACAAAATGAGATTGCTAAAGGAAATACAGATCAATAAATACTAATAATTGGCAAAAAAAAAAAAAACATAGGAAAATGCAAAAGTAATCAATTCCAATCACCTAGAAAAACAAAGATCATAAATGAATAGATAAAAGAATTAAATATTCTATAACACAGGGTCTCAGATAAGAATCATTTTAATCATAAATTTTCTCCAAAAAAGATGATATTCTTTTCCTTCTAGTTCTTAGTCTCTAATAAAATACAACTAGATCCAGATTAACCAGCAACCCAATGCCAACAAGAAGAAGAGTTTCTGCTCAATAACCAAATTCTTTTATAAATGATCCAGTCAAACCAACACAGAACATTCAGTGCTCATGAAAAGTAAAGCAAAACTTGGATGTAGCCTACTAAAGACAATGCCAAGATCAGGCACAACAAATTACCAGACATTTTATCCAACTTATTCCACATGGCACAATAAAGCAAGCCATTAACAGTTCATGAGGGAATTAAGTTTCGAAAGTACATCAGTCAGAATTCACTTTCAACCAACCATTCATCAAATCCAGTTATAAGAAGTAATCTAGAACTCGCAAATCATGAGCACATTATTACAATATCAAATCATGAAAAAGCTAGCCTCGAAGTAAACAAGCCCAAAAACTTGAATAACCACTAGCTGTAAATAATAAAAAATACCAAATTAACACAAGACAAAAACAATTATTGGAAATCCATATAAATAAACGCGTGAATATAAATTTGATAAGAGCTCAGTACAATCCCAAGTAGATGGAAAGCAGTCAAAATTTTCCCATCCAAACAAACATCATACACTTAAAACCTGCAATATAGCCAATTGACTTATTCTAGTGCCCAATTCTTTCACTACATGTCTAATTAACCGAAATTTAAAGTAAACTAGATTAAATCAACCGATATGTACATTTTATAGAAAGATAATAAAAAAAAAAGTACCGTATCAGGTTTGAGGGGTTCCAAAGATCGATATTGCCATCAACGAGGCCACCAGCAATGAGCCCGAGTGAAAATTCATCGGAACCAGATCCGTTCTTGCCCCAAGCGAGGCGGTTAAATCGCTCAGAGCTGGGGCACTCGCCTACCAAAGGAAGCTCGCGATCACCACTCTGGAAATCAAACTTGAATATCTCGAGATTCGCGGATGAGCTAAAGGACATATCCACCGCCCCAGCCATTGTCCCCGCTGCCATGTAGGGAGCGTCCGGCGCCATTGCCACTTGCGCCGATCTGTTCACCCCTTTTATACACGCCATTAGATTACAAGCAAATTTTACGGTACGTTATCCTCCCAAAATACCTATCAAATTATATATCGATGCCGCGAGAAATAAACAAAGACCGATAGCAATTATCGGCACATATGTGAATTGATACGGAAGAAGTTCAAAGAGAGATATGATTTGGATTAATATGGTAAGAATTTGAAGGATTAGGGTTTTGATCTAATTTCGGGAATTCAGAAATAGGGAAAAAAACACTATGTAGTGAGGTTTCCTTTTTTTTTTTTTTTTTTTGAGGGGGGGCGATTTTCTGAATTTTGTTTTCTCTTTTGACTGATTGCTGGAGGAGAGTGGTAAAGTGGTAATTTTATGAATGGTCTCTTTTTATTTTGGTTTTGTGCTGCCGCTGCTGTGGTCGTTCTTTTATGTTCTGTTCGAGTAACGAATGTCTATAACTCGGACAAAGGATGGAATTGTGAGAGTGCAGATGATTATAGGATTAATTCCACCAAACGCCTATAAACTTTCTTCCACATTTTAAAATAGTCCTGAATTTCATTCAAATTGAAATTTCAAAATATCAAAATTGTATCCATCAACTTGTTTTCCAATTCTATCCATCAATTTAAATGTTAAACATCAATTTGGATGTAACATTAAACATATTTAAAATACATAAATAAGAAGATAATACGCTTCAACGCACTTGAACTTACGTCCTCCTACATTGAGAACAATGTCGATGACAATCAAACTAAGATGAATATGTATATATAATATGATCCACATGTTTTAAATATTCTCCTTGTCAAATTTGAGCTGACAATGATATTTGGTTCAAGGGATGTAAGATGAATGTCGGGTATGTTACTTACATTGCCCTATTTAATTCATTTGGTTAAAATATAAGATTATGTAGAAACATGTTTTACTAAATTATTCTTGTTATAAAATTTATTTATTTTAGCAAGTTTAATTCTTTTAATGTTTTTAGCCTCGACTTTCATAAAACTATGATAAAATTTGATTTTTATTATAATTTATATATTAATAAGTAAATATATGATGTTGAAATAATTTTATAAATCATAGTTAATATACTAAAAAATTTAGAGTGAATATAATAATTATAACTTTTAAGTATGACATCTATTGTTTTGCTATTGAGAAAACAAATATCCTTGTTTTAATTGGATTTAAATTTTTTTAAAAGATGAAATTGATTAAAATGATAAAACTAAATGATAAATGATAAATTGATCCAAATTAAAAAATAACACCTATAATCTAATATAACTTAAGGAATGAGTGGTATTAATATTACACTCTATATTACTAGATGATCGAAATGTTGAAAATTGAAATAATATAATCTTATTTTAAAATGTAAAATTATAGGATATCATGTTACATTCGGCGAACCAAACGCATCCTTAATGCTAAAACTAATTATATTGATATTTTAAGGATTTGATTAGAAAGTTTCAAAATTTAGAGATTAAATTTAAATTTTGAGTATGACTCAGAGATGTATGAAGCAGTTAAGACTAATTATTAAGGATAACACGAGTGATACCTGCAGTGAAGAAAGACATTGGTTTTCCAGCAAATCAAATCAGAACACGGCAAGTGAATCTACAATCTTTACCTTTGACTTTATCAATGCAAAAGACTAAAAAGACCCTAGGTTTAGTGAAATGAAATCCGAAAAGAAAGGGTTCTGTCTGGTTTTCGTAGAGATGTAAATTTAGGTCCTTTATATTACGGTAATGGTCAAGATCATATTTTTGTTTTATCTGATGAAGAAAACACTTCATCTGATGAGTCGTTATCTATGTTAAAAAATTATAAAAAAACATAAAAAACGTAAAAAAGTTGAAAAACAAAAAGAATATGATTTCCAATCCTATAAAACACTTATAGAACATTGGAAAGAAAAACTTACAACTAGTAATGATCAACTTGAAAGAGTTGAATATTTAAAATTAATAGAAGAACTTTATGAAAAACATAAAGATCTTTTTAGTATGTTTAATTATCATTATATGTTAAAATATGATGATAGTAGTAGTTCAAGTAATTCTGAAAAAACAAAATTATACAAGAAACAATCTGATGAAGAAAAAACTTCAACAGATCAGGATGAAGATATAAAAGTCTCAACTTATAATTCTGATGAAGAAACCACTTCATTTGAGGAAGTAGACGAAGATATAGATATCCCAGACCCTATGGATACTGAACCACCAGATCCATATAGAAAAAGAAAAATAGAGTCAGATAGTCAAACAGATAATTATTTGATTAAAGATTTAAGAAAAGTTCAATATACAACCAGTATGTTGATCAGTAATATAAAAAATTTAACTATTAATGAGAAAATCCTAAAATAGAGAATGTATTAATAAAACTTCACTTGATTGTTTGGGTGTAAAACCAAATACTCATCATAGGCATAAAAAGAAAAAATATATTTTAGTTAATAAAATAGATTATATAGCCAAAAATTTTCTAACAAAAGAAAAGAAGTTAGAAAAAGAATTAAAAGTATTGAAAAACAAGATTTACAGATAAGTTATAAAAGGAAACAAATCCTAATAATTACGAAAATATATTTTATTAGAAAATACTAAAATTCAAAAAGTAAAAACTATTATTCAACAAATGAAAATTGGGAAAAATGATATTATCACTCTTTCAAATTTTCAACCAAAAAAATATTATACTTATATTGAAATTAACTTTCAATTTAGAGATTATAAAAAATATTCTCTACATGCTTTATTAGATACTGGAGCTACAACCAGTAGTTGCAGAAAAAATGCAATCCCTATAGAAAAATGGGAACCTATGAATAATCCTATAAGGGCAATTGGAATAGATGGTAACGAAACCATAATCCAATATAAAGCTACAAAATATACCAATCTACATAAAGAATGTTAGATTTGTAATACCTAAGATTTTGTGTTTTCCGAAATGCATAGAGACATATTACTTGGTAATAATTTTATATACCAACATTTACCTTTTCTATTGATAAAATTTTGTTATTTTGTCCGTAGAAAATTTCTCGATGGAAATACCACTTATTGAAAACCATAAGTTTGTGTGTGATGAAAACTTTACACCAACTAAAAGGAACAAATTAAACAACTAGAAACAAATCATTGGTTGTTTAAAATTCTTGAAAATAATTTTAGTGAAGAACCATTAAAATTATGGAAAAACAATCCAAGATACTTGTGAAATAAAATTAATTAATCCTAATAAAATCATTAGGGTTAAACCTATAATCTATACTAAACAAGATATAGATGAATTTGATGTTCAAATAAATGAACTTCTAGAAAAGGATTAATAGAAAAACTAATAGTCCTCATTCCAAATTAACTTTTATGGTAAGAAACCATGCTGAAATTAAAAGAGGAAAAGCTAGGATGGTCACTAATTATAAGAGATTAAATCAGAATACTATTTTTGATGGATATTTTATTCCACGAAAAGAAGTATTAATTAATCAGGCTAAACATGCTAAATACTTTAGCAAATTTGATTGTAAATCGGGATTTTGGCAAATCATGCTAACCGATGGATCAAAACCTCTGACAGCCTTTAGTGTCCCTAATGGTCATTATCAATGGAAGGTAATGCCATTTGGTTTATGTAATTCCCCACAAGTTTTTCAAAGATGGATGGATTCCATTTTTAATAAATATAAAAAAAATTTATGTGGTATATATAGATGATATCTTAGTCTTTTCAAAAACACTTGAAGAGCATAGAAAACATCTAAATATTATTTCTCAAGAATTCCTAAAACATGGAATAAATTTAAGCCCTAAAAGATAGAGCTTGAGAAAACATAAATTGAATTTTTAGGACTAAAATTATCAGACATGGTCTTCAACTTCAAGATCATATTATTGTAAAATAAAAGAATTTCCGAAAAATAGAAGATAAAAACATCTTTCACAATTTTTAGGAATAGTCAATTATGGAAGAACCTTTTTTCAAAATTAGCTGAAAAAATAGGTTCATTATACGATAAACTAAAAAGAATATTTGTTTTGTTGGACTAAACAAGATGAAGAAGTTATAAAAATATAAAAGCGAAATAACTTATAATCCAAAAGTTTATTTACCTAAAAAGGTGATAAACTAATTTTAGATATCTTGATGCATCACAATATTATTGGGGATGTATTCTAAAAGCTAAAACAACTAATAATAATGGAGAACTAATATGTGGATATAGTTCAGGAAAATTTAAGCCTAATGAGCTCAATTATATTATTTATGAAAAAGAATTATTAGCAATTAAAAAAGGAATAAAAACTTTCCTTATTTATTTAGCACCTGAAAAGTTCATTATAAGAACTGATAATCAGGCAGTCAAACAGTTTTTAACTAACAATAGTTTAGAAACTGTTCCTAGAAGAATTAGGTGGTATAATGATTTATGTACTTTTAATTTTGAAGTTTTTTATATTAAAAGTGATGAAAATCTACTTGCTGATTTTTTGAGCAGTCCTTATAGATAGAGGTAAACAACCTCTAATAGTTGGTGAATGGACAACCGTTCATAAAAAGCCCAACAAAGGGAAAGCAGAATCAAACTCCAAAAAAGGATTTGTACCTGCACAAAAACCATTTTATCCTAACCAAGGATATTATGTGTCTTATCCAATAGTAAACCAACCACTTGGAACAAATATTTTAAATTACCCTATGGTAAATCAACCAATGGGAAATACTTTTTCATTGACCCCAAACACGGTGAGTCAATTACAATGGTCCCAAAATCCGAATTCAATATCACAAACAAGTTATGCTGAAGTCATTAAGGGAGCTGAAAATTTGTTAAATCAACAACAAATTCAAGAATTAAAAGATCTTTCAAAAATTAAAGATTTTTATAACCCTGGTTTATCACCAGAATTTTATGATTTTATAAACAAAATATGGAAAACCCATATTTCAAATCAAAGAGCTAATTTCCGAAGAGCTCTTACCAGATTTTCATTATTTTTAGTTGAAAAAACATCTAAAGAAAATGAAGCTGAGGATTTATTATTAAAATCTATTTTATATAGAGAATGGGATGAATTCGGTTAGAATTCATGGATATAAAGGAGATAAACAATCTTCTTGATATTATTCAATATTTTATTCATAAAGGAAAAACAATTCTATTATGAATAAATTATTTAGAATATGTATCTATAATAAAGCTAGAAATTATTACCAGAGAAATATTCACAAAATAAATAAAGAAATTTGCGACAAAGAAATTCAATTTCAAAAAGTTTTTCGAATATTTTCTACAAGCATATGTTTTCTTGATTATTTAGATAATGAATTTCCTACTTTAAAATACGACTTGATCATGAACCATTTGATATAACTAATATTGAATGGGGTTTTACTAAAGAAATAGTTGTGCAAAATCTCTCTTTCATCTTTTAAAAGATTTTCCACCATTGTAAAGTCTGTCTTACAAAACATCATAAACAATGATGATTTTTATTACTATTTTCATATTAAAATTAGTAGTCTAATTGGTATAGCTGAACAAGAAAAATTTTATCAGCCGTATCAAATTTGGATAATTAAAAAGATGATTGGAACACCCCAATTATCTGCTGTAAATGAAGATAAAGAACATTTGTCAAAAACAATTGATAAATGTTATACTAAATTTGAAGACTATCAAGTCCAAACAGGATTAGATTTATTATCACAAGCCTATTATCTTCTCCATGATGAAGTCTACAAACTATGGACGGATGGCAGAAGAATATTGGCATTTCCAAATGGAAACATCCAGGAGGAAAGAAACGAAGAATCTGTGAAGCTGTTAAAAAAGATTGCTGAAATGGAGATAGAAGAATTTCCATCTCACATCATAGAAAAAGTCAAATATACATGGGAGATGTGGAACTCACCACCAAGACTCTCATCAGATTCTTTACATTTAGATGAAATTGAAGAAATGAATCTCAATAATATGCAAGAAGGTTGATGTCAACAACGATAGCAACCATTAATAATAGATCACATCAAAATGGATTGATGATGCAAGCAAGATGGAAGCAACCATTAATGCTTGATGAAGACATACAGATGAAGACAAAAAGTCTTAATCGAGTCTTAATCATCATTAAAACAATGATGATGTAAGAGGTTACAAAAGCAGCTGTGACATAAGCAATGACAACAGCGGCCATAAATGCAAAACATGACACATGGAAGCAACCATATCCACAAGAAAGCCGAGTCCTTATCAGAAACACTGCTCGGGATTCAAAATACAATTGTATAGAATTTTTAGAAGTCCTCTATAAATAGGGAGGAAAGCTCAATTGTATAGCATCTTGTAAATTACCAACTACTTTACTTTTTAGTTTTCTCTTTTGTAAACTTTCCACTTGTAATCAAAGAGTCTATATTCCCTTCTGCTCATACTCTACTACCCTTCCTCCCCTCCCCCGCTTGGTATCAGAGGTGCCGGTGTAACGAGTTTCTGGAGAAATAATATCGTAATATTCATTGTAAGTTTTTATCTTTGATTTGCATTTCTGTTTGTTTCACAGTTGTTTGTTTCAAAACCTATATCTGTTTATCTGACTTCTTATTGTCGTTGAGTCCAGGGAGGACTTTTTTTATTTTGGTAGGTTATTTAGTAAAGTAAATTACAGAAGAAAAAATAAATAACTTAGGTAATATAAAAGATTTAGACTTAAACCATGAGTCTAAAGAAATATTAACTAGTGTTAATAATAAATTAGATCAAGTTTTTAATAATAGTAATATTGAGTCCGATGTAAATTTAGGTCCTTTATATTACGGTAATGGTCAAGATCATATTTTGTTTTATGTGATGAAGAAAACACTTCATCGATGAGTCGTCATCTATGTTAAAAATTATAAAAACATAAAAAGCGTAAAAATATGAAAAACAAAAGAATATGATTCCCAATCTCAGAAAACACTTATAGAACATTGGAAAGAAAAATTTACAACTAGTAATGATCAACTTGAAAGAGTTGAATATTTAAAATTAATAGAAGAACTTTATGAAAACATAAAGATCTTTTTAGTGTGTTTAATTATCATTATATGTTAAAATATGATGATAGTAGTAGTTCAAGTAATTACGAAAAAAGAAATTATACAAGAAACAATCTGATGAAGAAAAAACTTCAACAGATCAGGATGAAGATATAAAAGTCTCAACTTATAATTCTGATGAAGAAACCACTTCATCTGAGGAAGTAGACGATGATATAGATATCCCAGACCCTATGGATACTGAACCACCAGATCCATATAGAAAAAGAAAAATAGAGTCAGATAGTCAAACAGATGATTATCTTAGACATTTAAATAAAGATGTTGAAATTAGTGATAAAATTAGAATTTTTGATAATAAAATTAGAAATTAGTGATGATTGACTGTACCCAATCATCTATAACTTTTTCATAGTCTGATATAGGAGTATTAGTTAAATCTAAATATATTCCTCCTTGAGCAACATTTCTTTTATTTAAATCATCTATTCTTGGTTGAACAGTTGATTTGATGTTCATCTATAACTTTTCATAGTCGATATAGGAGTATTAGTTAAATCTAAATATATTCCTCCTTGAGCAACATTTCTTTTATTTAAATCATCTATTCTTGGTTGAACAGGTTGATTTGATGTTTCACCTGGGTATTCAGGTTTTACATCATTAGTAGCTATATTTTCGATTTTATTATAAAAAATTCTAATTTTATCACTAATTTCAACATCTTTATTTAAATGTAAATGTCTAAGATAATCATCTGTTTGACTATCTGACTCTATTTTTCTTTTTTTATATGGATTTGGTGGTTCAGTATCCATAAGGTCTGGGATATCTATATCATCGTCGACTTCCTCAGATGAAGTGGTTTCTTCATCAGAATTATAAGTTGAGACTTTTATATCTTCATCCTGATCTGTTGAAGTTTTTTCTTCATCAGATTGTTTCTTGTATAATTCTATTTTTCAAAATTACTTGAACTACTACTATCATCATATTTTAACACATAATGATAATTAAACATACTAAAAGATCTTTATTTTTTCATAAAGTTCTTCTATTAATTTTAAATATTCAACTCTTTCAAGTTGATCATTACTAGTTGTAAATTTTTCTTTCCAATGTTCTATAAGTGTTTTATAGGATTGGAAATCATATTCTTTTGTTTTTCATCTTTTTACGCTTTTTATGTTTTTATAATTTTTAACATAGATGACGACTCATCGATGAAGTGTTTTCTTCATCGATAAAACAAAAATATGATCTTGACCATTACCGTAATATAAAGGACCTAAATTTACATCGACTCAATATTACTATTATTAAAAACTTGATCTAATTTATTATTAACACTAGTTAATATTTCTTTAGACTCATGGTTTAAGTCTAAATCTTTATATTACCTAAGTTATTTATTTTTTCTTCATCAGAATTTACTTTGCTAAATAACCTACCAAAATAAAAAGAAGTTATATCAACAAGACTATTAATACCCTTACTCAGAGATGAAATGTTGTTTTCATTTCTAGAGTCTATATGCGTAATATGATCACAAGTTTTATCTTTAAACTGACACTCAATTTGCTCCATAATGTTTGTCTCGGGTACCTAAGACCGGCCTGTTATCCTAACGTCTTCACACAACGCCTAACGTCCTCCCTGGACTCAACGGCAACAAGAAGACAGATAAACAGATATAGGTTTTGAAACAAACAACTGTGAAACAAACTGAAATGCAAATCAAAGATAAAAACTTACAATGAATATTACGATATTATTTCTCCAGAAACTCGTTACACCGGCACCTCTGATACCAAGCGGGGGAGGGGAGGAAGGGTATGCTTATACTGTTAGTGGGAGGAAATTTTGTTAAAGATGGAAATTAAATTTTATATTTTAACGATAATAAAAATATAATTTAATTAGTTTAATATATTTTTATAATTTTTAAAGAGTTTTATCAAATTTTTATTATTTTTAAGAAGTAAAAGTGTAATTTTAATATTATTAATTTAAAATTTTATAAATAATAAAAAATCTAAATTTAAATTTTACCATTTTAGGGGCATGTCCCTAAGTCTCTAGTAAGCTTCACAATGTATATACTCTCGTTGAAATGAATTTATTTATGTCGTGAATTTTAGTTTCTCTACCTTTTAATTATATAAAAATAGTTAAATTTCAATTGTGGTCTTTTTACTATGTTGAAATTTGAGATTTGATCTCTATACTTGATATTTTTATATAATTTGGTACTTCAACGCTTATAATATCATTAATTAATCTAAATATTTTATTCTAATTAAAATGTTGACGTAATTTAAAGAATCGTTAACATCGTTAAATTTTTGTTAAATTCAAGTCCACTATAATGCTATTTTTGTGACATGATTATTGAGTGAGTACTTTTAAAAAAATTAGAATGTCACAACAAGAAATTTAACGTAAGAATTTTAATGGTGTTAACAATTGAACTTAAATTTTAAATTGAAAAATAGAGTGACTAAATTCTTAAAAATAAAAATTAAGAATTAATATACAGATTGTACAAAAAACTTAGTACATATTGTAACTTTTAAATTTTAACTATTTAGTCCAAACTAATTAACTTAATGAAAAAATGGGTCAAAAATCGTACTAATTAATATGTAAAGTTTAATTCACTTATAAGTTACATTAAATTTCAATTAATGCAAAACTAATTATAAACAAAAACAAAATTAATTTGCATTTTAATTTTATTTATTGATGTATTGATTTATGATTTGTAAAAGTTAGATATTTTTAAAAATAAGATAATTAATCTGTTGTGGACTATAATAACGTTCTATCAAAGGGTCCTTGGGTGATCTTCAGACACTATTTGATCGTCCAACCTTGGTCGACTCAATTTTCGACCCTTGAGGCTTTTCCACAATGCGTCGTATCTTAGGTCCATATTCTAGGGTTCTCTGGATCTTTATACAAAAGGAGTATAGTTCAAGAGAATGAAAGTTTGATTGGAAAGGTAGTAAAGATTGATCTTCAAACGGATAAAGGGTTGCGGGGACAATTTGCATGGTTTCCGGTGCAAGTGAATCTGTCAAAACCTCTGATATCAAAAATATGGATCACTAGTAGAATTCATAGGATAGAGTATGAATCTCTTCCATCAATTTGTTTCCAACATGGGAGGTTTGGACATTTGAGGGAAGGGTGCCCCCATGTTTCTTTGGAGAAGGAAATGAAAGGTCATGGTGATAATCAATAGGGAAATAATTCATCAAACCAGCAAGGTGACAGCTTGGGTGTTTAGGAAAGGGTGGAAAAAGAAGAGTTTGAAGAGTGGATGGTGGTTGATCGTCGACAACGACAGGAAACAATGGGATCGTGAGTTTTTTAGGGAAATAATCGGGCTAGATCTAGATTCAATGTGCTTTCCAAAATTGGAGAGGTGAAAGACAGATTTCAGGCACCATTTTTGGGATATTTTCAATTTGGGAAGTAGAATAATGAATGTGCAACAGAGGCTGATTTTTTGGAGAATAATAATGGCGATAGAAATAGCAAAGATAAGGCAAAATCAAGTGACAATTCATGGATTGAGATAACTAGCAATAAAAATTTAAAAGAAAAAGGGATAAAAGTATCCAATAAATCCAAGAAACAAAAACAGTTAATAAATGGGCCAATGGGTGTGAAGTTGGGTATCCGAAAGGATAGGTCTGGATCTGGTTCGAGAAGTAGAGATGTTGGGTCAAAAATTGGGCCAGGAAAGAGAATTGGGGAGATTAAATGGACATGTTTTACTTGAGTACAAACACCACATAATGGTGAATTTGAAAGAAAACGGAAGCCCAAACATGGGAACTGCTAGGGTTGCTAATCTAAGTGAAAACTTGGGATTTACCAATTTGATTTCCCCAAATTCATTTCCAGCGTTATTGAAGAAAAAAAAATCATAAAAGACATGCTGAAGATCATGGACAATGGTAAAGAATCATGCCATTTTGACATGGACTCATCGATTCCTTTAGAACAAACAGTCAATGGGTTAGTTAAAAGTCTAGAAACTGGCGAACATATTAGGGGAGTCGGATGAGAAGTTGTTTGCCAGCCAATTCAGGCCATTTAAAGTTAAAACAAACCTCGGGGTTTCATGGTAAGGCTGTTCAGGTCGAAGAGGTAGGTACAATAGGGATTGACGACTTGTCGGAATGATTATCTTGGTATAGGTTTGGTTGAATTTATGATATTTATGTAAGCTTATATTATTGTGTAAAACTGCCATGGTACGGGACATCTAAATTTTCACAGATTTTTAAAGGAATATTTGCGTGATTTTGATCTCGATGTGGTTGTTTTAATTGAAACTAGAGCTAGTGGTATTAAGGCAGAATGTGTTGTTAAGAATATTGGTTTGTCGAATTCTCATAAAGTCGCTAATGGTTTTTGGAGGGGAATTTGGATTTTTTGGAAAGATATTGTGAATCTAATTGTAGAAGTTAACCAGTTCCAATTCGTGCATTTGAAAGTGAAGTTTTCAGAGTTAAATGATTGGTTTTTGTTCATTGGGATTTATGAGAGTCCTTTGTGGGTTTTAAGGAAAGAGTTACGGGTGGAGCTTGGTAATATTTCTCAAAATGTAAGGCTTCCATGGATGCTAGCAGGTGGCTTCAATGCAATGCTTTATAAAGAGGAAAACAAGGTAGATCGAGGAAAATAGATGTAACTGTCCTTTATTCCAACAACTTTGATATGGCCATAGTCTGAAGGATATTGGTTTTCAAGGTCCAAAGTTTACTTGGAACAAAGGTCCAGTGTTCGGACGTCTCGACCATGCACCGTGTAATTACTAATGAGATAACTTAGTTCCAAACACGATGGTTCATCATCTTTATAGGATTAAATCTGATCGTCATCCTTTAGCTATTTGTTTTGGTCAGAAGAACTCTACAAAGCCCCTCGCCTATTTCGCTTCTTGAGTGGTTGGCTTTCTCACAGTGACTTTGGTCATTTAGTTAATGAGAATTGGGGAAATGACGATAAGTCGGAGGGGCCAGTTTGGATTTTTGTTGAAGCTGTTAAGAAATGGAATTTGGAGGTTTTCGGTAACATTTTTAAGAGAAAACAGATTTTACTGTTATGGATTGGTGGTATTCAATGGTGCCTTGAGAGTTATCGATCAAGAAAGCTTATTGAGCTAGAGAAAGACCTGCAAACTGAACTTGAAGGTGTCCTAGACAACGAGGAACTTTTTTGGAAACAGAAATCTTTTAGTGATTGGCTATTACTCGGAGATCGAAATACAAAGTATTTTCATTGTCAAGCTAATAGTTTGGGGTTTTGTTGAAGCTGTTAAAAAATGGAATTTGGAGGTCTTCGGTAACATTTTTAAGAGAAAAAAAATTTTACTGTTATGGATTGGTGGTATTCAACGGTGCCTTGAGAGATATCGATCAAGAAAGCTTATTGAGCTAGAGAAAGACCTGTAGGCTGAACTTGAAGGTGTCATAGACAACGAGGAACTTTTTTGGAAACAGAAATCTCGTAGTGATTGGCTATTACTCGGAGATCGAAATACAAAGTATTTTCATTGTCAAGCTAATAGAAAGAAAATGATTAATCAGATTAAATCCCTGAAGTTAGATGATAGGTTATGGTGTTATGAAGAAGATAGATTAAAATATGAAGTTGTTTCCTTCTATTGGAGATTGTATACTAATGATGCAACTAATGTAGGTCTCTTTCCTGTTAGGAATGTGTTCCCTATTGTTGAACCCAAGCTATTTAAAGCACTTGATCGAAGATTAACAACCCATGAAGTTCATAATGCTTTGTTTGATATGGCACCACTTAAGGCCCTGAGGATTGACGGACTGTATGCCTAATTTTATCAATCACAGTGGAACATGGTTAGTGTGAGTCACTGTTGTCAATGGTCAGGAGAGCATTTGAGAATGATAATTTGGAGGATTTCTTCAATCAAACTTTATTCGTGCTTATATCGAAGGTTGCTGCCCCTGAGTTAATTATGCAATTTAGGCCTATAAGTCTCTGTATCGTTCCGTACAAAATACTCTCTAGGGTTACTGTGAATTGTCTCAAACTTGTTATGCCAATACTAGTTACAAATAACCAAACTTGTTTTGTGGGAGGGCGACACATTATGGGCAATGTTGTTATTGCACAAAAGGTTATCCATTCGATGAGAGTTCGAAAAGGGAAGAAAGGTTGGATGGAGATTAAAATAGATTTAGAGAAAGCATATAATTGTTTAAGGTTAGAGTTTATTAAATATACTTTTGAAGATGCGAAGATACATAATAATATTGTTCACATTATAATGCAGTTCGTCTCGACACCAACAATGCAAATTTTATGGAACGAAAGGTTCACGGGTGAGTTTAAACTAACGAGAGGTATAAGGCAAGGAGATCCCATCTCGCCATATCTTTTTGTCCTGGCAATGGAGAAACTTGGTCAAGCAATAAATTTGGCGGTTTCAAATGGAAAATGGAAGCCTATAACTTTGGAAAGATGAGGATCGCCTCTATCCCATCTATTTTTTGCTGACGGCTTGGTATTATTTGAGGAAGCGAATTTAGAGAATGTCGAATCTATACAGTCAATTCTAGATCAATTCTGTTTATACTCTAGCCACAAAGTTAATTCTAGTAAATCTAAAGTGTGTTTTTGGGCTAACACGAATATAGTAGTTAGAAGAATGAGTGGGACTGTCTTAGGCTTTCAACAGACAGAGGATTTGGGCAATTACTTAGGTGTTCTTCTATTTCATAGAAGAATCACAAAGAGCATGTTCCAATTTGTTATTGACAAAGTACAGAGGAAACTGAATGGTTTTGATGCCAAGTTGTTATCGATGGCTAGTAGAACAATGTTGGCGAAGTCGGTGTTGTTAGCTATACCCAGATACTTCATGCAGTTTGCAATGATTCCTATAAGCACTTGTGAGAAAATTGAACAGATTGTAAAACAATTTGTTTGGGGTTCAACAAGTAGTGGGAACAAGAGAACCTTGGTTAAGTGGGATACTTGTTGTCAACCTACGATGACAAGGGCCTCAGTTTGCAGAGGCTGGTACCTCATAATATCTCCTTCCTAATGAAGCTAGCATATAAACTAGTGACAAAGTTGGACTCGTTATGTAACACCCCTAACCCGTATTTGTTATTGAAACAAGGTTACGGAGCATTACCGAACAAACGGAACAGTAAACCATTCAATTCATACATCAATGCAATACATATTCTAATTTTATTCAAATACATTCATAACATCCTTTAATTGAGCTATCGAGGCCCTAAGAAAATAATAAAATCAATCGGGGACTAAATCGAAAACATTTGGAAAGTTTACAAAAAAGTTTGAAAATTTTGGACTACAAGGGTCATACAGTCGTCTGGCCAAGCCGTGTGACTCACACAGTTGAGACACACGCCCGTGTCTCAAGCCGTGTAACAATTGAAATAGGGACACACGGCCGTGTACCAGCCTGTGTCTGTACCCATGTAACTCTATGACTTGGGTCACACGGCCAAGCCACACGTCCATGTGCCAGGCCATGTAACTCCTAACTTGCATGCCTTTAACCTACAAGGGACACACGGTTGAGACACCCCGTGTCTCAGGCTGTGTGGACCCTAAATGAACCTTAAAACATAAGTTTACCATTTCAAGTTTGCTTGGATCTTAAGAAACTCAAATACCTACCAAAATACCTATTCAAAATGACATTAATCAAGCCAAAAACGCACCAAAATCAACCTATTAAGCACTGAACCAATGTACTCTCATTGATACCACAAGTATATGTAATTATATATCAAAATAAACATCAATTCAACTCATCAATCCATTCAAGCTAATACCTAGCCAATATACCTGTCAAAGATACCTCAATCAAAACAATTCCTTAACACATATCATTCATACTAGCATAAAAAACTATACCTCATTCTCATGTAATAAATAAGTTGGCCATTTACACAAAAGGTCATCCATAATATATACATAAACCAAAACATTAATGATAGCCACACAAGAGCCTATACATGCCATATAATCTATATTAAATATTCCAAAAACTACTGAATTGAGCTGGATAGTGTGACTTGAGTGCCGATTTGATCGTCCAACCTTCCGAGTATCTACAATGACATTAAACAACACAAGTAAGCTTAATGAAGCTTACTAAGTTTAACGCATTAAACGATAAATCTTACCGAAGTAAATACAAAGTTCAAACAATAATAATCAACCATGAGAATTCCTTGTCATCCACAATTTCAACCGATGAATTCATCTATGTTCAGATCAATATTCAATAAATAACAAATCTTTCAAATTCATTAAACAGATTATCTTATTGAGATTTTCGATTCGAAGAATGACTTATGGATAAGAGTACATCATTAGATCAACTAAAACACACCAGATGCTCATAAGAGCTAGTTCAACCGAAACACACCAGATAGATGCTCATAAGAGCTAATCCAACCGAAATACACTAGACAGAAGCTTATAAGAGCTAGTCCAACCGAAACACACTAGACAGAGAGTATAACACGAGAGTTCGCAACATATGCTGAACCTCAATTTACTTGGGTAATATGAAAATATCTCCCTCCAATACCATTTCCACTCCAAACCCCTGTAACACACCAAATCACGATTGTACTCTCTCCCGCGTTCAATCCAAATCGAGCATCAAATTCAATATTATATCTCAAATTACCATTCATTATCAACAATTAAAAATAAATATGTAAGTTTTACCATGTTAATCTACTCAACAATTCATATTGATGTCAAATTCTAAACCTTACGAACTTACATAGGCTGAATTGTAGTAGTTGTAGAAGTTTAGAGATTATTCCGCTACTTTTCCTTTTCCACGAATATCTACAGGATCTTGATCTAAAATACAGAATTCCTCAATTATCAGCTTATGTTTCACATTCCAATCCATTTTATGATTAATACCCTTTTATTTTTTAAATTTATGCAATTACCCTAAACTTTTATAATTTTTTCAATTTAGTCGCTAACCCAAATTCATTAAATTAACCATTTTCTCAAGTCAATATCTTATCCAAATATAATAGGCCTTTTAAAATCCCTAATAAACATTAAATTTACTATTAAACCCTAAAATTTTGACATTTTCATAATTTAATCCTAAAATCAAAATCTAACAAAAATCACTTTACAAATTCATCAAATAACATAATAAAAGCTCCAAATACATTTTATTCATAAAAAAAATTCAACATTAATCAGTGGAAACTTCCAAAATTTTTAACAGAATAAAAAACGAAAGTACGGGCTAGTTGGACCTAGTTGTAACGATATCAAAACCATAAAAATTATAAGAAAACAGTTCAATCTCCTTACCATGAAAGGAAAAAAGATGAAAAAGCTTCCTAGGTCATCAATGGTGGGGTTTGGCCAAGAGAAAGAGAAAATGATAAAAAATAAAGCTTTTGTTTTAACTTATTTCATTAATTTTGTATAATTTACAAAATTACCATTAAACCTATTTTCTTTAAATTTTTCTTTAATTATTAATCCCATTATCGTCCACTATTACTAATGTGGTCTAATTCCTTATTGGTCGTTCCATTTTCAATAATTAAGCTATTAAATCACCAAAATACAATAAATACTAAGTTTTGCACCTTTTACAAATTAGTCTTTTTTTTCTTTAATTAACTATCTAAACGTTAATATTTCCGAAACAAATTTTAATACGACTTCAGTGACTCCATAAATTTTCTAAAAATAATATTTACGAGTCAATACGATAGAAATTTCTGGTCCCAAAACCACTGTTTCGTCGCCATTGAAAATCGGGCTGTTACAACTCTTTCTTTTAGGAAATTTCGTCCTCGAAATTGTTACTTGAGAATAGATTCAGATATTGTAGTTTCATTGATTCCTCGATTTTATAGGTAGCTTTTTTTGAACCATGATGATGCCACAAGACTTTTACTAATAGGACTTGTTTGTTCCACAGTTCTTTGACTTCCCGAGCTAAAATTCTCACTGGTTCTTCCGAATCTGTCAAGTCCAATTGTAACTCAATTTCACTATGAGGAATCACATTCGAAGGATCAGATCTGTATCGTCTCAACATCGAAACTTGGAACACATTATGGATTTTCTCGAGTTCAGAGGGCAAAGCTAATCTATAAGCTATAGGGTCGATTCTTTCAACAATCTCATAGTCCTATAAATCTCAGAATCAACTTTCCTTTCTTACCAAAACACAACACTTTCTTCCACAGAGAAACTTTTAGGAATACCCAATTGCCAATAGCAAATTCTATATCTTTTCTTCTTAGATCCGCATATGATTTCTAATGATCAGACTCAGCTTTCAAACTATCTTGAATAACTCGAACTTTGTATTCAGTTTCTCGTATCAAATCAACTCCTACCATTTTGGATTTACTCAACTCAGAACAATACAACAGTGTTTTACACTTTCTCACATAAAGAGCTTCAAATGGTGCCATTTTTATACTGGATTGATAATTGTTATTATAAGCGAATTCAACTAACAGTAGGTACTTTTCCCAGTTACGTTCAAATTCGAGTATACAACATCTCAGCATATCTTCCAGAATCTGAATCACTCGTTTTGATTGCCTGTCTATCTGAGGATGAAACACTGTGCTGAAATTAAGCTTAATGCCTAGAGCCTCGCAAAGTTTGCTCCAAAATCTCGATGTAAATGTCAGATCTCGATCTGAAATAATAGATGTTGGAACTCCGTGTAATCTCACAATCTCAGATAGATATAGTTTTGCTAATCTCTCAAGTGAGAAGTCTATTTTGACTGAAATAAAATGTGTCGATTTAGTCAATCTGTCAATAATCACCTAGATCAAATCTTTCTTTCTCGGAGTTGTAGGTAAACCAGGTACAAAATTCATCGTGACTCGTTCCCACTTCCACTCAGGGATCATAACAGGTTGTAGTAAACCCGACGGTACTTGATATTCTACTTTTACATGCTGATAAATCAAACATTTAGCTACAAATTCACAAATTTCCAGTTTCATACCCGGCCACTAGTACATTTATTTCAAGTCACAATACATCTTCGTGCTACCCGGATGAATAGAGTACGTACTGCTGTGAGCTTCATAAAGAAGATCATGTTTTAAATCTAGATTATTCGAAACACAAATTCTATCGCGATAACGCAAAGTACCATTATCATCAACACTGTACTCTAAACTCAAATTATTTTGAACCATCTATCGTTTCAACGTAAACTTCAAATCTTCATCTTGCAATTCTCGAATTTATTGTAGAAACAGGGGTTTTGTTCTCAACTTTGCTAATACAGAACCATCTTCATTCAAAACTTAATGAACGTTTAATGCTTGAAGCGCAAACAATGACGAATTTCAACTGAGTGCATCCACAACTGCAGTAGCCTTTCCCGGATGATAATCAATAACCATATCGTAATCTTTTAGTAGTTCTAACCATTGTCTCTTTCTCAAATTCAATTATTTTTTAGTCATTAAATACTTTAAACTTTTGTGATATGTAAACACGTTACATTTTTAGTGTCTCCAAATATTCAAAGTGAATACAATTGCGACCAGCTCGAGATCATGAGTAGGATAATTCTTTTCATACGAATTTAACTGACGAGAATCATAAGCTACTACTTTCCCTACCTGCATAAGTACACAACCCAAACTATTGAGAGACGCATCACTATAAACAATATACGCTACTTTAGATTTAGGCTAAGTCAATATTAAAGCTTCCGTCAACATGTTCTTCAGCTGATCAAAACTTTGTTGGCACTTATTAGACCAAACAAACTCAATATTTTTCTGTAACAATATGGTCATTAATGAAGCAATAATCGAATAGTTTTTAACAAAACGTCGATAGTAACCTGCTAAACCTAGAAAACTTCGCACTTCTAAAATATTCTTCAGATTTTTCCAATTCATCACAGCCGAAACTTTACTTTGATCAACGTGAATCCCATCTGATGATACTATGTGACCCAAAAATCCAACCTCGCGAAGCCAGACTTCACACTTACTAAAATTTGCGTACAATTATTTTTCTCTCAAAGCCTGTAATACGATTCTCAGATGTTGAACATCTCGGATTCTGTCTTGGAATATATTAATATATCGTTAATAAACACAACAACAAATCTATCCGAATAAAGTTGGAAAACCTGATTCATTGGATCCATAAAAGTAGCAGGAGCATTAGTCAAACTAAATGGCATCACCAGAAACTCATAATGGCCGTAACGAGTTCTAAAAGTAGTCTTTGACACATCACAGTCTTTAACCTTCAGTTGATAATACCTAGATCTGAGATCTATATTCGAGAACACTATGACACATTTCAATTAATCAAACAAATCGTTGATGCGTGGCAATGTGTACTTATTTTTTATCGTGACTTTGTTCAACTGCCTATAATCTATACACAATCTTAAAGAGCCATATTTCTTTTTCACAAACAACATAGGTGCACCCCAGGGAGATACGCTCGGTCGAATAAACCATCGGTCTAATAACTTTTGCAATTGTGCTTTTAATTATTTTAATCCAGTTGGTGCCATACGGTACAGTGATATTGATATCGATACAGTTCTAGAAACTAAATCAAGCACAAACTCAATTTCACGATCAAGAGGCAATCCTGGCAACTCTTCAGGGAATACATCAGTGAACTCATTAATAACTGATAATTGATCTAGCTTCGATTTTGAATCTTTGGTATCGAGAATCTATGCTAGAAATTCTTCACTACCTTTTCGTATCAATCTCTAAGCAGAAAAAGCTGAAATAATTCTAATAATATCTTTCGGACTCTCAAACTCAACTGAAATCATCTCTCCTGCTTGACATTTCAAATCAATCCATTTCTGTCTACAGTTTACCATAGCATCATGTAACGATAGCCAATCTATACCCAAAATAACATCAAATTCTCAAAAGGGTAACGATATCAAATCAACAGAGAATTTACAGCCTCTAACTTTCAATGGAAAATTACGACAAACTAAGTTAACTCACACTCTTACCTAGTGGATTAGTAACTTGAATATCATAATCAGTAGATTCAACATGTAATTTCTTTTCCGTTACTAATGCAGTGCAAATATAAAAATGAGTTGACCCAGGGTCAATCAAAGCATACACAGTAACATCAAAGAGATAGAATATACCAGCAATCACATCTGAAGCAGCAGCTTCCTCTCTAGCTTGATTAGCATAAGTACAAGTAGGTGTTCTAGCCTCTGATCGAACAACAGCGTCTTCTACCCCGATACGAGTAGTCCCAATAGCACTATTCTAACCTCAGACATCTACCTTTCTGAGATGTAGACATTTGCTTTTCTTTTTTATCTTCATCTTTTTTTGGCGGTTTAAGACAATTTCAAGGAAAATGATTAGTCAACCCACATCTAAAATAGGCTATCGACTTAGTTCTACACTCGCTAGTATGATATTTCCCACAACATCTACAATTGGGCTTCGGAGCATTTTGTACACTTTCCACACTATCAATTGGTTTTGTAGGTACCCTAAAATCATGCTGAATCGATTTGTTTTTATTCGGATGCTCAGACACTGAGGTAGCTTGGCAAAAATTTTCTTTAGTCTTCTTTGCCGGTGATGTAGAAAATGACTTGGAAGAACCTCTCTTGTGAAATTATCGAATCCGTCTATCCCGCTTTATCTTACAGTTGTATACTTCTTCCATTTTCTGTGCACGATCAGATAAGACAACAAATTCTTGAATTTCATTACTTTCGATCATCATTCAGATTTCATCATTCAGGCTAGCTTCAAATCGGATACACATCTCTTCTTAAGTAGGCACAATTTCTCAAGCATATTTACTAAGATACACAATTTTTTTCTTGTACTCAGCTATTGATCTATTTCCCTGACATAACTCAAGATATTCTCTCTCTCTTTTTTGTCCAAACACCCTTTCTCGACATATTTCTTTTTAAACTTAGTCCGAAAAAAATCCCAGGAAATTTTCTCCTTCTGTACCATAGCTACTATCGTAGACTACCAATTGTACGCTTTCACTTTTAATAATGAAATGGCACATCTAAGAAAATCATTAGGAGAGCAAGCAATTTCTTCAAAAACTCGCAAGATATTCTGAAGCCAATACTCAGCTTTAACCGAATCATCCTCTGATCTACCTCGAAATTTTTTGACACCACACTTTCTAAGTTTCTTAATCAGAATACGTCGACTAGGCTCAATCACAAGAGGAGGTGGAGGTACAACCGAAGGTATAACAAGAGGTATAACAGGGGGTGGAGGTCGTTGAGCCAGGTTATTCATTTGCATAAACTCGTTGAACCACTGGTTCATAAACCCAAAGAACATATTTTTAAGTTCATGTTCCTAAGCAGGATGAATCGGAACACTACTACTCATTGCATGATTAGAGGTCTGTACATTACTGTTAACCTCATCATTGTCAGCATGATCAGATCCGTCTGACATCTTACAATCTATAAGAAAAAAAAGGTTAGATCGGATCAAACACGTCATACTATCACAGATTTATATGGCATGTAATTCTAGACATTTCACACGTTACATTCAGCACGAGAATCGAATAAATTGTAGCTCTAATACCATTAAATGTAACACCCCTAACCCTTATCCATCGCCAGAATAGGGTTACGAAGCATTACCGAACAAATAGAACAGTAAACAATTCAATTCATACATCAATGTAATACATATTCTAATTGCATTCAAATACATTCATAACGTCCCTTAATCGAGCCCTCGAGGCCCTAAGAATATAATAGAATCAATCTGAGACTAAATCAGAAACATTTGGAAAGTTTAAGAAAAGGTTGAAAAATTTGGACTACAGGGGTCACACGGCTGAAACACACATCCATGGCTTAGGCCGTGTAACAATTGAAATAGGGATACACAGCCGTATCTCAGCCTGTGTCTGTGCCCGTGTAACTCCTTGACTTAGGTGACACGGCCAAGCCACATGCCCGTGTGCCAGGCCATGTAACTCCTAACTTGCATGCCTTTAACCTACAGGGGACACACGGTCGTGTGTCACACACGGTTGAGACACACGCCCGTGTCTCAGGTCGTGTGGACCCAAAATGAACCTTAATACATAAGTTTACCACTTCAAGTTTGCTTGGACCTTAAGAAACTTAAAAACCAACCAAAATACCTATTCAAAATGACATTAATTGTAATAGCCTAAATTTTCAGTGGTGTCGGAACGGTGATTCGAGATCACTAAATCCGACAAGTGAGTAGAAAATATTATTAATTTAGTGAGTATAAGTTAAATGTGAAGTTAGGAAAATTTTTGAACTAGTGAATAGTGTTTAGAAATAAAAATTAAAATAATTAGAATCGAAAACGAGGTATCGAGACCTTGGAGATTTTAAACCAAGCCATAAATATTTTTATAAATATTTATGGAGTGTTAAAAAGTTAGTATTAAAGTTTCGTCAAGAAATTTTAAAGTTCCGATAGTTAATTGAACAAAAATGACTAAATTGTAACAAATACAAAATTATCGAAAATGATTAAATAGCTTAAATGATAAAAGAAACAGGGCTTAAAAGGAAATAGACCCAAGGTCTATATGGGATGGACAGAAAAAGCATGAAATCAGCAAGAAAATAGGGAGAATTAAGGGTAAAATTGGAATGTTGCAAAATTTACTTAATAAAGCTAGGATTAAAGTGGAATTATCTAGACTTCTCTTTATTTTTCTGCATTCTCATCAGAAAAAACACCATAGTAGGGTTTCCTTAAGCTATTTTTTCATATTTTTACTGCGAGTAAGTTCAATTCTTGATTATTTCTTGAAATTTTTGTCTTTTTCATGCTTTTTCATAATTTTACAACTAGGTCCACTTGTTGAATTCAGTAGTTTTTTATTCTATGAAAGAAATTGAAAGTTTCTATAATATGTACTAGAAGTATATGATGATTTAGCATGTAATTAGAGCTTTAAATTGTTTATATGCCGATTTTATTGAAAGAATTGAATAGAAAGTGAATGTTTGAGACCTAATAGTAAAAGAGTTTGAAGTTAGGATTTTATGTGGAAATCCTGAATTTCAATAGTTGTGAAATAACTTATAATGTCTAAGTAAAGTACTAATTGAGAAAAATTAGCTTCATTGAGGGGTTAATTGAGTAAGGACTGAATTGTATGAACTACGAAATTTGGGGGAAAATGGAAATCAACATTTTGCACTAAAACAGTTTTGGACAGCAGTAGTAGTCTAAATTTGAAAAATCACCAACAATTGTAGGAATTGAATTAGAGGATGAATAAAATATGAAATTAAATCTTATTGAGTCTAGTTTTTCATAGAAGAAACGTTGTAAGCAATGAAATTGTAAATCATGAGATATAATAAATTTTGTTAGATAAGGTCTGAATGATTTCGGGTTCACCTATTCTAACTTTGGAAAATCATAAAAAATTGAAGAAAAATAATTAGGGGCTTAAATTTATATATCTAAAATCCTGAATGAGTCTATTTTCAAGAGAAACAATTTTCAAGAGAAACAAACAGTAACATCATCCAAACTCGTACGAGGAGATAATTAATTTTTAGTTAAGAAGGGTCGGAACTGTCAAACAGCAGAACAAAGGTGACTTTAAAGAATAAACTGTAGTTATTGGCTAAACCAAAAATTCTGAAAATTTTATGGTAAAAAGATATGTGAGTCTAGTTTTAGGGAAAATTATTGGATCCTAATTTGGAGTTTTGAAGCTCAAGATAAAAATAATTTAGTGACTATGACATGGATGGACAACATTAAATATACATAAGTAAATGGTGAAATTATAGATAATGTTACTTATAAGCGGGTTATAAACATTAAGGATGTGAAATAGAGTGAAGGTGAAGTCAATACTGATAAGTGAATGATTTTACAATGATATATCGAGAAGCCGAAGCTAGTCGAAGAAAAGAAAAAGTAGTTGATTAGTCCCTAAACTTTCACAAATTCTGTAAATCGAACCAGGTAAGTTCATATGGTTAAAATTTAATGATTAAATGTTAATTTCATAAATTATATAATGTATGACGAGATATATTTGCTGATGAATTGAGAATAAAATAACAATGCGAAAACCAAATAAATGATCAAATTGAGCAGAACATTGGATTTGAGTACTTCTGATTAGTGACAAGTGATAAGTGGTAGCTTTAGCTACACTTATCTGATTAGTGACAAGTGACAAATGATAAATGTGATCCATGTAAGACCGTGGCAGAGCTATGGCTTCGGAAAGTGATAAGTGATCATACGCAAGACCATAGTTATACTATGACAAAGTGGAAGTGAAGTATTCAATTTTCCGTAACCGTTCCTAATTGGATTAAGGATGGTAAGTGACAAATGGGCCCAAAAGAATTATAGTAAATGGATAATTGGTAGTGAGTTTATACTAGAGGACTCACCAATGATTGTGGTTGACAGGTAAACTTAGTAATGGTGTATAATGTATAAGTGTATGAATGTTTGGTAAGATTTATGTTTTATTCCTATGAACTTACTAAGTTTTAATAAGCTTACTTGAGTGTATTCAATGTCTCTTGTAGATTGACGTGAAAATATACGGAGGATCGGATCAACACTGAGGATCACACTATCCAGATTATCTCTGGTAGGTTTTGTAAATTTCCTTTTTGATTTATATGGCATGTCTATGGTTTGATGATTATATAAATGCCAAAACTTGTTTAAGGAATATGTATTAAAGTAAAGAGTGATGAAAATGCTAAATGATATAATTATAATAGAAGTATGATTTGGTATCAAATTGATTGAATTGGATTGGTTGGTTTGGAGTGGTCTCGGTCTAAAAATTGCAGGAAATGTTGTAATGGCCCAGATTCAAAGATATCGGAATAGTGGTTTCGTAACCACAAATCTGATTTAAAGATAAATTTATTTTAATATTTTTGCATGAATATTGATATGATAGGAAAATCGTATGAAAATATCGATAGAAAAATTTTACTGATTTAGTGGTTAGTTAGAAAAAGAAATTATTGAAGAAATTGGGTAAAAATAAGGTATCGAGACTTCGATCTCGTAAAACCGAGTCAAAAATATTTTTATAAATATTTATGAAGTGTCAGAAATATGGTATTAAAATTTCGTTAGAAAATTTTAATGTTTGGGTAGTCAATTAAGTGAAAAGGACTAAATTGAAAAAGGTGTAAAAGTTACTAGAAGGATTAAATAGCTCAATTGTTAAATGAAGAGGGACATAAATTGAAAATAACCCCAAAAGGAGATATTTTGGGCGCTGAGAAAAATCAGGGGAATTGAAGAATTAAGGGTAAAATTAGAATATTGCAAAAATTGCTTTAAAAGTTAGGACTAAAGTGGAATATCTAGAATTCTCTTCATATTTTCTGCATTCTCATCAGAAAAAAACGTCTCTAGGGTTTATTCAAGCTGGTTTTTCATAAGTTTTGCCCCAAGTGAGTTAATTCTTTCCTTTTTCTTGTAATTTTTGTGTTTCTAAGACTTTTACAACTAGGCCCTATTACTAAATTCATTAGCTTTTGATTTTATGAATGAAATGGAAAGTTTCTATGAATATGTGCTGGAATTTTATGATGAAATAGAATGAAAGTGAAGCTTTAATTTGTTTATGAGATGTTTTTATTAGGTGATTTCAATAGAAATTGATTTGTAGGACCTAATTGTGAAAAAGTTTGAAATTAAAGTCTAGTGCTAAAATTCTGATTTCCAAAGGTTATAAAGTACTTTACAGTGATGAAATATAGTGTTAATTGAGAAAAATCAGCTCAATTGAGAGGTTAATTGAGCAGGGATGAAATTATCATTTATTGAAAGTTTATGGAAAAATGGTAATTAACCTCATGCACTAAAACAGTTTGGACAACAGTAGTAGGTTAACTTTGAAAAATCACCAAAAATTGTATAAATTGAATTAGAGGATGAATAAAATATGAAATTAAATCTTATTGAGTCTAGTTTCTTATAAAAGAAATTGTGTAAGCAATGGAATTTTAAATCATGAGATATAATAGATTTTGTGATACAAGGTCAGAATGAATTCGGGTTCCCCTGTTCTGACTTTGGAAAATCATTAAAATTGTAAAAAAATGAATATGAGTTATAATTTATATGCTTAGAATCCTTAATGAGCCTATTTTCAGAATAAACAAATGGAAACATCATCTCAACTCTGTACTATGATATAATTAATTTTTAGTGAAGAGAGGTCGGAACTGTCAAATAGTGAAACAGGGGAAAATTTCAAGAATAAACTGTACTTATTGGCTATACGAAAAATTCTGAAAATTTTATTCTAAGAAGATATGTGAGTCTAGTTTCAGGGAAAATTAGCGGATCTTAATTTGGAGTTCCGTAGCTCAAGATATAAATAATTTAGTTACTGTGACTCAGTGAGACAACTTTGAATGCACTATAAATAATAATGGAATTATAGAGAATGTCACATATGAACATGAAAAGTATTAGATTAATGATTAAATATATTTGTTTAGATCCAGAAAATTCAAATACGAAGCAAGATCGAGGAAAAGAAAAGGTTCGGGATTAGTAGATTTTTGGTTACGAACAAGTGTCGAGGTAAGTTCGTGTAACTTGAATTATATTCCTAAATGCTTGAAATGTTTGTTATTGATATGAATAAGATTTGGATGTTTATTGTATGATAATTGATGAAGTATTGATATTCTTGATGAAAAAAAAGGAAATAAATATCGGTTGAATGAAAAGAAAATTCGATGGATCTCTGAAAAGGAATTGACGGTAAAAAGGATCTAGCCCGGACGGGTGATCCTATTCTGATATAGCCCTCCCGAAGAATATGTGGAAAATGGATTTATCCGGACGGTAATCCAATTAGGGTCTCAATTTAGCTTTGACTGTAATTCAAATCCAAGCTCATTAGAGTAATTGTCGTTGCGTGATTTAGCTCGACCGGTAATCCCGACAATACTCTATGAGTTTATATTATAGGATTTAGCTCGACCGTAATCCTACTGTAAGGATGAGGTTCAAGGAGTGTGCTCTCTCGAAATGGAAATGTGCACATGAATATGACTTGATGGACCCGGATTTTGTACACTTAGGTGTACCCCTGAAAATCCATCGAAATTCCAAGTAGTTCAACGGGATAAATATGGAAAAATAACAAGGAAATGAAAATCATGGAATTGATAAGCTCATCAATCATGGTATAAATTATTGATACGTGGAAATTATTGGACTAATTTGAATGTTGAGTTTGTGCGTGATAGGGGAATAATGTATGGAATGGGTGTATGCATATTTATTACATTGTATGGAAAATATTAGGTAAGTATAATTCTTGTTACATGAGCTTACTAAGCACAAAGTGATTATCCTGTTTCTTTTCCCCCTGTTTTGTAGTGTTAAGAGCTCGGAGGTCGGATTTGGTCGGAGAAGTATCACACTATCAACGTCAAGATCTTGCTACATAAAGAAACTTATTTTGGAAATCAATGGCATGTATAAGCTAGTAAAGTAGATGTTAATGTGGAATGAATGTATGGTTAGCCATTGGTATGGCTAACAAATTTTGGTTTTGGCATGTGATGAGATTATCTTCTGAATACAATAAATCTATCTTGAAAATATGTTGAAATGGATTGGTTGTGTTGGCTTGGTCTCGGTTTAAAATTTTCAGGGAGGATTAGATATTTATAAAGGGGTTATATTGAGTTTTTTTTAAAAAAAAATAGTAAAATCTGGTAATACCTCGTATCCTATTTCGGCGACGGATACGGGTAAGGGGTGTTACATTTGTTGGTATCAGAGCTACGGTTTAGCCGGTTCTCGGACCGACGTAGCAAATATGAGATTAGCTATACATGCCATTTAAATTATCATTGATAGTGTGATATCTACTGACCATTTGAAATGTGATTTTCTTATAGTAAAAGTCTGCCGACCGAGCTCAACCCAAGGAAGCCGGAAGTCATGCTTCAGCTTCAGAACATAGAGAAGTTGAAGCTACTAGTAGTAGAAAGTCCGAGACAAGGGACCAAGGTGAAGAGGCTGAAATGGCCTTCTATCAAATGATGAATGAATGGTTTGCTCAGTATATAAGAACTAACCCTGTAGTTCAACAAGCTCAAGCTCAAGCTCCTCCTCCTCCTCTATCGGTTCCCGAGATTCTGCAGGGTACAGGTGCCGAATCTATCAGAAAAAGGAAAGCTCCGGTTGATAAAATTAGAAAATATGGGACAGAGGAATTATCTAATGTGATTTCAGTGATGACAGCTCAGAGGTGTGTCAGAAAAGGGTATGATGCTTATTTGGCATATGTGTTAGACACTAAGGTATCTGAGTCAAAGATACAGGCAGTGCCAGTTGTATGTGAATTTTCTGATGTGTTTCCAGAAGAATTACCGTGGTTGCCACCAGAAAGAGAAGTGGAATTTTCTATAGATCTGATTCCGGGAACTACTCCGATCTCCATAGCTCCGTATCGTATGGCTCCTGTAGAATTAAAAGAGTTAAAGACACAGTTGCAAGAACTTGTTGACATGGGTTTTGTTCGACCGAGTCATTCACCTTGGGGTGCTCCGGTTCTATTTGTGAAAAAGAAGGATGGGTCATTGAGATTGTGTATCGACTACCGACAGCTTAACAAAGTCACTATAAAGAATAAGTACCCATTGCCTCGGATTGATGACCTGTTTGACCAGTTGAAGGGTGCCACTGTATTTTCAAAGATTGATCTCCGATCGGGCTACTATCAGTTACGGGTAAAGGAGTCAGATGTACCAAAAACAGCTTTCAGAACCAGGTATGGGCATTATGAGTTTCTTGTTATGCCGTTTGGGCTGACTAATGCACCTGCAGTATTTATGGACTTGATGAATCGGATATTTAGACCGTACTTAGACAGGTTCATGGTAGTTTTTATTGATGATATCTTGGTGTATTCCCGAGATGAAAATGAACATGCAGAACATTTGAGAATTGTGTTGCAAATTTTGCGAGAGAAGCAGCTATATGCTAAATTTAGTAAATGTGAATTTTGGCTTCGAAAAGTGGGTTTTCTCGGACATATTGTATCTGCAGAAGGCATCAGGGTAGATCCAGTAAAATCTCAGCTATTATTAATTGGAGTCCACCGAAAAATGTATCTGAAGTTAGAAGTTTCTTGGGTTTAGCTGGTTATTATCGAAGATTTGTACAGGGGTTTTCTATGATAGCTTCTCCGATGACCCATTTATTACAAAAATATGTTAAATTCGAGTGGACCGATGAATGCCAGCAGAGTTTCGACCGATTGAAAGATTTGTTGACGAAAGCACCAGTGTTGGTACAACCTGAACCAGGTAAAGAATTTATTATCTATAGTGATGATCATTAAATGGTTTAGGTTGTGTTTTGATGCAATAAGGTAAAGTTATAGCCTATGCTTCGAGACAACTTAAGCCACATGAAAGAAATTACCCAGTGCATGATCTTGAATTAGCTGCTATTGTATTTGCATTAAAAATATGGCGACATTACTTGTATGGTGAGAAATGTCATATTTATACTGATCATAAAAGTTTGAAATATCTGATGACACAGAAAGATTTGAATTTGAGACAGCGTCGGTGGCTTGAATTGATAAAAGACTATGATTTGGTTATTGATTACCATCCGGGTAAGGCTAATGTTGTAGCTGATGCTCTGAGCCGAAAATCTCTTTTTGCTTTGCGAGCTATGAATGCCCAATTGTCTTTGGTTGATGATGGTTCAGTCGTAGCTGAGTTGAGAGTTAAACCGACATTTCTACAACAAATATATGAAGCTCAGAAAAATGATGAGAAGCTATAGGCTAAACGGGTACAATATGAGTCAGGTAATGATTCAAAATTTCAGATTGGGACTGATGGTTGTTTGTTATTCAGAGGCAGAGTATGTGTACCGAAAAATTCAGAACTTGTACAGAAGATTTTACATGAGGCACACAGTGATATTATGTCCGTACATCCGGGAGGTCAAAGCTGAACATCAGGTACCTTCGGGGTTACTTCAGCCAATCACTATACCGGAATGGAAGTGGGAAAGAATTACTATGGATTTTGTGTCCGGATTACCATTGTCTCCGAAAAAGAAAGATGCCATTTGGGTGATCGTTGATCGATTAACAAAATCAGCACATTTTATCCCGGTACGTATGGATTATTCTCTAGATAAATTGGTCGAATCAGATATATCTGAGATTGTCAGGCTACATGGAGTGCCAATCTCTATTATGTCAGATAGAGATCCCCGATTTACATCTCGTTTCTGGGACAAATTGCAAGAAACCTTGGGTACTCAGTTGTATTTCAACACTGCATTTCATCCTCGATGATGGTCAATCTGAGTGTAATTCGTATTGGAAGATATGCTCCGATGTTGTATATTAGAGTTTGAAGGTAATTGGGAGAGGTATCTACCTTTGATTGAATTTGCTTACAATAACAGTTATCAGTCCAGTATTAAAATGGCTCCGTATGAAGCTTTGTATGGTAGAAAATGTAGAACACCATTATATTGGACAGAGCTCAGTGAAAAGCAGATACATGGGGTTGATTTGATTCGGGAAACAGAAGAAAAAGTCAAGGTGATTCGAGATAGTCTAAAAGCAGCTTCCGATCGTTAGAAGTCATATGCTGATCTTAAACGAAAAGAGATTGAATTTCAAGTGGGTGATAAGGTATTCTTAAAAGTGTCTCCTTGGAAGAAAGTTCTCCGATTCGGTCGAAAGGGTAAATTGAGTCCAAGATTTATCGGGCCATATGAAATCATAGAAAGAATTGGACCGGTCGCTTATCGATTGGCGTTACCACTGGAACTTGATAGAATTCATAATGTTTTTCATGTGTCTATGCTACGACAATGATCGATCGATCCTTCACATGTTATTTCTCCGATGTAAGTGGAGATTCAAAGGATATGACTTACAATGAAGAACCACCAAGATATTGGCACGGGAAACAAATGAGCTTAGAAATAAAAAAATAAATTTGATGAAAGTATTATGGCAAAAGCACGGGATAGAGGAAGCGACATGGGAATCGGAGGAGGCAATGAGGAAACAATACCCGAACCTCTTTACTGGTAAGATTTTCGAGGACGAAAATCCTTAAAGGGGGGAGAGTTGTAATGGCCCAGATTCAAAGTTATCGGAATAGTGGTTTCGTAACCACAAATCCGATTTAAAGATAAATTTATTTTAATATTTTTGCATGAATATTGATATGATAGAAAAATCGTATGAAAATATCGATAGAAAAATTTTACCGATTTAGTGGTTAATTAGAAAAAGAAATTATTAAAGAAATTGGGTAAAAATAAGGTATCGAGACTTTGATCTCGTAAAACCGAGTCAAAAATATTTTTATAAATATTTATGAAGTGTTAGAAATATGGTATTAAAATTTCGTTAGAAAATTTTAATGTTTGGGTAGTCAATTAAGTGAAAAGGACTAAATTGAAAAAGGTGTAAAAGTTACTAGAAGGATTAAATAGCTCAATTGTTAAATGAAGAGGGACATAAATTGAAAATAACCCCAAAAAGAGATATTTTGGGCGCTGAGAAAAATCAGGGGAATTGAAGAATTAAGGGTAAAATTAGAATATTGCAAAAATTGCTTTAAAAGTTAGGACTAAAGTGGAATATCTAGAATTCTCTTCATATTTTCTGCATTCTCATCAGCAAAAAACTTCTCTAGGGTTTATTCAAGCTGGTTTTTCATAAGTTTTGCCCCAAGTGAGTTAATTCTTGCCTTTTTCTTGTAATTTTTGTGTTTCTAAGACTTTTACAACTAGGTCCTATTACTAAATTCATTAGCTTTTGATTTTATGAATGAAATGGAAAGTTTCTATGAATATGTGCTGGAATTTTATGGTGAAATAGGATGAAAGTGAAGCTTTAATTTGTTTATGAGATGTTTTTATTAGGTGATTTCAATAGAAATTGATTTGTAGGACCTAATTGTGAAAAAGTTTGGAATTAAAGTCTAGTGCTAAAATTTTGATTTCCAAAGGTTATAAAGTACTTTACAGTGATGAAATATAGTGTTAATTGAGAAAAATCAGCTCAATTGAGAGGTTAATTGAGCAGGGATGAAATTATCATTTATTGAAAGTTTAGGGAAAAATGGTAATTAACCTCATGCACTAAAACAGTTTGGACAGCAGCAGTAGGTTAACTTTGAAAAATCACCAAAAATTGTAGAAATTGAATTAGAGGATTAATAAAATATGAAATTAAAGATTATTGAGTCTAGTTTCTTATAAAAGAAATGGTGTAAGCAATGGGATTTTAAATCATGAGATATAATAGATTTTGTGATACAAGGTCAGAATGAATTCAGGTTCCCTATTCTGACTTTGGAAAATCATTAAAATTGTAAAAAATGATTATAAGTTATAATTTATATGCTTAGAATCCTTAATGAGTCTATTTTCAGAATAAACAAATGGAAACATCATCTGAATTCTGTACTATGAGATAATTAATTTTTAGTGAAGAGAGGTCGGAACTGTTAAATAGTGAAACAGGGGAAAATTTAAAGAATAAACTGTACTTATTGACTAAACCAAAAATTCTGAAAATTTTATGATAAGAAGATACGTGAGTCTAGTTTCAGGGAAAATTAGCGAATCTTAATTTGGAGTTCCGTAGCTCAAGATATAAATAATTTAGTTACTGTGACGCAGTGAGACAACTTTGAATGCACTATAAATAATAATGGAATTATAGAGAATGTCACATATGAACATGAAAAGTATTAGATTAATGATTAAATTTATTTATTTAGATCCGGAAAATTCAAACACGAAGCAAGATCGAGGAAAAGAAAAATTTCGGGATTAGTAGATTTTTGGTTACGAGCAAGTGTCGAGGTAAGTTCGTGTAACTTGAATTATATTCCTAAATGCTTGAAATGTTTGTTATTGATATGAATAAGATCTGGATGTTTATTGTATGATAATTGATGAAGTATTGATATTCTTGATGAAAAAAAAAAGGAAATAAATCTCGGTTGAATGAAAGGAAAATTCGATGGATCTCTGAAAAGGAATTGACGGTAAAAAGGATCTAGCCCGGACGGGTGATCCTATTCTGATATAGCCCTCTCGAAGAATATGTGGAAAATGGATTTAGCCGGACGGTAATCCGAATTAGGGTCTGAATTTAGCTTTGGATTGGTAATTCAGATCCAAGCTCATTAGAGTAATTGTCGCTGTGATTTAGCCTTGACCGTAATCCCACCGTAAGGATGAGGTTCGGGAGTGTGCTCTCGAAATGGAAATGTGCGCACATGAATATGAATTGACGGACCCGAATTTTGTACACTTAGGTGTACCCCTGAAAATCCATCGAAATTCCAAGTAGTTCAACGGGATAAATATGGAAAAATAATAAGGAAATGGAAATCATGGAATTGATGAGCTCATCAATCATGGTATAAATTATTGATACGTGGAAATTATTGGACTAATTTGAATGTTGAGTTTGTGCATGATAGGGGAATAATGTATGGAATGGGTGTATGAATGTTTATTACATTGTATGGAAAATATTAGGTAAGTATAATTCTTGTTACATGAGCTTACTAAGCACAAAGTGCTTATCCTGTTTCTTTTCCCCCTATTTTGTAGTGTTAAGAGCTCGGAGGTCGGATTTGGTCGGAGAAGTATCACACTATCAACGTCAAGATCTCGGTACATAAAGAAACTTATTTTGGAAATCAATGGCATGTATAAGCTAGTAAAGTAGATGTTAATGTGGAATGAATGTATGGTTAGCCATTGGTATGGCTAACAAATTTTGGTTTTGGCATGTGATGAGATTATCTTATGAATACAATAAATCTATCTTGAAAATATGTTGAAATGGATTGGTTGTGTTGGCTTGGTCTCGGTTTAAAATTTTCAGGGAGGATTAGATATTTATAAAGGGGTTATATTGAGTTTTTTTTTTAAAAAATCAGTAAAATCTGGTAATACCTCGTATCCTATTCCGGCGATGGATACGGGTAAGGGGTGTTACAAAGGTTGGATATCTATAAACGGATTATATTGAGTTTATAAAAGTTTTTTTGGGATTTTGCGAAAAATCCCTTATGGTTTCGATTTAATCCCGGTTTGGTCCCAAAGTATGTTTTGGGCTTTGCAGACCCCTCTAAAGGATGTCACGATATGTTTAGGTAAATGAATAGTAATTAACTCGTAATAACGGAAAAGTAATTTGGTAAACTTCGGTAATGCCTCGTACCCTATTCCGACGATGAATACGGGTAGGGGGCGTTACATTAATCAAGCCAAAAACACACCAAAATCAACCTATTAAGTACCTAACCAATGCACCCTCATTGGCACCACAAGTATATATAACTACACATCAAAATAAACATCAATTGAACTCATCAATCTATTCAAGCTAATACCTAGCCAATATACCTATCAAAGATACCTCAATCACAACAATTCCTTAACACATGATACCATTCATACTAGCAAAAAACTATACCTCATTCTCATGTAATATATAAGTTGGCCATTTACAAAAAAGATCATCCATAATATTTATTTAAACCAAAACATTAACGATACCACACACAAGCCTATACATGCCATATAATTTGAATTAAATATTCCAAAAACTACCGAATTGAGTTGGATAGTGTGACTTGAGTGCCGGTCCGATCGTCCAACCTTCCGAGTATCTACAATGACATTAAACAACACAAGTAAGCTCAATAAATATTAGTAAGTTTGACAGATTAAACAATACATCTTACCAAAGTAAATACAATAGTTCAAACAATAATAATCAATCATGAGAATTCCCTATCATCAATTTCAACTGATGAATTCATTTATGTTCATATCAATATTCAATAAATAAAAAATCTTTCAAATTCATTAAATAGATTACCTTACCGATAATTTCCATTCGAAGAATAACTTACGGATAAGAGTACATCGTTAGATCAACCAAAACACACCAGATGCTCATAAGAGCTAGTCCAACCGAAACACACCAGACAAAGAGTATAACACGAGAGTTCGCAACATATGATGAACCTCAATTTACTCGGGTAATATGTAAATATCTCCCTCCAATACCATCTCCATTCCAAACCCCTGTAACACACCAAATCACGATTGTACTCTATCCCGCGTTCAATCCAAACCGATCATCAAATTCAATATTATATCTCAAATTACCATTCATTAACAACAATTAAAAAAAATATATAAGTTGTATCGTGTTAATCTATTCAAAAATTCATATTGATTTTAAATTCTAAATCGTATTAACTTACATAGACTGAATTGTAATAGTTGCAAAAGTTCAAGGACTATTTCGATATTTTTCCTTTTCCACGAGTATCTACATGATCTTGATCTAAAATATAGAATTCCTCAATTATTAGCTTACATTTCACATTCCAATCTATTTTACAATTAATACCCTTTTATTTTTTAATTTTCATAATTATCCCAACCTTTAAATTTTTACAATTTAGTCTTTTAAACCGAAATTTATAAAATTAACCAATTTTCTCAAGTAAATATTATATCCAAATATACTAGGCCTTTAAACAGGCCCTAATAAACATTAAATTTGCTATTAAACCCTAAAATTTTAACCTTTTCACAATTTAGTCCTAAAATCAAAATGTAACAAAAACCACTTTACAAATTCATCAAATAACATAATGAAAGCTCCAAATACATGGTATTCATAAAAAAAATTCAATATTAATAAATGGAAACTTCCAAAATTTTAACAGAATAAAAAATGAAGGTACGGGCTAGCTGGACCTAGTTGCAACGATATCAAAAACATAAAAATTACAAGAAAACGGTTCAATTTCCTTACCATGCAAGGAAAAAAAGATGAAAAAGCTTCCTAGATCATCAATGGTGAGGTTCGGCCAAGAAAAAGAGAAAATGAGAGAAAATAAAGATCTTGTATGATCGAAAAAACTAGTTGCTCATGTGTATGGCGTTCTTTATCGAAAGTTTGGGCTTAATTTTGAGAGAGATTGTTTTGGAGTTTAGGGAATGTCAGATTGGTTAGTTTTATACAAGATGTTTGGATTCCAAAATTGAGGCCACTACACGAACACTTGCTTCCCAATACTAATTTCTTGACGCAACTTAAAGTGGCTAATTTTGTGGATACTAATGGGTATTGGAAGTGGTCAGAATTGTATAATTATTTCAGCAGGGTAACTTTGGATTTTATTGTTGCTTGTCACCCCCTAATGGTGCACTTGGTGATGACATATACCTATAGAAGTCGAATAATAGTATTGTCCAATCTGATTATTTACAGGATGACAATGAATGGAAAAAGATTTGGGAAAATCCATTACCTCCTAGAATTAAACACTTTCTTTGGCTGGTGAGGCACAGATGAATCCTTACGAATTGTGAATGGGTTAGGAGAAAGATGACTGATGAAGCATGATGTTTAATATGTGAGGAGGTCCAAGAGATTGTTTTACATGTTTTACATGACTGTCGATTTGCAACTGAAGCTTGGAAGAAGATAATTTTATTAGATTGTGTTCCCAGAATTTTTTGAAGTGGATCTAGATGATTGGGTGAGTGCCAATCTAAAAGGAGAATTTCAAATGGGGATTGTTGGAGTTGAGGATCAAGTTATGTTTACGGTTTTGTGTCAGATGTTATGGAAGAATAGGAATAATTATGTTTTCTAGTAAGAGATTAAAAGAGTGGAAGATACGATCAGAGTTGCGGAGTGCTCCGTTGCAAATGTTTGCGAGGAAAACTGTAAAAAAAAAACTAGAAAAGCCAGTATTGAGATGATTAAATGGCACCCACCTAATCCCGAATGGATTAAAGTTAATTTGGATGGAGCAACTAATAGGCTTGGAGATTGGCCGATGGCTGGAGGTGCATTTCGTGATTCTTCTGGAATTAAAGGTTTGTTGGTAAAGGCTCGGGAATGAATTTAGAGTTGTAGGTGATTCTGCATGGACTAGAAATAACTCAGATTAGAGGACACAATAAAGTGATTTTTGAAATTGATTGTATGTTGGCAGTGGAAATGATTAATGAATTCTTGGGAAGTAAGCCATCGATGACTCTTATCAAGAGAGTAAAAGAAGTATCTCGACAATTTGAATCAGTTAAATTCTAGTTTGTGAAAAGAGAAGGAAACATGGTTGCTAATTGGCTAGCCAGAACATGTCCATCTATTGGTGTTAATTTACGTATTCTTGATGTTTCTACATTTTATGTTTGGAAATTACTTTTAGAAGATAAATTTGGTGTTCCATATGTAAGAACAAACTAATATAAGGCAATATGATGCCTTATCTTATTTATAAAAAAAAAAGAAGAAGATAATTACAAAAATGATAAAATATATTATTTTTGGTTAAATTACATCGGTGACCACGCAATTATTAGTAAATTTCTTTTTGGTTACTTAATTATGAAAAATTATAAAATGGTCACACAACTATTCAAATTTTTACTTTTGTCACTTGCGCTTAAATTACTAACGGAAAGATAACTATGTAGCCTTTTAAATTGGCGAATAACAACTTTAACCCTCAACATTTATACATTGTGTCAATTTAGTTTTGATTCCAAAAAAATAACCCTTAACATTTACATATTGTGGAATTTGGTATTTTGTTGTAGTTTTACTTTTATTTATGAAATTGAGGTTAATTTTAAAAGAATGAGAAAATTTAAAAGTTATTATCTTGAATTTTCGTGTTCTCATTTTGGTATATTTCGATCAAATTTAGTTGATAATTTGTTTTTTGAGCTTTTTTGGTGAAAGGGTCATAAAGAAAAGCAGATTGAAAAAGAAAAAAGACCAAATTACATAATGTGTAAACATTGAGGGTTATCTTTTAAAAATCAAACATAAATTGATGCAATGTATAAAGTGTTGAGGGTTAAAGTTACTACTCTACCAATTTTAAAAGTTGTCACATCATCTTTCCATCAGTCATTTAATAGTTGATGACCAAAAAAAGAAAAATTGAATAGTTAGATAATTATTTTGCGACCTCTCATAGTTGAATGACCAAAAAAGAAACTTACCAATAAATGAGTAACTACAAGTGTAGTTTACATTAGTTTTTAAAAATAGTTAAAATCACTTCTTAATTGTACTTTTTAAAATAAAGGATAATTTATTATTAATGCATGCGGTAAAATATTATTATTCGTTATAAATATTTGATGAAATTAAAATTTTATTCATAAATTTGTTATGCTGAACCTTATAAAGCCGATCAACAATACCTGCCACAAGTCGTAAGGAATGAATATCACTTTACATGTACTTATTGGAATCTAGTGTTTTCAATGCAGTTGTTTTGTCATTATTATTTGTAATTTTTTAATAGATTGGCAATAAAATTACATTTTCAAATTATTATATTTTTTAATCCTGTCGTTAATGGTTTTTGCATGAAAAACAAAATGTATAAGTAAATACCGACTTATTGATTACTTAACGTTTAACTGATATCAAGTTGCATCATATGGTCAGATTATGATGCAAGAAAAAAAACTTGTAACCACCCAACTCGACCTAGATAATAGACCTGAGCCGAAAAGGTCAAATTACTCACCGAAGTGATCCTGTCTTTTTCAAATCTATTCTCAATTCCCAACTTCTTCTATAACAGTGAATATCTCATTTTAATAAATTAAACGCTAACATTAACTTAGCAGCGGAAAAATAAATCAACAATCTTTGTATAATAGTCTAACCTGTGTAAAACTCTTAAGACATTAACAATATCCTAAAATAATTACCAATAGGTAATATTAAGTATGGTCCATTCCGTCTATATAAATACCTATAAATAACATGTGTCCTAATTAATGTGATTAAAAGTAACTGTTCCTTACCACGAGTTTTTAATAATATAAAACGATAAATAATAATTCATTGGCGAGAACAAGCCGAGACCCTTCGCATGTTGAGTTCGATGGGTTATCTGAAAAGATGGAAAGTAAGGGGGAATGAGCCATGGAAGTTCAGCGTGAGTTCTTTTACAATAAACCAATTCAATATTTGATTACAAACATTACAAATAACAAACAATGTTACATATCAATCAATTCAATACGGTAAATTAGGTTTGCTACTTAAGCAAGCGAACATCAACTTTCAATCATAATCAATCGGACGAATTCAATTATCAAATCATTATATCATTCACCAAAACCATATGCACATGGAATAGTTCAAACATTTCAATACGTGTTTTTCATGAGTATGCTCAATATGTTATGAAGTGATCGTTTAGCAATTTGTTTAACAATCGATAATCTTACCCTTGACCGCTAGCACACAAAATTGGGAGTTCCCCAGAACCCCTCCTCCAAACACACCAATTAAGTCATCCTGGGTTGTCCGGCAACAATGACCCGCCACCTCAGATTGCTCGACAATGATGGCTTATCATATTGCAGTAAAACTATGAGATTAGACATATATGGTCAAGGCACTAAGTCGTAGTCAAGCTGTCGGTACTACGAAAACACAGTCGCTCCCAGTAGAAAGTTGTTGGAAGGATCGTGAGAGCACAATACAAAAGTGTTACAGCTAGGATCTGCTATAACTGTGGGTACATAGTAGGACTATCGTAGTTGGAATCTATTGAGACTGTGAGTACACATCAAACATTCGTTTAACTATGGAGTCACAACTGCTCGTAGATAATAGTTGTCAGAGGGATTGTGTAGCATAGTGAGATTGCAGTTGGAATCTATCGTTCTATGGGTACACAATCAATCATTCCTTTATGCAGTCAGTATGCGCTACCATTTTTCCTCCTTTCATATTCTCTTATTAACATTGCATAGTTGACGGAAAAAAATATATGGTCACAGGTCATTTAACCAACACGAATGATTTTATTACTATGCATTTTTAGATGACAAAATTTTTGGACCAATTATAAAGTGGCACATATCAAACCAAAATTATTGTGGTTCAAAGGGAAAATTACAATGGTGAAAATGATGATATCATATATGTGTTGTAATTATTTTTCTCTAATTAATTTAAATTAATTAAGAGATAAATATTTAAAATTTATATTATCACTAATTAAAAAATAGAATAATTAAGTTTAATATCGATGGTTATCTTATAACTAATTAATTAAATTAATAAGAGATAAATAATAAATAAAAAAATTTAAATTATTGTAGAATAATCAAGTAGAGTAGTTAAATTCTACAAGAAGTCTATTTTATTCAAGGAAATTCTACAAATGGGTAAGTTCAAGAATCCCCAAAAAATCTTTGCAAAATTCTCTAAAAAGCCTAAGAACTTGAAGAAATTCTGAAGAATGTCGAATCAATTTTGAAGAAAAGTCGCCTTTCGATCCAATTCAACAATGGAGAAGAACCCAAAAGTCATTTATGAAGAAAGCTACCTTTTGATCCGTTTCAACTGAAGAAAGGAGGTGATGGTCACTAAACTAACTATAAATACGACAAAGGCAAGCGCAACTATCAAACAATAGTATAACTATGGTGAGTAAAGATATCGCATCCGCGAGGATTAAAAGTATTAGTAATTGTTGTTTTCTTATTATTTAGTCGACAAATTGGAGTCATGTGTTTTAATCTAAAATTATTAAACTAATTTAACTAAGAATGCAATAGAGAATAAATCAAGAAAATAATCAAATATTAACCGATAGAGAGATAATACCCAGGAAAGAATCCACCTAGACTTCACCTATTATTATAAATCTAAATTAAACGATTTATTCACTTGTTGTCTTGATCCATAGAAATCCCTAAATTATGTAAATATCTCTTTCGAGGGTAAGAACAACTAACTCTAGGTTGATTAATTTAAATATCTTTCTAATTAAAACCCCTATTGTTGCATTAACTCGATCTATGGATTCCCCTATTAGATTTGAATCTCATCCGGCAGATTTATGTCATCCTATTTCTAGGATTGCTTGTAACTCCACTCAATTATGCTAGATCTACTCTTAAACAGGGACTTTTGCTCCACTAAATTAAACACATTAAACATGAATTAATAACCTATAAATATTAAAACAAGAAATTAGCAACCATAATTAGGAACAAGATTCAAGTATTTGTCATGTAAATCAGAAATCAAATAATAAGATTCATCATAGGTTTCATCTTCCTAGGCATCTAGGGAATTAGTTCATAATTGTAAATAGAAACATCTCAAAGTCAGAAAAACCACAAGAAACAAAGAAACTCATAAAAACTTCAGAAGAAATTAAAAGAAGGTCTTCGATCTTGATAGAGATCCACTTCCAAGTTGATTCTGTTGGTGTTCTTCAAGTGTTTTTTTTTATCTTCTCTGATAACCCCCTTATGTCTTATTCTAAAAATTGTGTTTTTATAATGCTCAGAAATCCTAAAAATTGTGTTTTTCTACGTGTTTGGGAAGCAATGTGTGAAATCGACATGGGCGTGTGTCCAGCCCGTATGGAAAGGCCTAGGCCTGTGGATCCTGGAAATAGCTCTTTTTGCTTGATTTTGGCTCGTTTTTCACTTCTCTCGCTTTCAAATGCTCTCCTAAGTATAAAAACATGAATTTAAAGGATTAGGAGCATCAAATTCACTAATTTGCATAATTAATCATCTAAAACTGCATTAAGAATAGGATTAAAATATGTTACTTTTATATCTTATCAGATACCCCCACACTTGTGTTTGCTTGTCCTCAAGCAACATCCTCCACTCACACTAAAATTAATCTTTCTTAACTTATAATTCTCATCAATAATGTTTCGAAATAATTTGCAAATAATCATACATTAACAATTCAACTAAAAGAACACTAAAGACCCAAACAATCCAAGTCGAAAATTTTTAAAGCATGAAAACATAGGTATTTCCCCTTAACTAAGTAATTACCTTTAATTCAAAATCGACAAGAAATGACATCCTCACTAGAGATTCACTCAAATAACTCAAAGTGTTTAAAGTTCAAGAATAAGCACTCAAAAGTCAAACAAGAAGTGTCCTTACCATAAGCTTGCTTGAAAATCAAACTCCACCACTATAAAATGATATGACACACTAATAAAAGGTCTTTTAAGAGGTTGTAATGGGGCTTAGGTTAAGGGTGTGGGGAAAGACCAGAAAAGTTGGTTATAATCAAGATCACATTGATAAATTACTAAACTAGAAAAATAAACAAATGCTTAATTAAAAACAAGTGCACAAACTAAGAACTATTCACGAATAATTAAACGAGCTTCTTCCAAAATATGAATTTAACTGTTCAAGCTCAACCAACAAGACTAATTAATAATCAATTTTTTGACCCTTTTTTTTCTTTTTTTTTAAAACAAAAAGAAATAATTCAGTAAATCAAACAAAGAGCGTAGTTAAGCAATTAACCATATCAAATCTCGACAAAAAGGGAGTTAATAAAACGGGAAAAAGTTTCAAAGAAAAAAAATTGTTATGGGTTAACATTAATGGGTAAATCAAGAAATGGTGTGTTAGGCTCAACGGGGTTCACTAAGGGTTAATTAAAAATGTAAGCTTTTTATGAGATAAGTGGGTTAAATCCTAAGTGCCTTTATTATCTCAGTAAATCAAATCAAATGTGTGGTCTCGACATGTACAATCGAAGCAAGTTCGAGAATAAAAAATAAAATTGACATACTCATAACCAATAATAATATGAGAAATAAAAATGTATGCTCTAAAGGCTCAAAATCTAAAAAAAATCATGGTTTTTGATGTCAAACTTGTAAATTTAAAACTTTAAGATAATACCTCAATTCAAGGAACAACCTAAATTTTTTATTCGAAAATAAACTTATCATGCTTGATTCTCTCATGTTTTAAAGTTTAAATCAACCAATGCAAAAATATCTACAAAATAATCCAAAAGACATCAATAAAAATCTCAAATCAATAAAAATTCATTCTAATGGAAGTATGAGAAAATTACTTAAACACAAGACATAATTCGTAGATTTTCTAGTAATTAAATAAATAACCACCCCACACTTGAGATGTACATTATCCTCACTATATAAACATATATAATCACAGTATAAACAGAATATCATAAGAGAGGGAGAAAACTGAAACTGCACTAAATATTGGATGAAATCGCTAGAATGATGAAAAACAGAATTACAAACAGATCTAAATGTAGTGCATGATCCCGAGCAAAATAATAAGAAAATAAACACAAATAGTGAAGAAGATTAACAGGGTACGACTCAATTAGAAACAACCATAAAAATAAAAACATAGTTTAAAAGATAATAAATGAAAGAAGTCTAAGAAAATAAAAATAAAACAACAAAAAACAAAAGTAAAAATAAAAATAAAAATAAAATAAAATAAAATAAAATCAATGATCCTCATCATTAGAGGCATCAGTATCGTGAGTCACCGGCGCTGAAGAGGATATATGAAGGTGTTGACAGGTCTACTGCAAAGTCGTGTCAATACTGTTGAACCTTTGAAGATAGCGTTGCTCAGAGCGAGTGAACCGTTCAGAGAGGTCCTTTAAGGTAGCAACAGAAGAAGTAGGATGGTGACTCGAAGGTGGATGATGAGGTGAATTCTCGATAATCCCTGCGGAAACATCTGGCCTACTAGTATAAGTGAGAAGATCTGCTCCAGTATGTCGAGGAGACCAAGGTGACGTGCTAGTTGAGTCACATAAGGGCCTAAATAGATAGGACCCTTCCTACTGCTCTTTATCTGATGGTGAAAGACGAGAGCGATGAAGTAGGCTAAATAAAAAATATTCCCCGTGGCTATACTCCATAAAAAATAGGTGTCGGTTGTACCGATGACTCTGGTGCTCTCTCTCTTACCGGCCAATATGTGAGCCAAGATGGCATGATTATACAATAAGGTCGGTGGAAGAGAAGTCGCTTTCGAGTAACTTGCATCATAAGACGTCGTACTCACCATAAGGTCTACCTAGCAAAGAGATGGCTAGTAGTGGATGTACCAATATAATCGAAAAAACTCTCGGTACTTATGAACTCGATAGTGTAGAGTCCCAATACCGCTCTGAACTTTGGGACATTCATATGTCGTACCGTACCATTGAGTCTGAAAGTTATGGTGTCCAATTCGTTATGGGTCGTCATCACCTACTGTAGGAGAAATGTCGAACAGAACTCCAAAGTCAGCTCCAAGTATGTGGGCTTGATGATGGAAAAGAACCGGTCCCACAGGGCTGTGGTAATGATGGCGCATGCTATCAGCTAACTAGACCTACTCAAAAGCGGCCCAATCAATACATCTGCCTAAGCCGAGTAGCCTTAGTCGAAGAAGCTGATATAAGTCTTCCTAGGGACCTTGTGGAAATCAGAGATAAGGATGGTGTGCATTGGCGGAAGCACCTGAAGAGGAAGTTGTGCCCGGAGTCTTTTGCATTTTCGAAGCAGGAACGACGACCTTAGATTTACTGCGTGTGTTTGTCATGGTGTGCCTGAAAATAAAATAATTCAATATTAGAAAAATAATAAATAAAGCATAATCAAATACGTAAACCGAGGGTCGAAAAATCAAAATCCAAGCAGTCAAAATAGAAATCTACTCCTAAAATAGTATGTACGAATACCTAATCATACAAAAACCATATACTTAAGCTATTATGAATCAAACTAGAAATAATAAAAATAATAAGGAAGAAATAATAAATAAAATAAACTAAATGAGAAACTAAAAGACAAATAATGAAATAATCAGAATAATAGTAGTAACAAATAATAATAAATAGTAACCTAAACAGACTATACCAAATTAGAAATAAAAGTAATGATAAGAGTAATAATATTACAAATAATAAAACGAAGGGAGCAGTAAAAAACATAATCAAACGGAGGACCAAAGGTGAGACGAGGCGGTGGCTAGAGTGAGGGCGACGCACGGTAGTCGAGGTGTAAGGGAGAGGGGCGCGGTACAAAGAAGAAGAGAGGGTCAGAGGAGGGTGCCTGTTTCATATGTGGTTCAGTAAGGGGGAAAGAGAAGGCTCGTAGTGGTTCCAACAAGAGGAAAATACAGAGGGAAGGAGGGTCGTGTGTGGCTCGAAGGGTGAGGGGGACGATTGTAGGGTAGGTGAGAAAGGGGAGTTGCATCAGAGGGGGGCTTGTGTATTGAAGGGCAAAAGGGGTCGGAGGTAGGATGAAAAGGGACATGGTTAGTGGCGTGGCTTGTTTGGTGAGGATGGGTGATGACTCGGGAATGGAGGAGAGGGGAAAGAGAGATTGCGATGGCGATATAGTGCGATCGACGGGGGTGGTCAGGCTGGTAGAGGGGGTGGCGACAGCGACTAGGGTTTGTGTGGGAGAGATTAGGAGGAAAATGATAAAAGAAAAGAAGGGGCTAGGGAATAAATGGGTGACATGGTCGTGTAAGGGCCAATGTCGGGCCACATGGCCATGTCACACGCCCATGTGGGCTTTCCCAGCCTGTGTGCGATTAAAAATAGTGATTTCCTTCACTTCTCGCACGCTCATGTTAGAGGCTGTCTGGGTCACACTGTAACACCTTAAACCCGGCTTGAGAGTTATGGTCGAATCTGGCGGTGTCACATTAAGGTGTTTAGCATAAAACTTGTTGTTTTTGAAATCTTTAAAATCAATTAATCATTTTGTTATTAAACGGTGATTCCAAAACGGGTTGTTCATTTCTAAGTGTGCATAATTAAAAACTAATCACTTTTAAAACGTTATAAATTTTCCAAAATCTCATTTATTGTTAAAACGTGGTGTCTTTGAAAATGGTTACCTTTTGAAAACCCGTCTTATTCTACGACTATCACTTTATATCAAACTAAATAAATAAAAATCTCAATTTAAAGTTTATAACTTTAAAGATGCATTTTTACATAAAAATACCAAAATTCAGTTACTTATAAATCAAAAGCTAAAAACAAAAGCTGATGCAGTTGTGTGGCCACCTTCGAGTCCCTCGTAGCACCGAATCAACTATGACTGAGGATTACGTGCACATTTAATAGGAGTGGATGAGTTTACGAAAAATCAGTGTGTAATCCCCCTATTAAAGAAATAATCAGTATACAGAAACAGAAGCAGTCTAGGCCAGAGCCCTTTAATAATAACAGTACAGTGTGTGGGCCATAGCCCAACACAGTAACGGTGGCAATTAGGCCTTAGCCCCCATTAGCCTCGATTGTACCCGAGCCCATATCAAATGGCACATATCACATATATCTGGTCCTAAGACCATCTCAATATGAGAATCAGTATATGCAATGCATAAATACCCATACCAACCCTGTACTCCGTCTCTTGTCCAACCCTACACTTCTGTGGGGATTAAATCGACCCATCTATCCCTACACTCCTTAAGTAGCACCGGTTGCGGCACTAACCAATATTGCAGCAGAATTGCCAATTAACAGAATGGCTAAAAGCCATAACCAGAAAGGCAGTAAGCCTTGAACAGAAAAACTACAAGTCATAAGTACAGTAATGTGATTGGCACAAAGCCATCAGTAGCAGTGATATGATCGGCACACAGCCATCAGTAACAGTAACATGATCGGCACAAAGCCATCAGCAGCAGTGATATGATTGACACACAGCCATCAGTAACAGTGATATGATCGGCACACAACCATCGGTAACGGTAATATAATTGGCACAAAACCTTCAGTAACGGTACTGTGATCGACACAAAGCCATCAGTAACAGTACTATGATCAGAACAAAGCCATTAGTAGTATCGCAACAAAGCTCCCAGTAACAGTATCACAGCAAAGTTGCCAGCAATAGTATATATGGCCAAGCCACCAGTAACAGTAATTGTGGCAGAGCCACCAGTATAGTACTTCCTCTATAACAGTATCCCAACCCCATGCAGTATGTCGTGTATGCAGAATGCCATGCTCAGAATCAATCATTCAAATCACAAACAAATCAGTCATACCAAACACAGACAAATCAGTCATTTAACCACAGACAAAACAATCATTTGACCTTGAAAGGCAAAAATAGTCATTTACCCTACAGAGGCATTACGATCATTTTACCCTACAGAGGCGGGCATTATGATCATTTTACCCATCAGGGTATTACGGTCATTTTACCTACAAGTAGAGGTGTTCATGGGCCTGGCCGGGCCCAGAAAAAAAATTCGGCCCGGGCCCGGCCCGGCTCGAAATATGGGCCTAGAATTTTGCCTGTGCCCTACTGAAAAATTCATAAGCAGACCTACCTACTGCTTTTTAAATAAATACCAAAATTTATTTTAAAAATTAAAATAAAAATTAAAAAAGTATTTTAAAATATTTTAAAATTAAAAAATTAAAAAAGTATTTTAAAAAATTTTAAAAATTTTAAAATTAAAAAATTAAAAAAGTATTTTAAAAGTATTTTAAAGTTAAAAATAAAAATAAAAATAAAAATATTTATTATTCTAAGTAGGCGAAGCCCGGCCAAAAAGTGGTGCAGAGGCCTGCCTGCTTTTTAATCGGGCCTCGTTTTTTACCCAAGCCCATATTTCGGCCTATATTTTTACCCAAACCCTCCCATATTTCTAGCGGGTCGTCGGGCCAGTCAGCCACCTACCATGAACACCTCTACCTACAAGGGCATTACGATCATTTTACCCTATAGGGGCATTACAATCATTTTACCCTATAGGGGCATTATGGTCATTTTACCCTACAGGGGCATTACGGTCATTTTACCCTACAGGGACATTACAGTCATTTTATCCTATAGGGGTATTATGGTTATTTTACCCTACAGGGGCATTACGATCATTTTACCCCACAGGGGTATTTCGGTATTCTACCCTACGGGGGCATTTTAGTTATTTTACCCTATGAGGGGTATTTAAGTCATTTTACTCATCGAGGGTATTTCGGTCATTTTACCCATCGAGGATATTTCAGTTATTTTACCCTTGAGGGGTATTTCGGTCCAGATATCGACCTCTCAAAAGGTCCGCAGTCGCCTCGAGTGACTCAGGTAACCTAATTGGTCACAACAGTGTAAATGGGCCCAAGGCCCATTACTCGGCCCAAATGGGTCCACACACTCGTGTGGCCTGTTTAGCCCAGATTTCACCACGGTTATGGGATCTACATAACCTAGTCCAGTATTAGCCACAAATCATGGTTTTCATCCATGTGGGGCCCATGAGCCCATTTAGCTTATACGGCCCAACGTGGCCAATTACGGCCTAAGCCCATGAAAATGCTCATGGAGGCCTCCACAGTTTATCGCCCATGACTCATAGGTTTGGCTTTCCACACGAGCGATCGCATGCTTGTGTGGTCTCAAACGCCGTATTTCAGCTTTTTTGCTTTTGCCGTTCTACAGTTACAGTAGGGAGTTTACACACCTGATGCGATTTGCAGATTCCCTTCGATCCGAACACTCTTATTTCACAAATCAATGATCATCGCACCCTAAGCGACGGATACCCTTGAAAGCCTCGCTGATCTCCACCTTTCTAAATAATGAACAAATGAGATGTGTGTGATTTATAGCTCTCCACAACAACCTCCCCAAATCCTAATATTCTCTCCTCAAATCTCTCCAAATATCCCTCTCATTGATATCCTCCAAGACCTATTCAAAATCTCACCCAACAGAGTTTGAAACCAGCTCAAACTCCTGCCGCCTCATGCTAGCAAAATAGATATCCTTTTTGCTTGCAATGGGATTCAAACCCAAGCCCCCCTCAATAGCTAAACACGCCACTTGCCTCCTTGTCACAAGCCCTTTTGTTTCTATTTTGTCTTCAATTAACTAAAAGGTCTAAAGACCAAAGTCTAGGTTCCTTTAAAACAAAAACCAAAATAAATTACAAGAGCCAAGACTTGAACCCAGGCTCCCTTGCAACCTTAGTGACACCAAAACCACTAGACCACATGCTTCCTTATGACATTTTTTAACACAATAATTTAAAAGGCCTACATCCAAGCATCCAGGGTTTTATCCACTTAAAACTAAAATTTTTGCTAAAGCCCAGGTTTGAACCTAGAACTTTTCTAACTCCTCTCAGGGCCCTTAACCACTAAAGCAGACATACTTTTGTACACAGTTTCCAAACCGTTCCCTTACTTAAGGCCCAATACTTGTAGGCCTAAATTTTAGGGCGTTACACACACAGCCACTCATATGCCAATGTTGCCCGACCGTGTCTCGCACAAGGCCGTGTCTCTTACCCATGTAACTCTCTTACTTGATTTAAAAATGAAAAACTTAGCTCAAGGGTTCACACAGCCTAGGACATGCCCGTGTGTGCCACACGACCATTTCTTCAGGCAGTGTGAACTATTTAGGTCATGTAACCTTTGAATTTTTGAAAAATTAAGTTCTAGAACTCACATGGGCAAGGACACACCTGTGTGTCTAGGCCGTATGGTTCACATGGCCATGTTGTCAAACCGTGTAACTCACTCTCGATTGCTCATTTATACACACGGCCTGACATTAATACTAGTCCCTAAATCAGGTAAGGTATTATCAATATTTAAACATTTTATAGGGCATGAGATTAATACTAGTCCCTAAATCAGCTAAGGTATTATCAATATTTAAACTACCAATTAAACAAGGAATAGTAAAACTCCCAGGATCTTTCAGTTTGTTGGGTAGTTTATTTTGTAAGATGGCCCAACAAACTGCATTGAGCTTCACAATCGACGAATCGTTTAACTGCCTTTTGTTTGCCAAAAGCTCCTTTAAAATTTTGACATAATTGGGCATCTACGAAAGATCTTTAACAAACGGTAAGTTAATATGTAATTTTTTTAGGAGTTTAAGAAATATACCAAATTGTTCGTTCATGTGGTCTTTCTTTGTCACGTTAGGATATGGAACTCGAGGTTTATATTCTTTGGCAATCGGCTTTCGGTCTTTTTGGCTTACCTATTTACGACAATTTCTTCCCTTGGTTCTTCATCTCAAACAGTAATTGCATGAAGTTGCTCCCTTAGGTTAGTTTCAGTACTGCTAGGCAAACTACTTTGTGGTCGTTCTGGAATTAACTCAGGAAGCTAACCTATTTGGTTCTTGAGCTCTTGAATCGATGCTTGCTGATTTTTAGTGCTGCCTCAGTGTTTTGAAAACTCATTTCTAACATCGAGATAAACTTCATTAACATCTCCTCAAGGTATGGCTTTTTCTCTTGCTGGTAAGGTTGTTGTTGGAAGCCTAGAAAGGGTTGTGCTCTTTGATTTCCTTGACCACCCCAAGAGAAATTGGGATGGTTCCTCCAACCTACATTATAGTTATTACTATAAGGGTTATTTTGAGGCCTAGAATTATTACCCATATAATTGATTTGTTCATTCTCTATGCTAGGAGCAAAGGGCAAACATTCTGGATTATTCATTTTCTCCTCCATTTGTATCGCATTGCATCACTGGATGTACCTACGTAGAAATATATAAACCATTAATTTTTTTATTTAAAAGTTCTACCTGATTCGATAACATGGTGACTGCATCTAAGTTAAAAACACCAATGGCCTTCACTGGCTTTGTCCTCATGACTTGCCACTAATAATTATTCAGTGTCATTTTTTCTATAAACTCATAAGCTGCTTCAGGTGTTTTATTATTTAGTGTAACACCAAATGCTGCATCAATCAACTGCCTCGTTGAAGGGTTCAAACCATTGTAGAAGGTTTGAACTTGTAACTATAATGGTAACCTATGGTGAGGGCACCATCTCAATAAGTCCTTATACCTCTCCCATGCATCATATAATGTCTCTAAATCTATCTAAACAAAGGAAAATATATCATTCCTCAACTTGGTTGTCTTAGCCGGTGGGAAGTACTTTAAAAGAAATTTCCCGGTCATTTAAGCCTATGTAATGATGGAACAGCGTAGTAAAGAGTTTAACCACTGTTTAGCTTTGTTCTTCAATGAGAAAGGGAATAACTGTAAATAAATGGCGTCATCAGTAGCACTATTTATCTTGAAAGTATCGTAGATTTCCAGAAAATTGGCCAAATGAGTATTTGAATCTTTGTCTTGCAAACCGTCGAATTGAACATATTGTTGTATCATTTTAATTGTATTTAGCTTCAGTTCAAAATTATTTACAACAATGGTGGGTCTCACAATACTCGATTCAGCCCCTGTTAGAGTGGGCTTGGCATAATCATACATAGTACGAGGAACATGAGCAAGATCTGCAACAACTGCAGGAGGTAGCTGAATATCTTGGTTATCACCCACCTCCTCAGTAATAATAATGTCCTCTTGTTATGTACTATATTCTGTCAATTCTGCCTTGCTTCTCTACAGTTTTTGCGAGCAGTACTTTCAATTTCACTATCAAATAGTAATGGCCCCGACAGGTTTCTTCTAGTCATAAACAAAAGGCACCTGCCAGAAGAAAACAAAAGAAAAAAATAGAATGTAAAAAATAAAATAAAATATAAAATATAAAAATAAAATAAAAATGGCTAAATTAATAAAAATCAAGTGTTCCTAATATTTTAGTCCCCGGTAACGGAGCTAAAAACTTGATGGTCACTAAACTAACTATAAATACGACAAAGGCAAGTACACTTATCGAACAATAGTATAGCTACGGTGAGTAAAAATATCATATCCACAAATATCTTATTATTTAGCCGACAAATTGGAGTCATGTGTTTTAATATAAAATTACTAAACTAATTTAACTAAGAACGTAATAGAGAATAAATCAAGGAAATAATCAAATATTAACCAATGAGAGAGACAATACCTAGGAAAGGATCCACATAGACTTCACCTATTATTATGAATTTGAATTAAATGATTTATTCACTTGGTGTCTTAATCCGTAGAAATCCCTAAACTATGTTAACATCTTTTTTGAAAGAAAGAACAACAAACTTTAGGTTGATTAATTGAAATATCTTTCTAATCAAAACCCCTATTATCGCATTAACTCGATCTATGAATTCCCCTATTAGATTTGACTCTAATCCGGTAGATTTATGTTGTCCTATTTCTAGGATTGCATACAACTCCACTCAATTATGCTAGATCTACTTTTAAACAGAGACTTTTGCTCTACTGAATTCAACACATTAAACATGAATTAACATCCCAGAAAAATTAAAATAAGAAGTTAACACATTTAATTGAGAACAAGAATTAAGTATTTAGCATGTAAATCAGAAATCAAATAATAAGATTCATCATAGGTTTCATCTTACCTAAGTATTTAGGGAATTAGTTCATAAACGTAAATAGAAACATCTCAAAGTTAGAAAAATGACAAGAAGCAAAAAAAAACTCATAAAAACTCATAAAAACTTTAGAAGAAATTAAACGGAGATCTTTGATCTTGATAGAGATCCACTTCCGAGTTGATTCCGTTAGTGTTCTTCGAGTGTTTTCTTTGATCTTCTCTGATGGCCCCCTTATTTCTTCTTCTAATTGGTATTTATAGGCTTTAGAATGCTCAAAAAGTCTAAAATTTGTGTTTTTCTGTGTGTTTGGGAAGTAAGGTGCGAAACCGACACAGGTTGGCACATGGGTATGTGTCCAGCCCGTGTGGAAAGGCCTAGGCCGTGTGGATCCTAGAAACAACTCTTTTTGTACGATTATGGTTCATTTTTCGCTCCTTTCGCTTCCAAAAGCTCTCCTAAGTATAGAAACATGAATTTAAAGGATTAGGAGAATCAAATTCACTAATTTTCATAATTAATAATCTAAAAATGCATTAACAATGGGATTAAAATATATTACTTTTATAGCTTATCAGGAGGTTCAAACCTGTTTTAAAAGAAAGTCAATATGACACTTGAAGCACTCCACACTCGTCTGAGATCAAGTCAAACAACCCTTGGATAAAAGTCAAATTGGAGAGAAGGATCAGAGGATATTTTTCTTTGTATTTAATAAATTTGCAGAGATTGTAACTTTCTTTTCAAAGTTATAAATAAATTTGGCTTTAAACTTCCAAGTGAACTTTCGATTCAAAATTTGTATGTACAATCTTATTAATAAACATTTTCAAGTCAACCTAAATGAAGTTGTTCTGTATGGAAATAGAGAAAATATTTATATACTTACATTAACATTCTAAGGATTGAAGAGACTGTTATAAATACATATAATTTTTTTCAATATAGTAAAACATGTGTTAGTATGCATACCTTAGTATTTGTTGCTAGGAAGTTAAGGCTTAAAAGTGTATGTTGTTCTATTGGAGTTGTTGGCTGCCAAAACCTTTGTATTCTTATCTTCCTTGAAAATGAAAGATTGCACAATTTAAGACCACTAACGTATTGAAAGTTCAAATTTTAATTTTTGCATAAAATTAATCGCCATTTTCACTAACTTGTAGTTATGAACTAATCAAATGAGAAATGCACCTAAATATAAAATGTTATTAATGGAAGTTGAGAATAAACTAACTTTTGTAACAATCGACAACTTTAAGTTATGGAGAAGAAACCAAGAGTCATTTCTAAAGTAAGCCGCCTTTCGATCCATTTCAACAGAAGAAAGGAGGTTCAAACTTGTTTCAAAAACAAATCAACATGACACTTGAAGCATTCCACACTCGTATGAGATCAAGTCAAACGACTCTTGGATAAAAGTCAAATCGGAGAGAAGAATCTAAGGATATATATATTTTTTTGTATTTAAGAAATTTGTAGAGATTGTAACTTTCTTTTCAAAGTTATCAATAAATTTGGCTCTAAACTTTCAAGTGAACTTTCAACTCAAAATTTGTGTGTACAATGTTATTAATAAACATTTTCAAGTCAACTTGAATGAAGTTGTTTTGTATGGAAATAGAAAAAATATTCATATACTTACATTACCATTTTAAGGACTGAAGAGATTGTTATAAATACATATAATTTTTTTTCAATATAGTAAAAGGTGTGTTAGTATGCATACCTTAGTATTTGTTGCTAGGAAGTGACGGCTTAAAAGTGTATTTTGTTTTATTGGAGTTGTTGGCTGCCAAAACCTCTGTATTCTTATCTTGCCTGACAATGAAGGATTGCACAATTTGAGATCACTAATGTATTGAAAGTTCAAATTTCAATTTTTGCATAAAATTAATCAGCATTTTTCACTAATTTGTAGTTATAAACTAATTAAATGCGAAATGCATCTAAATAAAAAATGTTATTAATGGAAGTTGAGAATAAACTAATTCTTGTAACAACCGACAACTTTATGCTATAGAGAAGAACCCAAGAGTCGTTTCTAAAGAAAGTCGCATTTCAATCCGTTTCAACTGAAGACAGGAGGTTCAAACCTGTTTCAAAAGCAAGCCAACATGACACTTGAAGCACTCCACACTCGTCTAAGATCAAGTCAAACGACCCTTGGATAAAAGTCAAATTGAAGAGAAGAATCAACGGGTATTTTTCTTTGTATTTAAGAAATTTACAGAGATTGTAACTTTCTTTTCAAAGTTGTCAATAAATTTGGTTCTAAATTTGCAAGTGAACTTTCGACTCAAAATTTGTTTGTACAATGTTAATAATAAACATTTTCAAGTAAACTTGAATGAAGTTGTTTTGTATGGAAATAGAAAAAATATTCATATACTTATATTAACATTCTAAGGACTGAAGAGATTGTTATAAGTGCATATAATTTTTTTTCAATATAATAAAACGTGTGTTAGTATGCATACCTTATTATTTGTTGTTAGGAAGTCAAGGCTTAAAAGTGTATCTTGTTCTATTGGAGTTGTTGGCTGCCAAAACCTTCGTATTCTTATATTGCCTGCCTGTCAATGAAGGATTGCACAATTTTAGATCCCTAACGTATTGAAAGTTTAAATTTCAACTTTTGTATAAAATTAATCGATATTTTTCACTAACTTGTAGTTATGAACTAATTAAATGAGAAATGCATCTAAATATAAAATGTTATTAATGGAAGTTGAGAATAAACTAACTTTTGTAACAATCGACAACTTCATGCTATGGAGAAGAACCCAAGAGTCATTTCTGAAAAAAGCCACCTTTTGATCCGTTTCAACTGAAGAAAAGAGGTTCAAACCTGTTTCAAAAGCAAGTCAACATGACAGTTGAAGCATTCCACACTTGTATGAGATCAAGTCAAACGACTCTTGAATAAAAGTCAAATCGGAGAGAAGAATCTAAGGATATATTTTTTTTTTGTATTTAAGAAATTTGTAGAGATTGTAAATTTCTTTTCAAAGTTATCAATAAATTTGGCTCTAAACTTTCAAGTGAACTTTCGACTCAGAATTTGTGTGTACAATGTTATTAGTAAACATTTTCAAGTCAACTTGAATGAATTTGTTTTGTATGGAAACAAAGAAAATATTCATATACTTATATTAACATTCTAAGGACTGAAGAGATTGCTATAAATACATATAATTTTTTTAATATAGTAAAACGTGTGTTAGTATGCATACCTTAGTATTCGTTGCTAGGAAGTGAAGGCTTAAAAGAGTATCTTGTTCTATTGGAGTTGTTGGCTGCCAAAACCTTTGTATTCTTATATTTCCTGACAATGAAGGATTGTAGAATTTGAGGTCACTAACGTATTGAAAGTTCAAATTTCAATTTTTGCATAAAATTAATTGACATATTTCACTAACTTGTTGTTATGAACTAATTAAATGAGAAATGCATCTAAAAAAATGTTATTAATGGAAGTTGAGAATAAACTAATTTTTGCAACAATCTTGCGATGGAGAAGAACCCAAAAGTCATTTCTGAAGAAAGCCGCCTTTCGGTCCGTTTCAACTGAAGATAGGAGGTTCAAACCTATTTCAAAAGCAAGTCAACATGACACTTGAAGCACTCTACACTCGTCTGAGATTAAGTCAAACGACCCTTAGATAAATGTCAAATCGGAGAGGAGAATCACATGATATTTTTCTTGGTATTTAAGAAATTTGCAGAGATTGTAACTTTATTTTCAAAGTTATCAGTAAATTTGGCTCTAAACTTTCAAGTGAATTTTCGACTCAAAATTTGTATGTACAATGTTATTAATAAACATTTTCAAGTTCGGTCCGTTTCAACTGAAGATAGGAGGTTCAAACCTGTTTCAAAAGCAAGTCAACATGACACTTGAAGCACTCCACACTCGTCTAAGATTAAGTCAAACAACCCTTAGATAAAAGTGAAATCGGAGAGAAGAATCAAATGATATTTTCTTTGTATTTGAGAAATTTGCAGAGATTGTAACTTTCTTTTCAAAGTTATTAGTAAATTTGGCTCTAAACTTTCAAGTTAACTTTCGACTCAAAATTTGTATGTACAATGTTATTAATAAACATTTTCAAGTCAACTTGAATGAAATTGTTTTGTATAGAAATAGAAAAATATTCATATACTTACATTAACATTCTAAGGACTAAGAGATTGTTATAAATACATATAATGTTTTTTAATATAGTAAAACGTGTGTTAGTATGCATACCTTGGTATTTGTTGTTAGGAAGTCAAGGCTTAAAAGTGTATCTTGTTCTATTGGAGTTGTTGGCTGCCAAAACCTTTGTATTCTTATCTTGCCTGACAATGAAGGATTGCACAATTTGAGATCACTAACATATTGAAAGTTTAAATTTCAATTTTTGCATAAAATTAATCGATATTTTTCACTAACTTGTAGTTATGAACTAATTAAATGAGAAATGCATCTAAAAATAAAAATGTTATTAATGGAATTGAGAATAAACTAACTTTTGTAACAATCGACAACTTCATGCTATGGAGAAGAACCCAAAAGTCGTTTTTGAAAAAAGCCACCTTTTGATCCGTTTCAACTGAAGAAAGGAGGTTCAAACCTATTTGAAAAGCAAGTCAGCATGAAGCATTCCACACTCGTATGAGATCAAGTCAAACGACTCTTGGATAAAAGTCAAATCGGAGAGAAGAATCTAAGGATATATATTTTTTGTATTTAAGAAATTTGTAGAGATTGTAACTTTCTTTTCAAAGTTAGCAATAAATTTGGCTCTAAACTTTCAAGTGAACTTTCGACTCAAAATTTGTGTGTACAATGTTATTGTTTTGTATGGAAATAAAGAAAATATTCATATACTGATATTAACATTCTAAGGACTGAAGAGATTGTTATAAATACATATAATTTTTTTAATATAGTAAAACGTGTGTTAGTATGCATACCTTAGTATTCGTTGCTAGGAAGTGAAGACTTAAAAGTGTATCTTGTTCTATTGGAGTTGTTGGCTGCCAAAACCTTTGTATTCATATCTTTCCTGACAATGAAGGATTGCAGAATTTGAGATCACTACCGTATTGAAAGTTAAAATTTCAATTTTTGCATAAAATTAATCGACATATTTCCCTAACTTGTAGTTATGAGTTAATTAAATGAGAAATGTATCTAAATATAAAATGTTATTAGTGGAAGTTGAGAATAAACTGACTTTTATAACAATTGACAACTTCAATGAACAACCCACAAACCTGTAAACATGCATAGTAATTTATAAATTGTGAGCTCTAATCCTTCTTGCACATTATGTTTGTCTAACATTTAAAGCTTCAATTCCAATTCAAGGATACATATATCATATTTGAAACACAAATAGGAAGTACAATTTCTCATTTCCATTAGTTAGTGTCGTAGGCAACAGATTACATACTAATATCACATAAGAAATGCAACATAAACCAAGATCACATGTAAAATTTGTCTAACACCTAAAGCTTCAGTTTCAGTTCAAGGATACATACATAGATGAGTATTGGAAACACAAGAAACAAGTACGACCTTTATTTTCTATTAGTTAGTCTCATAGATAATGGATTACATGCTATTAAACATGTCATAGAAATACAACATAAAGTCTGCCAACATTTATTTATTACCTAATGAGTAAAATTTATTGTAATTTTCATGAAATAGTATTTTAGACGCCTTCAGCTAAAAAAATTTCTATTTCTTAACTACATGAGTATTTGATAGGCTTGTGACCAAGAGATCCATGCAACATAAAGTTTGCCAACATTTATATAATACCCAACGAGTAAAATTTACTACAATATTCATGAAATAGTTTCAAAGACAGTCACTTCCTCTAGCTTTCGACAATGTAAGATGCATAAATCCTTACAATTTCCATTTTCAGATTTTTAAGAGCATGAAATGAACCTTTTCGCCAAATGTAAAAGTGAATGTCTAATTACTATGAATTTGAAATATGACTATGCAAAAAAAAAAAAAAATCCAATGGAAAGATAATTTATTAAGTTACTTCCTATTCTTTTTAGGCCAATTTATGTAAGTTGAATTGGAATGAAAATTTCCAATGGAACGCCAAAAGAATACACTTACCTTAACTGACTGCACTAGTGACTGAAATAATATTCGGTGTAACACGTTTCTTATTCGCTTCCATCTACAGATCAGATAGGGAAAGTACATCAATATTTAAAATATTTTCTTATAATCAATTCATGACAATTATATGTATATGTTACCAAAGAAAAATATGAAATCTATTTAAAAACCTGTAGATTGTATCTCCACGCAAGGAATGGAGGCTATTAAGGGCCAATATTCTCCTCTCTCTCTCGAGCATTGGTCTTTTAGAAGTGAGCAGTTCCTGATACGAAGTCTTCCAAGTGTTGTAGGCAACCCTTCCCTTGGCAAGCTTCGAAGCTTAGGACAATCGACAACTTCGAGTTCTTCGAGCGATGGCAAGTTTAGAAGCCCTTTGGAAAGGGATTCTAGATTATTGAGTTTTGCGATATATATCGAAACTAGAGTTGTGGGAAGCAAACACTTTTCATCTGGAATGGAAACCAAATCTGGTCCACCAACAATGCTCAAGTCTTTAAGAGAGGTTGAGGTATGTAAGTTCCAATTTGATATTGGTTCCTTGAGTTGTTCACAATCCCAAATCTCAAGTGACAATAGATTAGGGGGCAAACCCCCTTTAGGGAAAGAAACAATACATGGGCAATTACAAATTGTTAAATACAGAAGAGAAGTGAGATTTAATATCTGATGAGGTAGAGACTTGAGATTTGCACAATTACTGATATTCAAAGTTTTCAAATTGGGGAGAGACAAATCAATCTCTGGGAAGTATTTCAGATATTGACAATTGCCTATGATCAACTCCATCAGACACTTAAGATTGTTTAAAGAATCTGGTAAGCTTATCAGAGTTGGACAGTTCCAGATATCAATGTATTCAAGTGATGCATTATTGGGCAGTAGCCTATCTGAAAGGGGCTCTAGTTGTAAGCATTCCCAAATCTTAAGCATTTTAAGGCTAGTTGGTAATCTACCATGTGGAAAACGAACAAGAGAAGGGCAACTGATGATCTCCAAATTCTCTAGACAAAATGTATTTTTGCTGTTATCAGCTTGCATCAGTCCATCAGGTAGAGAACATAGGCAAATGCAATCTTGGATTTTTAACCTTTTCAATGTGGGAGGTAATATCCCTCTTGGAAAGCTTGTGAGAGAAGGACATTCTTCTATTTCCAAATCTTCGATAAGGCAATCGGTAAGTTCACCCTGCTTCATTATCCAACAAGGAAGGTTCTTAAGCCATGGAAAATCTCTGAGTTGAAGTCGTTTAAGTTTAGGACAAAAACCTATGTCCGGAAAGGATACAAGTTCCGAGCATGATTCAATACGCAAATGCTCGAGAGACGTAAGGCAATGTAGCTCGTTAGGCTCTAATTCTTGTTCATTGCCTGCAAGTGAGAAAGATACACATGGGAACATAGATTAAGGATTTGTTTACCGTTGAATTTCAAAAGTGCTTCTCAAGCTAAACCAACTTTTTAAGTCAAACATTAGTAAACATGTAATTTTTTAAACCAAACCAACTTTTCAAGTGACCCAAAAAAAGCTAAAAATTATATCTCTTCAAAAGCCAATTTGGGTGACAAATCATAAAATTGCCCTTCATTTATATTAACTATAAAAGATAGATTTATCTTCCTAAAAAACACTTATGGACATCAATGGTAAACATCAAAATTTTCAAAAAAATTTGTTGAGGATACTTTTAAAAACAATTTTCAATCTGAAGCTCAAAAGCACTTTCAACATAAATAATAAACTAGCTAATTGAAATGCACAATAGAAACAACATTTTTAAATTCAGCACCTTTTTGCCATAAGGCTGTCAATCCAATGCAGTTGGAAAGGCTAAGATGCTTAAGTGCCCCCGGAAACTGTTCAAACACATTGGGAAGACATGTAAGGTCTGGCACACGCTTGATTCTCAGTGTAGTTAGAGAAGTAAGGTCAACCATGCTCCTTGGAACCATCTTATTGCAATCTTCAATACTTAGGTCAAGAAGAGATGGGAGGCTCATAACTGAATAAGCCATATTAGGGCACCCTTTGATATTAAGTTTCACCAGAGAAGGTAGGTATCTGGGTAGTTTCTGATACAACTTTGGACAATTATGAATCATAAGCTCACGCAGATTAGGGAATTCTCTGTCTTCTTCATCAGGTCTGTTATTAGGATAGCACCAGTACTCCCAATTCAACATATTTTGAAACTGTAGAACTTCCAGAACTGGGAAAGGTTTTGAAGAAGGTAAATTGTCTCCAAAAAACTCAAAATCCAATCTTTTGACTCCATTCATGCCTGTTAGTGACAGCTTCTTCAGTGAGGGTAGTCTCCCAAGTGCTGGAAGGGACATGACATTTCTACAGTTTGAGAGGTTTATATCTGCAATATTAGCCATTGAGGAACCACCTAACCAAGATGGAAACTTTGTGCCACCATAGCAAGCAACTCTAACTCTTTTAATGTCTTGATGAGGTTGTAGCATGTTGAAAACAGGTAATCCATTTTCGCCATTTCGATGATCAAAGGATTCATGGCCCCATTGCAAATGCAACCCCTCAAGCTTATTCTTATCCTTTAGAACATAATCCCTAGCTTCTCCAGTATCAACCACATTTTCCAGTCCAATAACGGAAATCTCCTTTCGCAAATGCAACAAGCCCTTCAATTCTTTGATGCCAGACCCGCTATCCCTTCGAACGATGAATTTGGACAAGACCTTTAGATTTTTCAGGTTACCAATCTGCATCGGCATCTCTTTTAAACTATCAGTATCAGTAAGATCAAGAACACAAAGATCGATCAGATTCTCAATAGCTCGAGGCAGCTTTGTGAGGTTCTTGCACCCATGCAGTATCAATGTTTGTAAGTTGAAAAGAGATCCAACGGATTCAGGCAATGATTTGATGCTGGTTCGAGATAAATTCAAGTACCGTAAGTGTATCAAATCACCTATGCTATGCGGTAGCTCATCAATGCAATAACCATTGAGACTCAAGACTCTTAGGCAGCCTAACTTTGGTACAAACTGTTGTAAGACAGTATTGGTTAAAAAGGAACTTGCTGCCATGGGCAACATATGAATTGGTAATGCTACCAATGTTCTTAAACTGGTCATTTGAGACAACATTTCGAATCGTTTCGAAACATCATACTGGTGACGAAGGAATGAAAAATGCCGAAAGCTCTCAAGTTTAACTCCATCGTTTAATTTGTCTCCATTGTTGAAGAAGCATATTTCTTTGGAAACAAATTGAGCTAGATCATTTATAAGGTCATGCATCGCATACCTGTTTTTGTTAATAGTTGATTGTTGGAAAAAAGATCTCGACCATAAGTCACGAAAATATTCAATTCCTATGTCTTCCATTTGCTTCTTCCTTTTGGTGTGGTGCAAGAAACCCTCTGCCTTCCACAAACGAATCAGCTCCTCCTTGTCAAATTCATAATCCTTCGGAAATATGGCACAATAAGAAAAACAACGCTTGAGATGGGAAGGAAGGTGATGATAGCTCAATAGCAAAGCTGGAAGGATGCTGTTTCCTTTTTCAGGCAAATGCCAAATCTTACTATTCATTATGTCTTCCCACTCATCAGAGTTCCTTTTAGTACGAAGGAGTCCTCCCAGGGTCTTAGCCGCCAATGGCAAGCCGCTGCACTTCTTTACTATTTCCTCACCGAAGGTTTTTAGGTTTGGGTGCCCGTCAAAATCTGAACCGCCAAGAGCATGCCTAGTGAACAACGAGAGACAATCTTTGTCTGCGAGTTCCCTTAGATGATAAGTTCCACAAGGAGCCATTATTGACGCAGTATCTACATTTCGAGTTGTCACAAGAATTTTGCTTCCCGCTGCCCCTGCAATAAAAGGCTTACATAAGGCCTCCCATTGTTCATAGTTCTCATTCCAAACATCGTCTAAAACAAGAAGAAACTTCTTCCCAGACAACTTCTCCTTTAGGCTTACTTGAAGTAAGTTTAGATCCTTTGAATTCCAACTCGCCGAAGTAACAGCTTCAAGCATTATCGCCGTCAGCCTAATAACATCAAATTCCTCAGAGACACAAACCCAGATTTTCAAATCGAAAGAGCTTTCAACTTTGATATCATTGTACACCAACTGGGCCAGTGTGGTTTTACCCACTCCTGGCATACCCCAAATGCAAGCCACAGCGATATCACCAAAGCCCTCATCAGCATCATTCATCAGGATATCAAGAATGACCTCTTTATCTTTTTCCCTGCCGTAGACACGAGGTTCAACGAGTGAACTGGTTCTCAGCCTCTCTGTCACTCTTTCACGCCTTCCTCTATCGTTCTCTTCTAAACTCAAATCATTCTTTATGGCAACGGCCGCTTCCAGTCTAGCAGTAAGCTTCTTTATTTTGGACTCCACTTTGGTGCTGAACTTAAGAGTTGAAGGATTAAAATTTACACAGCAAGCTGACACATATTTCCTCATCATCTTGTGGGTGGAGGAAGAAGGACCTGCGTCTTCCTTCATTTGGCGGCGCCGAGCTTCATAGGCAAGCTCATCGATAATATCTTCGGCGGCATAAGCAATGTCTCTTAGATCCCGTAGCCACAGTTTGACGGAGCAGCTTTTGGATTGTTTTTCCTCAGCATCTTCCAGGCAAGCATTGATTTTGAGCAGCAAAATTTCCCACTTCTTGAGCTCGGATAAAATCTTCTCCTTCCGAGCAAATTTGTTGAAGTGGGTGGAGGAGAAGTGGTCCGACAAGGAACGAAACATCCCAGACACGACCGCCTCTACCAAGGAGGAAGCAATAGCTTCCATCAAGGACAAGACAAAAGAAGACAAAAAAGCGTAGGAGCTGGTAAAATGAAGGAAGCTTTTTTTGACCTGGCACGGAAACCATTACCTTTGATTGACCCCTTCGTTTTATCTCCGGCAACCTATACCTTGCTTCATAGCTTATCATACCAACCACCATAACATTTAGGGATAATATTCGATAATAAAAAAGTTATACAAACACTCTTTTTCTTTTATATATTCTCCATCATGTAGATAAGAAACTTTAAAATATTCTGGATGCTCTACAAAGACGTATAGCTTACAGATCTAATCGTGGTTTCCAAAATTATGCCAACGGAAGGAAATGATATGAATAAGGTTAAAATAATTTTTTAAATTGGAATGTGAAATAAATCATTAGTAACCAAAAAATAACAAAATTAAATTTTATTATTTTTCTTCAGACTTTAGTTATGATTTGAAGTTTTTAATGTTATAATATTTTAATTCTGAATTTAGTAATTTAATTAATTATGGATGTAGCATTCTATTTTTAAAATAAAATATTAATATAAAATAAAAATAATTGTAATCATTAAAGTTATAATGATATTGAATATATAACACTGATCGATATATCCGCTTCACTTTTATTTTTATAATAAATTTTAACAAAAATAATTACAATTAATTTGTTAATGATTTTCTATTATAAATATTGAATATAAAACTAATAGATAAGTTACACATTGTTTAACATAACAAATTTTAACGTAAAATATAAAATAATGACAATTATATATACTTTATTTTATTAATAATAATTCCATTATAAGAGTAATTGTTAGAACTATTATCTCCTAATTAATTAGTTTATCCATGTATATATTAAATTATACTTGTTATTTTAAATTAATTATCACTTAATTAATGTTACAATTATATATTAATTTATTTATATTAGTTTTATAGACATTATAAAAAAAAGAGTAGGAAGTATGGGTATACAAAATATCGATTTTTTGGATGAATTACAAGAATAGGGCAAAACCCTAACTATCAGGCCGACACACGAAGTTCAAAATATCGATTTTTAAAATATGATACAAACATGATTTTTTTTAATGTTACACAATTACTTTATTTATGATTTGAATTATTTTATTATTAAAATATTTTAACCACCATTAATAATAATTTACACTAATTATTTAAAATAATAAAAGTAATTATATATATTTATATTGTAATCTAGAAACTAGTATAATATGAAAAGATATAGATATAGAGGGATGGATCAAAATTATTGTACCTTACAAGTTGGTGTCTCCTTTTCAGTAAGTGGATTACATGATCACAAGGATGTATACTAAATCTAATTCCCACTCATTCATTCCATATTGACTATAACCTAAAAATGGTTGAGAGTTAGTTCAATGGTGTCATGATTTAAACATTGAATCATTTTGGTATTATCGGTACGGTATCGGTCTGATATTTAAATAAATTTTATTTTTCATAATTATATGTAAAAATAATTAGGTTATTTAATTTAATTAATAAATTTAAAATATTATACTTTCATATAAATATATTTATGTGTATATAGTTAAGATATATATATCAATAAATTTAAAATGGTACATAGTAATACCAAAATAAAAATAATATGTTCACCGGTAAGACTAAAAATAACAGCAGCGATGTGACTAATTATTGTTGCAATAAAATTAGATATTGTGAGAGTGATATTAAAATTTTTATTGAATGTTGTTATTAAAATGTACTTAATAATCATAAAGGCGCATAGGTTGTAAAGTTGTAATGGCGTAAAGGATGCAGAATAATCTTGGTTTGGTTCAACTTCAATCGCAAGTTCCAAGCATGATCGGCTTCACCTTCCATCATCCTTTATTGCCCCTTTACTCAACCTTCCATCATTCTTTTTTATTGGTATTTTTCAATAATGATAATTTAGGCTAAAAACGTGGGGAAGAAGTTTAATTTACGTCAAGATTTGGGTTGAATCCACGTCAGGTTGAACCCTAAACAAACTTTTCGCAGAGGAAAAAACAACAGAATGGCACTGATTCCAAGCTTCTCTATTAAGGCAAGCATAGTATTTCATCTTTCTTTTAGATTCCCTCAAACTAAAGTTTTCATTCACATCTTTCTAAGCAATAGTGGAATACCTACGCGGCTAAGCACATGATTCTTTTCTTGAAACTTGAATTTTAACCACTATCTCCTTTCGCTAAAGTAATAGTTCTATTCCAATAGAAATTAAAAATTATAAAACCAACCATAAAAAAAAATACTAAAAGAAAATTCGCATGTCATTTTTTTATTATAAATTAGCATGTTATTTTTGTCAGAGTTTGTTAAGTGATAAACTCTACTTATATGCTATTACTGCATGTTAAAATCAGCTAACAACAAAGAATGGAAATGAAAAACAAAAAGTAATAAATGGTGTATTTATTTTATTGAATAGACTAATAATCCATTAAAATCGAGTCTTGATATATATACATGATTAGCTAATGGTAAATTCAAATTTCAGTCCTAACATTTGAACTTGTCGACTCCAAATCGTCCATTAACTGAAAATTGACTTAGTTACAATTGTTAACTAACTAATCAGACTTAAATAATGACTAACAACTAACTGCAGCAAGCCTAACAACTAATTGCTTAACAACTAACACAACTAACATTAGTTTAGCAAAGCTCATTCCTTAATCCCAACTAGTTTCTCCTATCAACTTCTGGTCTGCAACTGCTCATGTATGCTAATAACTCCAAGCTTGGTCCTAAATTTGGTGAACATACCAACAGACAGAGGCTTGGTGAGCACATCTGCAACTTGGTCTTGTGTTGGAACATGACCAATAAGCAATGTGCCTGCTGTCACCTTTTTTTGCACAAAAAATAAGTCAAGCTCTACATGCTTGAACTTTGAGTGCAGAATTAGATTCGCTGAGTTATCACACCATACAACAGCCTTACCACTAACTTGAACTTGCAACTCAGTCAACAAGGACTTTAGCCATATAACTTCTATAGTGGCATGACCTAAACTCCTATACTTAGCCTCTGTAGTGGATCAATAAATCACATGTTGCTTTTTAGAGCATTTGGAAACAAGATTGCCTCATAGGAAAATACAGAAGCCAGTAGTAGAACGCTTGTCATCAAAATCAGTTCCCCAATTAGCATCTGAGTAACTTATAAGAGACAAATGAGATGCACCTGTGAAAGATATTCCATAGTCCAAGGTAGCCTGAAGATATCTAGAGATGCATTTTATTGCTTTAAAATGTTGATCAAGAGGCTTGTACATAAATTGGCACACCTTATTGATAAAATAATCTCAAGCCTAGTAATAACTATGTACTGCGATGCCCCTACTATACTCTTGTATTCTGACTCATTTTTTATAGGACTCCTTACATGAGCAGACAAATTGCATGAAGTGACCATAGAAGTGGGAGTTCCCTTAAACTAATCCATGTGACTCATTCCCAACAAATCCAAAATGTACTTCCTTTGACTAAGAAATAGTATTGTAGGAGTATAAGTCACCTTTATACCTAAGAAATAACTTAGTTTCCCCAAGTCTTTGAGAGAACACTTTGAATCCAAAGACTGAACAAAGGCATCTACACATGTCTACTTGTTACCAGTGACAATTATGTCATCCACATAGACCAATACATAAAGTATCATATCTCATGATCCTTTGATAAAAAGAGAAGCATCTAATTTGGACAAAACAAAACCTATAGCCACCAAGTACTTTCTTAGCTTCTGGAACCAGGCTCGGGGAGTTGCTTGAGCCCATACAAAGCCTTTTTCAACTTGCATACTAGTTGTTGGTCTCCCTTGTGTTGTTTAATCCCTAGTGGTTGAAGCATATAAATATCCTCTATGAGATCACCATTTAAGAAAGTATTTTGATATCAACTTGTCTTAACTGCCAACCAAAGGTCAAAGCAAGAGTTACAACCACTTAGATTGTTTTTTGCTTAACCACTAGACTGAAGGTCTTTTGGAAGTCAATACCAACCTCTTGTAGGTATCCTTTTACCACTAATCTGCCCTTGTAGCGAGCAACGGAACCATTAACATTTCTTTTGAGCTTAAAAATCCATTTACACCCCACAACCTTCCCATTTATAGGTAGAGGCATTAAATCTCATGTATGGTTCTCAATAAAGGCATCAAAATCTTGTTGAGTAGCCTTGGTCCTTTCAACACAACTGAAGGCCTCTTCAATTGTCAGAGGTTCTTAGTCACAAACTTCAATTAAAAATATCTTAAGCTTGAAGATTCCACTCTTGGAACATGTCTGCATTAGATAAGTGTTGGAAGAGCCAGGAAATAAATGTGGGCTGACCATTGGAACCTCAGTTGGAGCACTATAAGAACCAACACTAGTTACATCTAAAGCGATAGAAAAAGAAGAGAGAGTGCCTGAAAAGAACCTGATTGAGGACATACTGGCTGCAAAGCCTGATAAACCAAGAGATGCCCTACTGAAAGAGGCCTATTCAACTAAAACAAGCTACTAGAAGGACAAAATAGACACATGAGACCTATAACATCCAAAATTTAGGGGGTTAGATGGAATGAATCATCAAGAAAGAAACCTTAGTCTAGGTGGTAGAGAGATTAGTAAACTCCCTAAAGGGCCAAGGTTCAATCCCTATATATTTCCAATATTATTTTTCAGTTTAGTCCTTTTTAATTAATTAACTATCAAAACGTTAAAAATTTTCTAACGAGACTTTAATACTACCTTAATGACATTCTGTAAATATTTATAAAAATATTTATGGCTCAGTTTATAGAAACGATGTCTTGATACATCATTTCCTAAAACTAATTAACCTAATAAATCATTATAAAACATAAATTTCCTATTCAAAAATCTTTCTAAAACCATATTTTACTCGTAAATACTAAATAATAAAATTTACAAGCTTACTCGTCGGATTTGGTGGCCTCGAACCACTGTTTTCGACACCACTAAAAATTAGGTTGTTACATGGGTAACCTAACGAAATGATTAAGTGCGTGTAGGGAGACAATAATGACCCAATCTCGAGGAAAACATCATTCAGAGTGGGTGTCGTGACACTGATGCCATGAAAGTCACAACACCAAAACCTATCACCTTGAGGATGCAAAACTTCAAAAAAAAATCAACATGAAAGCTTACTGTCATGGGAGACGTGATACAGAGGGATGAATTTCGTGACACCATACCTATCACCAAGACTCCAAGGTCACAATACCCCTAAAGGTGTTGAAGTGAAGAAAATTCAAGCCAACTACAGTGATGTCGCAACACCAATGAGTGGGTATCGCAAAACCAAGACCTCCAAATTTGTCACTATTTTGGGTATCATGACACCGAATCCTAGGTGTCGCATTACCCTTCCTACGGGGAAAAATTAGTTGCAAGGGTAGTCTTTTTCCCAACACATTACCCAATCAAAACACATCTAAGGGTATTCTTGTCAAAAATTGTGATTGTAATCATGTTTTAAAGCCACTTTAGGCTGAGAACAAAAAAATAAGCTGTTAACTTTACTTCTTTTTATATTTTTGTATTTTTAGTTAGCTTCTTCTTCCTTTCCTAGGGTTTAGTTTCAAGCTTTTTCTGGTTTTAATGTTAGTTAGTTAGTTTCTACTACAGCTTGGTTTATTTGCATTTTGGTACTCCAACTCTCTTTGTATTTTTAGTTTAATCCATAGTCATTAATATAGATCAACTCCATTTTCTTTTCTTAGATTAAAATCTGAACTTTAGTGTTATTTTTCACCATCATTGTTGCCACCTTCATCTTCTTCAAGAAACTCTCAAGAAAACTTTAAGCTTTCTTTAACCCTCTTTTTGTGCTTATTTTAATGTATGTTATGAATGCATGTTGGGTTGTTGCTTGTATGGAAATGATGTTGAGAAGCTAAATCTAAAGTAGTTAGTTGATGGAAATGCTGCTTAGTTAGTTTTTGATACAATGACTAAATTGTAAAAATTAGACTAAATTGAATAAAAGTCAAAACTTAGAATTGATTCCTCTAGGGGAAAACATAGATAGGTGAGACCGAAAGGAGATCCTATTAGGCATCAGTTTGGTTGTCCTAGGTTAGTTTGGTTAGGACTAAATTGTCTAATTTGGTAAAATAGAGACCGAAAGGTAAAATTGAACTAATTAAAATTTTAGGCTTTTTAGATCCCTAATCCAAAGAATAATCAACAACATGGAAGTCAACCAACCATTTTTTCTATTGAACTGTTAATTGCTTAATTTTTTCTGTTTTACAATTTAGTCATTTTTAGTGTTAGGTAATTAATTAGCGTAATTAACCCAAATTATAAATCATCGTAATATAAGCCTTAGCGAGTAGTTAGCTAGACTTCTTGGTTGCATGCTTGTTACTTAGGAATCACTTAGCCTCAAACTCTCTAGGGTTTGATCCTTAGAATACTCGAGTGTTCCATTGTAACACTACAAATATTAAAATTTGACTTGTCACACTTGCAGTACACCGCTAGATTATTGATTGTTTTTGTGTTGAAGTTATAGGCATCATTGCCAGGGAGTTTGTGTTTGATTGAATGACTTATGTAATTGATGTATGTTTGATTAGGAACATAATTAACAAAAACTAATGTTACAGACACATTTATTTATTTTGTTTTAATGGTTTCCATAATTTTTCCTTGATCATAATTGATTGATAGTCATGTTTAATGATATGACTATAGGTGGCTGGAAGACTCACTCGTGTTTGGTGTGAATGGTAACTTAACATCTAGCTGTGGTATGATGGCAACTATGGGAGGCAAGGATATAAGTTTCCTTATTATTCTCATGGTTATGCGTATGGAGTGGATAATTACAATAAGGGAGAATAGGTGGTAACTCAACATCTGCTTTGTATTCCTCGTGTTCTTATCAAGATGGGGGTATGTATTGTAAAGAGCCTAATAAAGATTGATACCTAACCACTCGAGTTGGTACACTTGAGGATGACATGTCTGTATGCCATGACACTATGAAAACTATACAAAATCAATTGAACTTAGTGTTAGAAGTCGTCCGATGTCAAGCTAGGGAGCATATTTCGGTTGAAGATTGTGTAAAGTTAGATAACTCAGAACTTGAGGAAGAGGCCCCCTATACAATTGTCTTGAGGTTGCCACACCTAAGTTAGTGGACTAGAACCTTGCATACCTTGACCACAACACTGATGCACACTACAACCCTGAGATGACTGAGTTGACTTGCCTAGATCAATGAATTGATGATGTTTTACAATCATTTCTAATCCCTGATCCATATTAGATATTCTAGAAAAGGTTTCATCAAATCTATAATAGCATTTTTTCACTATATGACCAATTTTTCCACACAGTTGACATTGAATTCGATTGTGAGAAAACCAACCCCTACGACCTCTACCACATTGAAAGTTTCTGCTATATTGAAAACCACCATTAAACTGCTACTTGTGCCCCTGACTATAACTCCTACTATAACCAATTAAAGTAAAATTCCTTAGACTGACTTTCACTGTCGCTTTTCTATTAATTGACCATATTGGCTTGCATTGGCACACCGGATGCAAATTCCAACTACCTTGCCTCACAATTAATAAGTATCTCAATAAAAAGATCAAGAGAAACACTAGTTGCTGATGCCACCACTCTAATTGAATCATACTCTACTAAAAGTCCTGCAAAAATGATGCTTACCTACTCTTGTTCAGAAATCATACTACCAACTACTGTGAGAATGTCACACATACCTTTAACCTTGGACAAGTAATATTTTATAGTTAGTTTGTAATACCCCATGCCCGACCCGCCTATCGGATCCTGGTATGGAGTGTTACAATTGGACCTATACTTAATTATTGTTAACTGGGTTGCTATCAACAGTCTAAAAATAAAACTAACCAACAATGAATTTTTAAAATAATAATTCTTACGACTAAGGCCTTAAGCCATTGGATATTTAATCTCTTATATTTCTATCTCTAATAGAATTGTTTGTCTACAAGACAATTCTTAAAATCTTGCTACAGACTATCTACCCTAAAGATCCAATTTCTAAGGTTGTTATTTGGCTCTATTGTTTTGATACTGAGTTGAAACCTCCAATGGTACACCATTCCTATGTGTATGACTCTATCTGCCTGCGATTCTTGATCCTATCTTTCCAACTGGCTTGGTCCCTCCTCTAAGTCCTCGATCCAACTTGTAAATCTTGCGAACATCAACCACATTGTTGTAAGTTCAATCGAACTTAGTGAGTTCCTTTACTAAGTCACACATAAATAAACATATCACATGAGGGTAAAAATTATAAAATAAACTTAAACACGAATACTCCTTACTCAGTCTAAGTGAATGTTTGATATCAGGGTGACGATTTCCACTCGATCTTTTAAGCTACTCTACTTACCATGAGACCTTCCTTTGGCTAGACTCTCCTCTTGCCCGTAATCTAGACATCTCGCTGTATCCATGGGTCCTATCATTACTTCTCATCCTCCATTCATTTCATATTCACTGCATGCAAGGTATTCGTTGTCCTCTACCTTACCTGATTGTATGTCCGTTTACCATCTTATATCTTGTTGGTAGCGCTCTCTTGTCTTTCCACCCAAGGATCTTTAAGTCATATCCTCCTTTGCGAATTTCTATGATCGAACCAATCCTTTGCGGATTCTCTTTTTCCATACATTGGTCCCGAAGGACTTGTTGACATTCCCATAATATATAGACCTTTAGCAGACCTAGGCATTCTAGTGAACTCATTGTCCTTCCACCTTAGCGTTTGCAGTAGTTGTATTACTTATTGCACTTACGATTATACGAGCTTGTTATCCCTACTACTCGTTTCCTCCCTAAGAGCTACCATTATTGCGGTATACTCGCAATAAACTTTCCTTGAAAAGGGATAGTCTTGGTTGACATACTGTACCGTATTCTTATCCTAGGAGTGAGACTCTCATCTCTTCCACGAGATTTGTTTCTCGAGTACAACTTCATTGAACTCCTCTTAATGACTCTTCATTTTGGATCCTTCTTGCGATCCTCGAGTATTTCTTTTCTTCATTTACATGAATAGGCTAGCTCTCATCTATTCTACCTTCCTCTACATCTCGTTGGGTCTTTCTTCATGCCTTATTAACCTTCATCACTTTTGGTATATTCTTCAAGCTCTACTTGCCATTACACACCCTTTCATTTGCCTCTTTTCTTCACTTGCGTGGGTTCTCCTACTTGGCACACTGGTAACATACCTTGCTCTTAATTCCCTTGTGAACTATCAATATTCATGTCCTGGCAGACTCTGTTGGCTGCCATAGCCAAGCTATGTTCTTAGGCCTTTCCCATCCTATTTATCTTGTCCTAATGGGCTTATCACGTGTTTACTGTCCCAGCAAACTTACCCGTGTTTAATTTCCCGACGACCTTCTTATATTTACTGTCCCGATAGGCTTTCTTTATGGTTGCCATGAAGCCTTTCATCCATGGTCTTATATCATTTCGTCATCTAAGCGTATTACCTTATGATGTCATCATTTCTTTCATACATGGTCTTACTACCTGCCTGTCATAGTGCCTTTTATCTATGATCTTACACAGTATACCTCATACCTTATACCTTGTCGTCATGGCGTCTTTCATATAAGGTCTTATGCCATATACTTTTATCGTGTACCATGTTGTCATGGTGTCTTTCATCTATGTTCTTACATTATGTACCATATACCAGACTACCATAGCATTTTTTATCTAAGGTCTTATGCCATATACCGTCATCACATGTTTGCCCCAAAGGACTAGTTGATATCGCCATCACGGTAAATACCATTCCATAATTTCTTTATCTGAATCCTCCTCCCATTACCTCTTTTACACCACCTAACATTAATGCTTGAAGCTTTGCCTGAGGCAGCAACTAATGGGTTCTCTCCCCATTCTCATTCAAACTTCATCTATTCCTTTAAGGTTTACCCACAATCATACAATGCATGCACATATCATATTTCATGCTTATGCAAACACGGCATGCTTAACAACGTAAACCATAATAATAAGGTTAGAGTTTAAAGCTCACTTGAACCCTTATCATTCCCATAGCTTATTCTTTTTCTCAAACATTAGAGCTTATTTTCTCCAAACAGTAGCATACAACCAACAATCTACTAGTTAAACTTATCCTACATCTTAAAAGCTTAAACTTTCATAAGCATGTAGAACCCTGAAATGGTTCTGAAGGTTCGTAACCATATTTAATTATCTTATGTACACAAAAGGGTTAAGAACCTTACCCACTTACTGGTTTCCCTACTTTTCTAGTTTATTCCTTACAAGTTTGCTCTATGCAGAACCTTCTATGGTTATTAATTCTTTGATCTAATGAAGAAGATGAAGAACGAGAGAAATTGAGACAAGGTTGGGAAGAAAATCATCCCTAGGAGTCATCTCTCAGCTATTTATAGCCCTTCCCACACTAATTCCAATCCTATGCGAGTTGTTCATAGCTAATTATTATGTCTCCTACTAAGGAACCAACGGGTTCCATCCTAACCAAACTAAAATCGGTCCTCAACTATGTCCAATTCAATTTTTAGCTTTCTTGTTTCTTTCAATGGAGGCTACCAACTTGCAGTCTCTTTCAATTTAGTCCTCTCATTATTTCTAATTTTCGGGATCAGGAATCCAAGTGTTATATAGCTGACCTTTCTTTTGTGAATACAAAGCATGTCTCAAACTTGATATATTGATACTAGACTCAGTAGCAAACCACCTTTCAATAGTTGCCCAAACATCAAAATTGGTATGAGCATTAGTCAAAGATATCAACACATCATCACACACAGTTGACAACATCAAAGATGCCAACAATTTAACCTACTGTTTATGTAGCAGAAAGTTAGGATTATCAACTAATTTCTCATCTTTATCAACTAAGAACTAAGAAAGTATAATAATTTTTCCTAAAACATATCCTTGTAGATCATATCCTTCAAGAATCAACATAATCTGATGTTTCCATAAAAAAAAAGTTGTTTTCATTGAGTTTAACTTTGTCATGATTTGGAAATTGTTGAATTCTCTTACCAATTTCAAAATAGATTGATCCTAGTTCTAATTGAGGGGAATTCACCTACTCATCAGCATTTGTAGAATGAGTCTGACTGTCTTCGTTTCCTAAGACTACCTCTATTTCTATGAAGAATCAACAATACCTTCAACAAACCTTTAACAACAACTACTACTACCCTTTGTAACAAGAAAATTGTAGCTCTGGTACTATGTTAGAATCAACTAAAAAGCAAGAATGAAAATAAAAAAACAGAAAGCAATAAGGGGTCTACTTGTTTTATTGAATAGACTCTTATAATCCATAAGGACCAAGCCTTGGTATATATATATACATGATTAGTTAAGGGATCAGCTCAGATTTCAATGCTAACAATTGAACCTAACTGACTCTCAACTGTCCATTAACTAAAAATTGACTTAGTTACAACTTTTAACTAGCTAAGCCTAACGAGACTTAACTAATGACTAATAGCTAACTGCAGCAACCTAACAACTAACTGCTTAACAACTAACACAACTAACATTAGTTTAGAAAAGCTCATTCCTTAATACTGCAAGTAAATTACATTCAGTATTGCATAACATTTTATATTTAAGTTTATTAGATACTAATATGAATAAATATAAATATAAATATATTAGTTGTCAAAACACTATCAACTTTACTTGATATAATATGGGATCACTCCTAATACCAACAATCAAAACGAAGCAAGCTTGGAGATCAAACATAGGACTATGAGGTGTGATCCTTCTCTCTTCATCTTCTTCACTAAGCTAAGATACTTAACTCTTACCACAATCATACATATTGAACTGACTTAAGCATTATGTCCTTAGCTCACCCACCTTTGTATTCAGATCTACACCATTTCAAAGAAGACTCTAAAAAAAGATAAATCTCTTGACTTATTATCTATTTATAATATCGAATGCTTAAAGAAATTAATAAAAGTGTAACAATGAGCAAATTGGAGGGACTGTAGTGGAGAAAAAAGAAATGCAATGCCCAAGTCTTTTCAAACCCATTTCAAAAAAGACTTTATTTTAGGTTAAACATGTTTCTATGTATCGAGAAAGGGTAGTTACCGTTTTATGCAGAAAACACAAGCAGAAGCGGTGGTGGGTGGAAATAGACATGCCACCTTAAGATTTTGACAATAATTTATGTTGGACTAGTGAAAGACCAATTATATTTGCATCCTTGAAATAAGATACGACTGCAGATGAAGGTTGGTTGGATAATATCATTCTAACTATTCAGGGTAAAACTCACATAACGCTTGAAATATTTGCAAAAGAAAAACACTCAAACTACGTCTAATTTGAAAAATATTCATTTATACCTCGTACTTGAAAAAAGTATCATAAAGTCATTTAGATTTATACTTATTCATAAATCGAGTTATCCGACCAAGCTAAAAGATTTGTTTGAAATTTGAGAGGATTTGGATTAATATTAGGCTTAAAAAAGGAATTTGGACAAAAAAATTAGACCCGTTTAAAATATAGTTCGAACTCGGGCTTAAACATTCATAGCCCAAGCTGGCTCAGCCCCACCCATTTTTAAGTTTGTAATTTTTATGTTATATTATTTTATATATATATATATATATATTATGTAATTTATAACTCATAAAAATTAAATCTATAGTAATATATAATACTATTATAATGTAAATATTAAAAAATGTTAAGATAACTAAATATTAAAACAAAATAATATATATTTAAAAATAGTATGGGAGAGCTTAAAATGGGGTTGGGTCAACTATTTACAAATATAGATGGGCTTGGACAAAATTTTAAGCTCATGTTTTAGGTTGGGTCGGGCTTAGACAAGTAAAAAATGTTTTGATATCATGTTTAAGCCTAACTTGAACTCGGTCCAATCCGACTTACGAACACCTCTATTTAAATATTTTTAATAAGTGAATATTTTAAAAAAATACAATTATACTATTATTATTTACTATATGTTATTCTCTTTATTTTATTATTTTTGTACATTTCCAATTACAAGTAATAAAAATTAATCATAGATAAAAGGTACATTGCGTTTGTCATTTCCTTTGCATTTCCCCGCACATTTCCTTCATTTCATACAAATTAGCGTGTACTAGTTTGGTGAATATTATCAAAGTTGCCAACTTCCCAACCCTTTGTTCTTAAATCTTCATAACCTTATTTTTCTTCTTCTTAGTCATAAAAAAATAATTATAGTAATTTTAAAAACCACTATAAGCAATGGTGAATCCAACAATAATACCATTTCAAGTTTGAAATAAGAAAAACATAAAACATAAAAAATCAAATAATAATACCATCATGACCAAAACGAATTTAATTAGTGGATCCTGCTTTCTCTGTTGCTTCCCAACTCTACTTATGGAGACTTGAAAATCCTTTAGGATTGAACCCATATATTTATGCCTTACATGATGATAATAATACTATATAATAAAAAATTTATATGTTGAGTAGTATCAAGTTGAAACTCTTGATTGGTTGTCATGAGGATTTTCCAATTTTTCAACAAAGCTTTTTCTTTGAAACTCTTGAATCTTGATGTAAATTTGAATAGAATAGTTAATATGACTTTTCCTGAAATGATACTAAAACTAGTCCCTTGTTATACTTTTTTAACCTATCTATTTTCCTGTTTATTATAAATTCAACTTGACGGCTAATAATGAAACTTAATAATTGCAGAGATGAGAATAAATTAAAGGACGGAAAGACATGGAATGCCATATCCCTTTTTAAGCATAGAATAACAGAACTAGAATGCCTTAAAAAAATATCAAGAAATAAGATGTAAATTTACTGATTAAAGTGTTAGCAAGTCGCACTAAACCAAATAATATTTAAGGCGTAGGCTAGTTCCCTTCCCAATGGATTCAGGTTTGAAGCACGCCTCTCCCCTCCTTCCATTTTAAATTCTGATCTAGCAAAAACATGGAGAAATTGCTAGTGGCGCCCCAAAAGTTTGTAAAGCTTAGAAATTCACCCCAATCCAATCTCATATCTTATCCTTGTTTAAAATTCCATCATCTTTTTATCTTCTTACCCTAATTTGAAATCATATCTTATCCTTCTTTAAAATTTAAATTCAATGAAAATTCCATATATTTTTATCTTTTTATCCTAATTTGAATTTCAAATTACTCCTTTTCAAGTTCTAATAGAATTTATCCTCCTTTCTTCTATTTATTCTCCATTTTTCCTTCAAAACCCCCTATTGCAAAATTCTTTCAAATTCTTGGCTTCTTTCTTTTTCTCTTCCATTGTTAAATCGGTTTTCAATCAAGGAATTCAAAATCTCCAAAATCATTCATCTTTTTCTCGAGAAGATCATCAATCTCTCCAAAGCTAACTTTTTTAAGCCTTCAAATCAAGTGTGAGATCTAAACTTAAGCCATTATGTATAATTAATTGTTGAATTAGAAGTAACTAATTTGTTTTATGCGAACTCTAGGTTAAACATGCAAACCCTACATATGATATATGCGAACCACTGTACATGTGATATTATTTTTCTTACGCGCACAAAATATACGTGTATATATGTGAGATCAATGAATACATGAACACATGCCTTTTAATGCTAAAGCATAAGATATTGAATGTTGCATCAATTGATGATAAATAGCATAAATATGCTAAGTTAATGTGCATAATTACACGAAATCGAGAATGGAGGATGGAGAAGTTCCGTAGGAGAAAGTGGCAATTTAAGTCCACACTGAAAGTCAGTATTGCGCAAAGTAAGCGACAATGTCATCCAAAATGGATAAACCGAGATGATAAGCTAAAAAGCCACCAGATCGGGTCGACCGGAGATGATAGTTTATGTACAGGACGGGATGGTCATTTTAGAGCTAATTTGACGGGATGCTGACAACGAGTATAGTATATGTACAAGACGGGATGGTCGTTTTAAAACACCATCAAAACCAAACCAAATCGGGGTGGTAGTAATAGTCATCGTCACAGATGACCAGTGAACGACCATTGTCACCAGAAATCAAATCTGGGATGGTCAGTTATTGTTATGTGTTATGTGAGATAGTGTGTCGAGTAATGCTTGAGATCGGTTTAGATGAGTGGGTGGGAAATTAAAACATAAAATTGCATCATAATTATATTTTGTATATATATTGATTTATTATATGTTCCTTTTATTATACTTAAATTATTATACTATGAATTAAATACTTTATTGTTCGATTGATTATATATAATGGTTTAAGATTAGTCTCACATTGAGACGTTACAAGCTCATTCTCCCTTTCCTTACTTCTTAGGTAGCGTAGATAACTAGGACTCGGAATGACATCGAAAGACCCTCGAATTAGCAAGTCATTTCCTTTATTAAAGTTCTACTTTTAAGTTTTATTCAAAATTTTCCTTAATTTTTTTTCGTAATTATTTAGTATTTCCTCTTTTTGATATTTTAGGTTTGAGATTTGTTAACTTATTTATTTTATGCATGGCATTTAAATGTTACTCTAATATATGCCATTCGGTTTAGAAAACTATCGTTTGTTTCTCATTGTTTTATAAAATACTTAAAACTTTGGATAAGTTTTTCAAATCCTCACATTAATATTGTAATTGAATTACTAAATAAATTCGGCATAAATTAATGAATGTTTTTCTAAAAATAAAATAGCGATTTTCAATCAAATCAACTCAAGTAAAAGAATGGCATTACAGGATCATTTCGGTGATTAAATGTAACGCCTTCGATTTAGCCAAAATTTCTAGATTGAGGCCGAAGTGTTACATAGTGGGAAAAACTAATATGCCAAAACACAAATAATACAGATGTTATTTTACACATTCTGTACTATTTATGTTCAAAAAGTTACCTTTAGCAAAATACCAAATTGATTGGGCCATCCTTCTAACATTAAAATTGAGCTATGACTTGACAAAGTTAAGCCCAAAACCTTAAACCATTAAAACTGGGCTAATTTTATTTATTTTTTTGAAAAACACAAAATCCAAAGCAAGTGTCAGAGAAAGAGTGAATGGTAATTTGATAAGACCAATATAGAAGAAAACAGAGCAGAGTGGTACTACATATATGTGTGCGCCATTAAATACACAGAGATTTTACAACTGTCGTTTCATTCTAGAATTATTCATGCGGTGACTCAATAGCTCCATCAACACCCTTTTGGAATAGTAACTTCATTTGAACTTTAATTACTTTTCTTTAAACACTTCTTATATTCTTATATAGAAATAGCAGTTCAATTTCTTAAAGATTTAAGAAAAGGGTTAATTTATATTTTAAAAACAAAATTTTGTGGATATATTGATAAAAAAATCAAGATTGTTTGCCTAGTTATGTATTGTAAAAATTAAATTATGTGACATCGGATATGTTAGAAGAATTTTCTAAAAATTTTCATGAATATCAAAATTAAAAATGAAAATATAAATTTTGGAAAACCAATATTTCCATAAATTACCACCACCATGGGATGAGATTTGTATGAAAAATACGATTCTTATTTTGAAAAGCATAGTAAAATATCCGTGTAGAATCGAAATTATAGATTCTATAAGAAATAAAATTAATTTTGCAAAAGGAAGAATAACTATGCATTGTTTACAAAGCAAGGCCTCTAAACAAGTTAAGTATTAATTAAGTAATAAGCATTGTACAAAATTCTAGAAAATGAATGGGAATTTGGACGAAATCAAGAAGTCCAAATACTTATAAAAACATAAAAGAAAAATAAAAGATATAAGCTAGTTAGATGGAAACCAGGAAATAAGAAAAAAATCTGGTTATAATAAAAGAAAAGGTTTATTAAAAGAAAAACTTCTAAAATCTTTAAAAAACAAAAATGTAAGTGTTTCATATGGGACGAAGAAAGTCATATAGCTCCAAATTGTCCTATTAAAGGAAAAAGTGCAAGAAAAATGACTAAAACACTTGAAGAACAAGATTTAGAAATATGTTCGAAGAGGAAATAAATCCTAAGGAAATATTATACAATTAATATCGAAACGGATTTTGATACGATGAAGAAGAATATATATTTATGTTTAATATATGAAGCAATTCTAATAATCATTAGAAGAAATTCACGAGAATGAACAACAAGATATAAAATTAGGAAATATAATTGGAGAAGAAAATGACTTTTCGATGAAATGATAGAAAAATTAATAAAAATATATTTCTAAAGAAGAAATTTATAAAATATCTAAATATAAGATATGGTGTCAAAGACATATAGAAAAAATAAGTGGTAATACAGATTTGCCAAAGACACTAGAGGTGGATTAACAGAAATCCCACTATTTAATAAAGATAAAATTAAGAGGATTAAAAGAAATATCTCCAAGTTAGATATATACATTTAGGAATTATAATGATAACTATGAGAGCATTGTCATGATATACCAATAATAGTAGTTTTATTAAATAAAAGATTTGAAAATCTAATAAAAGCACTTATTAGAGGAATTCAATCAAATTTACATGCAGGAGTAATAGGATTTAAAGTTAAACCAAATTAGTTTATATCTATTACAGATTATCGGAAGCTCGATTGGGTTGGAAGCTTGTTGGAGATATATCACATTATCCATTGGTTCTATCGGTAATTTTGGATGATTTGATTCTGGTTATAATGACTTGTATAAGTTAAATTGGTTAATGTTAGCTCATAAATGTTTTGATTTTGATTGATTATAAATATGAACGCTTGATGGAATGAAATGTTATGGAATGAAATGGTATGGAATGGAATGAAATAAAATAAAATTTGAAAAAATATGAATTAATTGTGTATAAATCGGTCACATGCTTGATCATAATCGATAAACGTTGAGTTAAATGGTAAATACAAATTAGTATTGAATTTAATGATATTGGATTATAATTCTTCACAATGTATCTTCAAAATATTATATTCATAATAACTAGGGTCTACGAGACTCGATATATATTCATGCAATTCACAAATCTTAACAATTCAATGCTTCATTTTCATTTCATTAAATTCGCAAATTCTCACGTTCACAATTCAAATCAATTTCACTAGTAATGGAAATTTTATATAATTCACATATAATCTAATATCATTAAATTCAATACTAATTAGTATTTACCATTTAACTCAACGTTTATCGATTATGATCGTGCATGTGACCAATTTATACACAATTCATTCATATTTTTTTCAAATTTTATTTTATTTCATTCCATTCCATTCCCATTCCATACCATTTCATTCCATAGCATTTCATTCCATCAAGCATTCATATTTATAACCAATCAAAATCAAAACATTTATGAGCTAACATTAACCAATTTAACTTATACAAGTCATTATAACCAGAATCAAATCATCCAAAATTACCGATAGAACCAATGGATAATGTGATATATCTCCAACAAGCTTCAAACCCAATCGAGCTTCCGATAATCATTTCAAAACATCTAATAATTATACATATTACCAATAATAATTCAATTCCAATAATAAAACACACATATATATAATATTCATTACCAAATAGCATTCAATTCAATTAAAATTACACAAAATATAGTTCATACAAACTTACCAGGCTAAATTGCAGAAATACCAAAATTCAATGACATTTTGAAAAATTTCTATTTTTTTCTCGAATTTCCACCCAATCTTGATCTAAATTAATATTTCATTCAATTTAGTAATTTAAATAATAAAACAATTCATTTCATGCAATTTGGTCACTTTTTGACATTTTTACAAATTTACCCTTAAAGTTTCACATTTGTTCAATTTAGTCCCTGAACCTAAGACATGTAAATTGGCCATTTTTAATGAAAACTCATGCTAGTTGAGTAATCATATATTTTCCTCCTCCTCCTCTCCATTCCACATCCTTAATGTATATAACATGCTTATAGGTAACATTATCTATAATTTCACCATTTACTTATATATTCATTCAAAGTTGTCCACTTGAGTCGTAGTCACTAAATTATTTATATCTTGAGCTACAGAACTAAAAATTAAGATCCGTTAATTTTTCCTGAAACTAGACTCACATATCTTCTTACCATAAAATTTTCAAAATTTTTGGTTTAGCCAATAAGTACTTAAAGTCATCCCTGTTCTGCTGTCTGACAGTTCCGACCCTTCTTCACTAAAAATTAACTATCTCTTCGTACAGAATTCGAATGATGTTATCATTTATTTCTATTAAAAATAGACTCAGTAAGGATTTAAACATATAAATTTAAGACTCTAATTATTTTCTCTAATTTTTGATGATTTTCCAAAGTCAGTACAGGGGAACCCGAAATCATTCTGACCTTATCTCACAAAACCTATTATATCTCATAATTTACAATTTCATTACTTACACCGTTTCTTCTATGAGAAACTAGACTCAATAAGCTTTAATTTCATATTTTTTCATCCTATAATTCAATTTATACGATTTTTGGTAGATTTTCAAAGTCATACTACTGCTGCTGTTTCAAAACTATTTTAGTGTAAAATGTTGATAACTAAATTTATAACACTTTCCTTTCCTTTCTCTTCAATATTTTCCATCACTTTCTCTTATTTCCTTTACTAACATAACAAGAATATAGAACCTTATATAATGAAACTTTACCTTAACATTAATTTCCTACTTTTTCAATAATATCAAACTCAAAAGTATGTAAAAATCTTGATGTTCTTACCTTATGCCATTGATTTCAATCTTTAACTTGATTTTCTCCCTCCTCCAGCTTCTATTTCTTGAATCTAACTTGATATTCTAGCTCCCCATAGTCTCCTTGTTATCTTTCTCTCTTGATGGATATGGAAATTCTTTTGATTTCTAAGCGAAAATGGAGGATTTTTGGTGAAAGGACCAAATTGTAAAGAAAGCAAAGCTTTCTTTCTTCCCCTCTTCTTCTCACGTTAATGCATGCAAAAATGGTGGGGATGGATGCTTTTAATCCTTCTTTCCACATATAAGGTTTAGAAGTACTTGCATTACTTATCCTGTCTATCATCCAATCCTTGGTATTGATATATAAAATTATTATCTAATAAAATCAATACTGAAATACAATCAAAATTATTACAAATACAAATGATAATTTAGTTTTACCCTCAAATACTCAAATAGAGGAAGACGAGGAAAATCCAAGTAGAAGTTCTATATCGTCAAGAGCGATAGGAATGAAAATAATTCATATTCCTATTTTTCCCACAGAACTAAGTAGAAACTCTGTATCTTCTAGAAACACTAAAATGGAAGAAATACAAACTTTGATAATACTCCAACAAATGAAACTTGGAACAAGTGGTGTAATTACATTTTCAAATTTCCAATCCAAGAAATATTACACATATATTGAAATTACATTTCAATTTAGAGAATATAAAACATATTCTTTACATGCTTTATTAGATACTAGAGCTACAACTAGTAGTAGCAAAAAAATGTCATTCCTTTAGAAAATGGGAACCTATGAAGCATCCAATAAGAGCCATAGGAATAGATGATAATGAAACCATAATTCAATATAAAGTGGAAACGTACCAATCTACATAAATAATGTAAGATTTGTGATACCTAAAATATTATGCTTTCCAGAGATGCATGGAGAAATATTATTAGATAATATTTTTATATATCAATATTTATCATTTTCTATTGATAAAATTTAATTATGTTATCTATAGAAAAAAACTTTTATAGAAATACCATTAGTAGAAAATCATAAATTTGTTTGTGATAAAAAATTTACACCACCAAGAAAAGAACAAATTAAACAATTTGAAACAAGTCATTGGTTGTTTAAAATATTAGATAATAATTTTAGTGAAGAACCATTAAAATTATGACAAAATAGCCCTAGATATTGTGATATTAAACTAGAAAATATCAATAAAATTATTAGAGTTAAACCAATGATCTATACAAAACAAGATATAAATGAATTTGACATACAAATTAAAGAATTATTAGAAAAATGATTAATAGAAAAAACTAATAGTCCACATTCTAATCCAACCTTTATAGTTAGAAATCATGCCGAAAAAAAAGAGAGAAAAAGCTAGAATGGTCATTAATTATAAAAGATTAAAGCAAAATATTATTTTTGATAGATATTTTATTCCAAAAAAGGATGTTTTAATTAATCAAGCTAAACAAGCAAAATATTTTAGTAAATTTGACTGTAAATCAGGATTCTGACAAATCATGTTAACAGAAAAATCCAAACCTTTAATAGCTTTTAGTGCACCTAATGGACATTATCAATGGAAAGTAATGCCATTTGGATTATGTAATGCACCACAAATCTTTCAAAGATGGATGGATTCTATATTTAATAAATATAAAAAAATTTGTGTAGTTTATATAGATAATATTTTGATATTTTCAGATAGACTAGAATTACATAGAAAATATTTAAATATCATTTCTCAAGAATTCATAAAACATGGAATCGTACTAAGTCCTAAGAAAATAGAGTTAGAAAAACATAAATAGAATTTTAGGATTAAAATTATCTGCGGATGATCTTAAACTACAAGATCATATTATAGTAAAATAAAAGAATTTCTGAAAAATTGAAGATAAAAAGCGCTTCAACAATTTCTAGGAATTATAAATTATGGAAGAAATTTCTTTCCTAATTTATCCGAAAAACAGTATGTTATATGAAAAAATAAAAAAAGTATAAAACTTTTATCTAGTCTAAAACTGACTCTAAAATTATAAAAAATTTAAAATCAAATCAATCAAGCTCCAAAAGTTTATTTACCTAAACAATGTAATAAATTAATTTTAGAAACAGATGCTTCACAAAATCATTGGGGTTGTATTTTAAAAGTCAAAACAATAAATAATGAAGAATTAATATGTGGATATAGTTCGGAAAATTTAAACCGAATGAAATTAATTATGTCATATATGAAAAAAAAGTTATTAGTTATAAAGAAAGGAATAAAAATTTTCTTATATATTTAGCACCGGAAAAATTTATCATAAAATTGATAATTAGGCGCTTAAACACTTCCTTACTAATAAAAGTTTGGAACTGTACCAAAAAGAATTAGATTGTATAATGAATTATGTACTTTTAATTTTGAAGTTTTATATGTAAAAGGAACTGACAATATTATTGCTAATTATCTTAGTAGACCTCATGGATAGAGGTAAAAAAAAACCTCTAGAAAAGTTGGTAAATGGACTACTGTTCATAAAAGGCCCAACAAAGGGAATATTTTCAAATCAATAAATCCTAATTAAGGATTTGTGACAATACCTTCTCAAGTACCTTTTTATCCTAATCAAGGATATTACATTCTATATCCAATGGTAAGACAACCAGTTGGAACTCAATTATCATTTACACCACAACCGGTAAGTCAATTACCTTGATCTCAATATCTAAATTTAGCATAACAAGCTAGTTATGTTGAAATCATAAAAGGGGCAAAAAAGTTTTGTGCATCAGAAAATTTCTTGAAACCACAACAAATTTAATAAATAAAAGATTTTTATAATCCAGGCTTACCATCAGAATTATATAATTTTATTAATGAAATATGGAAAACCTATATTACTGGGCAAAGAGCTAATTTCAGAAGAGCTCTTACTAAGTTTTCACAATTTTTAGTTGAAAAAACAACTAAAGAACAAGAAGCTCATGATTTATTATTAAAATCTATCTCATATCGAGATTGGGCAGAACTAGAAATTAGTTATTTAGATATTAAGGAGAGAAGCAATCTACTTGGTATATTTCAGTATTTTATTAATAAGGGAACAAATAACCTGGTTATAAATAAAACGATTAGATTATGTTTATATAATAAGGCTAGGAATATTCTGCCCGTAGAAATATTTATAAAAATAAATGGAGCTATTTGCAACCAGCAAGCTCAATTTCAAAAAGCTTGTAACGACCTAAAAAGTGCAAGTATTGGAAAGTGAATTATCGAGTCTCTGTTTTGGTAAAACGGACTCTTAAAATAATTATTAAAAATATTTATAGAATTAATTATAAGACCAATTGGATTTTAGTTAAGTGAATTTAGTTGAATTAAAGTTAATTGAGTATTAGGACTAAATTGAATTAAGTGTGGAAGTTAATTATAAAATAGAAAAGATGAAAGGACTAAACTAATAATTAAACCATAAAAAGTGACAAGTGTGTGGTAATTATAAATACAAGTGTAATAGATATATGTTTACACTTGTAATTAATGTATGTATATACTTATTAATTAAGTAAAAGATATTTATATATTATTGAAGAATTAAAATGAGTTTATAGTAAGAATTAAGAGAGAATATGGAGTTAGATTGGGAAAGTAAAATTAGTATTGATAAGGGATTAAATTAGAATTTAAGTAAAGTTTAGGTATAAATGGAAATATTTAGATGTAATTGTGTATTAATGATTTTTAATTGTTTAATTACGTAGCTAATGTCGTACAAGAGTCATTGTCTGAGAAAGGAAAGGAGAAGGTGGACAAGGAGTGATTCGGAGAAATTTCGGTTAGTATTACTATAATTCGAATTTAATTATTAATTGTTAAAATTTAAATTAATATACATGACAAGCAAATTGAGGTAATTATCATGATTGAATTGAATGATAAATACGTATTGGTATTGAATTTATTAATAGCGATTGTTGAATTTTGAATAATATGTTTAGTAAATAAAAATAAGGTGAATATCGATATTGAATTAAATGATATTGAATTGTATGTGAATTGAATGGAAATTACTAGTGATATGATATGAATTAAAAGAATTAATGTGGTATTGAAATGCATATTGGATTGAAAATTGATTTGAATTGTGAACATGAGAAATTGTGAATTGAGTGAAATTGAAATGTGATTATTGAATAGAAATTGAAATGGTTTGAATTGAATTATTAAACTATTGTGGTATTGAACTGAAATATTGAAATTGGTGATTGGATATTGAAATTGAGACCGATACTGAACTGAATTATAGAATACTGAATTTTTTTTGAATACTGAATTGAACTGTGAAGTTACTAAAATGAGTGAAAAAGTGGAATTGAATTGAAAAGTGAATTAAATACCCTATTAACCGGTTAGGCTAGTCGGATATAGTTGGCATGCCATAGGATATTGAAGAGTACGGGTTTTTGCCGCTTCTTCGATCGAGCACTCATGTGCCAACTCACATCATATCGATTCGATACTTTGTGTGTCGAATCATCATTATCATTATCGCATGATTCAACACTTTGTGTGCTGAATCTTTATTATTATCGCTATCGCTACAATTCGATTCTTGTTTAGGTACTATGTACCGTTTTAGGCACAATGTGCCATACTGGTGTGTTTGGTTGGATCCGTGTATCCGCCAAAGTCCGAGTCAAGTTAATAGGGGTAAATGAATAATTTTGATAATATAAATTTTGTTGAATGATCTTGAATATGAATTGAAATAATGAGATATTAAATTGAGATATGGTAATGAAATGTATGAACCATGGGTTCAAGAAATAGATAATGATATGGTTCTTGAAATGGTTTTGGTAGTGTGAGATGATGTAAAAATCTAAATGAAGAAAAGCAAATTGAAATAGCTATTGTTGAAAAATGAGAAGTGTAAATAAAATGATTTGAAATAGTGAAATAATATGTGAATTTAATTGAATACAAGTTATTGAAATTTATTTATGGATTTAATGTATAAATTGATTATTAAAAGATTAAAAGTATAAATTGAATATAAATAGAAATGATAATGAATGAGTTGATAAATTGATTGAATTTGTATGAATTGGAATGAGTTATTAGAATGAGATGTGGAAAAATCAAATAAAATTGAGATAGTGACATAAGGTATGAATACAATTAAATACAAGATTTGAAATATTGCTTATTGTTATTAATGATTAAGTTGATTTAAAGTATGAGATAATTAATGAATAATTGTAGGCATAAATTGAATATGCACATTTATTTGTATAATGTTATAAATTTGAATTATAGTAATACCACTGAGTATACCCATACTCAGCGTACGGTTGTTTTTGTTTGCAGGATAGTAGAAAGCTAGGGTCCGGTCCAGCATCCAGAGTAATCCCGACCTCAGAGAAATTTTAGTAATGTACTTTCTTTGATAATGTAGCATGTATCTAGGTGATGTATTGATTAAAGTATGCTATGTCTGCTATTTATTTGTGAATTAGTTATAAGTTATCCGATATGTCCGGTAATACTCCATAACCCTGTTCCGGCGACGGTTTACGGTTAAGGGGTGTTACAAAGCTTTTTCAGAATACTTTCTACAAGCTTATGTTTTCACAAATGATTTAAATGAAAAATTCCCTACTATAAAGTTTAGACTTGATCATAAACCATTTGATATAAGCAATATTGAGTGGGATTTTGTTAAAAAAATAACAGTTCAATTTTTTTCTTTTTATTTATTAAAAGATTTTTCTGCATTTATTAAAAGATTTTTTCTGCACTTATTAAAACTATGTTATTTCTATGGTATATGAAGATGATTATTATTATTATTTTCATCTTGAAATTGATGTAGCTGAAAAAGAAAAATTTTATCAGCCATATCAAATATGGTTCATTAAAAAAATGACAGGAGGACCCAAGCTTTCAACAGCTAGAGAGGAGAAAGAATACTTGACAAAAAATATTGACAAGTGTTACAATAATCCCAGTTATTATAAGATCCAAGCAAGAATAGATTTAATGACTAATCAACAAAAATCTTATTGCCTCTGGGCTGATGGAAGAAGAATATTGGCATATAATTCTAGAGTTGGATATAGTCAGGATGATAAAAATAAAAAATCAGTCCAACTATTAAAAAAAGATAGCTGACATGGAGATTGACGATTTTCCATCACACATAATAGAAAAAATAAAAAATATGTGGGAAAATTGGAACTCACTAAGACTGTTAATTGATTCATTACATCTAGATGAAATTGAAGAAATGAATCTAGATCATAACTAGGAGGGATAAAAGAGAAGCCAATTGGAAGAAAACAATAAAGAAAGATACCAAAAAGGAAGCAACTTGAGAAAGCAACATCCAAGTTCAGACAAAAAAGGAAACAACCACATCAGAACAAAAATTATCAAATCAATTATGAGACATCATCCTTATCAGAAAAACTGTGTGGGCATCGAAGTTAGGTTGGAAAACCTTTCCCTATTCACTTCTCATCCACCATCCTCTCTTCATATCTACTTCTCATCCACCAACTTCTCTTTCTTAGTAAAAAAACCTTTTCCTTACTACTAGTTTCATTTTGTAAATTTTTAATATTATCTACTGTATCCCGTATCCCCTGTAATTTGTATCAGAGAAAAGTATACTAGTTTCATTTTGTAAAATTTTATGAGTATACTAATAATAAACATAGAAGCCAAACAAAATCTAGCAAAATATTTTAAACAAACAAACCAAAAAGGGAAAAAGTGAACACATGCTCATCAATGGGTCCATTCATGAAGGTCTAATATATAAGGGATATGATTCTTTCAATCAAACATATAAAACAAGTAGTAACAGCTATAAATGTGTTTAACCCTTGGGTTAGCCATTTGGGTGTGCGTATGCCTTAATTAGAGTGAATCCTTAGTTATTGTTGAGAAAAAAAATCTTCTTATATCGACATTGTAAGTACAATTAGAATCTGCAGTGTGATCATTTTTTCTTTTTCCAAATCCACTTAACAAACATGGATTCATTGCCCAAAACTCCTGTGAAAAAAATCCAAAACCCAGGCCCAGTCATCAGCAATGATTAGCATCTGGTATTAAGGGATAAATCCACTGTTGGATCCAAACCCATGTTTTCCATCCCTCTCATTCTTCATGTTTTCATGATCATCATCAAAGTTAGGTCCATATAGTCATAAGATTGCTTCTGGAATGCCAAGCTTGCCGCTAAGATATAATTGCGTTGGAACCTCACATTTTTGGAGACCTGAGACTGCATCCGACTGTGCCAAAGTTAATGACCCTGACAATGCTATTAATGGCTCCAGCAAGAAACTTTTACTCTCATTTTCTCTTTCGTCTTTTCTTATTTCTTCCAGTAAAGCTTTACTTGTATCAATACCTGGAACAGTTTGTTTAATAACCCCAAATCAAAATCATTAACAAAATCTTGCAAATTCACTAATTTCTCCAATCTGTTAAAATATCCTCACCTGCAAGGTACCCACCATGCACATAACCATTAAATCTTTCACTTGTGTGTTCACCAGTAAAAAAAATGCGTCCAACTGGGGCCTGAACGTAACACACACAAGTGTTATTATGATTGAATATGCCAATGCAGCTGGCATTCTGATGTTATTTTAAGAATTATATATTAATATATAATATATTAATCCACCAATCCTCACATCACACACAAGAAAGAATTGAACTGTGAATTATCCGATAAACAAGTTAGAGTTGGTTCATTCATTTTGATATCATGAAATTCTTGGATGTTATTACTAATGGAAGTGAGAGACTGAGATTCAGAATCAATATAAAACACAAAAAGTAAATAGTAATGACTTACCTTAATATCATTAACAACTCGGTTATTACAGATTATGGGGTAATTGCTGTAGCTGCCACGCTGGAACCTATTATTCCACCATCGGGGAACAAGTATATCTGTAGCAGTCGGTATGTCGGGCCCAAACATGTCCCTCAGCACACCCATTGCTTCCTTTAACGTCTCTTCATCAGATTGAGCTTCAACACGTTTTGATTCACCATTGGTCAATGTTACCACCAAAATATTCGAACCAGGGTATGCATTTTCCATTTGCTGATCAGCATAGCAACAAATCAGCAGCCAATTTAGATGAACTGATGATGGAATCTCTCATATAAGATGCTTCAAGAAAAGATGTATGGGTTCTCGTTTAGCTAGGCAGAACTTAAACTACCATGGTTGAAATTTAAAGTCTAAAACCTTCCTAACATACCACCAGCACCTCTCTCCATAAAAACAGAGAAACAGCGCAGATAGTGACTAGCTCCCATAATGCAACCAAAGTTCAGAGCTCCATGACAATGACATAATTTTATATACAGCATAAAGGAGAAAACCATTATGTGGTGGTAGTTGGTAATATCTACACGGAAAAATAACTGTTAATATTTTAATTGTTGTCCTTTAGCTGAAGAAGCTGCCCCCAGAACTTGATTTCGGATCTTGGTAATACGAAGTAGTATTGTCATGTTATCAAAATTCCAGGGTACTAGTCAACATATCATGTGGGCAGCTAGGTTGTTAAATGTAAATTACAGTCCCTAACAGATAAGAAACCAACAAAGTCAACCCCACCAACCTCTTTACAGATTACCTTATTGTATTCTGTATTTAATTAGTGACTGTGCATAATCATTTATGTGACAGAACAGCAATTTCGTTATACGGCAGCAGTAATAAGAGGATTGGTTTAGATAAAAGATCAAGTAGATGGCAACAATATAATAAAGGGAGTCACGATTAAACCTGCCAAAACGTGTAATAGCCTCTCCGCTCGTGAGCATAGATGAAGAACTCTTTGTCAGTCCCACAAGGCCAAAACTTATACGGGAACTTGAGGAAGATCTTGGTATATACCATCACATCACATTTCCCTATGGCATCCGTTTTCCACCTCTGTTATCATTAAAAGTTTTTTTCTTAATATTTGTATTTGTTTTTTTATAATTGAGAATGGAACGAGGTTACTTGGTATCAAACTCATAAGACTTTGACCATTGAATTAAAAAATTGTTAGCTTAATTTTATATTTTTAATCAAATAAATTTTTGACAAGTTACTTCAATTTTAAATTCCCAAAGCCAAATAATTTTACTATCCAATTTCAGCTTCCAATTAAAAGAATAAATAAATAAATCTGCAGCTAAAGTGTCTTCTCTCTGTGGTTTTATTTTTAAGGCTAAAAGTGGTTAACAGGAAACAAATTAACAACTAATTATTCCCTCTTATCTGGAGACATCTGACTTTTGTTACGAGTAAAGAACGAGGATACGTACAATGAACAAAAGAAAGCAAGAGGATACGTACGGGCAAGGGCGGCCTGAAGCAAATGAGGTCGCTTTGGAGAACACCGATGCTAGCTGACAAAATGACGTAGTTGGCTTCGTAAACACAACCATCCTCTGTTTTCACCGTGACGCCGTTTCTCGAGTGCTGTAATTCCCTGACAACCTGCCCCAAATCCATGCACGGAGAAACATGTCCCGCATCATAATTATACAATATTTAATAGAAATGTGTTTTAAAAATAATTGTGAGATTCGGAGAAGTCAACGAAAGAAAACCCGTGCAGTTTCACAGATATCAGAAGCAAAAAACCAAAAGATTTTATTGAAGCCTGAAAGAGGTACATGGAGTCCCATGTCCCCATAACCCAATTATGGGAGGTTTTGTAAAAGGCACCGTGAATGGTAGGAAAAACATGGAAAAGGCTGATTTGAGTGTAATCGATGCAGTAAAGACGACAGCGTATTAAATGCTGAAAATGACGAAACTTTCTATCTGCATGTTATTATGTGAGTCTGATAGGACATCTCAACTCCTGGGTGTTGTTCTCTGGTCATTGTGGACAGTATGCAGCATAGGGGGGAATTGGGGAATATGGGTCCTACAGTTGTTGATAGTGAGGTAAAAAGTGCCTGAAAGTTTTGAAAGAGATGAATTCATGGCTATATATGATTGAAATGAGAAATGTGAAGGTCAAATTATAGCCTGTTCAATAGTTTCCAACGCTTTGCATCATTGAAATTGTTCGCTTATAGTTGGGAACAGGCCCAACATTTTGGGGTTGACAAAAATAGTTTCCTGTTTTTCAACATTGGTAAATATCATTACATTGATGGAAAATTAAGGGGTCAGCTTATAAATCAAGATAAGAAACAAGCACAAAAATTCCAGTGTTTTCAGCGAAATATCATAATTAGTAGTAGAGACTGCTATGATCATGATGATGGCAGCAACATAAAGAAAGAAGCAATGATAATTAATCAAGAAAAGATATTAAGTATAAAAATAGAGAAATGGGACCCGCCATAGAGAAGAAAAAGGTGTATCTAAGAGAAAATATTAAAATAAACAGAGGTTAAAATAGCTTTCAGTAAACGTCATTATCTGCAAACTCCCAAAAGTGGGTCAATCAATCTTAACAACAAAAGGAAAGCAGTGCATGCATATAAAAACATAGCTTGAGATTTTATTTTTCTTTTTTGCACACTATCAGGTCTTGTGTGTTTCTTATCTTATTGCCCTATGTCCCTTTGTTTTATCCCATGATTGAGTGGCAAAAAACAAAACAATCCACATAATATGGACTAAAAAATATGATTAAAAAAGCAAAACAAATGGAAGAGGGAAACAAGGGAAATCAATCAGATGGTTTTAATACCTTATTGAGTTTGAGGCGATTATCCAGGATTTTTCCCTCCGACGTCAATAGAAAATCCTCTGCCATTTTATACAGTAAATACTCATAACCCCTTTCATCTGCCACCAAAAATTCTCTTTCCCCAAAATCTACGTATGTTGATATTGGCTCCACCTCTGTTTTTTTAAAAAATGGAAAAACTTTAAGCCCTGTTCAATGTGAAAGCTTTTTTCATTTAAGATTCCTAATGAGTAATGACACTATAATTGAAGTTCTGATGACTTTTTCTTCATTTGCATTTCCATGGCTTGAATTGTCTTAGCATCCAAACAGGGGAAAACAAAAATGAGTTGTGGAACTTGCCTGCCATCTCGAAATCGTGTAATATAAAGTCAATCGCGAGCTCTATCGGTGTCTTCGCTGTTCTGAAAAATAAAATCCACAAAAAGTAAGCAAAAAAGGAATACTACAATTAAAATTCACTCACACCTAAGAGAGGAAAAAAATCAAATAATTATGAAATCATCATAGATTCTCCTTACAAATGTAACTCGGCTCCATTGCCGACATCGTCGACAGAGTTTGACTCTAGGTCCCTTAGTTTCTGTATCGCCGAGTCCACCGCTTTCTTGTATGAGTCTGCGGCGATTGCACTCGGAAAGATCTTCCCACTGAAAATGTTCAACTTCAATTTATATATGACACAGAATTTTTTGTCTCGAAAAGCAGACTCAACAACAGAAAAGAAAAAGGAAATTTACGCCGGGGAATCCAAAATATCCACACGGCTATTATTAAGAGGGAATTTTTTTCCTCATTCACTCATTTTCTAAGCACAATGATCCACCGCCAAATGAAATAGTCAAAATTTTCGGGTTTCGGATTCGGACCTCCGATCGTAGATGTTATAGCGGGCATTACTGTAGTCAGAGAAGCAGGTTCGGAGGCCAAACTTAGAAGCTATCTCCCAAACGGGATTGGACGCTTTGCCACCTACACCAGCGATCCAACCCGCTCCAAGCTCCACCGACACCCCTCCGAAACTTTCTTTCAGGATCCTACCTCCAATTCTACCGGAAGCTTCCAAAATCAGCAAATCCACAATTCCGTTGTCAGCCAAAACCTTCGCCGCCGATATACCTAACCAAGTTAAAAGATCATCGATTAAAAAATATAATCCCTCTCGTTAAGAGCGATCCCTTTCAAATTGTTAACTCATAATAACATGTAATATAATACATCCATATTCCACATATTTGTTCGTTTAAAACATTTAACATATTACTATTTGGTTAGATAGTCTAATGTTACCGACCAGAGATGCCGGCGCCGATGATGATGACAGCGGAGCTTGAAGAAGAATCCATTGAGGAAAAAAAAAGAAAGTTGTGAAGAGAAGATAAAGAGAATGGAGTGTATGTGTTGTTTGACTGTTAAGACTGTTGGCGAGAGACTGAAAGGCAGAAATAGCGGGAGTCAGTTTATATAAGCCTCTCTCTCTCTCTCTCTAATAAGTTCTTACAACTTATTAAAAATGTGTTTTTGATTTATTACATTTTTTTTTTGTTTTTTTGGGATGATAGTAATAGTGCAATCAAAACCAGCTAAACATTAATGAGTTGTTATTAAATTACATTAACCTTAACATATTTTAATATTTGAGGAAATCTATTTACTTTGCTTAAATTCTGCTATTACTTCTTATACTTTTTCAAAACTTATGGATTTAGGTACTTTAGTATTTGTATTTTTGAATTTTTCAATTAAAATTTGAATTTTAGCCTTAACTCCTAACCCAAATAGTAGTAGTTAAATCCACTTGATTAAATTTAAATTTAATATAGCAAGAGATTTGGTTCATATTCGCAATTAGATTATTCTAAATCCCTATATTTTTTAAAATTTGAAATTTCAATCTTGACGACATGACAATTGTTAATCTATTAACTAGATTTATAGTGGGCAATATGTGAAAATAACAAACCGACATGGTATTATACATACGATAATATTTTTGGTGCATCGATTTTGAAAATAATAGAATTTAACAGTTATCATTTGGCAATGACTAAGATTTTAAATTTTAAAAATGTATGGACTATAAGAATACCAAATTAAAATATAGAGATTAAATCACGACTTTCACAAAGTATAAAGAATAATAACAAAATTTAACCTCTTATTTATCTAGGAAAAGTTTTATATTTAATTTTCCGAAATAAAAGAATAAAATATCAATTTTTACTAAAAGGTTCATAATTGTAAATATTTATTATATTCAATAATAATTAAATAAAATTGATTTTAACTAATTTCAATTTAAATTAGATATTACTTTACTTTCCTTTTCTTTCTTTTACTGCTTCCATCCAAACATAACGTAGAGTAAAATAGACGTTATTGACTTGATTGAAGTGTATTATCATTATTATTATTATTTTGAAAAGTGATTTAAGGGTATATTATATGTATAGGATTAAGACATTAAACTCAAATAATTTCATCATTATTAATATAATATGTTTAGAGAAGAATATACATTATGCTTCCATTTCAGCCGTTTTGTTTACCACCTGGAAATTAGCTGATCCACTCAAAATTTGTTTTGATTTTTATTTGGTTATACTATACCCAAAATCAATTTATGTCTTGCTCATTCAACTTCAAAAAGTTATCAATGATTATTGAACTATTTCAAAATTTTTCATTTAAATCATTTAATTATTCGAAATTTTTTATTTAAGTTATTGAATTATTAAGTTTTTTTCCTTCTAAAGTCTAGGTAGCGAACGATGGATCAGTAAATATCGACGAGTAGAAGAACATAATTTAAATCCAAGTCGATTTGACATTTAATTTCAGATATCGAAGAAAAAAACTATTTAGATTTTAGTTCGCATATTCATGACGTTTAAAGTTGTTTTATGAAAAAAAATTGAACTACAAAGGAAAAGGGGAAGGAGAACTTTCAATTAGCACAAGCGGTGCATAAAAAGAAGACCATATAACAACAATTTTAACAGTCCGGTGACTTAAATAAAAACTTTCAAATAATTCAATGACCATTTTATAACTTTTTTTTAAGTTGAGTGACCAAAATATAAACTTACTAATAATTTAATGACTTTAAATATAATTTACACTTTTTATTTAATATATCCTCTTTAAATTACATTAAAATATTAATCCCCACAAACATGCCACATGATTTGAGAGATTCACATACGTTGATATAAAAGTGTAGAGGTAAACTTTAATATATTTTCGTATAATTATCATTTAATAATTTAATCTATTCCATTTATATAAACAATGTATGTCAAGTTCAAAGTAAATTAAAATTTCTAATTATTTATTTTACGTAAAATTTTAATTGTTAAATAGATATAAAAATATTTTAAATTGATATGATAGTGATATCGGATTGATTCAAAAATTTACATGTATGATAAATACAAATATATTAATAAATTCAATTATTAAATTATTAAAATATTAATCTTACAAAATTATTAAAATATGTAAAACTACTCTAATTTTACAGCCGTGTAAGTAAATTCATCTCATATATCTAACTAAATTCACGCAGGATAAAATTTAATCTTAGAAATTGGGATATCAAAGTTTCAAAAAAATTGTATTGTTGTTATACTAAAACCCCATCAACGTTATATGAAAGGATATCTAGACTTATTCAACGGTCGAATTACCCATCCAAGTAAGAATGTTCACTTAGACCCGAAAATAAATTAGAGTTTAAAATATGGGTTAAACTTGAACTCCAATATTAAAAATTAAAGTTCGGCCTGACCTATATTTTTCTTCAAGTTTATAATATATTATGTAATTTATATCACTTCTCATAAAAATGTAATTTATATCATATAAAATTAAATACTATACCATAATATAAATGTTAAAAAATCTAATTGTTTATGTTTAAAATTTTAATTTAAAATATTTTTTGATACAATATTAGAGGTAACGCGATTCGAACTTATGTCAAACACCACAAATGCTTGAAACTATTACTCCATTCAAATCAATATTAATTTAAAATATATATATTTATTAAATATTAAATAAAAATGATTATATTTTAAAAGATATAATCAAAATTAATTGAATTTGTGCCTTGAGACTCATATTTCAAATCGAATCCAACTTAAACAATTAAATATAATATTAATACTATGCATGACCTGAGCTCAATCTCTACCGAATTAATCCATAAACATCTACTATCATCTTTGTTTTTGGTTTTTCTTTTAACTTTTATCATGCTAATACACGTTTATGATTTACAGGTTTATAGTAGTAATAATCTTAATAAATTACACGGTAAACCTTTTCAGCTTAAATTAATTAGCCCAACCACATTCATCATTTGATTTTGAATTAAATCAGTTAGAATATTAATCCGAAAAGAAGTATCGAGACTAGTTAGATTTGAGAAATTAATATGAATCGGCTTAAAATTTTAATTTAACCAGTTGAATCGATTTTTATCTTTTTAATATATTTTATGATTTATTTAATCGAATTGTACTGATTGATTCTGCATTCATTTATTTTTATCTTAACATATTCTTTTTATTCCATTTTATTGCGAGTGAAAAATCAAATTCACTTTATTTTTATGTAATTAGTTTTAGGGTAAGATAAAATAGTAATAACGAGTAACTAATTGATTCAACCATAACCAAAGTGAAAAATATATATATCTAAAATCCGAAAATTATAAAAAATAGTGCGTAACGGATATATATATATTTTTTTGTTATCCACGTAAGAGCATATAGTCATTACCAAATATGATATACGAGGATGGCGGTTTGGCACGTGAATAATAAGTTAAGCGTGCATGTACACGTGGCTTTCATCTGCTTTGTCACTGATTTCATTCTTTGAATCAATAACCGGAAAGTGTTGATTTAGAAGCAAGAGATTGAAACTGATTCAACCAATAATTAATCAAGTTTTTCTATTTTTATAATTTTATGAATTTTAAATAATTTATACGATTAAATCGAATAAATCAATAATCATTAGTCCCACCAATTTAATCACTAATCCGATTTTAAAAGTTTGAATCAAAATGCAAGTAAAAGGACTAAGTCCACCCTTTTAGCTGTATGATTTTTTGCTTTTGTATTGCTACCTAACTTACTAACATTAATACCCACGATATATTAATTTATAATTTCATTAATTTTCAGAGAATTAAATAAATTTTTATATTTAAGGATTAAAGTATAATTTTATCACAAATTAATTTATTATTTTTAAAGAAACTTAAGGAATTTTTTTCATTTTAAGGAGATCAAGACCTCTACCAACTCCCTAACATTGTTTCTGCATATAGATCGATCACTTCAAATATAATAGTCAAACATAAAAAAATAACATCGAGTATATTGCTTCTGCATAATTTTTAAAATATATTAATTTTATTAAGCAAAATATTTTAATTAACTTAATATTAATATAAAGGTAACATTATTTTAAAGATATTAAAAGCAGTAAATAATTCTAAAAACATATAAAAATGGAAAGAAATACAATTTTCTTCTTTTTAGTGTGAGTTTGATCTTTTATGTCAAAACTTTTTATACCAAAATTATATGTGTTTAATTTTTAATATTAAAATTGTTTCATCTTTTTTCTTTAAAATAAATTTTTTAAAAAAGATAATATAATATGTATTAATTTAAAATTAATTATATCGATAAACTGTATCAGTAAATTTTAAAATTTTATTTATATTTATAATCATATTTAAATGTATATTTATTTATTAAATAATAATTTGTTAGAATAATAATAAAAATAAATTATATAATTAAATTTTGAATAACATTTTATTAAAATAGTAAAAATATCAATATATCAATATATTTTTAATGATATTATTTAGAGTAATTAAAAATTAATTACAAAATAAAACATCAAATATAAAATAATATTAATAGTTTTAAAATTAATTTTAATAAAATTAAAGTAGACTCAATAATTATATTTTATTTTATATATCCTACAATATAAATCCAAGTACCATAATCCGTAATATTTTTCATTTGTCATTTTTATATTATATAATTTTTTAGTTTTAAGAAATATAATTATATAAGGTTAATTTGTTTTATTGATTAAATAAAATAATTAAAAACATATTTAACTATGATATATATGAGAAAACATAATATCTAATTAAATATTTATATTTTTATAATCTTATAAAAATATAAAACAATTTATTAACAAAAAATAAAATTAATTAATTAATTATCAAATTGTAATGTTATCTTTTATTTAGTAACAATTTAATTTTATAAATTATTTAATTATTAAACTTAAGAACATTGTAATGAAATAATAACATGGTAATATGTCTAAACCTTTAGATAATACAAGTTTTTAAAATATTAAAATATATTTTAAAAAGTATATTAAATTTAATAATTAAAAATTTTAATATATTGAATGAAGACATCTTGATATATAACATATTTTAAATAATTTTTATTGGTTTATTTTAAATAAAATATTAAATTGACAAAATTGTGCTTAATTTTAATCAAAACTAATAAGAAAAAAAATGAAGTAGAAGAGTTATTCTTAAAATATAACGTTAAATTTATTAAAACTTAAATGAAATTATAATATTAAAGTTTTCCTTCCATACTTTGTTAACAAATTATAAATCTATATAAAGTAAAGTAAAAATCCTTAAAATTCTCTAAAACCTGTTTTCCGTTTATGAAATATTTGCAAAATAATTTTGAATAAAAAAATCATATAAGAAGAACCAATTAAGTTTATTTAATAATAATTAATTCACTTATATATATATATTTTATTTTTACCTGTGCCATACACGTGTTTAATATATATATATATTTAACATTAAGCTTAATATAGGTTCTTATCATAATTGTTCTTTTTGATATAATGTTTATAATTACCTATAGCTCTTCTCCACCTTTAAATAAGAGGATAATGCACTTCAGTACACTCGAACCAATGTACTCCTACACTGACAATAATACTGATGCTAATCGAATTAAGATTCAATCGATTAATATGTATATTCTTAAATTATTATTAAAATATAAATGAATTAAAAATTTCAATGTATACCCAAAAATATAAAAAGATAAAATTTGTCATCGTATTTTAAATATTCAAACTGGTTTCAAAATTTAATATCTTACCAAACTTTATCATCTATTAATTAAATTTTTAATGAAACAATATGTAAGATTTAATAACTAAAAACATAATTTGGCTTTAAAGTAATATACAATTGCAGTAAAAGAATATTGAAATATATGCAAACAATTTGGATAGAGTACAACCTCGATAAATGAATATTTAATAATTTAATAATCTCGGTTAAATAATATTTTTTACAGTCCCAACTTAAGCTAAGGTAATAAAATAATAACCTCTCTAAATGTGTAAGATAATAATTTTTAGAAAAGTTCTTAAGGGCCCAATGAAAATATAAAATAATAATTCATTCAATATAATGAAAATTTTATATACAATATATAAAACTAACGTGTTTTTTAGACAAATCTTATTTTTTATTCAATTTTGTAAAAATATAAAGATTATATGAAAATTTTATATACAATACATTGTTTATTTATAATAAAATTTTTAATCTATCCAATGAATATATACGTATTAGATTTTGAAATCATTAACTTTTTTTCTTTTTGGTTACATGAACCAATTAATTAACTCTTTTTTTGTTACATGAATCAATTAACTTTGATTCATTGCACCTATATGCATATTGGATTTTGATAAAAAAAACTCATGTATAAAATATGAAATATTCTCTAAATTATTAAATATTAATTTATCTATAAACTAATAAACTCGATAAAATAATAATTTTTTCGAGTCCCAAGGGTATTATTTTATAGAGGTTTTATTGTATATCAAATCGATATAGTATAATTTAACAATATTTTTACAAGATAACACTTACAAAAATATATTAGTTTATTCATAATTTAAAAGGAGTTAAATATTCAAATTATGGTATTTTTAGGGCTTGTTCAAGTAAGAGTCAAATCATTCAAAATGGTTACATACGAGGTTAACTTTTATAAAAGTGCTCAAATAATACTCTTCATGTACTTCAATCAATTTGTAGTAAAAAAATTGGTTAATTTTGATGTGTTTAGTATAAAACATATAAACAACATGATCAAATATTGCTTGAAAAGAAAAGAAAGTAATAAAAACATAATTTGAAATTGTATATGACATTTGAGAAGCCCTTATTTGAGCACTTTTAGAAATATTCACTACACCAAAAGAGGGCTTTAGCGGTATTTCTTGTGGCGTTTGGAGATAAAATGCCGCTAAAAATCAGGCATTAGCGGCAATAACCTTAAAACGTCAGTAAAGATCCAGCAATAGCGGCGCTTCCTAGAAAACGCTGCAAATAGTCAGACCTATAGTGGTGTTTTATAAAAAACACCGCAAAGAGCATTATTAGTGGCGTTTTAAACAAAAACGTCGTAATAAATATGACAAAATGCATCGTTTAATATTCAGGAATAGTGGCAGTAGCGGCGCATTATAAAAATGCCATTATAGAGCACAATTAGCAGTGTTTGTTAGTAAGCGCCGCAAAAAATGTTAAACAAAACGCAGCGTACAATATTGAGGTATAGTAGAATTAGTGGCGTTTTTGCAAAAACGCCGCTGAAGCACAGCATTAGCGGCGTTATATTAAAAGCGCTGCAAAATATCTAAGCCAAAACGCAGCGTTTGGTATTGAGCCATAGAGCCAATAGTGGCGCCTGCGAAAAACGCCGCTATAGCCCGCAATTAGCGGCGCGTAACCAAAAAAGCCAAAAATTTTCAAACTGAAACGCAACGTTTCGTCTTGAGCTATAGCGCCTTTAGCGGCGCTTAGCCGAAAACGCCGCTATATCATCTTTTAGTGGCGCTATTCCTGAATCGCCGCAAATATTTTGAACAAAACGCATCGTTCGGGTTTGACGTATAGAGGCATTAGTGGCGCTTACCTGAAAACGCCGCTATATCCCATATAATAGAGGCGTTTAACTAAAAAACATCGAAAAATTTTAAACCGAAACGCAACGTTTCATCTTGAGCTATAGCGCCTTTAACGGCGCTTACCCGTAAACGCCGTAAAAATTTTGACCAAAAACGCATCGTTCCGGCTTCACTTATAGATTTATTAGCGGCGCTTATTTTGAAATGCCGCTATAGAGTAACTTTTAGTGGCGCTGTAGGTTAAACGCCGCAAATTTGTTAACAAAAAACGGCGCAGTTTTTAGTACTTCAGTGACGTTTTAGGTAAAAACGCCGCAAGAAACTTAATTTATTTTTCCATTATTTTAGGATTTATAATTTAAGAATTAATGTTAATGGTATAGAGTTTTAAGGTTTATGGTATATATACTATTTTTTATTTTGGGCTAGGGATTGAAGGTTTGATGTTCAAGGTTTAAAGATATATATATATATATATATACTACTATTTGAAAACTAATTAAAGAATAACATTTTAATTTTATTGGGATCCATGCCATTTTGTAGCACACCTATATCATTTAATTATATTAAATATATAAAATATATGTTCTGTACTAAACTAACACATTGGCCACCCGAATTCCCAAAGATATGGTTTAGGATCGGATTATGGTTTATGACTTACGGTTTAGACTTTAGGGTTTGGCCAACTTTAGGGTTTAGAGTTTATGATTTGGTGGTTGTTGTTTGTGGTTTACGAGTTTAATGTTTATGGTTAATTTAGGGTTTAAGATCTATGGTTAATGTTTACGATATATTGTGGATTGAATATTGTGGTTTGGTGTTTTATGGTTAATTGGCAGGTTTAGGGTTTAAGGTTTACGGTTTGGGGTTTGGTGTTTAGGGTTAAGGGTTTATAATTTGGGCTTTAGAATTTACAATTAATTAAGGCTTACAGTATAGTGGTTTATAGTTTGGGGTTTGATGGTTACGGATAAATAATATGGTTGACGATTTTAGGGTTTCAACTTTAATTTGGGGATTGGGGCTTAATTTTGTGTTTAATATTGGATATTTTAGAATATAAATGTAAATAATATAAATATAAATTAATATTTTAAAAAATATATCAAAATGGGTTAAATCCCAAAAGCGGACACGAACAATGTTTTATTGTTCAACTATTTTATACATTAATAACTTTTATCGTGTGTGATCCAGATAATCTTGTAAAATAGTAACATAATTATTGATATAATTAAAATAAATATTTATTTATATTGCATACATAAATATTATATTTATTCAATATAAAAATATACTGATGTATTTTCTTTTTAAAATGTGTAATTATTAGTTAAAATTTTCTCTCTAATTTAAAAGAAATTATTGAAATGTTACAAATTTTATTGAAATGTTAGCAAAACATCGCCGTTTTGTTCTTTGCATTTAGTGGCGCTTTTTGTAAACGCCGCAATAGTGTATTATGAGTTAAGAAACTGCGTCGTTTGGCATTGTCTGTAGTGGCGCTTTCCCTAAAACGCCGCAAATAGTTTAAGTTTTATATATAAACGTACCGTTTTACTTATTTTAGTTGTGGCATTTAGGGTTGAAAAACGCCAGGAGTTTGATTTAACTGATGTCGAAACGACAGCGTTTGACTGTATATTGTGTGGCTCTTATGTATAAACGCCGCAACTGGGTTAAATAGGAAAAAAACGGCGTCGTTTGTTTTCCATCCTTTTGACCGAAACAAAACCAAAAACCCCGATTAATCTCCCTCCCCCCAAACTGTCATCTCCCCCAAATCCCTAAATTCCCCTAATCCCTAACAGTTCCCCAAACCCGACGTATCCTTATAAGGCATCGTCTGTTTTGCCGCATCACAGTCTCCCTGCGTCTCTGGTGGCCCAACAATCGGTAAGTTCGGCATCTTCCTTTTTCTTCTTCATGCTTGGATGTTATCTGGAATACCGATTTTGAACAAAAAAATCCATTTCGGGTGTATGGCCAATCTCGTGCATTTGGGGCTTCCGAACCAGTGATAGTTCTGTTCATTTTCAGAAAACGTTATAGGTTGAGAACTTTGCATAAAAAATCAGTTTTATATATCGACATTTCATTTTTATCAAAAACCAGTTTCAAATATCCTTTTCATTTCATTTAGTAGGGCGAATCCCGTTGAAATATATATATGTATATGTATATGTATATGTATACGTATATGTATTAAAACTAAAGCATGCTTATTCTTATTTCCTTTTTGCCTTGTTGAAAAATTCAAGAAAAATGAAGAATTGAAGTGTTACGGTACTTATATGAAAAAGAAAATTCAAACTGTTGAACTATGTTTTACCCTCTGTAATGGAAAAAAAAAATTGTTGAGTTGGAAAAAGAATATTAAGTTATCATTAAGGGAGATGAGAAATCAGTGATTTGTTCTCATTTTGATTTTTGATATGCTTGAGCTTAGGTTGACTTATTTGTTAACTTGTTAGTTCAGTGCAACTATTTACTCTCTCTTTTTTTGTTCAGTAACTATTTATTTATTCGTTATTACTTTTCAATGTTTTAATATTTTCTAAGTATTTGAATTTTTCAGTAACTATACATGCAAGAAAGGTTTAGTTTTTAATGTTTTCTAAGTATTTAAAATTTTTTAAAATCATTTGTGCATAGATGGCATTCTTTATTTTAACATATTTGAGATTACTTAATTACGTAACATGCAACTTGATTTTGTATTTACATCATTGTATTGTCTTCATTAATGGACGGTAAAAATTGATGCTTTTAGTTGATCTTATGTTTACATGCAACTTGATCTTATGTTTCACTTGACTTTATCAATTGATACTTTGTTTAGTTACTTTTCTATAGTTTCGTAAACACTTGGCTGCTTATGTTTTCTGTTTTCTATATATTTGGTTTAGGGTCACTAGTATTCATTAAGTTTTTATATTTGGTTCTCATATTGGTAAAGTTTTAAGGTGCCATTTAATGTTTCCAAGTGATATTTGGTTGTGATATCGATAAAGTTTTACATATTTGATGGCTAAACTGAAAAAACATTTGGTGCTAGTTTGATCATGGTTCATCTATTGTAGGCAGAAATAATATTTGGTGCATCTTAATACATATCTGACCATTGAAATTTGGGGTTTGCTGCGTGTGTTTTGCGGAACTATTGTTTAGGCAGGTACATGTTAAAAATTGAATGTTTTTCCCCTTATTTATATGCATTTTCCCAAATTGCTTAACAAAATTCCTATTCCTGACTGCAGTCTCTGTTTGCTAGTGAGAGTGAAGTAGACAAAGTTGAGTTAAATATTAAGGTATGTTTTAGTTCATAACTTAAATCAGTAATAGTTTTATCATGATGATTTTTGAAAAAAGTTTCTTTTGGGGCTCTGCTTTTGTATACATGTAATTGGTTTTGGTTGTTTACTTAATACCTTATGTTTCATTTTACTTATTTTACAATTGCCATGTACTTTTCGACTTATGTTTTCATTATCATAGTACATAGCTTACATAATACACAACTTACATAGCTTACATAATAAATAACTTACATAAAATACAACTTACATAGCTCACATAATCGTAACTTACTTAACTTATATAATACATAACTTACATAATTTACTTAATACAAAAATATATATCATACATAACTCATATATACTTATAACTGAACAACTTACCCTTGTAATTTCTGGTGAAAATCAGACTTCAAGAATTTAGAAATGGACCGTTCTTGGATGAATTTGTCAAGGGTAAGCAACGGTTATCGAAATGGAGTACAGACGTTTCTAAATTTTGCATTTCAATATGCAAGCCAAGCGAACATGATTCTTTGCCCCTGTAAGAATTGTGCCAACATTAACTGGTATTATCGTGAGGTTGTATACGAGCATCTAATTGTTGATGGGTTTTTTCGGGGTTATAAACAATGGTTATTTCATGAAGAATGCCCGCCTAGTACTTCCTCTTCAAGAATGGATGTATCTTATCCTGATACATCTTACCATCAGTCTGATAGAGGGGATAACATGGAAGGTATGTTGCGGGATGCATTTAATATGCACAATCATGGTGTCCAGTCGTTCGCAGCGGACTTTGTGGCATCTGATGACTGTAATATTGGTGAAAATGCTTTTACCGAACTGGGAAGTAGTGTACGTCATGAAGAGCCGAATGAAGAAGCACGCTACTTAATGACATGAACGAAGAACTGTATAAGGGATCAAAATTTTCAAAAATGTCCTTCTGTATTCGTCTTTTTCAATTAAAATGTTTGGGAGGATGGACTGGAAACTCGTTGACAATGCTGTTAGAGTTTTTGAGAGAAATGTTTCCGTTTGCAAAAATCCTTCAGTCATGCAAAGATATGAAGAAAATGATAAAAGATTTAGGCTTTGGATACAACAAAATCCATAGTTGCCCAAATGACTGCATGTTGTATTGGGGCGATCAGAGAAACCAACAGTGCTGTCATGTATGCGGCCACTCCCGTTGGATAAGTAAAAACATAAAAGATGGGAATGATGATGAAAATGATGCACAGTCAAGAAAGAAGCCAGTCAAGATTTTGCGGTATTTTCCGCTAATACCAAGGCTTCAAAGGCTTTTCATGTCGTCGAAGATAGCGGAGTCTATGACGTGGCACCATGATGGACGAACCGATGATGGATTATTAAGGCATCCGGCAGATTTTTCAGCTTGGAAATAATTTGACAATAAATTTCCAAGCTTTGCAAACGATCCTAGGAGTGTGAGGCTTGGGCTAGCATCTGATGGATTTAATCCTTTCAAGATCATGAACACTGCGTACAGTACTTGGCCAGTAGTGCTTGTTCCTTACAATCTACCTCCATGGATTTGCATGAAGCAATCTTCCCTCATCTTATCTATGATTATCCTATGAGAGAAAGGGTCCGGGAATGATATCGACATTTATTTACAGCCGCTTATTGAAGAGTTAAAACAATTACGGGCTGGTGTCAAGAGATACGATGTGCTGAGAAAGGAGAACTTTAATTTACGTGCAGCTTTGATGTAGACCATTAATGACTTCTCAGCTTATGCCAATTTATCCGGTTGGAGCACCAAGGGTCATTATGTGTGTCCTTATTGTGCTGCACAAACATGTTCGCAATGGTTGTACAATGGTAATAAGTTCTCTTACATGGGGCATCGTCAGTGGTTACCAAAAAATCATAGATTTAGATTTCAGAGTTCTGTATTTGACGGTACTGAAGAATTCAGAGAAGCTCCTTCGTAGACCAGTGGCTCAGAAATCTTGTTCATGTTGGAAGATATGAATTTCATTTATGGGAAGATGAACCAACCGCCAAACACGCAAAGAAATAGAAGATCAAATGATGAGGCTGATGATGACTCTGATGAAGAGGACGATCCTAATGAGGCGGACTTGTGGAAAAAAAGAAGTATTTTTTTGAGTTGCCTTATTGGGAGCATCACCTTTTACGACACAATCTTGATGTTATGCACATTGAGCAAAATGTCTGCGAGAACATTGTGGGTACAATTTTGAATGTCGACGGAAAATCAAAAGACAATATTCAGAGTCGACTTGATTTAGTCCAAATGGGATTTCGGCCTGATCTTCATCCCAATCCACTACCGAATAGGAAATATCAGTTTTCGCCTTCTATTTTTTTAATGTCGAAGACGGAAAAAGAAGTGTTCTTGACGGTGTTGAAGGATATAAAGGTTCCAGATGCGTATGCATCAAATATATCTCGATGTGTTATTATTAAAGATCGAAAATTATATTCGCTAAAATCACATGACTATCACATCTTGATGCAAGATTTACTTCCAGTTGCTGTACGATGTTGTATGTCCAAGAAGGTGACGTCTTGTATAATTGAACTATCCAATATAATGAAAGCCATTTGTGGTAAAGTTTTGGATGTTCAAGAACTTCAGAAGGTACAGGACCAAGCCACTTTGACTTTATGCAACATGGAAAAAATCTTCCCACATTCTTTCTTCACCATTATGGTTCACTTGATAATCCATCTCCCGCATGAAGTAATTCTTGGCGGACCCGTTTTCTATCGATGGAAGTATCCCATAGAAAGGTGTTAATTAAAATTTTTAAAATTTTCCTTCATTCACCTCTATGCCTTTAGTTACAACTTTTGATAGTGTTGTATATCGTGTTTAGGTTCCTATCCAAATTAAAGTCTTACTGCAACAACAAGCGATATCCAGAAGGATCGATTGCTGAAGGCTACTTGGCAGAGGAATGTATGACCTTCTTCTCAAGATATTTGGAAGATATAGTGCGTAAACGACGAAGTTAAATGGCTCTCTTAAGGTCCAAATCGAGTGGTTAAAAGATATAGTGCGTCCCTCATCAACGGATTCAAATTTCATACAAAATATCGCGAGAGGTTGAGGAGAACGCAAAATTGTGGAATAGTTGTTAATTCCTCAATTACAAGTTATGCTAGTGCTAGGGACAATAATCCCGTCGAGGGAAATATGGAATATTTCAGACTTCTTACTGACATAATTGAATTGGATTACTACGGCAAATGGAAAGTTGTCTTATTTCGAGGTGATTGGGCCGATGTTAATACTGCTCGTGGAATTAAGCAAGATCAATTTGGTTTTACAATGGTGAACTTCACTCGATTGATTCACACAGGACAGCAACTGATAGATGAGCCGTATGTATTCTCATCTCAAGTCAAACAAGTTTTTTACTCAAAAGATCCAACTGATGAGGGTTGGTACGTTGTACTCCGTAACATCCCTAGAGACTTGTTTGACATGGGCAGTGGAAGTAGAGATAACATCGACAACAGATCAGAAACTTTGCCCTTTCCAGAACAAAACTTAAACGATAATATCCCTAGTACTAGTACACAATTTCAATAGGTTCGTCAGGATACGGATGAAGATATTTACAAATAATGATGTAGTAAGATTTTACGATTGTTTAATTATATGTAATATCATAATTTAAATCTTGGTCTTATTATATATTTGAACTATTTTATATGTGTTGTTATTGTTGTAATTAGTTATTATGTTTTGGCGTTATTTTATGTGTATTGCAGATAAAATGCCTAGAAGAAAAATTCCAAAGGGAAGCATTGTTCAAAATGCTCTAAACTCGGCAGAAACAAATAGTACTGAACAACAGACAGCAATTGGATCTTCGAATGTTCCGATTGCACCTGAGGATCCTACAGAAGTTCAAAGTAATTTTACATTTAATTTACATGCGTGTTGACTTATAATTCATTTATTTTTCAAATTCTTATATTATAATATACCATTTGCAGCTGAAAATGGTGGGACGCGCAGAGGTCGAGGACGTACGCTACTTAGAGATTTATACGAGTTAGATCCAGTCGAGTGTGTCAAGGTATACAGAAACAATTTTGGTCAGCCTGTTGGATTAGAAGCTCGACTTTTAGCAGGATACATGGGCATTTTAGCACGAAATGCGAATATGTTGCCTATCAACTACGAGTCATGGCATCAAATGCCCGATAGCAACAAAAACCAAGCCCTCGACAATATTAAGGTAACAAAATGTTAATGTCATCTATAATGCTTGGGAAATAGTTTCATTTATATTTACTTTATTAATTTGTGTTTTTTGTAGGCGAGGTTTGCTTTAGAGGTCTCAGATGCTTATGTAAAGAATGCATTGGGAAAAAGATGGAGAGACCATAAAAGTACTTTGAAGAAAAATTATTATAAGATAAAAACAACCCTCGATGAGAAATTGCAAAATGTCCCACGGGTATCTTTGAGGTACCAATGGGAAGATGCGGTTAGATTTTGGCATTCGAAGAAAGGCGAGGTATGACGTACTTTCAAACTATTGTAATTATTTTGGTTTATAGTATTTACTATTTACGTACTAAAAATTTCATAACGTAGGATCGTGAACGAGTTGGAAAAAGCAGCAGACAGAAACAAAAATTCACTCACACAGCCAGGTCGAAAAGTTTTACATGTGTAGCTGAGGCGGAGGTATTTTTAATTTTTTAATATTTTCAAATATGTATAACTTTCCATTAAATAATATTTTTACTACTATATTGTAGGAACGGTTGTCCGGTCAAAAAGTTGGACGCCTTCAACTTTTTGAAATTACACATAGGAAGAAAGATGGATCTGCTATGACTCCTGAAGCTGGTGAAATTATGGTATGTTTACTTAATACGATTTGACTTGTTTTAGTTATTTATAGTGTTTATTTTCTAATGGTTTAATTCATTGCTTGTAATGCGACTATTGTTATGTTGCATTTGTTTTTTTAATATATATTGCATTCCTAACTATGTGATTTATTTATTAGGAAAAACTAAAGGATAAAAAGGCGGAGTACGCAGTGATTGCTTTTAGTGATAGTTCTGTTCATCCTGAAGACATTGATAACTGAATTATTACTGAAGTTTTGGGTCCTGAAAGGTATGGTCGGGTTAGATTTCAAGGATCGTTTGTTAGCCCAACCCAATATTTTGGATCCAGCTTGCAGCTATACATGGCTTTGGGGAGTCAAGCTCAAGCTGAAGTTCAGAGGTTAAAAGACAAGATGGCTCAGATGCAAGCGACCACAGATGAGGTTCAAAGGAAATATGAAGAACTCCAGCTACAACTTAAAGTAGAGGCGGCAGCGAGGGAAGCAGAGGCTACAGTGAGAGAAGTAGAGGTTCAAAAGAAGTATGAAGAACTTCAGCTACAATTTAAAGCAGATGCGGCATCGAGAGAAGCCGAGCAGAGCAGAAAGTATGACGAACTCTAACAGCAGCTTCAGAGTATGATGAAGATGTTTCAGCAGTCACAACTTCCGCCGTCATAGTGTATTGCATAACTATTTTTATCATTTTAACTTTTAACATTTTTGTAAGAATAATATGAATTCACTTTTATTTATTAATATTAATATTATTTTATTCGTTTAATTTGAAATATTATATAAATTTATTACTTTTGGCTGGTTTAGATCTGGTCACTTTTGATTTGTTGCGACAGGAGGGCTGAAAAAATGAAAAATTTTATTTTACAAAAATCCCAAAATTAGTGGCGTTTTTTATAAAAGCGTCGCTAAAAGTCATATCCTATAGCGGCGTTTGTGAAGAAAGCGCCGCTAAAGAACATGATCTTTAGCGGCGTTTTTTTCTCAGCGCCGCTAAAGAACATGATCTTCAGCGGCGTTTTTTTATGTGCGCCGCTAAAGGAATATGATCTTTCGCGGCGTTTTTTTTCTAAGAGCCGCTAAAGAACATGACCTTTAGCGGCGTTTATTTTTGTAAACGCTGCAAACGTTAGTGACGTTGTTGTTAGCGGCATTTTTTGCGGCGCTGGTGGAAGCGCCGCAAACACCTTCAGTGGCGCAAAAAAGCGCCGCTAAAGGCTTTAAAAAAACGTCGCTAAAGGCCTATTCTGGTGCAGAGATTTAACCCTTATTTGATTATTTTAAAATGTTTGATTTTCATTTGAACACTTTTATGAAGGTTAGGTCATTATATGATAATTTTTTAAAAAATATATTATTCTTATGTGAGCAACTCAAAAAGTTGGAGCATTTAAGCTTTACAATATATAAAATAATCGTTTATATTAAAAGTAGATTTGTTTAAAAATATTAAGTCTATTTATATTTAAGTTAATTTTATTATGAGGTATACATTAGTGGCTGTAAAATTTTTAAATATATAAAATTTTAAAATATTTATTTATTAAGGGAAATGTAATAGCTTATTTTAGAGAAATATTAAATAAAAATAATTTAGAATTGTACCATATTTAATTTTTTTGAATCGGTAGGAAAATTATAATTGAAAGAAATTAAATGTATTAAAGAACCATGTGAATTTAAATAGTGAATTGAATCTTTTGGGAATTTTTTGTGATTTAGTAAACTAAATGTTTTTTAAGAAATTAAAATTTATTTTAGAAAAGGATAAATAGAGAATGGATTGTATCTAACAGGTCCCATGTCATCATGCATCTCTTTTAATTATGTAATAATTTTTCATGTTATTGATACATATATAATTTTGATAATTTTTTTTAAACTCGAACCTTGAAACCTTAAACCCCAACTCTGATTCTAAAACCATAAACCTTGAACCAAAAGGTCAAGTTCAAGGTTCAAGATTTAGGGTTCAAGTTTAAAAAATTACTAAAATTATGTATAAATGACATGAAAAAAATTATTAAAATAGCATTAAATAATTAAAAAGAGATACAGATTGACATGACACGACTATTTCATATAATCCTTTCTTTTAATATATAGTTATTCATATATTAATTATAAATGAAAACTCAATTAAATGAAATATGAGAGATGTAACTTAAAAGAGTTATTCCTGTAATGATTAAAAATGATAAATATATGTTGATGTACTATATAGATAATATGCATAGATGATTGTTTTAAGAAAGTATGAAAGTTCTAAGAAAGGTGGGTTTCTTAATGGCGTAATTTATGTTAAAAGTACATTAATATTTGATTTATTATAATTTATAATTTACTAAATTAACGCCACTTTAACAAATAAAATCCCATAGCGTATAATACATTGCTTAAATTAAAGGTTACTCCATAAGACAATATTGCCTAATTAAGCAAAAGTGAGAGAAAGCCCCGGCCGGCCGCCGACCACTAAACGTTTGACCTTTAGTAACTCTATAGTTACATTTTTCATATTATATAAGTAAAAATATTATATTTATTACAAATTTATATAAAAATTAAATGCAATTTTGGTTAAAATTATAATGTTAAAAGTTTCAAAAATATAGTATTTTAAGTTTGAGTTTTTGGTTTTAGTGATTATAAAAAGATAAAAATATCCTTATAATAATATAATTTATTTTGTATTTTAAACAATTTTAGTAAGAATATAAAAAAATCTTTTTATCGTAACTAGTTATTAATTTTTGATATGAAATATAAATTTTAAATATTTTAAGCAATTAATATTAATTATTTGTAAAATTTAATTTGACTATATAAATTATATTTTAAATTCTAAAATATAGTATTACAAATTTAAATATAAAATGTTTTATATTTGAAATAAATTTCGTTAGAGAAACAATTGTATACCCAATACATAAAATATATTGGATTAAAATGTAACACAAAAATGAGCTTAAAAAAAGATTATTAGCAGGAGTAAAAAATACTAAGGCCATTAAGGAGCAAGGACGATATTGTATCATTAGGGTAATCCAATGACACTAAGACAAACTTAATTATTATAACGCAATGAATGAATTAATGGTAGAGGAGCAAAGATTTTGTTAGGTCTATAATAGAGTCACATGACAATGTTTCTATAATCCAAGTGGGATCTACTTAGAGCTCCCAAGGAGTTTTGCCACAGTACACAAATATTTCTATGTGTTTGGATGTTTTGATTATATTTATGAAAATACTTACCCACAAAAGTGTTTAAATTAATGTTATACAAAATATTTGTGCTTGAGAAAAAACCATGATTCACGTAGACAACATTTCTTTTTATTTATTTTGGGAGAATTTAAGAGTAAACAACGCTATTGAATTTCACAATTTCTTTTCACATTGTTAATTTTTTTATTCATATTAGTTTTGAAATTTGATAGTGTTTATTAATTTGGTGATTGAATTTTTAGGTAATGAAATAATATAATTTCAGAGTGCCACGTCGTCGCACATTAATGGAATCCAAATTTAAAAGACCAAGTTGCAAAAAGTTGTCAAGTTCTTACACTAATGTAGACCAAGAAAAGTTCAAGGATCAAGTTGAGAAAAATTACCAAGTTCACCTCTAATTAGACCTCTTGATGTTGCTCGAGCAATGTTAATTTTCACCCAACCTCTCAATGGAGACCTCTATTCAATTTTTTGAATCACCTGGTTTGGCTTAAGAAGTAATTATGGTTTGTAGTCTTAACACTTCTCACCTAGACCCAATTCTATATTATTATCAACAAAAATATTCTCATCTACAAAGACAATAAGATTTTTTTTTTTTTGTTTCTAGAGCTTCCAACAATTAATTCCCAATACAATTTCCCATTCAATGTCATTAAAGGGAAAACCCGACACATTTTTCAATTTGCAAGCAACCATGGAATACAAGGAAGACTGAAGAATCTATACCTTGTTGTATTCAGTATAAGTTTACTCCAAATGGCCTTTGCAACTTGGGAGTATGTGTCAAAGGCAATTCCACATCTACATCTCTTAACATTAGTCATCAGTCTCTCCTTTAAAACCAACCATAAGAAATATATCACTCATTGAGGCCCCTTGTAGCTTTACACATTAAACCAAGTTCAATCATTTGGATCTTTGTTGTCCTTTGTTAAAAAATCATAAGCACCTAGAACTGAAAATTCCACATCCTTAGACCATTGCCATGTGAAATATTCAAACCAATATATACATTAAGAGGTTGAATGTCACAATCTTCAACAAGCTAGCTTGGTCCAATTAGGGAACAAACTTGCTCCAATTAGGGAGAAAACTTGCTCCATTGCCAATTCCCTCGTGCATCTACCATATCTTTACCTGTTAACTAAAAAATACCAAGAAGGGTGAATTGGTGTTTAAGAAAATCTCAAAAGAAAGCTAGAAAGGTTAAAAATAAACCAACACAAAGATTTATAGTGGTTCCACCTTAATTGCCTACCTCCACTACCTTGGCTTCTCTTGCTAAGGATTTTCTCAATCATTTCTTTTAAAATTGATGCTTATCAAGGGTAGGGTATAATATTTACAATCTCCTCTCTTTTGAAGGTTTTCTATCCAAAATATTAAGAAAACATTCAAAAATAAGAAGAAAAGATTGGCAAACAAGGATTGACCTCTTTAAGGTTTGTGTTTGTAAGTTTAAGCTCTCTCAATTACAAATGAACACTTCAATAAAGAAATGAAACTAAACTTAACAAGTGTTTATGTAGAAAGTTTGAATGTGAAAAGAATAAAAGAATAAATATTCAAATATAAGCTCTTTAATCTTTAAAACTTGACTTTTTTATTTCTTAAAGAGTTTGAAAGCTCTATTTACAAGCTCTTATTGTTTTTAGCAATTTAGGGTTATTGAAGGAAGTAAATAGTTGTTTGGAGCATTAAATGTGTGAGCCTTTACAACCTTACACGTTAGGGGATAAAGATTTTTTAGATACTAACTTTAGGGGGATCAATCCCTTTGTACTTAAAACCACATTTTTTACTCGTAATTACTGTATGTTGTATCTAACGCTTTTCAGTAAACTAAAATATATAAGATACGAACATAATCAATTTATACAAGTATTCTTGAGTTTGTTTGGACTTGAAATTTTTTTAAAGATCAAATTGTAAAGTTTTAAATGATGGATATGTAGTGAATGTCTTGTTAAGAAGTCAAAATTGAGTATTTGAACTTATTTGGTATGTTTTAGGTATGTTTTGAATCAATTGAAAGTGTTTGTTGGGTATATGTTGTAAGGTTTCGTTAGAAAGTATGAAATAGGTATTAAATGGTTCATTTTTACTAAAAATAGGGGCCACGTCGTGACCTCAAATTTTGGATGTCGCAACGTTGCCATTACAGTGAGTGACGTTGTGATGAGCTAGGGCTTGTCGTCGTGACGTGATATACTAAATGGCCACATCGTGACGAGCACTAGATGAAGTTGCAACGTCTATCCATACATTTGTAAAACTTTATAATTTAGTCCTATTTCGTACTTGACTTGTTAAAAGAGCTTTCATAAGCTCGATTAAGGCTCGAAATTATTTGTTTAACCTTAAATGAATGTGAATTACAATGAATTGAATGTGTAAATGATTGTTATTATGAACCTGATGGTAGTTGCTCTGGTGATGATTGTAGCATCCTATAACTCGGACCTGATGATCGGGTCGGGCAAGGGGTGTTACATTCCATCCATTAAGTCGGTTCTGAATTTTATCTATAATAAATTGATATGTACTATTTGTTACCCTTATATTAAATAAAGGTACTCCAAAATATGTACCAAGGCTCGAAACTTGCTGAAACGCAAGTTTATTGCTTATCAAAGTAGCCACCTCACTCATTCTGTTTGTTGAGAACAATATTTGAGTTTTCTAAGCATTAATTTTATGCCCGGGGTAGAAACTTGCTAAAACCTAAACACTAATTAATGTTATGACCTAGTCTCTCTATGTCGGTAATAAACAAGTGGAAAGGGGATCTCCTTTCCTAACACCTCTTATTGGCCTAAATTCATCACTTAGTTCTCTACTCTAGAGTATTTGCATCGAAGAAGTGGACACACATTGCATTGTAACTTGTATAGAATTGACAGGTGTCCAAGCTTTGATAGAGAATCCTTAATAAGGTCCCATTGTAACTAATTGCATGCCTTCTTTGTGCCCACCTTAATTGCTATCAATCATATTTTACCCTTGTGGATTTTCATCGTGTTAACTTAAGTTTTTTAATTGGTTATCTATGTGCCAATGGAAGTGGCCTCTTCCACTATAATTGTGCCTAGTACATAACTTGCCTTATTAGTTGGCATGTTTAACCAAAATATTTTAACGATTTGCTTGCATTTTTTTGAGGATTTGGTGCAACCAATCTCATGTTTATGATTTGAGAAGATATTGAATCAAGTAATATTATTTTTCAAGGATTCTTATATGGTCCACTTACCTTATATATTGAGATATGGAATCCATGAAGATATGAGCTAATTTATGATATTTTGTATCCTTTTATTATGTATAATTGATTTGATGAGATTTGGGCAGATTAAGATAGATTAAAGGTTACCTTGTAAAGATAGATTCATATTCTAAATATGAAAGGCTTGTTCAACCTTGATAGAGGTTTCACTATTAAGACAAGTACTTTTTTAAGTGGTTGTCGATGTACTAATGGAAATGGCCACTTGTTAGCACATCGACAAACAATATAACTTGCCTTATTTGGAGTTGAAAATCTTTTCAACCAAATTAGTTGGGCAATGACTCAAATAATTTTGTGGACATGTGTTAGCCTATATTTTAAGATCCATCTTGTGGAGTAACAAATCTTTAAAGATTGGATCGAATCAAGCAACCAAATCCTTTGCTTTGTGGAGATTGGATCAGGAGCATTGAAACATATCTTTCAACAATCCAACTTACTTTGGTCATTATCATATTATAGTATATTTAGCTAGTTTAGTTGTTGTTTAATACATATTTAGATTGGAATTGATCTCTAGTATGTTAGCAATTCTTGAATTTTTATATATTTGAAAGACTTGTATAAGTTGAAGTACAAAAAGTTAATAACACTTATTTGTTAATCGAGAAATGTTTTTTGAGAGTGCATTGAGAGTGTAAAATAAGTTTATTTCTTGGTTTTACGGCCTAAGTAATTTAGATGTGAGTGATTTAGTCTTTGGATACAAAAGTGATGTTACTATACCGGGGTGTGATAGAAGTAAGGTCACTTGTTGTATTGAGTTCAAAGATAGTGGATTCATCTTATTAAGCTAGCTTCCATAAATGTAGTGAAACCAAACTGTGTAAACAATTTCTTGTCCCTTATTTTTGTATTGTTTTTCACATTGTCATTTGATCTGTCGTAATTTGATATATTAAATTAAGCTCCCCATTGTGCTTAAAGAGCTTATTTCCGAGCATTTTATATGTTTTTGTCGCATTTTTACTTAGTTTTCATTTTTTTCCTTAATAAGTGAAATAGTGTGTTTTATGCTACTTTTGAGATCCAAAATGGCCAAATGCGCCATAGGGACCCTAACGGTTGATTGAGTGTTGTAGGGAGTCAATGATGGCCCAAACGTGAATGAAAATATCACTTAGAAGGGTCATTGCGATATGAAAATATGAAAGTCGTGATACCGCTGATAATGTTGAAACGAGAAGAATTGAGACCATCTACAGTGGTATCACGATACCAACCATGGGTATCGTGATACCCAACATCCAAGCAACCCCTTATGTCAAGACTAACATAGGTATCGCGATACCACTGTCGTGAGGGGGCAAAAAATGACTACAAGGGTAGTCATTGTCCAACTTCAACTCCTATCAAAACACATGCTGTTGGGTATTTTGGTCAACAAAAATATGGTCTGATGCCTACTGAAAAAGGCCAAAGTTAGGCTGGAGAGAGGGGACAGTAGACACAAGTTTTAGCTTAGTTTTCTTAGTTTCTTCTTCATCTTTTTAGGGTTTAGTCTTCTTCATAGTTGTAAGGTTTAGTTTTTCTGCATTTCTTAATTAGTTAAGTTAGTTATTATTGTAATTCATGTTTATTTACATGTTCATCACTTAAACTCTTTTGCAATCACATTTTAGTCCTAGTTTAATATAAGTTAGTTTTGTTTTCCTTTACTTATTAAAATCATCGCTTTAGTATTTTTATTCATTTATCTTGCTGCTATTGTTGTCTTCTCCAAACATTTGTAAGAAAGCTTGGGTTTTTACTCATTTTTCTTCAAGTTTAAGTTAATGTTATTTTTATCCATTCATTTGTTGTTTTGGTGTTTAGACATTAGCATGAGTAGCTAAATACTAAGTGTTTGGTTGATGGAAGTGATGGGTAATTGATTTTTGGGTTCAGGGACTAAATTGTAAAAACTAGACTAAATCGAATAGACTTTAAAACTTAGGATAGACAACCCTAAAGGAAAATTAAGATAAGTGAGACCGAGAGGAGATCTTATCGGGTATCAATTTGATAGTCCCATGTTAGTTTGGTGAGGTCGAGATATAAATTGGACTAATTTGTCAAAATTGGTAAAGTTGAGGCCGAGAGGTAAAATTGAACCAATTTAAGATTAATAGCGATTTAGATCTCTAATTCGAAGGTTAACCAACCTCATAAAAACAACCAGTCACTACAGGTTATCGTATTTGTTCAAATTTGCTAGTTTCATATTTTGTTTCATTTGCAATTTAGTTCTTTGTTGTTTTTAGGTAATTAATTAGCATAATTAAACTTGGGAATGGCTTGTAGTAATATAGTACTTAGTGAATAGTTATATAGACTCCTTTGGTTACATGTTCATAGTTTAGGAATTGCTTAATCACCAACTTCTTTAGGTTCGACCTCTTGGAATACGCTAGTGTACCATCGAACAATATAAATATTACAATTGACACTGTCCGCTTGCAGTTAAAACTGTATCTTTAAAATTGCTTTATAAAATTGTTTGTTTTACGCACACGCGCGACACGCAATTATTTTCAAAAGTGTCCACTTTTACTGCCACTTTAATCACCACTTATGTATTATGTTTTTCTTAAGCAATTATCAAATGGCTTAGGATAACTCATCGAGCAAATGACTTCTTGAGTAATCAAAATGTTGTTCGTAACCGTACAACTCACCACAAAACTCACCAAAATAGGGGGAATCAAATAAGGCGTGAAACAATTAACTATTGTCTTCGTGCAGGTAACCTAAAATGAGGGAAAGTTTCCGAGCTATCAATTTTGGAGACTAAAATCAAAGAGTTCTATTCAACAAGTCCAAATCTTGTCTTTCAACTTCTCATATGCTGCAAATTGAATGTCAATATTTTGAAAACAGTAACACTCAAATCGATGAGAATACTAATTATTAAAAAATCATAAATTAGTTCAACCCTATTGAACTACTATTTTTTTTCTTCTCATTTTGTGATATTTTACCGATTCACGTTTATTCTATACTCATTTTTATACTATTGGTGGAACTAATCAAACTGCAGATTCTTACTTCTCGACCCATCTAATCACTTCTGAGATCACTGTTGAACCCCATTGATTTTGGAAAAAATTAAGCACGTAGCCAGCAGGTTTTAAAAGATGCCATGTCAAATAAGGCAGTTTATTTAATTATATATATGTCATATGATGCAATCAGCATTTGATTAGCAGCTTATTTAACTATATATGTGTAAATATAAAATAGCTGTTTCCACAAACAAATAGTAATACGTAGCTGCAGCCAGGTGAAGTTATACACAAAGATCTTCTTTCATGTCCATCCAATGCCTACTGCCTAACATGACATCTTACCAACTTCATGAATCAAATCATCAATCTAACTAATTTTGGGATTTCTCAACACTACTCCTATTATGTATGGTTAATTTTCACGTGATTATTACTGACATAGACGGTAGCATGTGTACTGCAGTCATATTTAGGTTATTATTTTAGGCGTTATTTGATAAAAAAAAAGATCTAATTTTTAATGCAAAATTTTCAAAACATGGAATTTATATTAATAAAAATTAAATACTAAATGTAATAATGTTGTTTGTCAATGAATTTATTTGAGCTTCATTGATCACTCTGGAGGTGATTTCATAATCTTGATCAAATAATGGTACATGCAAGCATAAGCATGACGATGGGTGGAGTAAATCAGTCTCTTTCTTTTATTTTTCGGGAAGTTCATAAATCATAATCGAGCAAATTAGACAACAGAGAAAAGGACCAAATATTAGTGGGAGTCGAAAAATAGTGTGAAACATGTTGCCACATAAACGTTAAAAAGACAGCAAGCAAACCATTGGTAAAAAGTATGTATGCCCTGATTGAGTGCATATCCAAACAGATTTGATTGAGCAAAGACACACCTTAATTTGGTCTCCAACAACGATGTTTTTTTCTCCAAATCTAATGGAATCAAGTTGTTATCCCACCCAATCTTCAATTTAGGGAACAAATATTTGGAATTTTCTTTTTATATATATATATATCAACATGCCACCCCACCCAATCATATTTAACTTCTCAATATGATTAGCCTAGAAAAAAAGTTACCAAAAATGACCAATTGTGGTACGACTTGAAAAATACTGTCTGCCTCTTAGTTATAGGTTATATGAGTAGTATATACTAATGATGTGGGTTTTAATTGATTAAGGCCGTCCAAATTATTTCTCCCACAAAACAATTAGGGATTGTAATTTTCCGAAGTACAGTATTTTTTGTGTTCAATTTCAACGACATTCATTATATATATAAAGTTTAATTATCTGAATTAAATCTAAAGAAATAGGGGTATGCCTTGTATATTAATATTATATGATGTTCTAAGTAAGTGTTAGACAAAACACGTTAACGAACAAAATAAATTAATTATAAATAAACATCTATGAAATAAAATATAAATAAAATGATTTATAAATAATTTATCAAATACGAAAATCAAATAAAACCATAATAAACAATTGAAATAAAGGAGAATCGAGATTTTACAAAACGTTGAGGCTTGTGAAACACAGTTTTCTAAAGACAGATTCGGCTGCTCCTACGGCTTGGAGTAACGTTGGTCGAATGTCTCCTAAGATACAACAACAGTAGTAATCAAAGTAGTAGCACCTCTACCACGATCAACTAACGAACAATGCATTTTTCTATCACCGGAATGTTTGAAAAAAAAACAAAGAAAGAAAAGGAAGAGTTTTGAGAGCAACAGAGTTTCGACAAGAAAATTTATCAGAGAGTATTAGTGTATAAAAACTCTTCGAAAATCATGGCCTTTTATAGGCATGGAGAGTGTTGGAATTTTAGAGAACATATTCACAAAATCTGCCATTAAATTAAAATTTTAATCAGATTTATTAGAATCAAATCAATAATATAAGTTTCCATATGAGGAAAATAAATTAGAGTTGAGTTATAAAATAAACCATAGGCCCAAACATTTCGCATTACCCACATCTTGCAAGTGTGCCCCAACCCCAACAAGTTAAAACTTACACACCCCCTACATGCAAGGCAAGATTACAAACTTAACTATTTAATTATCTTTTAAGAGAGTTTACGTATATAAACACATCTCAGACTTGGTATCTAACCAATGTGGGATCTAAGCTTTTACTTTTCCTCAAGAACATTTTCAAGTAGCTTACTTTGAGCATCAATTTCTCATTCATCACTCAATCATTTTCAGCATATGATATACCGTTCTAAAGGTCTCATGGAGTAGAATATGGAACCATAAATTTATGATTCAACTCTCCACCTTTACCTATTGAGAATATGCCTCAAAGTTCCCATAAAAACAATTTTTCCAACAGTAAGTACATACCAATAGTTTTAATCTTAATCAATATTTCATCCTCCTATAGTTTTCTTTGTCTTCAATTTTAATTATATAAAATTTCCAGGGTTGTCTTCATTTAGTGGTATACAGGAAATGCCTAGAAATTTTAATGTTTTAGGTTTTGATAATTTATTATAATGATTATGATTTTAAATATTTGAACATATAAATTATAATTAAAATTCCTAAAAAAACTAATTTTTTAAATTGTTCATGCTTATGTCACATCAAACACTCTAAAAATGTAAACATGATGCATTAATCTCATATTGAAAAGAAAATGGAGGGACTTGAGCTATATAAGCAAGTACGTTGCACATCAAATTAAATATGAATTTTGAAAAGAAAATGACGATCTCATGATAAATGGTATCAAATTGACTCTTAACTACTTCCTTTCATGCCAAGCACCTCAACGAGTTCAGTGAAATGTACACATGCACACCCAAACCATACTTATAAGTCATTCACATTCCTATATCATGATTTGGACAAGTGGACTAAACATTCTTTGTTATTTCTTTTCCTTTTCCTCTTGGAGTTGGATTTGGAAAGATAGGAATTTATTTAAGATTCAATGATTAATCATTTTGGTAGGGGATGGAATTCCACAAATAATCTAAGCTACCAACCAAGCAAGCATACATGTCTTGATTGCAAAGCTTAATTGGCATATGGAGATATTAGTGGAGGGATGTTCCCTTTAGGTCGTTGCATTTTTCTCCATTGATCTCCATATAGATACTTGGTGTAGACGCGTGGCTATATGTACCACTGTGTATATTGGCTACAAACTTAGAAATTACTCCAATGGAAAAATGCGAGGATGGGAACAACTTTCAAGTTGCCTGTAAAGTGGATTCTAGAAAGATTGACAAAATCAAATACCCTGACTTTGGGAGAATTGGATTTGATTTACTTATGTCCTTTAAAATTATTAGCACCGTATGTATTGGGGGGTGTGGTTGAGAGAACAAATAGAATTAATATGACTATATTTGTAGGTTTAAAGACGAAGTCCCTATAGGGTCTCCATTTCCATTTATGCTTCACCGTTCTTTATTACATTTCTGCATTGTCTGTCAATTAAGGTTTCTACCTTAAAACTTTCGACATTTAAGAATATTAATCGACCAAGCCCTTTTCTCATTGTGTTTGAATCCCTATTTGCGTGTTTCATGCGTAGCTTACAATTCGGTCGGAATGTAAGGCCGCAAACATGACAGTGCTGTGAAATCGCTTTCAAACTCCCAATCCCTCGAACAAAAGAGGGTGATCTGTATGAGTGTATCTGATCTTAGCTACCCACATATGACTCGCAGTTGCAATGATGTCCCTAACTCGGACTTCGTCTCCAATATCTACACGTGTATTGGTCAATTTTTGCTACTTTCTGAAATGTAATGATGCTTTGGCTTTGAAAATAGTTAACAATATGTTTCATGTCATCAGGGCTTGATTGGTGTTAGTCTGCTCACCTTGATGGCTCCATTAGAAGTTTCTTAGTTAGAGAGAAAGCTGAAAACTGTAAACCTCATCCTTTCGCAGAATGATACGTATTTTTATCGAATTCGAGTTTGTATCCGTTATTTTAACAAACCGTATAGATTCGGGTAATAGATATTAATGGAACATTTATTAACATCCATTTTGAATCTATAATGAATAATATTATCTAAATTCCTAAAAAAAAACAATCAAATATTTACAGATATTCGACTCCGCAATACGAATTACCATATATTCAGCAACAACTTTTAAACACCTAATGATTGTTGTTGTGGAACTTCCGCAATACCTTTTCCATATTCTTCTACTTTTGTTAATTCCTTTCACACTTTATGAATTTTCAAAACCCAACAAATGGACCCTTTCTTATCATATTTCTAATTGTGCAAATTTTATTGGTAGAGATTAGGGGTGTTCATTCGGTTAACCGACCCGAAATTACTATAACCGAATTAACCGACCTTCCAAAAATTTTAACCGTTAACCGAACCGATTTTTTAAAAAAAAAATTAACCGAACGAAATTTTTCGGTTAATAAGGTCGGTTAACCGAATTAACCAAAATTATGTATTTTTATTTTGGTTAAAATTACCCAATTACCGAATTAACCGAATTAACGAATTACGAAAAATACCGAATTACCGATTTTTTTATTTTTATTTTAAAATTTAAAAAATTATAAATTATTAAAGTAAATTGGGTTTTAGACTTTAGTAAATTGGGTTGTCTTTTAGTTTTAGTTTTATTGGATTGGGTAATTGGGAAAACTTTAGTTTTAGTTTTATTGGGTTGGGTAATTGGGTTGGGTAATTAAGTTTGGGCTGGGTTGGATAAATTTATTTATTAATTTTTTCGGTTAACCGAAAATTTTCGGTTAACCGACCGGTTTCGAACCGAATTAACTGTTAACCGAAAAATCATAAAAAATTAACCGACCCCGATCGAAAAAATTCGTTAACCGACCGATTAACGAATTCGATCGGTTAACCGAATTTTTCGGTTTTACCCAATTATGCACACCCCTAGTAGAGATGAAATAAATAAAAAATCTGAAATTGTTAAAATTAAATTATAATTTTATGGTTTTAGGAAGAATAAATTTAAAAATGACCAATTCCAAAGAGGATTTGTTCCATGTTAAAAAATAGGTTCAATTAGCATATTTGATTAATAAATAATATAAAAAATGGAAGGTTAAATTATTCCCAATTAGATGTTAATTAAATATTGTAAATTCAAGTTGTTATTTGAGTAGAATATGCATATAAATGATTGAATGAGAAACATTTGTGCGCCTGCAAGAGAATGGACAGCTAACTAGTAAATTTGATTGCAGAAGGGTAAAACGAATGGACCAAAGAAAGGCCAATGGAATGGAGTCCCAAAATGATGATTCCACCACCACTGTGGATAATCCAATGGAAATGAATGAAACATCCCACTTCAACCCACCACGCCAATGGAGGGCTTTGATTTATAATTAAGTAAAATAATTGTAATAAACTAATAATAAGTAAATTTAAGAAATGTGTTCAATATATAGTACAAAATCTACCGCAATTCATTTTAGAGTAGATAGGATATAGATCTAAAGCAACTTTTGAGCGAATGTAAATTAAATTAAAAAAAAAATTGAATATAAATTTAAGAAACATGTAAGTCAACATGCAAATTAGTCATTTTAATTTTATTTCTTTTAACAGGTTGGATATAAATTTTAAATCAGCTTATCAATGCTCAAATTTGCTCTTATTTATTTATTTATTTTTATTATCATATTGGTTAATTTTTATCTCATGGAGAATTTGTAGTGTTGTGTTAACATTAAATGCCCCTCGAGTTACAAAAAGGGAAAAAAAAATTTCTTATGACTTTTGTTCCCTTTCTTCGACTGCTCTTTCCTTTTCTGTCAACTTTCTTTATACTTTTAAGAATTAGGGTCTGTTTGTTTGGCAGTAAAATGTTTTCCGTAAAATGATTTCTGGAAAATGTTTTACTTTTCTGTAAAATGATTTACTGGAAAATATTTTCTGGTGTTTGGTAAATCTGTGTAAAATATTTTCTGCATTGTTTGGCGATTTCAAAATATTTTCCGGAAAAGTTGTTTTTACATATATTTTACATATATTAATATATATTTATTAATATATATTAGTAAATTGTTTTTACATATATTGCAATGATTTAATTATAATAATACTCAATTATTAAGCTACAATATTAATCGTTATAAATTGAAAAAAATTAATATCAAATAAATTATTTGTAATTGTGTTAAAAAACCAAGTATTGAATAATTATAAATTGCTTGAAACCACAATGAGTACTAGAAATAATAATATTATCCAAATACATAATTAATGGTACACCACATAGTAACAACATTGTCTAGTGCATAATATTACACCACATATATCCAAATACATAATTAATGGTACACCACATAGAAAGAACATTGTCCAAGTGCATAATATTACACCACATAAATGTATCAACATCTACATACCTTGAGTTTCTTATGCGTTGCAACTAGAAGGGGAGGAATAAGTGAATACAGATCACACAATGGTCTTGTAAGTGCTGAAAAAGTTGGGTGCTCAATAGCCCTGCAAAAATTAGAGGAACATCATTGTACTCAGAAACTACTTAAAAATTAGAGGAACTGGAAATGCTCTTAGTCCACTCCAACTCAACATTATTTCTTTTGATGCATTACAAAAAGTATCCGTAACATGATAGTATTTACTAAAACACTTTGATAACTTGAGAATTTTAACCATTTCCTTGCTGAAAGAGAGAGCCCATAATATTTTGTAACATATCATAGCAAATGACACAAATGTCAGTGTATAGTTCTCTAGCCTAACAATAAAACGATGATAGCACTGTAACCAACTCTGAATTTCATCTTTGATAACTACCCTCTACTCCAACTTGTCATTTATTGACTAGGTTTTACTCAATTAAGCACCTCAGGATTAATTGCATTTGAAATTCAATTAGCATAACTCAAACATCCATATCATTCATTAGCAGGAGTCTAGGAGGAATTGCAATGGAATACACTATTTGCTAGTATGCTTAACATAAAAGAATCTACTGTCTCCATGAAAAAAAAAGGATTATTTAACCACTGGTGAAGCTAAAATCTCCACATGGGACGCTACTAATTTGCTACATGCTTATTAAGTACACGATTACTATCCTATATGAAAGCTCAAAAACGCCCCAAGCAAGTTAACTGACAGCCATGAATGCCTAATAAAATCGACAATGGAAACACAATACAGCAATAGTAAGAATAGTTATGGGGTTTCTAAAATCCACGGTAACGTAAATGATGATAATCATTAACTATACAAAAAGAAGTGAACATTAGAGTATTAAGCTTAATTCGTTTAAGAAATTCAGCAACCCTAAAATTACACAACAAAATGCGATAAAATAAAGTTAAAATTCCAACTAAGGAATAAACAAATAAAAAAATGATAAGAGATAAGAAATGAATCGGGTCAATCGCATCTACTAACTGAAGCTTTGAAGGTAGAAATGTTGAGATTTTTATAGAGAAAATAGCAAGAAAATTAAAAGGGAAAGCTTCCCTGTAGTGAAGAATTGGGGGTCGAGTGGTGTAGGGAAGAAGAGGATGAGTTTTCATCATTCTTCTGATTTTTGGAAAATCCAGCAAAAAACCACCAATTTCATAAAAAAACTTGAAGCTTTTGGGTGACTCACCGACAGATCTATAGAGCAGAAAGATGGAGAAGGAAGATTAAGGTGAGAGACAGAGATGGCAAGGCAGAGATGAGGAGAGGCGGAAGCTTTGAGGAATGGAAAATGTCTGCTGCTTAGAAGAGAATGGAAAATGTTTGCTTAGAGAAGAATGGAAAATGTCTTACCAATTTTGAAGCCATATGACAATTTCCGGAGGAATGGGCTTGATTTTACCGTGTTTTGGAAAATGGTTTCCTAAAGGAATTCATTTTCCCCCAAACAAACACCGTAAATGGTGTAAAATGTTTTCCGGAAACCATTTTACAGCAAACAAACGCACCCTTACAAACTCACTTTCTTGGTTCACAATGGTTAGAGTGAAATGTGCAGCAAAGAAAAAGGTTGGAATCTCTCATTCTTCCTTGGAAATTTCTAAAGACGAGGCAACAACTGTTCAGACCAATGAAATTGACAAGGATAGCCTCCCTTATATTGATCAAGAGAGTAAATATATAGACCGGTGGACTCCCTAATGGGTTTTTTACAAAATTGTCCATGCTTTTTTACCATTTTGTCCTTATGTTATTAGTATAAATAGAAGGTTGATTTCTTCATTTTTCACACTCAACACAAACACAACATTCTCTAAAAATATTTTTCTCCCCTACTTTTTGTTTGTAATTTTTTAATAAAATTTGTCAATTTTCCCCAAATCACTTTTAAAGAAAATTATGTCTAGGAGTTTGAGTTTTAAGTGGCACTCACTATGACCCCTCCAAACTTTCCTAGGAATTGTTCTTATTGTGATTTCCCGAGAAGAGCAACACCAATTGAGTTCCAATTTTCATATTCGAGTGTACGAATATCAAAGGACTGTGTTAACCTTGGGAGACAACGTCCACTACACGATTACACCGATCAGGGCAAATTCGTTTCTAAGGCAGTGGATTTACCATGGCACAGTAATTTCTGATTTTATATTTAATTATTTATTTTTCCCAGTCAGTGCTAACAAATTTATTTTTGCAGTAGATTATATTTCTAGCACCTAATACAACAAGCTAATGAAGCATTAGGTGAAAAACAACTTGGAGATCAACCTGACAAGACACATGTTTGAACAGATACTTGAATAGAAATTCGAACAGATAAAAAATAATTTGAGAAAAGTGAATTGTTGAGAAATACTCCAGTTGAGATGCTAAGCTAATAAGTGACATTAAGAAGACACCCTGGTAGGGGGAGCAACTTTTTGACAAAAGGGGATAGTATCGTATGCTTTTGTTCGGGGGAGTTTGAGTTTGATGGGCTGTTCTTTTTTCGTTGTTGATGTTGACTAAATTTAAGGGAACAGTTAAATAGTTTTTGACTCTGTTGTTATGAAGTTTTCTTGTTGCTACTACTTTGAGGATTATTTATGCTCCTGTGTAATGGTGGATGGTGCTGATTAGCTGATGAATTTGGTTGATATGGTGCTGGTTTGAGGGGGAGATGGCTACTACATGGCTTCTATTGCTATACTATCTTTTATGCTTCCTTTGTTTTATTGTTACTCTTATTTTGATGGTTGTTGGTTTTATTCACTTTACTTTAAACTCTTTTGAGTGAGATTGTTGATGTATTAAACATCTGTTATGAGCTTTTATACAATTGGTTCGTTGGTATATCATGTGTGTTTTTGGCATAATGATAGAGGGCATGTTTGTCATTTGCTTATGTTTTTTCAAAAAGCCAAATGAGGAATTGTTGAGACTAGAGCTGTGCAATGTTGATGCTTAAACAACATATTTACACCACTATCTAGATAGCCTTTCAAGAAAACTTAAGTGTTATTGGATGTCATAATTTTTTACTTGGACCTCCATAATTGTTTTCTTCATAAGCAAATGAATTTTAAGACGAGTTGTAACACCCTTATACCCGACACGATAATTGGATCAAGTATAGGAATGCTACATTGATTGTCAAAACAACATACTTTGACTTTTTGTTCAAAGTAAAATTAACACTTGTTGAATATTTTTAATTAATTTCTAAGATTAGGGATGAGCCAGTTAATTTTCTTTTTAAAACATCCTTGCATTTGAGATAGTATTCTAAACTTAAATGAGGATTATTGTAAAAAACTAAGCATACGACCATGTCTTCAGGCCATATGGATCTGGGGAATTGTGTGGTTTCAAAAATATTTGCTTCTAATATTCACATAGTTGTGTCACGACCCATGTCTGCTATACGGTCGTGTGGTTGGCCATGTAACTTTTATAACACCGCCTAACCCATCTCTGTCGCCAGATTAAGGTTACAGAGTATTACATTACAATTCAGAACATTTGATTTCAAACAGAACATTTATTCAATTTACACATTCAATTTATAGCATACAATGCACTTACGGGCCTTAAACGGATCCTACGTGGCCCTAAAAATAGTTTGGGAGCATTCTAGTGTCAATTTGAAACAAAACAGGGGTCACGCGGTAGTTTGACATAGCCCAGATCGTGTGGACATTCAAAGTCTAGACACACGGCCGTGTTCCAGCCCGTGTGTCTGCCTATGTGGGTATTCGAAATAGGGCCACACTATAATGACCTAAATTCAAGGTTATCGGAACAGTGGTTTCGAGACCACAAATTTGATGAGGAAAAAATTATTTTTCTTATATATTTATGGTCTACGTTTTCACAAAATGATTTCGTGAAAATTTCGTTCGAAAATTTTGACGTTTGGGCACTCAATTTAGTCAAAAGGACTAAATTGTAAAAAATGCAAAAGTTGAGTTCTACATGTTGGAGGTGTCCAATTGTTATGAAACTTTAAATTGGAGGTCCTTATATGGTAATTAGACCATTGATTAAGTTGGTAGACAAAAATGGACATGAAATAAGTGAAATAGAAAATTTTTAAGTTAGGGGCAATTTGGTAATCTAGTAATTAAAATGAATTAAAAGGAAAAAAGATGGCAAATTGTGCTCATCTTCTTCATTTGGACGAAATCAGCAAGGGGGGAAGCCATAGTTAGGGTTTTCAAGTTTCCAAGCTCCATAATCAAGAAGAACAAAACTCGAGGTTAGACAAAGGGAAGAATAAAGTTGAAGACTAAGTTGGTGAATTGGGCTATATTTGGTACCGAGGTAAGTTTACGGTAAATAAATGAAATATTTCAATAATTATTATTAATGTTGATTTATTCCAGCAACTATGAATTTATTCCATGAATTTATTTGATGTTGATTCAAGTATAAAATGATAAAGAATTAATATTAAAAAGTCCCGTTGATACATAAGGAAAGTACTGGATACAAATGTCATGACATTTGGGTAAAGAGATCCCATGTAAGACCATGTCTGGGACATGGCATTGGCATCCTTGAGATCATGAGAGGTCCCCTAGAAGACCATGTCTGGGACATGGCATGGGCACCGAGATGAGAGGTCCCATGTAAGACCATGTCTGGGACATGTCGTTGGCACCGAAATGAGAGGTCCCCCGTAAGACCATGTCTGGGACATGGAATGGGCACCGACATGAGAACATCCCATGTAAGACCATGTCTGGGACATGGTTTTGGCATGTTTTTACCAGAAGAGACCCGAGTATCCTTATTGTTCCAATGTAACTCAGTGGGCTTATAAACAAATCATGTTCAGGAAAGTTCAGTTAAAAACATAAATGGCAAGCTCATGTAAGTTATAGGAGTTAAGAATTTATTATATTATCAATTGATATTCAATGATGCAGAAAGAGAAGAGTAAGTTATGCATACAAGTATACTAAGAAAACAAGCAAGAGAACTAGAATGAGATTATCTAAAGAGTAAACTAGAGATATAGACACTTGAGTTTAATTATTTGTGTTTAATGTTGTTATTTATTTGCTAGTAAACTTACTAAGCTTTATGCTTACTTATTTTATTTCTCTTTCTCTTATAGTATTGCAAGGCTACTTCAAGGATCCTAAAGAAGTCGGAGATCGTCCACACTATCAACCACAACTGCTCGGTATGTTATGATGAAACTCGTTTGAGTTATGGCATGTATAGGGATTTAGTTATTTTGCATGTTTGTAATTATGATTTTGATAAAGAATGAGGTGTAAGTATTTGATGATGAATGATTATTAAAAATGGTTAAGTATTAAGGTGTTTGTTGTTATAAGAGTCTAGGTGATAAATTATGCATGGAAATCATGAAATGGGTAAAATTTTGTAGAGAAACAGAATTCAGGCAGCACAGTGACGTGACTTTGAAAAATCACCTAGGATGGTATAAAATGAATTAGAGGGTGAATGATATATAGAATTAAAGCTTGTTGAGTCTATTTTCCTGTAAAAATAATAGTTTAGCAAAAGAAATTTTATATTTTGAGATATGTGAATTTTAGTGAGACAGGGTCAGATCTATTTTTGGAGTCCCCTGTTCTGAGTTTAGAAAATCATTAAAAATTATAAAAAATGGTTATGAGTTATAGTTTATATTCTTAGATTCCTTAATGAGTCTATTTTCTGTAGGAACAATTTGGAACACCATATGAAAATCTTATAATGAGAAAATTTATTTTTATTAACAAGAGGTCAGAACAGTCGAATGGTGTAACAGGGGAGATTTTAACTAATAAACTGTACTAATTGGCTAAGCCAAAAATTTTAAAAATTTTACGGTAGAAAGATGTATGAGTCTAGTTTTAGATAAAATTTGCAGAATTAAATTTTGAGTTTTGTAGCTTGAGTTATAATCAATTTAGTAACTGCTGTGCGATTGGACATGTTTGCTGTAAATAGTGAAATTAATTTTCAAAGTAAATTTTTTTGCTACGAATTAGTAAGATAAACTAAGTAGTGCCTCGTGCTTGACTCCGGCAACGGTCTCGAGTAAGGGGTGTTATACACACGGTTGTGTCGCAGGCTGTGTGCCAAACTGTATGCGCATTCGATGTTGGGTCACACGACCGTGTGCCAAACTTTGTTACATACTATTTTAAGACACAAGGTCATGTTGCAAATCGTGTGAAACCTACACCTAAAACAATAATGACACACGACAGTGTGGGATGGCCGTGTGTGGTACACGGCTGTGTGACAGCCCGTGTGCTTCTCAAAATGACCCTAAAAAAAGCCAAAGCATTAACCTTTTCTTGCATAACAAACCATTTCAATCATTTTGACTTGACCAAAACACTTTAAAACATACCAAAACCAACCAACTTAGGTGCCTACCCAATATGCCATCAATTAACACCACAATTCAATGTATTAACTTGACTCAATTCAACATTTCAAGTTCATTCATTAAGCTTAATTCATATATATCAAATAACCATTTCAAAGCATACCATTCAACCACATTTTACCTACTTTCATATGAGCATGCATAAATGTCACATACCATATTTTTACACTTTCATCTGCAATCTATCAACTAAGGACATTAAGACACATATAAGCTTGGCACAAACTTAAAACAAACCAAATTATCAAATCAACGTTCAAGCCTTATTACATGCCAAAACATATATATATATATATCATTTCAAGTAAATGTCTATCTAATATACCCTCATTGGCACCACAACTTAACATCCAAATCCATTCAAATCCAATACAATAAATTCATACCTTAAACTTACATCACACGTCTACCATTTAACCACTTCATTCACACATCAATGAACCAAAAGCCATCTAAATCTCAAGGCATTCACAAGTGACCAAAACATATACTTACATATTTACATTTATAAGCCAACATCTAGACATATAGGCAAATAAACTTAAACCACATCACATTGATAAATAACATAAAAACTCCTATTACATACCATTTATAACCGTTAACTAAAACAACCAAAACTACCAATATGATGAATGGATAGTGTGATTGTGCTCCTATGCGATTCCAACCAATTGAGCTTTCGAATGATCAACAGGAAAAGAAAACAACTAACATAAGCAAATAATGCTTAGTAAGCTCATATAAATCTTAAACGTAATCTTATTTGATTAAATGCAAAAAGTACATATTTTATGTAATTTAATTGGTCAATTTATGAGAATGCACTACTGATTTTCTCCATTGAATTTTATACAAGGGTGCAATTTAGGGTCAAAAGAGAAAAAAGGAGAAGCAATTGGGCCAGATTGAAGAAATGAGCAAAGAAGGCGAGCCAAAATAGAATTTTTCCAAGATGTAATTAGCTGAAATTTTATTTTGACTTAGTGGGAGATTATGTAGGGATTTTGATATTATGGGAATATTTTTCCTTAATTTTCTATGGCTAGTGGCCTTTAATTAGGCAAATTTGTTCAAGGCCACTAGTATAAATAGGGGCTACTATGTTCATTCATTCATCAAGTTTTTCATCAAGCTTTCATCTCTGGAATGCGATCTTTCTTTCCTTTTCACGAAAATTATTTGTTGTCTTTGGTTTCTTTACTTTCAATTTATTAATTTCTAGCTTGTCACCAACTACACTACTTACATTTTCTTTTTCATTTATCCAACCTTCCCCAATTATGCCCAATTCCAATACGCCTCAAACTTCAGCCAACTAAACCCATTTTCAGCTTTAGGTCAGTGTTAACCTCATCAAAGACCCGTGAGTTACGAACCCGAGCAATTTAACTCCTAATTTTTAGTATTTATTATTTCTTCGGATTAAGAGTATGACTTCATCAACTCACAAAGTCAAATCAACACTAAGCCAAAAAAGACGTCATTTGAGTTAGTATGGTTAGACGTACAATTGGAATTCCGAAATGATCGATTGTCTAATCGGTTTTCCGTGAACACATTGGCATGCCAAGTGGGGATTGTTGTTTGGTTCCGTCAAGGGAAGTAGTAACCGAATTTAAATGTCCCACGCGATTGAGGGCATTGGTTTGAGCTAGGCTCTTCTAGAAAGCAAAGCTGCCGGAGTTCTAAATCACAAACGTTTCGTAGGTTGATTGATCGGCAAGGGTTAGTTATTGGACGTTCTGTAACTAATTTACACAAGGAAGAGTTGGTGTCCGAGGCGTCCTTGGTAGCTATAACTAGCTTATTGGAAAAGAGGAGTTCATCTAATTTCGAGGATTGGTTCAAAGACGGAAAAACCCATGCCTGAAGTTGAGCTAAGTTTAATTATTTTTTCTTCATATTTATTTAACTGTTTTTATTATTTTGTTTTCAGCTTTTACTTTTTACGCATTTTTTCTATTTATTTCAGGTTTCAAATTTTATCCCCCAGAACTTCTTGGGCAAGACAACTGCCCCGACATAAATTTGGTCAAGAGGGCAACAATTTGCAGTAAACCCAGTCTTTAAGGGATCGACCCTACTCCCTATATTGCTTAAATTTGCAAATTAGGCGTAGGATTATATTGGTGGAATCGACAACCATCAGTTTTGGCACCGTTGCCAGTGACTGTCAACACTCACAATTGTTTAAATCATCTTCATGACCAGATCTTCATCCGGAGATCTCGAATATGACCCAGAGATCGAGAAATTGGCACGAGCACGACAAAAAAAGACGAAAATTCTTAAACGTGTAGGTAAAGCAAAAGTTGAGCTAGGACAAGGGATCCTAGAATCTGACGTCGAAAAGTTGAGCCAAGTAATTCGTGCAGAGGAAATTCGACGTGGGAAACAAGTCGAGGTGGTTGAACCCAAGACCGAACCACTTTTTGAAACAAAATAAGCAAAAGACAACCTCAGTGAACCAGAAAGGATGACAAACCGAACCATTCGTCAACTAGCCATTGCTCCCAACTAGGAAACACCGTTATGCATCAACTATCCAACCGGAGAAACCCGTTTGGAGTTGAAATCAGGCCTGATTCACCTTTTGTCCACTTTTCGAGGCTTGAAGAACAAAAATCCACACACTCACTTAAGAGAATTCCACATAGTCTGCTCAAGCATGAAACCCCAGGGAGTAACCGAAGATGAAATCAAACTTCGGGCATTTCCTTTTTCTTTAGTTGATACAGCAAGAGAATGGTTATTTTACTTACCCCCCGGTTCTATTGCAACGTGAGATGACTTATCTCGTGTATTTCTTGATAGATTCTTCCCAGTATCGCGAGCAATTGAACTTAGGAGAGGCATAGTGGGAATTCGCCAAATGGAGAGTGAATCCCTCTATGACTATTGGGAGCGGTACAAAAAACTATGTGCAAGTTGTCCTCAACACGGTTTGACCGAGTAATCACTCATTCAATATTTCTACGAGGGTCTGCTCCCTATGGAAATGAAGATGATTGACACTGCTAGTGGAGGGGCGCTTGTCAGTATGACTCCTCAGAGGGCAAGAGAACTGATATCCACCATGGCGGTAAACTCTCAACAGTATTGGCCGAATTCAGAACCCACGAGACGGGTTAATGGGGTAAACGTTTCATCCTTAGAAGATAAATTAGATAAGCTTACTAATATTGTTCAATCCATGCTTACAGAAAAGAAAAATTTGACCTAACTGTGTGGAATTTGTACTACGTCTGAACATCCGACGGATTTGTGCCCAATCCTTAACGATAATTCAATGGCACATGTTGATGCTATCAGAGGTTTTCGAAGACCTCCACAAAGACACTATGATCCTTTCTCCAATACCTATAATCCCAGGTGGAAGGATCATCCCAACTTGAATTATGGAGCTAATCGCTGATATAATCCATCATACCAACCGAGACCTCTGCAACCACCACAACAACAACCCAAGCCGAGCACATCTCTAGAAGCTATTGTGGAAAGACTTGCCGTTGATGCTGCAAAATATCAACAAAGGACAAACGCATCAATACAAGAGTTAACTAATCAAGTTAGTAAACTCTCGATGGCAGTTAATCATTTGGAGTCTCAAGGTAAACTAACTTCCCAGATAGAGTCGAATCCTCGGTAGAATGTAAGTGCAATAACTCTTCGTAGCAGAAAAGTTTTGGAAACAGTTCCAGATAAAAGTCATGGGTAAGACAAGGAACGGGAAAAATAGATGTCTGATCCAAAAGACAGACCAGAATCAGAAATTCAGAAACCAGTCGTGATGCCACCTCTTTTTCTAGGGAGGCTCACAAAGGATAAGAAAGAGAATGAGGAAAAAGAAATCCTCGAAACATTCAGGAAGGTGAAGGTAAATATCCTTTTGCTCGACGCTATCAAACAAATCCCTCGTTATGCAAAATTCCTCAAGGAATTGTGTACTAGCAAGAGGAGGTTAATAGGTAATGAAAGAGTAAATGTAGGAGAAAATGTCTCCACAGTATTGCAAAAGAAAGTTCCGCCCAAATACAAGGACCAATGTATGTTTGCTATTTCCTAAGAGATAGGTAATGTACGCATTAAGAAAGCCATGTATGATTTAGGAGCTTCTATTAATGTTATGCCTTATTCTATTTATAAGTTGATTAATGCGGGTCTTTTAAAAGAAACAGGAGTAATAATGTAGTTGGCGGACAGGTCAGTCTATCCCAAAGGATTGCTTGAAGACATCCTTATTAAATTTAACAAATTAGTTTTCCCTACAAATTTCTACATTATTAATACGGAGGATGATAATTCAACTAATTCGTCTAACATTTTGCTTGGAAGGCCTTTCCTAAGTACCGCAAGCACAAACATTGACGTTCAGAGTGGAACACTGACAATGGAGTTTGATGACGAAATTGTGAAATTCAATGTCTACGAAGCTATGGGTCATCCTAACTCATTATTAAATATTTCTAGTATTGATAATATAGATTGTTTAACTCAATCTTATTTCGAATATCATGACTATGATGAGTTGGAAACTGTCCCCTGCAGAAGCATTGACATGGATGTTTTAAATCATCTCGAGGAATTAACAATTATAGAAGAATCGTTGCGAGAAATTGTCAAACACTTGGAGACGCAACCATCATTGACGACCGAGGTAACCAATTTGAGCTATTACCTTTCCAAACTAAAATGTTGCCCTCGATTTTACAGCCACCAACCTTGGAGCTTAAAGAATTGCTGGACCACCTTAAGTACGTCTTTTTGGGAGAGAAAGATACTTTACCGGTGATAGTGTCAAACAAACTAACCCAAGACGAGGAGGAAAGTCTAGTTCGAGTTCTGAGGGATTATAAGAAAGCTATTGGTTGGACAATAGCCGACATAAAAGGGCTAATTCTATCCACTTGTATGCACAGAACTTCCATCTAAGATAACACAAAACCAAAGAGAGATGCTCAGAGGCACCTTAATCCACCCATGATGTAGGTAGTAAAGAAGGAGATCCAAAAACTGTTGGATGCTGGAATGATATACCCGTTCTTTGACAGGGATTGGGTTAGCCCGATTCATGTTGTTCCCAAGGAAACTGGCGTGACAGTGGTGAAAAACTCGTCAGGAGAGGTAGTCCCTACCCGAGTCCAGAATGGATGGAGGGTTTGCATCGATTACAAAAAGTGGAATGCAGCTACCCAGAAAGACCATTTTCCACTTCCCTTCATCGATCAAATGCTCGAGCGATTAGCTGGTAAGATCCATTATTGTTGTCTCAATGGGTACTCAGGATTTTTCCAAATTCCGGTGGTGCTAGAGAATCAAGACAAAACAACTTTCAAATGCCCCTTTGGAACGTTCGCGTATAGACGAATGCCGTTTGGACTCTGTAATGCTCTGGCCACTTTTCAGAGATACATGGTGAGCATATTCTCCGATTATGTCGAGAAAATTATTGAAGTCTTTGTGGATGACTTCACAGTATACGGTAACCCTTTTAACGAATGTCTCGATAATCTTGCTAAGATATTACAAAGATGCCTAGAATTTAATTTTGTTTTAAATTATGAGAAATGTCACTTCATGGTTGACAAATGATTAATTTTGGGTCATATAGTTTCCTCGAAAGGAATTGAGGTCGATAAGGAAAAAATAGATATTATTAACTCGTTACCTTACCCACATACGTGAGCAAAGTTTGTTCGTTTCTTAGCCATGCAGGATTTTATAGACGATTCATGAAAGACTTCTCGAAAATCATGCAACCGCTTTGCAGTCTGTTACAAAAGGATAAAAAATTTGAATTTGATCAGACTTGTAAAGACGCATTTAACATGCTGAAGCAGAAATTAGCCTCCGCTCCCATAGTGGAACCACCAAATTAGAACTTCCCGTTCGAAATCATGTGTGATGCAAGTGACCAAAGTGTGGGAGCTGTTCTTGGCCAAAGAATAGGGAAAGAGCCTTATGTTATCTACTATGCTTCGAAGACTTTGGATGCTGCCCAAAGCAATTACACAACCACTGAGAAAGAATTATTAGCTGTTGTGTTTGCCTTAGACAAATTTAGATCTTACTTGTTGGGAACTAAAGTGATTATCTTTTCTGATCATGCAGCTTTGAAATATTTAATAGGGAAGAATGAGGCAAAACCTTGACTGATTAGGTGGATTTTGCTCCTACAAGAGTTCGATTTTGAAATCCAGGATAAAAAGGGATGCGAAAACTTAGTAGCTGAACATCTGAGTCGATTACTGATTCCAGTAGACGACACACCATTGAAAGATAACTTCCCAGATGAAAACCTATTTTCAGCAAATGCGATTCATCCTTGGTACGCAGACATAGTAAATTATCTCGTTACAGGTACTATTCCTTCAGAATTACCAAGGTCTAAAAAAATAAGATAAAGAAAGATGTTTGGTATTACATTTGGGACAACCCTTACCTTTGGAAGCATTGCTCCGATCAGGTAATTCGACAGTGTGTAGCAGAAACAGAGGTACAGTCTATCTTAACTTTTTTCATTCTTATGCATGTGGAGGACACTTTAGTCCTAAACGCACCGTACATAAAATTATCGAATGTGGACTATTTTGGCCAAACATATTTCGTGATGCCTTTTTATTCTACAAAACCTGTGAAAGGTGCCAAAAAGTTGGGAACCTTATTTGTCGAAATGAGATGCCCCTTACTCCTATTCATATTTGCGAAATTTTCGATGTGTGGGGCATCGATTTTATGGGTCCTTTCGTTTCTTCTTTCGGTAATTTTTATAAATTCTTAGCTTTTGATTACGTTTCTAAGTGGATAGAGGCGAAAGCCACTCGTAATGATAATGCTAAGACTGTGGTTGACTTTCTTAAAAGTTTTATCTTTTCCAGGTATGGCACTCCACGAGCATTAATCAGTGACAGAGGAACTCATTTTTGAAATAAGCTCGTAAATACACTTATGGAGAAATATGAAGTGACTCAGCGGATTGCCATTGCTTACCATCCATAGACAAACGGGCAAGCTAAAGTGTCGAATCGAGAAATCAAATCCATTTTGGAAAAGACTGTTAAACCTAACAGAAAGGATTGAAGTTTGAGACTAAATGACACACTTTGGGCTTATAGGACAACTTACAAGGGACCAATAGGCATATCACCTTACTGACTCATTTTTGGTAAACCGTGCCATCTCCTTGTCGAATTAGAGCACAAGGCATTTTGGGCAGTTAAGTAGTGTAATATGGCGATGGAGTCTGCAGGAAGGTCTCGAAAATTGGACATCCAAGAACTCGAGGAAATTAAAAACGATGCATTTAAAAATGCTCGAGTTTATAAAGAAAAGACGAAGGCGTTTCATGATAGTTAATCACTAGAAAGCTATTTTCAATAGGACAAAAAGTTCTCCTATACGACTCCACCTTAAAAATTTTCGCTGGTAAGCTTCGATCTAAATGGATAGGTCCATTTACTATTACTAATTTATTCTCAAATGGTGCAGTGGAAATTCAAAGCAAAGAAGCCTGGAAGTGCTTTAAGGTGAATGGTCAATTACTGAAACCCTTCTACGAGAATTTTCAAACGAACACAGTTGAGGAGATTGTTCTCGAGGAGCCTAAAACTTGAATAACAGGTCGTCGAGCTAACGACGTTAAACAAAGCGTTGTTGGGAGGCAACCCAAATTTTCCCTTTATGCAAATAAAATTGTTGGAAGGTAAAACGGAAAGTGAAAATGCATGTCGAGGATCGGTTCTGTCTAAGGAAAGATTTGGTACTTAGGAATGCCCATTGTGGCTCACCTCTCTTTCTTGGGAACTTACCTGGCACATTTATCATGACTATTTTACTAAATCTCATAATCTTGGTTTTTAATAATTTATTTCTTGAATATTTAAGCATAGCATTAGCGAAGCTATAAAATCGAGAAATAAAAATTACACATTTTAATTTTAATTTATTTTTATTTTTATTTTTATTTTTATTTTGCAGGTAGACATTCCAAGACAAAATTGAAGCCCCCATGTCAGCCCATAAAATTCCTTTAATTTCAGCCAAGGCCCAATCCACCTACCCACCATTTAACATCGTGGACACACCTACGAGGCAACCCTCTACGACGTTGAAATACATGAGGAGTTTCTTTTTTTCCTTTCCCTACTTACCTTTACTTTTTATCATTTCGTTCAATTCAAATTACATTGGGACAATGTAAAATAAGTAGAGGGAAGGGAACATATATTGGTTCTATTTTGCTTATCCGTTTTCGCTGTTTTTGCATGTTTTCCGTGAAAGATAAAATTTTTCTTTTGATAAATTGGGATGGTACACTTGTGGTTTGACCTATTTAGCTATTTAGTTCTTTACACATAAACCTTTCAATAGCCTAGACTTAGTGGGTAATAATTTTTTTTACATGTCAAATTTTTGTCTTCTCTTGCTAAAAAAAAAGAAAAAAAGAAAAAAAAGGAATAAATAAATAATAATACTCCTCTTATACGAATGTTAAGAGTGAAAATTTGGGGTTGTACATTAGGCTGAGTAACCAGAATGTGGTGTTTGGGTTGTCATCACATCTCGCGTAAAAAGGTACGTATGACTGTCTAATTTCTTTACACTCACTCCGCTAACAAGCTATCATGAGTAGGGAGGAATAACTCAGTTAGAGACATCCGAATCGAGTAATCGGAACATGGTGCTTGGGTTGTCATCATGTCTCACGTAAAAAAAGTCGAAAATGTCCTAAGTACAAAAATATATAAAAATAATAAAATGAAAGGTAAGTCTATCAAGCTCGAATAAATTCTGAAATATATTTACTTACTTCTTAGGCTAGGTTATTTGAGATGTTAATGTGCTAGGATTAAATTGTTGAATTGTGCAAACCATAGGGGTCAAGTCCTATTTTGGAGGAGATTATTCCTTTTGCAGATACATGCTTAATGCTCGAGGACTAGCATTAAATAAGTAAGGGGGATTTGATTAAATGCAAAAAGTGCATATTTTATTGAATTTAATTGGTCAATTTATGAGAATGCAGCATTGATTTTCTCCATTTTATATTGAATTTTATACAAGGGTGCAATTTGGGGTCAAAAGAGAAAAAGAAGAAGCAATTGGGCTAGATTGAAGAAATGAGCAAAGAATGCGGGCCAAAATAGAAATTTTCCAAGATGTAATTAGCTGAAATTTTGTTTTGACTTAGTGGGAGATTATGTAGGGTTTTTTGATATCATGGGAATATTTTTCTTTAATTTTCTATAGCTAGTGGCCTTTAATTAGGCAAATTTGTTCAATGCCACTAGTATAAATAGGGGTTACTAAGTTCATTCATTCATCAAGTTTTTCACCAAGCTTTCATATTTGGAATGCGATCTTTCTTTCCTTTTCACGAAAATTATTTGTTGTCTTTGGTTTCTTTACTTTCAATTTATTAATTTCTAGCTTGTCACCAACTACACTACTTACATTTTCTTTTTCATTTATCCAACCTTCCCCAATTATGCCCAACTCCAATATGCCTCAAACTTTAGCCAACTAAACCCCTTTCAGCTTTAGGTAGGTGTTAACCTCGTCAAAGACCATTGAGTTACGAACCCGAGCAATTTAACTCCTGATTTTCAGTATTTATTATTTCTCTGGATTAAGAGTATGACTTCGTCAACTACAAAGTCAAATCAACACTAAGCCAAAAAAGACGTCGTTTGAGTTAGTGTGGTTAGACGTACAGTTGGAATTCCGAGAGGATCGATTGTCTAATCGATTTTTCATGAACACATTGGCGTGCCAAGTGGGGATTGTTGTTTGGTTTCGTCAATTGAAGTAGTAACCGGATTTAAATGTCTCACGCGGTTGAGGGCATTGGTTCAAGCTAGGCTCCTCTAGAACGCAAAGCTGCCAGAGTTCTAAATCACGAATGTTTCGTAGGTTGTTCGATCGACAAAGGTTAGTTATTTGACGTTCCGTAACTAATTTACACAAGGAAGAGTTGGTGTCCGAGGCATCCTTGGTAGCTATAAGTAGCTTATTGGAAAAGAGGAGTTCATCTAAGTTCGAGGATCTGTTCAAAGACGGAAAAACCCGTGCCTGAAGTTGAGCTAAGTTTAATTAATTTTTCTTCAGATTTATTTAACTGTTTTTATTATTTTGTTTTCAGCTTTTACTTTTTACGCATTTTTTCTATTTATTTCAGGTTTCAAATTTTATCCCCCCGAACTTCTTGGGCACGACAATTGCCCCGACATAAATCTGGTCAAGAGAATAACAATTTACAGCAAACCTAGTCTCTGAGGGATTGACCCTACTCCCTATACTGCTTAAATTTGCAAATTAGGCGTAGGATTATATTGGTGGAATCGAAAACCATCATTATCGAATAGGCTTAATTTATGTAATTCATAAATAATTCCTTCGATATGCTTAAGAGATTATCCATTTCCTATTACAACATCAATATCACAAGTCAAAGAGTTCAATAATGAAACATCAAACATTCATTCATATCAAGGAACATATATTGGAAGGAAATCCATATACATAACATTCGTCACATCTCTAATACGAAACATCCATACATTCAAAGCTTTTATGTCAAAACTTTCCAGTCCATCTATTATAGTTTCATAACATTTTATATAATTAAGTTCATTCGTTTGAGTCTTTATTAGCCGTTGAACCAAATGAAACAACATCGGATACACAGGAACTATGCTCACACAAAGTGTGCTTGTACATGTAATTGAAACATTTTTTGTAATACTCACACAAGCTGTGAAATGGGCTTGCTCACACGAGCAGTGAAATGGGCTTGGTCACACGAGCTGTGGGTTGGGATGTTAAGCTACACGATGATGCTCACACGAAATGTGGGGAATCTGCAACAAATGCAGGACCTCAACCATCGGTAGGACATCCAAGACTAGCACCTAAAACCTTATAACCCCTAATGACATGTCATTTGTATCCTAGGTATTCACAAGGATCAAATGGGACACATTACAACCTTTGATTCCTTTTCCAATATAACATTTCACATACATATTCTTGAAATTTACATTTTCCACATTTGGAAAATTGATCACCGTAATCATTTAATCTCATTAAGCATATAACACATAATAATCATTTAAGATATAACTAACATTATTATTCATTAAAATTTAAACAAATCTATAAATAATGAATTAACCATTATACAAACTTACCTCGACTACAATGGTTATAAAAGTAAAGTCGATGATTAATCCAAAACCTTAGCTTTTCCTCGATTCAAATCCGATTGATTTGTTTCTTGATCAAGATAACAATTTTCATTCAATTAAACCACTCAAATAACTTAATATAATTAATTCAACTTATAAACCTTATCAATGGGATACTTACGAATTTAACCCCAATATTTTACCTTTTATGTAATTTAGTCCCTAAACGTGAAACTTGCAATTTAACCACTTTTAATTTAAATTCATGCTAGCCAATTTTCCCTTAGTCTTATAATAGCCCATACGTTTCCTCATTTCATGCAATTTACATTGAATTTTACTATTTCAACAATTTAATTCCTAAACATTAAAATCATCAAAAATCACTTAACAAAATACTTACATTTAACTACCAACTTTAATAATCTATCAATTAAAATAAAAAACCTTAAAATCATTAATTTTAAGTCCCTAGAGTTTTAACAATTTTACGAATTGACCCCCGGGCTAGCTAGATTAAACTAAAACGGTCACAAAAATAATAAAAAATTAAAAACGGGATCAAAATCATACCATGCAAGCCAACAATGCTTGATCGAATGCCTCCTTCTTCTCTAATGGCTTTTGGTTGTGAATTTTTTTGAAGAAGAAGATGACAACATTTGTTTTTGTTTTGTTTATGTTATTAATTTATTAAATTACCATTTTATCCTTTAAAAACTAATTAAATTTCATGAAAATTGCCATCAAAATTGTCCAATTTAATGATAAATGGTACATTTTCAATTTAAGCCTCCTTATTAATCCTTCCCTTGCCATTTGACACCATTATCTAATAGTAACTTACTTTTTTAACTTTTACGATTTAGTCCTTTTCGTTTAATTAACTATTTAAATATTAAAATTTCTTAACCAAATTTTATATGACCTTAATAATACTTCGTAAATATTATTAAATATTTATAGGCTCAGTTTAAAGTAACGAGGTCTCGATACATCATTTTCTAATACCACTTGACTTTAGGGACATACCACTTAAACCTAATTATTCTTTCAGTTAACAAAAAATATTAAATTAAATTTCCACTTAATTCTATATTTGACTCGTAAATATTAAATAATAATATTTATGGGCTCACTCATCAGATTTGTGGCCCCAAAACCATCGTTTCTAACATCACTGAAAAACGAGTTGTTATAACTTTCGAAAATTATGTCCCTGTTTAAAATTTTAAGTTTTCTTTTTCAATTTTATAAATTTTACCTCTAAGTCCCTGCAAACAGGTTTCAAATGCAACCAAACCTATCACAACCAGGTTTGGCGAATCAATTCGATTCAAGAGACTACGTTGGCGAAGACCGCCTAAGATGCGAGACATAGACCAGATAAGGTTGGTAACTTCGTGGCGATGCGCTTAGTAAAACTTCGCCAAAACTGCGAAGTTCCACTTCGCGGATGGTGAGTTCGTGATGAAGATGAGAACTTTATTAGGTGGACCTTTCCACTAATAAGTCTTGCACCCGTGTTTTTGTGTCATTGTTGATGTAAGCATAGTAGTTAGTGGGACACATTTAAGTTATCTAGCATCCTAGTGGAGGTAACGTGTTCGTAATTAGGACGCCTGCAGAGCCTAGTAGGATATGATTAACTAGTAGAAGTGTGTGAGAAAAAGTAATGATTAGAGTAAATCCTGAGTGGGATTTAGATGTGAGTTATCTATTAATAGGATAGTCTGATAGTGGAAAAAAGATTTTTTGTTTCAGATTCTTTACTAGAATTTGTTGTTATTGAAGAAAAATCATGAGATTTCTTCGTTGTTAACGAATGTGTTGTCTGTTAAGCTTAGAAAAGTTTCTATGCTAATCGTTTACTGGTAAATTCTTAAACCTTTCTTTAAATTTTACCAAATAAATGGAAGCTAATGTAAGAGAGGTTCAATAGGATTTCTTTAAATACTGGAGAGGAAGTAAGCTTCTACCTAGAAACTATTTGTATGTCTACAAATTCTTGACATTGCATAAAGTTTTGGTTATTTTTTATTATTAAAGAGGTCTTTTTATCGTTTTAGCCAAATAAATTGGAAAAGGACCCAATAATAAAAGGAATGAACCAGTAGAGTAAACAAAGCATGTATATTGTAGCGAAAAAAGAAGTAAAAAAGGAAGATATCGATAAATTCAAAGAATTTTGAAGGGCAGGAAATAGAAAGTAGTACCCCTCCACTAGTGAACAGCACTGCACCTTCTACAAGCTGAGGAGTTATGGGAACAAAGTCTTAGAAGGCCCTAATGGAAATGATGGGATATGTTATGGGACAGTGGTTTGACCATTACATGAGAGCTGTCCCAACCTCGTCCTATAGACGTCGTGATGAGTTGTGAGACCCAAGAAAATTGTGAGGACAGTAGAGGTTGCACGAATAGTAAACATTTCACCTCCAGCCTTAGCTGTAGTGGTGTCTATAGGAGACCCTATGGAGGTCATCCGTAAATGTGGTGCCAAAGAGTTTCGAGGCAGTAAAGAGGATGGTCCAGTTGTGGTAGAAAACTAACTTTCTAGAGTCTGTCGGGTAGTTGAAGAGTTGCAGTGCTCCTTAGCCGAGAGTTTGAGATACGCCATCTCTCTACTTGAGGATGACGTGTATTAATGGTGGGCCATGGTATCCAGCATCGTCCTAAGAGAGCAGGTGCATTAGGACTTTTTCCTAAAGAAGGTCAGGAAAAAGTTCATTAATAGACTCTTCATTGAACAAATGAAGAAAGACTTCTTAGAGCTCAAAAAAGGATGAATGATAGTGTTTGAGTATGAGAAGGAGTTTATCAGGTTAAGTAAGTATGCTAAGGAGTTGGTCCCAGATGAAGAGGGTTTGTGTGTTACGTTTGAAGGAGGTTTAAATAAAGAATTGAGGGTATTGTTGTATGCCCTCAAGATCAGGGATTTCGTTGCCTTATCTAGAAAGGCTCAAATGATGGAAGCTATCATTCAAGATACAAATGAGGTCAGGGAAAGAGAAACAAACAAGCACAAAGCTTTAAGCTTAGTGTCTAATGTTGGGTTCAAGAGACCCATAAATGTAAAAAGACATTCTGCTGCTTCAGCAAGGGACTCACAAACTATGGGTTTCCACCGAGAACGAAGTGTATGCCAAGAAACTTTTATGGCTCGCACTGAAGGAACCCAGATAATGAAGATTCATGTGTGTAATAGTTGCGGTAAGAACCATATTGGTGTATGTTTGAGGGCTACCATGAGATGTTATAATTGTGGGGCCTAGGATCATTACAAGAAGGATTCTCCCATAAGAGAAGCAAATACTGAGCAATCTATTCAAGTAGTTAGGGAGTCCCAACCTAAGGTGAAAATTGGAATGGTGTCGAAGTCAAGATCAATCTAAGGAGCCCTGATAAGAAATCCAGTTATGTTTAGCACAAAATCTTCAGCAAAGGTATATGTCATGCAGGAAAAAGAGGATGTCAAAGCCCACGACGTCATTATGGGTAGATTCTCTTTATTTGACACATGCATGTATGCATTAATAGACACTGGGTTTACTCATTCTTACATTTGTGATAAGTTTGTAGTTGAAAGGAGTCTTAAAGTTGTCCCTAGTGAGGTCAGGATCATAGTCACAAATCCTTTAGGCTAGAGTATTGTAGTGAATAGAGTGGTAAAAGACTATTCATTGAGATTTGGAATGTAACACCCCTAACCTGTATCCGTCGCCAGATTTAGGTTTACAAGGCATTACCGACCAAAAACTCAACTCCAAAAAAAAAACCTTTCAATTAAATTATACACAAATTTTAATAACTCAATCACGAGAAGTTTTTAAATTCGAATAGTAACTAGCAGCCAATATTAATAATCACATTCGCACAAATGGATCACTTAACTACCAAAAATCCAAGCATGCTTTACTACTTATAATACATAAACAATTCATGCTTTAAAAAATTTTAAACACATCAATACTATTTATTTAATCATCTACTTGACTCAACTAATATACATTATTTCACAAGTCAAATTCGCAACTTATATCCCTATATAAATCAATCTTAATAACATAAAATCATAAGCAATGAATATTCATATACGAATCAATATCAATATTACACATAATTAAATAATTATCCACATGATTAAACTACCATTGTTAACTATCCACAACCAAAACACATCAATGTTTAATCCAATTAACTCACAAAACCAAATTCAACCCATATGTTATAAAGATATAATAATCATACATGTGTACCATTTAATCTACTAACCAAACATATCTTAATATTATAAAACATTATATCATAATACATATATGTAATAATCCCATTAGCGAAACTTGTGGATAAATAATAAGCCATTTGAACACCTAAATAAACATCGATTATATATTACTTCCATATACTCAACTTACATCAATGCATTCATTATATACATTTACCCATTTAGCATAATTAAACCACAATTACCATATCAATTCATAACATTAATTAATATCAATATAAATTATTTATGAGCTTGTTACATGTACATATAAATTTAAGGTGAACCATACCACACGGCAAAATGGAAAATTATACGAATACATACAAGCATTTCTAAATGATCAAATTTCAACTGTAAAACTAACCAATTCATGCACTACCCACTTAACTATCCTTTACCATTTTTCTAAGTTTTATAGTCAAATTTAAACATGCCAACTTTCAAGACTATATCATCATGCATATATCAAATACGTCATATACCTATAATATATATATTGCTTTCGAAATAGACTTAAACCCTAACTAAATTACACAACCATTACCAATGTACCAAATGCATCACATGTATGTTTATACCATCACCGAAATTTGCATAAACTTAGGCATCATATCTAGCCATTTTCACATGGCTTACTATTTATAAATTCAAAACTAACCCAAACACAAGCTAGCCTATACATGCCATGAGAGTAAAGTTCAACTTTTAAAAATACCAAAATAGCGATTGATAGTATGACCGATTACTCTGACGATCCCCGAGCTCATAACTTGACTCCAAAATCAATAAAACAATGAATAAACAGACGCACAGTAAGCTTGAATAGCTTAGTAAGTCATAAGCAAATAAATCATTAAAAAAACATTTATAATATAATTTAACTAAGCCGAATCAAGCAACCCTTATTCACATATACATTTATCATAGTATCCAATTCGTATAACTTCACAAATATATATTAGCAATTAAACATCACTTGGCCGAATGCACTATACTCATAAGCACACTTAACTCTCACTTTTAAATTTTCACAAATACCTTATTTGGCTGAATATGAGCATTCATATAAATACATATTATTCTCTATATAACATACATAATTTATATAATCATTTCAAATACTAAGCTTACCTTATTTTCATTAACATTAAACTTAGCACTTACCTGACCTTTTTAGCCCATTGAACCAATCAAAACTGAATAGGATGCTCGAATAATCATGTTTATTGTACAATACCAACGTCTCACACGTGGTCTTACATATAATCACATAGCGATGTCGCTGTCCCACACAGGGTCTTACTTGCAATTATAAATTGATGTCATTGTCCCACATAGGGTCTTAGACAATAACACTTATCGAAATTCCTTTGGTTCACACAGGACTTTCGTGCGTCATATTTCGATCAAATCTAAATTATACACATTGTTTCTATATACATATACTTTCGGCTATCCCATATAAATACACATAAATTCAATTCAGCATTTAAAATTCACAAATATTTAAATTTAACAACTTTTATGTGCTTATAGACTTACCTCGAATGAATACGAACAAACCGGGATGACTATTCAACAACTTTAGATTTCCCCCGATCCAATTCTGTTTTCCCCTTTTCTTGATCTAAATTAGTAACATTTAAACTTATTTAATCACATATTCAATTAAATTCAACCAAAAACACATATATAGGCAAATTACACTTTTGCCCCTAACATTTCACATTTTTACAAATTAGTCCTTATTTCACAAAATACAAAATAAACCTAATTTCATCACACCATACTTGGCCGAATATTCACTAAGCTTATATAAGTCCTCACATTTCATTTATTTTACATTTTAGTCCCTCAATTTATTATTTTCATAATTTATTTCAAATTACTCAAATTCACCAAAAATTCAAATACAAAACATATTAATCTAACAGCATAGATTTATTTTCTATCATAAAAGACAAGATTCATCAAGCTTTCAACAATTACAAAACACAAAATCATCATCAAATTCAAAAATTGAAACATGGGCTTGCTAGTTTACATAGCAATGATCTCAAAAACGTAAAAAGCATCAAAAACTAAGCTAAATACATTCCTTAATTGAACTTAGACAAGGCCGAAACCTAATAACTCCCTTTCTTCTTTCAACATTCTTCTAAGATGAACACAATTGCATGGCTATTTTATGTTTGTTTTTATTTAATTACATGTTATTATACTTTTTACCATTTTAACCTTATTAACATAATATAAAAATTCACCTAACCATGTGCAATATTGTCCACCACTAATATAAATGGTATAATTGGCATGCAAGTGCCCCACATTTTCATTTAATAGCCATTAAACACTTTAACAATCAGAAAGCCATTTTTACATTTTACGCAATTTAGTCCTTTTATTAAATCGGGCATCCAAATGATGAAATTTTTAAACGAAAAATTAGCACACATAAATTCACATATAATGAAATCAGAAAATAATTTTAAAATATTTTTTTACTCAGATTCGTGGTCCCAAAACCACCATTTCGAATAGGGCCAAAATCGGGCTGTTACATGGCGGACATGCTTTATTGGCGGATTTAATGCTTCTAAGTATTCATGAGTTTGATGATATTTGGGGTTTGGATTGGCTAACAAGACATAACGTAATGGTCGAGTACAAGTCTAAAGGGGTCTGGTTAGTATCTGCGGATGGCAATAAGGTATTTGTCTCAAGAGTAGAACGTGATATGAGAAATAGTTTAGTTTATGTTGTTTGAGCACAGAAAGTGATTGTTAATGGTGAAGATTCTCACTTAGCATATATATGAGATTCTAAAATGGTGAGGGAAGACTTTGGACGGGTACCAGTTGTGAATAGATTTTCGGATGTCTTTCCAGAGGAATTACCAAGGATTCTACCAAACAGAGATGTGGAGTTCTCAATTGATGTAACATCAGGGATTGCCCCCATATCAAGTACGCCATATATAATGGCTCCAGTAGAACTGAAAGAGTTGAAAGCTCTTTTGCAAAAACTATTGGATAAGGGGTTCATCCGACCAAGTGTATCGCCTTGGGGTGTGCTAATACTATTTGTAAAAAAGATGGATGAGACCTTCTGTTTGTGTATTGATTACAAGCAGCTGAATAAGGTGACTATTAAGAACAAGTATTTATTACCCTGAATTAAGGACTTGTTCGATCAACTAAGTGGAGCTAGGGTTCTCAAATATTGATATGAGGTCAGGGTATTATCAGGTGAAGATAAAAGGGGATGATATTTTTAAGACTGCATTCTACACGCGCTATGGTCACTATGAATTTTTAGTGATGCCTTCCGGCCTAACTAATGTGCCAACAGTATTTATGGATCTAATGAACAGAGTATTTCAACCCTACCTCAATCGTTGCATTGTTGTATTCATTTATGACTTTTTGCTATACTCAAAGAGTAAGGTAGAGCACGAAGAACACTTGCAGATAGTTTTAAATTTCTCCGAGAGAACAAACTGTATGGAAATTTAGCAACTATGAATTTTGGCTAAAAGAGGTTCACTTCTTACGGCATGTTATCTTCATGAAGGGAATCAAGGTAAATCTCGAGAAGATTTAGGCTCTTCTCAAATAGAATCCACCAAAGAGCATTACTAAGGTACGCAGTTTCCTTGGTCTTATGGGATATTATAAGAGGTTTGTAAAGGGGTTCTCAATGATTGTAACGCCTTTGACACGGTTATTGAAGAAAGATGAGAAGTTTCTCTAGTATGAAGAATGTCAGCATAGTTTTAATAAGCTAAAGAATGCGGTGATTGAAGCTCCAATATTGAGTTAGCCAGAATTAATGGTAGAATATGGCGTGTTCACTAACACGTCTTTGAATGGGTTAGCATGTTTGCTTAAGTAGAGGGGAAAGGTGATCGCTTACACATCACGCTAGCTTAAGCCTCATAAGAATAATTACCCAACTCATGATTTGGAACTGGCCACAGTGGTGTTGGCTTTAAAGATTTGGAGACACTATCTCTATGGAGAAAAGTGTCATATATTTTCAGATCATAAGAGCTTGAAGTATTTGTTCACTCAGAAGGAGTTGAACCTACGGCAATGAAGATGGATCAAGCTGTTAAAAGATTATAATTTTACCATCAAATACCATCTAGACAAGGCTAATGTAGTGGTTGACGCATTGAGTAGGAAAATCGTATCAACTCTAGCTTCTCTAAAAATAAGTGTGTCTAGCTAATGATGGGTCAATTCTTGTAAATTAAAGGCGTGACAAGTTTTCATTTCTCAGATATTGGAGTCACAACTTAAGGATACGAGATGCATTGAAATCAAGGAACGCATAAAGTCTGATGGTGCAAAGAATTTCAGCTTAGGAAATGAAGAAGAGTTGCGCTTTATCGGAAGACTATATATTCCCAACGAAAAAGGTATAAGGCAAGAGATCATGAAGTAAGCTCACCAATGACCCTACTTACTCCACCCAAGAAGTGTAAAAATGTATCGGGATTTGAGGACTTGTTTTGGTGGTCAGGAATGAAAAGAGAAATATCAGAATTTGTGATGAAATGCTTAACCTTCCAAAGGGTCAAGGCTGAACATCAGGTTCTTTCGAGTAAGTTTTGCTTATTAGAGATCCCAAAATGGAAATGGAGATCCCAGAATGGAAATGGGATAGGATTACGATGGATTTTTTTTAGGCTTGCCACTCAGTGCATCCAAGAAGAATTTTATTTGGGAGATCATGGATCGATTAACCAAGTCAGCACATTTTGTGGTCGTGCGTATGAACTACTCATTAGAGAAGCTGGCAAAGTTGTACATCTTAGAAATAGTTCACTTGCATGGTATACCTTCATCAATTGTGTCTGACCATAACCCTGTATTCACATCCATATTTTGAAAGTAGTTGTAGACATCTCTAGGAACCAAGCTTCGGTTCAGCACCGCCTTCCATCCATAAACTAATGGGCAATCAGAAAGGCTGATCCATGTGTTGGAAGATATGTACAGAAGTTGCATGATCGATTTTGGGTTGAACTGGGAAAAGTAACTACCTCTTGCAGAGTTTGCATATAACAACAGTTATCACGCCAGTTTAGGCATGTCACCTTTTAAGGCATTGTATAGAAGAAAGTGTTGATCACCGATATGCTGGATAAAGCTTAGTAAAAAAAGCTAGTTAACCTAGATCTAATCCGTGAAACAGAAGAAAAGTAATGGTTATCAAGAACCACTTAAAGTTTACCCAAGACTGCCAGAAAGCATACACAGACAAAAGAAGAAAAGATGTATCTTATGAAGTTGGTAACGAAATGTTTCTTAAGGTCTCACCTTGGAAAAGATCATTCGCTTTGGGTTGAAGGGGAAACTTAGCCTAATATTTATCGGACCTACTGAAGTTTTGGAGCGCATAGATCTTACAAGGAAAAACCTATATGTATCTTGGATAGAGAAATCAAGACGCTCAGAAAAACAAAGAAATTCTATTAGTTAAAGTGTTGTGGCAAAACCACAAAGTTGAAGAGACTACGTTGGAAATAGAAAGCTCAATGAGAGAGTAGTATCCGCATCTCTTTGTAAGTATGAAATTTTGAGGATGAAATTTTTATAAGGGAGGGGGAGTTGTCACACCCAAGTTTGGCGAACCGGTTAGGTTCAAGAGACTACGCCGGCGAAGATCGCCTAAGTTGCGAGACTTAGACTGAATAAGGTTGGTAACTTTATGGCAAAGTATTTTGTAAAAAATTTTCAAAATTGCAAAGTTCCACTCCGCAGCTGGAAATTTCTTGATAGAGGTGAGAACTTTATTAGGTGGACCTTTCCGCTAATAAGTTGTCACCTGTGTTTTTGTGTCGCTGCTGACGTAAGCATAGTTGTTAGTGGGACTTGTTTAAGTTATCTACCATCCTAGTGGAGGTAATGTGTCAGTAATTAGGACACCTGTAGAGCCTCGTAGAATGTGATTAACTAGTGGAAGCGTGTGAGAATAAGTAATGATTAGAGTAAATCTTGAGTGGGATTTGGATGTGAGTTATCTATAAATAGGATAGTCTGATAGTGGAGAAAAAATTTTATGTTTCATATTCTCTACTAGACTTTGTTGTTATCAAAGAAAAACCATGAGAGTTCTTCGTTATTAATGAAGGTGTTGTCTGTTAAGCTTCGGAAAGCTTCTGTGCTAGTCGTTTGCTATTAAATTCTTAAACCTTTCTTTAAGTTTTACGAAATAGATGGAAGCTAATGTAAAAGAGGTTCAGTAGGATTTCTTTGAATACTGGATAGAAATGAAACTTCTACCTAGAAACTATATGCATGTCTATAAATTCTTGACATTTTATAAATTTTTGGTTATTTTTTATGATTAAAGAGGTCATTTTATTATTTTAGCCAAAGAAATGGGAGAAAGACCCAATAATAAAAGGAAGGGACTAGTAGAGTAGACAAAGCCCTGAGTAAAGTATTCTGGTGAGTTCCTTTGTATTTAGAGTCTGTATATTTACATTATTTCGGTTAATCGTTATCATTGTACCGCCAAGTAAGTGGCTTTATCCTTTTTCTCTGGGTTTGTGTCTACAAAAATGTGGTCAAAGAGTCATTACATGCAAGGGTATAAACATGAAACAAACTCAGAAAACCTGACATATATATACAATATAAGTACTCCTTCTTTCGTGCACAACCTCCATATCCAAACTTGTGTGAGGAAGCAACAGAGGGATGTTGTGTAAAATGATAAAAGAAGACACAGGATAAAATTTTTTGCCACCGATATGGAATTTTGGTGCAAACCGTGACTGGTGAAAACCCGATCTTGCAGGGGAACATATATGTGTTCGAGAAAATAGGGAAGTTAAGAGGATATGGAGGTGATGTTTGTTAAATAGCTCTGAGGAGTGGATATGAAGATACAGGGAAATATGGTTCTTCGAAATTAGGATCAGAAGTTAGCACAATGAAGTATGTTGAAAAAGGGGTACATGTATGAAAACAATTGTGCATGTTGCATGTAAAATAAACTGAAAGTCTGATAGTGTAAAAGAGTAGTCGCGTAAGTGGTGTATTCGTAGAGCAAATGTACTCGTGTTCGCCATAGGCAAGTTTCCTAAAGCAGATAGAGTAACCTGGTAGACTGATTCTGATCGCAGCAGTATCCGTTAGTGAAAACTCCTAATCACAAAAATTTGTATCCGTCAAGTATGGCTTGTTGGCCCGTCAGTTCGAGTCTGAACTTTTATTTCCTGATGGTGTATATTGTGGGATGTATGTCCCAAGAGCTCACTAAGTTCTTACGAACTTACTCTGTTATTTCTTTTTAATTTCAGGTTTTTAGGCTAAACATAGTGATTGAAGGGAAACAACCATATCAACGTCCATTTATGAGCCTTCTTTGTTTTCGTGAGTAACATGTAATTGTTAGGAGTACTATGATGATTGTTAGATGTTGCCATTTAAAAATCATTAAACTGTATTTTGAAACAATATTTTCTACTTCAAATGTTTATTGATAGCCTTGTTAGCTTAAGATTAATTGTGGATTATGGTATTTTTGGATTAATTTGAGTAAAGTTTTAATCTACAAGCTCGAGTAATAATTTGAAAGGAAATTTTATTTGATTTTATAAATAATTTCTAAGTTGCCTTCAAAGGCTATATACTCGTAACTTTAAACCTTTAAAGTGGCATGGTACCATTTTACATTTTGATTTCAATCATTTATATTTTCAAGTTAGTTGAATACCCCTCTGGTAAATGGGTACCCACCTAAGAAAAATATTGGTTTAAAGAAAAGGTTTAGTGTTTTCAATGGTTCCACTCGTGACGCTCCATACCCAGATCCGACGAACGGGTCGGACATGGGGTGTTACAAAACCTATTTACAATTTAAGCATATAAATCATTCATACCATTCACTTATTATTATACACCACAAGCATATTGAGTTTCTATTTAAGTTCTCAGAATTTATAAAGTTTTCAAATTTACATTTTTGTCTTTCATACCCATTCACACACTATTTAGCCTATGTACATGTCAAACTAAACCAAAATTTAGTTTCATACTCTTCTCTAAGCTTGGCGATGTGATAAGATGAGCCGACCATGACCTCAGTTGTAGCTTTCCAAACCTATTTTCAACCTACACGTTAAAAATAAATGCATTAAGATGATGAAGGCTTAGTAAGTGCATCAAGAATTTAAAAAAAAATATTAGTTATATAAACTACTATACGCTACATTCATATATATTAAGTTTTGTTCATCTCTATCATTAATTCAATTTTTTTCCTTTCAAACATTTGCCATAACTTACCATTTTACATTTTTGTTTGTTTATACCAGATTTTGTTTAGTAGTCCATTGTAGACTAAATAGAACATTTAGGATATATGGAAACAAATACAAAGTCGCACCAAAGTGCATTAACAGAATAGAGATGCACCAAAGTGCAATTTCAGAACGGAGGGCACTGAAGTGCTAATAGAACAGAGGGTGCGCTAAATATCCTTAATGGCATGTCATATATATCCTAATAGTTCACATCTCGTCTACATGGGCTTTACTTCCAACGAATTGCAGCATTTTATATGTTTCAAAAGATACACTGTAATTTGTCACTTTTCACCATTTAGTCCTTGATCATATATATACCAAACTTGTAGATTTCATCACACAATTAATATTCATAAAATCATAACTTTAATATTTTTCATATAACTCCTCTTTTTAACATTTCAAATTATTATGACATATTTTGCTTTCTTTTTAATTTAGTCCCTTTTTCACCAATATTATGAATTACTTCATTTTCACGTCATAAAATAGAATATACATAATTTCTATAGATTTCCATAGATTTCCATCAACAATTATTTCATAAATTCATATAATACTAGTAATTAAAACATCTAAATAGCATAATTTTTGCTAAATTAAAACTAAACAAGGTAAAATTCTAGAAGTACTTACAACCAAAGCTTGGATAATAAGGTTTCCTTTCTTCTTACTTCTTGATCACCTCTTTTCCTTTTTCTTTAATCTGATCCTCACCCTTCTTCTCTTTTCTTCAATTCCATATCAAAATATATAATATATTCATGTTAAAACCACAATCAAATGACTTTTCTATGTTATTTTATTGAAATAAACATGTATGCCATGAAGATTTCATCATCTCTTACCTTAGTCACTTGAAATCACAACCTTATTCTTACTTTCTCTCTCCTTCAATACATTTATAAAGACTCTTCTCATGAAATTAAGGTAGCTAGTAAACTCCTCTATTGATTTTGCTAAGGAAACATGAAAGAAACTTGAAGAAATAAGCTTAGAAAGGCTCAAAAATGATGGAAAGACCTAAATGTAATAAAAACAAAAGTCCAAATGATGGAGAAAAATGGTGGTGGCGTGGGAATGGGAAAGATGAACGACTTTTCATTTTTTTCTATTCAATTTTCTACACAATTCCACTAAAATATCTCTTAATTTAATAATCAATTAATCCACCAATCCCATTTCAACAGAATTTCATCCTTTAATCAGTATGTTTCCATAATTATCTAATTTAACTAATTACCATATTGTCCTTTACCTTTTTCAATAATACCATATGTGAATCATACCTTATTTTAGTAAAATTTCACTCCTAGTCCTTCCTCCTTTTTCCACCAATTCCACGTAATCATTTCAAAATTTTGATTTTCTCACTTTTGTCCCATCAATTTTTATTTTCCTACAATTTAGTCAATGTCCTAAATCAAGTTTTCTCATCTAATAAGCATTTCTTAATTTCTTATCAACTCTAACTATTTTCTAAATCGACACTCAAAATTCCTATTTTATATATTTCAAAAATTTCCTAATATTTCCTAACCTGATATATCATTGTACCTAGCTCCGAGGCATAACACGGATTTTCATTTCATATCAAACCATGGTGATCCAATTTGGCTGGTTAAGGAAGGCATGAGATCGACATGTATTATCTATTAAGGCTTATCTTATGGCTTAAACTAATGATTTTATTTGGATAATAAGGTTGTGTCTTGGAATATATTTTGGAGGATTTTATCTTGGATTATATTGCACCGAAATAGAGTATTTATCTCTACAAAATCTTATTTAGAAGGCTACCTCAATTGGCCTATAAATACGCAACTTATTCGCGTGAATGGATGCACCTTTTCGGAGAGTGTTTCATGTTGATATTGCTGGGATCTTTGCTATGATGTTTCTTGTATTTTACACTCATATTATAGGCATTCTTTGAGAGGGTTTATATCTGATTGTAAGTGAAGTTTTGGGTGAGTGGGTGTAACAAGTTAGGACTAGCTATTGAAGCTACAATTACTTCTTTGTGTAATGGTAGATTGGGCTTTAACCAATAGATTGTTAGATTAATTGTTGAATAAACCATTTATTAATCGAGACTCCACAAAATAGGATTGTTTTCGAACTGCGTAAATAAACCTTGTGTGCTTATCTCTTTTTACTCTCCTTATCTACACTGTTTTTATTTCTGTTCACTACCTTGTTCAAACTCGTGTCTGAACTAGTTGTTTAGAGAATTGTTTGAACAAGAAGCAATCTGTCTATTTATTTTCAAATCTCTTTTGCAAGAAAATGAAATTTTTATTTATAATCTTGAACTTCTTGAATATTGATTAAAAACCTAGCATTTTTACTTAAAAATGATTGTTGCAAGTGTGATTATTATGAATCTTGTGTTTGAAAATTGACATATTGCATTCTAGTGACACCAAAAAGCACTCAAATGATTTTCTTTTACTTGTTATATATCGGCTTCACGAAAACTTTTTCTTTTAGTTATTGTTTAGTTTTATAATAGTCTTATATTTAACCCATATACATTAGTTTACTTTTGTAAACATTTTAAATTTTTTTAAAATTAACCCAAAATCTAAATTTTCTAATTTCACCCCGCCTACAATAGCCTTTTGTAGACAAGGATATTGACTTAGATTTTGTGGAAGGTTGGATGGATCCAAAACAGGTTGCTACACTAAGAGGGACTAAACGAAGTTGGAATCCGAATTTTGTAACCGGAGATATTTTATTTCTTGTAAATGTTGTTTAGGCTGTTTGATAGCAACACAAAGGTAACTTCAGGAATTTACTGAAATCATCTAAAATGAATTAAGATCCAAGATGTATATGAATGAAACCGTTCATCATTTTGAGCTTAACATTTATTCTGTCTCCCTATTAATTTATCACATTTGTCATTCTTGCTTAGATTTTTTGTCCCCTGATTTCTCAAATTAGGTTAAGCATGCAAATTATATATATATATATATATATATATGATATTTTGTAATATGAGTTTTGGAATGTAATTCAATTTTGATATCTTGAATTTCAAAAATGTTGTTTTTGTTCGGCTATAAATAATTTGGTTGATTGTTTTCATGAAATTATTATAAAATTAGGAGAGGAAATGATAACAACAAAGTGTCGAACCATTGTCATTGTCAAAATTAATAAAACTGCTGTATATAATTCGGTAACCCTAGATATATGCTTTGTTTTGCTTTTATCTCCTAAAATCACCCTACTCTAACCTTATCAATGAGAGTTATACAAAGCATTATCGGCATCTACTTTAAAATATAAACACTTGTGGTTAATGGTGCTATTTTTAATTTACTACAAACGTTTAGATATCTCTAATTAATTGTAGTTTTAATCTATTAGCATCTGGTTTTTTACTTTAATTTGTGAAATTTTGTTTAGATTAATTAAAAAAATTCGATAATATATGTGAGTAGAATGATTGAAATATTGGGTGATTAATCTGAAGATTTTAAAGTTTATAGACTATAAATGACATCAACATAGCATCGAGAGCCACCAAAACAGCCTGCTTTGCTCTCAATGCCTTCAACAGCAGCCCCTCTCTTCTTATAATTTTTCTAATAAACGTCACTTTAGTTATCTTTTTCATATATTATATTGTTACGTTGCGTCCGAATTATCCAAGTAAAGATTGTAATTATTTTGTGCTCATATTTTGGAATCTTGCAATTTCAGCCTAGTTGAAGCAACCTACATGTGTCATATGTAGTAAATAATTTGTTATATACAAATATAAATATAAACCTTAGTTCTTTATTCAATCCAAATAAAACCCCAAAAAAATGCAAAATACAGATTGATATCTTGTTATTCATACACAAATTCATGTAAACCAGAGAGGGTATAATCCATTTGAACTGCTCATTTATCTTCAGAGAAGAAATGGTTAATGGCTGGCATGACTTCAGGGGGACGTGTTCTTAGGAATTTACGAAGCCCATGTTCTGCATATTTTTCTCCTTCCTCATAGTTTTCTAGCACTGCTTGGCTACGATCAGATTTGTTGATCCTGCAAAAAATTAACAATTTTGAGAGCCAAAAATAAACATTAAACATACTTGTTTACGTATGAAAAATTATGATTAAAAAACAAAAAAGTACCTGACAGCAGGATTTAAGAAAACGTTCCTTGTAAGCTGAAAGATACACATGCTAGTTACAAAGGCCATGGCTCCTACTAGAGGGTACACCTAAAAAAAAAAAGCCAATTAACCAAAGAAAATAAAATAATAAAATATAAATAATTCATTTTGCCCTTACCTCTGGCTTCATCCAACGCCCCATAATGAACACTTTTTTTCTTTTTTCGTGTGGTTTGTGAAAATAAACCTTGAAACACTGTAGGGTGGATTTGTTTTGTATAGGCAGAATTTGGGGATTGAAAGTGCAATTTGAGTATTTATATGAAAAAGGCAGGCCAGGGAAGTTTACGATGGCTGATTGGCTTGACCTGTATTTCAGTGGGCTACATTTAATATTTTGACTTAACCCTTAAAATGAGACCCAAAACCATGTGCTTTAGCCTATGGTTTTTTCTTGACTAATTTGGGTTTCTTTGAATTTAATGACTCTATAGAATGTTCCCAGTTCGTTTTTAGAACAAATCCAATTAGACCTTTTTAAAAAAAATTTAAATTTGGTAATCACAAGGAACTAAGAAGATCATTTCCTTTCTTTCTTGATATTAGAAATTTCTTAAGGACTTGGACTTTTTTCTGTGTGGCTGTTCCAAATATACCCATCATTACAATCGGTTAATTCCTTAAGTTGCTATTCAATTAAAAAAGAAAATTCAACCTAAGCTTATCTCTCACATCTTTGATGACATTTATTATAGTATGAAATTAACAAATCAAATTATATTTGGACAGATTCACTATAAAGATCAAATTCATGCCATTACTTGATATCTTCTTCATGCGTTGCTTACAGTTATGTTAGAATGCGTGGCCGGAAACATGACAGTGCTAAGAACTCATTTCCAACTCCATATCCCTCAAACAAAAGCGTGTGATCTTAGCTACACATGCCTTGCAATGATGTCCCAAACCCTACCAACTCAGATTTCACCTGCAATGTGTAAATGTATATATCTACTCTTGTTGTATTGGATGAGTTCTAGTTAAGAGAGGACATTGGTTACAGTTTGCTCCCCAATGCTGCTTCGGCTTCAGAAAGTTAAAAAACTTTCATATTATTGGGCTCTGCCTCTGCTCATCAGGGTGTCTGCTCAAATTGATAGCACCATTAGAAGTTTCTTAGATGGTTCAGTTAGAGAGAGAGAAAGGTCTCAACTGTCAACCATGAATGGCCCCAATTCAACACAAAGTACCCAAACCTATACGGCTATACCTGATCCTGTTCCAACACAAAATATTTAGATACTAGTATATATAACAAATGGTTTTGCTTTCTTTCGCATTACACTATGACAAACAGATTTACATTCCACTAATTAGGAACTTTCCCCCCCTAAGGCCTTAAAAATACAAATGCAATGCAATGATATACAAAAGTAACGGAAGGAAGGGCATGGTTAGAAAGTAGTACCAGCCTCCTTCCTCAGTAGTCATCAGTTCGACAACTATCTTCCTCTCATTGCTCCCCGCACCTTCTACCAGCAACTGCAAGTTGCAAATCAACATTCTTCAATGATTATTGTCCTACACATGACTTTTCCAAGTATGTTTATCTGATTGGTACATGCACATTTCATAATCATAGTTCTTTAGTTAATCCATCTAATAGACACATCTCAATCAAATAAAGGAATTGTTTTACTTGAATCGGCATTCCATTTGAGTACCATCATCGAAGGCAGTTTCTTTGATCATACTCCACTTAAAATCTCATCTCTACCATCTCCATCATTGCATCCTAATTCACTGATCACATGACCTCATTCCTTCTCATCTCCTTCACCATAACTGCCAAAATTTCAAGAAAACAGCAATCATGTAAGAAACGTGGTCTTGCAAAATACAACATTTGTCTCATTGAACGCTTTGATTTGAGCAACTTGATCCAATTAATAATCTGTTTACTAAATCACAAAAAAACAGAAACCACAAATCTGGAGTCAAATATTAATTGTCACCATTTGCTTAGTGCTGTTCTTTCTATTGGATATAGACAATAGATACTACGAAAAGAGCTTGTAGTTCAATGACCTTTAAGGTCAATTCTTGACAAGTATTAAACAGAACAGAAAATATCTTAAGTTGATTTGAAGTTAGAAAAGTATAGAATTACACAGATAGGACAGAGCATTTGAGCCAATGCTCAAACATACCTAAACTTTTGCTTGTGTTGTTGATCAACTTGTTTTGTAAATCTTGAGCAGCTTCAATCATGCCATGAGTGTTGTAGGCTTGAATCATAGTTGCAAAAGTGATGTTATCCGGCATGCATTTTTTCTCTTTCATCAACATAAACAATTCAGCCATCCTTTTTATGTCATCAACCTTACCATAGGCACTGATGACACAGTTAAAAAAAGGGGTATCGAGTATCACATCAGAATTCTCCACCTGCCTCAAAATTGAAGCAACCTTCTTAATTAAACCAGCCTTAGAGTAAGCACTAACAAGAGAACAATAAGTAATAGCATTTGGCTTCATTCCTTTATGCTTCATTTCCTTGAAATATTCCTCCATCTTCTCAATCTTTCCGGCCTTTCCTAATACTTCAATAACAATATTATAAGTAACAATGGTGGGGGAGAAAAATCTTTTGCTCATGAACTTCATGACCGAACCCATCTTCTCATACATGCCTGTTTTCCCAAAAGATTTAATAAGGATGTTGAAAGTGTTAATGTCTGGCCTTATTCCCATTAGCTGAAATTCTTCATACCACTTTTCCATCTTCTCAATCTGCCCTATGTTTCCATAAGCCCCAATAATAGAATTGAAGGTGAAAATATCAGGCAGGGAATCACCACTTTCAATCATATCTGTCAGTAAGTTCTCCATATCCTCAAACAATTCAGCCTTACCATATCCATCAATAATACTGTTGTATGTAATAGTGCTAAACCCAATTCCTAGATAAGACATCTCTGCAAGAATTCTACTCATGAGATCAAAGCGGCGATGTTTCACACAAGAGTCGATCAGAATGGAGTAAGTATACACATCAGGTTTGCAGTCAAAGACTGATTTCATATCTTCAACAGCAGAAAAAGCCTTGTCAATGAGGCCACTTTTACCATATGCATGTACAAGAGCAGTATAGACATCAATGGCGGGTTTAAGTCCTTCCGAAAGCATTGTTTCGAATAGCAAACTGGCTTGCTCGGGTTGCTTGCATTTACCCAGCATCACTATCAATTTTGTGTATGTTTGGCATCTAGGCTCGTACCATTGTTGCTTACGTAGAAGTGCAAATATCTATGAAACAAGCGAGTAATAAAATATGTTGTAACCCATCTTATATAAATATTATTTAAGAAGTAAGGCAAAACAGTTGAGAGGAGAAGAGAATGAAACGACCCAGTCCATAAATGACAAACCTCAAGAGCAGAGTACCAAGCGTTGTCCTTTATGGCTTCATCGAGAGCCTCCAAGACAGCCTTAGGCCAAAGCCTCTTGCGCTGCTTCTTGGACTTGGCTTTCCTCCCAATGCCTTCAATAGCAGCCTCTCTTCTTATAATCCGAGACAATGCGTCCTTGGAATCTTTCTGGGACCCCGTCAGGCAGTAGACGGAGCTTCGGTTTGATGAGCGAATGAGCTGTTGAGGGCGGATTTTTGTCGAACAAGTGATGGGCGGTGAGGAGACTGACAGCGGGCAGCTTAAGTTGACGGCGCTAAGGGGACTTCGCAGCATTGGTGAGTGAAATACAAGCTGATAGTAATGAAGAAGTTACGAAAATGAGAGGGCGGAACGGAAGGGAAGGATGGGAAAAGGAGTCAGGAATTAATGAGTCGATCCATTAAATGTGAGATGAGGTTTCATCGATGAGCCGAAACCCCAAAATTTGGAATATTTTTATATATACACAATTTTCTTTCAAAAAGATATTAATACAATTATGTAAGAAAAGAAGCAATCAATTCAAGATCAGTCGTTAATCAGCAATCCCAAGACGTTGAAAGAAGACCTCAATTAGTGGAAGTAGGCATGTCCCATATAATCCATAACAAATACTAACTGCATTTTTTAACCAGAAATAACTAATCATAAATGTTAGAACATAGCTTTTTTTTTTAAATAATGGGTTAATGCAAATTCTGGGTTTGAATTTGCTAATGGGATTTAAAGGTTTTTCAACTTAATATCATATTAGATTTTAAATTTTTTAAGAAATGTCAATGATTAATTTAAATAAAAGAAATTTTAATTATTAAGTTCGGAGATTAACTTGAATAAAAATTACAAATCATGTTGCAGGAAACATGTTCAAAAACTAAAATAAAATTAAATTAAAATTTGAGTATAATTGTCAAGTACATGCTCTAAATAGTGTATTAACCCAGAAATTAACATTGATAAAAGTATATATTTAGAGTTATGAGTTTGAACTTCCTTGAACCCTTTTATATTCAAGCACTAAAATCATTCTTTTTTTTCCATTAACTTCATTATACTAAAATTAACTATAGCCCCCAACCCTTAAAGGAAGACAATACACCCTACATCTTCTTATACTAACAACAAAACAATAGTTTGTTTAAAAATCAGCATATTCGCATTATCAACAGGACAATTTTTTTTCAATCCAAATATACCCAAAATATTTCTATATTATACCCGCCATAGATTGGAATCACGATGTCTGTGTTTTGGTTAATTTTGTACCGTATTTAATAGACCGAAGATGTATTTTGGTTAATATTAATAATTCAAATAAGTAATAATTATCCAACAAATATATTCAAAATATTGAACATTCCGCTAGAGATTTCAACAACTTAAAAACATGAAATAAGGATAAATTTATATGTTTCACATAATCCAGTAACTTCTATAAATGAAAATACCGGAAATCAACTAACTAATAAACACCAAGTCTCTAAAACTGTTACAGACGATGGAACCAAACAACCAAGCTTAAGTTCATATTTGATAGATTCACCCAGCTTTCACCCCCTACATCGATGCATCACTGTCTCTCCGAAAGTGGCTTTCGGGCCAAAAAGAAATACATAGGCGTAAATATCTCTTTCCTGAAATTGAAAACCAAAACAAAAATTAACATAATGTTAGCATATTGATTGGACCCAGACAGAGAACCATAAGAAACCGTCACCCATCTCGTTTATTTAGTTTTTAATTTTTTAAATACCGATTAAGAATACATGGCAGCTTTTTAATCCTGCTTCTAGGATTAAAGAACTCTACCATCCGAGTATCATTCCAAATCAAACTTACATGCAGATGAAGTAATCATGGGGAAATAGGACTCAGTAATGTAACTCACCTGCCACCTTCAACCAACCCTTCTGCAGCTTTCTCTAGAAAATCTTGAACTCTTTGACTTCCCTTGGGAGCTAATCCCACAAATTCTAGACCCTTTACCTGCAAAGAAATGGATAAAAGTACTGGTAAGTGCTTATGATCTTAACATTGAGTCCACTGTTACTTCATGATGAGCATCATTAGAGTGGAACGATGTAGTGTTTCGTAGCTTTTACCATATTTCTAGTGATGAAGCGTCCAACAGATGTTAGGCGGAAGCTACTCAATGAGAAGTGGCTTGTATCCAAAGGCAAGTACCAAGGGAGTGGGGAGCCAACAGCAAGATCTTTCTCCCAAATTATCTAGAATACAATATGAAAATGGTTAACAATATTAAAAGATAAAAAGGAAGGGACAAAGGGCAGAGACTAAAGTAAGAGTTCACCTCAAAACCAGCCTGTTTTAGAGCTTCCAGGCACTGTCCAGTCAACCTGATATCCGGAAGACCATCACCAATCTCAATTTCAGCCTGTATAAACAAAACTCTCATTTAAGCTAAACTCATGGATGCATAACAAACCGGTTGCATTTTAATGCCCTTAAGATGCCCACCTTAATTTTCTGATGTTCTGAGTTATTTGGATCAAATGAATCTGTCATGCACCACTCGTATGCAGCAAAATACTGTCCTGGCTTTAGTACTCTGTAAATCTCCTTGTAGCAGCCATACTATGTCATGACAGACAACAATCAAATCAATAAAGTGGTATAATATGAAAACAATTAAATCAAACCAAATCAAATCAATAAATAATGGAAACTTTATAATTCATTCCATCCAAGATGAAAATGATCTTGAGTGTAATGGGGGAATTTTAAATTGACATACCGCATCCGGAGCATGGCAAGTAGCTTCAATTGCATAAACTGCATCAAAGGTGCTGTCAGGAAATGGCATCTTCATGAAGTCAGCCTGCATTAGACAATAAAAAAAGAAAGTCAGCCATACCACTACTGTGCCTCGTGAAAAAACTTTATTGCATGTTGTATGAAAAATTGTAAAACAGGGAATAATAACAGACATAATGTAAAGTTGAGTGCAACAATAATAAAACTTGACACAGAAAATTACCAACCTTCACAAAGTTGCAAGTCTTTTCCACTCCAGCAATGCTGTTTAATTCCTAAAATATTCACATTTTTAATAATTAAAAAGTAAATTTTACGGTAGTCAAGCGAAAACCTAGACACAACATGAAACACAAAAACAAAATAAAGAAACTAACATAACTATGATCCATCACTATTAAAAGAACTTGAGAAGTTCTTAAAATATTGCCCTTCTTTTATCAACCCAATGCAGCTAATAATAATTTCAAAGATCAATAAACTTACAATCAGAAACAAGAGTTAAAAAGAAAAATGAACAGAGAAATAAAAAGCCTATCTGCTGCATATCCATAAACGTTTCTATTGAGAATGAAGAGATATTCACCTTCCCTCTTGTTATTTGATATTCATTGTTGTTTATCCCAGTGACCAATGTGGAACTGCAGCAATCACCAGAAAAACATGACTTAAGAGTCCTTCAAGGTATTCTCTAGATAAGAAAATCAACTACAAAAAAACTAGTCATGATTTATTCAAAAAAATATATTGGTACAACTACAATACCATCCGAGGGAACAGGGCAATGGTTCAACAGCTATGAAACACCAACAGAAGTTAGATTACCTTACTAGATAATTGCAACATTTTCCCCCTAATTTGAGCTTAATTATTTATTCAGCCAAAAGAAATTTAAGAAATAATGAGAAAACACAGGTTTAATGAAAAACAAAAACTAATATCAGATGACTCTAGTCTCCATGCTCATCCATACACATACACATAAAACAAAGAAAACTAGCCTATTAAGCAATATAAGCTACAAAAAGGATACAAATAAACTAGGAAAAATACATAAAAGGAAGATGAAATAAAGCTAAAGGGCTTTGAAAACAAACTGCTATTTACCTGAATCGAGCAATTTCTCTAAGTGGTCCACCAATGCCACATCCAACATCCAACACCTAAAAGAAAATGTAAAATCTCAAGTCAAAAATCATATGTAACAGAAAACTTAGAAAGTAATGGCTCCATGCTCTAATGAAGTGGGAAAACCTTGTGTCCAGGCTTCAACCCAAGTTGTAAAGCAAGAAAATGTTCATGCCGCTTTATGCTTTCTTTGAGAGACTCCCCTTTCCATCTGCAGGAACAAATTTTATGATAATGATCAACAGTGACTTGAAAAAGCAACTGTACCGTCTTCCTTGCATACACAAGATAGAGGTGAATGAATGGATACCTGGGAGCAAAATGGAAAGATTCACCCCATCCAAACTCATAAAAGCTGGTAACAAGATCATAGTATTTGTTAACCTGAATTCATAACATCAAATGAGTGTTTGCACATGCAATCAAATCCTAATTTAACTTTACCATTCCAATAAAACTGTAAGTGAGAATACAGTATTCATTAGTTTAAGACAAAATAGCAGGTATCGGATCATCATATGGCTTGATGAAATAGACAACTATATCTGCCAGTGTAAATAATACAGTCAAACAAAACAACAAAGCAAACATCCAAGCTCCTAATTCATAACTAACAGAAAAAGTTGAAAATGAGCTAAAACTAAGAAACTAAGCAGTAGGTTGGAAGGATCACTGAGAGCAAGATTGGTAAAAGAAGCTAGTCTGACCATGTCAGTGTAGTTGGCTTTTCTCTCTTCCTCTTCGCCTCCATAAAAGACATGATATCGCTCATACCTGAAGCATTAAAATAATCTCATATAAATTTCAAAAACAATAGCAAAAATCTAAAGTGTAAAAGACAGCATTTCAAGTGATCGTGCATATTGTAAGGATACACTGTATGAGTTCTAAGTAACTACAAACAACCCTATGGTATTGGTCACTCTGTAGCAGATTTTGCATGGGCACATATGTCTTATTTTTGTTTAATGATTTACAAAATATTTTGATGGCATGCTATCGATATCTTTAAATAACTTTCACCACATGGCTCTTCAGTTGGAGTTGGAGGTCTTTTTATGATTACATTTTTGCTTTGAGAGTAAATAGCAGGGTCCACTACTCTTTTTGCATAGCAGGAAATAAATGAAGTTCTAACTTCTTTGAGAAAAATCAACAACTGAAATCAACAGACCTGCCAAATTAAATTTTTTTTGTATATTACAATCACCATTGAAGACCAAAGGGATGCTAACAACTAAGATAAAAGAAACCTATAAATCAGCTGCCAGTCATATCATGTTGACACACAGGTACATTTACTTCCTTAATAATATCGCCATAGAATCTATAGTCACTTGTATCTTTCAACCAAACCCGTCATGTTCTAAATGTTTCAGCCTTACCCAGTTACAGAAGAGTCAAAAAGTAAAACAGGTACCAGTCATGACCCGGTCCATGTTCCGTGCAGTTATATAAATTTAATAACTTAATTATGGCCAACATCAAAGAATCTTAAATTTGAAACTTATTATGGACGTAATAAATGAGATTGTACTGCAAACTAACGTCACCTGTGAGTGAGAGAGAGATGATAACAATCAAAGGTTAAGTACACAGAAAATAAGCTTAGCAACTAGAGAAAGATTAAATCAAGCAAAAAGCTTAATCCATAGAGTGGGAAAGAAATTTAAGTTACTTTAACTAAAAGACGCATTAATCCAGAGAGAAAGAAGGGTCATACTCTAGTGAAGATTGAAGTAAAATATAAATTCGTTAGGCATTTTTCACAAAAATTATTGCTTTTATCTTATTTCTCTCTCTATAAAAATTTATTTCTTCGTATCATTTTTCTTTCCTCAAACACAACAATTAAAAAATATATATGCTTTCTATATTTCTTTCCACATTCCAAGTAAAAGCTTAAGTATTTTTTTCTCTTTTATTCTCATTATGAACATTTACCAAACATATAAAAAAAATTGCATAAAAACTGAAAAAGGAGGGATCTATACTCAACTCTCAAGACATAATTAAAAAAGTAAGAAAAAAAATCAAAAAAGGGGAGAATGAATACTGCTCAACAGCGGAAAGGACTTCGGTTTTCTCGATCTTGCCGCCGAGACCGGATGCCAGATCCAATGCACCAGCCTTCGACATTTTTCTCGGTCTCTCTCTCTCTCTCTCTCTCTCTCTCGTCACTAGCAGCACCCGCAACAAATCTAGTTAAAAAAAAACAACAACAACAACAACGAAGTTATTCAAGATTCCACTTAAATGTAGATTCTTTTGCCTGACCATATATACATACAGCGGATGCAGATAAGGGAAGCGAGAGGAAAAAAAGGCGGAGAGTGGCGTAAACAGATCAAACAATAAAACCAAAGCAAAGTACCGGACTGGACTTGGACTTGGACGAGAATGCAACAACTTTGAGGAGAAATTTCAGGAGAGGGTGGTGCAAATGAATAATCTCATATAATGGTACAAAATTGCCCAACTGGACCAGCCTGTTACCCTAATAGGGCTGGGGCAGCCACAACGTGCACATTCTGAAAACTTATTAATACCCTTGAAACATCCTTAAACAATACTCTGAATTCTAAATCAATTCTAAACTTTTAAATTGTTTTAATTAAGTACTCAAAGTATCAATATTACATTAATCATATCTTTCTGTTAGTTTAGCTGTTGATTTAGATGTTTAATGTGGAATCGCAAGTGACATTGTACTCCCAAACAAAAAATCTTGGTTCGAAATTTAGATTTCATTGATAATATGAGCACATTAGGAGTCTATTTGATAATATTAGAAAATTTTATGACACGCATATTTGTATGAAAATTATGTATTTAGAATAAAAATTTGTGTTCAAAAATAATATATAATAAATAATGAAATGTATGATGTCAAAATAAAAAAATAGATTAAACTCTAAGTAAATCAAAATTTAAACATATGAATACGTTATTTATCATGGTGTTGTCATCAATCCTAAATTGGTATCGAGTTAATTTGTGGTACCATCTCGTTAACAATATTATTAATGTATACAATTAATGAAGATTATGAAACGTGTATAAGAAAAATAAAATGTATAAAAATATCAAAATAATAATATTTCTCTAAATAATATCCCTTTTATCTTAAAATTTGTTTTTTTGGTACATATCTTAAAATTTTGCCAAACTAAAAGAGATCGATCCTTAAAAAAACATTATCAGTTATTTTTATTTTATGAAATATAAAATAATTAAAATATTTTATAATAAGATATTACTTATAAGTCTTAATTTAATTAGTAAGTGATAAATAATTTATTCTAACTTCTTATATTTATTATATGATTTTTAGTTTTTATTAATACGAAATTAATTTTACATAATAATTTGAATCCAATACTGTATTATATAATAAATAAAATATAATTAATATGATTTTATCTATTATAGTTAAATAAATAAAATCTTTGTTATATTTATCATATTATTTTATATGACTTTAGCTATTATTAATTATTAATTAATATTAAAATATAAAATACAAATAAAATCAGTTTTAAATTTTATCTATTAATATTATTCAACATAGTTTAAATGTATAAAACTCTATTATTATATTTATAAAACATTATTCATTACAAGTAACCTAATATTTTTATATTTATCAATAACCAATAAATTTACTATATTAATTTGTAGATAATATATAATTAATATAAATATATTATATTATATTATATTAAAATAATTTTTATTTATTATTCATGGAAACATATTAATTTAAATATAAAATAATGCAATATAAAATTTGAATTTTATTTATTATGTGAATTTATTTAATAAATGTCTTTTAATAGATTTATAATTTTATTTATAAGTATGATAAATTAATTATCAAGTAAAATTTTTAACCAATTATTTTCGTAAAACTAAAACTCTTATTATAAATTTGATAAATTTTATAAATAAATAAAAATTTAAAATGACAAATTCAACTCTGGTTATATTGTACCGTTCAAAAGTTTTTTAAACTCGTGTTTTTCTATGCATTATAGATAAATATAAATTATAAATAATTATTAATTTAAATTATTTATTAATGTTGATTGAATCTTAGCTCGACTAGCATGGGTATTGTTGCCAGTCTAAGATAACGTGGGCTCGAGTAGCGCATTACCCTCTTATTTATGGGTTGGGGGCTATGAGTAATTTTAGACATTGTATATATAATCACTCTTTTTTTGTCAAAATACCTATATGTAAAAGAAAATTTAATTATTGACTTTTCTCTGGTTTCTTCTTCTTTTTTTCAAATTTTTCATTGTTTCTTTTTGTTCAAGATTTATAAATAATTGGGTTTCTACCATCAATTCTTTTTTTGTAACGACCCAAAATCTGTAGGTACCGAAAAAAATATGTTATCGGGCCTCCGTCTTAGTAAACTGAGTTAGTAAATAAATATTAGGAGTAATTATGAGTCTAATAGTGTGTTTAATTAGATTTTTATTTAGTGAATTTAGCCCAATTTAAAGTAATTAGGCAAAAAGGATTAAATTGAATAAGGGTAAAAGTTGAATTATAGATTAATAGAAAATAAAAAGGATTAGAATAGCAATTAAGCCATTAACAATAAATGATGCGGCAAATGGGAAGATTTTCTTTGATTATATATTATATTATATATAAATATTATTATGGTTTTATATTAAAATTATTATTATTAAAAAATTAAAAATAGTGACAAGTGTATGGTAGAGATAATAAACATGTGTAAATATATGAAAACACACTTATAATTTATTTGTATATTTTCTTAAATAATAAGTAAAAGATGTTTATTAATTAATATATTATATTATGAAATAAAACAAATAAAGACAAGTGTGAGGTGATGATAAAATACAAGTGTGTTAATTAAAATATGTACATTTGTAGTATATGTATTTAATTTACTTGTTATTTAAGTAATAGATATTTGTTATAATTATATACCATATAATTGTTAAATTAATAAACAAATATAATACAAAGAAAGTAAAAAGGACTAAAAGGGCAATTAAACCAAAAGCATAAGTTGAGGCGGTTAATCCTTAAAAAAAATCTGAGATTTTTAAGTTTAATATATATTAATTTTGATGTGTTAGAAGTCTTAGAATAAAGATTTTGATGAAATTAAGTTGGGACTTTGGAAGTTTATAGGTTTTAAGTATAGTTCATGTTGAATAAATGTTTGAATTAGGGGTTTAATGATAGACTTATTGATTAGAATTGATTAAAGCATTAAATTGTAAAGTAAGCTATAAGTTTTACATAGTAGGGACTAAATTTCAAGAATTTCAAAATTAGGGTTTTATGATGAAATTTAGATAGTTATGTCTAAGTTTGGTTAAAATTTGAATTGAAATAAAGTATGAATTGAGATAGAAAAATAAGTGAATTTAGTTAAGACTAAATTGAAATTAAAGTAGAACATTGAATAGAAATTTAATTAAGTAGACATAAATTAATAGTGTATTATTGATTATAAAATTATCTTAATTTTTCGTAGCTAGCAAAAAACTAGAAGCATCGGCACGGAGGGGAAAAGAGGAGATTGTCGAGGAGTAAACTCGAGAAAATCACGGTTTGTATTACTATAATTCAAATCTATTTATTATTATTAATTGTTATATTTTAATTAAAATGCATGTTAGGTAAAATTAGGTAAGCAATTAAAATGATAATATTGAATTGAATGAAATTGATTCAAAATGTTTATGGCTATTGAAATTGAAGGAGAACAAATTAGAAATTAAAATGATTTGAATTAAGTAATTGAATTGAATTGAATTGAAAAATAATAATAATAATAATAATAATAAAATAAAAATAAATAATTATGTGAATCTTTGAAATGTATATTGACTGAAAAGTAATTAGTGATTTGAATGTGATTGAAAAATGAAATAAAAATATATATACATATGAATTGAATAAAAAATTATGAATAAGTGTGAATACTTGAATTGAGTATCGATTGAAAAGTGGTTTGAATTGAATCAAGTATGATTATATATGAATATCTGGAATATGTATTGGTAGAGTAGAAAGTGGAAAGTGAATTTGAATTGAAATGTGATTATTGAATAGAAATTGAAATGGTTTGAATTGATTATTGAATTGAACTGGAATATTGAAATTGGTGATTGATATAGATTTTATTGGAATTGAAATTGAGAAAGTGGAAATTGATATGTGAGACTGATACTGAACTGAATCATGGAATACTGAATATTGTTATGTGTACTGCATTGAACTGTGAAAATACTAAAGTAATGAATTACTGCAATACTGTGAAACTGATTGAAATAAGAAATTATAATTGATACTGAACTAAGATGGAAATTTATACTGGAAAGTGAATTAAATACCCTATTAACTAGTCGGGCTAGTCGGATATAGTTGGCATGCCATAGGTTATGGAAGAGTACGGGGTATTGCCGGCTTACTGATTAGGCACTTATGTGTAACACCCATAACCCATATCCGTCGCCGAAATAAGGTTACGAGGCATTACCATAAAAAAAAAACACGGCTCAAAATAGTCATATTACACATGCTTTAAAATCCTACCATTCGAAACATATATACTTCTTACTCATATCATTCAAAAATCAAATTATAAGATGACTCATCACATTACAAATTCCATACGCATACATTAAGACATCCAAGCATTTTTTTTTTTACTTCTTAAGCTGAATATCAAACATATTAATTCATATTTCTATTCATGTGCATAAAACCAAACAATCCATATTGCTCGGCTTATTGTCCATTAGAAAATGCAGCATAATCAATTTCACCAAATAGTCAAGTTTAGCATATAAACATCTTAGCGATAAATGCATTTAACCTTATAAAATATACACCATTTTTTTTAAAACTCAACTAATAAGACATACATGCCTAACTTCCCATTTAAGTACAAAACATTTGTATGCTTTGCCATTCTTCTTATCTTCTATTCAGCTAGCAAACTAACCAGACAATTTATACCCAATTCACATGCTAATTATTAAGCCTAAAATACATGCAAAACCAATTCATACTTTACTCACTTGACTAACATTAGCCATTTTTCAAGTATTTTAGCCAATTCAAAACGTGCCAATTCCATACAGTATAAATCATGTCAAAATTTTATATACACACCCAAATCAATTTATTATATATATATATCCGGTCATTCAAATTAACTTATCAAAGACATATATATTTGTTTACATTTCATCAATCAAATACATATAATAATATATCAATTTCCATTTTCAATCCATTTCACCAATGTACTCATGCCATTACAAATTTACTCAAATTAATCATTTCAATTTACCAAATATTCATAGCATAACATAGTCCATACATAATGAATACAACCAAATTCAAAATTAACATATAACTAAATACTTAACTACATGATTTGATCACCAATGCCGAATCACAAACTAGATTATGACCATCACCTATATTTACATCACATAAATCGAAATAACCATTATTTCATCTTCAATATATATCGATTTTACCTATTTAATCAAGCCAAATCTCAATACCATTTCATCACACAAATTAGACCATAATTCATACTTACAAATTAAGCTAATACAATACCGAAAATCACTATCATTAGCATTATTAATAAACCACAACCACAACCATAACACATCCATCATCCATATCATGCTTACCAAAATAAAATAATTATAAACCATATATATATCATTAAGTCTTACCAAATTCATATACTAAGTATACCCCACACCTTTACTATGACCAAAATTACTTAAACCTCGGATCATTTGCATTAGATCAAGCCATTTTCGCATGGCTAAATATATATACAACAACTAAATTAAAACTAGCCTATACATGCCACATAACCAAAAACTTCAAAGCCTTAATTTACCGAAACGATAACCGAATAGTGTGATGATGACTCCAACGACTTCCAGCCCGAGCAAGTCTTTGGAACTCTAAAAAGTATAGGAAAAAAAACACACAGAGTAAGCTATTACAGCTTAGTAAGTCATGAGCAATTAAATAACTTAACAACATTTAATTAGTTACAACAAAATCAAATAATGTTTTCAATATTCATATCCATTTCCATAATCGAAAAATACATTTACCAAACATATACTATACATCAAATCCATATTTAACCGAATACACATAAGTTTAACATTTGGCGAATATATATATAATGTCATTCACATGTGCAACTCTTATTTTAACCTTATTATTACATATCTATTTTGACCGAATATAAACTACATTATCAACTCATTTTAACCAAATTAAATTATACTAGCATAATCACATTTAACCTCAAGCTTAACGTTTCATATAAAACATGTGTTTTCTTAAATAAATCTTATCTTAACCGAATGTACATGTATATATATTCAAAGTGTCATTCAATTCAAAGACATAATATCATTATATATTCGAATATATATTTACACACATATACATATAATTTTGAACCAAAATATAACATCATATGCATATACATAACACATGGCCGAATATACTTCACCAATGTACATATGTTCACATTAGTAACTTATATAATTTATATCACATACCAACTGGCCAACTTACCGTATTTTTAAATAGGTAGTCAAGTAACTCAACCTGATCATTTTAGCTCGTTTTACGCCTTTAATCACAACTTATCATTGCCCGCTGAACCATTCGGAATTTAATAGGATACTCGAATAATCACATATATCGAACAATGCCAACGTCCCAGACGTGGTCTTACATGCTATCTCATATCGATGCCACTGTCCCAGACAGGGTCTTACACGAATCAAATATGATGCCAATGTCCTAGACATGGTCTTACACGTAATCACATATATCGATGCCATCGTCCCAGACGTGGTCTTACACGAGAACACATATCGGAAATCCTATGTCATGACATATGTATCCTAGCTATTCCTAAGGTTCGTACGGGCCTTTCGGACGTCGTAACTCTGTCGAAACGAATTCATAAACATAGCTTCCAAGCTTATTTTCATTTGATTAACACGTGTATAAGTTCACATATTTCCTTTCAGCATATAAAATTCATATTTAATTAAAATAAACAGTATATATAGATGCTTATAGACTTGCCTCAGATATCGACGGGTATATAAAACGACTATTCAACTACTATTTTTTCCCCAGATCCAAGTCTGATTTCTTTTGTTCTTGATCTATACAATTTCAAATTAAGCTCATTTAAACACAATTTCATTCAATTTAATCCAAAAACAAAAATGATAAAATTACTATTTTACCCCTGACATTTTATACTTTTTACAATTTAGTCCAATTTGCATAAAACACAAAACATACAAAATTTACACATACCAAGCTTTGGCCGAATATTCATCATGCCCATGCAAGCTCACAAAATTCATTTATTTTACATTTTAGTCCCTCAATTTATTATTTTTGCAATTTAGCCCTAATTACTCAAATTCATCAAAATTTCCAATACAAAACATACTAACCCAAAACATATCTTCAATAATTCATCATCAAACATCACAAAACACAATTATTCATCAATGGCATAACTCAAAATATTCATCAAAATAAAAAATTGAAGCATGGGTCGGGTAGTATTCGAAGCAACGATCTCAAAAACAAAAAAATCATCAAAAACCGAAACCGAAACATACCTTAATTTGCTTGAACAAGGGCCGAATACCTAGCTTGGTTTTCTTATTTTCTTTCTCTTTTCATTCGGCACAAATATAATGAAAATGGCCACTTTCTTATGTTTTGTTTTTATTATAATAACATTATAATATATAAATTATTATTATAACCTTTATAAATAATATAAAAACTATATATTATAAACACAATGTTGTCAACTATCTTTTCAATGGTCAAATTGCAACATAAAACCCCCATATTTAAAGAACAACCACTATTCGGCCCTTTTAGAAATAACCACTAAATTTTTATTTTACGCGACTTAATCCTTTTATTTAATCGGACACTCAAACGACAAAATTAAAGCACAAAATTTTCACACAAGTAAATTCATACATAATAAACACAGAAAATAATTTTAAAATATTTTTCTAACTCGGATTCGTGGTCCCGAAACCACCATTCCGATTAGGATCAAAATCGGGCTGTTACATTATGTGTCGACTACTGTTACTGTTACTGATTCGGCACTTTGTGTGTCGAATACCGTTACTGTTACTGTTACCAATTCGACACTTTGTGTGTCGAATCGTTATCATATCACTTATGATTCAAACTTTGTGTGTTGAATATCATTATCTTATCATATCAAGTATCGCCATCACATCGATTCATTTCTTGGTGTGTTTGGTTGGAATCCGTGTATCCGCCGAGTCCGAGTCAAGTTAATTGGGGCAAATGAAATAAAGTTATTGATAAAACTAAATCTGAATGATATGACATATGCGAAAGGTAAGAATTATGGTTCAAGAAACAGATAAGGATAAATTTTATGAAATAGATTTTGATAATATGAACTGATGTAAAAATGAGAAGTGAAAATGAAAAAAATTGAATTAGTGAAATAATACTTGAATTTAATTGAATACAAGTTATTGAAAAATATATTTATGGACTTAATGTATGAAGTGAGTATTTAAAGACTCTAACTGTAAATTGATTATAAAGGAACGAATTGACAATGGAAATTGATGATGGATAAATTATTAAAATGGAATGGGAAATTGAAATGAATGTGAAATAGTTCTTGAAAGACTAATGTTGTAAGGTTTAGATATGAAATAGAATAAGTTATTGAATTGAGATATATAAATGAAATGTATGAAATAATGATTTTATGAAATGGTTATTGATGAAATGCATGAAATAGATACTGTTATAGTAAAAAGATAAATAAGTTAAAATGAAAAGAAACTATTTGAAATACATACCTTTGAAATAAAATTAAAGTTTAAATGCATGAATGATTTATTAATGGTAAAATAGTGGTAAGATTTAATATATATATATATATATATATGTTGTTTTTGCCTTAAGTATTTAAATTATAGTAATACCACCGGGTGTATACTCAGCGTACAGTTTGTTTCCGTGCGCAGATTAGGTACAGAAATTTTAGAAGAGTTGAATTTGAGATTGCAAGTCTTCATCTCATCACATCTTCAAGCAACAGCAGGGTATGTTTTAAAGTTTTTTATTAGAATGGCATGTACTTATAAAAAAATATTAGGTATGTTCCAAGTATTTTTTTTATGTTCAATTATATTAGTGATTAGCCAAGAATTAATTTGGCACCAAATGTAATATTCCTATATCAAGCTCCTTAAGTCGAACATGATATAGGGGTGTTACATTTTTTTTTATGTCCAAACACGCCAAAATTGATGGTATGTTTGAATAGTATTTAAATCTAATACTTTTTAGAATTTGCACTCTATTCTTTTTGAGAATTAAGAATTTATAAGGGTGAGTATTCGTTCGAACTAAGTGAAAAAGTTTTAAAATTAATTGAGTTGATGAGTCTCATTTTGTCATCCTATCTCAATTTAATTTTTTTTTGAATCGAGTCGAGTGAAATGGAGTTCAAGTCGAGTCGAATAAAATCAAATGAAATTGTTCAAGTTAAATTAAAAATTAAAAATGTCAAATTAAAATATTATTGCAATATAACCAATTTAATATTAAAACACATAAATTTGAAAACTTTTTCAAAACAAAATAAGAGAAAAAAAATAAGATATTTTAGTATGATAAACTTGAATAGTTAATTTCCTTATTCATGTCCTTAAAATTATTATTTTAGAATTTTTATAAAATTTTAAACTTTTCATATATTTAAGTTTTTATTTTTTTAGAATTTTTTAAAATTTAAAATTTGAAATTTTTATAAATATTTTGAATTTTTGTAATTTTGTTGAGAGAGATAAATTTGATTATTTTCAAAATTGACAGGGATGAAAGGGTATTCACACCAATCTATTATTTGAATTATTTGAATTATAAAATTTAAATCGACTCGAACTCGAATTATTTATTCAAATTAATCGAATAACTCAATTCGATTAACTCAAAATTTAAAATCATTTTCAATTTTTTTTTTTTATGAAATCGAGTTAGAGTTTTGTTAATTCTTAAAGATTTGCATGGGTCTCTGCGATTCACTAGCGGTTGCTTTAATCAAGCCCTACAACTAGAGCTTTGAAAGTGTTCATTTTTACAAAATTTTAAAGTAGTTTATTTTTTGTTAGAATATTTTAATAGATCTACAAAGCAAAATTGTTAAAACAAGTAAAAGAAAAGAAATCAATGATAAAAATAAAGGAGAAACAAGCAAAAGTAATTATTTAAATAATTAGAAGAAAAGTTTGAATTTGTACCATCCTCATTTTTTTATATAAAATAAAACCCATTAAGAATGAACTTATATGGAAATTGATTAGGGGTGAGCATTCGATCGAATCGAATCGAATCGAATAAAAAATTTTCGAGTTAATTGAGTTTTCGAATCTCATTTTATCATCCTAACTTTATTTGAAGTTTTCTCGAATCGAGTCGAGTGAGATGGAATTCGAATCGAATCGAATCGAATATATTTATTCGAGTTAAATTTTAAAAAATAATTTTGGGTCCTTGTAACCACTGTCATCCATCGTAAAAAAATTTGTCCACCTTAATCAAATTTTTTATTAACTTTCATCACATCATAATTTATTTATTATTTTTTTATATATTGGTTAGCTTCTTTGCTTGCTTAGTTGTTTCAATTATCTTGATTCTTGTCACGATGTATTTTGGCATTAAAAATATATTAAATGTAAAAATATGATTTTAATAAAAGTTATTTTAAAAATAAAATGTGAAATTGATACCAATATAAAATGTTAACACGAATATTTTATGATGTAATTAATAATTCAATTTTAATATAAATATTCAATATGATTAAACAATTTAATAATATAAATAATATAAAATGTGAGATTTAATTTAATAATATAAATAGTAGATATAAATAAAATTATTACTATTTATGTTTAGTGATTTTTTTTTGGATAATTTTGATTTTTTATTTGAGAGTAAAGTTTTGGGGAATAAAAGTTTGAGGGAAAGTAAATATGGGGAGTAAAATTTTGGAGGGAAAATATTTAAAAAAATTGGAGGGGAGAGGGTTTGGGGTAGATGGGAGGTGGGATGGGAAGAGAATAAAAGTTTTAGGGGAAAAGTGGGAGGAAGTAAAAATTTTGGGGGAAAATAAAAGGTTTTGAGGGTTGTTGGGAGTAAAATTTTAAGAAAAAGTAAATGGGAGAGTAAAATTTTAGTGGGAAATAGATTTTGGGTAGATTGGGGGGTTGGGAGGGGAGGGGAGGGGAGTAAAAGTTTTGGGGGAAAAGTGGGAAGGAGTAAAAGTTTTGAGGGAAAAGTAAAAAAGTTTGGGAGTTTGGGGTAAAAATGTAAAATATTATAGTTTGATATTCAAATTATTCTAATTATTCGAGTTATTCGAATTCGAAAACTCAACTCGATTCGAACTCGAAATTTGAAAAAAAATTCGAGTTAATTCGAATAACTCGATTAACTCGAATAACTCGATTCGTTTAACTCGAAATTCAAATTTTTTTTCGATTTTTTCGAATCGAATCGAGTTTTGCTCACCCCTAAAATTGATAATTAGTTTTTTTATAGAAAAAAATCCCCTAATGCAGTATTTTGAATGCGAAGATTTACGCTTAGGTGTAAATATAACGTAAAAGAAAATATCACGTAGCTTAGCTTAATTGCTTATCACCATAGCTTAAGTGATAGAGGGTAAAAAGTATTACAGAAGATTTTGTATTAAAAGTTAAATTGTATTTTGTTTTATTTATTAAAAGATAAATAAATTAATCATTGTATATAAGATTAAAGAGTAAATTGGTTATTTCATTAAAATATTCATCCATTTCTACTATTAAAAAGTGGTGTGTTTGATAGAATAATCAAACAGTTACACATGGTATGTCATGCGTATATTATTCTATTATATGTGGATTGGTTTTAATACTAGAAATGAATAGAATTTTAATAAAATGACTAATTTATTCTTTGATCGAATATATAATAACTAATTTATTCAGTTTTTGAATAAAGAAGACAAAAATATAAGGAAATCACTGTCTCCTGCCTAACCTAACCATAATTTTTACATTTTTGAAAAAAGTCTTCTTGTTTAAGATGGTTAATGTTACCTTTGATTTAGTGCTACTCCATATAGATATTGATTTCGTGACATGTACGCCTTGTAAAATTAAGAAGAAAGTAAGTACAAAAAGAGGTTGGTTTTGGGGATCTTACTAATTATATATGTTAAATCGACTCTATTTCAGTTAAATTTGGGAAATAATCTTTTAGTTAGATTCTGTTTATTTGTTTCAATCAAACTCTGATTAGTTTAGATTATTTTATTATTATTTGATATATGAATTTAGCCTATAGATTAGAACTCATAACACATTTAAAGAATTTTGTATTTACGTTTTAAGGGTTCTTTGTTTTCGGGTTTAGTTTTTATCTCCATCTTTTGTACTCTTCGTTTTTTTGCCATTATAGTAAAATTATCTTTACTCGTAGTTTTTTATCCTCTTTGGAGGGGTTTTTTCACGTTAAATTTGTTGTTCAATTTCTTAATCAGGTCGATCTCCAACAATATAAATGATGAAATTTTATGTGGCCAACAATAAAATCAATTATTTTCAAAGAATTTTTTTAGGAGAAGACATAATATCAAATAACCACATCGGCATGGTAATTAAGGATCAAATTTGGAATAGCTACCAAGCTTCGAGGTTAATGCAGACCAAAAAAGGTTCAAGGATGAAGATGTGAAACTTGCCGAATTGAAGGACTAAATGTTAATTTACCTCATTATTTAATTAACGTGCTTGGTGGGTTGATTTTGGCGTTTTATCACGTGAGTTGTGACGTGTTGAGCTCGGTGAATACCTTAGCAAATGACAAGAAAAACAACACATGTTATAGGGTGAAAGTAACAAGTCGCTTATTGAAAAAAAAAAAAAAAAAGAGGAAGGTAACTTGTCGCTCTCTTACAGGGACTTTATTATTAAAAAATCACACGCCTGCCTTTTACAAAATAAGATATTATTAGGGTTTTTTTTTATATGAAATTAATAAAAAATGTACAAATTGTAAAATTTAAACTTAAAATATTATAATCTGTAATTCCTTAACTTTAACCTTTCAATCCTTAAAAGTAAATTTTTCACATATGAATGTGTCATTATCTATGTATTTTTAAAATTTTAATTTAAGCTTAAATGTTATTATTTTTTTCTATACAATATTTTTACATCTTCTATCATCATCCATTATTGATTGATGGATATCTTTCTCCAACAGATTTTTCACAGAATGAGATGAATCTTCAAGAATAACCAAGCAATTAACTCTGTCTCCGTCCATTTTTTCTATACAATACTAAGAGTAAGAGATGGGGATAATATGATTTGAACCTGTTACAAATAAGTACCTGATAAGAGTATTAACCACCATTCCATTCCAAGTCAAGCTAATATAAATGAAGTAAATATTGGTACTTGACTTTGACGTTGGTTTATTACGTGATATATGTGTTATTTTTTGGTCAAATCTTGTATTGTATTTGACAAAAGTTATATATTTTGGTACCTAAAGATAATAGTGTTAACTTTTTAGTGTTTAATTAGGTTTTAGAGTTAATTTGATGAAAATTCATAATTAGCTAATAATATTAGTAATTAAATTCCATCAAATTAACTCTAAAATTAGAATTGAATCACATCCATCGAACTATATTTGACAAATTAAACACAAAATTAAATAAATTCACAATTAACACTAAATTTACTTTATTAACAAAGTCATGAAAAATCAAACCTAATAATATTAACAATTAACTTTAATCAAATCAACCCTAAAACCCGAATTAAATACTAAATAATTAACATTATTATATTTAGATACCAAAATATATAGCTTTTGTCAAATACAAATGCCAAATTAGACCAAAAACAACACATATACCTATCAAACTCAACTACCAAATAATATATTTAGCGTACTTATTTTTATTTTAACATAATCTAATTTTGACCGTATGGTAAGTGGATGATGAAAATTTGTCTTGTGCTGTTTTGGAAGCAAAGTTTAAAGCGCAGGAAGTGTTTTAGGTATTGTTTGGAACTATTTAGTAATTTAATTTGGGTGTAGTTGTTTTAATTATATAAAGATGATATGTTTGGGTAATTATTATAATGGATGGGTCTCATCGAATTAGATCTAATTAGAGTATCCAATTATGCTTTCTAATTTTTGTAGGGAAGGATGAGAACTAGAGTAATTATATTGAAAATTAATTTTAAAAATTGTTTTTATACAATTTATAAAAATTATATTATAACATGGACATCTATGAGTGCTTGAGATGGTAAAAATTTCTTATATTATAAGTTCTAAAAATTATATTATAAAAATAATTTATGTATTTTATAAAATTATAACAAAAATTTATGTTATTTAAATCCTAAAAAATCTAAATTTATAGATAAAAAGTTTATTATAAAATTTTATTTTACTTATTATAAAAGTATAATAATATATTTATTTATAAAAATTTATGGTCAAGAAGTATTAACATAACTTATTTATATATCTATACTATACATTATAAAAATAATATAGTTATAACTTATATATATATAAAACTAAAGTTACGGTAAAAATTATATTATTTATAAGAAGTGTTATGAAAATTATTGGACAATTTATAGAATTTTTTTATAAAAGTTATATATTATAAAAGTTATATTATTTTTAACTTAGTTTATGTATTATAAAAAAGGATATAACCTACCGTAAGTCTTTCTTCAAATTGAGTTTGTATAAGTTTTTATAATTAAAGTTTCAGGCTAGTTGGACTGTAAACCCAAATATTATAAGATCAATGCTAATTATGCAAATACAAAATGTTTTCTCGAATCATATCGTGGGGTTATGATATGATTTGAGAGAATGATGCCAAACACAAGCACCATAGACAACTCATGAATTCTTTAATTTGAGACATTCAATATTTCAAAATGTGATTGAGAAGACATTTGCTATTCTACAAAAAAAAATCTATATTAACAACATCACCTTAGTATAGCATAAAAAAACAATGTTGGGTCATACTAACATATTGCATATTTCTTAACTTAAATCATAGGTGAAAGATGATCTATACTTCAAAGACTACATGAAAGAATGAGATATTGATAATCTTAACGATGCAAATTCCAATTCGGATAATGAACTCAATCAATAACCAACAGATGATGATAAAGAGAACATGTTAAATATTAAAGAGGAATAACTCAATAAATATGCAGAGAGAAATTAGATAAAATTGCATAAGATGTGTATTTTATTGTTATTTTATTAATAATCATATTATCAACTACATTTTAGACTAACATAATACATATGATGATTTGATTTTAATTTTGTTGTTTAGAAATTATTTTTAACATACTAGTAATTTTTATAGTAATTAATATTTTTAAAATATATAAATTATATAAATGTGTAATTACAATTCATACTATCAAACATGACATAGAGAATTATGATGTAATTACACCTTGTTTATAACACCCCTCACTCGGCTTGATCGTTAGACCCAAGCTACGGGATGCTACTATTATTGCTGGAGCAGATACACACAGCTCATACCAAATAATTCAATCGAATGTCAATTCATTTCATAATTTCATGTGTAATATGATTTACAAACAAAACCGAGACTTAATTGAGCTTACGAAAACTCTAAAATTGATCAAAGCATGAATGATGACCAAACTGTAAACTTTTCAAAGTTTAAACATGGGTATCGATACCCAAATTAGGTACCAATACCATCTTTAGCTTCAATGTTTTAAAAATTGAGTAAAAATATACTAGTATCGATACTGTTTTGGCATTCTGCCATTTTCATAATTTTTGGACACAAGTCAATCCATATCGGTACCTTTATAAAGTATCGATCTTTGGGATTAAATACCTATATATTGGTATCGATACCAAATTGACATTCAATCTTAGAACATTGTTCATTTGATAAAGTACTGAAACTTCAACCTATAGTATGGATACTTTTTACTAGAAAGTTCAAATCTCAAGTTTTGATACTCTTCATGTTCAAATCAAAAGTCAAACCAAATCATATTTATAGGCATTTATTCAATCTGCAACAACCAACTTCCAAATATACCAAATGCCACAATTTATTTATTAAACCAATCATGAACTCAACATACTACACTTAGTAACTAACATATACATTTACCTATACAATTCAATAATTTAACCATGACCAATGCAATGTATGCCAACTCCATTGATCAATCAACAATACAAATAGCCATTTGCAAGATCTTTCCAAACCATTAGACATCAATACCATCCTTATAATAATGCATGACAACCTGTGAAGTAACAATTTATCAAACATAAAATGCTTTTCAATTCCACCATCTAACACAACCATTTCTTTGTCAACTTTCACACTTATGAACAAAGTATATAACCATTCAAAATCAAGCCACATTTTATATTCAAAACACCATCATTCAAGGTACAAGCATAAACATAACATTTCCTATATACATGCAACATAACTGAGTCCAGAACAATAAAAAGACTACCGAATCGAAGGGTTGATAGCATGAGCTCCGAAGCGATCCGATCACCTTGTTCCGCAAAAGGCAACTACAAACAGAGAAAACACAACAAAGTAAGCATTACGTATGCTTAGTAAGTTCATAGGAGCTAAAATAGTAAACTCACATCAATTCATAACAAACATAATGAATTAGCTAATTATACGACTTTTCTGTCATCACATTCTACATCAATAAGGTGAGCTCATCAATTACAATCTTATAACATTTCAATATGTACAATACATTTCCATTCAGTGTCATTCTATTAGAATCATCGAACATATACGCCATTTCATCATTCCAACCACATATAGGCATTTTCATGTACAGTACATATTATCAAACAAAAAATTTCCATTTTACACTAATTGTTTAGCCCGATGAACTATAATAAATATATACAAATACGCGGGTAACCACCAAAACACACCAAATTGTTCGTTCGAGTGATAACTCCAAAACACACATGAGCACTGAATTGCTACGCTCGTAGGGCATCATATGTCATAAAACATTACATACCTCTAGAACACACTAAGGTCTCCGTAGAGACAATCAATAACAGTGATCTCCGTAGAGATAAAACTCGGTAATCTGCAGCAAATGTCGAATTCTGGTTAAAATAGTGAATTCTCCGTACATCATTATCATCCTATATCATATCTCGTACAACATGCAAATAACCTTAATGGCATGGCAATTGCATCCTATCATATCTTGAGTTCATCTGGGCACATTTAACACATTATTTCATTTCTTTGTAATTCAGTCTATTTCTCACTTTATTGTACTAACTTTCATACAATTCCAACACATTTAAAGTATGTAAATTCATAATTAAAATACATACATTACATTTACATATACAACTATACCATATGAACTTACTAGACAAAACAACGAGTGAAGTGTTGAGGACTAATCCAAAATTTTCCTTTTCTTCGATTATTTACAAGTTGATTCAAATCTTAATCTATATGGGTAATTGATTTCAATTTATCAGTTTCAATTACCTTATAACATTTTGTATTATGCATATAACAGTTCAATTTTATTTTTAAAATCCATAAAATTTTTATATTTTATTCAATTTAGTCCCTAAAATAGAAACAATCATAATTTTCACATTTAAGCCCTGTTTTCAATCCAATTTCAATCACATCCTTTCACAACCATTAAACAACCATAATTACAGAAATTTTATACTAAATTTGAAATTTTTACACTTTAGTCATTTTTTACTAAAATAACTATTTCACTTTACAAATTAGTCATTTTTCATAACTAAGCTCAAAATCTGTAATAGTTTTGTGACAGATTCAACAATGAAAACATTTAAAATTTGTAACAGTTTTGTGAAATAATACCCATGTTAACTAAATCAAGCTACAACGGTCTTAGAAACATAAAATTTATGAAAAACGAGTTTGAACACACTTACCATGCAATGGTCGATTATTAGAGCATTCAACAATGGCTTTTGTAACACCCCTTACCTGGTCCGATCGCCAAACCCGAGTAATATAATGCTATTAAAAATATCAAACAATTCCATGCAATTTATTTATCAAAATCTCAAATAAATATCAATTTATCACATACGAGCAAGTATCTCGTGCTATTCAATCGATTTCAAGTTTATATCGGGCATACAGAAGCTTAAGAACAAATCAATATTAAACAAGGATCAATTTGAATAAAAAGTTAAGAAAAATCTAAAAATAGGGGACGCATGGTCGTGTCCAGAGGCCGTGTGGAAGGGTCACATAGTGATGTGATAAAATTGTGTGAAATTGGGGTCACACGGTCGTGTCGTCAGGCCGTGTGACAAGGCTCAGCTCGTATGGCTCAAGAACATGGCTGTATGGCCTGACCGTATACAATTTGAATATAGGGTCACACGGCCGTGTCACTAGATCGTGTAACTCCTTGAGATCGTGTGAACAAACATGCACCAAAATTAAATAGGCCACACGACCGTGTGGTAGACCTTGTGCATCTAAAATAACTTCAATTTCAAGCCATTTCACCTACCATTGCTTGGATATCAAGCCATACCATTTGCATCTATAGATACCCATTTCAAAACACACCAAATCATGCCATATACCATTCAACCTAAATGCCTAACCAATATGCCCACAAAGGCACCTCAATTTGTAATTCAAAACAACCAAAATGAATATGCTTAAACATACCAATTCATTAACATTATATGACACTCTCACTGTCACTTACTCAAGAACAACTAACCTTTAAATCAACCTCATGTTTCATACATCACATATATCAAATCATACCATAGATCCTTCCACATCTAAGAATCAACCAAAAACATATTGCATAACAAGACATTTCTCTCAACCATAAGGATATTAAGCATACAATTCAAGCAATCTAACAAGTTATCAACCAAATACCATTATCTTCTCATATATACATGTATACATATACACTTATAAACATAATAAGCAAGACCATCAATATACAAAATGAACATTATAACCAAAAGACTTCCTAAGTACATGCCAATACCAAAAATGATCGCATCACCAACGTTTGAGTTCGGAATTGCCATTGGATGCTGAGTTAATGATCAAATTGTAATGGGCCTAACCTGCGCAAGGAAAACAAGACCGTACACTGAGTATAACTCAGTGGTATTTCTATAATCGAACATTAAAACATATTTTAAAGGTTATAATGCATTTTAACATGGCAATCTACTAGTCCTATTACATCACCTAATTATTCAATCTAATTACATATTTTAAACCGAGCTATCATAGTTGCAGCATATTCATTTTTCCCTATCTCAATCGAATTGATTAAAACGTACAATATAAAATCCCTATTTCCAAGCTTATAAATTGATATCCACTAACCACTCTTGTTTCAATTTCATTATACTCAATTTCTCAGTCCTATAATATAATTTCATCAACCAATCATTAAATCACATATGTGACAACATAATTCATCACTAATTGAACTCAATTGCACAATTAAACAATATATCATATTTTTAAATCTATTCAATTTAGTCCTTTTCACAATCAGTTTAATTCAGCTCGTCCTATCATTCCCAACTTACCTTATATCATTATCATGAAACAATTGAAAAGGTTCGGGTTATAAAAATCCAAACCGTAAACTCCAAGCTATTCATTGACGACCTTGTCTTTTCCTTTCTTTCTCGAGGATTCCGGGTCAACGTTAGCTACAAATTAAAACAAATATAATAAATTAACACTACACAACCTAATTCGCATTCAATTGCTAAATTATACAACTTCTGCATATTATTCAATTTAGTCTTTGAAACTGAGACTAACATAATTTTCACAATTAACCCCCTAAACTTTTATGCCAAATTTTCTAGAGTCCCTATAGGACTTCCTATTTCTCAATTACGCCCAAATTTTGAATTTTTCACAATTTAGTCATTATTGTACAAAATCATCAATTGACTTTACAAATAGTCCTATTTCACTTCTATCCTTATTATCTATCAAAATAACACCTCAAACTTCAATTATTTAACAATGGCAACATCTTCAATCTTGAATAATACCGAAAAATACTATATGGGTTAGCTAGCTCGTATTACCGGAGTTTCAAAAACATAAAAATTACAACAAAAAAAGACTAAATTGACTAACCAATTAAAACTTGAAACTGTTGAAACCATTAGTGTATTGCGTCTTTCTCCATTTTCTTTTTTCTTCGAATGGTAACAATGTTTCCCTTTCAATCCATTATACCATCTTTTATTTATTTTGTTTTTATTTTATATTTATTTTATAACCTTTTGTTTTGTTTTATTTATTAATTTTATTACATTTTATTTTATAACATCATTCATTAAACCAATCGTTTAATTGCCTTATGAGTCCCTTAGTTATGTTTTACTTTATGATTTAATTATAATTCAACTTTTGACTCTTACGTGATTTAGTCCCCGTACTTAAATTAAGCACTAATTCAACAAAATGACCTAACTAAAATTCAAGTTACTTCTAAAGTAACTCCGTAAATATTTAGTAAAAATATATATAGGTCCGGTTTACGGAAATGAGCTCCCGATACCTCAATTTTCAAAACCACTGACTTTAGAACCGATACACTTGTAATCTAACTTTCCAAATAACCAAAATTATTAGACTAAGCTTCAGTTTAATACTGTAATACCCTATTTACTGACTTTATCATCGGAAAACAGAATTCCAAAACTACTATTTTGGACACCATTGACTTCCGGGTCGTTACAACTTCCCTTGTTCTTTTTGGTGTAAAAACAGTGATAAAAGAAGGAATAATAAACTTGGAAACTTTTACTAATGTTTTAATTGTTGTAAAATGGATGTTCATATAACTCTCATAACCCCAAAGAATTCATTTTCTTGTAACTCTTGTAGCCCCGAAAAATTTATAGGGTACCTTAATTATATGTTTGTAACCTATGGTAATTGAGGGCTTTTTGATATCTCAAGTGAAAGTTACATCATCCTTCTATTTCTTTGTCTTTCTTTCTCTCTTATTTTTTATATTATTCTTTTAATTTTATAATACATTATCAGCACGATTTTATTCGAGAGTAATATGGTCTTAGTTTGTTTCAAAATTTTGTTGGGATCCAAGCATTGAAATTTAATTTTGTTTTTGGTTTAAAAATGATTAGAATCATGGTTATTTGATATTTGCTTAGGGTTGATCTCGTTCTCTTTATTACAAAGGATGCTTATAATCACTACTTTTCATCCATGGTAATGTAAGTCAGTCTAAGCAACTTCTTTCAAATTTAATTTGATTTTTATTAAAGATTTCAATTTCTATAATCCTTTATTTGTATATCTATGAATTTATAAAACCATTCACGCATTTAGTTATTGGGATTTTATGTGGAGATAATTTTTTGGTTCATTTTTAATAGAATTGATTGATTTAATTTTTGGTTCATTTTAATAGAATTGATTGATTTAATTTTAATTTTAGTTAAAATATATGATTATTGCGAATGAGAGTAAAAGTGCTTACTTGTCATGAACTTTGGGATATTCACCCTATCTAGATAGTTTCATGATTATCGTAAAATTTGAAATGAAATTATGCCATAATAGGTGGAGGTTAAAAATGTTTATATTTAAACGCTTATAGTTGTAAAGTTACTTTAACTTTGAAATTACAATATTTTGTATTTTGTTGTGTTATGGTATATAGAAAAATATTATCTAACCATAGTGATTTATTTGTAACATGAATTTATTATTTGTTATATTTAATATATGTTTTATTTATACTGTTCATTTTATTTTATATGAATAAATAAAGTTTTGAAGATAATTTTTTATCATTCATGTTGAAAAGAAGTGCAAAAGTGTAAATTATTTAAAATAAGTTAAGCATCCATTAAAGTTATGTAATAAAATGATTACATGCTCCTAAAGAGTTAATATTGCATCAAAGCGTAAAAAGCTCTTTAAGAGCTAATATTTTACTTCATTGCGATGCAAAATTTTGTAAAATATAATATTATTTTTAGATCAAGAACATATATGTTGAAGGAAACATTTATGTGTTTTACATTAAAACCATATATAAAAAACATGAGACACTCGTGTATTTGTATTATATATATTCCTCAAAAGAATACATTACACTTGTATGATTGAAATATCTAATGTGCTCCTACAACAGCAATATTATGAAAAAGACTTTAAAAAATATTTTTAAACGATCACATACCTTCTAGTGGCTAAGCAAAATAATAAGTTACTGATGAAAAACCATGAAATTTTTCCCACTAATTTTGCTTCATTCCCTAAAGTGAATGTAACAGTACATAACAATTATGAAAAATGAAAACATAGAGATCATGGTTGTTGTTGTGATTGAGGATGTGGTTAGAGACGTACTAATAATCGTTATCATGGTGGTTATAATAGTGATACTTCTAACCACTAGAAAAAGAATAATAATGAAAAACAAGAAAATGGTGGTCAAAATATTTGAAGGTTATTGAAAATTCATGCTACCTATATGGTACGAAAAAGCACTAGTCACATACCTGTTGTACATTTAAGGATCTAGTAAACATTTATCAAAGCATCCATTAAAATGGAAGGGAAACATAAATATCTGGGTGTCCCATTTTTCCACAATAGAGTGGGCATTGATACTTTTCAATTTGTCTTGGACAAAGTTCGTACTCGGCTAAATGGATGGAAAGAAAGAAAGTTATCATTAGCTAGTCGCTTAACATTGGTTAAGTCGGTATTACTTACCATCCCAAACTATTTCATGACAATAGCTAGTGATAAGTCATAAAAGTAACATATTTTAATTCCATTCTTAATGCGTTTTTTGGATGATTAATTATGTAAATTAGTGAATTTGATGCTTCCAATCTTTTAAATTCATGTTTCTATACTTATGAGAGCATTTGGAAGTGAAAGAAGCAAAAAAAACAAGCCAAAATTGAGCAAGTAAAGCTGCTTCCAGGATCCACATGGCCTGGCCATTTCCACACGGGTTGGTCACACGCCAATGTGCCAGCCCGTCTCGATGTCGCATCCTGTTTCCCAAACACACGGAAAAACCCAATTTTTAGGCTTTCTGAGCATTCTAAAGTCTATAAATATCAATTAGAAAAATATCTAAGGGAGCACACAGAGAAGATTGAAGAAGTTAAAAGATCTAATGGAGAACACAAAGAAGATTGAAGAAGTTACTCGAAGAACACCATCAGAGCCAAATCAAAAGCGGATCTCCTTCAAGATTGAAAAATCTCCTTTTAACTTCTTTTGAAGTTTTATTGAATTTTTTTATGTCTTATGGTTTTTCTGACTTTGAGATGTTTTCATTTCAGATTATGAACTAAATTCCCTAGATACTTAGGAAATATGAAACCTATGATGAATTTTATTATTTGATTTTTGAATTACATGATAAATATTTTATTCTTGTTTTCAATTATGTATGCCTAATTCGTGTTTTAGTATTATCGGAATATTAATTCATGTTTAATGTGCTTATTTCAGTGGAGCAAAAGTCCCTATTTAAGAGTAGATCTAGCATAATTGAGTAGAGTTGCATACAATCCTAGAAATAGAACAACATGAATCTACCGGGTTAAAGTCAAATCTAATAGGGGAATCTATAGATCGAGTTAATGCGACAATAGGGGTTTTAATTAGAAAGAGATTTCAATTAATCAGCCTAGAGTCAGTTCTTCTTACTCTTGAAAAAGATATTAACATAATTTAGGGATTTCTAAAGATCAAGACACAAGTGAATAAATCGTTTAATTCAAATTCAAAATAACAGGTGAAGTCTAGGTGGATTCTTTCCTGGGCATTGTCTTTCTCTTTGGTTATTTTCGATTATTTCCTATTTCATTTTCTGTTGCGTTCTTAGTTAATTTAGATTAGTAAATTTAGATTAAAATCAATCATCCCAATTTATCGATTAAATAATAGAAAAACGATAATTACTAGTACTTTTAGTCCTCGTGGATATGATATTCCCTACTCACCATAGCTATACTATTGTTCGATAGGTGCGATTGCCTTTGTCGTAATTATAGTTAGTTTAGACACCATCAAGTCTTTGGCGCCGCTGCCGGGGACTAAAATATTAGGAACACTTGATTTTTATTAATTTAGCCATTTATTTTTATTTTAGTTTATTTTTGTTTTCTAATTTTTCTCCTATTTACTTCTGGCAGGTTCTTTTAGTTTATGATTAGAAGAAACCCGTCGAGACCATTATTGTTTGACAGCGAAATTGAAAGTACAACTCGCAAAAATCGTAGAGAAGTAAGGCAGATTCGACAAAGTATAGTAGACGAGTAAGAGGACGTTATTATTATTACTGAGGAGATGGGTGATAATTGAAATAATCAACTACCTCCTGCAGTTGTTGTGAATCCTACAAATCCAAATCTTGCTCCTCGTACTATGTACGATTATGCCAAACCCACTCTAACTGGGGTTGAATCGAGTACTGTGAGACCGACCATTGCTGCGAATAATTTCGATTTGAAACCAAACACTATTCAGATGGTACAACAATTTGTTCAGTTTGATGGTTTGCAAGACGAAGATCCAAATACTCATTTGGATAATTTCTAGAAGTCTGTGACACTTTCAAGATTAATGGTGTTTCTGACGATGTCATTCGCTTACGATTGTTCCCTTTCTCATTGAAGAACAAAGCTAAACAGTGGTTGAATTCTTTACCACGAGGTTCCATTATCACATGGGATCAAATGACTGAAAAATTCCTACTGAAGTATTTCCCACGGGCTAAGACAGGCAAGTTAAGGAATGATATCTCTTCCTTCATTCAGTTTGACTTAGAGACCTTATATGATGCATGTGAGAGGTATAATGACTTATTGAGACGGTGCCCTCACCATAGGTTACCTCTATGGCTACAGGTTCAAACTTTCTACAACGGTTTGAACCCCTTAACTAGGCAGTAGATCGATGCAGCCGCCGCTGGTACTCTGAACAATAAAACACCTGAAGCGGCTTATGAGTTTATAGAGGAGATAGCACTGAATAATTATCAGTGGCAAGTCATGAGGACAAAGCCGATGAAAGCAGTCGGTGTTTTTAACTTAGATGCGGTCACCATGTTATTGAATCAGATAGAAATTTTAAATAAAAAATTGATGGTATATACGGTTTTACGCAGGTACATCTGGTGATACAGTGCAATATGAATAGAGGAGGAATGAACAATCCAAAATATTTACCCTACGGTCATGGCACAGAAAACGAACAAATTAATTATACGGGTAATAATTCTAGACCTCAAAATAATCTTTACAGTAACACCTATAATGCAGGTTGGAGGAACCATCCCAATTTCTCTTGGGGTGGTCAAGGAAATCAAAGAGCGCAACCCCCTCCAAGCTTCCAACAACCACCTCACCAGCAAGAGAAAAAGCCGAACCTTGAGGAGATGTTGATGAAGTTTATCTCGGTGTTAGAAACCCATTTTCAAAACACTGAAATAACACTTAAAAATTAGCAAGCATGGACTCAAGGGCTCGAGAACCAAATCGGTTAACTCGCTAAACTAATTTCAGAACGACCACAAGGCAGTTTGCCTAGCAATATCGAAACTAACCCAAGAGAGCAACTTCATGCAATTACTATTCGAGATGAAGAAGGGTTAGTTGAATCTGAATTAGAACTGAGGCAATAAAGTGTGATAAGTAACGGTAAGGTTAAGGTAAGCCAGAATGAACAAAAACCGATTGGTAAAAAGTATAAACCTCGAATTCCATATCCGAATGCAACGAAGAAAGACCACACGAACGAACAATTTGGTAAATTTCTTAAACTTCTAAAAAAATTACATATTAACTTACCGTTTATTGAAACTCTTTCATAGATGCACAATTCCGTTAAATTTTTAAATGACATTTTGGCAAACAAACGGAAGTTAGATGATTCATCGCACATGGAGCTAAATGCAGTTTGCTCGGCCATTTTGCAAAATAAACTACCCCACATGAAAGATTCAGGGAGTTTTACTATTCCTTGTTTAATTGGTAGTTTGAATATTAATAATGGTTTGGCTGATTTAGGGGAGAGTATTAATGTCATGCCTTATAAAATGTTTAAGCAATTAGGTCTTAGGAAACCCAAACAAACTAGGATGAGTATTCAATTAGCAAATAGAACCATTAGATCTCCTAAGGGTATTATTGAAGATGTTCTTGTCAAAATTGATAAATTCATATTCCTAGATGATTTTGTTGTTTTAGACGTGGATGAGGATAGTAACGTACCTTTGATTCTAGGTCGGCCTTTTTTAGAAACTGCTAAAACTATTATTGATGTTGTTACAGGTGAATTAATACTTCGTGCAGGTGATGATACGATTACTCTCCAAGCTCGTGATTCGGTTAAGACATATAGTGTAACAGCCCGATTCTGGGCCTAGTCAGAATAGTGGTTTTGGGACCACAAATTCGACGAGGGAAAATATTATTATCATTATATTTTTATGGTCTACAATTTCACGGAAAAATTTTGTGAAAATTTTGTTCGAAAATTTTGAAGTTTGGGCACTCAATTTAGTCAAAAGGACTAAATTGTAAAAAGTGCAAAAGTTGAGTTCTACATGTAGAAGTGTCTAATTGTTATGAAATTTTAAATTAGACATCCTTATGTGGTAATTAGACCATTAGTTAATTGATGGACAAAAATGGGTATAGAATTAGTGAAATAGATTTTTTTAAAGTAAGGGCATTGTAGTCATTTGGTAAATAAATAGAATTAAATGGGAAAAAGATGGCAAAATATGCTCATCTTCTCCATATTTGCTGCCGAATTTTGGAAGACACCATAGCTAGGGTTTCTTCACTTTCTCAAGCTCATAATCAAGAAAGACGAGAAGACAACCTCAATCGGGGAAAAAAGAAGATCGTGGAGTAAATTGTAAAATTACAATATTTTGCACCGAGGTAAGTAAACATGTGAATTAATTAATTATTTTGATATTATTTAATATATGTTGTGATTTAATTGAACATAGAATAAATACTTGGTATAGATCCTAAAAAAAATGTGGTTAAGTTGGGAAAGGTGGTAAAGTGTTGAAAAACAAGGTTTCCGGTTGAACACTCGGAATAAGCTGGAATAAATTAAATATAAAGGGGGTTGCTAAGTGTTGATTCCCCCAAGGGGTTGCTAAGTGCTGATTCCCCGAATCATTGTTGGTTGCTAAGTGCTGATTCCACTGTAACTTGAATGTGAAAGGGGTTGCTAAGTGTTGATTCCCCGAATCATTGGTGGTTGCTAAGTGCTAATTCCACCGTAACTTAAATGTGAAAGAGGTTGCTAAGTGCTGATTCCCCGAATCATTGGTGGTTGCTAAGTGCTAATTCCACCGTATCTTTAAATGTGAAAGGGGTTGCTAAGTGCTGATTCCCCGAATCACTGGTGGTTGCTAAGTGCTGAATCCACCGAGTAACGGATAACATTTCGAGTGTTCAACAGGGAAATTGGAAAGGTGTATATATATATAATGGACAAGATTATGTGAGGAATATTGGGTTTGGTACTTAATCAACCCAAGTGTAAGATGGAAGGAAATATCAAAACTACAAAAGAGTAAATTTAGATATAATACAGTTTTGAACAACAACAGTTGGGAAACATTGAAAAAATCACCATAAATGGTGGAAATTGAATTAGAGGTTGAATAATATATGAAATTGAAGCTGAATGAGTCTACTTTCACATGAAATAAATAGGGCAAGCAAAAGAGTTATCTATTTTGGGATATTTGAATTTTAATAAGACAGGGTTAAATTGATTTCGAAACCCCATGTTCCAACTTTGGAAAATCACCAAAAATTGTACAAAAATAATTATGGCTTGAAATTTACATGCTTGAATTCCTTACTAATTATATTTTAAATATAAGCAAACAAGAACATTTTTTGAATTTTGTACAGAGAGTTAAGTAAATTTTAGTAAGGAGAGGTGAGAACTGTCGGGCAGTGAAACATGGGAATCTTTAGAGGATAAACTATACTAATTGGATGAACTAAAAATTCTAAAAATTTTATGGTAAGAAGGTATATGAGCCTAGTTTCAGCAAAAATTTATGGAACTTAATTTGGATCCCTGTATCTCCAGATAAAAATAAATTAGTGACCGTGACGCAGAAAAACAGCTTGCTGGAAATTGAACAAACAATGAAATTTATGTGTGATTAAAATTATGTTACTATGTAATCATGTGAGAAATTTATTTATTTGTCATATGTTTACTTACTAAGCTATATGCTTACTCTTCTTTATTTTCCCTTGAGTATAGTGACATCAATCAGCTCAGAAATTGGACGAAGTCAGAACATCATCCACACTATCATCATCTTTTGGGTATTTTGCAACCAACACTTTTGAAACATGGCATGTATAGATGACTTAATGTAATCAGGTAAAAATATGTATATAAAATATTGTTCGGTTTAAAATGTGGGTGTTTATTATTGGATAAATTGTGTTTGAACATATAACTGTATTTGGTTGAAATATTGAAATCGTTTGAAATTATGTTTTGAAAATTTGCAGGGGGTTTTATGTAAAAATAAGCAGAAATGCTGCCGAAATTTATAAAAAATAAAAAAATTTAGTGACAATGTATCGCAATTAGAACAATTACAAGTGTTTGAGTTCTAGTAAAACCTCATACTCTATTCCGGCACGGAACACGGGTAAGGGGTGTTATATATAGTGATCGAGATGATTTTACAAGTTTTGTTAATATGAGTAATCATGTGGCTCAGCATTCTTTGCAGGAAACACTTCAGAAAAACGTGATAGAGCCATGTTCTAGTCCATGCGATTAAAACAGAATGACTCATGAAGAACGAATGTTACAGATCGATGAACTAGACGAATGGCAGACACATGTCAAGGAGAAATTGAGAATACACGATGCAGAGCTAAAGCGACACCATGTTGAGCATGTGGATGGAACGAACCAATTCAAGGTTGGAGACAAGGTACTACTAGATAAAACAGATCTAGATATTGCCACTTCAGAGCTTAATGCAAATGGAGCAACTCCTTTTACGGTACTGAATGTCTTCCCATACGGTACAGTCGAGGTAACTCATTCTGAACTTGACACATTTAAGGTAAATAGTACTCGACTTAAGCCTTATGTTGATAATAGAATTGATAACAAGAAAGAGGAGTTTTGACTCCGCGAACCACCTTGACCGTGTGAATGCAAGGTAAGTCGAGCTTAGACTTTAAATAAACGCTTCTTGGGAGGCAACCCTAACACACTACTAATTCTCTTAATTTTATTCCATTTTATTTTAAAATTAAATAATTTTCAAAATTATAAAATATATATATGTTTTTTGAGCCACACGACCTGGACTCACGGGCGTGTCTTAGGCTGTGTGCACTAAAGGGTTCAACAGTGAGTTACATGGCCTGGCGACATGGTTGTGTGACCCACACGGGCGTGTCCTTGGCCATGTGGATCCTAAGTCTTAATTTTAAAATATTAAAAAAATCGACAGTGAGTTACACGGCCTAGCGACATGGCCGTGTGACGTACACGACCTGGACACACGAGCGTGTCCTTAGCCGTGTGAATCTTAGGACTCAATTTTTTAAAAATTCGATGAAGACGTGGCCTAAAATAGTCCATACGGACGTGTGACACGGCCGTGTGGACCACACGGCCTGGACACACGGGCGTGTCCTAGGCCGTGTGAAACCTGAAGCTAATTTTTTTCATTTTAAAATCAAGTCAGAGAGTTACACGAGCAAGGCACATGGCTGTGTGCGAGATACGGCTAAGCCACACGGGCGTGGGAGAAGTAAAGGAGGTTGCACACAGTCATGTGACATGGCATACACGGCTTGGACACACGGGCGTGTGACACGACCGCGTGGCCCAACATGGTCCTTACACGTGTCCCCCTTTTCAACCCTCAAACTTTAACTTATTTTTACTTTTATCTCTCCCAAATTACCAACAAACCCTAGCCGCCATTCCTACCCTTTTCACCCTTTCTGGCCACAATCGTTACCTCACGTCGCTCGTACCTCCCCTGTTTCCCCTGTTTCCCCTCGCCCCCAGACCCTCTCCTCCCACATCTCCTTCACCTTCCTTCGACTACAGCTCTAGCCACCGCTAAAGCCACCTTTCTCCCATTCTTTTCCCGTTCTAGACCAACCCCAATCGAATTCCCCACCCTTCTCCTTTCTCAACCTCCCACCAAGCTGCCTGACCCCCACCCTCTCGCGCCGACTGAACCACTCCCTCTCCTCTCCCTTTTTTTTCCCTCGCACTGTACAACCCCGCCCTGGCCCCTTCTCCCTATCTTCCTTCCGACCCCCACAGATGCCCTCCCCTCTCTGCGTCTCCCACCGTTATTTCCCCGTCCCCAGCCATTGTGCGCGACCATCACTCCAACCACCGCCCTTACCATTGTCGGTCATCCCTTTTTCTTTTTCTTCTTGTTCTTTTATTATTATTATTACTACTACTACTACTACTACTTTTCCTTTTGTTATTATTATTATTATTCTTATTATTATTATTATTATTATCATTATTATCATTATTATTATTATTATTATCATTTTTTTTAGATTATTTCGATTGTCATTTGTTTTAATATTATGCTTCTTATTTTTATTATTTTTACCTTGCTATTTTTAATATAGTCATATTGATTTGATTACCTAGACTCCTTTGTTTTTGTTGTTTATGGTTTTATTATTTTTTTTATTTTTTATTATTAATTCTCATTCTTCTTTAGTTTCATTACTATTTTTTATGAGTAATTTTGGTACTATTATAGTTATATTAGTAGTTGATTGTTTTGGGATTTTATTTTTCTAATGTTACTACTTGCTACTCAATGTATGCGATGGTTAGATTCGACTTTATTCTTTTTAGCTGAGTGTTTGATTTTATGATTTTAGATTTTAATTGCATTCGAGTTTTCCTTTTGTGCCTATTTCCATTGATCCAATGTGTTGATTCGTGCCCTTGCTTTGAATACTGAAACTGTTATTTGGTCATTTTTTTCGTGCAGGGACACCATGACAAACACTCATAGAAAGTCCAAGGTCGTTGTCCCCGCTTCAAAAAAGCGAAAGACACCGGGTGCGACCTCCTCCTCGAGCGCCTCTACCGAGGCCTGCCACCCTTATATCCGATTTTCAGCGGGTCCCCAAGAGGAATTATTTCAGCTACTTTGATTGCAACCACTCGACTTAAGCTGATGTATTGATTGGGTTGTTTTGGACCAGGTCCAATTAGCTGATCTTATTCGCGCCTTTATTGCCACAGCCCTGTGAGACCAATTCTTCTCTATCATCGAGCCCACATACATGGAGCTAACGTTAGAGTTCTTCTCGACATTTTTTCTCCAGCATGCGATGACGACTCATAATGAGCCGGGCACCATCACTTTCAGACTCAGTGACCTGGTGCGCCATATAAGTGTTCCTAAGTTCGGCACTGCTTTAGGACTATACACTGAGGAGTTTATGAGTGCTGAGAATTTTCTCCGCCTACATTGGCGCATCCACTACTCGCCAACTAGTTGTTGGACAGATCTTACAGCGAGTATGACACATTATGACGTGAGTCACTTGAAGGTGACTTCTCTCCCTCCGGCTTTACAGTATATTCATGAACTTTTAGCTTATACTTTGGGTAGGAGAGAGAGCACCGGAGTCGTCAGTACTACCGATGCCTATTTTTTATGGAGTATGGCCACTGGACATATTTTTTATTTAGCTTCATCGCCTTCGCTTTCCACCATCAGACAGACCGCAACAAGAAGGGTCCTATCTGTTTAGGCCCTTATGTGACTCGACTTGCTCGACACCTCGATCTCCTCGACACACAAGAGCAGTCTTCTACACTTACACTCGCCGTCTAGATGTCTCCACAAAGAATATCGAACATGACCCATATGAGGCTGATCGAATGGCTTCGTGGAGTAGATCCTCCTCAGTACCGATTATTTCATTCTAACTCTTAGAATAAACTTGAGGACTTCACCGATGATGTTCTTTTGCATCACGAAGACCCACTGCATCCTCCACTTTCGAATCACCGTCATGTTTCTTCCGCTGCTATTTTAGCGGACCTCTCCGAGCGGTTCACTTACTTCGAGCAACATTACTTTCAGAGGTTTGACAGTATTGACGGGACACTACAGCAGATTTGTCAGCATCTTCACATCCCTTCTTCGGCATCAGCAAATCATCCTACTGATGCCTCCGACAATAAGGATCATTGATTTATTTTTTTCTTTTTAATTTTCTATTCTTTTATGTTTATTTCTCTTTTTAGTTGTTTTGTTTTATTTTTATTTTCTTGTACTTCTTTTCATTATTATCTTTTGAACTATATTTTTATGGTTGTTTTACTAGAGTTATAACCCCTTAATATTTTCATTATTTGTGTTTATTTTCTTATTAGTTTGCTTGGAATCATGCACTACATTTCGATTTGACTACAATTCCACTTTTCACTATTCTAGGGATTTCATACAATATTCGTGGTAGTTTCAGCTTTTCTCTCTTTCTTATGATATTATGCTTATACTGTGATTATATATGTTTGTACATTGATGACAATGTACATCTTAAGTGTGGGGAAGTTATTTAGGTATTTATTAGAAAATCTCTGAATTATGTCTTGTGTTTAAGTAATTTTCTCACACTTCTATTAGAGTTAATTTTCATTAATTTATAATTTTTGTTGATGTGTTTTAGATTAATTTGTTGATAATTGTGTATTGGTTGATTTAAACTTTAAGACATGAGAGAATCAATCATGATAAGTTTATTTTCAGAATTAAAAATTTTAGGTTGTTTTCCTGAATTGAGGTATTACCTTGAAGTTTTAAATTTACAAGTTTGACATCAAAAACTATAATTTTTTGTGTGAGATTTTGAGCCTTTAGAGCATACATTTTTCTTGCTCATTTTTATTATTGGTTATGAGTGTGTCAATTTGATTTGTTATTCTAGAACTTGCTTCGATTATACATGTCGAGACCACAACTTTGATTTGATATACTGAGATGATAAAGGCACTTAGGTTTTACCCACTTATCCCATAAAAAGCTTACCTACATAATTAACCCTTAGTGAACCCCATTGAGCCTAACATATCGTTTCTTGATTTACCTATTAGTGTTAACCCATAACTCTTTTTTTTTTTTGCTCGTTGAGAATTTTTCCCATTTTTATTGACTTCCTTTTTATCGAGATTTGATTTGGTTAATTGCCTAATTAAGCCTTTTATTTAATTTTCTATATTATTTCTTATAGTAAAAAAAAAGATAAGAAAATCGAAGAAAAAAAATATTGATTATTATTTAGTTCTATGTTAATTGAGCTAGAACAGTTAAATTCATATTTTGAGAAGAAGCTCATTCTATTCTTGAATAGTTTTCGATTGATGTAATTGTTTTTAATTCAACATATTTTTATTTTTCTTCTTTGGTAATTTATCAATTCGATTTTGATTTTAACCAACTTTTTCAGCCTTTCTCCACACCCTTAACCTAAGCCTCATTACAACCTCTTAAAGACCTTTTGATTTGTGTATCATCTCATTTTATAGTGGTGGAGATTTGATTTTCATGCAAGCCTATGGTAATGATTTTTCATGTTTGACTATTGAGTGCTTATTCTTGAACCTTAAACACTTTGAGTGATTTGAGTGAATCTTTAGTGAGGATGTCGATTCTTGTCGATTTTGAATGAAAGGTAATTACTTAGTTAAAGAGAAATACCTATGTTTTCATGCATTAAAGATGTTCGACTTGGGATTGTTTGAATTTTTAGTGCTCTTTTAGTTGAATTATCAATGTATGATTATTTGTGAATTATGACGAAACATCATTGATGAGAATTATAAGTTGAGAAAGATTAATTTTAATTCTGAGTTAAGGATTTTGCTTGAGGACAAGCAAGTGTGGGGATATTTGATAAGTCATAAAAGTAACATATTTTAATCCCATTCTTAATGCGTTTTTTGGATGATTAATTATGTAAATTAGTAACTTTGATGCTCCTAATCCTTTAAATTCATGTTTCTATACTTAAGAGCAATTGGGAGTGAAAAGAGCGAAAAAAACAAGCCAAAATTGAGCAAATAAAGCTACTTCCAGGATCCACACGGCTTGGGCATTTCCACATGGGTTGGCCAAATGCCTGTGTGAGACACACGAGCTAGCCACACGCCCATGTGTCAGCCCATGGCGATATCACACCCTGTTTCCTAAACACGCAAAAAAAACCAATTTTTAGGCTTTCTGATCATTCTAAAGTCTATAAATATCAATTAGAAGAAGATCTAAGGGAGCATTCAGAGAAGATTGAAAAAATTACTCGAAGAACACCATCAGAGCCAACTCAGAAGCAGATCTCCTTTAAGATTGAAGATCTCCTTTTAACTTCTTTCGAAGTTTTATTGAATTTCTTTATGTCTTATGGTTTTTCTAACTTTAAGATGTTTTCGTTCCAAATTATGAACTAAATTCCCTAGATACCTAGGGAAGATGAAAGCTATGGTAAATCTTATTATTTGATTTCTGAATTACATGATAAATACTTTATTATTGGTCTCAATTATGTATGCTTAATTCGTGTTTTAATATTATCAGTATATTAATTCATGTTTAATGTGCTTATTTCAATAGAGCAAAAGTCCATGTTTAAGAGTAGATCTAGTATAAGTGAGTGGAGTTGTATGCAATCCTAAAAATAGGACGACATAAATCTATCGGACTAGAGTCAAATCTAATAGGGGAATCTATAGATCGAGTTAATGCAACAATAGGGGTTTTAATTAGAAAGTGATTTCAATTAATCAACCTAGAGTCAGTTGTTCTTACTCTCGAAAAAGATATTAACATAATTTAGGTATTTCTACGGATCAAGACACAAGTGAATAAATCATTTAATTCAGATTCAGAATCATATGTGAAGTCTAGGTGGATTCCTTCCTCTTTCTCTTTGGTTATCTTCGATTATTTCCTTTTTTTTTGAGTTCTTAGTTAATTTAGATTAGTAAATTTAGATTAAAATCAATCATCCCAATTTATCGGTTAAATAATAGAAAAATGGTGATTATTAGTACTTTTAGTCCTCGTGGATATGATATTCCCTACTCACCATAGCTATACTATTGTTCGATAGGTGTACTTGCCTTTGTCGTAATTATAGTTAGTTTACACACCATCAGCTAGAATACATATATCGATTTGTAATGAGATTGAAAAACTGGCTCGTGGTTTCTTATGGGGATCAACATCTTCTGAGAGAAAACCATCATTTGTGAATTGGGAGGTTTGTTGTAAACCTCGAGAATGTGGGGGCTTAGGCATTCAGAGATTGCAAATTTAGAACAAATTATTTCTTATGAAGTTAGGTTATAAATTGGTTGCTAATACAAATGAATTGTGGGTCCAAGTTTTGAGGAAAAAGTACAAAGTACATGGGATACTGCTAGACAACATACATCGAAGCAACTACTCTTATATCTGGCACTCCATAGCCAACATTTGGAATGAGGTAAAAAAGGGGATCTATTGGATAGTGGGTAATGAGAGATTGGTGAACTTTTGGAACGACGTTTGATTACCAAATGTGGGCATTTTACAACATTTTTATATCGGGTAAGGGATTCCATTAGACTCATTCCAGGTTTGTGATGTGATGACAGAGGAAGTGTGGGACTGGTAATGGCTTGCCTCGGTACTCCCGCAAGAGATTGTGGAACATATTCTGGCTTGTACACCTCCTTCACTGAATGCATGGACAAATCACTTAACATGCAGATGGCTATCTAGAGGAAATTTCTCCATATCGAAAACATATAAGCATTTGTTTGTTGACAATCTGAATGTTAGAGTTGAAAGATATGAAATGACATGGAAAGTGAGAACATCACAACAGGTTTGAATCTTTTTTTGGTTACTTGCTCGTGGTAAACTCTTAACAAATGAAGAGTGGTCCAAACGAGGTATGACTAATTTTCCCTTTTGTGAAAGGTGTGGTCTAGACATTGAAAATGTAATGCATGTCTTTAGGGATTGTGGTTTTTCTAAATCAATTTGGAAATTAGTTGTACCTAGCAGCCTTTGGAATGTTTTCTTTAGATTATCAACTGTCTAGTGGCTTATTTGGAACATTCAGAATAAAGGTAAGATAGTCATCCAAAAAGGGGAATGGCCTACTTTCTTTTCCATTATAAGTTGGTTTCTTTGAAAGAGTTAGAATGACTTCCTTTTCAAACAGATAAATTGGAATAGTCAAGCTCTGTTAACCATGGCGGAAGCATGGACAATGTCCTTGGGTGCTAAAGGAGGATTGGACGATTGGAGTTGTAATTCTATGACTAAAGGATGTTGGCAGTTTCTAGCTAATGAATGGATCAAGGTGAATGTGGATGGCTCGGTGTTAACAATGAGACCAAGTGAGTCTATAGGGGGAGTGGTGAGAGGACCAAATAGAGGTTGGATAGGGGGCTTTGAGATGAAGATAGGACTGTCAGATATTTTTCAGGTTGAAGCTCGAGCACTGCTTGGGGGATTAAAATTTGTTTGGGCACAAGGATACCGCCAAGTGGAGATTGAAAGTGACAATATTTTACTGATTGTCGTCATCCAAAATGGGTTAACTGTGAGTAGCAAGTATAGTGAAGTTCGTCAAGTATACGAGTGGTGCTTCAAAGTTTGGGATATGACATTCCACCAGATTTTGAAGGATAGTAACAGGGTGGTTGGTCGTATTACTAAAGAGGCTAGAGGCGAAATGGAGCAGTTAATTACGCATGTAGATCCATCGGAACACATAAGAAGTCTACTAGAAGACAATATCCATCATGCGATACATATATTGATGGTTGAAGATCAACACTAGTACAATTTAGCCTTGGCTAATGTTTTATTATTTACCAAAAATAAATAAATAAATAAAATGTTGGTGTGTTGTGCAAGTAAAAACACTTGTAAAAAAACTCATAATTAACTAATATATATTTTTAATTGTATATAAAATTATTCAATGAATTCATTTAAAGTAAATATACATGTCATGCTATAAATTTGAAACATGACATGTAAAATTAATAGTGTCATGTCAAGATGAAGTATACAAGAATTGTCATTCAAATTGTCACACTAACATTGTTAAAAATTAATATTTTAGACAATATTTCCATTAAAAATAGTTATTGAACTCTTTTAAAAAATTAATAGTCAAATTTAGCACAAAAAATTACCACATTGAAAGTTTTTACATTAATAATATGAAAAAATAATTACAAAACTAGGGTGAAAAACAAATAATTTAGTCATTTTGAACAGTAAAAGCTGTATTCCCAACGCAACACCACCTATAAAAAACACTATTTTAATAATAGTAATAATATTTTAATTTCAAAAGGGTTGGGCCACACTCCTTTTTCACATGTTATTATTTTATTTTATATTTTTAAACAAAATTTTATATGTTTTAGTTTTATATTTATATTTTATAGTTTTTATAATTTTATTTTATTTAATAATTCTTTTAGTTTCATAATTTTTTAATATTTTATAATTACAAAATTTTGAATATTTGAAACAATGAGTAAATTGATAAATTTTTAGTAAAGTTGACATAACATTAGGGTAAACTATTTTGGTCTCTGAGATTTTTAATATTTATAAAAATGGTTGAGTTGTTTTGTTTTTCTAATTTTATATTTTTAATATTTTATAATTATAAATTTTTGAATATTTAAAATAATAATCAAGTTGATAATGTGTAAACATTGAAGGCATAAGCGAATCTAGGGGGACTAGCAGTGGCCCTGCCCCCTAAAATATAAAATTACTATTTAGACCTTTAAATTTTTTAAAATTTTAAATTAGTAAAAATAAAATTACACTTTAGCCCCCCTAAAATTATAAAAATTTGATTTAATTCTTTAAAAATTATGAAGATATAGAATATTAAAATTTACAATTTCATTCGACCCCTAAAAAAAATTTCTAGCTTCGCTCCTGATTGAGGGCAAAACATATTGATTTTTTTTAGAAATAGAATCAACTTGATAGAATATGTAAAATATTAGGGCTAAATTTATTATTACACCAATCAAACAAAGGCAACATCGACATTCTGCTTTGCTGATCAAATACATTTTAATGGTGAAGTAGTTAGAATTGAAAATTTACCTAACGGGAATAATGGGATTAACAAAAAAATTGGTTACCAAAATAGTAACTCATTATAAAACTTGAGTGACTAGTTAACCCTAATGTTTTTTTATATCAATTATACAAATAAAAATATCAATTGGTCATTATTTTAAATATTCAAAATTTATAATTAAAAGATTTATAAAATTATAAAATTAAAACATCTTAGCTTTTTATTAAATAAAATAAAATTATTAAAACTATAAAATATAAAAATAAAAATAAAACATGAGAAAAGAGGGTCCACAACCCTCTTGAAAATAAAATATTATTATTTTATTTATTTATATTAAAATATTATTTTTTATAGGTGGTATTGTCTGAGACGACACCATCTTTTACTGTACAAAGCGACCTAAATAATTAATCTTTTATATTATCAATGTAAAAAAATTTAAATTAACAAAATATGTATAAATTTATTATTATGGGTATGATATATTGTATTCGTGCTGAAATGTGACTTAGTTGAACTGTTCAAACATTCAGAGACAATCAGACAATAAATCCTAGAAATTGATGAGAATACCCTGGTCTATATGTATATAAAAAGGACTCCAAAAAGATCCAGTGGATTCGTACGGTACGTCTTTGATAATTTTCTATTTGTCTTGGATTCATATATTATTATATATAGGAATCTAGATTCACCACTCACATGTTTCAATCTCCTCAACTTGCTCCTTCATTTCTGCTCCTCATAATATTGCAACAATTTGCATCCACTCGTTCCACCTGCTGCTAAAGATTCACCAGCACAATGAAAATTGTGACAAATTTTACATCCCACCCCCCAAAAAAGGAAGAGATTGATTTGTAGCTAAAAAATAATTTGTATCAAATTTTGGATTTGGAAACACGAACAAGAAAAGAAAATAAGGGAAAAAGAAAAAAAAAACAAGACACCTTTAACTTAATTGCCAAAGATGCCGCCGGTAACCACATCCGCAAACATCACCTTCCATCCATGCTTTTTAAGATTTGATGCCGCCGGTGTAAGCTTTTCTGGGAAGATGGTTGCTCTTATTGCAACATATGTTCTTAGCAGAGTTGTGCACCACCTTTTAAAGCCTGTCTCCCAACCTTACATGACTTCTGATCTTGTCGTATGTATCTAATTCCCATGTTGTCCTGAAATTGATTTCATTGCATTGGTTTGTGATTATATATAATAACTAAAGCTAAGTTATACGTTTGTGTTTCTAATGCATGCAGATAGGGCTGATTCTTGCAAGCTTACCACACGCACGTGATTCTTTCACGAGTCTATTCAGCATTACTTTGGAAAACATTGTTGACTTCGGCATGATTTCATATGCCTTCGTTTTGGGTCTAGAAATGGACCCTTATGTGATCTTTAAGTCCCCGACTCGACATGCGATGGTGGCCTATGCCGGAACGGTGTCCACGTTTGTTGCAGCGTGCGCTATAACTCCATGGCTGCATTATTTGAGAAATTCAAGCATTATAACCTTCACCTTGTCCCTGTCCATCAGTCTCTCCGGTAGTGGCTCTCACATACTTACCCGCCTCATGACCTATCTCAAAGTAGGCAAGTCGGATATAGGGAAGCTTAGCATTGGTGCAGGGGTGCACTCTGATATGATAACCATGTTTTCGGTGGTCCTGTCATTTGTCTTTTTTCCATTGCAAGAGACTGAGAATTTTAGAGAAGGAATTAAGACCTCAGTCCTAATCGGGGCTGCACTTATGCTTCAAACACTGTTGGCAGCAAAGATTTCACCGGTTTTCATGAATTGGATCAACCAGTCAAACCCTGAAGGAAAGCCCCTCAAGGGCTCCCACCTTGTCCTATCAATGGCCTTCATGACTGTTATATGCTCCTTGGCACCATGGATGGGTTACAACTCGTGTTTGAGTGCGTTTATGGGAGGGCTCTTTTTACCATCGGAGGGGCGAATATCAAAATGGACGATTAGTAGAATCAACAACTTGTTAAGCACACTTTTTTACCCACTTTTCTTCTTCTGGGTGGGGCTGAGGGTTGATATCTCAAGTTTTGCAGTAGGCAATATTGGAACATGGGTGAGGCTTTTCTGTCTTATACTGATCGCAACAATCGGAAAAGTGGGTGGAACACTCATCTGTGGCTTAACGTTAGGTTACCATAGGCCAGAATTGGTAGCAGTTGGATTACTTTTGACGGCCAAGGGTCATTTTCACGTATACTTCGCTGTTGATGCACTCAGGGTTAGTTTACTCTTTCCAATGTGATTATAATTCTATAAAAATAACGGAGTAAAGCTAAAATATAAATGAATTAAATTGCAGCAAGGAAAGATCGATGTCACAACATGTATCTCGATGGTGATTCTGATATTCTTATCTGTGATACACACACCGTTTGTTGTGAAGCATATAATAGAACGGGCAAGGAAACGCGTACCAGTTCAACGGATGACTCTCCGGTGGCTTGCTCCTTCAAGCGAACTTAGAATTTTGCTATGCCTGCATGGAACTCATAATTTGGAATCTGGCATCAGCTTAATGGAGATCTCTCGAGGCAAACCTGCGCCTGGACTTTTTGTTCATGTCACTGACATGATTGAGCTGACGGAAAAGATAGCTTCAACGCTGGTACCTGGTGAAGGAGTAGACAATATGACAATAACCGATAACTCAGTCACAGAAATGAGAGACGAAATCACCCGTGCTTTTCAAACTCACACAAATGAAAATGTGGATGGTGGAATCATGCTTAGCCGAATGCTAGTACTTTCCACATTCAATAGCATGCCACACGATATTAGTGTTTTAGCAGAAGACTTGATGGTTTCCCTTATTTTGTTGCCCTTCCATAAGAGAGTGAAAGCAGACGGTACCCTGGATGAAGGTCATCCTGGTTTCAGACATGTGAATCGTAAGGTAATAAGAACAAGAGAGGTCAACCATTATTTCAAGTACCTGTAATTTTCAGAATAACAATATTTTTTGGTTGTTTAACAGCTGCTTAGAAACGCCCCATGTTCTATTGGAATCTTGGTGGACAGAGGGTTTGGATTTACTGAAAGATTGTCAACATCATCTGTATCGAAAGTGGCCGTCATTTTTATCGGAGGCAAAGATGATCAAGAAGCTCTAGCCTACGCTGGTCGTGTAGTGTGGCATCCTGGAGTAGAGCTAACAGTAATAAGATTCCTAGTAGACAAAAATTCAGAACATGCACCGCGGAGAGTGAATAACAGAGCAAGTGTGGCAGAGCAAGAAGAAGAGATGAAACTTGATGACGAGTGCTTCGCTGAATTCTATGAGAAATATGTAGCAGGGGGGAATGTGGCTTATATGGAGAAGCATCTTGCAAATTCATCTGAGACCTACACTAATCTTATGTCAATAGAAGGACAATATTCTCTTATCATTGTAGGGCGGGCTGGAAGAGTAAATACAGTATTGACGCAGGGACTTAATGATTGGCAACAATGTCCAGAATTGGGTCCTGTTGGGGACGTACTTTCAGGGTCTAATTCCGCATCTGGTACCTCCATTTTGATTATCCAACTGCACAATATTAAAGGGCAACTGGATGGCCTTAGTGATGAGTTCTCCATTATGTAAACACCAATCCTAGCAAGGTAGGTTTAAAACTTGGGATATCAAAATCCAAACCAGATAAATGTAGCATGTAGGATGATATATATATATACACATGCATATACGTATGCTAATATATGTATATATGTAGCTTGTAGAAATGCTACTTACTTCAAAGGACATTCCAGAACCCAGCTTTACAAACTCTTATCATTCCAAAAGTACAGAACCATTAAGCAAATATGTGTAAAAAACAAGACAAATGCACAGCTAGTATGAAATACAGAACCATTTAACTATCAAATATCATTAGCAAATGCACAAATATATCATAGATAAGTAACATTTATCAATCAGTCAGCTTGGTTAGGAAAACATAATAGAGAAAGCAGAAGGATTGTTTCTTGAACAACTTTGAGACAGATTTCAAAATAGTGTCATTACAAAAGCCTGAATAGCATGCATTGCAGATGTCTCAAAGTTATTTGGTTGTTTTTCCTTTCAAAGTCATAACACAAAACCCCTGGTTAACTGAGCGCCTCAAACACACATTAGAAGTCCCTTGAATGCTTTTCTACCTCAACCTACAAAGTGAAATATAAAAAGCATAAGGATGAAGATCAATACAAGCACAAAACTCACCAGAACTATCAAAATAGAGAATGATTTTTAACATTAATATATCAATAAAATATTCAATTTTAAGTAAGTTGGTAGTTATGTCATATGTGAAAGCTTCTGTTGTGTGTTTGTGTGTGAGACACACACACACACACACACAGAGAATTATAATCCTAATTTGTCACAGGTTCATGAAAGTGCACCCTAAGCAGATCATTCTAATTGGACAAGTGAAGAAGTGAAGCAACCAATTTTATGAGTTATATAGGCAAACTGATGACTAGTCTGCAATAAGAAAAAAGGTACTTCTTTAAACGGAGATATGATAGTTATCACAAATCATCGGTTGGAGAAGTAGTGGTATAAGTACTTGAATTTCTTCATGGAATCTTAAGTTGGATTATATTAACTACCTTGCGGTCGGATACAAAAGCAATTTCCCCAATGTAAACGAAATTTAACTGACAGTAGCACTAGTAAGTTATGAAGAAAGACAAATGTCACCTCAAATGCACTCTTCAGATGATCAAGTTCCTTATCCAGATCGTTTATAGCCTGATTATATGCTTGCATTGGAGAAGACTGACTGGTTGTGTGGATCTACGAAATTGCATCAATTTGATTAAAACCCGAAAACAACTGGCACCGGAATGCATTCCATAAAATCCAAAAAATTAATAGCGTTTAGCCCTATCCAACAAAGAAAAAGACTAACCCTAACAAGGATTTTGTACTGCAGAGGGTGAGGAAGCTTGTAGCCAGCAAACAAAACGTTCTCATCTCCATGCAATTGCCTGATTGTTTATCACCGTTAACAATAAAGGGAGGAAAAGACAAATAATTAGGAGCTTAATCCAGCAAAAATAAGCAAAAAGAGACGAAGTTTGAAAGGGGACGAATATCGTATGATGCGTACGTTCGGAGGATGTTGCCGATGGTGTGGTCTTCTCTCTCGATTGTGAAGGTGGCCGCATTTATTATTTTGGTGTCTCTCTCGTAAGAAACCCTAAAAATTTAACCAACAAATATGTAACAGTGAGTTTGATAAACAGAGGATTTAGGGATAAAGAGCCTACTTTTTGGTCCCCTCGGGGACGACGAATCTCTCGTAACGGTCGGGGGCGTTCATGGCCTTCTCACTCTTTCTCTTCTCTTCTCTTCTGCAAACTCTTGCTCTCACCGCCGCCGGAGAAAATCAAAATGGTTTGGTGGCTCAGCCTCAGTGCCAGTGTAACTGTTGCATGAACTGGGAAGACCCCGCGGGAATGAGTCATTACGATGTCGTTTCAAGTTGTGCTTAAGAAAAATAATATCTCTATCATATCATCAAGTTGATTTTAATTTGTTTATTTGAAAACTTAACATTTTAGTCCTTACACATTAATTTTATTATTAATAAAATAATGTGATTTAACGGTGACTAATGTGGTATTAAATCCACTTAAAACGTTACATATCAGTTTTGAAGTTTTTACCCCAAATTAAATTCATAGAATTTGAATATTCGATGTGTGCTAGCTTTACAAAAATCTTAAACACAACACCAATTTTTTTGCTAGGGCCGAAGCCAAAAAATTGTTTTAGGGGCCGGAATTAAATTGTAATTTTTATAGTCTAAATATTTATAATTTTTAAAGGATAAATCAAAATTTTATCATTTTAGGGAGGCCAAAGTGTAATTTTACCTTTACTAGTTTAAAATTTTAAAATTTTTAAAGGAACTAAATGAATAATTTTTTATTTTAAGGACGAAGCCAGAAAAATACTTTTAGGGGCCGAAATTAAATTGTAATTTTAATAGTCTAAATATTTATAATTTTAAAGGATTAAATCAAAATGATATTTTTAAAGGGTCAAAATATAATTTTACATTTTAGGGGATCGAGCCCTTCCAACCCCTTAGATATGACACTGTTGATTTGTATAATTATGTTGACTTATAAGCATTCATTTTATGTATTCTCCTTTGGCTCTTCTCCAACTTTTGGATGATAATATCATATCATAATTTAACAATTAGTACCATATATTCTCATTTCTAAAATTTTCCATATTCTTCTGATTTTTTGGGGTAAAAATAAGGTATAGAGTTAGAAATTAGAGGATCTTCTAGAATATTAAGTTTAGGTAAAGTGAGCTTTAGCTAAGTTATTAGTTTGTTCTTCCCTCATATTTTATAGTAATTTTATCTATATTACTTATAAAATATTTTACTATATTGGTATCACTCATTATTCGGGTTGTAATTCAATTAGAAAATTATCAAAAAAATTATTTTATTTATAATAAATATATAGATACTTGGTGAAGCTAAAACAAAAACAATTCAATTGCTAAAATGTGTTTTTTAACTTTCGATGCGTTTGGCAACAAATATTTTAACATACACAAAATCACTGAAATATTTATACTATGATAAAGTATTTTAACATTATACATGTTATATGTAGTAGACCAATAGATAATTTTATCCTAATTTAGGATCGAGATGAGCAAGGTGGTGAAACATCTCCTCGATAAGATAATATAACATTAGCACATGAAGATGAAGCTTGTTCAGTTTCTTCAGCCTTTAAAGCTACATTTTGCAAATAGATCTGCCGGCAAGGAACACTCTGGCTGCAGTCGAACTTCATGGCCACGTTCGAGGCACTTGTTCCTCTGATGTTTTGGTAAAGTACATTGCTCACTTGTACTGCTGATGTCTGCACACATATAATTTATTTAATGCCTTGGCGTTTAAGGATTTGTGTTTAAGTGAATAGATAGGTAAAGGAATTTTAACCTGTTTGCGACATGGGTTTTCTTGATCACAATAATTTTGATCAATGATTATAGGGTTACTGACGTTGTACATCACGATGTTTTGAAATTTTATGTTTTTGGCATATCCTGATCCTCCCTGTACAAGAATTTCCGATCATATTAATTGAAGTTATAAAAACATTGAATTGAATAATCAACAAACAACTAACACTCTAACTCAACCTAACACTAATTCAAGGAGGATTGTTGATGATGTTATAATATAAAGTATACTATGCAACGAATGAATGACCTCCCTTGAAAAGCAAATTAAGCACTTTGTGTTTGGAAAACCTATAGAATTTCATTGGAATTAGGCAATGAATGAAAGGATTTCTTCGTCGACGGTTGAAAATTTAGGTCAACAAATTGTATAGAAAAGTCAAGAAGTAAGTGGAAATCATTAGAGGTTGTTTGTTTGAAGTCGTTGGCATGCTGTAATCATTCAGTTCCATATTTTTTCTACTCTTTCTCAATTAAATTTAGTAGTTTTGCTTCTTGTTGGTAAGAGTTTTCTCATCTCAAGTATTGCGCCTCAATTATAGGATAATACTCATCAGTAACCCAAAACTTTAATCCATTTTTATTTTAGTAAAGTTTTTAGACTTAACATGTAGTCGCTCATGTAATTACCTGCCAAGTCTTTATTCGAACTCCGTTGTCGGTTCCGGAAAGTGTTGCTTTATTAATCATTACATTAGACACATATGCCGCAGAGTTTCCGGCTCCCAAGCTCCCAATGCTGCAAAAATACAAAATCATTAGGAATTTCACTTTATATTTTCCTGAAAATTTAGTGGTGAATTAGAGACCTGATTCCATGGCCTGGTCCGCAAGTTATACCGGTGGCACGTACATTCTTGGAGCCGCTCACTATTGAGATGCAATCATCGCCTTCATTTTCAAAACATAAACATGATTTTTATCAGCATATATACCAATTTCGATACCCGATTGTGTATGCATGGTATATATATACCTGTCCCGATGACACAGTTGTTAATGTAAATATTCTGGGTTCCAGTCACATGAATGCCATCAGTGTTGGGACTGTTCCCAGGTGCCGTCACCAAAAGGTTAAATGCTTTTACATTCACACATTTTTGAAATATAACGTGCATTTGTTGTGCATCTTTTATACGAAGACTTGATACTCTCAGGTTAGTGCATTCATTGAAGGTTACAGCCTGCATGTAGGTCAATATATATATATCAATACACACGTACGTATACGCCATATACAAAGAAGTGCAGAAATAGAAAAGCTTACAGTTGGAGCTTCCTTGCAAGGCTGCAATTTTTGATGATGGAAATACAGAAATAGAAGAAGAAGAAGAAGCAAAATAATTAGTTGTTGATATTGAAATATTAACTGATTGATGGAAAATGATGAGAAAATGGCTTACGAGGGCTTTGTTGACTTTGCAGGACTTTTCCCACCATGTTTTGCCATTACCATCGATGATGCCTCCACCTTCGACTCGTAAATTTTCAACATTATCAAAGTAAAGCCATCGTCTTCCATTATCTTGGTAATCCGAGTGATCCTCAGTGGCTTCGAGTGTTCCATAGATCTATCATGTTGAATATTACAGGGAAAATTGTGACATAACCATGCATGAGGCATGCAAAAAAAAAAAAAAAAACTCACCTTCAATAGAAGAGGAGATTTGCAGGGTCCTGAGAAGTTAATTGGCTTAAGACGATAAATCTTCTTCTTGGGGACCACCATAATAGCTCCTTGAGATGAAGAACAAGCATAGTTCCAAGCTTTCTTAAATGCCTATGTCAAAGAAAAAAATTTGATCATCACAGGCAGAATAAGCATAAATAATCATTTCTGTTATAAACATGGGGTAATACCTACCTGAGAATCGTCTCTTCCATTAGCTTTAGCTCCGAAATCATCTACATTGACTACCTTCGGAGTCGCTGCACCACTTGCTCTGTCAAGCCTCGACTGGATTTCGTTTTTATAGTAGGAATTATGATAGTTTGGCTGACCGCGAACACCGAAGGTGCGAAAATACGGATGGCGATACGATGTCGGGAGGTGATAAGCACGGCCTCGACGAAAATCAACGTGAAATGGGTCCTCCTCTCTGTACCTGCCAAGGCCAAAGCAATAGGAGGACAAAGAAAGGAATGTAATCACAAGTGGGAGACAAAGAGTTTTTAGGAACATCATGTAACTTCACTTTTAGATGGGTACTTAAAAAAAAGGAGCTAATGAATTGAATATGCTTTAATTTGTCATCAAGTGACCATATATTTATAGGGAAACTTGGAAGTTGCTGTTCAATTTGGAGAATTAATGAAATTGCATGTCCAATTGCAATCAATGCAATTAGGTCCTATAATTAGAGAATGCTGATGAGTGCTGAAGTCAGACTCAAAGTCAAGAGGTATGCATGTGGATTATAATTTTCTATAAATTCAGACAAAACCCTAAACTTGTTGGAAAGCCCAATAATTTCATGTTAGTTAGAGCAGTTAATGGTTAATACATGGGAGTTGCACATGCATGAATAAAGGGCAGTAGTGGTAATGGATGATGGAATTAGGTACAAATACAAACATATTTTTCAGTCGTTTTGGTATTAGACCACCTATATTTTTGTATGTGAAAAGCAGCTTATTGCAATTTAAAATTTTGACCATCACCGGCCGAAACGCAGCAAATTCCTCTGTGCTTTGACTATAAAAAGCTAGTAGTTTAGTTTTAAACAGATAACTGATTCTGAGAACGTCTGTTTATATTATTGTCAAACATTAATTTACAAATCATTGTTAAATTCAAAAATGGCCAAGATGACGTGGATTTTTCTTTATATACTAGAATTTATATAAATTTAATTATATTAAATATATACTAAATGCTAACAAGCTGAAGAAATAAGTGCGTGGTTTCAAATGTTGTTACATGCTAAATTTTTATAATATAATAATTTAGGATTACGTTCAAATAATAGGAGATCACATAAAAATTAAGTGAAAATAATTAGTTAATAGTTTTTTTAATTTAATTACTATGAAAAATTATTTCAATAATTTTAATCAAAATTAAGGATTACAAATATTCTTTTGAAAATAATTAAAAATCACCATAACAAATTAGGAAAAGCATTAAATGAAAGTTTTAATTAATTTTTTGAAAACATAAATTATTTTGCCATATACCTAAAATAAATTAAATCGTAAAATTCATAGTAATATTATAATATTTTAAACAAATGGAAATTTTACAAAAATATAAACACAATTTTTTTTCATTTTCATTTTATCTCTTCTCTCTATCCTTCATCTCGGGTCACAACCAAAAAGCTTAATATAAAGTTACCCCTAAACTATACCTGTTTTCCCAAATAAGCATCTAAACCTTTTTGGTCAATTTGAGTATCTAAACTAATTTTTCCCACATTAATACCCCATTAATTCTCCGTTAATATTGTTTTTAATTGATATTAATATTAATATAAAATATAAAATCAAAAAATAATTTCAATTTTTATATTTTTATTTTGCCATATGTCGATTGGTCATTGGAGCACATACCAATGTAAAGAAAAATTTAGGTACTCAACTTGATTAAAAAAGTTTAGGCACCTATTTAAGAAAATGAGTAAAGTTTAGGGACAAATTTATATTAAGCTAAAAAATTGTACTTTTATTATAAAGTATCTATTTCTATCCGTAACCCTTCACAATTCTTAAACTAGAGAAAACTTGTTTAAATACATTTAAACCCATACAATGCCAATTGAATTAAGACTTATTAAAAGAAATTATCATGTAAAACACCTACAATATACGTTTAGTATATATCTTGCCTAAAAGTAGCGAAATATGAAACAATATGATGTGGGCCCTCCTAAACTGAAAAATAAAAACTATATTATATGCATATAAAAAGTTACAACGTATAGAGTAATTTTAAATGAAAGTTAAAAACTATTAGTTTAAAGTCAAAGCGTGAGATATACCAAACATTGACCTTCCCTTGCTAGTTAGACAGAATTCAAAGGCAAATTAGATAAAATAATGGAATTGGTATCCAAAGTTCCAAAAGTGCTTAACTCCTTTTTCAACTAAAAAATTATAGAATTTGGTAAAATCGGTTGTAGAGGCAAAACATAAGGAGAAATGAGGCCGAATATTGGTGTGATTAGAGGAACCACAACTTGGACTGTGCTACTACATGTGTCATCATGTGCCGTGCTAATGGGCACATGCTCATCTTTTATAATTACACAAATTTGTTGCCAACTTTCCTTCTTCTTTCCTTTTTCGGTCATTCCATCCAACAATGATACGTTGCTTTCTCTGCTGCATTAAGTTTTGTTTTTATCTATTTTGGTGAGCACTGATGATCACATGGATGAGTCCAAAACAAGATAACCTGCATAAATACAAAAATGTAATGCAGTGATGCATAAAGCGGCTAGCAAGGTCTCATTAAGATTGCGACAATAGTACTTGCTAAAAACATGGTTATATCCCAAACTTTTACACGCTCTCCCATGATGTCTTTGTATTAGGATTTTAAAATTATTATAGATATTCTAAATATTTATTATTTGATTAAAAGATGTGAATTTGGATTAAAATATTTAAATTTATCTATTACAAAACGTTTATAATTTTTAATTTTTAATTCGAATTTAGATTTTAATAAGTGATGGGCATGCATAAATTGGAATTGGTGATGGGTGTGCGGAGGAGGATTTGAGTTGCTGAGCCAGAGCCGGTCAAGTCATGTGTTGTCGTATGATGGGTTTTTTTGGTATAATTCCAGCATCTATTGAGTGGTTGGGTAGGGTGAGGGTCTTTCGTTTCACCGTCACGGCCACAGACTAGATGAGTGAACAATTTGGGTCACATATGAATTACTGGACTCAATGCCTTCCATGAACCTTATCTCCTACAATCTCTCATTCTATGTTTTTATATCTTTATATGTATTTTGGTATTAATGTATTTTAATATATGATTGATTTTTTAACTAATTTTTTTATATGTTTGTAACTTATTTTTAATTTTTATAAAATATATAATATATTTACATTTAAATATATTTTAATTATGTAAAAAATTTAAAGTAGCTTCAAGGTATAAAAAATTTAATCTAATGATTATATTTTATTTCTAATGTAATTTTAAAAATAAACTTATTTGTATTACTATTTCTTTTGGATTTTTTTAAAGAGAAAACAATTTCATTAGTCGAAACGACATTACAATGTATAAATTAGTAAGGTAACAAACTAGAATAACACTAATGGGACTTATCTACTAAAAAAAAGTACTGCAAAAGTAACTAAAAATGTGAAGATTGAGAACAATATTGGCAGGAAAATTGAGCAGTGCCAACTGCTTCAGGGACTATTAAAGAACAAAGATGATCATAATGATATGTTTAAGCAATTCGGTTTCCCTACACCTATGGGGTCTTGCCTAGAGAGACAATCCACTATCTTAACACCTCGCACAACAAGTGATTACAAGTTCTAACACTCGCCAGATTAGCAGCCTCATTTTTGTACCTAAGATCTAGATCGTTCTCCTCCAGGTTCCCTCTTGAAAACCAAGTAACTCACTTGTTTTCACACTCACTACACTCCCAATTACAAGTTGCTTATTGAACGAATAAATGCTAAAACTCTCTACAAAAAATTTATACAAATCTCAAGTATTTAAACTATTATCAATTTGCTAACATACTAGATCAATTACAATCGATCTTCCCATCAAAATAGTATAATAAGCTTGGTGAATATCTTCAATAAGTCTAGAATAAGTCTTCAATCTTTAGATATATTACCAAGTTACCCTATCCGAACTGACACAATCTTATCAAAATAGGGAAGTCAATTTGCTTGAATATGTTAAACTTGTATGACCCGAATCCCATTTGATCTAACTTGAAAAGTTCGAGGTGCAACTCACTTGTTAAAGAAATAAAATAGAGAGGCAATATGGGGACCTTGCCGCACAAGTTGAATCTATATAGGACTATATATTCTATTAGACGGGTTGTTTAACCCTTTTAAAAACTGTGTATAGCCCCAAACCTCTTATATTGTTGTTTTTCCAACATTAATGAATTTCTCCTCCTCTACCTACGGTTTTTTTCCTGATAAGGGTTTTTCACGTAAAATCTCTGTTCTTATTTTCGTTTTTATTCCTTTGCGATCATTTCTACTGTAACAACCCGATTTTTAGTGATGTCAGAAACAGTGGTTCGAGACCACCAAATCAAGCAAATAAGCTCGTAAATTTTTATTATTTAATATTTACGAGCCAAATGTGGTTTTTAAAAGATTTTTGAATTAGTAATTTGTGTTTTATAAGGCTTTATTAGGTTAAGTGATTTAGAAAAGAGGAATCGAGATCTTGATCCTATAAATCGAGCCATAAATATTTTTATAAATATTTACGGGGTGTCATTAAGGTAGTATTAAATTTTCTTTAGAAAATTTTAACGTTTTGGTAGTTAATTAATTAAAAATGACTAAATTGAAAAAGGTACAAAACTTACTAATTAAAGAAATAGTGATTAAATAGCCTAAATAGTAAATAAAGGAGGACTAAAAGGGCAATTGGACCCACATGGGATGGCTGAGGCGTCATAAGCATAGAAAAATCAAGGAATTGATGTGAAATAAGGGCAAAAGTGAAAATTTTGCCAAATTTAAGTGAAATAAAAGGGAAATTGAAATTCTAGACATTTTCATCATCATTTTTCAGTTCTAAAATAGCCATTGAAGAGGGTTTAATCTGGGTTTTCAATATTTTCTTCATGTAAGTTTAATTCTTGCTCTTTCCTTGAAATTTTTATGTTTTGGGACTTTTACAATTAGATCCAACTAACCATTTCATTAGTTTTTATTGTATTGAAAATTTTGGCGAGATACCATTGATAATTTTATATGATTTTAGTTATTATATGATGAAATTGAGATGTTGATGGATATTTAAAGGTATTTATTAAAGGATTTTGGATGAAATCATGATTTAGGGATTAAATTGAAAAGTTATTGAATTCATGGAAAATTCTAAAATTTCATGGAATTCATGGGCTTCTATTGATATATATGAAAATATCAGGCTTGGGATAAGGATTTAAATTGCATGAATTTCATTTTCCGAGTCTAGGGATGAAATCGTCATTAATTAAAAGTATAGGGGCAAAATGATAATTTTGCCTAAGATGTGACTTGGATTGAATTGAATGTGAATTGTATTAAATTGATGTTAAATTTACTCGTATAGATCCAGATAGATCAAAAACGGAGTTAGATCGTGGAAAAGAAAAAATATCGGATTAGTAGTTTACAAGTCACGAACAATTGTCAAGGTAAGTTCGTGTAACTTAATTGTGTATATTTATATGATTATATTGAGTGTTGAATTTGTAAATTGTGTAAATGTCATATATGTGTATGTAATTGATCTCATAACTGAAAATCCCTGATAAATAAATAAGTCTAGTTTGGATAATGAAATTCGATGGATACAGGGTTCTGTTTCCCGAAATGGTAGTGTTCCTGCATATGTTGCGGACGTACTGTAGCTCGAAAGAGCATCCCGTTACAAGCCCTCTCAAGCTTCCCATTATAGTGTTCTTGCGAGCTTCCTGTTAAATGCTCTTCGGAGCATCCCGGTTGGTTGTGACCCTACATGTGTTGTGGGCACACCGCAGCTCTTATGAGCTTCCCGTTATATGGCTCATCATGAGCTTTCCAATTAAAGGCTCTTTGTGAGCTTCCTGTTAGTGCTCACTTGAACTTCTCGTTATATGGTTATCAAGTTCTTCTCGTTAATTGCTTTTCGGAGTTACTTGTTAATTGCTCTTTAGAGCTACCCGTTATAGGCTCTTTGTGAGCTTCTCGTTATATTACTCGGATAAGCTTCCCGTTACAAAGCTCAATGAGCTTCCCGTTATAGTGCTTGAGAGAGAGCTTTCTGTTTAAGTGCTTATAAAAGCACTCTCGGATATGAATTGACGGATTTATAGTATTGTACACTTCAGGTGTACTACCCAAGTATCTATTGAGATTTCAAATGATTCAACGGGTGAAATTCTGACATAAGAACATGTGAAATCAAAATGAAACTATTATTTGTATATGCATGAAATACTTGGAAACTCGATACCTGATGAGCTCATCCTTGTTCTTGTTATTCACATGAAATACATGACTAATATGTTTGTTGAGGTTATATGTGTTAGGCTAATTACCAAATTGCTTTGGATGTATTATGCATGTTTATTATATAAGTAAATGAGTGGTAAGTTAATTTCCCATTATATGAACTTACTAAGCATTAAGTGCTTACTCTGTCTTATTTCCTCTGTTTTATAGTACTCGGAGGCTCGTAAAGGTTGGAAGCTGGTCGGAGCTACATCACACTATCCCCTGGACTTTTTGGTATGTATATAAATAGTAAACTAATTTTGGTAATAATGACATGTATAAGTTAAATGTTACCATTGATGGCAATTTAATGTTGGTTGAAATTGGCCATTGGAATGGCTGTTAAATGATATGTTTTGATATGTAAATAGTCTTAATATACTTGATGAGCATGTTTAAAAGAGTGAATGAGGAAAATCATATAAATATATTGGATATTAGTTTATGATAGTGTATTTGGTAAAACATGTTTATAAGTATTTTGCTATTTTGGTCAGTTGGACATTTGATCATAGGTATTAATATGTCATGCATAAGACTTGAATTTGGCTAGGTTTAAATGCCTTGAATTGGCTTTTGAATGTGTTTAAATGTTTACATAGGTGGAAGGTGAAATTGGATGAAGAATAAGGCTTGGAAATGACCTTATTTTGTCCACACGGGCAGAGACACGAGTGTGTGTCTCAGCCGTGTGCGACACATGGCCTAGCACATGGGCGTGTGTTCTGGCTGTGTGTCCCCTGTATCTTAAAATTTTAAAACAGAATGCTCAGAATTGATCGCACGGGCGTGTGGCATGGTCGTGTGACCCCTGCACTTAAATGTATTACAAGTCATAAAGTTACATGGGCTGGAGACACGACCGTGTGCCCTACTTTAAATACCACACAGCCTAAGACACGAGTGTGTCACTTGGCCTTGTGAGCCACACGGCCTGACCACACAGGCATGTGTCCCCTACACCTTAGAAAAATTTTAAAATTTCGTAAAAAATTCTTTGAGTTTCTAATTTAGTCCCGATTCGATTCTAAAGTGAAATTTGAGCCTCGAGGACTCTCATAAGGGATTTTATGAATAATATACGACATGAATGTTAAATAATAATATGAAATGTTTGTATTTAATCTATTTATTTTGGTAATATTCCATAACCCTATTCTGACGACAGATAAGGGTTAAGGGTGTTACATCTACTACCATTACCGATGTATGGTATTAGAGCGTTCAGGTTGCTTGTCTCAATCATGGTAATGGTGAAATTGAAGTATGATATTCCGCTGTTAGATAGCAATACCAAATTCATGTTACGGTAGGTAAAGATATAGCCAGTTATTACGTAGATGGATTTGGACGATGTCTTGCTAGGTTAGATAAGATGCATTCGACCTTGTCACTTGAAGAAAAGCAACGTGAGGATCGAAAGGCCCTATCACAATTACATCTTCATTTGTCGAATGAAATTCTACAGAACATGTTGAAGGAGAAGACCACCGCTGCATTATGGTTGAAGCTGGAGCAACTATGCATGTCGAAAACCCTAACTAGCAAGTGATACGGATGAATGGAACAGGATCATAAAATTGATACGGATGAATGGAACAGGATCATAAAATTTGTCTAAGTCGCAGATTTGACTTAGGGCTCTAGACGTTCGAAAAGAAACTTGAATGTTAACACAACCTAAAACCCAAACAAATCCAAGTCAGATAAAAGAAATCCTAAAGAGTCTTGGAAACAAGAAGAATCCAAAACCCCCTTTAAGCGACTCTAGTTTCCCCTCCAAGAAAAAAAACTTGGCAAGAAAAAGTTTGAAAATGATTTCCACAATTTGAAAAGATTGTTAAAACTCTTCTAAAAGAAAACTCAAGAAAAATTCTTGAAAATAAAAGCTCAAAAAGAATTTATTAACTCAAAATAGAAGTTGTTGAATAATAATGAATTGATTGAATTGTGTACAATGTAAAGGTCTTTATATAGTCTAGCTAAATAAATCTAAATAAAATTCTTAAGTATACTAGAATTCTAATTAACTAAAACAAGAAGTAGTTTTAAACTAAACTTTCTTATTGACATAAAATTACTAAATAACTTACAATAATTAATAAGTATAAAAATTCGAATAAAAATTTAACGACTTATTTTCGATAGAATTAGAATAGTGGTTTCGGGACCACAAATCCGAGTCTAAAAAGAAAATTTTTAATATTATTTTATGGTCTACAGTACGATAATAATGTCATATGAAAATTTCAGTAAAGAAAATTTACCAATTACATGTTTAATTTGATAAAGGACCAAATTGCACAAAGTGAAAAGTTGAGTTCTAATAGCTAAAGGGATTAAATAACTATAGAACTTTAAATTGGAGGTCCTTATATGGTAAATAGACCATTAAAAATGCTTGGTGATTAAGGATGATGATTCATCCATGGAAAATAAAATAAAGAAAAGGACTAAATTGGAAAGTAAAATAATAAATGATGATAAATGATAAAATAATGAAAATACAATCATTTATATCATCTTTCCCAAATTAAAAGTATGGAAACACTAGCCATGGAAACCTAAGATCAAGCCAAATTATTTTGCTTGATTAGGTAAGTATTCTTTCCCCGTTTTTAATAATTTTTATGTTTCCGATATCGTAATAGCATAATCTAGCTATCTCGGGGATTAATTTTTAAAGTTATCTAGGTACTAGGGATTTTCCATGGATGAACATAGATGAATTATAAAGTTTTATGGTATAAAATGAAAGGTTGTTGATAGATAAACAACTTTTGTAAAGTGAATTTTTATGAAATTAAAGATTTAGGGACTAAATTGAAAAGATGTGAAATCCATGGAAAAATTCTAAATTCTATGAAATAAATGGGCTCCAAATGTTATATGTAAAATTTGACTAGGCTTGGAATACAGATTAAATTGCATGAATTTTATTTTTTGAGCCGAGGGATGAAATTGTCATTAATTAAAGGTAAATGGGCAAAATGGTAATTTTGCCTAAGATGTGAATTGGACTGAATTGAGTATAAATTGTATTAAATTGATGTTAAATTTACTCGTATAGATCCGGATAGAGCAAATTCAGAATTAGAACGAGGAAAAGAGAAAGTGTCGGATTAGTAGATTTTACATACACAAACATTTGTCGAGGTAAGTTCGTGTAATTAAATTGAGTATATTTATATGTTTGAATTGAATGTGTATTTTTGAATTGTATAAATTCTATGAATACATGAAATTGATCACATATCCGACAGTGTTTGATAAATGTTAAATCCCGTTCGAATAAATGAAAATTTGATGGATACAAGATTCCCGATTTGTTGTAGTCCTGCATATGTTGCAGACACACTATAGCTCTTACGAGCATCCCGTTATAAGCCCTCTCGAGCTTCCTGTTATGTGGTTCCTGCGAGCATCCTGATCGGTAGTGATCCTGCATGTGTTGCGGACATACCGAAGCTTTTTGTAAGCGTTTTGTTATATGATCAGTAGTAATCCTGCATGTGTTGCGGACATACCGCAACTCTTTGTGAACATCCTGTTATATGGCTTTCCGGAGCTTCTCGATATGGCTCGCTTGAACTTCTCGATATATGGTTATCCGGAGCTTCTGATTAATGGATCTTCAGAGCTTCCCGTTAAAGGCTCTTTATGAGCTTCCTTATTTAGGCTCTTATGAGCTTCCCATTATACAGCCCGGATATGCTTCCTGTTACATGGCTCACATGAGCTTCCCGTTATATGGCTCGAGAGAGTGCTTTTTGATTATGTGCTCTAATAAGCACTCTTGAATATGAATTGACGGATTATAATTGTACACCTTGAGTGTACTACATTTGTATCCATCGATATTTCAAATAAATTCAATAGGCAAAATCCTGACACGAAATGAATTATTACACGTATCTGTCTGAAATACATGAAAATAATGATACATGATATATGGAAGTATGAGATGATGATATATGAACATGAAATTTGTTTAATAAATATGTTCATCTATTATTGATTTGTACACCTCGAGTGTACTTCCGTGTTTCCATCAATATTTCAATTGATTTAACGGAAATATCTTGATATGAAATAATTTGAACTTGAAACGAATTATTATGAAAATGTACTTGAAATACATGGATATGATTTGTATATGTTATATGAATTCATGATGTGGAAAGTATATGTATATGAAAATTTGGTTACTGTTGAGCCCATACATGTTTTTTGATATTTGAATGAAATATATGACTAACAAGGGTGATGAGGATATGTGTTAAGGCTTGTGATCAAATTGGTTGATTGTGTCTTGCATGTTTATCTTGAACATGAATGAATGGTAAGTTAATTACCATGTTATACGAACTTATTAAGCATTTCATGCTTATTTTGTTTTATTTTCCCCTATCCTATAGTAATTCAGAAGCTCATTAGATTGGAAACTTGGCGGAGATCACTCACACTATCCGTTGGCCCATTTCGGTATATATGGCAAATCAATTATGGTTATAATGACATGTATAGGTTAACTGGTCAATATTGGCATGTATATATTTTGGTTATAACTAGCCATTGGAATGACTTATGATGAACATGTTTTGATTTATATAAGAAATTATGTCATGTTTGGTATGTGTTTGAAATGATTCATTTAAGCTAGTATATTTGATAAAATATGCATAAAGGTGAACTTGATATCTAGGTAAGTATAAGTATAACATGATAATAAATTATCATTTGAGGTGCCTAAAGGCACATTGGTCGAATGTTTGTATTGCATTATGAATATGTAAAAATGTTGGTGTAGGTGGAAGACAAATTAGGTGAGAAATGTGGGTTGGAAAATAGCCTATTTTTGTCCATACGGGCAGAGACACGGGCGTGTGTCTAAGTCGTGTGTGACACATGGCCTAGTATATGGGCGTGTGACCCGAGTTAGAGAGTTAAACGGCCTAAGACACGGGCGTGTCCCTTGGCCGTGTGGCTCACACGGCTTGACCACACGAGAGTGTGTCCCCTGTACCTAGGCAAAATTTTGATATTTTCTGAGAAATTTTCTGAGTACCCAGTTTAGTTCCGACCTGATTCTAATGTACATTTTGGGCCTCAAAAGCTCATATAAGGGACATTATGATTGATTTTTTTTATATGAATGCTATAAGGCATGAATTTATCTGTTTATCTTATCTGTAAATTCCAGTAATGCCCTGTAACTCTATTCCGACGACAGATATCGATTAGGGGTGTTACATTTATTAGTATTAGAGCTACGGTTTAGTCGGTTCTCAGATTGAACGTAGCATATGTAAAGTCTAGAAATACATTGCATTATATAACATGTGATAGTGTGATATCTCCCAACTCTGATGAGAATTGTTTTACTAATAGACAGAGATACTTTCCAACCGAGCTAATTCCAAAAGCGATACTCAAGTATTTGAGTAAAAAAATTTTACTTATGATGAAACGGAACTCATAGAGGTATGAATAAATGTTTGTAATGAAAATGTTGATGATAAATGTTATGTTATACGTGTGTATATATTAAAGTCAAATTTTGAGGCTTTACGACTTCTACCCCCTTACCAGTACAATTTTATACAATGAAATTCATAAGATTTATATTGATTAAGTTCAAAAGTGTGAAACTGAAAAGTTCAATGGCTGAATGATTAATAATGCAGTCAGAGCTGAGAATGGGTTAGTAAGTAAAGATGGTTTTAAAAGAGATATCAGATTATTCTGAAGATTATTCGAGATATGCAATGTCACTGTTAAGGAAGAAGCTATTCATGAGTAATTGACTTATTCAGGTACTATATCTACAGAATAGATTAACCGTAAATTTCTTTTGGGTTGGTCTATTTAGTAAACTGAATAATGTGAGATCATTGATGACTTTAGTAGTCAGCGGAATAGTGATGAAATTTAAAATATATCTGAATGCAGTTGTTATAATCGGGTATTTTACGGTGATCTCCTCTGGGTATTATATATATTCTTTGATGCTTAGAGATATATGTAACTATTCATTTTCAAATGTGATTCTTATCATATAGAAATGTTGACTAATTATAATATTAGACGGAATTATTATAAGTCGGGTTGATTCATGAGCGGTATTGCTATATTTTTCTTTAGTTTTCTAATCAATTATGTTTGATAGAAGACTTGATGATAAGATTCATATGATACTATTTTCTAATTCTACTAGTTAAAGCTCTGAATTGCAAATATGCAATTTATATTGTCTCTATCACAACTGTTTCTACTACGTATGTGTGATATTACTCTTCTGGACTTTCTTTGAGATATCATCATTCTCTTTATTATTCAATGTGGTTTTATTCTTGAAAATTCAGTATAGCTTCACATTTTAGATTTAATTATCTCGGTTTTATTGTCATTCTTATGGTCTATTCTTATCTATCAAACATGGTTTATCTATGAAAGATATTCATTGGTTGGAGGTAATTACATTTATTACTGTTATAAATCCTGACTCGATTAAGCTCGGTGATATGGATCTCAGATTATAGAAATTTTATTATGGCATTGGTTGTTATTGGGGCTACTTTTAGTTTTCCTCTTCCATTTTGGAGTACTCTATTGATGTTGAGGTATTGTTCCATCTATATTGTTGAAATGCTAGTCCTATTATAGCACTATGGTTTTAATTTATCTGATAGATGTGGCTTCAGAATAATTCAAAACTTCAATGTTAATAATTGAAATAGCTTTATTATATGATCCCTTTTTATTTTTCGTGAAAGGGTTTTCTATGATAGCTATATCGATGACACGGTTATTACAGAAAGAAGTAAGATTTGAATATTCTGATAAATGTCAATAAAGTTTTGATCATTTGAAAGCTCTGTGGACCGAAGCATCGGTTCTGGTTCAGCCTGAATCGGGTAAGGAATTTGTAATTTACAATGATGCATCATTGAATGGTTTAGATTGTGTTTTGAAGTAGGAAGACAAAGTAATAGCCTATGCTTCCAGACAGTTAAAAACCACATAAAAAGAATTACCCGATACATGATTTAGAATTGACAGTTATGCACTGAAAATTTGGTGACACTATTTTTTTGATGAAAAATGTCATATATGTATTGATCATAAAAGTTTAAATTGTCTGATGTCGCAAAAAGATTTGAATCTTAGACAGCGTAGATGGCTTGAACTGCTAAAAGATTATGATTTGGTAATTGATTATCATTCGGGAAAATCAAATGTAGTTGTGGATACTCTAAAAGAGAAAGTCTCTGTTTACCTTATGAGCAATGAATAATTGATTATCATTGTCTAATAATAGTTCAATTTTAGCTGAGCTTAAAGCTAAATCGATGTTTCTACAACAGATCTGTGAAGCTCAGAAAAATGATAATAAGTTGCAAGTTAAACGAGTACAGTGTGAAACAATTTCTAATTCAAAATTTCAAATAGAACTTGATGATTGTCTGTTATTCCGAAGTAGAGCCTGTGTACCGAAGGATTTAGAGCTTGTACAGAAAATTTTGCATGAAGCTCATAATAGTACTATGTCTGTTTATCCGGGGAGTAATAAAATGTACAATGATTTGAAAAAGATGTATTGGTGGCCTGGAATGAAATGTGATATTTCTGAATTTGTATTTAAATGTTTGATATGTCAGCAAGTTAAACCTGAACAACAGGTATTGTTACCTTCAGGACTGTTACATCCGGTGACGATACCGGAATGGAAATGGGATAAAATTACTATGGATTTTATATTGGGATTACATTTATCTCCAAAAAAGAAATATGTCATTTGAGTAAATGTCGATCATTTGACGAAGTCTATGCATTTTATCCCAGTATGAATGGATTTCTCACTTGATAGAATGGATGGGATATATGTTTCTGAGATTGCCAGGTTACATGGAGTGCCAGTCTCCATTATTTCTGATAAAGATCCACGTTTCATATCCTGATTTTGGAACAAATTACAAGAAGCTCTAGGTATACGGTTTCATTTTAGCACCGCATTTCATCATCAGACAGATAGTCAACCTGAATGTGTAATTCAGATTTTTGAAGATATGATTCAGTGCTATGTTTTAGAATTCGAAGGCAATTGGAAAAGAAATATTCGCCGTTAGTTGAATTCTCATATAACAAAAATTTTCAATCAAGTATTAAAATGGCACCGTACGAGGCTTTGTATGGTCACAAATGTAGAACTCCATTATATTGGACTGATCTTAGTGAGAAAAAGATACATGGAGTTGATCCGATTCATGAAACTGAAGAAAAAGTGAAAGTGATTAAAAATAGTTTAAAAACAGTTTTTGATCGTCAGAAATCCTATACGGATCTTAAACGAAAAGAAATAGAATTCCAAATCGGTGATAAGGTATTCTTGAAAGTTTCACCTTGGAAGAAAGTTCTTCAGTTTGACTGTCAAGGCAAATTAAGTCTTCGATTTATTGGGCTGTATGAAATTATTGAAAAAAAAATCGGACCTGTTGTGTACCGATTGGTATTACCGTCAGAACTTGACAGAATTCATAGTGTTTTTCATATGTCTATGTTACGACGATATTGATCAGATCCATCACATGTTATTTCTCTTATAGATATTGAAATTCAGCTTGACATGACTTATAATGAGGAACCGATCAAAATTTTGGCACTTGAAGTGAAAGAACTGAGAAATAAAAAAGGTAGCTTTAGTAAAAGTTTTCTGGCAATGACATGATATGAAAGAAGCTACATAGGAACCTGAGGAAATTATGAGAAAGCAATATCTGAACCTCTTTACTGGTAAGATTTTCGAGGACGAAAATTCTTAAGGGGGAGAGTTGTAACAACCCATTTTTGGTAAAATCGGAATAGTGATTTCAGGACCACAAATTTGAGTCCGAAAAGAATTTTTTTAATATTATTTTATGGTCTACAGTACGATAGTAATGTCATATGAAAATTTCATAAAGAAAATTTACCGGTTACATGTTTAATTTGATAAAGGACCAAATTGCACAAAGTGAAAAAGTTGAGTTCTAATAGCTAAAGGGATTAAATAACTATAGAACTTTAAATTGGAGGTCCTTATATGGTAAATAGACCATTAAAAAGGCTTAGTGATTAAGGATGATGATTCATCCATAGAAAATAAAATAAGGAAAAGGACTAAATTGGAAAGTAAAATAATAAATGATGATAAATGATAAAATAATGAAAATATAATCATTTATATCATATTTCCCAAATTAAAAGCATGGAAACCCTAGCCATGGAAACCTAAGCTCAAGCAAACTTATTTTGCTTGATTAGGTAAGTATTAATGCCCCGTTTTTAATAATTTTTATGTTTCCGAGATCATAATAACTTAATCTAGCTATCTTGGGGATTAATTTGTAAAGTTATCAAGGTACTAGGGTTTTTCCATGGATGGACATAGATTAATTATAAAGTTTTATGGTATAAAATGAAAGGTTGTTGATAGATAAATAACTTTTGTAAAGTGAATTTTTTATGAAATTAAAGATTTAGGGACTAAATTGAAAAGATATGAAATCCATCGAAAAATTTTGAATTTTATGAAATAAATGGTCTGTAAATGTTATATGTAAAATTCGGCTAGGCTTGGAAGACGGATTAAATTGCATGAATTTCATTTTCCAAGCCCAGGGACGAAATTGTCATTAATTAAAAGTAAAGGGGCAAAACAGTAATTTTGCCTAAGATGTGAATTGGACTGAATTGAGTATAAATTGTATTAAATTGATGTTAAATTTACTCGTATAGATCCGGATAGAGCAAATTCAGAGTTAGAACGAGGAAAAGAGAAAGTGTCGGATTAGTAGATTTTACGTATAGAAACATTTATCTAGGTAAGTTCATGTAATTAAATTGTGTATATTTATATGTTTGTATTGAATGTGTATTTTTGAATTGTAGAAATTATATGAATACATGAAATTGATCACATATCCGACAGTGCCTGATAAATGTTAAATCTCGTTTGAATAAATGAAAATTTGATGGATACAGGATTCCCGATTTGTTATAGTCCTGCATATGTTGCAGACACACCATAGCTCTTATGAGCATCCCATTATAAGCCCTCTCGAGCTTCCTGTTATATGGTTCCTGCGAGCATCCTAATCAGTAGTTATCCTGCATGTGTTGCGAACATACCGCAGCTCTTTGTAAGCGTCCTATTATATGATCGGTAGTAATCCTGCACGTGTTGCGGACATACCGTAACTCTTTGTCAGTGTCCTATTATATGGCTCTCTGGAGCTTCCTGATATGGCTCGCTTGAATTTCTCGATATATGGCTATCCGGAGCTTCTGATTAATAGCTCTTCGGAGCTTCCCGTTAAAGGCTCTTTGTGAGCTTCCTGATTTAGGCTCTTATAAGCTTCCCGTTATACAGCCCGGATATGCTTCCTGTTACATGGCTCATATGAGCTTCCCGTTATACAGCCCAAATATGCTTCTTGTTACATGACTCACATGAGCTTCCCGTTCTATGGTTCGAGAGAGTGCTTTCTGATTATATGCTCTAATGAGCACTCTTGAATATGAATTGACGGATTATAATTGTCTACATCGAGTGTACTACATGTGTATCCATCAATATTTTAAAAAAATTCAACAGGTAAAATCCTGACATGAGAAAATATGAGCACGAAATGAATTATCACACGTATCTACCTGAAATACATGAAAATGATGATGCATGATATATGGAAGTGTGAGACGATGATATATGAACATGGAATTTGTTTGATGAATATGTTCATCTATTATTGATTTGTACACCTCGAGTGTACTTCCCGTGTTTCCATCAATATTTCAATTGATTTAACGGGGAAAATCTTGATATGAAATAATTTGAACTTGAGACGAATTATTATGAAAATGTACTTGAAATACATGGATATGATTTGTATATGTTATACGAATTCATGATGTGGAAAGTATATGTATATGGAAATTTGGTTACTGTTGAGCTCATACATGTTTCTTGATATTGGAATGTAATATATGACTAAGAAGGGTGATGAGTATATGTGTTAAGGCTTGTGATCAAATTGGTTGATTGTGTCTCGCATGTTTATCTTGAACATGAATGAATGGTAAGTTAATTACCATGTTATATGAACTTATTAAGCATTTCATGCTTACTCTATTTTATTTTCCCCTGTCCTATAGTAATTCAGAAGTTCGTTGGATTGGAAGCTTTGCAGAGATCACTCACACTATCCATCGCCCATTTCGATATATATGGTAAATCAATTTTGGTTATAATGGCATGTATAGGTTAATTGGTCAATATTGGTATGTATATATTTTGGTTATAATTAGCCATTGAAATGACTTTTGATGAACATGTTTTGATTTATATAAGAAATTATGTCATGTTTGGTATGTGTTTGAAATGATGTATATTTGATAAACTATTCATAAAGGTGAACTTGATATCTAGGTAAGTATGAGTATAACATGATAATAAATTATCATTTGAGGTGCCTAAAAGCACATTGGTCGAATATTTGTATTGCATTATGAATATGTAAAAATGTTGGTGTAGGAGCAAGACAAATTGGGTGTGAAATGTGGGTTGGAAAATAGCCTATTTTTGTCTATACGGGCAGAGACACGGGCATGTGTCTAAATTGTGTGTGACACACGGCCTAGTACATGGGCGTGCGATCTGGCCGTGTGTCCCCTGCATCTTAAAAATTGATAAATAGAATGCTTAAAATTGATCACATGACCTGGCACACGGGCGTGTGACTTGGCCATGTGACCCAAGTCAGAGAGTTACATGGCCTGACCACACGAGTGTGTGTCCCTGCACCTAGACAAAATTTTGATATTTTCTGAAAAATTTTCTTAGTACTCGGTTTAGTCTCGACCTAATTCTAATGTATATTCTCATAGAAGGGACATTATGATTGATTTTCTGATATGAATGCTATAAGACATGAATTTATCTGTTTATCCGATCTGTAAATTTTGGTAATACTTCATAACCCTATTCTGACGACTGATATGGGTTAGGGGTGTTACAAAAAAATAATAAAATAATAAGATCTGATAAATACAATATTGGGCTCATATATAATAAAAATTAAGCCTAAAATCAAACCCAATATGATTTAAACTCGAATTAAAAGCCTAAAACTAGTAATTCCCGTCATAATCACGTCTAAAAATTCTGCTTACGCAGTCTTCACTAAAATAGTTATAACTTGAGCTCTCAAACTTAAAATTGAGTGATTCAAAATGCGTTTCGAAGATAAGAGATAAAAATTGAAATGCCATGTAAGATATCTTAACCAAGAAATGTCTAAATTTCATCCAAAAAGTCATTGCAAGTATGCTGATTCCCCAAAGTTAAAAACTGACAGCTTTAGTGAATGGAATTTAATAAATTTCACCCATTTCGTACATGTATCATTCCTCGTTTCCTCAAAAAGATTCATCCTCACATATTGCCTTTGATCGAATCTTGGTTTAATTTTCTTGGTCTTTGATCTTATTATTGAGCCTTGAGGTAGTTTAAAAGCATTACATCCATAGCTCTAAAATTGGACATTAAGACTCGCATCATTCCCCCTTCCTCAAGAAGATTCGTTCTCGAATCTTTAGTTGCATAAAAATAAAAGGGATTATAATTAACAATAAAATGAAAAAAAATACTTACCTAAGCTTTCTTGGACACCAAAACTATCTCTCGGATCAAAGACATTATTTCGATCTTCAAATCAACTTTGATCATGGACGTCTCCTTTAAAAATAATGTAGCAACACTAAAAAAAGAAATGTTAAGCACATGAGTGTTCAAGAAAAATGTAACTTGTAACTTTCTTTGAATATGTATGGCCATCCATAATAATTTCCAGCGATAAGTTAAGAATTTCACATAATTATAAAAATCAAGAAGGTTAAGGTTATGTAAAAATTCATCATTAAAGGTCGAGATAGAAAATTTCGTTGCAAGAGAAAATGTATAAAATACTTTAATGAACCTATTTAATGAAAAAAATTACTATTTTTAACATTTACAAATCTAGATAAATCCATAAACTTAATTGAAACTAACAAAGGTTTATTGAAACTTGACTAACGAAAAAACATGTCATAAGGGAATCTAAAATTAGTAGCATACTTATTAAACACATGCAAAGTATGCCTTCTTAATTCAATTTTTAATGTTTCCTTACCTTTCTTACCTTGTAGCACTTGTGGAGAATTATCAATGTTCAACTTACCTATCTCCCACTAGTAAAATTGTCTATTGATGGTAGTTAGAAACCCGTCAATGGATCCTTGAAATCTTGTAATAAGGAAACACCACTAAACAAATTCAAGTTATGGTTAGTTAAAACATAATCATTACTCACTTTTGCATGAATATTTTCTTGTTTTTCATTTTCTTTTACCACTTGAGAGCTCTCCAATTTTACCTCATATGTATTTTCACTCGCCAAGACTTTTATCACTCAAGGTCTCTTTTCTCTCTATCTTTTCAATTTTTTCTTCCCCTTTAACCCTCTCATAGAATTTCATCAATTTTAATTAGTCCTAATACATATCTTTGGACTCCAAAGGGGCTAAAGTGTATTATTTTCCTTTAAACATAAATGAGTAACGGTTCAATTTGCCATGGTGTATCATATTATGATGATATTGCATAGTCTTCCAAGAAGCAAATGGGTGACATGCATGGGAACGACATCACACCAAACATCGTCAAAATAATTCCCCATTTTGAAAGCAATTAAGGATTATTTAATTACCTTAACTTCCGAACCTTCGTTAAGCCATTGTAAGTGATATGGCTTAGGATAGTTTTGACAAGGTAAGGATAAAGTATCCACTAAAAAACTACTCACCACATTGGCACAACTACCACTATCAACAATAAGAGAACACAACTTTCCTCGAATCAAGAACCTCGAGTGGAAGATGTTAGTCCTTTGCACTTCATCAAAATCGTCCCTTACTTGAATGCTAAGGGATTGCCGCTGTACAAGACAATTGGACTCAAGCAAATCATCCCCATCAGTAGGAGGTTCCAAAACCACTCTAAGAGCTCTAAAAGACATATATCAATGAAGTAGCTTAATAAGTCCAGAGCGTTTGAACTACCTCAAGTTATGAAAAAGTGAAAATTATAACAATGATATAGTTGATGTTACTTTCCATTTTTCTATTGTCGTAGGATTATTGTTATATGTCATTGCGTTACATTGTTTTTCTCTTCGCATTAAAAGAGTGAGGATGTTAGCAAGTGTTTACATGTGTATCTAGAAATAGATTACGGGGATCTTCTTGTTCCAAATATGAAGAAGAATAAGGATAGAACAAAAAATATCCTTGTTGATTGTTAAAAGGAAAAGAAAAGAGATTAAAACTAAAGGGTTTTAATTAGTACTTCTTTGTCAAAGGTATACTTTATTTATTTTTCTACACTTGTGATTTAGTGATGATGTTCATTTCTACCATTTATTTTGAAAAGATTTGGTATGCCTTTGATCTTTAGGTTTGAAAATTAGCTTTTGAATTTCCAAGAATTATTCTAATTTCAATGAGAAAAGTTTATAAGTTCTTTTTAACAATACGTAAAATGAAGATCCTCTAAAGTAAACTATATTATTTCATTCACTCAAATACCCTATCGTTCCAATCAAATCAACATATATTGGTACAATTTACGTAGTTGTAGATTGATTAAAGTGGGTAGAGTCTAAATGCATTTACAACTTCATAAAAAGATAAAGTTGCGCGAGTAATATGAATTATTGATATAGAAATAAAGTATAAACTAACCTAAAATGAGAGCACCATGTCAATCCGCACCAATAAGACATTTAGCCAACTAATTTTTCTTGCAATTGAGTGAGGAACAGATGTATCATTAGACCAAAAAGAATTTAACAATCATATGATTCAATAATAAATAGTACCCTCCACCTCCACATAATTAAAGAACAAATAAGTAAAATGAGATGATATCTCACCCAATAGTTTTAAGAAGTTGATTCAAGTAGCCTTTCCACATTTCATGCATTGGTTTAAATGTATCAAACCTGAAGATCAAAGACATACCAAATATTTTCAAAATAAATGGTTGGTATCCACGAAACCAACTAAAAATTTGACTAAGGCAAGTGCACCTATCAATTAATAGTATAGCTACTGTGAGTATAGATATCGTTCCCACGAAGACTAAAAGTACTAGTAATTACAGTCTTTCTATTATTTAACCAATAAATTTGAGTGATTGATTAAAACTAAAATTAACTAAATTAATTAACTACGAATGTGACAAAGAACAAATTAGGAAAAAAATCGAATAATAACCAAGAAGCAAAAAAATACCTAGGAAAGAATTCACCTAGATTTCATCTGTCATTATCAATCTAAATTACACAATTTCTTCACTTAGTATCTTGATCCATAGAAATTTCTAAATTATGCTAATAGCTCTCTTCAAGAATAAGAGCAACTGAGTCTAAGTTGATTAATTGAAATTTCTTTCTAAATAAAACCCCTATTATCGCATTAACTCGATCTATGGATTTATCTATTAGATTTGACTCTAATTTGGTAGACTTATGTAGTCCTATTTCTAGGATTGTATGCAAATCCACTCAATTACAGTAGATCTACTCTTAAATAGGGTCTATTCCTCCTCTGATTTAAGCACATCAAACATGGATCAATAGTCTAGAAATATTAAACCAAGAATTAAGCACACATAATTAAGAGCAAGATTTAAGTATTTATTGCATAAAATAAAAATCAAAAGACAGAGTTCATCATAGGGTTCATCTCCCCTAGGTATTTAGAAAATTAGTTCATGCTTGCAAATAAAAACAGCACAAAGACAGTATATCTGAGAGAAATAAAGAAACTTATTATAATCTCTTGAGAAATCAATTAGGAGTTTTCAATCTTGACGGAAATTTGCTTCAAAATCAGTTTCAATGGTGTTTTTCGAGTTGTTTTCTTGAATATTCTATGATGACTCACTCTTATATATCTTCTTATTTTTGTCATATATAGGTCTCGAAATGCCTGAAAAACCCTAAAAATCATGTTTTTCCGCTATTTGGAGTGCAATTCGCAAAATCAAAATAGCTTGCCACATGGCTGTGTGGTAGCTCGTATGTCTCATATAGTTGTGTATCCAGGTCGTGAGGAATGGTCCAGCTTGTGTGGCCCCTATACCTTGCTCCAATTTTTTGATTTTCGCTCGTTTTTCGCTCTTTTTGCTCCCAAATGCTCTCCTAAGTATAAAAACATGAATTTAAATGATTAGGAGCATAAAATTCACCATTTACATCGAATAATCACCTAAGAACGCATTAAGAATGAGATTAAAACATGTTAATTTTAGCACCTATCAAATATCCCCACACTTAAGCGTTTGCTTGTCCTTAGGCAAAATCCTCAGCCCACATTCAAGTTAACTTCTCTCAATTTATTATTTTCACCGATAATGTCTTAGGATAATTTACAGATAATCATGCATTGGAAATTCAAACTAAAATTACACTAAAAAATACAAGCAATCCAAGTAGAAAATTTTTAAGGCATTAAAGCATTAGGCATCTCCCCTATCTTAATAATTACTTGAAATTCAAACTCAATAAGAAATAACATCCTCAATAAAGATTCAATCAAAACACTCAGTGTTTAAGGTTCAAGTAATATGCACTCAATAGTCAAACAAGAAATATTATTGTCATATGCTTGCTTGAAAATCAAATTTCCACTACTATAAATAAGAGGACACACCAATCAAGAGGTCTTTATAAGGTTGTAATGGGACTTAGGTTAAGGTTATGGAAAAGGTCAAAAAAATTGGTTATAATCGAAAGTCAAGTTGATAAGTTACCAAACTAGAAAAATCAAATGCCGAATGAACGGAATTTACATAAACAAGAATAAAAAAAAAATGAAAATGAGCTTTTCAGCAGAATATGAAACTAATGATTCAAGCTTAATCAATTTTTTATTTTTTTATTTTTTTTTTCTTCTCTCTCTTTTTTATTTTTTATTGAGAACAAAATAAAATTCAACAATTTGAATAATGAAACATAGTTAGGCGACTAATCAAATTAAATCTCAACAAAAAGGGAGTCAATAAAAAAGATAATTTTAGAACATATATATGGGTTATGGGTTAACATTGATGGGTTAGAAGAAAAAAATGTGTTAGGATCAACAGAGTTTACTAAGGGATAATGTAACAGGTAAGGTAATTAAAGGTTAGATGGATTAAATCCTAAGTGCCTCTATCATCTCAGTATATCAAGTCAATAATGTGGTCTCCACATGTATAACCAAAGCAAGTTCTAGAAAAATAAATCAAGTTGACATAATCACAACCAAAAAATAAAATGAGCACAAATAAATATATGGTCTATAGACTCAAAAGCTCACAAAAAATTATGGTTTTGATGTCAAACTTGCAAATTTAAAATTTTTAAATAATATTTCGATTTAGGAGACAACCTAAAATAATATTTCTAAAAAATAACTTATCATGCTTGACTCACTCATAACTTAAAGTATAAATAAAACAATGCATAAAAATCCATAAATTATTCCAAAACAAAATCAATAAAAACTCCAAATAAAAATAATAATAACTTTAACGGTAGGTGTACGAAAATTACTTAAGCACAAAAAAAAAAATTCCAACATGCTGATTTCTTAACACTTCATGTAAATGGGACATTTAAAAAGAAAAAACTTGCCTTGTTCTGCTTCCAGGCAGTTTCGACTCTTTTTCACTAAAAATTAAATATCTTTCAATACAAATCTTATATTATGTTGTAGTTTGTTTCCTTTGAAAAAGGAATCATTAATATTTTAGGCATATAAATTTCATATCCTAATTTTTTTTTAATTTATAATGATTTTTCAAAGTTAGAAAAAGGAACCCGAAATCATTACGATCTTGTCTCATAAAATTATTATATCTCATATTATACAATTTCATTGCTTTTACTGTTGTTTTTATGAAAAATTAGACTCAATAAAATTTAATTCCATATTTGATTCAACCTCTAACTCAATTCCTACAGTTTTTTAGAGAATTTTCAAAATTGTACTACCATTGCTGCCCATAAAGTGTTTAGTGAAACATTTTGCCTTTCCATGATTTGATCAAGTTTTTCTCATATCATATAACATAATACATTCCAACTAAATTCAATGTCAAAACATATAATAACTAAGTTACAAATTTTCATTTCTGTTCAAATTAGTCCTCTAGTTCAAAAATCAATCTCAAACATAGCATTTTAAACTCAAATAATCATTTTCAATTTACCTCGATATCATACTTTGCAAAACAAAATAAATATGTAACAAATATAATTATTTGACAAAACAACAACTAAATGAGCTTTTAAGGACTATTCGATAATTTTTGCTTTTCCACAACTAGCCTCTATTTGGTTCAATTCTTGATCTATAATATTTTCAATAACCATCTAGCCTCGACAGTTTAGAGAAATCATTAATGAAAACTTTTCAAAATCTAAACAGTTTTGCAAATTAACACATTGAACAACTAGATTAAACTCCCATGATCTCAAAAAATATAAATTTTATAACAAACGAACTAAATTATACTTACAATTTTTGAGCTAAAAGTTGAAGCTTGTAGGTTTTTCTTTCTTTCTCCTGTTTCGACAGAAGCATGAAAAAGACGAAAGAAAAATAAAAACTTATACGTATATATTTTTTAATTAATATATTTAATAATAATTAAGGCCCACCCTTTTTCTTTTTTTTCTTTAAACCTCCATTCACAAATGTTCAACAAAGTAACTTGCCACTTAAGGCCTTTTGGGTTAATTTCAACTTTAATCCCCTTAATTATTTTCTAATTAAAATCTATAGCGATTTAACTTTATAATTTAGTCATTGAACCTTAATTAATCATTAATTTGGCAAAATTAATTATCCAAAATTTCATCTTACCTAAACAATAACTCCGTAAATATTTTATTAAATATATACAGATTTGGTTTACGAAAATAGGGTCCAAAAATTGAAATTTCTGACACCGCTGTACCGAATTATTATAATTCTCCCCCTCTTAAGAAATTTTGTTCTCGAAATTTAGCTAGAAAGATATGGGGTTATTGGCATTTCATTTTCGAATCAATTAATTAGTTTGCTATCATTTTTTTTTATTGGTCCTCAAACTCGTTTAATTGATTTGCATAGTTTTTCACATGTTATTGATATTCATGTATAACAATTTACATTCAAATCATCAAATCATAATTTAAACCCAATTTATATTTCATCTAACCTATTCATATGTCATAATCTCATTAATCTCACTCGAGCTCAAGCCAGATACATAGATCAACCAACTTGTATCCCAATCTAGCATTGTAATGCATCATCTGATAAGACCAAAGCAATCATACTTGTTGAAAATTGTAGATTGCAAATTTAATTATTGATGAGCATTTATTCAAATTTAGAAAGTGATGATTTATCATTCAATGTATACATTTCCATGGGACATATTTCTTCTAAGAAGTATGTCCAACATGAAGGGTTGTGACTCTTCAAAGTAGTATCCATTAAGTGCATATAGATAGAGGGTCTATGGTGCTCACAAAATTATTACAATCAATCTTATTTTCAAAAATTAAAGTAAGAGTTAGGGAATTCCTCGATTTTGCTAATCAAAGGAAATTCAAAAGCTTCGTTGCATCTCTAGAGGACCTTTGTCTTAACCCTCTAGCAAATTTCTGTGGAGGCAAATATTTCTCTTTAAAAAGCGTCACTCACGCCTCGAAGTCTACTGTTTAATTAAATATCGTCTCCGGATCTATCTTCTCCACTCAATATCCAACAATACTGACCGAAGCAATTATCTAATAAGACCGAAGCGATCAAGTATTTATTATATAATGTATATAACGTATATATTATATAGGCACTATATTATTTAAATGTTTGATTGAATTAGTCTTACTCATCAATCGGATCCCAACTCAATTGAAAAATCATCACAAACACATTTTATTTATAAAGCAACAAATATTACTATAAATGTTTTTTTATATTTTATGTAAAACCTAAAAAAATGCACATGAGAGGATTTGGACTTAAGACATTATGGGTTTTAACATTCTAACTTAATCGTTTCAACCAAAGTTTCATCTATTTTTTCACCAATTTTTATAAATATATTTGTTACATAATTTTTGCATCCACACCTTGAGTACGGCATATTTTACTAAATAGTATTCCTTTTTAAGATTAATACCTTGAAAGTGCCATAATCGTGTTTATGCCATAATAAATACACTACTATATTATTTTAGGTGTTGGATGACAAGTATACTATTAGAATGTGTTTGGTATGGCTCTCATGTACTACAGTAGAAGTATCATGGAAATCTTTGCATTAGGAGTTGGATTGTATTTTGCTCTTTTTACTAAAAAAATTATCATTTTATATCAGAATAAAGTACATGTGGCATACCACGTGTGACTGTCTGGTTATTCAGTTAGCAACGTTGGGTTTTAACAATAGAAATGGATGAATTTTTTTAACAGAAATGATCAATTTGCTCTTTAATCTAACGTACAAGGACTAATTTACTCATTTTTTTAGTAAAAGGAGGAAAAAACAATCTGACTCCTAGCACAGGGACCTCCATGATACTTTTACCCATCTAACTCTTAATCTAACATTTTGCTTTTGTAAAAATGTTTTTCAACTTTGGAACTTAACGTAACATTTTTAATGTTTAGGATTTGCTTGGTAGAGGGGAAAGAAAACTGGAATGATGAAAAATTGAAGGGGTAGAAATCTAGAATGATGGAAAATATAAATTTTCATTCCATAAGTGTGCTTAGCAGGAAAGATGAAAAAATAGAAATAAAAAGTAATTTTCTTTCTGTTCATTGCTCGATAGAGTTGAAAAACGGAAGGAAATAAAATGAAACAAATAAAAAATGCATAAGTTTGAACTAACATACGCATCTCTTTTATTTTCTCTCCTCTTGTCTTTCCAATTTAGAAAGATTGGTTTTCATGCATTAGGATGAAAAATAATTATCCCTCCTATTTTCTTTCCTCTCATTTTTCTTCCCAATCAAGCACATTCAAAATTTATTTTCTTTTCACTTTTCTACTCTCTCCTTCTATCCCTCCACTTTTTCACCCAACCAAGTACGTCCTTAATTTTATTGTTGTTTATGATATTATCTACTTGCTTCAAAATTAAATGTATAACGATTAAATTCCTCACTTTTATAATTCAAGGACTAATTTCCTTGAAGCTTATAGTGCAAGGACCTTCTGGATAATTTAACCTTTTATTTTCTAGATGATCTAAAATGCTATGAATCACAAAGCTTGGTGCACCTTGAAAAATCAAATTCGAACTCTTGAAAACATATTTTTGTTGGACTTATTTTATTATTAATTATTTCCTTTTGACTAGTGTCAATAATTATTATTTCACTTTTATACATATATATAACTAAGTTTTCATGTTATTTGTTTTAGTCCTTTATTGTCCAATTTGAAAAGAAAATTCAAAGATGACAAGTGATACATTATTAATTGTTGCTTTCATTGCAAACAAGCGAAGATCTAAAACACATGAAAACACCTCTTTCCTATCTCTCTCTTCTTTTATTTTTATTTTCATTTTTTTGCAAGCTTATCCTTTCATATACAAAGGGAAAAAAAGTTTGATTGCAATTCAAGACATAAAAATATGATTGCTTTCTAATAATTAGAACCCTAAAAATTAGTTCTTTTTTATCCCATTTCAATGTCATTGATTGATTACTTTGTAAAATTTATTTTATGGATACTTCCTACCACATCATCCATAGTCCTTTCTAATTATTTAATGATATTCCAAGAATTTTTTTATGTCATTGATACATAATTTTGATAATTTTTGTCCCAAACCCCAAACACTAAATACAAACCCCATAACCTTAAATCTAAAATCTCAAATCCTAAACCTTAAACTCAAACCCCAAACATCAAAAACAAACCCAAACCTTAAACCCCAAACCCTAAGCTTCAATGTTTGGGGGTTCAAGATTTGAAGTTCAAGATTTAAGGTTTGAGTTTGAGGTTGAAGGTTTGGGGTTCAAGTTAGGGGTTTGGATTTAGGATTTAGGGTAAAAAAATTACCGACATTATGTATTATTGACATTGAAAAATTACTAAAATATCATTAAATAATTAAAAAAGGATCATGGATGATGTGGTGGAAAGTGCTCATAAAAAAACTCTGAATTACTTTGTGATATTTATATTGACCTATTTGCCATTGAGACTGACATCTCTTTGTATTATAGGTTGAGGAGAAGTAAAAAAAAAAAAAAAATTTAAATGGTAGTAACTTTAAGCATTAAAAAGTTGCACTTGTCGTGTTTTAAAATCACAAAAAAGCCCGAAATTTAACATTTTTTGGAACAACACATGATGTACCTTGGCCCCTATAAACTGGGAAATTAATGTTTTAGACCCCAAAATTTATAAAATATTAAGTTAATATATATTAAAATTATAGTTTGACTCCAAAATTGTTAGAATTTTGATTTAGTCCTTTTGAAATCTATAGGTTAATACAATAGTAAAATTACAATTTTACTCTTTTAAAAATCTTTAACTTAATCTCTTCTCATCTTAAAAAATTCCTCATTTCGCCCTTGATCAACCTTAAGCTAAGAGTGCTTTTTCGTATTAAGAGATAGAGATGAGTTCTTGGTAAGGTAGCATTTTTCAAAGTTTAAGATTACGTATTTGCTTTAAAATTAAATATATATTATAATATTAACAATTACATTACTCACTTTTATAGTTGAGAGATTAGTTTGCTTGAATATTACAATACGAGGACCTGTTGGGCAATTTAACCTTTTATTTTCTAGGGATCCACACAAACAAAATGATGCCATGAAGCACAAAGCTTTTCGCATGTGAATTGCTTGGTTGAAACTTGAAATTAGGATCCAAAGCCCCCACAATTTTAATTAATTTCATGTTAATTAATTAATTAATATATATATATGTATATATATAGGTTGGATTGGCTCATTAGGGTGTCTCAAATTTCACCATTGTCAATGCAAAAGGAAAGTTCCAAAAGGAAAATTTGGAATTTTCTAGGAAAATGTATAAATAAATTCATGCAAGCGTTAGTCAGACAGCTAAATTCTACATAGGGAAAATGTCAAATTTTGAATTTGGTCCCTTTATTATACTCAAACTTAGGATTTAATTCTTATACATTAGCTTGGCATAATTTGATATCTCTTTTATAATGTTATTAATTAGTTTAAATAATTAACATTGATAACTATTATCGTTATAATAGTTACGATCTTTTTCTTAAAAGTTCTCATTCAATAAAATGAATTAAAAGAGATGTTTTGAAAAAAATGTTAATACTTTAATTGAATAGTCAAAAGTGTTAATTATTTATACTAATTGATAATATTATAAAAATAAGGATAGATTACACCCATGATCACTCTAAAATAGGGTTTGTCCTATTTTGGCCACTCCATATTTTTTTTCTTAATTTAGTCACTCTAAATAAGATAATTGTGCGAATTAGTCACGGATAAATTACACCCATGATCACTCTAAAATAGGGTCTGTCCTATTTTGGTCACTCTATTTTTTCTTAATTTAGTCACTCTAAATAAAATAATTGTGCAAATTAGTCACTACTATTAAAATTTTCATTTTCGTTTAATGGATTGCTGACATGGCACATTGAGTGATTGGCACGTGGCATTTTTGGTTGACTTTTGTCTAAAGTTTAGGGACCTCTTTATAATTAGTCCAAAACTTTTCCTCCTAAACTTTATAGGGAGATCCCTAAGCTTGAGTCAAAAGTCAACAAAAAGAATGACACATGTCAATTACTCAATGAGCTAATGTGTCATATTAATAATCCATTAAAAGAAAACAAAAATTTTAACAACAGTGACTAATTCATACAATTATCTTATTTAGAGTAACTAAATTAAGAAAAAAATTGAAGTGATCAAAATAGAATATACCTATTTTAGAATGATTATAAGTGTAATTTACCTAAAATAAATGAACCAAAATATATAAAATTAAAAACATAAAATCCTGAAATTGAGCATAATAAAATTACCAAAACTATACTTTGAAGATAAAAGAAATAGATTATAAAAGTAAGGATGAAAGAAGAAAGAAAGATCGGAAACTAATTCAAATGTAATCAAGTGATTATGAAAGGCATGGTCTAATATAATCATGAGGTTAATCATTTTGATCAAAGAGTAGTTCATTTAATGGAATCGAAAAATTCTTATCTACTTATTATGTGAACTGTCACTAAATCACATCAAAATTCACTTAAAAATTTCCTCATGCATCTTATAAAGCTCTCAAAAGCTTTATCATTGATTTATAAAAGTTTAATCAGATGGCATCCAAATATAACATTTCATGGCTTTACTATGAGCCTCTCATAGAATGACACATGTTTGGAAGGGTTTGTGCCAAAGTCCAATCTCTATATGACTCACCTACACTCAGTAACCATTATTAACATCTTTCAACGTTTTGTGTGAATCTTTTTCAATTTCTTAGACTAATTTTGTATCAAGAGCTTTGAATTAGATTCTGAATTTTAATAGAATAATCATGATATCTTTTATATTTGTTTTACGATTCATGAAGATTAATTCTTTAAAGTTTGTGATTACTCTTTTCAACAATATTACCATTTGTAGAGTTCAAAATTGAGTTTTCATCGTAATGCTAAATGGATATAATATATATATATATATAAATATATAAGAATTTTAGGGTTAAATTTCTTGCATGAAAATATCCTAAATGTCGTTTTATCTAGGAGGAAAGACGACAAAGAGTACGATGTCATTTGTAATGGTTGTAATAAAAGTTTAAAATAAGGAAAATGGCACGTGAATGAGGATCGTGAGAGACTGTAGTGTATAGTTTCTTTTAAGGTTGAAGTATCTTATAGGTTCTTGTATTATAAAGACTTAGATTAAATTAGTTCGTTTATTATTAAATGTATCGATTTAATCTTTTAGTATTAAAAAGAATTAAATAAATCTAATTTGCATCAGAATTAATATTTATTGTATAAAACTATCTTGAAAATTATTAACTTTAATTGCAATTCAATTTCAAATAAAAATTTTATTTATAGAACTATAAAATTTTAAAAATATTAATTTTATTAAATAGTAAAGGTTAGCTCTATTCCAATTTAATCTTATTTGATTCTTTTAATAAACAAATATTAAATTCATCCAGGGACTAAATTTAATTAGATTCCTATAATAGAGACAACTATTAGGAACATTCACCTTCTTTTAATAAAAATTCACAAGCTTTTCTGTATATGAAGCCATTGTCGCCATTGCTTAACAAAATGAAAAAGTGAAACATAGAAATAAAGAAGGAAAGATTTTTATTACACTTTTGTGGGATTTTTACTAAAATATTACAAAAAAAATAAAAATAAAAAAATACTAAAATAATATAATTTTTTTTATTTACCAAAATAATACAAAAAACAATTAAAAAAAAAAACATGTCTGAAGGAGGGCCTGCTACAGGCGGCACTTTTGGTGCCTGTGGCAGAGGCGGCACCAATTGTTCGTATTTTGGCCCTCTATTCGTATTTTTTCTCGGATTTTATTACTTTTAAAAAATATAATATTTTCTAATTTTTTTATTTTACATTATTTTAGTACATTATATTTTAAATTTATTAATTTAGTGTGTTTTTTATTGAAAGTAATTAAATCTTTATTTCGACCCTTTATTCGTATTTTTTTTTGATTTTATTACTTTCAATAAAAATATATTATTTTCGTATTTTATTATTTTACATTATTTTAGTACATCATGTTTGAAATGTATTAATTTAGTGTTTTTAAATAAATTTTAAAAAACCATTATTTCGCCCTTTGTTCGTATTTTTTCCCGAGTTTATTACTTTAAAAAATATACTATTTTCTAATTTTATTATTTTACATTATTTTAGTACATTATGTTTGAAATGTATTAATTTACTGTGTTTTTAAATAAATTTAAAAAACCTTATTTCGCCCTTTGTTCGTATTTTTTCCCGAATTTTATTCCTTTCAATAAAATATATATTTTTCTAATTTTATTATTTTACATTATTTTAGTACATTATGTTTGAAATGTATTAATTTACTGTGTTTTTAAATAAATTTAGTAAAAACTTTTTATTTCGCCCTTTGTTCGTATTTTTTCCCAATTTTATTACTTTTAAAAATATACTATTTTATTATTTTATTATTTTACATTATTTTAGTACATTATGTTTGAAATGTATTAATTTAGTGTGTTTTAAAATAAATTTTAAAAAATTTATTTCGCCCTTTGTTCGTATTTTTCCCGGATTTTATTACTTTCAATAAAAACACACTAAATTAATACATTTAAAATATAATGTACTAAAATAATGTAAAATAAAAAATTAGAAAATATTATATTTTTAAAATAATAAAATTCGAGAAAAATACTGAACATAAGGCTAAAATACAAACAATTGGTGCCGTATGTAGTAGACCCTCCTTCAAACATGTTTTTTTAAACTGTTTTTTTATATTATTTTGATAAATAAAAAAAAGTTTATATTATTTTGGTATTTTTTTATTTTTATTTTGTAATATTTTAATAAAAATCCCCACTTTTGCTTTAGGGAAAATGAGACAAACAGCTGAATTCTCAAATAGAACTTTACATTGTCAGTTTTTTTTTTTTTTCCAAGCCTTTTTCTTTTTCAAGCTAAGCCACTCTTTCAGGTAAAAATCAAGTCTTTTATTTCTTTTTGCTTGATATTTGTGTTGTTTCATGTTACGTTTCGTTATTGAGCATTGTACTTTTCTTAGTATGTGATGTTTTTGGTAATGTTTCAATACTTATGATTTTCTGTCTGGGTTTTACTTATCTCCTTTTTTTCTGTTTCATTTTCCAAGAAAATTCCATTTTCTCGGAAAAGAAAATTTATGGCTTCATTTTTTTTGTTCTGCAAAGCTTGTTTACAGCTAGCTTTCTACTACCCAGAGTTTAGTTTTCTCTGATAATTTTTTTCTCTTTGATCCTTGAAACTCTATTTTCTTCAAGTTCATCTTAAATTTTTACATTAAAAATTGGGAACTTTAGATAATAAAAAAAAAAGGAGTTGTTTTCTTTGATTGGATTCAATGAATAAAACATAATTTTCATTAAAGACAAAATGATTCATTTTTTGGTCCAAAATCATAATTTTCATTTCTGGTTTCAATAATGGAAGGACCCAAAAAAGACAATACAAAGTGGAAACATGTTTCTTTTTTTGTTTTGTTTTGTTTTGTTTTGTGCAATGATATTTAATTGAATTCATTTGATGGCAACCTTATTTTGTTCCTTTGTTTTTAAATTTTGTCTCAATTGATTATGGTTGGTGGTAGTGGATGTAGTTCCTATTGAGTTTCTTAATTTGAAGGAATTATTTGCATTATTTGTTTGTTAGTTAGGTCCTTCATACATGCATATATGTATTTATATAGTTTCTTAGTCCATGATTGAACTATTTGCAGGTTTTTGAAGCAGAGGACATATATAAATCCTTCCGTTTTTTCGATTCGACTCGGGGTATTTATGCAAATGCCGAAAGCAAGCAAGGTACGATCAATTGTCAGTCGATCTAATTATTGCATTTTGGTGATTTAGATTGTAAAGATTTATATGTCATATTGTTAGAAATGGTGCAACCATCAGCTTCTTGGCTTTTTTAACCGATGGTTGAGTCGTATGATGCACTGTGTTGTTTTAGGCTTTTAGCCATAGGCTTCATTGGTTTTCATGTTATGACAGTAGAACAAGATACCCGGAGCCAATTCGAGTTCTGTTTCATCGCCAAATATGGCAAGTAAGGCGTCGAAAGTCCGAAGTCCTAAGGTTACTGAGTGTAAAGCATTGAAAAGTCCGGTGTCTAAGGTATTCTTTAGTCACTTATATAAAACATTTGGTTATTTACTCACAAGCTTATGTGATTGCCATTTGTTGTATGAGTTTGTTAAGTATGACTCCTATTTTCAGTCAAATTTGAGAAATAATCTTTTGGTTAAACTCTATTTATTTGTTTCAGTCAAACACAGATTAGTTTAGATTATTTTATTATTATTTGACATATGAATTTAGCCTATAAGTAGGCTCTTTTACAACCTTAGTAAAGACACTCATTAGATATTAGAACTCATAACACATTTAGAGAATTTTGTGTTTACGTTTTGAGGGTTCTTTGTTTTCGGGTTTTTAGGGTTTAGTTTTATCTCCATCTTTTGTACTCTTCGTTTTTTTTGCCATTATAGTAAAATTATCTTTGCCCGTGATTTTTTATCCTCTTTGGAGGGGTTTTTCCACGTTAAATTTGTGTGTTCAATTTCTCAATTTATTCTGGTATTTTTGTTACTTGTTGCTTAATCGGGACGATCCTAACAAGTAGTATCAGAGGTAGTTCAATTTTCATAGATCAGCCCATTCATATATGGCAACAACAATGTTTGAAATTGAGAAGTTCGATGGTGAGACAAATTTCAATCTGTGGCAAGTTCGGATGATGGTAATTCTAGTTCAATCCGATTTGAAAAAGGTTGTTACCGGGAAAAAGCCTGAGAATCTAAATAAAACAGAATGGGAAGAGCTTGATGAAAAGGCATTGTCTGCAATCCAGTTGTGCCTCGCGAATACGGTATTACAAGAGGTATTGATGGAGAAGACCTCATCCGCCTTGTGGAAAAGGTTAGAAACTCTTTATGCGACTAAGTCTTTGGTTAACCGTTTAGTGTTGAAACAACATCTATTTACGTTTCGCATGAATGAAGGTGAGCTTCTTAAAGATCACATCAGTCAATTCACTACTCTTTTAAATGATTTAAAGAACGTTGAGATTCATATTGATGATGAAGATCAAGCTATGCTATTATTGTGCTCTTTACCCCATTCATACAAGTCTTTCAGGGAGACCCTGATTTATGGCAGAGACAAAATCTCGTTCGAAGATGTGAAGGGTTATTTGTTGAGTAGAGACAAACTCGACAATGAGCTTTATTTGGATAACAAGGCAGATAGGCAAGCTTCCGTTTTAGTAGCATCAAAGAAACGAGATAAAAGGTGTCGCTATTGTAAAAAGTTAGGTCACGTCAAAGCAGATTGTTATTAACTACAAAATAAAAGAGCTGTTGAGAGTAATGAGGAAGATGTAGCTGGTGCTAATTTGGCCGATGAAAGCGGTGATGATTTCTTGTTAGTGTCAACGAGCGATAACTCCAAGCTCACGTCCAAGTGGATCCTAGATTCGGGATGTTCTTTCCACATGTGTCCCAATAGAAAAATGGTTCTCTACATACAGTTCGGTTGAAGGTGGAGTTGTGCGCATGGGAAATGATTCATCTAGTAAGGTAGTTAGTATTGGAACTGTTAAAATCAGGACACACGATGGGACAATTAGGACACTCTCAGATGTCAGGTATGTACCTGATTTACGAAAGAATCTCATCTCCTTGAGTATTTTAGACTTGAAAGGATGCAAAATCAACATCGAGTCGAGCAGTATTAAAGTATCTCGTGGAGCTCTCGTTTTGTTAAAAGGTAAAAGAATTGATAGTCTTTATATTCTGGAAGGTTTTACAGTGACCGGTGAAATCGGACATCCTCATCCGATTCTGAGTCAAGTCAACTCGTTTGGAGCGAGGCAACTTTGGTCATAGGAGGGAAAAATGTATGACCGTTTCGTTGAAGAGAGGTTCTCTTTTGGATGCAGGTTTTGAAAAGTTAGGGCACTGCGTTCGTGAAAATCAGACCCGGGTTAGTTTTGATTTGGCAGTGCACAAGTCAAAGGCTAGAAGTCTTCCAGCTTCTAAGCATATATTCGACTCAGTTAATTCCCTGCATAGTTCAAGATAGGCTCGTGGCGGGCTTTGGCAAAGATGGCGTTGTGGAAATACGAGTCAAGGTGGAGATCTGTTAAGTATGACTCCTATTTTCAGTCAAATTTGAGAAATAATCTTTTGGTTAAACTCTATTTATTTGTTTCAGTCAAACACAGATTAGTTTAGATTATTTTATTATTATTTGACATATGAATTTAGCCTATAAATAGGCTCTTTTACAACCTTAGTAAAGACACCCATTAGATATTAGAACTCATAACTCATTTAGAGAATTTTGTGTTTACATTTTGAGGGTTCTTTATTTTCGAGTTTTTGGGGTTTAGTTTTATCTCCATCTTTTGTACTCTTCGTTCTTTTGCCATTATAGTAAAATTATCTTTTCCCTTGGTTTTTTATCCTCTTTAGAGGGGTTTTTCCATGTTAAATTTGTGTGTTCAATTTCTCAATTTATTCCGGTATTTTTGTTACTTGTTGCTTAATCGGAACGATCCTAACAGAGTTCTAGAAGAATGAACTGAGCCGAGTGACGGAACTTGAAGCACAGCTTGATCAACTCCAATGTGATTTGAAGAAGACGAATGATCAGCTAATTGCATCTGAGTCGTGGAAGAGGTTGGCCTTACAGGAGGCTGAGGAGGCGAAGAATGAGGTATCGATAATGTCGGCTAAGCTTGAAGAATCCGAACGACAATTGATGGAAATTTCTGCTTCTGAAGATGATCGAGTGGAAGAACTCTGTAAAATCTCGAAAGATTGAGATAGAGCATGGCAGTCCGAACTTGAGGCTGTCCAGAAACAACACTCAATGATTCAGCTTCATTGGTTTCCGCTATGAACGAAATTCAAAAGCTTAAAGTTCAGCTCGAAAAGGTCTATGAATCTGATCTACTCAAATGAAGCATGCTGAATCTGCACATGCTGAGATTCAGAATATGAAAATTGAATTGACCGAAACTCTTTCCTTGGTCGAAAAACTCAAGTCTGAGCTCACTGATTGCCGAGAGTCTGAAGCACAGGGTCTTGAACTTGTTAGCAAAACCCGAATGCAACTCGAAGTAGTAAATAAAACAATCGAAAACCTACGTTCCAATGCAACCAAAGAAATCGAAGCTTACAACATGTTACTATTGGAGTTGGAACAATCAAAATGTAGAGTTAAGTCATTAGAAGGACTTGTTAGTAAGCTACAAGTAGAACTGGTTGTTAATGGCTGCATTAAGGATTCTGAACAACAGAATGAAAAAATGAGGAGATAAAACGAGTTAAAACCGAGCTTAATTTTGCGAAACTTGAAATCAGTCAATTGAGATCGGCATTGGATGAAGCTGAAGTGAGGTACCAAGAAGAATATATCAAAAGCACATTGCAAATTAGGAGTGCTTATGAACAAGTGGAATGCATAAAAACAGAGTTGTCCTAAAAGGAAGCCAAACTCGAGGCCGAATTAACTAGAACCAAAGCCAATGTTGAAGAATTGAGACAAAAAAACAAGGGTCTTCGAGAATCTGAACTTGCGGCGTGGTTGAAGAAGTTAGAGTTTGATTTGAAAGAACTGAAAGATAACTTGACCGTCAAGGAAACAGAACTGAATACCATAACCGAGCAAAACAAAATGCTCAAAAGGGAAATTGAGAGCAAAATGAAGAGTGATGAATCGGTTGTTGTGTCGTTAGAAGCATCAAAAGCTGTAGAGCAAGCAACATTGATGAGAGTCGGATATTTAACTGAAGAAACTGATAAATTTAACCGAGGAGCAGCTCAGTTGACGGAAGAGCTTGAATCAGCACAAGCAGCAAATATAGAAATGGAAGCCGAGTTGAAGAGACTTAAAGTACAAGCAAATCAATGGAGAAAAGCAGCTGAAACAGCTACTGCTATGTTGTCTAACAATGGGAGATATTCAGACAAGACAATACCTTTCGATATAACTATCGGATCACCGAAATGGGAAAGCATCGATGATGACGATGGCGATGATTTATCGAAAAAGAAGAACAATATGTTGAGAAAGACTGGTGTGTTATGGAAAAAAGGTCAAAAATAGATATTATTGTATTTGCATTTCAGGTTTGCATATAATTCTGGTATAAATGATGTTTATTTTAAAATAATGTAAATCATAAATTTTGACCATATCTGCTTTTCTTTTTAATTCATAAATAGTCAACCTATAAATAGGATGGTAGTGCGTTTCAGCGAACTTGAACTCACATCCTCTTACGTTGAAAATAATTATCTATTTACTAATAAAAATATTTTAAGGAAATTTTGTCTTTTAATTTTGCTTTTAAAATTGGGTGATTTCAATTGAGTTTAATAGAAGATTGTTTTACAAGGAAACCACTGATTGATTATCAAATCTACTGAATTTACATTTAATCTATAAATTAAAATATATAAAATTAAAGTTGTAATAATTAAATAGTTTTGCAGGACAAAACAATTGCTCAAATAATTATCTTTTATTATTATCTTATTTATTTAATTTTTCATTTTTAAATACCAATTAAGAAGGACTTGAACAATTTAAATTCAAAATAAATGGAAAAAATGGTAAGACTTGAACATGTTGCCACTCTAATTTATAATTGATTCCCATACCTCTCGGATCAAATTAACTCACACACCACAAAGAGGACTGTTCCAGTACCATTAGGTTAAGAGTCTGGGTTCAATTGGTCGGGCGTTGAATAATTTTTTTAAAACTAAAACCAGTTACCCAAATTACTATTTACTAATAAAAATATTTTATTTTATTTAAGTTTAATTGTAAAAATATAAATTTATTTTTTAAATAAGAGTTTAGATGATCCGAACCCAAGTTTTTGGATTTGGGCCAAGTATCCTAAAGCGATTGCTCAAAAAAGGTTAGTATTGGGTCCAAATTCCAGGCCATTATAGAGAAATTAATACTAAACTCTTCCTATCACGTCAACTATAATCTGATGCGGCATCTGATTCCCAACTAATATATTTTTAAAAGTTTTGCACTTATCTTCCCACGCCTCTAGCCTCTCTTCGTCATTCCTTCTCCATTTATACATACAGCAATTAGAGAAAAAAAAAGAAAGGCTATTGAAGATTTTTCCTTTTCTTTTTTCAATTTATTTCTTCATGATTAAAAAAATTAAAATTAAAATTAAACTCAAATCTCAAATTTCACTTGAACAGTTTTTCAAACACCAATGTATTAATGAAAGAAAGTAAAAAAGAATTATATTAATAAAACACCCTTCAATACTAAACTGGTAAGTGGTAACTATTCATCATCTTTGATACAAGTATTAGATCAAAATCCTCAAAAAATGAAGATCTTTAATCATCACCTCAATTTTGGATTTAAGTTCACTGAGCCATGATATGGTTAGAAGCAAGGCAGTGAAAATTACAAGGGCCATGGGTATATGTATGTATATATGTGTGTCTTCCATAGCCAATTTTTTCCCCATAAACACAATATGGATGGATGGAATTGGAATGGTGGAGAAACGTGATGGGTGAGGGAAGAAGATAAGCTGCCAAATTTTTGGAAAGATTAATATATATATATATATATATATATTAGTTGGAAATTACATGGAAAAATAATCTTACACGGTATCATTTACCAGAAATCTACGTGGAACTTTGAGTGAAAAGGGAAGCCTAAAATGGAATGTTTAGTATAAATGTTAAAACATCACAAACCCGAGTTTCTTGAAGTGAGTTTATCGCCTTGTCTTGTAATTTTCCAGCAATGAACTTGGAATATGAAGAGAGAACACTTTTTGGGGACAACTGCAAACAGCATAAAATTGAATGGTTAAAGCATTGTTGTTAAAATCAAATAAATTATAACAAAAATTCACAAAAACAACAAAAGTTTGATAAAAGTTTTTAAAAGAGATGGTTGAATTACATGGGAATTTAGTGTCCTGGGTTATTAGACCAAATGTTTCCGCAGTCTTACGAATCACAATACCACTCGTTCCAGTGAAACTAGTAACCTTACACTCGGCCACTGTCAAAAAATATAGAGAAGATTACAATAGAAACCAACAAGAAAAAAATTGAAAAAGGTTTGCAAATGAATTCAATTAGTAATTACTGCATTATTTAAGCCTGTGTGCTCCTTGTCCAACTCAAATAGCATACACAAACGTTCTTTAGTTACACATGCTTTCAACAAATCGAATCTTTAGTTACCCTTTTGAATTATGATTTAGATAAACTGTGACAAATGAATAGATAAAGGGTACCCACAGAGGAAATTATAATGGCTCCTATGGGTTTTTGTTTTTTCAAATTGGCTTTTGAAATTTCAAGAATCATTCTATTCTCAACGAAAGAAGTTCATAAATTCTTTCATAACAACATAGAAAATGAAGATTCCTCAAAGTAAACTTTATTATTGCATTCATTCAAATACCTAATCGTTCCCATCAAATTAACATATATTGGTACAGTTTACGTATTTGTAAGTTGATTGAAGTGGCTAGAGTCTAAATGCATTTACTACTTCATAAAAGATAAAACTGCACAAATAATATGAATTATTTCTATAAAAGTAAAGTATAGACAACCTAGAATGAGAGCAACATGTAGATCTGCACCGATAAGACATTGAGCCAATTGTTTTTTCCTGCAATTGAGTGAGGAATAGATGTATCATTAGACTAAATAAGATACAGCCCACTGATGTGATGTACTAGGGGTAATTAGGCGTCATGCGTGGTGACACATTACCCCCTTAGGGGTGACACAAGTCCTTAGGTGCCCTCAATAGAATGTTGGTGAACAGGGGAGAGCGAGCATGACAGTAGCTAGTTGAACTATACCTTGTGGACTGAGATGAGTGACGAGCACACGTGTCCTTGATAGAAAAGTTGGTTTCGGTCAAACATTCAGTCGGGTTATAGCGTGCTCTATATCCTATATATGACAACTTTTCCCCCACCTTGTCGAAGGAGAGTTATAAAATGACTATTCTGAGACAAGCTTACACAAACAAGTCTTGCAGTCGAGGCTTGTTATATACATTTTATTGTAACGTGTCACCAAGCATGGCGCCTAGTTACCCCTAGTACGTCACATCAGTGTATCACGCCTTATAAATACAAAGATGAACCTCCATGAGGAGGGAGAGAGAAATGAACACTCAACAATAAGTAAAATGAGATGATATCTCACCTAGTAGTTTTGATAAGTTGATTCACGTAGCCTTTACACATTTCATGCATTGGTTTAAATGTATCAAATCTGAAGATCAAAGACATGCCAAATATTTTCAAAATAAATGGTAGAAATGAACATCATCACTAAACCACAAACGTATAAAAAGTAAATAAAGTATACCATTAACAAAGAAATACTAACTAAAATCCTTTAGTTTTAATCTCCTTTCCTTTCCGTTTTAATAATCAACAAGTTGATTTGTTATTTTATCCTTATTCTTCTTCATATTTGGAACAAAAATATCCCCCGTAATCTATTTCCAAATACACATATGTAAACACTTGCTAATATCCTCACTCTTTCAATGCAAAGTGAAGAACAATGCAACACAACGACATATAATTAATAATCCTACAACAATAGCAAAAGGGAAAAGAGCATCAATGATGTCCTTGTTATAATACTCACTTTTGCATAGCTTGAGGCAACTCATGTAACAGCCCATTTTTGGATCAAATCGGAATAGTGGTTTCAAGACCACAAATTTGAAGTCAAAATATTAATTTTATTATTATATTAAAGTTTACAGCATGATAGAATTATTAGATGAAAGTTTCGTAAAGAAATTTTACTGTTTGAATGCTTAATTCGGTAAAAAGGACTAAATCGCGTAAAGCGTAAAAGTTGAGTTCTAATAGCTAAAAGTATTAAATAGCTATAGGACTTTAAATTGGAAGTCCTTATATGGTAATTAGCCCATTGGAGTTGATAGTGAATTTTAATGGCTTGGCATTTGTGTAATTTTTAAAGTTTTTAAAGGTTAATTAAGTAAATTGGTAATTAATGATTATTATAATAAAACAAATTAAGTTACCATCTTTCTTTCATCACTTTCAACCGAAATTTAGGGATTTGGAAGCTATTTTTGTGCTTAATCATTCGACAATCTCATTCTTGCCTATATTTTTGTTTAGTTTTTAATTATTTATATGTTTTTGTGATCGTTGCAACTAGTACTAGCTAGCCCATGTCTTCGATTTCAAAATTGTTAAAGATTTTGATAGTTTCCATTGATGAGATTATGTGTTCTTTGATGTTTAATGGTGAAATATGAATATTTGATGTTAGATTTTCATATTTTATAAAGTGATTTTTTATGAAAATGCAAATTAGGGATTAAATTGTGAAAAGATGAAAATGTGGGGTTAAAAGTGTGAATAAATGTGAAATATGGGCTGCTAGGGGCACTATGGTAATTCGGCCAAGCATGAGTCTTGTTGAATTTTATGAATTTTGTGTATTTGTGAAATAGGGTTGTAAGAAATATGAAAGTTTAAGGCCAAAGTGCAAATTGGCTTAAATATGTGTTTTTGGGCTGAATTCAATGATTATATGATTAAATGAGTTAATTTTCAATACATATAGATCAAGAAAAGAGGAATCCGGAATTAGGTCGGGGGAAAGGCAAAATTATCGAGTAATCGATCCGATTCGTCAATTCCGAATACGAGGTAAGTTCGTAATGTGATGATTTCATTATAATGTATGTTAAATGCTTTGGTTATGCCTAAACTGTGATTACAAGATTTTCATTAATGTATGAATTGTAAATACGACTTTACGGATATATCCGAAGATAGAATCGACAAGCTAGAAATCTCGGTTGAACCTTAGGAATAGAATTGGATACTTGTGAAACGTTATAGGTTGATATACCGATTTGGTTTCGGGCCATGCATATAAGATGAGTTGGCTTCGGGACATGATATTAGCACTTCGGGTGCAATTTATACCGATTTGGCTTCGAGCCATGCATATCGGATAAATTGGTTTCGGGCCATAATAATAGTTCTTTGGATAAGTTACCTTGATTTGGCTACGGGCCATGGTATAGGTACTTATCATATGAGACATTTGAGTATCCGATTTCTATTACGAATGGTTCAACGAGTAAATGAATGAGATGATTGAGAAAGAGGTTAGTACGAGACGATACAGGTACGTATAGAACCTATTCGAGTATTTAATGGAGAAAGATAATGAAATGGTATTTGATCATGTTTTAAGACATGAGAAGGTTTGTTGTAATTGTATATATGGTGATGTTATGTACAATTAGTTGAATTGTATGTATTTGATGTATTGAATTATTCACTTACGAGCTTACTAAGCTATGAAGCTTACTTTGTGTTATTTTCTTATGTTTTATAGAGAATCAAGGCTAGCTCGAATCCAAAAGTCGTCGGGAACATCATCGCGCTATCGGACATCTAAGTTGGTACTTTTGAATTGTATATATATGGCATATGGCATGTATAGGCTAGTGTCATCTTGGTATGTTTTGAGTTATGATATTAGCCATTAGATTTGGCTTATAAAGGTTGGTGTGTATTTGGCCATATGAATTGGTTGTTTAAGTGTTAAGAAAATGCATGTTTGAACTTAAGATGAATTGATGGTTATAGTAAGTTAAATTGATATACTTTTGAGTTAGTTTGGTACTAAAATTGAAATGAAATGAAAGAAGTTTATTAGTTAACTTTTATATAGTATTATGAATGTTGTTGATCAATTTGATAAGTAAATGTTTTAGGCATGATTTAAATATGTTTGAATGTGAAAATGTGTTGGTTCCATATTGATTGTAAATTGGTTGCCGTTGAAATTGAAGGGAATGTTAGATATTTATAAAGGGGTTATATTGAGCTCGCACGAAAAAAAATTCCCGAGTTTCCGAATTAGTCCCGAATCACTCCTAACTCGTATTATGGGCCTCGAGGGTTTATTTAAGGGACTTTACGATTATTTTATATTGTATTTGATAATTATTTGTATATTAATTGTAAATTGTCCGATAGGTCCAGTAATACTCCATAACCCTGTTCCGGTGACGGACACGGGTTAGGGGTGTTACAACTCAAATTCTCCAAACTTCTTAAGTTGCTTCATCGACATATGTCTTTTAGAGAGCTTAGAGTGGTTCTTCAAAGCCTTAATTTGAGAGCTGATATACATAAGTCAACCTTTCACGAAATTATCAAGAAGGATTCAATTGTCGAATTTAATACTTCTATATCTTTACATATATTTTTTAGCTGAATCACCATCTTGAAGAAGTTCATACAATATCTTATCTGCCATGCTTCTCTCTTTTTTTTTTTTTAGAAAACTATGAAAAAAGACATCAACATTACATCTGTTCTACTAACTACAAAGTTTTAAAGCACCATTATTCAAACAACAAAATATTACCTTGGAATCACTAGTAAAAATTTTCATGCATAGGTTCCGATAGCTTGGAATATACTTCACCATTTTCTTCAATATCTATATATGTAAAATTATAATTCATCTCATATCAAAACTAAGATATAACACATATTGAAATATTCACAATCAGCAATACTAGAAACTACTTTGTAAACTAGAGGAACCTAAGAAGAAGAAATTTACTAAATATAACACATAAATGAAACATAAATTAACCAAAAGAGCATTGAATATTTATATATATATATATATATAGAGAGAGAGAGAGAGAGGAAGATAACTGAAAACTTTTGGAAACCTTTCTTCGATAATGCATTGGAGGAAAGAGCAATGAATGCTTTAGTGTTAGAAATTTATTTTCCATCTTCTTCAACCAATGTTTTTTTTTTCTTCTATTCTTCAAGAAACTCGAGAAAAATGGTGCTTCATCGATTCAATCCACTTTGCCACCATTAGCAACGATTTACAGTTCCTTTCTTCTTTTACTTTTGTTTAAGTTCTATTATTGTTATTTTTATTTTGCTTATTTGAATTTATTGTAGTTTAATTGTTATTAGATTTTGGTTAGTTGGTTAGTATATTTAATAGATAGTTTAAATTTAAAAGATAGAAAACATGCCTCCAAGAACAATAAAGGGAACGAGATCCCAACCAGAACCACCTTCATAGCTGAAGTATGTTCTGATTAAATTTAAATCGAAAGAGACCGAAGCTTTTTTCTTAACCATTCCAGGACGAACGTTCATCCTTGAAAGAGGTTTCAACCCGACTGCATCGCATTGCAAAGAGATATGGGATCTTGTACGCTTTCATTGTTGGATGAATTTCTCTTTAGTCCTGACAACACAGGTCGTTATATCGGTAGTTTTAGAGTTTTACTCCAATTTAAAAAAAAAATTTAAAAATCATGTGTTTGTTAAGAGTAAAATTTTTTTTACTCCATTCGCGATTATTATGTCGTCCCTCATTATAGAAGGGATAAGTTGTCTAATCTGTACCTCAAAAAAATTATTAATATTGACATGGATGTCGTTTTATAATATTTAACAATGCCTAAGGTCTTAATACGGAAGCCTTAAGCCTAAATGAGTCGAGAACTCAACCCTTCATTGTCTTGAATGCTAAAACGCACTATGTAATGGACGTTGGGCCATGGACATTGAGGGTTAGGTAGAAACGTTATGTTGATTTCTTGTGTGAAACATATAGAACTTTGCTAAGTCGAGTCATAAAACAAAAGAGAAAAATACAAAAAGAAAAATGTTGAGTGAATAAAAGCATTGTGAGGGTTAAAAGCATTGTGAGTGAAAGAGTGCAAAATGTAAAAAAGAGCTTAAACGAAATCAAAGTCGAGCTCGGAATGAAAATCTTTCATGTCATAATGTATTAGTGCTTGTTAGTTTTGTATGTTCTAATATTGCACAATATATTCTAAAATTTTGGAGAAATAAGATAGGTGAGAGAAGAAGGCGAGCTTGTAAATTAATTAGGGACGAATAGGAAAAAATGTCATGTAATTAATCATTTTTAGTGCTTGAAACCAATTTGAGATATCTTTTGTTTGAACTCCGAACCATCCTTAAACCTTAGAACGTTACAAGCCTAGAAGACCTTTGGAACCAGAATAATTCACTAACATAATATTTTTTGAATTGCTTGCATTTGTCCGGATGAATGGCCAATTCATTTTAGATATCTATGAGTGATCCATATAATTCATTTTGATGGATAACACTTGTGGATACATTCATTTTAATTGCCTCTATATTTATTAGTACTTTAACTTATTGAACTAATTGTGTTTGCATTAAGAATATCCCAGTTAGCTAGATATCACTCTTAAGTTACATGTGAGTTAGTTCTCATACAAGTTCAATGTTTTGCCACCATGTGAGCTAATTGTCCAATTTAGTTCAAGGGTAGTCTTTTTGCATGTTTTATATGTTTGCTTGAGGACAAGCAAAGAATTAAGTGTAGGGGAGTTTGATATGTCGTAATTTGATATGCCAAATTAGGCTTCCCCGCTATATTTAAGGAGCGTCCTTGTGCTATCCAGCCTTTAAAAATTTAACCCTTTGCTTTTATTTTTAAAAAAATTAATATTTATTTTTATTTAATTTGAAAATTAAATATTAATTGATAACAATATTAATGAATTTTTGTATAATTTAAACTATTCAAAGATTTGATTTAAAAATTAGGTTAATATTGATAAAATATAATCAATTTGAATTAATATTTGATGCATGATGCATCACTAAGTAATTTGAATTCAATTTAGTTATTTTTTTGATTGTGTGATTATTTTGTTCATCAATGGTTAATAGGATTATACACCGCCAAGTTCATCAAGTATAAATCCATTAAAATATAGTAGAAGTTAGATTAAATTTTAAAAGTATGAAGAGTACAAGAACCGATATTAGAAATTAGACCAAAATATAATTTAATCTCTAAAATGACGTGGCCCCCTATATACCAACAAGTACCATCCACTTAGATACAATAATTTATGCACACTTCCCCGGTTTCTCCACCACTATCAGTTTCAGAATAGGAGAGAAATGGCGGAGGACAAGTCGAAGCTGGTGAACGATGACCGCGTGGGAGCTGAAAAGGGAATCCTGGAGGTGAAACCCAGCCCCCAAAAAGGTCTAAAATCGACACTGATTGACTGGTTGGAACAGCTGATAGTTAAGCTTATGTATGATTCTTCTCAGCCTCAACATTATCTATCGGGTAACTTCGGTCCTGCTCCTACCGAAACTCCTCCCACCCATAATCTTCCCGTCAAAGGCCATCTCCCTGTAAGCTGATTTAGCTGAAACTGATTGTTATTTGGATTCACTTAATGAATTAGATAGTTTTACTTTTTGTTTTCCATTGTTTATTATTGTGTGATATTAGTAATATAATATTTTCTGGGAATTTTGTATGTGTTTTTCCAGGAATGTTTGAACGGTGAATTTGTAAGGGTTGGGCCTAACCCCAAGTTTCCTCCTGTTGCTGCATATCACTGGTACGTTTATTTTCAACTCTTCTGTTTTTTTTTTCTTGTGAATTAACTTTCATGGTCATCACTTCTAATTCTTTGTTCTTTTTTTTCTTTGTAATTTCTTTGCCTTCCAGGTTTGACGGAGATGGGTATGTTTGCTTCAATTTAACCATTTATATAGCACTACTTCTTTGCTTTAGTTGCCCACTGGTTCTCTGATTAACTGCTTTATGTATTGCTCCAACTATGTGGATGCTTGTCATAGTGCCAATTCAGATCTTGTTCTTTGCTTCTTACCTTTTACTTGATGTGGTTGCACTTGCATGATATGACAGAATTAACATAATGTAACCTGTTTGTTGATTGTGGAATTTATAGAATGATTCATGGTCTGCGCATCAAAGATGGAAAGGCAACATATGTGTCTCGTTTTGTCAAGACATCGCGTCTTAAACAAGAAGAGTTTTTCGGGGGGTCAAAATTTATGAAGGTATATCTTGCAAGTTGCCTTCTTGACACGAAAGGTTGAAATTATTCATTGTAATGTTAGCTAAGTTGTACCGGCTATGTTTTTATTCCACTAAGCTGCTTCTAAGTAGTGGGGCCTTTTGAAAACTAAACAGCAATGACTGACCTGCAGTTAGAAGCTTTAAGTTCAATTTTAACTGTGTAAAACCTCTGTTGCAAATGCTTGGCATGTCGCTATCCTCTTCTTGAATATGATATTTCTCAGGTTGGAGACCTTAAAGGATTATTTGGATTGCTCATGGTCAATATATATAAGCTGAGAGAAAAGGCTAAAGTGTTAGATTTATCATACGGGAATGGAACAGGTAATTTTGTTGAGTCTGTTTCTGCTAAATGCAAAGATAATGCAATGGATTACATGTGATGTTCCAGGTAATTTTGTTGAGTCTGTTTCTGCTAAATTCAAAGATAATGCAATGGATTACATGTGATGTTCCATTAATACACAGTTGCACAAATTTTTTAGAAAGGATTTTATTGCTTATGCATTTGTGCTTTATCTCTATTGAGTGCTAGTATTTGTATGCTCTGGTGTCTGTTCCATATAGAGAGAGTAAAGATATGGCTGCATGGTTCTAAGATGCCTATGTTATTTCTCCAAACCTTCATAGAAAGGAAATGTTAGTAGAACTTTGAGTGAGTTAGAATGTATTATAGATTACATCTTCATTCTGATCCATTGAGTTGATGTGGTACATTTCCAGATGGGGGCTCCGAAACTTATGTGTCCTTTAATTTATTTCATGATCCTTGGCAGTGGCACATATATCCCTTAAAATGCAATCTGAAAACAATTTCACCCTTTCCATTTTTTTGTTGTTGCTCATCACTGGTAGTTTACCTGTTTTAAAATATTTATCTTATTGATGTGAGACTCTGACCTGCCATATAATAATTGAACAGCTAATACAAATCTCATATATCACCATGGGAAACTTCTGGCACTTCAAGAGGCCGATAAACCTTGTAAGTTTGTCTTCTCTCTTTCAGTTTTCTGTTAAGAAAGAATGGGGGTTTAAGGATGCTAACATTCACATCTATTTTCATTTCTTATTATTTCTTTGATGAAGCTTGGGTACTAAATTGTATTGCCTGTTATAACAAACAGATGTGCTCAAAGTTTTGGAGGATGGAGATCTCCAAACTCTTGGCATGATTGACTATGACAAGCGGTTGGCACATTCCTTCACTGCTCATCCAAAGGTTGATCCAGTCACTGGTGAGACACATTATTTAAAAAGGAGATAAGTTATTAGTTACTGGTGGTGAAACACTTTTGATTTATGATGTTTCTGCATGCAGGTGAGATGTTTACTTTTGGTTATGGACACGAAGGGCCACCTTATATTACATACAGAGTTATTTCAAAAGATGGTTTCATGCACGACCCAGTTCCAATAACAATATCAGAACCAATCATGATGCATGACTTTGCAATTACTGAGAATTATGCAATTTTCTTGGATCTTCCCTTGTATTTTCGACCAAAGGTATGCCACTTTCAATAGAAATTTCTGTTTATTTTTCTATCAGATACCAGCTTTCAAACTCTTGTTGAGGTTGATATGTGACTTGGGTGCCTAAAATGTTCTATGATTTGTCAAGAACTTTTATTTTTGGTGGGTAATTAAGACTATTGATGTACCATAATAGAATTTAGCTTCTGACATCATTGTTGAGAATCATAGTAATTGCATCTTATGATTGTTGACATTTAAATTTTCAGGATATGGTTAAAGACAAGAAGCTGATATACTCATTTGATGCTTCAAAGAAGGCTCGCTTTGGTGTCCTTCCACGATATGCAAAGGATGACCTGCTAATCAGATGGTTTGAGCTTCCTAATTGCTTTATATTCCACAATGGTATTGTATGCATTTTATCATTTTTTTTACTCAATCCTTTATTTATACCTACTTCCAGTTTGGATAAAATTGTTATATGCTTAATATTTATCAAGTACATGGATGGATTAGACACTTAACTGCTTTTATGATGTTCTGTTTCTAGCGAATGCTTGGGAGGAGGGAGACGAAGTTGTTCTGATCACTTGCCGTCTTGAGAACCCAGATCTAGACATGGTCAATGGGGAGGTCAAAGAGAAGCTTGAAAATTTCTCAAATGAGCTGTGAGAACTCTGGCCTCTTATGTGCATATGCAAATGATCTTTGTACAAGGTTGTTTCTCATTTTTATCATTTAAATCAGGTATGAGATGAGGTTCAACATGAAAAGTGGTCTTGCTTCACAGAAGAAACTATCAGCTTCTGCTGTGGATTTCCCCAGGGTGAATGAATACTACACTGGCAGGTACATGATCTAAAAACATACTGTATAATATGCTTACGTTCTTTGATCGAAGTTTATACTTCTGACTTGTCATTTTTTTCCATCTCTTGTGTGAATTTAGAAAACAAAGGTATGTGTATGGAACCATTTTGGACAGCATTGCGAAAGTCAAGGGGATTGTGAAATTTGATCTGCACACGGAACCAGAGGCAGGAAAAGAAAAGATTGAAGTTGGGGGGAATGTTGTTGGGGTGTTTGACTTGGGTCCTGGTAGATTCGGTTCAGAAGCTGTTTTTGTGCCTCGTGAGCCTGGGACCACTTGTGAAGAAGACGATGGCTACTTGATATTCTTTGCACATGATGAAAATACTGGGTATGTCTCTCCCTTACTCTTGCCATACACTATCTGAGTATTTCGTTTGCTCGGTCTTTTCTGACTATTGTTTTCGACTGAACAGAAAATCAGCAGTGAATGTGATTGATGCAAAAACGATGTCAGCAGATCCTGTTGCAGTTGTTGAATTACCCTACAGGGTTCCTTATGGGTTTCATGCTTTCTTTGTGACAGAGGTTAGTATAAGCATAACAAATAATTTAACATCTAGAGATGATAAAATCTTTCTGCTTTTCTAATTTTGTGTGATTTTTTGGCTTTTGCTTCCCGTGGAACAGGAACAACTTAAAGAGCAAGCAAACTAGAAATTGTTGGAGACTTCTATTTTCAGACAAATTAAGAGACAAGACGCATTATATTACCAGCTGACAGCAGTGTTGTTGACAACTGGTTTTTTTTTTTTTCTGTAAGACCAATAATGCTTCTCCTGTATTATATACATTTATAACTGTCTTGGGCATGTAAAAAAAATACCATACTTCTAAAATTTTAGCCAATGGGAAAGGTCTTCATTTGTATAGAGTTCTCGGGGCCAGGGGATGATATTTGGCGCTATTCACGAGCCTCCTCAAAAGGTATCAAGCATGCATTGCATATACCTCCGTTTTCCAGCAGAGCGTTAACCAAAAATCTCCATGCCTCAGATTTGTCTTTTTATCATTTAGACGCGTTTCTCATATAAGAACTAGAAAAATAAGAGGAAAGGAGAGAAGCAACAGCAGGAAGCACTTATACATTATTAAGGCCACACTCATGTAAATGCTAAAACTCTTTAGTCATACGTAAATTCTGCTTCAGTACACAAGTTCTAATATAAGTTGTTTCAAATTATACACTTTTGTAGGTAGCACGATACCACACATTATCTTTCTACAACGGGATCAATAGGAGGAACAGCAGTGTGTGGATAAAACCAAAGACCACATACTTCCTCATATGATAACCCCTTAACCAAACCAAAGCCAAGAATGATTTGCCTGAGAGACGCCACTCTGGGAGGGATTCCGCCACCCAACATCTAAGGGGCAAATACCTCCAGCGCTGCCTATATAAAAAAGACTCCATTAGATACAGAGACATAAAATGGACACGAGTTACCAAACACTAAACATGCAGAGCAATGTGGGATAGAGTCACCCACCTCAAGGAGGAATCTCATTTAATTGAAGGGGCCCCATGTTGTGCCCCATTCCCTTGCACGATATCCCTCTGCTGGCGGAAGTAGTTACCCTTCTCAGCATTATTAGATGATAAGTGGAGTGTACTATTAGCTAAAGGCTGTGCTTTATGCAAATCCTTAACTAGTGACTCATTTCCCTCTTGCTGTCCGTAGAAGGAACTCAAATTTCCAGTACCACTGGAAGATAAGCACTCAAACCCAGATAAGTGAGCTGATTTAGCTGAAATGTTTTCATCTGAATTCATACCCTTTTCTGAGTTAGGACTGGTGATGTGATCATCCAGCTTCTTTTTATTCAGAAAACGACCTCCACTACCCCTAGCCCTTCTCATAGCATGCAGATGCCGTGATTCATGAAGGTATGGCTGTAGTCAATGCCAACACAATTTCAGTCCTGAGCCTCTCCAATTATACATTTCTTCCAACCACAAAGAAAAAGAAAAGCCTAAAAGTACCATTTCTACCTTTCTAACTTTAATGACTTTCTTTTCAAGCTCAGCCTTGGCACGTATTTGTCTTCGCCTTAAAATTCCATGATATTGCTTTGCATTTACATAAACAGGCTCCTCTTCCATTTGAAGAGGCAAAGGCATTCTAGCATGATGCATTCCATATAGTGGTGACACCTAGCACATCATAGTTGGAGTTATCCGAAATGTGGACATCACAAATTTAGGTAGAAAGAGAATGCAATAAGTTCATTGGTTCCATGTGGAGTAATGTGGAGTAATGTGATACATACAGACATCTATTAAACCTTCGAAATGATAAGTTCATCAACCTACATCCCCAATAGTGAAAACACGTGAAACTCATTTGAAGATAATTAGATGCAATAACTCCCTAAAACGAGAGCTTTTATGTCAATGACCAACAATAATTATGCCAAAAACAGTTCAGATAAATTAAAAGAAAGAGGAAGGGTAGATGATAGTCACATAAATTAGATGGTAAAGTTGCTCTTCGACAATTACACACAATTTGTGAAACAATTAGCAAATAAAGTTTGAACTATTAGTGAACAAGGTCGCTTTGCTTCCAAGAAAAGCAAGAAGAGGGTGAACTCATTTGCTTGAAATTCTAAGTATTATTTTTGAAACACTGTAACAACTTTACATGGAGCAAATGAGCCATGATCCTAAGTAGGAGCATCACCAATGCAAAAGCTTTTGTTAAAGTATACAAAGTGATCTAATGAATTCTAGGGCAAAAGGATACAAGATATTCTAATAATCAGATGCCTCTATCTACTACAAAATAATAGTCGATAAATTGTCTTTTCCTGCTATCCAATACAACTCAAAACAAGAGACTCAGATCATACCATTATTTGTGGCCCATATGAAGCCAGTATTCCACTGTACTGCAAATCTGAACAGGGGTAAGATTTCAAGACCTGAAAGGTTTGAAGCAAAATTTCTTCCGCAGTCAAAGTGAGACTCAATATGAAGTCATAGAAATTTAAAGAATAAAAAAGTAGTTTGACAGCTAAAATACATGGATGGATGCATGTCAGTGCAAGCTCGTGACCGCTTCTATAGGTATGGTATGTAAATGTGTGAATGGGTTTGTTTGAGTAAGAGAGAGAGAGGACTTACAATTGAGTGGCCAGCTAGTTCCATTTGGGAATTTGGTTCAAGGTGTTCAACCAATGTGAGGGGGGCTGCAGAAGGGACATGCTTGAGATATTGTTCATCATGTCCATTTCGCCCATCTGATCCAGAAACAAAGAATACATCAAATGTAATGAGTACATGGTATGCATCAATTTTTATACAAGGAGCAGATATATCACATTTCACTAGTTATTATTGTCACATGGCACTACGTAAGAAATTGAGACAGATAGTATAAAGTTATTAAGACCACTAAAAACGACGAGCCATCGATACCAAATTACATAATTCACTAGGTCCCAAACTGATGTCTTGTTAGCATAAAAAAAGAAGAAGCATTCCATCTTTAACTATTACGAGAAATCCGAGTAGTGATCCTACACTAATCAGATTCTCTTAACTGGATTACCTCCATCTGCTGTTGGACCATTTTTTTTCTCTGCAGAGGGTGACTTTGAAGCAGCTTCACCTAAGAGGTCAATCCCTACTGCTTTCCACCAGGGCTCTGAGTAGGCAGTTGAGTTCAACACACTTTGAGCACCATGGTGCATCCGTTGATCTTCATTCCGCGGTTTTGCTGGCATTATTCACTACTTTACTCTGGGAATCAGAAGCCCAGCCCCTTAAAAAAACAGAGAAACGGACACAAGAAATGAACAAATACAATTTAGAGACCTAATTAGCAAAACAGAGAAACAGAGTGATTTGAAGTCCAGCTGAACTTAATACAACTAAGTAATTAGATTTCTAATTTTGCATTTTGGGCACGTCTAATTCTAGCCCCCCATAAATCGTGTCAATATTCTTTCCTCCAATTTTCTCATAAACCAAAGACGAAACTCACATAACATCAAAGAAGAAAAAGAAAATTGACGAGTTGAGTGATTAAAAACCCCAAAGTAATGGTCATCGAAATATTGGATCAAATCTAGGGGAAAAAAAAGAAAAGAAGAAAGATCATTTCGAGAGGAAAAAAGTTGAAAAAGAAAAAGAATTTTTGGATAAATGCAGAGGACTTACTGTAGGAAAAGCATAGAAGGAAGAATGGCTGAAAGGATTTGATTTTGAGAAGCAAAGATCACAGAGATTGGTCCATTTTGCGCTTTATCTATGCAACCTTAACAGAGACATGGCGACAGGCATTGATTTTCTTTTTTAATGGGTAGGCGGCATTCAAAGTTTTTTTTTTCTTTTTCTAATTCTGCAGCACGTTCAATTTTTTCACGTTGGTTGGTTTGCATAGAGGATTGGTTGCGGTGCGGTGCGGTGCGTTTAACTTATTTTTTATCTCACGTTACAGTATCTAATATCACTGCTATCACTATTTTTATACTAACCATAGGTAAACGCATCGTCCATCTAAACTCACCCTCAATTTGATTGATATGTAAAGGTGTGATTTTATTAATTTATGTATTTTAGAAAAATTAAAAAATTAATTAATTTTTTATATTTGGTTTTAAATTATATTATTTTTTGATATTTTTCAAAAGAGTTCATTTCGTTTTATTTTATCAAAATATAAATGTAGTACTTTTGCATTTTTATTTATTCAAAGTTATATTGTATTTTTCATAATTTACGATTTAATTATAAATTTTAAAACGATTAATATTTATAAACCATAAAATAATTAAGAAAAATACATGAATAATAAAAAAAATATCTTATTCGAGTGACATGTATCTATACCTAAACCTAACAGTGCAAAATAGATTTGGTTGTGGAAAATTACGAAAAGAAAACAAATTGAAGATCAAACTCAAATGTGTTGGATTGGTATTATGGATAAGCGATTAAGCACGTAGTGAAAGTTCCAACTTACAACAAGCCGCCGTCCCACTAATATTCATCACTTAAATCTATAACATTTTTATTACTTAATCCAATCCAACCAAACTGACCTTTATATGCCTACATTTTATACCACTTCATAATATCGAATATATATATATATATATATATAATTTTGATTAATTAACTTCAATTAAAATAAATTAATTGAGAATTTCTAAAGGGAAAATTCTCTTTCTAAACCCAAAATTTTCAATTTGTTGTTAAATCCACGGAAAGTCAAATGGTTTCTACAGGGAATAAACTAATAATGAAAATGGCTATCGGCCAGCACCACCATTTTTGTATTACATGAATAAAATATATAGGCAAGCTGAATGACCGGCAAAAATTCCCCCTTCTTGATGGTAATCATTACGAGACACATGGATTGATCCAAACTTAATATTTAAAAATTATTTTCATTTAAATATCATTTTCATTTAAATATCATTTTCGTTTGGGTTTAAGGATAGCGCCCCCCATTAACATTCTATACCTATCATCACCCTCTATATTATATTTATTTTTTAATCAAATTTTTAAATATTTTATTTGAATGTCTCTCACGTCTTTTCGTATGAACACCTCTTGCAACCATGAAGAAGATATCATCGTGATGCCACTAAGAATGTTTACTACATCAAATCCAATCTTACTAATGTTTCAAACTTTCCAAGGTAACCAATTTCGAAAACAGTTATATTTGGGCCATACTCTAATTTTGGTCTAAATTTAACAATACTAAAGATGCAATCATAAGATTAATGGCACGTTTGGTTCTCTGTATTGAATTAGAGGTGTATTGGATTAGAGGTGTAATGGAATAGAGGTGTAATATAATAGCAAATCAATTGTTTGGTTGAATGTAATGAAATAGAGGCGTAATAGTAATCTTGTGTTTGGTTGAATGGAATAGAGGTGTAATAGCATAATGGAAAAAACTAAAATGATTAGAATACCCTTAGCATAAATTTATTTTCGTAAATGATTATTGTTATTGTTATTTAAATTTTAATAAGATTATTATTATCAATAATAAATAATTTAATCATATTTAAATATAATAATTATTAAATATATTAAGTATATTATAATTAAAATATATAATTTAATAAAATTCTTAATAATTAATATTCTTATATGAATTTACTCAAATCATAATATATGATACTATAAAAGATAATTTGAAATGATTAATATTAAATATATTTTAATTAAAATATATGATTTAATAAAATTTAAAATAATTATAACTAATAAATTATCTTATATGAATTTGTATAATTTAAAATAATTATTATTACATATAATTTAAAATAATTATTATTAAATATAATTTAATAAAATATATAATTTAATCTAAAGTTTGAATGTGTATTTACCTAACAAAAATCAACGAACTCTCGTGTAACTATAACCTAATAATATATGATGTATAATTAATATTTCGTGACTAATTAATAGCATAGAGATAAATATAGTAATGAAGAATTTATAGTATACGATTAAAATGCTAATAATTTATAGTAGACAATTAAAATATTATAAATAAAATAATAGTAAATGATATATAAGATAAATTAACATATAAATAATTCATATATTTAGAAGGAATAAAGATAAATTTAGTGTGATAAAATACAACATTACTTTGAAATCAAGGTTGCGAATTAGTTTTCGTGCAAGCTTTTCCAAATGCTATATTAATGATATTGAACAAGTAGTAATGTAAAGCTCTTTTCTTATATCCTTCAAATACTTCAACTGATTTTTTCTTATATCCTTCAAATACTTCAACTGATTTCTCCATTTATCAGCAAAATAAAAGTCATCCTAATCAGCAAAACAACTTCCAAATATAGCTTTTGATCCAGTCATCCTCATAAACAAACAAGTCAACCCCCTATTACAAGCCTCAGTTCCCAATAGGCAATAGGAGAAAAACAAGATTCCATTGGCAACATAATTCCAAAATATATAAACATGCATTTAAAAACTTTTAGATCAAACATCAAATTTACTGGCAATGTTGCAACAAAGCTGCTTCACCGCTTCAAAGTTGTTATCGTCAAGGGAGAAACTTCTCAGTCTATCAACCATGGCATCCTAAGTAACTTGATCAAATTGGTACCTATTCCTGAACAACAAGTAGCCCCCACATTCCCACACAGAGCATCTTTAAATAACAAAACATGGATGTTACAATTGTAAATAGATGATGCATGCAATGCATTACGTTAAGAGCAACTGATGTAGAAGCAGAATTGATCAGACCAATACCACAAATCTGTTTGATCTTTCAACGTTTTTTAGTGGATAGGATAACTAGAATAAATGTTTCTATATGCTACAGAAGAGAGAGGAGGGGTGAGGGATAGTCAGATCTCGGTAAGATGCAAGTTTATAGTTGTTTCAATAGATGGTGACTTACAACCGAGATTCAAATCTCCAATAACTATAATCAAATGACTCAACATAGTCATATAGGGAGAAAGAATACAAAAACAGCAAAAAGCAATGCTAGCATGCAACTGATCCAAATGGCTATCTATACAAAGGCACAGAAAATATTATTTGTGATGCAGAAAAGCAAAGGCTATTATCAAATGTTTGAATAAATTGTATCAAGTCGAGGGTGACTCCTAGAGTTCAGGAGATGAGCCCTTGCTGCCAATGCAAGAAAAGTAAGTTGGAATGGAAGGTTTGCCTACTTCTCTGCCAAGAAATAATCCAAACAAAAGTCATAGGTGGTTTTCAACCACATCAGATCAGGACTAACTAATCTTTAGATACCAAACATTAGTTGATCAGATAACAAGCAGAGTGGTTCAACAGAAAATCCCATATTCCCCTTACTGACTCTTCATTTTTTTTATAATATAATCCTACAAAGTTATGGAAAAACATAAAAGAAATCATTGAATAAATTCGTATCAAACACATTCGAAATCATTCCTAAGTTCAGAAAACGTAGCCTTTATTATAAACAAAAAAAAAATCAGAAATTAGTTGAAAGTAGCAAATAATGAAGGATTTACGGTAAAAAGTTTGGTGAGAAAAGGTCCTGAAATGGTTAGAGAAGTATTCATTACTACTTCAACAACCAGCCACCAAATTTCATTATTATTATTATTTTACAAACAGAGCCCTGTTAGATGCTAATTTTAATTGCATAATTGCATTAAAAGCTTGTTAGCTTTACATTTCATTTGGTAAACTATGTTACATTGTGTTCTAATGTTTGATTTTGTATGGATTGAGGTTCAGTATATAATTATTCCACTAACCCCCCTCCCAACCTACCCATGGAAACGAAGATAAAAAAATAAACTTACAAAAGCAGCAAATTCTGAAAATAGAATAAATAATTTAAAGAAAATGGAAGGAAAAAAACTGCAAAATTCAGTAAAAAAATAGAACAGATTAGAAATCCCAGGAAGAAGAGAAACCAGGCAATTTAAACAAGGAAAAATTACTAATACCATGAAAGAGTCTATAAAGATGGAAAACTAACCAGGAAATAAGGCAGGGAAATGATTTGTTTGATAACAAGCCATTGAAGAGCATAGCCAAAAAACCCAAAGAAAGCAGCCATGAACATCACAACCCACAAAGGGAAATACAGTAAAAACACCCCAGAACACTAGCCAAATGCTTTCCCCATATCTGAAGCAACGGACAAATAGTTAAGCTGCAGTTGAGATATCCCAAGAACTGATTTCAATGTGGAAGAATATGATGAGAAATCAAAGTTGGTCCCTGTAAATGCTTGTATCCATATAGTTGCTACTAATATCATCCATTTTCTTGATTGCACGGCCATTGTCAAAAGCTTCAACTTCCCAGAAAAGGAGAAGGAGAGAGAGGAAGGAAGAAGAAACTTGGGTGAATGAATTATATGGCTAATTATTGTGCTGTCATGGCTTGTTTCTGGAGAAAAGTTCAGGGTAGGAGAAACAAAGGCTTACCAACAGTGCTTTCCTTGTGCGTCGGTGTGTATATTGCTGGAGAGTATTATGGGCAGAGAGACAGAGGGAGCAAATCGGCAGAAACAAGGAAGGAACAGAAGATGGAAAGGGGAAGCGTCGATCGGGAGGGTAAACAGGGTATAAAACTTGAAGCAGCACCTAAACTGAGCAAAAGAAAGAGATTAGGAATCGGTGGATTTTGGGGATTAAGTCAGTAATGGATTAGACCCGTAATAGCAATACCTTGAACCAAACAAAGGATTAAAGGGGGATTAAGTGGGACCCACCGATTAGGGCTGTATTGGCTATGCCAATACACCCAACCAAACATGCTGTAAGGGTCTACCCCAAGCCCTTATTCATCTATAAATATCTCTTTTTAATAAAGAGAAAGGAACAAGACCAAATGCATAACCTATACTCTACACATATAATTCTAAATCACTAATTTTAGAGACTTTTCACACTATCTACGATATGAATCACCTCCATCCCAGTCATTCTTTACATCTCTTATGATGTAAAGTATTACCTTTGTATCGTCCAACACCTTAATAACTTTATTATTATAACAAAACTCAAAATAGATACAAAATCTCAATTTTACCATTTCAAAATCTTATTTAACTTCTACATTTTTTTTTATATAAATGTGCTTTGATATAAGTTTTTTTTTCACATTTATTTAGAAAACACAAAATAGATAACTCGATTGGACTCATACTAACACCTAGACACAATTGTCAACTGATACTAGAGTCGTTCATGGGTCGAGTCAAGTCAGGTTGAGGCCCAACTAAAAAAATTTAAGTCCAAACTCATTTTCTAGCCGACTTGTCGAAAAAGTTGTTTCACAATTCAAAATTTAATAAAATATTTTTAATTTATATTTTTTATAATTAAATTTAAATAATAATAAAAATATTACTTAAATTGGACCTGGCTCGAGATGCAAAAATTTTTATTTAAGCCCGGTCTGAGCTAGGCAAACTACTTTACCCTTGCATTGATCTAACTAGCACCAACAATGACACGTTTGATACACATACAACATATCATACTTAGGACATAATGATGGGGCCCATCCTTTTCAGGTCTTGCCACGTCTTCATCATTTTTATTAGGGTAAAATACAAGGGATTTTTTATCCAAATAATATTAAAAAACAATTAATTATGAAAAAGATATAGAAAATAGAATAATTACAAAAATAGGCATTTGTTACAGTGTTCTGACGGGCCGCTTGAGATATTGGCGGCATTAGACTAAAATGTGATGATCTAAAAACTCTAGGGACCTTATATGAAATTTTCCTTTTTAATTGGTAGCTAAAAAGACGCTTGAAGGGTGCTGCCTGACAGGCACTAAATTTTAGAAGGGTAAATTGCACCCTAAACCCCTTATTTATTATTAATTTTTATTCTCCTTTAACACCAAAAATAGATTGACCTCTTATCAATTAGTCTAAAATATTTTTCTACCAAAAAGTATTTTGTAAGTAAGCTAGTTCCAACTCGAAATAAATTTTATTTATTTTTCAAAAATATTTTATTGTTCAAATTATATTTGACATAACAGTTAACAGTATTTATAGTAGTTTTCTTTTACTCTCATTATATTTGGAAACTATAAATTTAACTAATAATTATAATTTGTACATAATAAAATTTTTCTAAAGCTTTTACAATTATAATTTTATACTATGTTCGTAAATCAAATTGATAATAAAATTATAAATATTTTTTAAAATAAATAAAATTTATTTCCAGTAGGAATCAACTTACTTACAAAAATACTTTTTGGTAGAAAAACTTTTTAGACTAATTAATAAGAGGCCAACTTATTTTTTGTGTTAACAGAGGATAAAAAATAATAATTGTGAAGCCCATATTTTGCCCAACCCAATACCCAAACTTAATTCAAATTAACCTAGACCAAAACCCGAAGCCCAACAAAATAAACCCAAAACCCATTACAACCAAATCAAGCCCAAACATTTAAAAAAAATGATGAATGACCCAAACCCAATAAAAAGAACTAGGGTTTCAGAACCCTAGCCCATGCTTCTCATGCGCCGTACCTAATCCCTAATGCCGTGCACTGACCCCAACTGCCACCACCTGCTCCGCCGCTCTTCTACCCACTTGTGCCTGCAACGAAATGACAAGCAAGAAATAAGATAAAAAAAATCATGTAAAAATGGCTATAAAGCCAAGAATAAAATGCTTGTAAAAAAGGGGGGGTTTTTTTAAGAGACACATATTAGAAATCAAACGGAAAGTTAGAGATTTCAAAAGGTTGAAACATCAACGTTCTGGTTAGTTTTCTTTTTTTCTTACTGTTATTATTGTTCTTTTTATAAGTTTATTTTTCTTTTCAAACAAAAGCTTATATTAAACAAAAACAAAAAAAAGGATTCAAGAAGAAAAAAAGAGACTCAAAAAACTAAAGGTGTTTTCCTTTTTTATATTCATTTTTGTTTTTTATATTTATTTTTATTTCGAAATACTAAATAAAAATAAAAAAAGGAAAGATTTTTTTTACCTTCATTGGTGGTGCCGGAGTGCTCGGGGAAGCCAAGGGAGTGTGTCGGAAGAAAAAAAGATTTTTTTTATTTATTTTTCGGCCACCGCGGACGGCGGCGCCATCGCCGGTGACCGGCGGCCGGCGCGGTGGCCGACGGCCGGACTTTAGACCAGAAATCGGATTGCCCAAAAGGGATTGAGAGAGTTTTTGAGTTTCCTTTTTTAAGAAAAGTGAAGAAAATGAGAAATCTGAAAAAAATTTGGTTTTTATAGCGCCTGGAAACGACGCCGTTTTGGCCAGCTTCATCTGGCCTCAAAACGACGTCGTTTTACCCCATAACCCGCGCATCGACCCGACCCAACTCAGGGGATCCCTGTGTTTTCTATCAAAAGGGGTTATTTGCGCTTCAGGCCCTTCCGCATTTTCGGTCTGTTTCAATTTGGACCATTTGTCTTTTTTTCTTCTCTTTTAATTTGGACCACGGATTTGTCCCCTTTTTTAATTTGATCCTCAATTAGTTGGACCCCTGGGAAAGGGATGCGTGGCCTGAAAATTGGGTTTATTACCCATTTGGCCCTCCGTCTTTTCGCGCCCTTCTATTATGGTCCTTCTTTGTTTATTTTATTATAGTTTTGTCCTTTAAATTTTGTTTTATTCTGAATTAGCCCCTTTTTTGTTATTTTTAGTATCTTATTAATTAATCTACTTATTACCATGCTTGTATTTTTCCTTTTTATATTTAGTCCTTATTATATTATTATATTTTACTATTAGCTTTGTGTTATTGTTATTTTATATTTCTATTTATATTTATTTATTAAAATATGTTTGTTTTATTATATGTTATCATTATGCAAGTGCTTATATCTTTTGTGTTCTTTTTAACTATAGATTATTTATTATTCTATTAATAATAATAATATAATTATTATTTATTCTTTTATATCTTTTAGTTTTAAATTTTATTATATATGTACATTAGATATTTTTATAAATTTTGTTATTGTTATTATTGTTGTATTTGATGTTTATTTGTTTATACGTTTGTTATTATCTTGGGAAATATTTTAGTTTTATTCGTCTCTTTGCATGTTGTTGTATGTAATTCATTTGTCTTTTTTAGTATTGTTATTTTTATTGTGGTTGTTTGTCCATATCATCATGTTCATTATTTTCGTTTACTAATGTGACACTTATGCATATATCGAGTTTAGCATTACATCAATTTTACCTAAATTTTTTAAAAGGGAAATTTTTGAAAATAAGAGCAATACTCGGTATTTGAGATTTTTAAGAGGATCGAGCCTTAACGTATTGGGTTCCGATTTCTTTCGTTGAGTCTAAATTCTCGAGAATGTTCTTTTAATCGAAAACATGAATAAAAGCTCATTATCCAGAATTCAATATGTTGTGTCCTAACGCATTGGATGTGACACGTTGTTTTTTTTCGAGATGAGGATTTTCTTAAAAATAACCAAGGCAATATTCAATGTTCGGAATGTTGAGAAATTGTGCCCTAACGTATTGGGTTGCAATTTTCTCATCTGACTTGAACAATTGAATATCCTTTTTTTTTTAAAATTTTATCGTAGGATTTTTTTAATACAAGCATCCTATTTTATACAAGTCATTTTAAAACAAAGGATCGTAATTTAAATTTCTTCAAAGTTATTAATTTTCGACATTAAGACATTAAGTAATCAACTAGGTACCAATTTTGGGCGTATCGGGGGTGCTAATCCTTCCCCGTGCGTAATCGACTCCCGAACCCGTTTTTCTGAATTTCGTGGACCAAACTTGTTGTTTTAATAAAATCAAACCGTTTATTAAAAACAACCGCTTTTCGAGGTGATCCAATCACACCTCATAAAAAAAGGGATTGGTGGCGACTCTCGTTTCATTTTTCAAAACCCAAGTCGACCCCGTTTTCATCCAAAAAATGGTGTCAACAGCACAGCTGTAAGACCCAAATTTTGACCCGGGCCAAATAGGCCCAATAACTAAACCTAAGCCCAACTACCCCAAACCAAACAAAATTTCAACACCAAATCAAGGAAAAGAAGAAACCCTAGCCACCTAGGTCTTGACCTCCAGTATGCAAGTCACGACCACCGCCTTTCCGACACCACCCACCGCCACCAACTCGCCCACTTGCTGTCAATCACCGCAAAATGGAGCAAACACGCAAGAACAACAGAAACGCAAGAGAAATAGTAAAATAACATGTAACTTAGGCTATAAAAAGCCAAATGTCTTCATTGTAAAATGGGGGTTTTCTAAAAAAGAGGAAATCAAGAAAAAAAGCAATAAAAGGTCACTCTTTTTATTTTTGTCTCGTTTTTTATTTTTATTTATTTCAAATACAAAATAAAACAAGAAATGAGGCATTTTACCCTTTTTACCGACGTCTGAGCGATCAGAGGACGAGGAGACCATTCAATGGAAAAAGGAGACTTTTGGTCTCCACAAGACGGCAGCACGATCTTGCGGCGATCGATGGCCAAGCAAATTATTATATGGGACCTTAGGCCGGAGTTTGACCGAAAGAGGGAGGGAGAGAACTTTTAAGTTTTTTTACGAAATAACAAGGCAAATGAATTTTTTTCTAGAAAATTGGCCTAAATAGGCTTCCAAAACGACGTCGTTTTGGGCGACTTTCTCGAGCACCAAAATGGCGTGTTTTGCTCTTGACCGGATTTCAACCCGACCACTTTGAAGGATCCACGTGTTTTCAACGGAAGGGCTAATTGCACCTTTATCCTTCCGCTTTTTAATGGTTTTATAATCAAGTCTTTTATCATTTTTAATTTGGCCTCGGTTTTTGCGCTTATTCCAATTTGGTCCTGAACGAAATGATGCGCTAAAGTTTAGGAATATTTGCTCAATCAGCCCTCCATTCTTTGGGCGCATTCTATTTCAGTCCCTGGCCACTCCTTTCTTATTTTATTTGCGATTTTCACCCCCATATTTCTGTTTTAAGTTCAAATCAGTCCTTTTTCGTTACTTTGGTTAATTTATTATTAAAATTGACAAATTTGATGTTATTATTATAATAATAATAATAATTATTATTATTATATTTTCCTTTATGTATATATATTTACGCTACTATTATTATACTATTAGTTCCTCCTTATTATTGTTATATTTTTATTTATATTTACTTATTTAAATTTTAAATAAACTTGTCCTATTATATTACTATTATATAACTATTTATATATCTTTGCACCTTATTTTATATATATGTTTTCTATACCTTATATATACATATAAATATATATATATTTATATACATATTCTTAATTTTCATATATATATACACGTAATTCTATACTTTTTATATACTTTTTAATTTGTATATATATACATACTTTCATATATACATGTTTTTATATATTTCTATTATTTTTATAATTCATATATATATCTTTATTTATTTTCTTCATGTATATTTACGCTATTGTTATTTTATCTTGCTTGGTTTATCTGCTTGGTATTTTTATATATTAGTCTCATTACTTATTTATATTTTGTTTTGCTCGTGATTATTTTACTTACATTATCATCATCATTTCATTACACCCATTTTTTAGATTTTAAAAAAGAAATTTTAAAAATATAAGTAATATTCGGTATTTTAGATCTTCAAGAGAATCTAGCCCTAACGTATTGGGTTCCGATTTTCTTCATTGAATCTAAATAATCGGGATTACTCTTTTAAAAATGATGAAAAGCTTGTTATCGAGAATTCAATACGTTGTGTCCTAACGCATTGGATGTGACATGTTGTTTTCTCGAGACGAGGAGTTTTTGAAATAAATGCAATATTCAATGTTTAATATTTTGAGAAATTTTGCCCTAACGTATTGGGTTGCGATTTCTTCATTTGATTTAAACAATGAATATTCTTTTAAACTTTATTACACGATTTTTTTTAAACTCAGGTTTTAAACGATATCGGGAGTTAAGAAAAGATTGTGTCCTAACTTACTGGGCATGATCCCTTTCCTAAACCCGAGATAATAAAATATTTTTTTGAATAAATAAAATTTTGGCATTCATTCGCGTATCGGAAATTCGGGATATTGTGTCCTAACTTACTGGATATGATTCTCTTTCTCGAATAACGTGAAATATTCCCTTTTACTTGGAAATTTTCAACGTTTTAATAAAATGATCGTATTTTTAAAATTCTTCAAAGTTCTCAATTTTCGACATTAAGACATTAAGTAATCAACTAGGTACCAATTTTGGGCGACGAGGTGCTAATCCTTCCTCGTGCGTGACCGAATTCGAACCCGCTTTTTTCTCAATTTCGTGGACCAAACTTGTTGTTTTAATAAAATCAAACCGTTTATTAAAAACAACCACTTTTCGAGGTGATCCAATCACACCTCATAAAAAAGGATTGGTGGCGACTCCCGTTTCATTTTTCAAAACCCAAGTCGACCCCGTTTTTCAATAAAAAAAATGGTGTCAACAGCTTGGCGACTCCACTGGGGATTTTAAATAAGAGAGTCAAGCCATGAGTTGATTATTTCTTGTCTTTTTGTCGAAAGTTGAAAATTTGATTTAAATATACGATCCTCTTATTGCATTTCATTTGTTTTGAGTTATAGTTTTCATCATGTTTTGTATTTTAAATTTTTATATCTTTCTGCATTGCATTGCATGACCGTTGGTCACACCTTCGTAAGTGGGAGTGAGAAGCTAGTCCTTCGTGAGGTTTTCACCTCCGTGCGGGATAGTGGATTGCTTTCGGATACATCCGTATTTATGTCTTCGTGAGATTTTCATCTCCGTGCGACCATAGGGAAATGTATTCCCTGAACCGAACTCGGTCCGTATGAGCCTATAATGGGTGAGGATCGAGGAATCACCGGTTCGGTACCCTTACTCTAGAACCAAACCTCATGTAGTGAACCTTAGAGCCCACCCTAGGTAGAACCACTTGAACCCCTAGTATTCACCCGAATAGGGTTCTATTTATTTTGCTTGCTTGCTTTGTACTAACCTATTTTCCTTTTTGATGATTGCATTGCATTTTTATCATAAAAAGGTGTTGATTCAGATTCGGTTGTTAAATAAAGAGCTTGTCATAAGGAAATGGGTCTTTTGATAAAGTGGAAAATAATACGGTTGCCCGAATATGTTCCGAGAAAACACAACAAAAGATAGATGATAGAGGACAACACAACTATTGCTCTGATGCCCGAGGATTCAAGATGACGAAGATTATTCAAGAACCGCTGAACTTTCTTAAAGATGAGCCAACGAGCATCATGAGGATAAACGAGTAACGAGCCGAGGCCTGGATCAAGCAAAAAGGAGATAAAAGAGAAGTCTCTTTCGAAGAGTTCGTGAGATTCATCTAACACGCGAATGAAGAAAAGGATCGTTGTCTTGGAATATAAGGGCAAGGTCGTATGTATATCCGCTTTATGTAAAGAGATTTGTTTTCTAGTAAAGTTCTTCTAATATAATTGAATCAAAAATCAACGTCTCTTTTTGCATTCATGCATTTGCATTACATTGCATCATATGCATTAGATTTTCACAAGTGACCTTAATTGAGTTAAATTATTTAAGCTAATCTGGAAAAACCAACATTCTTGCGGTACCCGAACAGGAACAAAAGGACATGGGCCAAAGATTGGAAGAACTTGAACAACTCCAAAGGGGGAGGTAAGACCAACTACAAATACATGAGCGGTTAGCTAAGGTCCAACAGGATTGAGTTCTTTTTTGAAGGGGTCAAAAAAATGTTCATATCAATGTCATACATGAAGACAAAAAGGGACCTTGTTAGATATCCGCCCTTATAAACTTGGGGGTGTTCTAAATAATTAGACTGTAGAAGAGACCCCTATAGTATTTAGAACTTACTTAGAGTAATATTCAAAACAAACTTGTTGCTTTTAGCCTAGAAGCAACAAGAACTCTTTTGTGAAATAGACTCATTTTAATGAAATATATCTTTGCGATCATTTTTAAGCCACTATTCTTTCATTCTTTATGAATAATTATTCTTTCATTCTTTTTCCAAACCATTCATTCATTCGTAATCATATTGTACAAATAATCATTCTTAAATTCATACATTCTTCGTATATTCTCTTGTACCTATAATAGGTCCCCAAATATCAACGACATGAATGGCACTGCTACAGACTTAGAATCTCATTTTGAGCGAGACATGTGTTTAGAGGGATCTCACGACTTTGAAGATGACATAGATCGTAGCTTATCTCCAAGCTTGTTGAGGATGGTAGAACAAGAGGATAAACAGATCCTACCTCTAAAGGAATCATTAGAAATTGTGAGCTTGATGAAGACTAGAATTGACCTAACCACAAAGACGAAGCAAGACCTTGTTGAGTTACCCCTAGAGTTCAAAGATGTCTTTGTATGATCATACCAGGGTATGCCTCGATTCTTATAATAAAACCTGCACAAGAGCACGATGTCAGAAATTTACAGTGCGAACGATGCAATTCTTTGCCGGGGTAATGCCTCTCTCGTTGAGTCAGCATAGCTTTGCCCATTTGAAGTCGAGTTTCCATCCCTTCAAGATGTTGTTGGATTTTGTCCGGATTAAAGAGGAAGATCCAAAGTTTTCTGTCGTAGTTGCGTCTCAAAAGGGCTCTATGAAAGAAATCTGATACCAATGAAGAATTTTCACATACAAGATGAAAGTGGAAGACTTTAGAATAACATTGATTTTGGTCGAAAAGCATGACCAGGACTTGCCTGATCTCATGAGTTCAGACTCAAAAAAAAAGGAAAAACAAAAAAAAAACAAAACAAAATCAAAAATCAAAAATCAAAAAAATCGAAGTCAAAAAAAAAGGGAGAAAAAAATAGAAGAAAAAAAAGAAAAAGGAGAGGTCAAGGCGAAAACCCGCAAAGGGCGTTTTGACCAAAGGTGGATCTGAGTTGAAAACCCAAAAAAGGACGACTCAAATTTTGAGCAAAATGGGGCATGGACATCACCATTATCGAAGACTTCTAATGGGCATTGCTTCATTTTGAGAGGCTACTTCATGGATCAAGGTTATCCTATACCGATACAGAATTTCAGAGAGGATGGTATTGGAAAATGTATTGAACTTAAATGATAGCACGATAACTGGGGTCTGAAATCAATTCAGAATCAGACACCACGTTTTGTCACCGAATTACCTAGAGGTGAACAAGGACTAGCATGAGAAATTACCATTTGCCCTTATTGCTTGACGAACAACTATACTGGGATAACACCTCTCTTGTTGGTTTACAGGATTGAGGTAGTTTTACTTATTGAAATCCCCCCATTGCTTGTTGGAGGGATCCAATCGCGATGTGATCAGTTGGCCCTAGGAAAAGGGTTAAAAGCTATTCATCAGGGGTCAGATGTACCAGAAATAAATAATACGAGCCCATAATAAACATGCTCGTCTCAGAGAATTCCACGAGAGGGCCAGATGTTGAAAAAGATTCTTCCTTAACGAAAGAATTCTAAAGGGAAATGAATGCCAAACTAGGAAAGTCCCTATGTTGTAAAGAAGACCATTTTTAGAGGAGTACTGATCCTGAGTGAGATTGCTAATCCTATAAACTCGAATCCAGTCAAGAAACACTTCGTTTAAAGAAGAAGGAATGACCAAGGTGAAAACATGCAAAGGACACTTTGAGTCAAAAAAAATGATGAAAATGAAAAAAATGATGAAAAAATGAAAAATGAAAAAAATGAAAAAATGAAAAAATGAAAAAGTAAAAATGGAGAGGCTAAGGGGAAAACCCGCAAAGGGCACCTTAGGCCAAAGAGGATTTGAGTTGAAAACCCGAAAAGGGCGGCTCAAATATTGATCAGAATGGGGCATAAAGTGATCAGATTGGGGCATGTGATGATCTTGCTATACCTGAAAGGGTAAGGCAACATCTTGTGGTATCGACAGAGTCCTATAGATCTCCTAAACACATGTCAAACTCAGGAAAGTCTTCAGAAAGTTTGTACAGAGAAGTTCAAGCTGCGATATCTGGGGCACCTAACCTTCATACTATTTATATATTGAATTTGTTGTTGTTCTTGGAATACTTCATTCTTTTTAAAGATACGTGTTCCAATCAATTCCTCTTTTATTCTTGCTACCCTTGATAATTCATTCATTTTAAGCTTGCTCTCAAATCAATTCTATTTCATCCATCATTATATTCTTTTTTTTTGCAAGTATGTTGCATTAGAATAATGATACTTTCATAATAAAAGTTTTGCATATTACTCTAGAAGTTTCTAAATAATATAGGAACCTGAAACAGAACTATTGTTTAGAAAACACCAAGTTTAAAGGGTGAAATATCTAAGAAGGAAGAGTCTAAGTTAAAGACTATCCTTTCAGATTTTGTTGTCCAAACATTGATTGAATAAAATGACAAGATGCCGTGTTGGTAACAAAGCTTCAATGAACAAACAAGCAATGATCACCGAGTGATAAGAAAATGTTTTCTCGGAGAAGAAAATTTTGCATGAGCATTTGGTATGAAACCCTGGGAATGGTGTAGAAGACCAAAGAGATTCAGATCCGGTATCCTTAAATTGCGATAAGAGAAGATTGAGAAAAACCATATCTTTCTACCCTTGGGTTACAGTGGGAGATTGATGGTACAAATTTTATGTCCCAGTGGTTTGAACTTTAACGTTCACAGTAGGGGGCAATCAGATTAAGTGTTTCTTTGGATATACTAGCTGAGCAAGAAAGCGATGTAGCACGTCGGTGATAAAGCCTTAATAAGCTTTTGCGTGATGATAACCTAAGCATTAAGGAATCATTTTCATGACATTTTGCATTCATTCAAATGTCATTCATACATATATAGTTAGGAGCATTTGATTCGTTATGATCATGTCATCCTAATCACTAGGCACAATTAGGTTCATAAAATAGAACATACAGGTCATGTTCCCCAGAGAACAGATCAACGAAGTTAAAGATCTTGCCTTCCTGCATTGACAGCGAAGTAGGTCGAACACACAAACCTTGCCTCTCTCGGTTGTGATTGAGCTGGTTGAAGACAACAGATCTTGTCTTCCTGCATTAACAGCGAAGCAGGTCGAAGACACAAACTTTGCCTCTCTCGGTTGTGATGGAGCTGGTTGAAGACAAAAGATCTTGCCTTCCTGTATTGACAGCGAAGCAGATTGAAGACACAAACCTTGCCTCTCTTGGTTGTGATGGAGCTGGTTGAAGACAACAGATCTTGCCTTCCTGCATTGACAGCGAAGCAGGTCGAAGACATAAACCTTGCCTCTCTCGGTTGTGATGGAGCTGGTTGAAGACAAAAGATCTTGCCTTCCTGCATTGACAGCGAAGCAGGTCGAAGACACAAACCTTGCCTCTTTCGGTTGTGATGGAGTTGGTTGAAGACAAAAGATCTTGCCTTCCTGCATTGACAGCGAAGTAGGTCGAAGACACAAACCTTGCCTCTCTCGGTGGTGATGGAGCTGGTTGAAAACAAAAGATCTTGCATTCCTGTATTGACAGCGAAGCAGGTCGAAGACACAAACCTTGCCTCTCTCGGTTGTGATGGAGCTGGTTGAAGATAAAAGATCTTGCTTTCCTGCATTGACAGCGAAGCAGGTCAAAGACACAAACCTTGCCTCTCTCGTTTATGATGGAGCTGGTTGAAGACAAAAGATCTTGCCTTCCTGCATTGACAGCGAAGCAGGTCGAAGACACAAACCTTGCCTCTCTCGATTGTGATGGAGCTGGTTGAAGACAAAAGATCTTGCCTTCCTGCATTGACAGCGAAGCAGATCGAAGACACAAACCTTGCCTCTCTCGATTGTAGTGGAGCTGGTTGAAGACAACAGATCTTGCCTTCCTGCCTTGACAGCGAAGCAAATTGAAGACACCAGCCTTGCCTTCCTGTACTGACAGTGGAGCAGAATGAAGATAGCAGATCTTGCCTTCTTGTACTAACAGCGAAGTAGATCGAAGAAACCATAGTTTGCAATTAAAATGATTGAAGCTACAACAGCGGATCTTACTTTCCTAGCATTGCAGTGGAATAGATTGAAGCTACAACATCGGATCTTACTTCCCTAACATTGCAATTAAGAAGATTAAAGCTACAACAGCGGATCTTACTTTTCTAGCGTTGCAGTGGAACAGATTGAAGCTACAACAGCAGATCTTACTTCCCTGACATTGCAAATAAGAAGATTGAAGCTACAATAGCGGATCTTACTTTCCTAGCATTGCAGTGGAACAGATTGAAGCTACAATAGCGGATCTTACTTCCTTGACATTGCAATTAAAAGATTGAAGCTACAACAGCATATCTTACTTTCCTAGCGTTGCAGTGCAACAGATTGAAGCTACAACAGCGGATCTCACTTCCCTGACATTGCAATTAAAAAGATTGAAGCTACAACAGCGGATCTTACTTTCCTAGCATTGCAGTGGAACAGATTGAAGCTACAACAGCAGATCTCACTTCCCTGACATTGCAATTAAAAAGATTGAAGCTACAACAGCGGATCTTACTTTCCTAGCGTTGCAGTGGAACAGATTGAAGCTACAACAGCAGATCTTACTTCCCTAACATTGCAATTAAGAAGATTGAAGCTACAACAGCGGATCTTACTTTCCTAGCGTTGCAGTGGAACAGATTGAAGCTACAACAGCGGATCTTACTTCCCTGACATTGCAATTAAGAAGATTGAAGCTACAACAGCGGATCTTACTTTCCTAGCGTTGTAGTGGAACAGATTGAAGCTACAACAGCAGATCTTACTTTCCTGATATTGAAATTAAAAAGATTGAAGCTACAACAGCGGATCTTACTTTCCTAGCGTTGCAGTGGAACAGATTGAAGCTACAACAGCGGATCTTACTTCCCTGACATTGCAATTAAGAAGATTGAAACTACAACAGCGGATCTTACTTTCCTAGCGTTGCAGTGGAACAGATTGAAGCTACAACAGCAGATCTTACTTCCCTAACATTGCAATTAAGAAGATTGAAGGTACAACAGTGGATCTTACTTTCCTAGTGTTGTAGTGGAACAGATTGAAGCAACAACAGCAGATCTTACTTTCCTGACATTGCAATTAAAAAGATTGAAGCTACAACAGCGGATCTTACTTTCCTAGCATTGCAGTGGAACAGATTGAAGCTACAACAGCGGATCTTACTTCCCTGACATTGCAATTAAAAGATTGAAGCTACAACAGCGGATCTTACTTTCCTAGCGTTAAAGGAATGATTGAAGCTACAACAATGGATCTTACTTCCCGACATTGCAATTAAAAGATTGAAGCTACAACAATGGATCTTACTTTCCTAGTGTTGCAATGGAAGTTGAAGCTAAGCGGATCTCACTTCCCGACATTGCAATTAAAAGATTGAAGCTACAACAATGATCTTACTTTCCTAGCGTTGCGATGGAACAGATTGAAGCTTCAACAATGATCTTACTTCCCGACATTGCAATTAAGAAGATTGAAGCTACAACAATGGATCTTACTTCCCGACATTGCAATTAAGAAGATTGAAGCTACAACAATGATCTTACTTTCCTAGCGTTGCGAAGGAATGATTGAAGCTACAACAATGAGATCTTACTTTCCGACATTGCAATTAAAAAGATTGAAGCTACAACAATGGATCTTACTTTCCTAGCGTTGCGATGGAGCAATTTGAAGCTACAACAGCGGATCTTACTTCCCTGACATTAAAAAGATTGAAGCTACAACAGCGGATCTTACTTTCCTAGCGTTGTAGTGGAACAGATTGAAGCTACAAAAGCCGATCTTACTTCCCTGACATTGCAATTAAAAAGATTGAAGCTACAACAGCGGATCTTACTCTCCTAGCGTTGCAGTGGAGCAGATTGAAGCTACAACAGCGGATCTTACTTTCCTGACATTGCAATTAAAAAGATTGAAGTTACAACAGCAAATCTTACTTCCCAGGCATGCAATGGAACAGATTAAAGCTACAACGGTGAATCTCACTTCCCGACATTGCAATTTAAAAGATTGAAGCTACAACGGCAAATCTTATTTCCCAGGCAGTGCAGCGAAACAGATTGAAGCCACAATGGCGAATCTTACTTCCCCGACATTGCAACTCAAAAGATTGAAGCCACAATGGCGAATCTTACTTTCCAAGCGATGCAGCGAAACAGATTGAAGCTATAACGGTGAATCTCGCTTCCCCGACATTGCAACTCAAAAGATTGAAGCCACAATGGCGAATCTTACTTCCCAGGCAATGCAGCGGAACAGATTGAAGCTACGACAGTGAATCTCGTTTCCCCGACATTGCAAGTAAATAGATTAAAGCTACGACGGCGAATCTTACTTCCTGAAATTGTAGTTAAACAGATAGAAGAAATTAATCCTATCTCCCTGACGTTATAGTGGAGCGAATTAAAATAATAGATCATATCTCTCTGAAGTTGCAGTAGAGCAGATCGCGTCGAACCTTATTCCCCTTAAAGTTGTAGTTGAAGCTACAAGTCTTATCTCCCTGATGTTGCAAAGAGAATGATCAAACTATGAATTTCGTCCCCTCAAGTTGCTGCGAAGAAGACCAAGCTACGAATCGATTCTCACCCCTAAGCAGAGTAGTAGAAGCAGATCGAAGATGGTGAATCTTATCTTCCCAATACAGTGGAGAAGCAGATTTAAGCCATTTGTCCTATCACCCTAAGCAGTAGTGGAGTAGGTTGAAGATTGCAGATTCTGTCACCCTAAGCAGTAGTGGAGCAGATCAAAGATGGTGAATCTTATCTTTCCAATACAGTGGAGAAGCAGATTTAAGCCATTAGTCCTATCACCCTAAACAGTAGTGGAGTAGGTTGAAGATTACAGATTCTGTTACCCTAAGCAGTAGTGGAGCAGATCGAAGATGATGAATCTTATCTTCCCAATACAGTGGAGAAGCAGATTTAAGCCATTAGTCCTATCACCCTAAGCAGTAGGGGAGTAGGTCGAAGATTGCAGATTCTGTCACCTTAAACAGTAGTGGAGCAGATCGAAGATGCGGAATCTTATCTTTCCAAGGTAGTAGGGAAGTAAATTTAAAACCACAAACTTCATCCCCCTGAAGTTACTGCGAAGAAAATTGAAGCTACAAGTCAGATCTCTCTGAAGTGCAGTGGAATGGATCGAAGCAACAAGACACGGCGGACTGAAAAGAGGTTACCTGAAGAAGAAAGGCAACAAGAAGTCAAGACTCGGCGAGATCGGGCAAAATTGGACTTTTTTAGTCTTTGCTCTGTTCTCGTTACACGAAAATGAGCAAAGAGGGGCAGCTGTAAGACCCAAATTTTGACCCGGGCCCAATAGGCCCAATAACTAAACCTAAGCCCAACTACCCCCAAACCCAACAAAGAAATTTCAACACCAAATCAAGGAAAAGAAGAAACCCTAGCCACCTAGGTCTTCACCTCCAAATACCGCAAGTCATGGCCACCGCCTTCCGACACCACCTACCACCACCAACTCGCCCACTTGCTCGTCAATCACCGCAAAATGGAGCAAACACGCAAGAACAACAGAAAACGCAAGAGAAATAGTAAAAATAACATGTAACTTAGGCTATAAAAAAGCCAAATGTCTTCATTGTGAAAGGGGGTTCTTCTAAAAAAAAGAGGAAATCTGAAGAAAAAAAAGCAATAAAAGGTCACTCTTTTTTATTTTTGTCTCGTTTTTTTATTTATTTCGAAATACAAAATAAAACAAGAAAGGAGGCATTTTTACCCTCTTTTACCGACGTCGGAGCGATCAGGAGGACGAGGAGACCATTCAACGGAAAAAGGAGACTTTTGGTCTCCACACACATGACGGCATGACAGCCATGCGATCGGCCATGGCAAAAAAGTGGCCCATGGCCGGACCTTAGGTCGGAGTTTGGACTAAAAGAGGGTAGGGGAGAGAACTTTTAAGTTTTTTTTCGAAATAACAAGGCAAATGAATTTTTTTCTAGAAAATTGGCTTAATAGGCTTCCAAAACGACTTCGTTTTGGGCGACCTTCTCGAGCACCAAACGACGCCTGCTTTTGCTCTTGACCGATTTCAACCCGACCCACCAAGGATCCACAGAAGCTTTTCATTCGGAAGGGCTAATTGCACCTTTAGCCCTTCCGCTTTTTAATGGTTTTATAATTAAGTCTTTTATCATTTTTAATTTGGCCTCATGTTTTTGCGCTTATTCCAATTTGGTCTGAACGAAATGATGCGCTAAAGTTTAGGAATATTTGCTCAATTAGCCCTCCATTCTTTGGGCGCATTCTATTTCAGTCCCTGGCCACTCATTTCTTATTTTATTTGCGATTTTCACCCCCATATTTCTATTTTAAGTTCAAATCATCCTTTTTCACACTTTGGTTAATTTATTATTAAAATTGACAAATTTGATGTTATTATTATAATTATTATTATTATTATTATCATTATATTTTCCTTTATGTATATATATTTATGCTACTATTATTATACTATTAGTTCCTCCTTATTATTGTTATATTTTTATTTATATTTACTTATTTAAATTTTAAATAAACTTGTCCTATTATATTACTATTATATAACTATTTATATATCTTTGCACCTTATTTTATATATATGTTTTCTATACCTTATATATACATATAAATATATATATATATTTATATACATATTCTTAATTTTCGTATATATAAACGTAATTCTATACTTTTTATATACTCTTTAATTTGTATATATATACATACTTTCATATATACATGTTTTATATATTTCTATTATTTTTATAATTCATATATATATCTTTATTTATTTTCTTCATGTATATTTCTGCTATTGTTATTTTATCTTGCTTCGGTTTGTCTGTTTGGTATTTTTTATATATTAGTCTCATTACTTATTTATATTTTGTTTTGCTCGTGATTATTTTACTTACATTATCATCATCATTTCATTACACCCATTTTTTAGATTTTAAAAAAGAAATTTTAAAAATATAAGTAATATTCGGTATTTTAGATCTTCGAGAGAATCGAGTCCTAACGTATTGGATTCCGATTTTCTTTGTTGAATCTAAATAATCGGGATTACTCTTTTAAAAATGATGAAAAGCTTGTTATCGAGAATTCAATACGTTGTGTCCTAACGCATTGGATGTGACACGTTGTTTTCTCGAGACGAGGAGTTTTTGAAATAAATGCAATATTCAATGTTTAATATTTTGAGAAATTTTGCCCTAACGTATTGGGTTGCGATTTCTTCATTTGATTTAAACAATGAATATTCTTTTAAACTTTATTACACGATTTTTTTTAAACTCAGGTTTTAAACGATATCGGGAGTTAAGAAAAGATTGTGTCCTAACTTACTGGGCATGATCCCTTTCCTAAACCCGAGATAATAAAATATTTTTTTAAATAAATAAAATTTTGGCATTCATTCGCGTATCGAAAATTCGGGACATTGTGTCCTAACTTACACGATATGATTCTCTTTCTCGAATAACGTGAAATATTCCCTTTTACTTGAAAATTTTCAACGTTTTAATAAAATGATCGTATTTTTAAAATTCTTCAAAGTTCTCAATTTTCGACATTAAGACATTAAGTAATCAACTAGGTACCAATTTTGGTCGTATCGAGGGCGCTAATCCTTCCTCGTGCGTAACCGACTCCCGAACCCTTTTTTTCTGAATTTCGTGGACCAAACTTGTTGTTTTAATAAAATCAAACCGTTTATTAAAAACAACCACTTTTCGAGGTGATCCAATCACACCTCATAAAAAAGGATTGGTGGCGACTCCCGTTTCATTTTTCAAAACCCAAGTCGACCCCGTTTTTCAATAAAAAAATGGTGTCAACAATAATAAATAAGGGGGTTTAGGGTGAATTTATCCTTTTTAAGTTTGCCATACTGGCACTAGAGGTGTTCATGGGCCGGGCCCATAAAAAAATTTCGGCCTGCATACTAGGCCCGGGCCCGGCCCGGCCCAAAATATGGGCCTAAAATTTTGTCCAGGGCCGGCCCGGGAAAAAATTCTTAGGCCCGAGCCCGGCCCTTTTTTTAAAATAAACACCAATTTTTAAAAAAAATTAAAAAATATTTTTAAAATATTTTAAAATATAAAAAATATTTTTTATTATATATTCGGGCCGGTGAAGTGTTTTTTCAACACCTAATCAAAATGGGAAATTTACATATAAGGTCCCTGGAGTTTTTAAATCATCACATTTTAGTCTAGTGCCACCAATATGTCAGTCGGCACCGTTAGAACACTGTAGCAAATATCTATTTTCGTAATTATTCTATTTTTTATACCTTTTTCGTAATTAATTATTATTTTTATATTATTAGGGTAAAAAAAACCCCTAAAATACACTCTTAGTCATTAAACTATGGGTAATTTTTCATTTGGGCTACTAAAATAAAAAAAAAGTTACAATTTGATTACTGAACTATTTAAAAGTTTTCATCTAAGTCACCGTGTTGTTAAAATAAATGATATATGGCTTTCTTTGTTTGCACTACCTACATCAATCAAAAGCTCTCTTTCTCTTCTCTTTTACAGTTTAATTTTTTTTTCATGAAACAACTTTGGACGTTACCAATTTGTAAACAAAAATATAAACAACTTTTTTCTCCAATCTCTGACATTGACTGTTAGATTGACTTAGATTTAAGGCATGTTCTTCTACTCATTGATGGGTGTTATTTCCACCATACAAATCGTCGAATCATCGCTTGGAGCTTACTGGCGAAACTTTTTTAAAAAAAAAACTTAATATCCCAAAGATTTAAATAAAAACTTTTGAATAGTTCAGTAACTTAAAATGAAAACTTCCAAATAGTTCAACTATCAAACTGTAACTTATTTTAGTTAAGTGACCAAAATGAAAACTTGTCTATAGTTTAGTGACTAATGGTGTAGTTTATCCTTTTCTATTTTTAATTTGTAACCCTGTTCATCTTGTCTTGCTTCTTTTAACGACTTTAAGTTTCCATTGCCCTTGAAACAATTACATAATAGTTTCCACCCTACTAGTAGTATTAGTTTATTCACTTTCCTGCATCTAGGGTGTTCAAACTTTGGTTAAAACCGAATTAATCGATTAATTTAATTCGGTTAATCGGTTGATTAATCGATCTAGTTCGGTCGGAAGTCGGTTAAAGGTTTTTTGAAATTTCAGTTAATAATTAATTCGGTTCAAAATCGGGTAATTAATCGAATTAACCGAATTTAATAAATAATATTATATATTACATGTATTAGGCTATTACTAATTCGGTCAAATGAACATTATCAATTTATTTTTATATGTTTTATACTTGTTTTAACAAAAAAATAAATAAATTTTGGTTCGATTAATCGATTGAATTAACCAAATATTTCGTTCGATTAGTTTTTTATTTAAAAATTTCGGTTTGATTAACAATTAAAAGATTAAAAATTCGATTAATTCAATTAATACTAATTCGATTTGGTTAACTTACTGATTAACTGTTTAAACATCCCGCATCTAAGTAAATTGACTTCTCTGCTAATGTGGTTAACATATTGTTATTAAATTCATAAATAAATATAGAAGACTCAAAATATTAGTAGTAATGTTGGTAGTTATATATTGAAGGGTAATTACATTTTAGGTATCTTAATTCATGCAATTCATATACTTCTAATTTTATCAAATTATATCATTTAAATTATGGTAACTTAATTAAATAATTTTTATGGAAGTGCTCGTTTAAAATGCATACATTACTCAACACAAAATTTCAAAATTGATTTTATTTAAAAATGTATAGTATATATTTTACAATAAAATCAATTAACAAAATTTGTATATAAGTGATTCAATTTATTAATAATAGAAGTTGAATGATATAATTTAGTAAAATAAAAAGTTTGTTACTGACAATTGAAGTTAAATTCAAAGATAGCCTAAATTAAATTTGAAGCATATTTTTTTTCATGTCTAGTAAATTGATTTAAGTGAAATATAAGAATTGTTATGCGACCCAGGAGGTCACTTGTGAACTCAATCTCCCGGAATGATTATCCAAACAACGGATGGACCAATCTTCGTTGTGAATATGATCACATAGGCTTAACTGCTTTATTCTATCAAAGTTATAATAAATTATAAGATTTGTCCTGTCATAAATATCTTCGTCCCATCAAAGACATCTCTCCATGCGCTTTGTAATAATAGCTAGAAGACAAGTCCAACACATTAACATTATATGACATATGATCTTTGCCTGCAAATACTCTTAGGAATGATGAAGAAAGAATCAACCCTTCAAGAATACTAAGCCTACACTTTATCAACACACTCTCAGCTCTCAACCCTCCCTCAACATTTACATTTGATATTTTAACAAATATAGACTTGTTTGGATTATACAAAATATACACAAATTGACTTATTTGTATTTACATAGGTAATTTATTTGTATATTTGAATTTAACTAAAGTAATTATTATCATATATACATTTAACTATACAATTGTTTACAGATTGTGTGGATATCCTATTGGGTACCATCTTTTGCTCATATACCTTGGATGAACCGCGATGAGCTTCATAGGCTGGATTTGTATGGGAGGAACGACACCTATTCGCCTAATGGATTGATTACTGGAATGCTCATCTTTAAAATATTGTGGAGGATGCACGATCTTGAACTATAATTTTGCACAATCAATGGCATACTTTGACTGATATACAACCCATAAAAAATCGTATCCCACTGGCGAAGGATGGCCTTCTTGACCTTTGCAATGTTATATACCACTGAGTTGTCAATAGAGGCCTCGAAAATCGTATGTCTAACATGCCTAACCTCAACACTTGATTTGGGAATGAAGCTAGTCAAATGTTGGCAAACATGGAGAGTGTGTCCATGGATTGTCCCTTCTATCCAGTACATCATCTTCATTAATAGACCCTTTGGGTGGTGAGTTTGCTTTTATCCCACCCATCTCAAGTAAGTTCATTTATCTTATTACCTCAAGGTGAAGATTGAGGTGAGGCTGAAGATTTGTATAACCAATATATCGGCAAAATTTAACATTTAATTATAGACAATTACATTGTGAAACGGCATTACAACTTTTTGAATGATTGTATATATTTAATTAAGGTTTATATAATTTGTTTGTTTCTTTTGTTTAATTCAATTAACTTTATATTTGATGTAATTTATTTTATTTAATTAACTTTATATTTGATTGGATTGGATGTTATATTAAATAGTAATAGGTAAAATTACTAACAAATTAAATAAAGTTTGATAATATAATATTTAAACATTAATATTTCATTTTGCAAACATTAAATCTTCACATCCACATCTTACTCAATTAGAAAACACCACGTCAACATCTTAATTGGTTAAAAATCATGGTATCATACATGGTGAGATTCATCCACTACTAAGACAACCCATTCATGGTGTTTTGCAAGTGTTTAAGAATTGCATAAGAAATAACCACATCAAAAACTTAATTAATGATATTTAATAGTTACAAAACTGAATTTAAAAAGTTGCTCATCTAACTTGACCTCGAACCCACGAAATGACTGAACAACTATTAATTTTAGCATGCATTGTTGGGGTAATTAAGAGGGTCATCCTTGTAGCATTTATCATATAACACAGCTTTACAAAATTTTCTCACTTATGTCACCAAGCATAACCCAAAATACTTTTTTGTTTCAGTCGCAAACAATTCTTTTAAGGTATTATAATGAGCTTATGAAGTTCTAGTCAAAAGGCAACCTTTCCAAATTAATTTCCTACAGTTTTTTTACTAATGATAACTGTAATAGGCCCAATTTGCTCGGGCCTAAAAGCACAAATGAAAAAACCAATAAATAAATATAAAAGTCCCGTAAATTAATGTCCAAAATTACAAAAAAACTAAGCCCAAACCCGATTACAAAATCCAAATACCCAATGAACCCACTGAATTAAACCCAATTAAAGACCCTGGCCCAAATCACTCAGCGCAAATCCCAACCTAATTGTAGAAACCCTAGTAGCGAGCAAACTCCAACGCCGCAGCAACCCAAACTCCTCCACGCGTGCCAAGCCTCTGCCCTCACACATGCGCCTTCGCCTCCGTACATGCCACGTCCCCAGCCCTGCACGCCGTACCTGCAGCAAGCGCAAACGAAAAACACAGCAAAGAGAACGCAGAAAAAAATTGTATTCTTTTACTTTTATTTTTCTCGACCTATAAAACGAGGGCAAAAAAAGCTCTTAGGGGGTTACAAAAAAAAGAAAAAAACACACACAAAAAAAAACACACATATTGTATACAAAAGTATTCAAAGAAATCAAAAAGAAAAAAGTTTGAAAGGTGATTTCTGGGTTGTGTTCCTTTCTAATCTTGCTGGTTATTAGTTTTGGTTTTATTTTCTTTCTTTTTTTTCGATTTCCGTGTTTATCAGTTGCTTATTAAGAGGAATAATAAAAGGAAGGGGAGAAACGTACCTGGTAGCCGAACTCTTGCTCTCTTCGCAGTCATCGGAGCTGAGGCGAGGTTTGAAAGCTCTGGGACGTCGAGTCGAAACGGCGCAGGAGGGGAGGCTGAGGTCTGTCTTCAACAGACTGTTTTTAGGGTTATGGGGAGGCCTTTTATAGCGCATAAAATGGCACCGTTTAGGACCTATTTCAGTGGCCCTTAAATGGTGTCGTGTTGGCCGATTAACCCCAACAACCCGCTCGGTGACCCGACCCGGGGAAGGATCCGCGCTTTTGGCCTCCATTGGGCGATTTGCGCAAATGGTCCCTTTTTTTTTACGGCGCGTTTAAATGAACCCCTTTTATTTTTTTTTAATTTTGTTCTGCATTTTCGTTTTTGCTTCATTCCAACCCAGCCTACAACGCCGCGTTTTGGGGAGCGAGATATTTCCCAATCGGGCCCCTATGTAATACGCGTGTTGCAACATGGTCCCCCATTTTAGTTTAATTTTATTTATTCCCTGTTAATTCGATTCTGTTTGTGATTTAATCCTTCTTATATTTTTCTTTTTTTTTTTGGAAATTATTGTTACTTTAATTTTTATACTTATTTTTTATTTTTATACTTTATGTTTTTATATACATGCATATAACATGATTTCTTTTCTTTTAGCATACGCATACATATAATGATGTATTACTATCTTCAAATGATTTTTATTTTATTCTATTTTTATGCATAAAAGAAAACCTTATTCCTCTAAAATTTGTTTATATTATTACTAGGTATTTACTATTATTTCTACTAAGTTTTATTTATATAAACTAGAATGTAGATATTAATTTCAAGTTATTTATTTTATCTTACTTCATTTATTTATTTATTTATTTATTTCCTTGCATTTTTTTAAAAAAATCCTTCATAATTTTTTTCTTTATTATTTCTCTCCTTTTATCAAATGATATCAAATATTTGTATTGTTCATTGTTATTATTGTCCTTTTGTTTTTAATTGATTATGAATTTATGGGTTGCTTTTTTATATGGATGTTTGCATAATATGATTTAAATTGATGTTTGTATTTGCCTATTATTAGTTTAATTGCTTCTAATTAAGTTTAAATCATTATTCAATCATGTTTCGTTTGTAAGAGTTGATTTTCGTTAAAGCCTCGTGATTGTTTTATTCCACAAAATTTAAAAAGGGCTTGACGTTCATAGGTTCTCGAGAGAATTGAGCCCTAACTTACTGGGCTTCGACTCTTCTCAATGAATTTATATGATCAAGCGCCCATTTTATTAAAGCCACACAAGCGTTAAAATAAAAGCTCTTAAGGTTTCAAATGTTTGATCCTAACTTACTGGATACAACATTTTGTTATCTCGATTTTGAAATAAAGGCAATATTTGATGTTCGAGAACTTTGAGAAATTGAACCCTAACTTACTGGATTCGGATTTCTCGACTGACTCAAATAATCAAATATCCTTTTTAAAACACATGATTTTCTTAAAAAAGGAACAAATTTAATTTCGAAGATTGAATTGTCACACCCTAACTCACTGAGTGTGGCAATTTATTTCTCCGAAATGGGTGCACCTTATCATCCAATTCATTTTTATTCGAATTTTCTTTTTAAAAGGATCGTATTTTAACATCTTTTCAAAATTTCGACATTAAGACATTAACCAATCGTTTCGGTACCAATTTTGGGCGTCACGAGGGTGCTAACCCATCCTCGTGCGTAACCGACTCCCGAGCCTGTTTTCTCAAAATTCGCAGACCTAAAATTATTTTCAAGGTGATCCGATCACACCTCAATAAAAGATCGGTGGTGACTCCCAATTTTCGTTTTTAAGTCGACAACTAAACTTTTTATTTTTCAAATAAAAGATGGTTTCGACAATAATCACTTGTTTTGTTCCCTATTGACACGTTACAACTCCAAATGCCATGGCCTTCTATCTAATCTCAGTCATTCCATTGTTTTCATTAAGACAAGTGCACGAAGTCCGAATCAATACAGTGTTTTCACTTTCAACCTGCACATATCAGTGCAAGCCATTCAATATTGCCCTACCCTCGGCTTGGAAAACAATAGCAGTCCCTATACTTCTTCTAATACAGACAATCCAATTTCCATTACTATTACGGAGTGCACCACCAATTGCTGTCATCTTTCTATCGAGACTAACCGAACCATCCGTGTTAAGTTTGACCCAATTTGTTTTCGATGGTTGCCACACCTTGAAGCTACCGTAAGCAAGAGAGACATGCATCATTCAAAGGTCAAGTGCTAGTGCCTTTGCCCACGATAAGCTGGAGTATAGGATGGTGAGGCTATTACTATGATGATCTCTAAATATGAACTTTTTGACGGGATCACCACAAGGTGGAGGGCCACAGTTTAAAGTGGTTAAGAAGGAGAATATGGAGGTAGGAAAAGAGAATGATCAAAAGGAGGGGAGAGAGCTTGCTCCTGGTCTCTAGGCTTTGGACTTTGTATATCATTAACCTTGGTCTCGAGGTGCCATGTGTTGAGTTCTCATAAGAGGATCAAAAGCAAGTAGCCAAATGGTTTGCTACTATAGGTCTAAATAAGGTGGGGATAAAATAGGCTTTCAATTATCTCTGATGAGACGTGATAGTTGGAGTCTAGTGTAGCGGTGAGGCCCTTCTTGAGTATTGAATCAAAGGGTATTTTCAAAGGGTGCTCCTAAGGGGTTTATAAATAGGGTTCATTTAGACCATTTGTAAGTTTATCGTTCAATTCTAACGCTAACGTATAACAAATTCATTTATGTTTTTCTAGAGTTTCCAAATACAAATTGAGAAAAGAGAACTCCAATCTATACTTCCATTTCTTACTATATATTTTTTAATAAATTGTTTTAGCTTATATAATATTTAAAACATATATAATTATTTCAATCAAGTCTTGGCACAGTTGGTAAAAAGCTAAGATTTTGGATCTTAAGTACTCAAGTTCGAGATGTTTTGTAATGATTTGATTCTAGTTTGTATTTATTTTGGCATTTTCTTGTATTTATGCTTACATTGTGTGTCTATTTGTATTTGTGAAAAGGTTTCCTCCAACTATGACTTTTTTGAGTTAGGTATCTAAACCTTTTTTTGCCACCTAAATTATTATTCCATAACCAATGTTGACGTTTACCCTTAAATTATAATTCTATAACCAATCAAATTGTGGCACGTGAACCTTTAATTTGTTTCTTATTTATTTACTTCTCTTTTTATTTTTTTCCCAATTTTTTCTTCCTTTCTCTCAAGAGGTGTTCAAACAGTTAATCGAACTGAACTAATATTAATCGAACTTTTTAATCTTTTGTTAATCGAACCGAGTTTTTTTTAAATTAACTAAAACGAAATATTTTGATTAATTTAGTCGGTTAACCTAATTAACCATAATTTTATGTTTTGTTTTGTTTTTGTTAAAATAAGTATATAACATATAAAAATGATAATATTCATTTGACCGAATTATTCAATTAGTAATAGCCTAATATACGTAATATATAATATTATTTATTAAGTTCAGTTAATTCAATTAATTATCCGATTTCAAATTAAATTATTCATTAACTAAAATTTTAAAAAAACCTTTAACCGACTTAACTTGATTGGCTAACCAACCGGTTAACCAAATTAGATCAATTTGATCTATTAATTCGATCTTAACTAAGTTTCAACACACCTATTACTCCCTCTTCTTCTTCCCCTACAATCCTTATGCTTACAAAAGCATAGTTATTTTATTTAATTTGCTGTTGCAATGCTAACAAAATTTTAAGGTGATTTCATTTTAATTAACAACAAACTTCATTTGCAGGTTTATGATTGGAGTAGAGAGGGGGGAGGGGAACGGGAAGAGAGGGAGAAGATGGAGAGGGGGAAGGGGGGAGAGGGAGCGGGAGCGGGAGCGGAGGGTGGGAGGAGAAGATGGAGAGGAAAGAGAGAAGAGGGAGACGGAGAAGGAAAGGGAGCGGGAGGGTGCGATGGAGAGAGAAAGAGGTACGGGATATTTTATTTTATTTAATAATTTTTTTCAATTTCTAGTTAACTTAAGGTAAAATATGTATTTTATTTAATTTTATAAATAAATATAATATAATATTTATTTAATATTTTAGGTCGAGTGAGAAGTGACAAAAATTAAATTTTGTATGACTTCGAAAATTTAAGTAGTGAAAAGTATGGTTGTTTGAATTCGACCTTTAATCGAATTAATTAGACTGTAAAATAATATTAGTCTACAGAAAAATATTTCAATCGAATTAAAAATTATTTAAATTGAACGATTAAATTTATTTTTTTAAAATATTTTAATAATTTATTTAATCAAATTAAAAATAATAATCCAACCATTATTTTAATGAATTGGATCGATCCTTCAAATTTTAAAAACTTTGGTGGAAGGTATAAAACTCAGATTGGGTCGGAGCTAGAACCGGCCCGCCCGGTTGCCATCTCTAAATGTCGGCAGTCTTCCGGATACTGGTCCGGGTCCGGGTGTGTTGAAGGAGCTCGTTGTTGCACTGTCACTTTCGTTTCTTGTAAGTAAGCATTTCTCTGCTTTAGAACTAGAGCTATTATTTCCATTACTTTTCTCTATCTTCTTTGGGAAGGGGGAGAGAGAGAGAGAGAGAGAGAGAGAGAGAGAGAGAGAGAGCTCTTTGTTACTCTGCATTGCTTGTCTCTTTCGTTCCTCAATTCTTCATTTGCAAGGTTGGTACATCACTTTTCTCTCTTAGATTTCCCTTTCTCTCGCTGCTTTCCCGCAAGATCTGGTGTAGATTTGTTCTCCTTTTGCAAGAGATTGAAGCCAATTTGTCGCTTTTGAGTTCGATTTCGCTTTTTAAGCGTCCAACTCTTTTTCTCATGTTTGTTTTCACTCTAAAACTTGTGGTTATATAGCCTTAGCTTTGGATAATGTTTTCTTGGTTTATTCGCGGATTTGTTTTAATATTTTGAAATATATTGTGTTTGACTTGTAATCGCATTTCGTTAGAACGTTTTTTGCTCATGAAATTACAATCGGAGTAGTTAACTCTTTCTATTTTCTCAGTCTGATTTCGGATAGAAACCTCAGATCGTGGTTATTTTGGTTAACTCTTTCAGTTGGAACTCAATTAAGTGGCGTTTATCGTACATTTGAAGAAAATATTGAACGGTGGAATCTCTAAGAATAAGATACTTCAAATTTAGTTGCATTTTCCATTAAAAGTACTTTCTTGGAAATAGTTTCCGAGACATGGGAAATGTTAGTTAGTGAACGATAATCTCTTTTCTCATTGTTTATTTATTTATTTTTTCAGATTTGCGATCAACAACTTACTCTTGAAGTGGAGGATTAATTGAAGTGAATTGCTACATTCATCTAAAAGGCATGCACATGTCTTATTGATATTTGGACGACCTGTTATATCCCTTGTTCTCAGATAAAGAAAGAAGCACGTGACAATGGAATCGGAAGGAGATATTGGGGTATGCAATGAAAGAAATATTCATAGTTGTCTCCGGTTTGCTGTTTGCTTTATTGATTAGAAAAATTGAAGGCAAAAGAAAATTAAACCACTTATGGGTCCATTATTTTTTCTTGGCTAAAAATTGTATCCCAATTAAGCTAAATACCTGCAACAGGTCCTCGAGTAAAAACTATTGCTTTTTGGTTCCATGATTTTAAGGAGTTCGAGTTGACCATGTTTGCAATTGGTTTCCTGAATTTATTATGACAATCACAACCTAGTTATCACTGCTTGTGATGATTTCCCTATACTTTCTGTTTTCTTAGTACTTATAGTTGGACATATTTGCTAGGTTTAAATGTTTATACTTAGATTAACAAGTCGTCTATTTCTGTTGCTAAATGTGTGAATTGTTACTCTGTGATTGATCAGGGCAAGCCCATGAAGAATCTTGGTGGCCAGACATGCCAAATCTGTGGTGACAATGTTGGCAAAAATACAGATGGTGATCCATTCATTGCTTGCAATATATGTGCATTTCCTGTATGCAGGCCTTGTTATGAATATGAAAGGAAGGACGGGAATCAGTCTTGCCCTCAATGCAAGACCAGATACAAGTGGCAAATAGGTACTTTGAACATTAATGTTTCACTAGATATGCACATGGTCCAAAGTTCTACAAATATATATTTGTGAGATATTTTGTTGTATGTAGGATCTGTTCATTAACACTAAATGTTGAATACATTTTCACATTATTGTACTCAAATCATCCTTCAATTTTACCAATAATTATCAATGGTTTTCCAATTATAGTTATTACTGGTTCCAGGCAGTCCTGCTATTCTTGGAGACAGAGAAACGGGTGGTGATGCAGATGATGGCGCCAGTGATTTCATTTACTCAGAAAACCAAGAGCAGAAGCAGAAACTTGCAGAAAGGATGCAGGGCTGGAATGCAAAGTATGGTAGAGGGGAGGATGTTGGTGCTCCAACTTATGATAAAGAAATTTCTCATAACCATATTCCTCTGCTCACCAGTGGGCAGGAAGTAATTCATTTGCTGTCTAAAAGCTAGTGATTTTCTGTGAGATTGATCATGCATAGAATGATGGATTGGAACTTTTCTTTTTCTCTTGGAATATTGTAGGTTTCTGGTGAGCTATCTGCTGCATCACCTGAGCGGCTTTCTATGGCATCTCCTCGAGTTGCTGGTGGGAAATGTATGAATCCTCTTCCTTATGTGGCTGAGATCAATTAATTGCACAAACAGAAATTTATTGTTTAGTCGATAGGTACCTATGGGTAGTTGATATAAGTATTGTAATTCCTGTGCAGCGAGTATTAGGGTTGTGGATCCAGTGAGGGAGTTTGGTTCATCAGGACTAGGCAATGTAGCCTGGAAGGAGAGAGTTGATGGCTGGAAGATGAAGCAGGAGAAGAATACTGTTCCTATGAGTACATGCCAGGCTACTTCTGAAAGAGGTCTCGGAGATATTGATGCCAGCACTGATGTGCTCGTGGATGACTCTCTACTGTGCGTTCCTATCTGTTTAATTTCTAGAACTTTTGTGAGGTTTTTTGTTCTTGTGCATAGTTGTCCAGGGAAAGTCAAAAAATTATATGAATCATGATTACACTTCAGTACTTTGTGTATGGTATTTCTGAGTCCTGCAATGTATATAAGTGTGTGTATATTCATACATATTTTGAAATAGGAGAAACCTAGTTTAAGCAATCACTGTGAAATTCTTGGTGTGTGGAATCTGAGTCCTGCTATAAATCTGTCTTGCCTAGTTTAATTGTCCGCACTCTTGCTTCTTAATTTGCAGGAATGATGAAGCTAGACAGCCTCTATCAAGGAAGGTTTCCGTTTCCTCATCTAAAATAAATCCTTATCGGATGGTCATCATACTGCGTCTTGTTATTCTCTGCATTTTCTTGCACTACCGAATAACAAACCCTGTTCCAAATGCCTATGCTCTATGGTTGATATCTGTGATATGTGAGATTTGGTTTGCAATATCCTGGATATTGGATCAGTTCCCCAAATGGCTTCCTGTTAATCGTGAGACGTATCTTGATAGGCTTGCCTTAAGGTGGAATGTTTCTTCCTGCCAATCTCATGAATCCTTGCTAATATTTTGAGCTGTTGTGCCAACTCAGTCCCTGTGATTTTTCTTGTTGTGATTTCAATTCCTTGGATGAATTCAGATATGATCGAGAAGGAGAACCGTCGGAATTAGCTGCAGTTGACATATTTGTGAGTACTGTCGACCCATTAAAGGAGCCTCCACTTGTGACAGCCAACACTGTACTATCCATTCTTGCTGTTGACTACCCAGTTGACAAGGTCTCTTGCTATGTTTCTGATGATGGTGCTGCCATGTTAACCTTTGAAGCACTGTCTGAGACATCAGAGTTTGCCAGGAAATGGGTACCTTTCTGCAAGAAATATAACATTGAACCTCGGGCTCCAGAATGGTATTTTGCACAGAAGATTGACTACCTGAAGGATAAAGTTCAAACATCTTTTGTTAAAGATCGTAGAGCTATGAAGGTAAGGGTCTGCTTGGTTGTGCCATATTGCTCCTTATTCAAAATTTCATCATGTTCAATTCTTTGTTTCTGTTGCAGAGAGAATATGAAGAATTTAAAGTTCGAATTAATGGGCTTGTCGCAAAGGCACAGAAAGTTCCTGAAGAAGGATGGATTATGCAGGATGGTACACCATGGCCCGGTAATAACACCAGAGATCATCCAGGAATGATCCAGGTAGGACAATTTTTTGCATTCATAGATGCACTACACATGCACCAACCCTAATCAGGATGGCATATGTTCCTAATTTCTAGATTATATGATTCTATGCACTCAAAGGCAAAGTGGACTGGAAAAACTCCAACAGTGCATATTAATGGACGCATGAGAGGAAAACAAATCTGCTTGAGTTATTCCACTCCATTTTCAAGTTTATTGCTTATTTATTTTGTTATCCACATGGTTTTCATTATTCAGAATGAAGTTTATTGGGTTGCCAGAGGTATAAGTAATTTGGATCCATTAATAACTACAATAAGGTTTTGTAAAATTTGTAGGTTTTCTTAGGCCAGAGTGGGGGCCTTGATGCTGAGGGCAATGAGCTGCCAAGGTTGGTTTATGTTTCTCGTGAAAAGCGTCCAGGCTTCCAACACCATAAGAAAGCTGGTGCTATGAATGCACTCGTAAGTTACTTCTTAAATAATACTTTATTTGTATTCTTTGTTGTCTATCATATGTCAATCTAGTTTTCAATGAATCTTTCTTGCAGGTTCGAGTGTCAGCAGTTCTTACGAATGGACCTTTCCTGTTGAATCTTGATTGTGATCACTACATAAATAATAGCAAGGCCATAAGGGAAGCTATGTGTTTTCTGATGGATCCAAACCTTGGGAAGCAAGTTTGTTATGTTCAGTTCCCACAAAGATTTGATGGTATTGATCGGAATGATCGATATGCCAACAGAAATACTGTTTTCTTTGATGTAAGCAAAATGTTTCACTCATGTAGATGACTGCAGCCATGTAGAATGATTTGTGTGTATCAATTTTTTATAGAACATACTGGCAGTAGAATTCCTTTTGATGCATCTTATATACTTTGTTAAACTATAGATAAACTTGAGGGGTCTGGATGGCATTCAAGGACCTGTTTATGTCGGTACGGGATGTGTCTTCAATAGAACAGCATTATATGGATATGAACCTCCACTTAAGCCCAAGCATAAAAGGGCAGGGGTGCTGTCTTCACTCTGTGGGGGTTCTCGGAAGAAGAGTTCAAAATCAAGTAAAAAGGGATCAGACAAGAAGAAATCTGGCAAGCCTGTTGATCCTACTGTACCAGTATTCAGTCTAGATGATATAGAGGAGGGTGTTGAAGGTAAAATGCACTTTTTTGTCTTTTAAGTGGTGATTGTTATGTATTAGTTCCATGCCTTTTTTGGCCTAACGAGGAAAAGCCCTTCCATATCCTACCTTGTGCTTATGTGAAATTAGGTGCTGGGTTTGATGATGAAAAGTCACTACTAATGTCGCAAATGAGCCTGGAGCAACGTTTTGGACAGTCTGCTGTTTTTGTTGCCTCTACACTTATGGAGAATGGCGGTGTTCCTCAGTCTGCTACGCCAGAAACACTTCTTAAGGAAGCAATTCATGTTATCAGCTGCGGATATGAAGACAAAACAGACTGGGGAAGTGAGGTAAGTTGTTCTCCTTCTTGTCCCTTTTTTCACTGCACCTAAAAGTTTATTGCTCATCTTAAGATAGTGTGGTTCCTTTATGTGTAAAATTGATATCTGGATTTATGACTATTCAGTTGATGTTCATAATGTACTGAATTATTTACAGTGATTGTTTTAGGGCTTTAGAAGAAGAAAAGAAAGAGTATAATATAACCCAAAAGAAAATTACTGTTGAATATAAGCTTGTTTTGGGTGCATTTTGTGCTCCTAGATCAGTGACTCTGTATTCAAAACTGAGTTTTGAATTTTAGAATTGCCGTTCTGGGAAGTTAGACAAATGCTTGCTTTTATTCCATTTTAAATTTCAATTTTTGTTGCTTGTGCAGGATAGTCTCTTGTCCTTTATTTATGCATGTATTTTTGTTTAATCTTCCTAACATCTTTCTCCTTCAATCTGCCATAGTGGACTTAAACTTTCATGTTCCTTTTGCCTACAGATTGGATGGATCTATGGTTCTGTTACAGAAGATATTCTTACTGGATTCAAAATGCATGCCCGTGGTTGGCGGTCAATTTACTGCATGCCAAAACGCCCAGCCTTTAAAGGGTCTGCTCCTATTAATCTTTCAGATCGTCTCAACCAAGTGCTTCGATGGGCCCTTGGTTCTGTGGAAATTCTTTTTAGTAGGCATTGTCCTATCTGGTATGGTTATGGTGGTAGGCTGAAGTGGCTTGAACGATTTGCATATGTTAACACTACCATCTACCCAGTCACCGCTATTCCTCTTCTTATGTATTGCACATTGCCTGCTGTCTGTCTGCTCACTAACAAGTTCATTATCCCACAGGTTAGTCTTTTCTACATAATCAATGTTTCATTTGCAAAAATGCACATGGACTTATCACCTAACATAGACTTCTCTATTAGGAAGGTCGGTCAATTAACAATTTAAAGTAATTAATATAAATTAATAATTCATGTTATATTCATTATTTTTTATTTTGAAAAATTTACTTTTACTTAAGGTCATTCAGGTTCAAATTAATTCAGGTCCATGTCAATACAGTCCCTATGATTTTGGTTCGGATAACTTTTTATGGTTTAAGTTGTTGAATTTTTATGTCAAATCAGGTTGGCTAGTGGTTAGATGGGATCTTTTGGCTGCTGAGGAGAATTAACTGGTTTAATTGCACATATAACTAACTTCGCTTACCTTCAACTTGATTTTCATTTACCTTAAATTTGTATTTTTAATCGGTATCCTTTTATTATTTTATAGGTTATTTGAACTGTTATGAGTCTGGAAATAATTCATGTGAAGATACAGTCTTCTCTCGAAAAAGACCTTATTCATATACTTTTTGATAGATTATTAGTGCCTCCCTAACTCCCAACAGTTTTGTTATGGTGAAAGCTACAAATGGGTGAATCTTACGTTAATTTCTGTTGTTTGATTTGCTGTGACTGCAGATTAGTAACATTGCAAGTATATGGTTTATATCTCTCTTTCTTTCCATCTTCGCAACTGGTATTTTAGAAATGAGGTGGAGTGGTGTTGGAATAGATGAGTGGTGGAGAAACGAACAGTTTTGGGTTATTGGTGGTGTCTCTGCACATCTTTTTGCTGTTTTTCAAGGGCTTCTCAAAGTTCTTGCCGGCATTGACACTAACTTCACCGTTACCTCGAAAGCATCAGATGAAGACGGAGATTTTGCGGAACTTTACATGTTCAAATGGACAACCCTTCTCATCCCACCGACTACTCTCCTTATTATAAACTTGGTGGGGGTTGTTGCAGGAATCTCTTATGCCATCAACAGTGGTTATCAATCATGGGGTCCTCTCTTTGGCAAGTTGTTCTTTGCGTTCTGGGTGATCATCCATCTCTACCCCTTCCTGAAGGGTCTGATGGGACGGCAAAACCGGACACCGACCATCGTTGTTGTATGGTCAATTCTGCTTGCCTCCATTTTCTCTTTGTTGTGGGTGCGGATTGATCCCTTCACCACTAGAGTTACTGGGCCAGATGTAGAGTTGTGTGGAATCAATTGCTAAGTTCATAGAAAAGGTGGGAATGAACGAATTATGATGTTGCTGTCTCTAATTAAAACTCAGTTCACATCATGTGCAGTATATATATATATAGGTCATATAATATCATGTTTTATCAGGAATGTGATGTAACATTTTGGACATGCCTTATGGTTACAGCCTGTGGAAAATACTGGTATTTATTCAAGTATATACATACGCATTATTAGAAACTCATGAATGAATGAGTTTATTCTTCAATCAAAACTACTATGTTCAGTGTTGAAACCATTTTTTGGATGAAAACGGGGTCCATTTGGATTTTGAAAACGAAAACGAAAACGAAAACGGGAGTCGCCACCAATCTTTTTTGATAAGGTGTGATCGGGTCACCTCGTAAAAGTGGTTGTTTTTAATAAACAATTTAATTTTATTAAAAAAAACGAGTTTGGTCCACAAAATTTAGAAAAATGAGTTCGGGAGTCGGTTACGTACGAGGAAGGATTAGCACTCTTGTAACGCCCAAAATTGGTACCTAGTTGATTAGTTAATGTCTTAATGTTGAAAATTGAAAACTTTAAAGAGATTTAAAAATACAATCTTTTATTGAAATGTCTGAAAATTTTTGGGAAAATGGGCATATTTCACGTTAATCGAGAAAAAAATCATATCCAGTAAGTTACGACACAATGTCTCGAATTCCCGATACGAGAATAAATGTCGAAAATTTATTAGAAAAATCCTCATATCGAGAAAACGACATGTCATATCCAATGTGTTAGGACACAACGTATCGAATTCCCGATACGAGAATAAATGTCGAAAATTTACTTATTTAAAAAGATATTTAATTATCTCGGGTTTAGAAAAGGGATCATGCCCAGTAAGTTAGACACGATCTTTTTTAATGCCCGAGATCGTCTAAAACTTGAGTTTGAAAAGATTCGTGTATTTAGATTTATTGAGAAAATCGAAACCCAGTAAATTAGGGTACGACCTTCTCGAATTTAAACACGAGATTTTGCTTATTCAAAAATCATAATTTATGCATCAAATAAAATTAATCTAACACGAAATAATAGAAATAAAACACAATGCTAATACTCGTAACCAAAGCAATAATGAATTCTATAGTGTAGGTATGAATAATATGAACAATCATAAAAATGAAATGAAATAAATAAATATAAAAGATAAATCAATCATATAATTGCAAGTAAGTAAACGAATAGAATTAAAACATTTTAAAATAATAATGAACATGCAAATAACTAAATAAATAAAGAAAATGAATAAAAGTATAAAATGTAGAAGATATATACGTGTATATACATAAAGTTATGAAAATATGAAAATGTATGTCTATATACATATTATAAAATTATTAAATATACATATAAATATATATATGTAAGTATATATATATTTACAAAAGTTAAAAATATGTTCGTATATATATTATAAAAAATATGCATACATATATAAATTATAAAGTCTAAAAAATATTATATAACAAAATCTAAAAGGGAATAAATGGGTAAATAAAAATAATAATAAGGTAAGTAATAATAATAAATACAATAATAATGACAATAATAATAATAATAATAATAATAATAATAATAAAATAAAACTAATTAGCTAAATAATAAAAGTGCTAAAACACGGACTAAATCGAAATAAAAATGAAAATACTGGGAGAATTCCAAAATAAAAGGGATTAAATTGCAACACGCGCCAAAAGTGGGGGACCAAAACAGTAAATACCCCGCCTCCGAAACGCATCACTTTGCGCAGGACTAAAATGAAACAAAAATAAAATTATGAGGCTAAATTAAAATAAAAGAAAAGAAGGAAAAAGAACCAAATTGCGAAACGTTGCAAAAGCAGAAGGATCGCGCACGGAAATAATCCCTTCCTAGAAAACACGCGTATCCTTGGCGGAGTGGGTCGGGTCGACCCGATCCAGGGTCAAAACGACGTCGTTTTGGGGCTTAAGGACGCCGACCAAAACGGCATCGTTTTGTTTGGCTATAAAAGCCAATTTTTTTCAAAAAAGTCATTTAATCCTTCTCACACCCAAAAAAAAAATCTGATATGCTCTCCCCCTCTCTTTCTCTGCTCCTCTCTCCGGCCAAGGGCCGACCGAGAGCCACCACACCGACCGCCGATAGCCAGCGCCGGCGCCGCCGTGGGAGACCAAAAGTTCCCCCTTTTTCTCTCCCATGCTTCTCCTCGGCCTCCTAAACACTCCGGCGGCAACCAGAAGGGTAAAAAGACTTCTTTTTTTGTTTTATTTTGTATTTCAAATAATAAAAATAAAAAGAAAATGAAACAAAAACAAAAACAAAAATAATAAAAAAAGTGACCATTTTTTTTTATTTTTGATTGAATCTCTTTTTATTCAACCGTCTCTTTTTTTGTTACAAAGGTTTTCAATCGATTTTTATACCGAAAACAAAAAACAAAATCCCCCCTTTTACACAGTTATTTTCAGGCTTATAAAGCCGAAAATCCAACCTTTTCCTACTGTTTGTTTTTACTGTCTCCATTTCTGTTTATTGGCTATTGTTTTCGTCCATTTGTTTCGTTTGCAAGTCCTGGTGAAGTCAACAGAGACGGAAAGCTTCCATTTTGGTGCAAGGCGTAGCTGGTGGTGGCAGACCTCGGGCGTGGTGCTTGTAACGCAAGACATGGGTAGCAATGGCCATGAGAAGGCGGCGGAACCCTAGGGTTCCTGTCTTTGTTAGTTTTGGGCCCCAATGGGTCATTTAGGGTTTTAAAAATTAGGCTATTTTGGCTCATTGTACATGGACTGATATATTTTTTATTTTTTTAGTTTTGTTTCGGGCCCGGGCTAAATTGGGCCTCTACATTCAGTATACATGCCACACGTTTATACAACAAGAGAACTTCACAAACTGATTCATAAAACCCCTCTAACAGAATCTAACAACACTCTTAACAGAATCTAACTGACACAATTACTTTAACATTCTCCCTCCATTATCTTGACACAAAACACTTGCAGCAACAACATTCATTCGATCATGACAACGAGAAAGAGCTCCAACTGTTAATGGTTTGGTCAACACATCAGCCACCTAATCACAACTAAGAACAAAACTCACGCACAGCTGATTACTATGAACCTTCTCACGAACAAAATGAATGTCCAACTCCACATGTTTAACCTTAGCATGTAGAACAGGATTAGCAGCTAATGACACCAACAATTGGTGTATCACGAAGCTTTATCCTATCTCAGTCAACAAAGAATGAAACTACGTTAAATCGAATGTCACATTAGCTAAACTTCTATATTCAGCCTTTGAAGTAGACCGGGATACAACACTTTATTTCTTGGATATCCAACTAACAAGATTATCACCAAAATACATAAAATCCGGAAGTAGATTTGCAATCTGCAAGTGAACTCACCCAATCAGCATCACTAAAACCAGTTAAACTCATACTCGATGCTTGAAACAACAACCCATAATCAATTGTACCTTTAACATACTGCAAGATACGTTTTACAGCTCTCCATGCACATCATGAGGTTTATGCATATATTATCTAACTTTATTGACAATAAATGACAAATCAGGGCGAGTTAAACACAAATGCTACAAACTACAGACAACCTGCCGATACAATGTACCATCTGAAAATGGTGACCCAACCAAGGATGTGAGAGTCGGAGAACTCACCATTGGAGTGTTTACTGGCTTGTCATTTGCCATGTTTGCGCGTTCTAGCAACTCACTAGCATATTTTTGCTAAGACACATGCATCCGATCCTTATGTCTCAACACCTCAAGCCCTAAAAATAAATTCAGCTCCCTTAAGTCTTTAAGAGAAAACTGACGATCAAAACATGAGATAACAAAATCTAATTCAACACAATCACCACCTGTAACGATAATATCATCAACTTACACAAGAAAATAAACACTTCCAGTAGCTATGTGATTGTAAAATAATGAAGAATCAGCTTTTAAAGCCTTAAATTGCAATTGTTGTACTAAAAATTTCCTCAACTTTTCAAACCATGCCCTTGGTGCTTGTTTAAGACCATATATGACCTTATATGACCTTATTCAACCAACATGCCAGAGGTTGTCCATGAGCTTCAAACACCTCAAACCCGGGAGGTTGCTTCATGTAAATATCTTCAGCTAGTTCTCCATTCAGAAACGCATTGTTCACCTCAACCTGTCGAAGCTTCCACTTTCGAGATACAACTAAAGCAAGAATCATGCGTACAATATTTGCTTTGACAACTGGACTAAAGGTCTCATGATAGTCCAGTCCAATTGCTTGAGAGAATCCTTGAGCCAACAATTGAACTTTATTATGTGCCACACTTTCATCAGGATTCTTTTTTTATTTTAAACAACCATTTGCAACTGACTAAAGTCGATCAGCCGGTACTGGAACTAAATTCCACGTATGATTCCAAATTACGGCTTGACCATGTACTACTTGCTGCCAAGAAGGAATCATCATTGCCTCATGAATAGTTGAGGGCTCCACATCACTAACCATTATCGTATAGGCCTTCGGTTTGTAAACCCCCATTTTACTTCTAGTCATCATGGTATGGCAATTCACTACAATAGGCACCTGCTGCTTAACAGGTGGAGTAGATACCGACTACTCAACCATTGGTTCTGAAGTTCCCACTAAACTCATTGAATGTGAGACAAGGGCATCATTCAAAGAAGAACCCAAGACAGCAGCATCTGAAGAAGAACCCAAGACACCAACATCTCTAGCTGAAACCGAAATAGGTCTAGATTGTGCTGAATTCACTACTGCAAGAACCATGAACACTGGCAAGGTAGTAAAAACTCTCGTGTAACGACTAGCATTATCGTCAGTAACGTATACTTCAGAAGCAAATGCTTGAACAAATGGAAAAAAACATTCTCATCAAATTAAACATCTCAAGAAATGTAAACACGACTAGATCGATCAACACATTTATACCCTTTGCGATTTGAAGCATAACCAATAAACGTATAGGGTGTTGACCTATACTGCAGCTTGTGTCGATTATACGGTCGAAGAAATGGATAGCAACAACATCCAAACACGCGAAGCTGATGATAATCAGGTTTGTGATCGAAGAGCTTCTTTCCTAGAGATACACCATTTAGTACCTTCGTGGGAAGAACATTCATGAGGTGCATGGCTGTAGCAAGTGCATTAGCCCAGTAAGAAATAGGCAAAGAAGCTTGAGCTAACAGCACTAGCCTTGTTTCAATAATCTGTCGATGGCACCATTCTACTAAGTCATTTTGCTCAGAGGTATGTGGACAAGACACGCGATGAAGAATTCCACATTGTTGAATATACAAGGTAAAGGGCCGAAACTCCCCACCTCCATCGGTCTGAATTTGTTTAAGTTTAACACCTAACTGCAGTTCAACACAGGTCTTAAATGACACAAAGGCATGAAAAGGATTAGATTTCTTTTTAGGAAAATATATCCATGTGTGCTGTGAGAACGAATCTACAAATAAAAAGTAGTATTAATAGCCAGAAGAGTAACAAGGAGTTGGTTCCCATACATCAACTACCACAAGTTCTAAAGGAGCAGTATACACTGAATTAGAAGAAACAAATGGTAATTTGTGACCTTTACCGAGTTCACATGCATTACACAATAAGTAACTCTTATTTCTAGAGATTCTAACATTACAAGCATCCAAAACACTACGAACAACTCCATGTGACGGATGATCCAATCGTCTATGCCACTAGTCAAACTGAGCATTTGACCCCTGTTGTTGAAGAGACCCTGCACTAGTTGTACTTAACGCATTAAAGGCAGACTCAAACTTTGCAGTATCAAATTGATACAACCCATTCGATTCACTTTCGCAAAGCAACGTTTGATGAGTCTCTAGATCCTTGACAAAGCAATAGTTAGGATAAAACTCAAAAAACGCACCATTGTCCTCTGCAAACTTCGAAACAGAGAACAAATTTTTTCGAATATCAGGAACATACAGTAAGTCCTTAAGCAACAACGAACTAGAATCTTTAGCTAAGATAGAGCACCTACCAACACGCGTAATAGATTGAATCTAATCAAAGGCAAAAAGAAACTGAAACTGCTGACTTGAACCATGGTGAACCTGATCTGCCTCATAAGCTGAAGGTTGAATCTGACGAAGTGGACCACGTACTACTGGATCAGGAACATAATAATGAGACTGCAACCCAGAGCAAGTTGATCCACTACCCGTATAGCACATATATGTAGTAATGAGCTTAAGACCCACATGAGACGCAGATCCAACCCAGTTAGAATTCTCATTATCAGCCCTCATTCTAGGGTTTTCTCTAGAGGTGCTCATGGGCCGGGCGGCCCGGCCCGGCCCGGCCCGACGGCCCGACCGAAAAATGGGAGGGTTTGGGTAAAAATATAGGCCCGAAATATGGGCTTGGGCAAAATCGGCCTGTTTAAAAAGCGGGCGGCCTCAGCAAAATTTTTTGGCCGGGCACCCTACCGACACATAATAAATATATTTTTTATTTCTAAAATATATTCCCTATTTCCCAAATATCCCATCCCAGTAAGTCAGTATTCAGTAACCCATTTCCCCCTTTTCCCATTTCCCTTTCGACATTTCTCCCTAACCTAACCCTAAGCTCGTGCCTCCTTCCATTTTTCTCAATTCGAGTTCACCTCCCAGACAATCCACCTCCGATCCTCCACCGATCCACCCACTGCACCTCCACGGCTCCACCCATTTCCGAATCGAGGTTAGAGCGAAGCTACAAACGTTGTTGCCTTACAGTTCCTTTTTTGTTTGATGTCTTTTGTTTATAATCTGTTTATAATCTTCTTTATAATCTGTTGTTGTTGCCTTACTAATGTTGCCTTACAGTTCCCTTTGTTTAGCTGTTTATAATATGTCGTTGTTTCCTCCTATTGTTGCCTTACAGTTCCATTTGTTTCGTTGTTGCCTTACTGTTGTTGCATAGCATCTCAATATTTTTATGGACATTTAATTTATGCTTTACAAGATTCATTCACTGCGACATTCTTAAACATATGATTCCTTTTTTTTTTTATCAAATATTTAACATATGATTTTTGTCTCCAAATCCAAAGTCAAATAATTATATATAAAACTTTATTTGCAATATGATATTGTTGTTTGACTCACTTCCAAGTGAACTTATATGGGCATTTTAGCTCTTAATTTGTGTTTTAAGCTATTATCCTGTGAGTTAACATCAACATAAAATGGTGCTTATATTTTTATGAAATTATTAACTAAATAATTAATATTGTTAATTTTTGAATAAAACAATAATTTTTAATGTAATATACTGTTTTAATATATTGTTTTAATATACTATTATAAATATACTTTTTAATATATTATTTTAATACACATTAAATGTTGGTGTCCTAATGTATTATAACAAATTTTAATATACTTACCGCTTTTTAATAAAATACTAGAAAACTATGTATGAAAGTTTATTTAATTTTAATACATGTATGTATACTTTTTAATATATTGTTTTAATATACTATTATAAATATAATTTTTAATATATTGTTTTAATACACATTAAATGTTGGTGTCCTAATGTATTATAACAAATTTTAATATACTTACCGCTTTTAATAAAATACTAGAAAACTATGTATGAAAGTTTATTTAATTTTAATACATGTATATATATAAGTATATATTCAATAATCAAGTTATAAATAAGATTATTTTTGGATTGCAGGACTTGAGTTTTATGACTATGGCTAGTTCAAACACTCCTATACCTGTGGACGATGGGTTTAATGAGTATGAAAGTTCTCTCAAACGTCAAAAGGCTACCACTTCAAAGGTGTGGGATGAAATGACGAAGCTTGAATGCGAGAACAAAAATGAATTGAAGGCACAATGTAATCACTGTAAGACTATCTTCTCTGTTAAATCTTCTAGTGGAACCTCTCATTTAAGACGCCATCTAAATAGTTGTTTGAAAAAAGTTAATAAGGACATCACTCAATACACCATAGCCACTCAACCATCACCCGAAGGTGTTCCATCTATAAAAAACTACAAGTTTGATGCTGATGAGTGTCGAAAAGCTATTTCTACTTTTCTTGTGTGTGGCAAGAATTCATTTAGGACAGTTGAAGAACCGGGCTTTAGATACATGATGAGAATTGGTAGTCCTAATGTTAAGAATATAAGTAGACATACAGCTGCTAGGGATGTCCTAATGTATTATGCAAAAGAGAGAGATCGTGTTAAAGAAGAGTTGGCTAAAGCACCTGGTTTAATTTGTCTAACTTCCGATAATTGGAACTCAGAGCATACTAATGATGAATATATTTGCATTACTGCTCATTGGGTTGACAAAGATTGGAAGCTACAAAAGAGAATCATAAGGTTTAGAGCTTTATTTCCTCCGTATGATGGTTTGAACATAGCGGATGAACTTGTTTTATGTTTATCTCAATGGGGTATAGATAAGAAAATTTTTAGCATCACCTTGGATAATGCTTCTTATAATGATGTTATGGTTTCTTGTCTTAAAAATCGTTTTCGTGCAAACCGAGCTATTTTGTGTGATGGTGCTTTTTTTCAAGTTAGATGTTGTGCACATATATTGAATCTTATAGTTAAAGCTGGTTTGGAACTTGCCGATGATGTTGTTGGTAAGATTCGAAATGGAATTAGGTACATAAGAAAGTAGGGAATTCGTAGGAAAAGATTTTATGATGTGGCCGACAAAAGTTTTCATTTGAATGTGACCAAAAAGTTGCGTCAAGATGTGTGTGTGAGATGGAATTCTACCTATTTGATGCTTGAATCTTCTCCTTACTATAAAGATGTGCTAGATTATTGGGGCCAACGGGATAAAGATTATCAAATGTTTGCACTTTCTAGCGAGGAGTGGAGAAATGTTGCTATTCTTTGCAAATTTTTGAAAGTCTTTTATGATGTGACTTGTGTTTTTTCTGGTTCTAATTATCCAACGGCTAATCTTTATTTTAGAGGGGTTTGGAAGGTTCACAAGCTCTTGATTGATACAGTTAAAGGCCCTTATTCGTTTTTAACTCCAATGGTTAAGCAAATGCAAGAGAAATTCAATAAGTATTGGGCTGAGTATTCGTTGATATTGTCATGTGCTACAATTTTAGATCCTCGTTACAAGTTGAATTATGTGCAGTATTGCTTTAAAACAATCTATGGTATTCATGCTTCAGGTTTTGTTGAGACCATTCTTAGCAATCTTAGACTCTTGTTTGATGAGTATGTTAAGAAATCCAAATCCATGTCTTCCTCTTTGGCTGAGAGTTCTAATGTTTCGGATAAAAATCTTGTTGATTCTAGTTTGGATGAACACAATGATAATAGTGCTGATTTTGGGGGATATTTTGATGAGAGTGATGATTATAAAAGGTATTTAAATGAATCTAGCACTAGGAGTGAGAATTCACAGTTGGACATTTATTTGGAAGAACCAGAGCTTGAGTTGAATAGTCAAATAGATGTTTTAGATTATTGGAGCAAAAGTTCAGTTCGATACAATGAGCTTTCATTATTGGCTCGTGATCTTTTGGCAATTCCAATATCGACTGTAGCTTCCGAATCGGCTTTTAGCATGGGTAAGAAAGTTATCACACCTTTGAGGAGTTCACTTAAGCCAAAAACAGTTCAAGCCGTTGTTTGCTTGGATGATTGGATGCGAGCTAAGGGATTTTCAGCAGGTAATTATTATCCTCGTTTTATTGTTCGAATTTTATATTATTTTTTCATCAATTTGATTATCTAATTATTTATTCTTATTTCATGTTAGAAATTGGTTGCAAAAAGGACGATGAAGACGATGACGACGTTGAGGACGATGAGGATGATGATGTTTCTTCGGTAGCTTTTTAAGATACTTTCCTTCTAAATATGTTGATGGACAATTTATGTTTTGTTATGAAATTAAATATGTTGATGGATTAATATATGAATATTATGGTTTGTTGCTTAATTTTCCAAAGTCATTATGCAATATGCATAGAATATTTATGACATTTTTTGACAGTTTTGGTATTATTTGACGCTTTTTGCAACTTAAAACTTAAAAGCAATAGCAAAGGCTTATTGCCCAATGATAATATGTCGTTAGTCCTTATTACTTGTATAATCATTTTTATTTTTATTCTCTATTTTTAAGAATTGATTGTTAGTTTGTTACCTAAATGTCACAAATGTGTAATTATAGACAATTAAATAACATTTAAATTCAATTAGTTGGTAATTTTTAAACTTACGATGTATTAGTTTAGTGTAATACTACATCAATTCTAACATTTTATTTGTAGATAACATGATGAAAGCTATTATTTTAAATTTTTTCATTATATACAAAAAAATATAATTTGATATTTGATATAACTTTAATAAAATTAGTTTTAACTTTTAAGTAAGTAAAAAAATCGGCCGGGCGGGCCGAGTCCTGCTTCATATTTTTCCACGGTAGGCACTGGCTACATCTCAGCCCATATTTCGGTCGGGCAACCGCCTACTAAGCGGGCCGAAATTTTTTTCTGGGCCTGACCCGGCCCGGCCCGGCCCATGAGCACCTCTAGTTTTCTCCCTCACCGTCAGACGTCGAATCATACCTGTAGAAGCATCTCTGAGCAAGGTGCCCAAACTTTCCACAAATCTGACATTGAAGCCTCATGCTACCACCACGTCATCCTCTACCTTGACCGCGACGAGAGAACTCAGATCCACGAGATGATCAAAACATCTCTAACGGCGGTTGTCCAGTATACGATGGAACATCTGGTGCTGAAACAGTCTTGCTTGCCACCGCAACATTAGTTGCAAACGAAGCCTGAGATAAATGGCCTTGTTGGCGAGCCTCAGCATCCAACAGAGCAGTCGTGACTCTTTGGAGATCAAATGGAACTCTACTGGTAGTGATAATTAAGACCACATGGTCAAACTCCCTTGGTAAATCATTTAAAATAGCAGACTGTTATTCTTCCATCGATACCCGTTAACCACACCCTACCAATGAATCAAAAGATATTTGATCTCTACTAAATAGGCAGACATCGACAACTCATTTTTTCAAACACTATGCAACAACGATCGATAGTGCATGGCCTTAATGGTTGAGTGAGACCCAAATATACGCATAAGAGCCTCCCACAACTCAAAAGACGAGAGCAGCCATGTTGCGAGCGCAGAATCTTGCTGTTCATAGCGCATATACATCGGATTCTCAACTGAAGTACCATCATCATTAACCACCATTTTCAAAGGAATAGTAACCGTCCAATCTATAAACATTTGTAAGCGATGAGTCTTAATAATCAACAGCATATACTGTTTCCAAGCCAAGAAATTCCCATCATCCACCAGAACGGCCACATTCTGTGACGTAAGAACTAGAAACTTATCTGTTGCTAACTCTACAGATAACATCACCTACACAGCAGCCACTTACACAAGAAAAAACTATGCTCTAATACCATGTTAGAAACTCATGAATGAAAGAATGAGTTTATTCTTCAATCAAAACTACTATGTTTAGTATACAAGCCATACATTTATACAACAAGAGAACTTCACAAACTAATTCATAACACCCATCTAACAGAGTCTAACAACACTAACAGAATCTAATTGGCATAGTTACTCTAACACACACATATGTTTCTGAATGTAGAAGCAAAATTGAATCAATCAACCTTGATGGCCCAAACTAGTTAATAGATATGATTCGTTTTGTTTTAGTTTTATATGGGTTGCTTGAATCTGTGATTCACACACACACTCTCATGCATGCAAAATACAAATGTAACACACACCAATAATTTGGTGTAATTTATTATTTGGAACACAATATTGGATTTTGAATTGTAGTTTATGACGCTGTTGAAACAATAAAAATCATTAGTCCATTGCACTAGATTACAGGGATCGAGGCAAATGGTGCATTACTTGATATTGTGTTTTTTTTTTCATTAGATAATTATAAAGAAGTTACAATTTAATTACTAAGTATTTGAAATTATTCTTTTAGTCACTTGACTATTAAGTGGTTAAATTTTTAGTAGGTTTAATAATAATTTTGTCTTTTGCTTTTATACTTTGTGTATCGAATCCTAATCCTAATTCTATATAAAATTATAAAAAAACTCAAAATTATGTTTAAAAAGCTAGAAAAGTTCTAATGTTTATACAAGAAAATTCTAGATTTAAAACTAATGTTTATACAAGAAAATTCTAGATTTTATTGCAAGAAAGCCCAAGATTATTCAATATTGAGACATAAAAAGAATATGGTCATTTAATAGAATCCAATAACAAATAAAAATAACATAGAACCAGATTAGTAATACTTTCAAGGCGAGTTCCATGGTTAAGAACTTCTTCCGAACAAATATTATAAAGTCTTATAAAATTGACTCGATGCCATTTTTTAGCTAAAAGATACAAAATGTATTACAAAATTTCTTTTTTAAACTCAATTCAAAATTTCAACTCTTTTAAATTATTTTTCAAAACCCAAATCGTAAAAACAAATTTATATTTTGACTTTTTTTCCTTTTCTTATAATGTGAAACAGTTTTCCCTCATTTATCTAATTTTATCTATTTTTTTAATTTTGAAAATTTTTTATGTGTATATAAAATTTTCTAATTTTTAGAAAAATTCAAATTGTTATCATATAATGAAGGTTAAAAGTTGAAAATTAAAACTATTATTATACTAATTAAAGAAGTTTCACCGATGATGGATAAAAATTATTTTAAAAATTTAGTGATGAAGTTGTATTTTTAGTAAAATGACTCCAAGAAAAGTCATAATTGTGTCACTAATGTTATAGTTAAATAAATAAATAAATAAATAAAGCTACAAAGCCTTTTTGTAAAATTTTTTGAGAGGAATGACTTTCTTATTCTATTTTAACAGGCCAAAAAAGAGCCATATTACATGATAGGCATGGAAAATAAGTCATCCAATAAATCTATTAATCCCTAATTTCTAGAACAAAATCCTTAACTTCTCTCCTAAATATATTATTTACATATTTAACAGATATTTGCATATCTTTATATATTCCCTAGCTTCTTTCCTAATACCCCCTCAAGTTGGTGCGTGAAGATTACGAACCTCTAACTTGCTTAGAAGATACTCAAATTTTTGTGGCCCCAAAGCTTTAGTGAAGATATCGGCTAATTGCTCAGAGCTACGAACATAAACGGTTTGAACATGTCCATGTTGAATCTCATCACGAAAAAAATAACAATAAATTTCAATATGCTTTGTTCTCTCATGAAACACATGATTTGCACTAATATGTAAGGCTGCTTGACTATCACAATCAACAACATAGGATTGGAGTGAACAACACCAAGAGACAACAAGAGACCCTTTTAACCATTTTAGTTCACACACAATTGTAGCCATGGAACGATATTATGCTTCAAAAGAAGATCTCAACACTATATATTTATTTTTAGTCTTCCAAGAAATAGGTGAGGTGCCTAGCATAACAAAATACCCAGTGAAAGATTGTCGCATTAAAGGACAACTTCATCAATCAGAATCACAATAACATATAATCGTAGATCACAACCAGCACATAAAAATATTCCCTGTCCAAGACTTCACTTCAAATAACGAATCACACGCAAAGATGTTTCCCAATGAGCTTTCCTTGGTTGATGCATAAATTGTGTCAAGATATGGACATTGCAGGACAACTCAGGTTGAGTAAGAGTCAAGTAAATCAATCTTCTCATCAATCTCTGATACTTTTCTGAATCTTCTAACAACACACTCTCTGCCAAGGCTAAATGGTGATTTTGTTCAATGGGAAAACTAGATGGTTTAGCATCCAATAACTCAGCTTCGTAATAATATCCAAAGCATATTTTTGTTGCCAAAGAAATATCCCTTTACAATTTTGTGCCACCTTTATGCCCAAAAAATATTTCAATGTTCCCAAATCTTTCATATGGAAACAGTGGCATAAATAATCTTTAAACTTCTGAATGGCAACACTATTATTTCCTGCAATAACAAGATCATCAACATACACCAGTACACTCAATTGTATCTTATCTTGATTCAAAGTAAACAATGAATTGTAAGATAGAGACTGCTTTAATGCAGTTGCCAACTTCGAACCAACACCGAGGGGCCTATCGTAACCCATAAAATGATTTACGTAATCTACAGACTTTGTCAGCTTGTTTGTGTGATGAAACTAAGAGGCATCTTCATGTACACCTCTTCTTCTAAATCTCCATACATGAATGCATTATGAACATCCATTTGATAAAGTTCCCATTTCTTTGTTCCAGCCACCGAAAGAAACGTACGAACAGTCACCATTTTTGCTACAAGGGCGAATGTCTCACTGTAATTAGTTCCTTCAATCTGATTATTGCCAAGAATCACCAATCGAGCTTTATAACGTTCAACTGAACCATTTGAATTATATTTGATCTTTTAAACCCATTTACTCCCTATAGCTCATTTTCTCGGTAGTAATATTCCAAAGTCCATGTCCCATTAGCTTCTAGAGCCTTAATTTCTTTCGTCATAGCTTCTTTCCATCAAATATCTTTTATGGCTTGCACATATGAAGTAGGTTCCCTTTTAGCTGCCATAGCTACTAGAAAAGAATGATGTTTTGGAGAAAGATTGTCACAATTTACATAATGTGCTCTAGGATAAGAGATACCTAAGGACAAAATTGGTTTGGATGAACGTACAAGGGGCTTATTCGTTGTGCAATATATGTCACAAAATCTATCAGTCGAGTAGAAATTTCTTTTATTCTATGACCATGCCCAAGTTGTTCTTAAACAAATTCACTTGAGAATTCAGTAACACCATTTGTTGTCGTTATCGCATTGAATCACAGTTGAATTCTCAAGTACCTAACTTTCTTTGACCTCATTCAAGTCATCATCAGCATGGTTGATGATACTGAAATGAGCATCTTGTGCTAGTTCTAGTTGTGCACCCTCATTACCAACATCAACAGATGGAAATTCATATTCAGAAAACAAAACATCTCTCGATACAAAATACTTTCCTGTATCAAGATCATAAACACTCCACCCTTTTTTTTTCCCAAAAAGTTATCCTACAAACACACAACATTGATTTCTGCTAGCAAACTTTTCTTTCTCCTTATTCAAGTTTCGAACATAACAAAGGCATCTAAAAGTTTGGATATGATTATAACTAGAAGGTTTACCAAATAAGATCTCATAAGGAGTTTTTCCTCCCAATAGTTTAGAAGGTGTCCAATTGATTAAATATCTAACCGTCAAAACACATTCTCCCCAAAACTTGATAGGAAGAGTGCCCTGAAATATTAAAGCTCTAGCCATATTTAATATATGGCGATGCTTTCTCTCAATACGACTATTCTGTTGAGGTGTTCCTACACATAAAGTCTGATGTAAAACTCTATTTTCAGAAAAATAGTCTTTCAAACACGTAAATCCAGCCCCATTATCGCTTCTAACTACTTTTACATCTTTATGAAATTTTCTTTTAGTCATAGCAAAGAAATTACGCATGACAATGCCCACTTCTATTTTTTCAGCAACTATATCCATACGAAACACCACAAGAAGCATTAACACGACAAGGTCCCTAAAAATTACAATGAATTAATTCAAAATTTTCATTTACTTTAGTGTCACTAGAAACAAAAACTTCTCTTGTTTTATTAGCTTTTAAACAAATGTCACATGGTTTATTCTTCACCAAACTATTACTCAGTTTAATATAAGGAAGATATTCTATTGTTTTTGTAGACGAGTGCCCCATCCTCCTATGCCATAATTCAAAAGAATCTACATGACTAGCCTTGCATGCTTGGACTGATGTTGCCTACTTCAAATAGTAAAGCGTCTTGCATTGTTCACCCGCTCCAATCACTATCCTCGAGGTGCGGTCTTGTATAACACAAATTTTATTAGTAAACTGGACATTACAATTAGACCCATCGACCAACTGTGACACAAATATCAAATTGCAGTTCAAGTTTGGAACATAAAGAGCATTGTCTAGTTTGATATGTTTTCCCAAACAACCCAATCCCTCCTTCAACGTCATTACCTCCTCACCATTAGATAAACCAATTGGACATGCCTCAATTTCTTTCAAATTTGTTAAACATTCTAAAGTATGTGTCATATGTTGGGAAGCACCCAAATCAATGATCAAACTTAGGTTACTCTTACCATTTAACTTTTCGATAGTACCCGATTTGTATGTGTTCAACAAATTGAGAAATAGTGTCTATTGTTCAGTTGTTTAGGTCTTATATGTTGTACATTCTCTTATTACTGTCATTGATGATAATGGTTGCCCAATTACGTGAGTTGTATTCACCTTTGGCACATTACTACGCCCTTGCCTTGTACTCTGTCCCACTTATCCACGTCCAGTCCCTTTGGATCAGTTTCCCCACCATTCGAATATCCAATAAGTTGGAAACAAGTTTCAGAATCATGTCCCTTTCTTTTGCAATGTGAGCAAACAATTGATTTGTCTCTTATTTATGTATTATACTTTCGACCTCTTATTTTGGCTTGCATAAAAAACTCACAACTTCTTCATGTTCCTCCTTCCCTCATGAAATTTTTTTAATGCGTTCTTCTTAGCACACCAACAAGTATGCCTTGTTTAAGTTTGGCAATGAATCTGTGCTTAAAATATTGGAACAAATAATTTCATATAACACATCTTCTAACCCCATCAAAAATTGATGAAGCCTTTCTTCTTCTCGTTTCTTGTCGAGTTCAGTTGCAATATTACAATCACATTTTCCATAATGGTAGATGGGAATTTGCTCATCATTTTCAAGTTCTTCCCATAGTTGTTTCAATTTCCCATAGTAAGTCACAATTGGAAAACCTCTCTACTTACAATTGGCAAGTTCTACCTTGATCTGCTGAACTCGAGGTCCATTAGCAGTAGATAATCGTTCTTTGATATCCTCCCATAAATCCTTTTCAATCTCCATATAAGTTATAGTAGATCGCAGGGTTGGCTCGATTATGTTGAGCATCTATAAAACCTTCATAGAATTTACAGTCCACCAATCCTCAAATTCAGAGAAATCAACATCAAGTTATTCAATTGCTCCATCAATAGATTTGAATTTCTTCTTAGCCCTCAACGTAGTTCGCATAGCTCTAGCCCATTCATCATAGTTGTCTCATTTCAATTGCACTTAGAGTATTTACATTACCAAGATTATCACTCGAAGTCAACACGTAGGTGGAAGCAGGTTTCTTTCCTTCTATATTCATGGTAATTTTATTTTTCTCTGGCTCTTGATACCATGTAAAAGCTTTTGAGCAAAATGTCTTTTTTCTTCTATTTTAACAAGCAAAAAAAGAGCCATATAAATATATGATAGACATGGAAAATAAGTCGTCCAATAACTCTATTAAAATCCCTAATTTCTAAAACAAGATTCCTAACTTCTCTCCTAAATGTATTATTTACATATTTAATGGCAAAATAAGGCCTATAGGCCACTTTTTTTAATTAGGATTTTACATCAATTTTAAAATTAATTAAGGATATAGGTAAATTTAATTGGAAAGCACGCCTAGCCACATCCAACTGGATGAGGCTTCTGAAAAGCTCAGCCAGCTACACATGCTTCTTAGTTCTCCTTCTTAGGGTTAGGGTTTTCATTTTATTAGGGTCAGGGTTTCGGGTATTTTAAAAGTGTTCAGGATTTTCGACTGAAACGACAAAAATTAATAAATAGTTTTGAGGGTTCGGGGATGTGATAACGCGCCTCAACACACATACATTTCATATATCACATCGAGATATGACCATGACCTTAGAAACCCATCGTGGGGAAATTTGGTTTCAAGGTAATAATGGCTGATACATTTCATAATTTTTTCTCTCTTTCCAAGCAGTCAGTATCTTTAACCTTTCCTTTTTGTCTGAAGGCCAACATCGAGGTGGACATAAGAGGGATCTCAGGAGGAAAGCGAATGTTCCAACACAGTAGAGGTCAAACTCAAGTCAGCGCGACATTGGTTATAGTTATTAATGGGTTATGTAATAATGATAACCATCGTTAATCTAAAAGGAGCATCACTTTTACTACACCCTAATAGCCGTTCCCCGCTTGAAAGTTCTCTTGCATCCACGACGATGGCAAATTTTGAACAAGAATGAAGGTTAAAGGTACTGGTTGCCTGGAAATAGAGAAAAAAATTACACCGATTATGGCTAGAAGCCCTAGAGTTTTTTCGTATGATTATGCCCTTAAACTTCTGTATGGTATTTATAGGGAATCATTTTTATGTATTTGAAAAGATCGAGCTCGTGGCTATGTAACAACAGTCAACTGGCTCCCCCATTATACCCCGATCCATTATCGCATAACGACCATCGATTGAGACCTCTACGTCAACTTTTAGCCTTGACTGTACAAAGAAAAATCACCCTATAACCAACTTCTCTAGGATAGGTTTCGGAGGAAATGATCCCATCTTGGTATGATATATGAAATGTGTGAGGCTTGAAGCGATATCGCATCACCGGCGACTCAAGAATAACTCAAATATAAACCAAATACTTTTAGCGATCAAAATTTTTAAGATTGGAAAATAGTTTATAGTAGAGAAATAGAAAAGATTAGAGAGAAATTATATGAGTAAGGAATGATGAAGCTTGGTATGTGAGAGTTATTTTATAGTCGCATGGAAGGGTCTGTTTGCAAAGGAAAACCTTCAAAGTGCGGTGGAACATATTCTAAACATGTTAAAATATTTAAATCGTCTGAATTATTTGAAGTGTCAGGCTTTTCATCCCTAGGAATGGTCACTATGTTAGAGAATGCTCGCCCAACTAGGGAGCAGGAAAGCCCCCAACTGGGTGAGTTTTCTCTAACATATTTTACTATCCCCAAGCAAAAAGTACCTTTTCAAATGACTGTTGTGCACGTTATGAAGCGTAGAATCTCGATAAAATTATATGAGTTTTGAATGCGTGATAAAAATTATTTGTACCATACACTATGCAACTAATGTGCGTATTCATTCAAAATTCATAACACATATTCTCTTTCTCCCTACATAATTTTCTTATAAAAATGGTATAATTTTCATATCATAGACACACATCAAGTTAATATAAAAAAAACCTTGCATCACAGGTGAGAGTTGTGTGTACTCATTTAGACAACTCTACTTATTTCTTTGCGTTTATTCATCCAAACCATGATCGATATTAAAATGAGTCAACGAGTGAAATCCGTTATATACTACGACGGTCAAATCTGTAATACAAAGTTTGAGGTGGTGTTTGTAGGAGCGAAGTCTATGGAATTAGCTTTCAATAGTACTATTTAAATGCTTGAGCTACGGACCCAGATTAGGAGTAAAGTCGAGGGATCAAGCCAGGGAAGAATTACGAGGTTGCAATACAGATTTTTTACATCTGTTGACCCTTATAAGTATGAGTTATTCGATGTGATTAGTAAGACGCATCTCGAAACAGTCATATCATTGCACATCTTAAGCGGAAATAATATTATTGAGTTATATGTCGAGATCAATGATGCTGATAGACCTGGCCCATCTTTGACCTTCGTCGCTGCGAATACGAGTACCCGAACTTTAAATAAAAAGTTCTACTCCACAGTTGTGCAATAGGTTTTCTGACCTCTTTTAAAGTGGCTACTACGATTTTCCCAGGATATCGATAGGAAGACAATCATCAATCTCTGACATCAATCTAAATTTTAGGGATCAGTATCAGTCGGGGTATTAGCATAACTCAAATTTAGACAATCGGGCTCGACATTCAATCAGCGTATCTGATTTCAACTTTGGCATTGCATCAATGTTATGGGATGGAAGCAGTTATACTAGAGGATCATTGACATACATCGATCATCAACCTGAAGAGTGTTTTGAAGGGCACATGGGTTACAAGAGAACTGATGACCTACTCCTTTCGATGGGGGTCGGCGATGGGATGTCTAACACTATATTGGAAGTTGACAATGAAGGCGCGGATGAAGAAGGGGATACAGGTGAGTAAGAAGGGGTTGTAGATGCAAACGAGAGGGAGGAGTCAAAACTTGAGCAAATCCAGTAGCACGGTCTGAATGGTTCAGAAGTGGCACTATTTTTCGAATCAGATCCAGTTACAATGGAATCGAAACCTTGTGAGTCTAACGATGACACATTAGACAATACTCTGAACCCAGATCTACGATTTAATGCGTATGAACCTCCGCCTCACATGGCGAACATCGACCTATTGATCGAGGGTGGTTTAAAGTTTTCTTGGCTTCCGCACAGAACACTGGTCATGCAAACACAGTTCATGATTTACAAGTACTAGAAATTGGAATCAAATACCCTAAAAAAGATGATTTTCTTGCTGTACTAAAGCGGTACAACATCAAGAACGGCGTAAACTACTACGTCACGAAGTCTCACTTCGAAAAATTTAAAGAAAAGTACGTAATAAAGGATGGAAGGTGTAAGTGGAAAATCATGACGCTTTACTAGAAGAAAATCGAGCCATGAATGATAAAGAAGTATCTAGGTCCCCATATATGTGTTGCAACGGGTGCAAGTTAGGACCATCCAATGCTAGACTTGGATATGATTGCTGACGTTATTCTACTGATGGTAAAGGCCAGTCCCTAGATTGAAATACCGGTCCCAATTGCAAATATACATATCCAATACCAGTACACTCCAATGTACTACAAAGTATGAGTTGCAAAACAGAAGGCTATGGAGAAGTTGCACCACATGTGGGAGGATTTGTATAACTATCTATAGTAATTGTGTGAGGTATTGGATTGGTACGTACCAGGTTCTGTAACTGATCTCGAAATGTGCCCATGGTATTCTAGCAATCAGATGGTCTTTGAGAAAAGAGTATTCCGCCAATTTTTTGGACCTTTGAGCAATGTAAAGAGCCATTTCAGCACTGTAAGCCTATGGTCCCAATTAACGACACCTGGCTATACGGAAGGTATCAGCAGCGTTTTTGCTTACTGTTGCTCAGAATAATAATCGAAAGATTCTACCTATAGCGTTCACTATAACTCTCGAAATAATAGCAGATGACTAGGATTTTTTCCTAAGTCGATTGCGCCACCTTATTTGCCTGCAGCCCAACATATGTGTCATATCGGATAGGGGAATTGGAATACTCTTGGTGATTAATCGTCACAAATCCCTTTAAGATTGCATTGATCATTGGTACTACATTCGACATGTGGGATCCAATCGCTATAAAAGATATTCTTCGGTGATTGAGTGAGATCTAGTCATCAACATGGGTTTGTAGTTCTAACTATGTTTTCATTGCAAATCAAATTTTCAATTACAGGGTTATTTCATTACATTAACCGGTACCTATTTATCGACAAGTTACGAGCTCGTCCAACATATTTTCCATCAAAATTTGAACTGCTTAAGCACCATTAATGCATATGGTATGACATATGTTTCAAATATACTGTTCAAACAGTGGACGTAGTCGTACGACGGGGTTTTACGATATGAGCATTTGACGTCAAACTTGGTTAAGTGTATCAATTTGGTACTAAAAGGGATGCATCATTTGTCGGTAACATCGGTTGTCAAAGAGACATACTTTCAACTGGTTGCCTTATTTCCTAAGAGGAAGTCGGCATGTGCTGGACAAATAGCAGGTGATGGTAGATTATGTGATGACGTGATGCAAGAGATTTGACGAAGTATAGTGAGAGTGAACATGATGTATGTAGTGTGCCATTTACATTAGAACCTTGATTTTTGAGTCACGGAGCACGCTAGGCCCGATTAGGAAATGTCAGGTGCTTCCTATCGTGTGAACCTAACGGAAGAGACCTGCGATCATGGGAGATTCCAAGCACTTTGGTTCCCATGTGCTCATGCAATTTTTACATGTGGGAACATACGGATTTAGTACGTACCTTACATCAACGACTTCTACTGACTACAATGCATTCATAGTGTGTAAAGTCTTGAATTCCCACCCATCCCAGATGAGAGTATATGATTGTCTATGTCTAGGACGCCGTTCTAGTTGGTGCCAAATAAGAACCTACGTTGCGTCTCGAAAGGTAGCCTGAATTCTACCCGGATAAGGAATAATATGGATATTCGGAAGAGGCATGATCAATAGAAATTATGCAGGTATTGTGAAAACTCAAGGCATACAAAGCCAACATGTTCTTTGTACAGGGAAACGTTAGGGCCCTAGCATCGATAACATTGCTTTCAACCAAATTTCATATTCATTAGTGTTTTTTAATAACCAAGCTTTATTTTCATTTGCGCGTGCAATACTAATAGTGTTTGTTGTATTCAGTATGAACTATAAAGGTCGATATTCCGTACTGCGATTGGTTTTAAGGACATATAATTTATTTAGTTGTTGAAGAAAATAAAAAAAATTGTCGATAACAAGGTAAATCCAAAAAATCCATATTCAAAACAATATATAGGTAATAAAATCTGATAGTTGTTATTTATCGATAAAACATAGATAGTAATAATGACAAATGGTTTGTTTGAATGAATAACCTCAATTTTATTTATTTATTTATGATATATCTATATTTATATTAAAAATTAAAATAAAAAATAAAACCAATGGTGTCGTCAGGGAGAATGTGTGTCACACGGCGGTGGATGACGGTTGCGTGGAGGATTTCTGCGTACAACAGACCATACCACGGAGGTGCACCTGGAGTAGCATCCGGAGGTTCGGGCCTGTATACTTCCTCCTCCTTGTCATCACCACTTGAGTACGTAGCTAGCACGAACCCCTATGCAATCGTACATTTGGGATCGATACCGTCATCATCTTCCTTTATGGTCGATTGCTACGTTGTCCTCGTTTGCCATCTTGTATCTATCACTCCCTCGTCCACTGGTTGCAATGATGAGCCACACCCATAAAATAGTGATGTGCATGGTGTTTGAGTCACTATAGGCGTGAAACCATGAGGTGTTCTGAATCTTGGGTAAGTCGAAAAGGTATCGGGCATCGACATCACCACTGATTGTTATATAGACGCTTGTATTGGTGGCAACGGGTATGTTGGTGTCTGTCCCAACACGGGGTTTAGCATCGATATCTGCATAAGGGTGTAGTATGCGGGGGATGTCAGTGGAGCGAAGTATGTACCTGCAGGAACAGAAGAACCGATTACGTGCGACAGTTGTCCGTAGTGCGATGGTACTTGTGAATAAAACACATGGTTACTTAATTGAAAGGGAATATCTAGACCAAAGTGACTCAGATATTGCGTAGCTATAGGCGGCACATCTTCTGCTAGAACGGATAACGAACCCTTCGTGCGATCGCATCTCCTCTTGATATGTTGTGGTGGTCGACATGACCTCTTTGCCCGAATTTGCCAACTTCTCTCCTCTGGTGATAGCAGATACAACTTACCGATAAATATGAACCTTGCCAAGTAATCATCAACTGTTATCGTGTCTGTTGAGAAAAATTGTTCACGAATGGGTATATATTGCATCCTACATCCCCACGCATCGATGTGCTCCTCGTGCCGCTTCGAACAGTCGATGTTGTCCTTCTTCTGCATGTCCACTTTGTGTAGATCTTACAGGTCTTGCAGTGGCCGCAGAATTCATTGCCTCCACATGAATTGTTGCAACACATGTTCTATTTCGTGCATTTCCACCGTCGCGTATATTATCAACGGCACATTCACATCTCACATCTGTTGATTGCACAACACACATTCACATCTCACATCTGTTGATTGCACAACACTTTCAACAGAATACAGGATATGACATCGGTGTCGGCGTACGACATCCATTCAAGCTGAAAAGCAAAATTGTAAATATCGTTATTTATGATTTTTTTACCAACCATTACGTAATTAATATAGGTTCAAAAGAATAGGTAACTAACCTCAGCTTCTGAGAGTTGATCTAACAACAACCTAATATCTTCTAAATGATCGAGCAATCCAACGTAGCTCGGCCCATGGTTTCACCTGTACAAGTGATATGTTAGTTGAAACGTATAATAATAAAAATAACTATGCAAACTATGTATTTGTTAATAAATGATGTTTAGCTCGTCACCAATGGGAACATATATGGGTTGGTCACCTTGGGACGTAGAATCAATATTCGCTACTAACCCCACAACTGCAGCAGGAGCAAACAACCACTGGTCGATGCCGCACTCGGTAACGTGGCTCAACACATCTCCCGGTATAACATAAACAATACGACAGATCATCAACTTAGTTTTCCATACTCATTGAAGTCTACCAGACGTAGTAGCCACCTTAAGTGCACCAAATTTCGAGATTTTTCAGGCATTAAATGCCCCCGATTAACCTCATGATGTATGCTCAAGCGTATTATTGTATCACCTCCTCTATTTGGACTTTAGGGTCTTCACGGAGCTCATTGAAATTATCTTTAAACCAGTTCATCAATATCCGACCACCTTCGAACTTGTTTGGGACCTTCCTCAATAGTGATTAACAGAGGATCACTTTTCTTGGAACGATTGCAGATCCCGTGATGAATGGCTTATCCATTGTCAAACTGAGTGTAGTGCTACGTCTTCGAGTGTGATTGTACACTCGCCGCATAGAAGGTGAAAAATGTGTGTTTCAGGCCTCCATCTTTTCACCAACGTGCTAATTAGTTGCAAATCGAGTTTGCAGCCCTCGGACATATGGGACGTGTGTAAGAACCTGGTTGCTTACAAGTATCCGCGAATTTCAAGGATCACAAGCTTTCCCCATATTATGGATAAAGTCCTCTAGAACACGACCATTCACCTATTTAAACAATAGAAAAATTATAATTATAATAAAAAAATTAAATTTAACATTATTGAAAGTAACGAAATTTAAATTTTGGTCTTACCATCGCTAAATTGGCGGCAGAAATATACTTGTCGTTGAAGTGGATTAGAGAGGCAGTCATTTGGGAAAAGTCGATTTAAACAAATAAAAACGAGATAATTAAAAAAATAATATTTTTAAATAAAAATATCAAAAAAATATTAAAAACGAGAGAGTTTGAGAGATTGAGAAAGTTGAGAGAAGGATGTGAATGAAAAAAAAATTGAGGGATATTTATAGGGTAAAAAAAAGTTACCGTTAAGTATATATATATATATATATATATTTCCATTGACGGTAACATTCAGAAAACCATTAGAATCTGACTTAGGCCCCGTTCTTTAATGCTTCTCAGATGGACTTTTGAAATAAAAAGTGTTTTTCCCTTAAAAGCATTAAAGAACAGACATTATTTCAGAAAAATTTTCAACTAAAAAAAAAAACACTTTTTGGCATATGGAGAAGTTAAAAATTTTAACTTTTTCTTAGTCAAAAGTGATTTTGGCTTCTATTTACATTTTTAACCTTCGTCTTCTCCTAAAATTTTTAGTATTTATATTTGGTATATAAATATTATCCCTTTCTAAAACTTTAATCCAAATATATGTAATGTTTTAATTTGTTAGGTTTATGTTTTCTATGTTATGTTAATATCTAATATGAGTTATATATTCAAATACATTTTAAAATAAAATAATACAAATGTGTTAAAAGCATTAATTAAAAATAAAAATAAAAATAATTTTAAAATAATACAATTGTGTCAATATCTAATTACAAATATTTAATTATTATATTTAAATATAGTTTATATATTCTAATTAAATTTAATAAATAATTAATATTAATTACTTAGAAATATTTAAAATTAATATTATATATCAAAATATTAACAATAAGTTATAATACATTATTTTTATATTTTTACTAAAATATCATAATATTAACTAATTTGAACATTATTTAAATATATATTTATTACTTTATAATATCATGTCTAAAATGAACATTTTATTTCTCAAAAGTACTTTTTAACAGCAATATCAAATACTCAAAATTTTTAAAAATATTTTTTAAAAGTATTTTTACTCAACACTTTTCAAAAACAATGAAAAATTTGCCCTTAGTTGAAAAGCACATCCATTTTGTAGCTAAATTGACTTAAATCCCTAATTAATTTAAAATCCGACTGTAAAGCCCTAATTGAAAAAGGAAAAAATCGGCCAATAGGCCTTATTTTGCCATATTTAACGGATATCTGCATTTCTTGATATATTCCCCACCTTCTTTCCTAATAGTTTCACAGACAGGTATTAGACGCCCAACAATGCAGCCCTAAGGTTATAACAGGCGCGCAAACAAAAGAAAACCCAAACAGAAGCTGTTTCAGCTGAAGTGTACTCTTTGAACTCGCTCAAAAGCGGTGCCTCCCTACTCGTAAGGGTTATTTAAGAAAAAAAAAACACCCTTTGTGAAACCCCTTCTTCAATTCTTATTCTATATTGGCTTAAAATAACCCGTCCTGTATTGAGGTGAGGTATTTTCAGCCCCCCCCCGCCCCTTATATTCTTATTTCGATTCTTTAAAAGCAAGTCAATTTTTAATTTGAATTCTCTCAAGCATGATATTTTCCCCGCCGATAGCATATTAATGGGTGTTTAAAATTTTTGCTAGTTTTCTCCTCTAAAGCATGGTGCTGAAGACGTTTGAATAGTGGTCTATCATATGGGAAAAAGCAGTTTGTTGGTGACTTTCTGTCCGAGTATTAATGGGTATTTGGTCTTACTCAAAATTATGTTTCCTTCAATCTGGTTTGCTTCGACAAATTGTTGTTCACCATAAGAAACGTCTTTTAAGGGTGTATTATGCTTCCTCATCTGCATTGTTAATGGAAGACCATGACTTTGATTGCATTCCCAAGGTTGAAAGTGATAATAATGAAGTTGGGGAAGTCCAAGTTCCTGAGAAGAGGTTCAAATTTTGTAGAAACCCCAGTCTTTTTCCCATAGTTGTTAGGGTATTTAAATCATTGAATTGGTGTGCAGCAAGGAAAATTAGCTTTCATAATGCTGTAAAGATGTATGGATTTGATCATTCAATATATGCATTTCGGATCATTATTCATATATTTGCTATGACAGGGATGCAGATGGAAGCACATGCGTTGCTTAGAGATATTGTTTGTTACTGTGAAGGAGTTAAGATTGATGTGTTTGAATTATTACCATATCTGTTAGATTCACCTGAGCATGTTCATAGATCAACTAGTGTCTTTAATGTGCTCATTAAGGTGTTTGCATCCAATTTGATGCTTGGGAATGCTGTAGATGTTTTCCTGGAGGTTAAAACAATTGGGATTGAACTAAGTATTATGTCATGCAACTTCTTGCTAAAGTGTTTGCTAGAAGCAAATAGAGGGGATATTATGAGAATGATGTTTGAAGAAATGAAGAACTCTGGGCCATCACCTAATGTTTACACCTATACAATTATGATGAACTTTTATTGCAAAGGATATTATGGGAGGGGAGCAGACATCGAACAGGCAACTAAACTTAAGGAGGAGATGGAAATAGATGGAATAAATCCATCTGTTGTAACATACAGTACATATATTTGTGGGATATGTAGAGTTGGTCATGTTGAATTTGCTCTAGATGTCATTCGGGATTTGAGATCTGGAAACAAGCCTATCAATAGCTTCTGTTATAATGCTGTTATTTACGGGTTTTGCCAAAAAGGTGAACCATATGAAGCTTCAAAGGTTTTGGAAGAAATGAGGAGTTGTGGAATTTTACCGGATGTTCATAGCTATAGCATTTTGATTGATGGGTTTTGTAAAAGAGGTGATTTTGTGAAAGTTTTTCATTTTATTGATGAGATGAAACACAATGACATGAAGCCTTCAGTTGTTACTTATACTTCTCTGTTTGATGGGCTGTGTAAGAGCGGACGGGCAGATGTTTCACTGAAGTTGTTCCGTAATTTTTGTACTTCTGGATATGAGTTTGACCTAGTTGCTTACAGTGTCTTGCTCAAGGGCCTTTGTCTTCAAGGTGATCTGGATTCTGCCATGGAACTTTTTAATGAGATGATCAACAATGGCTTAATTCCTACTGCAAACAGTTTCAACAGGTTGATTCACGGATTCTGTAAGATGGGGCCCTTAGATAAAGCCTGGGAACTTTTCAATATTATGCTGCAAAGGGGTGTCTTACCTACTGTCTTCACTTTCAATGTAATTGTTGACGGGTATTGCAATGCAGGCCATTTGGAGGAAGCTTTGAAACTTATAAATGAAATGCATGAGCTTGGCATTTTTCCTAACTCCTATACGTATAACGGAATTATTAAGAGGCTCTGTAAGCAAAGCAGTGTAGAAAAAGCTTGGGAACTTCTTCCCCAAATGCTTAAGAAGGATATTATTCATGATTCTCCTTATGACATCATATTAGATGGATTTGCTAAACAGTTGAACCCTAAGAAGGCCATGATGCTGTACACTAGAATGTTAAAGCTTGGGGTCACACCAACTACTTATACATATACAATTCTTATCAACTTATTCTGCCAGAGTGGAAATATGTATGAAGCATGGAAATTGTTTATGGACTTGCTAGGAAGGGGTTTGATTCCTGATACAATTTTTTATACTACTATTATAGATGGATTTTGTAGAGTTGGAGATATGAGGAAGGCTTGGGCTTTATTTAGGGAAATGCCTCAAAAAGGTTGTTCACCCAATGTTGTTACCTACACCTGTCTAATCAATGGATTTTGCAATGTACATCGTATGGATGTGGTAAACTCGTTAATTTCTGAAATGAAAAAACGAGATATCAACCCTGATGTGGTGACTTATACTGCTCTAATTGCTGGGTACCGAAGACTTGGCAATGCTGATAGAGCCCTTGAGTTGTTCACTGAAATGATAAGGAACGATATTTTGCCCGATTATGCTGCTTATAGGCATGCCTTCACATGATTAGAAAACTGAGGAAATGATGAAAGAACGGAATGGTAAGTCACTGGCTTCTTTTCAGTATTGATATTATCTGAAAATTTTAATTATATATATTATTTTAATGTTCTATGTTAGTTTGATAGAATATCTTTCATAAGAAGTGTGTAATGACTTGTTATGATAGAAATCAAAATAGAACTTGAAGTAATATTTCAGTTACTTTTTTTTAATAATGTGTTCTGTTATACATTTACTTAGAGTCACTTTTGATTTTATTTTATTTTTTATAATATTTATGCAGGTTAATTTCTTTTTCATGGTCGTGGCACATGAAAGATTTCTTTGGCTCAATTAACTTTCTATGATTCTGGTATAAGCTTTTCTATGTGAATAGATTCATATTGCTAGTTGATGTTCTAGGCTAATTTAACAAGTTTTGCATGAAATTTCTGTTTTTGCTACACGGTCCGCTGCTTCCTTGGCTAAATGCTCGTTGAGAGTGGCATTTGAAGATTTTGAAAAGATCATTATGAAAATGATCTCATACCATGAGAGGCATGACTAAATCAATTTGCTTTGGTAATTTTTTGCTAATTATTTCATATATGACTGAGAGTCTGAAGCTTTCACAATCAGAAGAAATTAAATGTTCTAGTTTGTGTTTTTGGATTTTTTTTTTTCCTGTTGAAAAGGTTAGGAGAAGAGATTTTCTTGTTGGTTGATTTTTTTACTTTGTGCTTATTATCATTATTATCTTTTTCTCTATACTTGGTAAAAGTATTTGGGAAGATGTTGGAAATCAAAACTCAGTAATTAGACCTGAAAGATTTATTTGTATGGTTATATGTGATACATGTGCCTTATTGCTTTTGCAGAAAGGGTATTCCATACTTGTCTGAGCCTTCATCTCAAAAACGGCATCCCAATGCCCAAGGCTAGGTTCTATAGTCGAACCAATCAGAACTTTCTACAGACGATCAGGGGTGAATTGGACCTTCAGTATTTAACCAGTCTTATGGTTGGCTTGAGGGACACTGTGTCTTTAGACAGGAGATTGAGAATTGGCAATCAGCAGTAAGAGAGACACAACTGGAAGACAATGTTGTCCCTGTATTGGGTTTGTTTTGGATCATTCTGCATTTTCTTGCACTATTGAATAATAAACCCTGTTCCAAATCCCTATGCTTTGTAGTTGATATCTGTGATATGTTAGATTTGGTTTGCAATATCTTGGATATTGGATCAGTACCCCAAATGGCCTGTTAACCCAGAAACCTATCTTGCTAGGCTTGCATTAAGGTGGAATGTTTCTTCCTGCCGATCTCATGAATTCCCACTAATATTTTAAGCTGTTGTGTCAACTCAGTACCTGTGATTTTTCTTGTTTTTTGATTTCAGTTCCTTGGATTTATTACAGATACCATCTTGAAGGAGAACCATCGCAATTAGCTGCTGTTGACATTTTTTTGATTACTTTCGACCCATTAAAGGAGCCTCCACTTGTGACAGCCATCACTGTACTATCCATTCTTGCTGTTGATTACCCAGTTGACAAGGTCTCTTGCTAATGTTTCTGATGATGGTGCTGCTATGTTAAACTTTTGAAGAACTGTACGAGACATCAGAGTTTGCCAGGAAATGGGTACCTTTCTGCAAGAAATAACGTTAAGCTCTGGGCTCCAGAATGGTATTTTACATGGAAGATTGACTAGCCGAAGGATAAAGTTCAACCGTCATTTCTTAAAGATCATAGAGCTTTGAAGGTAAGGGTCAGTTTGGTTGTGCTATATCACTACATATAAAAATTTTCATCATGTTTGCTTCTTTGTTTCTGTTACAGAGAGAAGATGAAGAATTTGAAGTTTGAGTTAGCGGGCTTGTTGCAAAGACACAGAAAGTTCCTTGAAGAAGGATGGATTATGCAGGATGGTACGCCATGGCCTGGTAATAAACACCAGAGACTGTCCAGGAATGATCCAGGTGGACATTTTTGCATCCATAGATACACTAGACATGCATCAATCCTGATCAGGATGGCAACGATTTGATAGCATTGATCAATATGCCCCCAAAAAAAAAAAACTGTTTTCTTCGATGTAAGCGTCATATCTTTGACGTAAGCGAAATGTTTCACTTTTGTAGATGATGTTACTGCGTTTATATAGAATGATTGGTGCGTGTCAATTTATTATAGAACATACGGGCAATAGAAATCCCTTTGAGACATATTACATATAGATAAGGTTGAGGGGTCAATTCTGCTTGCCACCATTTTCTGTTGTGTAGTGGGCGCGGATGATGCCTCCACCGCTAGAGTTAACGGGTTACATGTACACCAGTGTGGAATCATACTGTTATGTTCACAAAAGACTGCAAATAGGAAAGGTGGGAATGAGTTATAATATTGCTCTGTCTTCAATTGTACCTGAATTCACATCATGTGCAGGATATGGTCGTTTGCTGTCTTGTTTTTATCAGGAGTGTGATGTAACACTTTGGACAAGCCCTATATGTGTATATATGGTTTCCGAGTGTAGAAGTAAAATTGAGTTGATCAAAATGTATTTCTAATTAAATTACAAGTTTGCCTACATAGGGCCGTATTTAAGCCAACCTGAGCCTGAAGAATAACAAGCTCGGGATTCATACCCGGCTTAATAGATATGGATTGAATATTGTCTTTTAAGTTTGCTCGAAATATAATTAAAATATTCAAAATTCGTTGTTAGAGCTTGATTCCAATACAATAGATTTAGTACCAATGCCAAAAGTCAAAACAAGCTTTAATGTTCAACTTGTTTGGTTGTTTCAGCCAAACGAATATGTTTGAATTATTTGCTCCTATTCTTTCTCGCTCGCTTGCGCATGCAACTAATTTGGTGAAATTATTGTTGGAAATATAATCTACTGTAAAACAAATATGTTAGTACTGATTGGAAAAAATAAATGATTAAAAATGAAATTAGAAGTTACTGTGTCGTGGTAAATTCATTGTCTTAGAAACGAATTCACCCTAATCGGTGTAATTGTGTGGTTAACACAGCCATTCGATATTCTTACACCTGAATATGGAAGATGGATCTCAATTGGTACTACTCTTCTTGGGAAATTATAGTAGGAACAATTCCCAAGAGAGTTTGGAGGGGTCATAGTCGGTCCCACTTAAAACCCAAACTTCTAGACAGAATTTTATCTAAAATGATTAGGGAATAAAAATAACTAGTTTGTAAAGAAAACACAGAGAAAATGGAGGAGAGTAATGTTTTCAAAAAGAGTTGTTTTTTCCTTTGTTTAGTGTGTAAAAAATGAGGAAACTAGTCATCTACTTATACTAGTAACAGAAATGCAATATGGTAAAAAGGCATGGGAGATTTTATAAAAAAACTCATAACCACATCTCCACAAAATCTTCAACAACCTCCACTAAATCCTCAACAATTTTGCATTACCAACAATCCCCCACTAATGCAAAGCAATTTGGAATTCTTTTTTTGTAAACACGAGAAATTTAGTTAAAGAGTGAGAAGAGCAATGGTGAAATTAGTTGCTTAAGCACTAGCATCTTGTGGATTTGAACTATTACATAGTGAAATAAGTGATTCTTCTCTTTAACAAGTGAATGAATCTTAAACTTGTTAAGATAAGAGTTAACTCATGACACATAACTAATCTAAGATCCAATTTAAAGTTCCGCGATAAATCAACAACTTTTAGCCAATGTACCTCAGATGCTAGTAAGTGCTCTAGAAAAACAGCCCAAAATGTTTCCCATAGAAGGTGGCTAGTCCTTCACACTTACGTAGGTGATTTCATCAGGTATATCTGAATATAGACCACCCGTATCAGGACTATGAAATCATTAAATGTCTTAAAGATTCATGTCTTATTCGGATATGCCTCTTCTTAACATTGTAAGCTTGACTTTTAGCAACACAAAGTGCGGCTTGCGAGTCACATAATAAAGATATGGGAGGTACTGGTTTTTCCCATGAAAGAATCTCTGCAAGTAGATTCCTAAGCCACTCGGCCTCTTGCCTAGCTAAGTCAAGGGCTATAAACTTTGACTCCATCGTGGAGCGAGCAATACAAGTCTGTTTAGCAGACTTCCACGAAATGGTTGCTCCACCTAAAGTAAAGACATACCCACTTGTAAAGCTTACCTCATTATTATCAGTTACCCAGTTAGCATCACAATATCCTTCAAGGATTGCAGGGTAACCGACAAATTTTAATTCCCAAGATAAAGTACCTTTAAGGTATTTAAACAAACGCTTTAGAGTATTCCGATGCTCATTGCTCAGATTATGGGCTACTTAGTCTACTAACCGCATAAGCAATGTCCGGTTGAGTGTAGTTCATCAAGAACATAAGGCTTCCAATAATCTTTGCATACTGTAATTAAGAAATATTGTTTCCTCTATATTTTAACAGTTGTATGCTAGAATCATAAGGAGTTCTCATAGGGATTACATCAAAACTATTAAACTTTTTTAACACTTTCTCTATATAGCGAGATTGATTTGATGAAAAACTATTTTCTGATTTTCTGATTTTCTGATTTTGTAACTTTAACTCCTATGATTATATCTACCTCTCCTAAATCATTCATTTCAAATCTTATAAATAAGAAATTCTTAGTTTTATTAATGACTTCTATATTAGAACTGAAAATTAACATGTCATCTACATATAAACTTATGATGACACAATCAGATCCAAACATTTTGGAATACACACATGCATCTGAACCATTAACCATAAAACTGAAACTGAGTATAATTTTATGAAATTTCTCATATAATTATTTTGGATCTTGTTTGAGACCGTACATTGATTTTTTAAGTTTGCAAACTTTATCTTCCATACCAGATGTCACAAATCTTGGAGGTTGCTCCATATAGATCTCCTCATCCAAATCATTTATTCAAGAAAGTTGTCTTTACATCCAACTGATGTACCAACAGATTATGAATGAAAGCTAAAGCAAACAAAACATGAATGATAGAGATTTTAGTCACATGAAAGTATGTATCAAAATAATCTACTCCAAATTTCTGAGTAAATTCTTTAACCACTAGTCTTGCCTTATACTTTTGTATTGACCCATCAGGTCTAAGTTTCTTTTGAAAGACTCATTTATTACTAATAGGTTTAAAATCTTTAGGCAAATCTACTAATTCCCAAGTGTGATTAGACTTAATAGATTCAAACTCATTATTAATAGCATCTCTCTAAAAACTAGCATCTATTGAATTTAGGGCTTCATCGTAAGTTTTTGGATCCTCATATATCAAAAAGGCATGAGCAATAGAATCATTTATTAAGTCTAAATCATTAACTTCAGTTATGTAAGAAGTAAGAAAATCAGGTCCGAAACTACTGGCATTTCTTTGTCTTTTACTCTTTTTAGGTTCCACATCATCATTAAGAATATCTCTATTATGTGTACTAAAAGAAGAAACATGCTCATCTAATTGTGTCTTCGGATTTGCAATAGATTTCTTTAGAAGAAAGATATTTTCAAAGAAAACAACATCTCTAGATTTACATATGAAAGAATCATGCAAAGACATAAATCTATAAACATCACTGTTCAGAGCATAACCAACAAAAACAACACCAACACTTTTAGACCTAATAGAGTTTTATTTAAAAACAAGTATGCCTACTTTTGCCAAACACCCCACACTTTCAAGTATTTTAGATTAGGCACAATTCGTATGGGGTACAATTTAATTTTTTTATGAGACACTCTATGAAGGATGTGATTCGTAGTAGGTACAGCCTCCCCCCACATGTGATCAAGTAAACCAGAACTAAGGAGTAAAGCATTCATCATTTCTTTTAAAGTTATATTTTTCCTTTCAGTTATACCATTTTGTTGTGGAAAATAGAGGGCGAAAAATTCATGTATAATTCTATATTTCTATCAAACCTATTTATGAAGTTAATGTCATATTTGCCCCCTCTATTGGATCTAACACATTTTATTTTTCTATCAAGTTGGATTTCTACTTTTGCTTTATAAAGTAGAAATGTTTGTTCAGCTTCATCTTTTGTTCTTAAAAGATAGACTTTTGTATACCTAGAGTAGTCATCTACAGAGGTAATATAGTAGCATTTCCCATTTTTACTTTCTGTGTTTCTAAAGTTTGCTAGATCAATATGAACTAATTTCAAAAGTTTAGTTTTTCTATCAGTGATAGGATTTAAGGAAGGTCTAGCACTCTTGGCTTCAACATAGATTTCACATTTATTAAGGCTACTGTTATCTAAATTAGGCAATAGATTCATTTTTTACAAGTTTCTTCAAAGAATGTATATTCACATGTTTTAATCTAGCATGCCACATATCAAACAATTCAATAATATATAAGCAGAAGTGATAACTTTATTTTTATTATTAAACATAGTCTCAATCATAAATAAGCCCCCACATAAATAACCTTTCCCTATATAATCTCGTTTCAAGAAAGTATAAGCTTATTGGATTCAAAGACTATTTTAATGTTTGTGTTATTCAATAGACCACCACTAATCAAATTTCTTTGAAAGGCAAGTACATATAGAACATTATTCAATGCCAAAGTATTACCAGAAGTGAGTTTGAGTAAAATTTTTCCTTTATCGAGTACTTCCGAAGTGCTTGAATTGCCCATGTAGACTTGCTCACCTTCAGTTACCTTTTCAAATTCGGTGAATATTTCTCTGTTGCCATAAGAATGTTTAGAGGCATCTATGTCTACAATTCACTTGGTGCTATTTTTGACCATGTTTACTTCGGAAACCACAACAGCTATAAAGTCATCTGGATTTTCGACTACATGTGCTTGTGGTTTGTTGATCGAGGTAGACATGTTTAAGTAGTAATTCGTTTCTAAATTGTTGGAAATATAATCTACAGCAAAACCAATCTATTAGCACTAATTATAAAAATAAATAAATGATTAAATATGAAGTCAGAAATTATTATACCATGGTAAATCCACTACCTTAGAAATGAATCCCCCTTGATCGGTGTAATCGTGTAATGGACGTCGTCTCCCCCAAGGTTAACACATGATCTTTCATAATTCGGTGTAGCAAATTAAACTAGTTTTCGTATTTAAGGAGCTTGAATACAAGCATTTTTGTTATGTTTTAGTTAAGTTTTCTTAGTTTTATTTATATTCAATAAAATGTGTAGATTGAGTCTTTTATTAACCTCAGGGGCCAAATGAGGCCTAAGGGTGAGCTAACACACTTTGTAAGTGTGCAGGAGACCATTAGAAGGCATGTTAAACGAATATTGGTCGCTATGTCGCAACACGGATGACTTGATGTCGCAACATAAGGAACAAAATAGAGAAAACTCAAATCTGCCTTTGATGTCACGACACGGACTAAGGGTGTCGTGAAATACCCCTGAAGACGTCTCAAGAAGGAGTATATTGTCATCTCTGTCGCGAAACAGGTCCTGATGTGTCACGACATCAACTCTGTGATGTAAATAAAACACAAAGCAGGGGCATTTTGGTCTGCATAATTAAATTTAAAGCTCGGGAACATCAACTAACCTAGGGTTAAGGACGACGACCACCTGAAGGCTATAAATAGGCTTATTTTTCACTTGTTATGGACATCATTCCTTTAGCCTAAATTCTCTGTGTAAAATTTAATTTAGTATTTCATTATTAGATTTTAGATTTAGTTTAGTTGTTCTTGTTGATTTCAAGAGATCTGAATTGTGGAAGCATTCAAACTCTATGGATTTGCTATTAATCTTAATATAATTAGGCTATTTCATTTACTCTATCTTATTGATTTAATTAGCATGCTTTCTCTTTACATCGATTTTATGTTATCTATGAAAGCCATGAGGAACTAATCCCTTTATAGGGGATTAACGAGTGGATGAATGATCTGTTAACTGTTTTGTAGGGTTACTCACGGATCAATTATTTGGGAAAGGAAGAACGTGAAATAAACCCTAGGTTTGACAATCCTGGGAAGCCATCAAGGTGGGAATTAACCCAAAAATGGTATGACCCATCCATGAACACCATCACCCCAAGCCAGTCTAGACTGTGAGGTCGGAAGATAAGCAGTTCTTATTGACTCCTTATGTTAGTGGAAGATCGGAAGAAGCTACCAGAGTAGCGACTAGTTGATCGACGAAGAACCCGAAATGACAGTTGATGGAGATTACCGAAGTGAGCTAATCACCCAAAATCAAGATTTGATTTATTCTACCTTTCTATCTCTTGAAGTCTATTTCTTTTTTGTTACTTTGTTTTATTATTATAAAAACCCTTAAACAACCATTTTTATGTTTTCGTACTCTAACTAATTTAAAGTACTAATTAAATCTTTCTAGTGTTTAGATTAGAATTGACCTAGCACTCACCTCCCTTGGGTAGGATCCTCAGAGTATCCACATACCCCATTGTAAAAACTATATTACAACTCGACCCGTATACTTTCGGATGTCGCCTCATATTTCTATATCTTATTACAGTATTCACACTCTGGACGTTAGTACGCCCAGAAGCGGTCAACACAATCCTTCGATATTCGTACAAACGAATATAGAAGATGGAACTCAATTGGTATTATTCTTCTCGAGAAATCACAATAAGAACAATTCCCAGGAAAATTTAGAAGGGTCATAATTGGTCCTGCTTAAAATCCAAACTCCTAAACAGAATTTTCCCTAAAATTATTAGGGAACAAAAATGACTAGTTTGTAAAGAAAACACACAGAAAGTGGAGGAGAGGAATGTTTTCAGAGAGAATTGTTCTTTTCTCTATTCAGTTTGTAAAAAATGAGGAAACTAATCCTCTATTTATACTAGTAATAGAAGGGTGATACGGTAAAAAAGCATGGACAATTTTATAAAAAGATCCATAACCACATCTCTACAAAATCGTCAACAACCTCCACTAAATTCTCAACAATTTTGCATTACCAACAATTATTATTTAGATCACAAATGTTGCTTTTAAACATCAACCTCATGCTATTTGTTTGATGAAGCAAGAAGGATCTTTAGTTCATTACATTCCAGGGCCTGGCAACTACATGCAAAAACTACTTTAAAGTTTACTAGTAGTATTCTTGGTATTTGGCTGGCTTTGTCTAGCAATAGCATCAGCCCATACGTACAGTTATAGGCACGTACATAACATACATACAAACATACATACAAGACAGATATGGTCTGCAATGGCACGTGGTCACCTTGCATTCATTGCATGACGACGTGTAATTTATCATTTATCGTTATCCATCATGAATTCCTGACAATATGGTTATGGTCCCCGTTGCTCTAACACGTGCAACACTAGAATCATGCCACATCCTACACTTTGCTAGGAAGCTCCCACGTGTAATAATATAGATTGCATCTATAGTTATAATATATATTTCTAACATTATCACTCTTGTTGTTAAGACATCTCGAACGACTGCTCTCCTGGTCACCAAATTCATTATACATCATTTCCCGTGAAAACCAAACTGGATATCTGGATGGGTATCGTTGGTGAAGAACCGGTTCTGTCTAGACTAGATCGAGTAGACAACATGGTATGGTGTTATAATCTTGGTGTTTAATTGAGTTGGTTTTTCATTTGCATGCTGCATGGCTTTGATAATATATTGATATGAATGATCAGGTAAGGCAGTTGGAGGAAATGAGAGGGAGCCATGGTAATGGTAATTATAACAGGTCTCCAAGCCCAAGGAGCTCTAGCGCATCCACCCCATCAAGTGGGACGTTGGGCAGCACATGTACGGAGGGTCATCCTTCATCTATCGATTTCTCCCCAACCGCCAAGTCCCTGGAGAAGTACTGTCGTCCCATTGATCATGTCATGGTGGAGACTCAGCTCAAAGGAACGCTCCTTCAGAGGCTGGACCAAGTAGAGGACCGGCTACTCAAGGTATTATTAAATCATATGGTATGATATATGATGCATGTGTAACTAGTGGTCTGACGATGGTTTTTGATTTGAATCAGCTGTGTGTGCAATTGGAGGAAGAATTGGAAGAAGAGAAGAAGAGGGAAGCGGTCCATGTTGAGAAGAAGGGGCACAAGAAAGGAATCAAACAATTTGTGAAGCAATGTGTCAAAGGGAAACACTCTAAACAACACGAAGGAACGGAATGGAATGGAAAGGCAAAGAGCAGCCTCAGCCTCAGCCTTAGTTCAAAAATAAAATAAAAACTTGATATGTATAATTTGATCATGCATGCATGTACCTCTCTTTTGTTGTTGAACAGATTTTAAACAAGTAGATATTTTTAATATGTTCTCCATGCTCCTTAAATGGGGAGCTGTTGGTTTTTCAAATTAGCCCTTAGAATAGCCGCCTTAAGTTAAATTTCGTTAGCTCCAAACTTTGGGGATTGCGTATATTTGATATAGATATGTTGAATGGTGGGAGTGGTTTTTGAGCCAGGAATGGTGGAAAAGGTGTTTAGTAGTTAGTACCATAAAGCTTAAAAAAGATTTTGCTTTTCTCATTCTCCGGGTCTTGCTTCTAACAATGATACCAAATGCATAAAGGAAACAGGTTTAGCATAGGGGAAAAGGGGCTTTTTGACTTCATTTGGTAGTCAGTCATCCCCACCCGAAGCCAAAGGTGGCATTAATGGCTACCCGTTTCATCTGCATTTGTTTTGAGTTTGAGGGAATCATTCATATAATCATACGAAAGAAGAATGGGTTCAGATTGGCTTATAATTTTAAACTCCCTTTGTACTTTTGATTTGATTTATGACCTTTTAATTTATTAGATAATTTTTTGATTAAAAATCTACTAAGAGTGAAAATACCTAAAACTCAAAATCATTATGTTCACTTCTTTTTTGTCTTTTGTCTTTTTCTTTATATAAACTGAGGTTGAGATGATTTATATAAGATGATTTGGTTTTCGTTGATTTACTTTTTAGTGATTTTATAAGATTTAACGTCAGTTTAGTCGAAACACTTTAATTTATTTACACCATTTTTTTTAAAGATAATTTTTTATTTTTAATTTATATTTTATGTAAAGTAAAGTAAAAGAATTAGATGATTAAGAATTAAATTTTAAAAATTAAAATTAAAATAATAAATATCAAAATATAAAGAGTTAAAATTTATTATAACTTTAAAATTTATATTATATTAATAATAAAATAATAAAATCATAAAAAACCAAAAGGTCATTGAAAGGAGAGCCGGATTTCAGACTTCAAACACCATCTGGCTATAAACCTTACCACACAACTGAAGCATTAAGCATGGGACAAAAATCAATGGTAATGTAAAAGAAGCTACATGGGAGTTGAAACCCTTAATTTCTTTCCCTTTTTCTTTTTTTTATGAGAATGGTTCTTTTAATAAATTATTTAGGAAAATAGACGTTTTTTTTCAAAGGGATACACGGTTTTTTCGAAGAGGAACAAATGGTATATATTTTCTTTTTTCTGCTTTGCTTGTTCATTCATGAGCTCTTTAAGAGAAATCGAATCAAATTTGGAGTGAGGTGTTTGCATAGCCAAGGAAGAGAAACGCATGTGGGTCTATGGATGTTTCTGTGTTAGTCCAAATGGCTTGGTCGTTGCTTCAAACCTTAAAGGCTTAGTTACTACCCCACTATTAAAAATATCTTTTAAAAAAGATTATGTAAAAGAGAAATGAGTTAATAGAACAGAATGAAGAAGAGTCATGAATTAGTAGCTGAATAAGGAAACTTTTTAACATACTTGAAGTTCTGCAGGCAGTAATTAATGAAATAGATGAGTCCTCTAGGGAAAGAGTTGCAGCTACAGGAGTGCCTGAGTTAGTAGCAAAACTAAACCTAAGATAAAGAATCTGGATGGAAGGAAGAGGCAAGGGAAGGGGCGCAATGGGCATCTAAAGGGACTCTTAACTCCTCTATAACATGAGATTTTGCTAGTGTGGAACAGAAACGGGTTTGAATGATTTAAAACAATGCAAGGTGATTAGAAGAGTTAACAAGCTAAAACTTGATATTGTTGTCTTTTTGGAAATGAGAGCAAGACAACAAAATTTTGAAGGTAACTGAGGCATTTTGTTGGATGGAAGGTGTTAGATAATTACAGTTGGTAGCAGATTAGGTCTGGCTATTGGCTGTCAGTACATAAGTGGACGACAGCCATGTATTAGTTTAGTTAATAGTTTCCATCAAGAACCAATTAGGTTTAAATAAACCCAACTAGATACAAGTTAAACGTATATAAACCCTACTACCAATATTGTAATAGCATAATTATGTTAAGTTTTAAACTACCAACCAGCGGACATGAGTCACTACTCAAAAAAATAAAATAATATCATATCAAAATTGATGTATTTTATAATTAATTTTAAATAAATATTTTTATTAGTAATAATTACAGAAACGACTCACCTAGGAAAACTGAACCAAGCATGACCTGAACTCTTGAATTTTTTTAAAAATTGAGCTTAAGGTCAATCCATAAACTCCTACTTCTCTTGCAAACTTTGAAAATAATTAGTAATGTTTCTTAAAAGTATTTATGAAAATTATCGTGAAAAAGTGTTTTTAAGAATTATTTTAAAAAATTTAATTTAAGATTTGAGTGTTTAATATTGTTGTTAAAATATGCTTTTAAAAATAAAATGTTTATTTTAGACATATTACTATTAATTAACAAATATTTATTTAAATAATATTTAAATTAATTAATATTATTATGTTTTAGTAAGATTATAAAATAATTTTATTATAACTTGTTAATATTTTAATACATGAAATATAAATTTTAAATATTTTTAAACAATAAACATTAATTATTTATAAATTTTAATTAGAATATATAAATTATATTTTAAATATTTAAATATAACCATTAAATATTTGTAATTAAATATTGACATATTTTATTATTTTAAAAAATAATTAATAATTTTAGCATATTTATAGTTAAGTAGAAAAAGTACTATGTTATTAAAAAATAAAAATATAATTTAACACCAATGCTTTTAAAAAAAGACAAGCTAAAAATTTTAACATTTCTTTTTTTTAAATACAAATAATTTCTTGGCACTACTAAACCCTAAGGGACCTTAGATAGCTTTTTCGGACAAGACTTTTAGCACAAGGAATTCTTCAAACACGCGCTAATTGCCGGCCATTAAACAATTATCATTGATGATATCAAGGAAAATATAATCACTAATGAGGATGACATCCCACATTAAAACAGAACTAGAACTTCCAAATATCAAAACAAATAAAAATCCGACAGGGGCTGGGGGCATTAGCCACCAGTATTTCTTAATCAAAATTTCCATCTGAGAATATAAATAGTTTAGGGTTTAAAACCCCCTCTCTCATCTCTCTCACTAAATTAGAATTATTTATTGAAGTTTTTGGCCGAAATAAATTTCTGGGTAGTCGAGCTTTTCATCACCATCTAAACATAAACAAATAAAAATTGAAAAAGAGATATTAAGCACCACCAGATCCGTACTTCTTTCCGAACACAATGAGCTGCAACTTGTCATATCCGGCAAGCACACCAGCACCAGCAATAGCACGAAGGATGTTAGCTCCAGCACCCTTGAATAAAGACTTGGCTCCCTCATTTTTCAAGATCTGAGAGAATGCATCGAGTGAGCTCTTGTACTTCACTGCTTCACCAGAGGTCATCATCATTCTTCTACGCACAGTGTCAATTGGGTACGATGCAAGACCAGCACCATTTGTGATGAGCCAACCAAGAGCAAAGCTAGCAAAGAAACTATCCTGTAATATTCAGAGGGAAACAGAGAGCAAGATGTCATTACAACATTACATTATTGAAGTAGGCATTACAAGCTCAATCAGATATTGGTAAGAGTTATTAAAACCATTGTGCTAGTAAAATTTTAATGTAGAAAAATATATACCATCTAATAAGCAAATAGACCATATGACACAAAATTTAACATAGAATGCAGTGCAGTGGGAATTGTGATCAATGTCACAGTTATAAAGTGAAAAACCTCTTACACAAATTTAAACATCATACCAACCTGCAGATCTCCAGTGAGAAGCACTGGCTTCAGGGAGTCGTACATTCCAAAGTATAGACCACGGTAAACAATGATTCCAACACATGAAATATTGAAACCACGGTAAAGACCGGCAATACCATCAGATTTTAAGGTCTTCCTGTAGACATCAACAAGGCCATTGAATTGCCTCTCTCCTCCTTTCTTTGCAGCCTTTGCATCATTGGCAAGACGGGTTCGAGCATAATCCAAGGAGTAGACAAAAAGAAGGGAAGAAGCACCAGCTGCACCTCCAGATGCCAAGTTTCCAGCAAACCATTTCCAGTAACCATCCCTGTCTTTCTTAAAGTTGAAAAGCCTCTTAAAGTAGTCCTTGAAAGCAAAGTTCAAGGCCTGTTGCAAAATGAACAAAACAATCAGCATAAAACATTCAAGCAATAAAAAATATTCAACAACAAAACCAAAGATTAACAAAAAAAAAGAAGAAGCTACAAGTGCTTACCTGAGTGGGGAAATAACGAATAACATTAGCAGTGTTTCCCCTCCACAAAGAAACCACTCCTTCATCTTTCATTGTTCGCTTGAAACAATCAGCGATACCCTTGTAGGGCTCAGAGAGCCTACCAGTTTTGATCATTTCATCCTGGTTCTGTATCAAAAGCTTAACACGCTCAATCGGAGCAGCAGCTGTTTTTGACACAGCAGCAGAAACTCCACCCATGAGGAAATCAATGGCAAAGCTGGTAAATCCTTTCTCTGCAGGGGCTTGAACACAAATGGCGGTAGCTGTTGATGGAACAATAGGATAGTGCATTCCAGCATTGGAATAATTCCCATATGCAAAATGTCCTTGGTATAGGGAAGGCCTCCTGAAAGACCCATCATACCCTTGAAAATCTCGGGAAATGCTAGAAGAAAGGAGCTGGCCAGCTACCTTCTGCATGACAGTTGGATGTTGAATCTGATCCATTCTGATTTCCACGCAAGAATGCAAATGAGCACATTAACATACAAAAAAAAGTACAATGAAATACAAAAGTAGAAATGTGTTACACAAAATAGGGCAAAATCATCTACAAACATATCAGTCATTCAATTCATGCATGGTAACGTAAAACAATTAAAGGGAAAGGTGCAACAAAGCAAACTAATGGAATATCCTGCAGGTATAACAAAACACACCCAAGTACTTAGAACAACTCGTCAATTCAACTTAATTATCCGATCAATTTTAAGCAGAAAACATGTAATAACCACTATTAGTAGAAAAAAATTAAACCATATGCTGAGCCACAATGCCAATCAAAATATTCTAAAGAGATATGTCCACATTTGCCCTTAAACTTTTTTTTGATCCACTTTGACCCCCAAACTTGAAAATCGTTATTCATTCAAGCTCATTCTGTTAATGAGCATGAAAAAAAGGGATAATGTAAGTTTTAACCCTTGAACTTAGCAAGTACTTCTACATTGGCCCCTAAACTTGACAACTAAGTTTACTTTGATACCTATATTTTTTTGGTCTACTTTGAACTTGAAAACTAAATCCATTTTGATCCCTGTACATGAAAAATCTAAAGTTCGACAAAATTGCACTTTGAGGTTGTGCCACTACATCAGGTAAATAAAAAAAATTAAGGTACAATCTCAAAATCTCATATAACCCAACCGATGGCAGAACGGGTTTTCGTCCAAAATTCATTCAAGCAGTTCAAACTGTCAAACCAACAATATTTAAATAATTAATTAAAAATTCATTAAAATCTAAAAAGCCAAGGAAATCTGGTTTTATCTTTATTTTTACTTTTTTTAAGGATTTTTAATTATTTATTTAATTATTGTTAGTTCAAAGATCAAATCAGTCAAACTGATTGAATCAAGAACTAGAAGTCTAACCTGTTCAACCATGACTTTGATTATTAAAACAATAAATATAACACCCTAAGATTGTACCACATATCATCTAAAAAATTTTATTTTTCAAACTTAAGAGTGCCCCATCATCAAACTTTTATATTTTTCAAGTTTAGGGATGAAAATGGACCAAAAAAAGTTCAGCAGCCAATGTGGACCTACTTGCCAAGTTCAAGGGCCAAAAGTTACATAATCCCTTTTTTTTTCAGGGTCATTAACAGAACGTGTTTAAATAAATAACAATTTTCAAGTTCAAGGGTCAAAATTGAACTACTTGCCAAGTTCAAGGGCCAAAAGTTACATTATCCCTATTCTAAATGGTACTGGAAATTACAAGCAGATAACGTAGTCTGGCACGTATAGATAGCTATACTACTATATTATTCAATATACTAACGAAGTTACAGAACACCAAAAATGAAGACATTTCACCTGATCAACCATATGCATATGCATGCAAGCAGATAAGGTAAATGGCAGAGCACCAAAAAACAACGCAAAGCAATCAACTATATATTACAATCTTTGACAACGCAGATACAGGACCACTAAGCAAAATAAACAGATCTGAAGAATCTAACTGTAAACGAGGGTTAAATATCAAGTTTTATAGATTTCCACACCACCGATTTGCACTAAAAGAGAAAAAGGAGCAGTAAATACCGATAGATCTGAAAAGAAAAAGCAATGTGCTTTCCAGATCAGATCAAACGTGAGCAAAATTATTTCAAACCAAAAGGGACGGAGAATAAACAGATCTAAGTTATGTACGGTAAACTAAAACTTGAGTAAAGAGTATATATCAAGCAGAAGAGGTAAAAGCCAAAATGGAGAACAGCAGGTCTGATATTTTAGAGATATTTATGAGTAAAATGCTTTTACCTACGAGAAGAGCGCAAGAGAGATTGTCTACGGCCTCCCCGCCTTTCACCCTGCGTTGAAAAGAGAAGAAAGTGAAGAGAGAGATATTTTCAACTGTTTTGTGGAGAGGAGAGGAAAGACGAAGCACGGCTTTGAAAAGAACCCTCGTGCCCTTTTTATTGGCGCTATGTTTGTGTGAGTGGGAGGCCAGGCCCATTTGCTGTATGTATTATTTTAATTATTTAAATAATTTAATTAATAATATGTAATTATACTAAATACTGATTTTAAAAAAAAAAAGTTAGGACATTCTAAACTAGTCCCTATATTTTAACTATCAAGATTATATCAATAAGGCCTTTTCACTACTAAAATCATTAAGTTAATTGGTAAATATGATGTCAGATTTAACTTCCAAATATAATGGTTAAGTTAACGATTTTAATAGTTAAAACTATATTGATATAATACTGATGGTTTAAAGGTGTAATTAAAATATTTAAAGTTTGAGGATTAATTTAAAATAAAAACCATAATTTGAGGACTCATCGTGAAAATATATATATATTAAAAGAAAGAAAATGGAGTAATGGACCCCTTAAAAGATGTAAAATTGAGTGGCTGGCTGCTGCAGCATCTTACTTTTCCATTCCACGATTATGTAACCATATATTTTGGAATTTGAAAATTATAGGTGAGGTTTTATTCTTCTAAGCATTAAATTAACAGATTCAAATCATATCTTCCGCACTTACTACTGGTTTTGCTTCTTTCCTTTCCTTTCTACTCCTTTTTTGTGCTTCAATTCTAAAAGGAAGGAAGAATTTGATTTCATCAGTCGTCATTATTACTTTATCAATGACTTGTTTGGCTGTTACTACTGTTTTCTTTCTTTCCATAAATATATTATTTTTTATTAGAAATTTATCCTTCGAGTTATATCATCTCCAAATAACAAAATAAAAATGTTATTGATGACGGCTTTTTCAAGTAAAATTTTGAAGTATCGTTCATCAGATAGTCGATTGATTTTCCAACAATTGATAGTATTGTCCCTCGATCAACCCTAACTCTAAAGTTGGAAGCAGTTTGATTGGTAGACCTACAAGACTCGTAGAGAAAGATGTTAGTATAAAACACGTGAATAAGCATACAGAGATTTGAAGCATCAACATGAGGCACGTAAATCAGTTTCTTGTAATCATAATATCACTTAGGTTCGTTTGTTTGCATATAAAATATTTTTCGTAAAACATTTTCATTGTTTTACGATGTTTGTTTGGTGAAAAATGAATTACCAAAGGAAATCGTTATTCAAAAAAAAAAGAAGGTAAAATCAAGGTCTTTTTAAGGAAAATGTCTTACCAATTTTTTTTCCCGTAATACATTTTCTAAACTGATAAGGCTCTGTTCACTGTCGAAGAAACAAAACAGGAAGATTTCAAAGCAATAGAGGAGACGCTCTCTTCACTGCCAAAGAAAACAGCCCCTTATATTTTAATTTTATATTTTTTACGATTTAGTCCTTATAATCCAAATTTTAGTAGTCTACAATTTAATTCCTCAAAAACAAAATTTCTTATTCTACAGTTCCGTCCTAAAGCTTATTTTGTACAGTTTTGCAAAACAGTCTCTTTTCTTAATTTTCCAGATTTTATAATTTAGTCCTTATAACTAAAATTGTCAAAATTTCTAAAATTAGTTCTTGATTCTTGAACAGTTAAACTCTCGTATTCTATTTTTGAAAATTATAAATTCTCAAATAATGTAAATTAGTTCTAAAACTCAAGTTTTGAAATATTTATAATTTAAACCCTATAGTTTAAAACTTTACTATTTTATGCTCAACTTTCCAAATTTTCATATTTCATAATCATATAATTTAGTTACTACATCAATGTTTCATATTTCACTACTCAAACCCTTAGAATTCAAAATTTTACAAATTTTACAATTTGGTCCTTACTTCAATTTTTATCAAAGTAAATCATTTTAAACTTACTCATCCAAATAACATTCAAAACAACTATTTACTAGTTTCGACTTAATTAAACATAAATTTATATTCCCTAATGTACGAACTTAACAATTAAGCTTAATTAAGTAAATTAAGATTAATTAAAACTGAAACATGATTACTTAAAATATAATTAAGCTTTATGAAATAAACTCAATTTAAACAATGGAAAAGATAATAAAATCTTAAATGCATATTTGTTTCATTGAAAACAATTTTAGGAAATATTTTAGGAAATTTGTCAAATATTTAATAAAAATATTTTATATAGATTCATCTAAACAACAAAAATATAAATTTTTCAAAAATAAATTATTTTTAAAAGTTATTTTCAGTAAAACAAATGAAACCTTAAACCATAAATCATAAATCATAAACGATTGACTATTTAAGGAGCTATACTTGAAATATATTTTGTTGAGAGAGTCTCACTCAATAATCATAAATTATTAAAACCAAGAAAATCGCATCCGACTTAAAACAAAGACACAAATAGCTGTATGCAAATGACAAAAACTAAGAAAACGTAAGACAAACTATCTAAGGCTGCAGCCTTGTGGATGGGTTGGGAAGTCAATATTTTAATGTGCATTTTGACGATGCTTTTGGATGGGTTGATTTTGATTTGATACATAATATATTGTTTTAATTGGGGAAAGGAGAAAAGGGCGAATCTCAGTTTAGGTTGACGCCCAAGTATAAAAGGCCCATTCTATTTTCAGGCTCAGAACCCCAAAGGGAAAATTTTAAGGATAAATTCTACAGATGTTCACCTAATTATTATGCTCACATTTCTATTTTGGTTATCCAATTTAGGTACTAATATTTGAATTTGTACCTACCTCGATAACCCACCATTAAATTGATAACGAAAAGTCTTTTTCTAACTAGTATAACACATTTAATCCTCAATACCTACATAGGGTCGAAGCCAAAAAAATTTCTAGGGTGGCCAAAATTAAATTGTAATTTTTACAATAGTAAAAATGTAATTTTTAAAGAATAAAATCAAAATTTTATCATTTTTAGGGGGAAAAGTACAATTTTACCTTTACTAAATTAAAATTTTAAAAATTTTAAAGGGTCAAAATGGAAAATTTTCCATTTTAGAGGGGCCCGGGCCCCTGCCAGCCCCGCTAGATTCACCCATGTACTCACATATTCTATCAATTTGATCATAATTCTAAATAATTTAATAAATTTAACCCTTCACATTTGCAAATTCTACCAATTTAATCATCAAATTTCTTAACCAAAGTTTTCAACTTTTAAAATAGAGGCATTCCACGTCTATTAATTTGTAAAATTAAAAAATGAAAGAAAAAAAGTTCTCTCAACTGTGAGTTGTTTTTCGAGTCAATTCCTAATGTTAATGAGTTTATCTTGAAATTTTCTTTTCTTTTCTTTTTCTAAATATAATATTTTACAACCCTTTGATAAATTTATTTTTAAATTTTTTTATCATTATTTGTTTTAATTTTAAATCCATGATAAGCAACATGTATCACTAATAATTTGATTTAGTGTCAAATCATTTACCAAATTAATTAAAACTAAAATTATGCTAGTCAGGGCAAAAATATTTTTAAAATAATAAATTATTTATATAACTTTATTATATATAAAAATTTTAAAATTTATATTTTCTATTATTTTTAATGGTGTTTAGTTAAATTTTAACACTAAGTTCTTAAAAATACAAACAAAAGGGTTATAGACCGAATAGGATAATTTCAACCATAAAAAAAATAACTAATAGATGTGGAATGCTTCTGTTTTAAAAATAAAAATTTTTTATTAGTAAGTTTAAGGATTTTTTTTTGAATAATCTCGTTACAGGCTCAACCCATAAATATGAGAATAATACACTTCAGTGCACTCGAACCCAAGTCCTCCTAAATTGACAACAATGCCCATGCCAATCAAGCTATGACTCAATCAGCAAGGAGTTTGAGGATTAAATTGATAAAATTTATAAATGTGAAGGGTTAAATTTATTGAATTATTTAGAATAAAATCCAATTGATAGAATATGTAAGTATTGAGAACTAAATGTGTTACCATACCAGTAAAAAAAATTTCTACTATAAATTTAACTGTGGGTGACCAAAACAAAAACGAATTCAAATATTAATGCCTAAATTAAGAATTTTTAAAATAAAGTGACCAAACAGAAATACGAACATAATTGGGTGACAATTTTTATGATTTATCCAAATTTTAAACGCAAGGCCGTTCCCAAATAATTATCAGCAAGAAGAAGCTGTAGCTACTACAAAAACAATGAGACCAAGCCCATTTATCTATCGAGTCACCTCCTATCCATTTTAGGTTTGTCTTTGCCCAAAAATGAGAGGAGTTTAAAAAGCTTAACCCTTTCTATTCTATAAAAACTCGTCATTTTAAGTATAAATGTGTGCTTTGTGTCATGCTCTCTCTTTTTTTCTTTTTTTTTTTATAAGCAAATAACTTCATAGTCTAAATAACTATAATATCATGATACAAAAATTCTTAGAGGTGAAACTAAAAATTTTACTTACGATAAACCAGCATAAAGTTAGAAAATTTTGGAGGATTCAAAGTTAAAAAGATTAAATTATATTATTAATCTTTTTGGAGAGGCCAAAAATGAATTTTTACACTCAATTAAGAACTAAAGAACTTAAATAGAATAATTTAATGTTTGAGAGGGGCTTAAGGGAAATTTTCCCATTTTACCAAAGGGGCCAAGGCCATTCTCTGCTCCCTGGCTATGCCCCTAAAAGTTTCCTAGCAACCTCAGCTTGCATGGTGGGTACAAAACAGTTTGGTGGTTGGTTGCAATTAATTAGTACATATAAATTGCTAAAAAATAAAAAAAATCGTAAATGTGGGATTTGAAAAGTTATTCCTAAGTCTTGCAAGCATGTTTGCACATTGATTACCCTCTCAAATTCTGTGATTTAGTTGATAGTGGTAGAAGTCATCAAGGAGAATCTTGCAATCATGTATGAGAAGAGTATCAAGCAATGTATTAGTCATATTCCTATTAATAACTAAATAATGATAACAGTAGCATCAAGTTGAACTATAACGTTCTGAATATTTTTCACCTTGGCAAGCTTGAGGCCATCTCTTAGTGCTCAAAGCTCAACTTGGACACTTGGACACTTGTTGCATGTGGTATATGCTTGAAAGCACCCGCTACCCAATCCCTCTGGCCTTTGATGATCTTGAATGGTCATACCTGCACCAGCTCTCCCAAGGTTTGCCAGTGCTAAACCAGATATATTAAGTTTGTGCCATCCCAAGGGAAGTAGTTATCACTTCGTCAACTGACAAAGTGGATTAGAGATAGCGTGGAATTTTGTTATTAACATGGCCTTAGGAATAACCTAGTTGTGGACCAGCCTTTTGTTAAAGACTTTGTTGTTGCATGCAAGCCAAAATTTTCAGAATATAAAGGTCAACATGATTTCTTAAGTATTTATTACAAATATAATCAAATTCAAATATATTTATAAAAAATTATAAAGTTTAATTTGATTATATTTGTAATAAATATATTCAATTCAAAAATTTAAATATATTTGTAAGATCAACCTACATTCTCTTAAGATATGTTGGAGAGGTTCATGATGAATCTTGGAGCATAAATTTACTATATATCTAAATTTCCTAGTATCTCATGCAGACACTCCCATAAGAAGGATCTCAATTTGAGGGAACTTTTATTTTCCATACCAAATTGAGCACCCGATTATGTACACGAACATGTTTCTTTGCTGCAAAGTTATAGGTTGATACTTTTTCATAGGCACCCTTTTAATTTAATGAAGTGTAATTGATCCATAAAAAAATATGAAGCGATAATTGTTATGGGGAGAAAAGATCGTATGAAATTGTGATTCCACGTAATCTCTATCTTTCTTTTTCAATAGTAACATGACAAATCAGATTTTTTCTCTTGATTGTCAGCTTTTTTTCTCTAGAAAAAAAATTTAAATCCAACTAAAAATGTTAAAAATAGGGGGAAAATTTTGATTTGTAATGTTAAAGAGATAAGTATAACGCGGAATTACAATTTCATACAATCCATTCTCTTCTCTTGTTATGGGTACACAGGGTTTAATAAGAATGCTTATAATAAGGTAGTATATATTTTCTAGTAGAAAAAGAAGGCACGACAAAGCCTTAACGATTAAAAAAGTTAAGCTTTTTCCACTGTAGACCCCGATCTATCTTCTGTTAACACCTCTTAAGTGGCTTCCGGTGGCTCCCTAGACTTGCAAACATCAAACCTTAGCCATATAGTCTGTCACACAATTTTGTCTTCCTGTAGACATGATTAAAACAAACCTTCCACTGGTTAATGCAAAAAAACAAAAAAATAGAAGAATTTTGTCGCACCAAAGCGTCATTACTGTCCATTCCATCTCGTTCTTTAATCATAGAAATAAGCATCATTTGATAATTTCCAGCCTCAATCTGTCGATATCCCTGATGCCATGTCGAAATCAATCTGTCAAGCGTCGCCTAAGCCTCGACTTGAAATACTAAACAACACCCTAAGCTTTTGTTGTAGCCTAGAATCCCATCTCCCCTCTTCATCAAGTAAAACATCCCTTGTTGTTGCCCTTCCAATATCATCTTTAATAGCACCATCTGCATTTAACTTGATCCAACTTTGCATCAAAGGCTTCCATCTAATTTGCCTAGGATTTCTTAATGACACCGGTGTATCATCCCTCTTTGTCGCTACAATTTTCCTTGTCCATGCCAAAGGTTAATGCATCGATATACGTGGTGAAATTATTGCCATCGTTAAAGATGAAATCATTCCTATTCTTCCATAAACTCCAGCATGTGACAGCGAAAAAAAAAATCCATTCACCTCCCTCTGCTTCATGTAGCTTTCGCAAAATAATAGTCACGTATTGCATGAATATTTGTTCCAATATTGTTGCCACAAAGCATAGAACCAGCCTCATCCGACATCCCTCTTCTACAACGTTCTCCATGTGTTAGTGAACGTTCATTAAGCAATATGGAATTGCTTTACATGTTAAGGTTCATGAATCCTTTCAAAATTTATCCTTTGGAGCTGCTCATGAGTGTTAGCAATAGAAAAATGAGTCATTTGGTAACCATTTCCAAGACACTTTATCATCAACTGCTCTGACTGAAGGTGGTAGCAACCCTGCAATTCGAAGCAACAAAATTTTGCGGAAGTTGACTTGCAAAACTAGTTCAATTCCAATATATCCATGACACTATCCTCCTCATTTACAGGATCCATGATGTTGGAGCGGGCCAATACTCGGGATCATCCCCCATTCCCTTGGACCAATATATCCCTTCAAGTACCTTTTTCCAAACACTAGAGAGAAACGAACACTTAGCCCGAGCTATATTATTTAAAGTTAATTCATTTACTATTTAGAGCAGAATTTAATTAATGAATATTATTAGCACTTATTGAAATGTTTATATTATTATTTCGGACAATATATATTTAATATGATCTTTTTCAAATTATAAATAAATATAATAAAATAAGGTACCTGCATGTAGGACAAAATTTGTTGACATGGGCGTGGACACTTTCAAAGGACACATATGATAATTAAATAAAAATTAATTATATTTTATTAAATTATATAATCTCAAATTTTCAATTAAAAACTTTATTCAAAATCTAAAATTAAAAATAAAAAATCTATTCACTTTGTTAAATTATGTTATTTGTTAAATGATTTTTAAATACACCATTTTAAAATTTAAAAATGGTTTGAAATTATAATTTTGAATAATTATCAAAATTTTATTTATAAATTAAAAAGTTACCTAAAGTGAAATTGTCTATATTTAATATTTTAACTTGAACATTACAATAATTTATAATACTTACCAACAAGTAGTTGCATGCAATAATAGTAAGGCACATTACGCTCTCAATGGGAGGACCTATATTTAAACTTTGGATATGACATTATTAGGAGCAGCCATGAACCCCGAACATGAACGTAAAACAGACATGAAAAATATAAAAAAATATTTAATTTCTACATTTTTCTAAAAAGTCAATATCAGTTGTATTTAAGAAATTAAAACCTTTATATTTATAAATATAATGATATAATTTTTTATACTTTATTGGACTCTAGTTTTTATTTAAACTTTAAATTCATATTTTAAAATTTAATGTAAATTATGACTATTATATTTGTATTAGAGAATACCTTTTCTTCTCTCATATTTTTTCCAAGTATTTTCTTTCGTATTCAAATCAAATCTTCTTTTATTTATACCTTTTTTATAATAAGCTTTTTAACTGGTCTGGACATCATGATTTTTATTTTCTTTAAAAATTGTTTCATGTATATACATAGACATAATTTATGTTGTACTGTTAGCATCACTTTGTTTTGCTACAAATTATTTGATGCTTTTATTTTTTATTTTATTTATCATTTACTTTTTCAGCATGTGATGGTTTCATTCAAGGGAAAGGATTAAGGCCAAGCAAAATGAGGTAAGGATTCCAAAGGAGCATAAATAACAAAAACAACAAAGTAAAAAGTTAACAAAAAGCCAAAAAAAAGCTAAAGAAGGCATGGACTCAATCCTTTTTAGTAGGTAAAGTCAGCAGCCATACATAGTGTGTTAGATTGAGTGGCAAAGTAGAAGGATAGAAGAAGAAATGAAAAACTGAAAAGAAAATAAAATTTGAGGGAGTTTGATGGGAAAGAAAACGAGAGAAAAAAAAATAAAGAGAGATGATCATTTTTTCTTCTAATACTTTAAGACAAATCATTTCAAATTGGAATGTTAGAGAAGAGAATACGAGAGAGGGATGTATGATCATTCGAGATTATGCATTAATTTTTTAAAAGTATTATTTTATTTTCTTTCATTTTTAATTTTACCAAGCAATGAATGGAAGAAAATTAATTTTCTATCTTCCGTTCCAACCATACCTATAAAAGGAAAAGCTATATTTTTTATATTTCTACTCTTTCAATTTTCTTCTATTCTATCAAGTGAAGCCTTAAAATCATGTTTGAGTTAATCTTGACCATCTCACAATAGACTGAAAATGACATATCTCTACAATAAAAAGATTCGTTACAACAATAAAAATCCACAAACAAAAGAAGAAAGTTAATTAACACAACATTAACCTCCAAAGAAAAAAGAAAAAAAACAACCTTCTCCTTTATCAAATCAACATTAGATCATCACTAGAGGTTTGGAGCCCATGCCCATTCCATTGAGGAAGACGAGAGAGAAAAAGGAGCCACACAAAGTTCAAAAAACCCTATTCCATTAAGGAGGACGAGAGAGAGAGAGAGAGAGAGAGAGGGGGGGGGGAGAAAGTGTATAGACGACACTAGAAGAAAATGCAAATTTGAGAATTTTACTAATACAATTTATTTATGCATTTGTTTTTAGCAAAATGGGTGAATTTGATTACATTTTTAAATTTGCAATTATTTTAGATGATTTAACAACATTAAATTTTCAACATATTTTTTCTATATCTCTATTAAAAACATTATATTATATTTTTAATTAATTTCATTTTAAAAATTACTGATGGCACTAAACAAAATATAAATAATAATTGATTAAATGCAAAAAGTACATATTTTATGTAATTTAATTGGTCAATTTATGAGAATGCACCACTGATTTTCTCCATTTTATATTGAATTTTATACAGGGGTGCAATTTGGGGTTAAAAGAGAAAAAGGAGAAGCAATTGGGCTAGATTGAAGAAAGGAGCAAATAAGGCGGGCCAAAACAGAATTTTTCCAAGTTGTAATTAGCTGAAATTTTATTTTGACTTAGTGGGAGATTATGTAGGGATTTTTAATATCATGAGAATATTTTTCCTTAATTTTCTATGGCTAGTGGCCTTGAAAGGCCACTAGTATAAATAGAGGCTACTATGATCATTCAATCATTAAGTCTTCAATCAAGCTTTCATTTTTGGAATGCAATATTTCCTTCATTCTCTCAAAATTATTTGTTGTTTTTGGTTTCTTTTTCTTTTAATTTATTAATTTTCAGTTTGTCACCAACTTAAACCATTTACAATTTCTTTTTCAAACTTTTTTTTCATCTCCAGTAAGCTAAACCATCCCATTCTTATACCCTACCAAAATTTCGGCCCCCAGACTTAAAACACGCCACCCATTCTTTTTACCCATTTCAACCTTATTTAATTTATCCAACTCCAATATGCCCTAAACCTTAGTTAACTAAACCCATTTCAGCTTCAGGTCGGTGTTAGCTTCGTCAAGATCCGTGAGTTACGAACCCAAGCAATTCAATTCCTAATTTTCAGTATTTATTACTTCTCTGAATTAAGAGTATGACTTCATCAACTCACAAAGTCAAATCAACACTAAGTCAAAAAATACGTCATTTGAGTTAGTGTGGTTAGACGTATAGTTGGAATTTCGAAAGGATCGATTGTCTAATCGGTTTTCCATGAACACATTGGCGTGCCAAGTGGGGATTACTGTTTGGTTCCGTCAAGAGAAGTAGTAACCGGATTTAAATGTCTCACGCGGTTGAGGACATTGGTTCGAGCTAGGCTCTTTTAGAATGCAAAGCTGCTAGAGTTCTAAACCATGAACATTTTGTTGGTTGTTCGATCGAAAAGGGTTAGTTATAGGACGTTCTATAACTAATTTACACAAGGAAGAGTTGGTGTCCGAGGCGTCCTTGGTAGCTATAACTAGCTTATTGGAAAAGAGGAGTTCATCTAATTTCGAGGATCGGTTCAAAGACGAGGAAAAACCCGTGCCTGAAGCTGAGCTAAGTTTAATTAATCTTTCTTCAGATTTATTTAACTGTTTTTATTATTTGTTTTCAACTTTTACTTTTTACATATTTTTTTCTGTTTATTTCAGGTTTTCAATTTTTATCCTCCCCCCAAATTTCTTGGGCACCAGACATAAATCTGGTCGAGAAAGAGCAACAATTTTACGCGAACCTAGTCTCTGAGGGATCAACCCTATTCCCTATACTGCTCAAGTTTGCAAATTAAGTGTAGGATTATATTGGTGGAACCGACAACCATCAATACTATAAAGAATAAGATTAATCTCACGAAGATTAAATATGTAAATTAAATTATGATTTTATTTAATCAAAAGGCGTAGGAAGCAGCTGTCGCGTCCATGACGTACGTCAATCTATAAAGAAAATTTATTTTAAGTAAATATAAAAATAGAAAAAATAAATAAATAAAAACCAAAATTGTAGTAAAATAAACAAAACGAAATAAAATTAAATAAAACGAATAGAAATGTTTTATGGTGATCTGCGCACTCAGCGTCTCCTTGTTTCTGACTAATCTATATATATAATAAAATTATTATAAAATAGAACCTAAGTAATAATAATAATAATAATAATAATAATAATAATAATAATAAGTCCAAAAGAAGGAGGTTGTGCGCCTAACTTCCTCTACTATATAGATGTTGAGGAGTTGGGGATAATAAGTTGAGTTCGAGTTGAATGTTAACATATTTTAAGTTGGTTAAAGTTTAACTCAATTTAAAATATGAGTTTAAAATTTTGTTTAAGTTTATTCATATTTATAAATAATTAATCTAAGCTCGTTTTACGCTTATCCATATTATTTCTAAAATTTTAATAAATATATATCTATATTATTTTTAATTTAGTAAATAATAACTTCATATATTTTTATATATTAAAATTTTATATATAGTCGCCTTAACCATTTTTAATGTTGTATACTAGTATAGATTTAACTTTTATGTGTTACAAATTACATAATATATAAAAATTACATAATATAAAATATTACTTGTAATGACCCAATTTTAATCGGTGTTGGAAAATACAGTTTGAATCTAATTCTTTAAACTAAGTCAATGAAATTATGAATAGAAGGATTTACGTATTTAGTATGAAAAAATATTAGTGGACAGTTAAGTAATTAAATCGAGAAAATCATTAATTACAATTTAGGGACTAAATTGTAAAAATACAATTTCTGTTGAATTTTAAATTAACAAAATGCATGAGGATTTAATTAGCAATTATGTAAAGGATATAATGGTTATTTAACCATTTGTGTATCATGGATAGTGGAATATGTAGTCCATCCACACATTTTTAATTAAAGAAGGTTAATTATTATATTTTAATTAAGTTGAAATTACATCACTAATCAAGGTATGAATAGCAAATGCGTGTGGAGAGATAAATCATTTATATTTTCTCTTTTCTTGTGTCTTTCCTAACTATTGAAAGAAAGAAAAAAATTGCTAAACCCTAGCCAAAATTCATTCAAATTAACTAAGGTAACTATGTTCTTTCCTTATTTTTTTTATGAATTCTTAATTATCTAAGATTAACATGTCTTGCCCATGTGTTGGAATTTTCAATTGTTGAAATTATTTCAAATTGCCATTATGCAATTAAGGTTGAAAATGATGAATTGATGAATAATAAGTTTAGATAATGTTAAGATGATGTTGTAAAGTATTGGAAATAGTTGGATTAAGTTAGGATTTGAGTTTAATTTTATAGTTAATTTATGACATTAGAGACCAAATTGAAAAAATTGAAAGTCATTAGAAAATTATGTTATAAACCGAAAGTTTGGGATTCCTCTTGAAAGAATGTGAAATTAGATTTTGATTCGATACTAAATATCGTAAAATATGAATATTTTAGATATAGAGACTAAAATGAATAAAATGCAAATTATGTCCAATTATTGTGTTTACATGTATTTGTGTGAAACTAATACCATTTCTATAATTTAATTATTGTATGTAGCTAAAGGCAACTTGAGATAAAGGAAGGCTAAGGTCGTAGACGATATCTCGGCTTGTGTTTTCATAACTGAATTCAAATTATTATTATTATTATTATTATTTGGTTGTTGCAATTATCTTGCTTAATGTAATGATCTTACTTGTCTCATGAATAGGTAAGTATGAAATAGTTGATACTTGTGAAAAATGTGATAATAGTGCATAGAATGATATGAAAAGATATGAAATTGATTTGAGAATGATATGTGAACCATTATGTTGAAGCATTGAATACCCTATTAATGATCTTGAATAGAGTCGGGTATAATTGGCATGCCATAGGATTAGTGCACGAGATTTTACTTCAATTTATATTGATGAGGTGCGAGGCGCATATTATAGTTCAAACGTACCGGTAAGGTGCTAGACACATTTATACCTATTTATTTCGGTTTATACCGATTAGGCACAGAGTGCATATTATACTTCAGACATACCGATGAGTCACTGAGTGTGGGATATATTGGAGTGATGGTTGGATGATTCGTGTACCCATCTTGAATTCGTATTCGGTTAATAAGGATTGTGCAACATGTACTTTACTTATTAACATTGAATATTGAATTATGTAATTATATATTGATGCTAAAGCAATAAAAGATGGCATGTAAATGGTCATGTGATCCTGTTAATATAAGCACTGAGGGTCGATACATTTATAAAATGAATAAGTATTTTCAAGAATAAAATGAAAAAGCGAAATAATATTTGTGATATGTTATAATGTGGTTATAATTAAGATATAATGATAGAGGAATCAAATGTTGGCATATGACATGGTATTAAATATATAGCATGATTTTAAATACAGGAGACAAGATTTACAAAACATGATTTAGATAGTAGATGACCTTATATCAAATGTATTTGGTATATTGTTTATGTTTGATTATTACTTTATATCATGTTAACACCACTGAGCCTTATTTCTTAGCGTGCAATTTTTTATTTATTTTTGTGCATAGGTATCATTAGATCTCGAAGTGAACGACAACATTCAAGACTCAATTTTCAATTCAACAATGTTTGTGTAGTTTTGTTATGCATATAACAAGTGGCTTGTACCTAGTGTTTTAAGTTGGTCCTTAGGTTCAATTTGTCATCTTGGTACTTATGGTAGGAAATGTTTATACTTTGAATATGACCATATAAATTTGAGGTATGTATGTATACTAATATAGTGATATAATGATTTGCTTGCTTATGTTAGTTATGTCATACTTGTAGTTGAGATATTCTTGCATGCCAAGTAAAAGAGTTTGATGTATGAAACTAGGTATATATATTGTGATAATGTATTTATAGGTGTTTGATATGCTATGGATGGTATTTTGATATTTGTGTTAATGTCTATACTATGATGAGATAGTTTTTTGGGTCATTTCAGACCAAATGAAGTTGGTGCTTAATAGGCTTGTAAGAAATGATGCATTATTGAGAAAACTATCTTCATAGTCGCAACATTCCCCTACTGAAGTTGCGACATTAAGCTATTGTCTTCAAGGTCGTGACATTTCCCTATTGAAGTCACGACACCACGAGTTAATTATTTTCAATGTTGCAACATACAACCTTCATTGTCATGGCAAGATGTTGTTTTAGTTGTATTTGTATTTTGGTACTTTATTTATTACTGGTGATTCATGAAAGCTTTCGTAAGCTAACTTAGAACCCAAATTTGAATCAATAATGTTTTTAGAAGTTTTAAAACTTATTCATTCCAATGAATGTGTGATTAAACTTAATTATTCACATATTCATCTATTGAATATTGAAATGTGTTCCTAGTTGCTTTGGCAATGAAGGTGACATGTCACCTCTCAAACCTGACAATCGGGTTGGGTGTTTACATTGCTAACTTAAAAGTGGATCGGGCTGGGCCTAGCTCAGGCCTTGAATATTCAAGCTCAAGCCTGACCCATATTTTAAAGGGCCTAATTTTTTGTGCAAAATCTCATTTTTGGGCCTAATATTTTTGCCCAAACTCTCTCAAATTTCAGGAGCCTTTAAAGATGGTAGACTAGTTCATGGGTTAGGCTACCCACCCAAACCCTCTTAAATTTTAAGGGGCTTTCAGGCTTGGGCGGGTAGCCTAACCCATAAATAGGTCTACTATACTATTCACACCTTTAAAATAAATATAATAATAAATAAAATTAATACAACCTTAAAATAAAAAGAGACAATGATGTCCACGAAACCAACTAAAAATTTGACAGAGGTAAGTGCACCTGTCAATTAATAGTATAGTTACAATGAGCAAATATATCGCTCTTATGAGGACTAAAAGTACTAGTAATTATTGTCTTTCTATTATTTAACCGACAAATTAGGGTAATTGATTAAAACTAAAATTAACTAAATTAATTAACTAAAGAACACGTCAAAAAACAAATCAAGAAAATAACTGATTAACAACCAAGAAGCTAGTTAATACCTAGGAAAGAATCCACCTAGACTTCATCTGTCATTATCAATCTAAATTACGCAATTTCTTCACTTAGTATCTTGATCTGTAGAAATCCCTAAATTATGTTAATATCTCTCTTCAAGACTAAGAGCAACTGACTCTAGGTTGATTAATTGAAATTTCTTTCTAATTAAAACCCTTATTATTGCATTAACTTGATCTATGGATTACTTTATTATATTTGACTCTAATCCGGTAGATTTATGTCATCCTATTTCTAGGATTGTATGCAATTCCACTTAATTATGCTAGATCTACTCTTAAACAGGGTATATTCCTTCTCTGATTCAAGCACATCAAACATGGATTAATAATCTAGAAATATTAAACCAAGAATTAAGCACACGTAATTGAGAACAAGATCCAAGTATTTATTGCATAAAAATAGAAATCAAATAACAAAACCTATCCTAGGGTTCATCCCCTAGGTATTTAGAAAATTAGTTCATAATTGCAAATAAAGACATCTCAAAGACAGTATAACCACAAGAAATAAAGAAACTCATAATAAACTTCAAAGAAATCAAAAAGAGATCTTTAATCTTGATGGAAATTTGCTCTGGAGTCGACTTCAATGATGTTTTTCGAGTTGTTTTCTTGAGTATTCTATGATGGCTCACTCCTCTCTTCTCATATTTGATATATATAGGTCTTAGAATACCCGAAAAACCTAAAAATTGCATTTTTCTACATGTTTGGAGTGCAGATCAGGATTTCCACATGGTCTGGCACATGGCCGTGTGCCCAACCCATGTGGAATGGCCCAGCCCGTGTGGCTCCTAAAACTTGCTCCGATTTTCGCTCCTTTTGCTCCCAAATGCTCTGCTAAGTATGGAAATATGAATTTAAAGGATTAGGAGCATAAAATTCACCATTGTACATCGAATAATCATCCAAAAACACATTAAGAACGAGATTAAAACATGTTACTTTTAACATTTATCAGACATGCTTAAAAAAACACAAGAAGTCTTAATATAAATAATAAAATAATCCTAAAATCTTCGTCTTGTGTGCCAACTTGAGCTTTCGTGCCAAATCTTTCGTGCAATTCGCATATCCACTCATTTCCTGACACATTGGACAATAATTGTACCTATATAGAAATGATTGGTTAAGAGCCAAGTTAAGTAAAATTCATGCCCAAAATTAATTAAAATAAATAATAAAAATATGTTGATAAGCACATTATCAATTGCTGAACATATAGTATATATATTTTCTGAAAGTTTATAGGTACAAATACAATACAACAACAAATACTTGTCTAAGCAATTACAAAGTAGAATTAAACTATTACAAAGCATAAACAAATTAAGAATCGAAAATAATTTGAACTAAAACTCAACATGAGGTAAAATTACCATGTAGGCCTTTGTACTAGGAGTCGAAGTGCTTTTTGTACGATAGATCAAAGAGTAAACTATTCCTTTTTATTAAAAAATCCATCTATTTCTATTGTTAAAAACTAGCTTGGCTGATAGAACAACCAGATAGTTACACGTGGCGTGCTACGTGTACTCATTTTGATGTATTGGCGGGGGCGAAGTTAGGGGGTTGGTAGGCGCCTCAACCCTCCCCAAATAGAAAATTTTCCTTTTAGGCCCCTTTATAATTTATAAAATTTTAAATTAGTAATGGTAAAATTGCACTTTGGCCCTAAAAAATGATAAAATTTTGATTTAATCCTTTAATAATTATAAAAATATAAGCTATTAAAATAGTGAAATTGTATTTTACTATCGTAAAAATATACAACTTAATTTTGACTCCCAAAATTTTTTTGACTTCGATTCTTTGTACAAGAACCAATTTTGAAGAGTAGAAATAAATGAAATTTTTAATAAAAAGACTAGTTTGCTCTTAGATTTAATGTATAGAGACTATTTTGTCCATTTTTCGAGTAAAGAAGACAAATTACAATCTAACTCCTAATATAAAGACCTCAATAATATTTTTACGTCAACATGAAACAATATACTATAGAAATGTAGACCCATGCATAGTAATTCCGCATTATGAGAATCTAATGGCTAATCAATTCAATAAAATTAATTCTTGTATCATAAGAAAGAAACTGTGAATTACCTGTGTTTTCTATAAATATTCTCTTTCTTTTTTGGTTTCAAAAAAATAGTATATATTTTATATTAAATACAATAATTGATGAAAATGCACTGAAAGTACATCCCATGAATTCCAGTCCAGTCTTTTCTGCTCCTGAGTTTCATCTATTAACTAACAAAAAACTGTTTGCCCCCCTTTTAAATGAAAAAAAACAGAACAGAAAACTGTGCATCTCTTGGCACCACTTGGGAATTTGGATCCTGGGAAGAGGTTAAAATTTGAAGCAAGCGAAACCATGGCTGCATTTTACATCACATATTAAAATCGGCGTCCCCAGTTCTCACACAATTATGCAAATGCCGACGACTTCCATTTCCAAGTACGGCCCACACTGCACCGTCAAGATAAAATCAGGCCAGTGTTTTTCCTAGTACCCTGTTACTTGATTTGATTAATGATCTTTACGCAAAAGGATAAAATAAAAAATAAAAATAACTCCGGTTGGCTTGGGATTTAATTATGTGTCACATGCGTGATGTTTTCAAGTGATAGCTCCTTGATTTGCGGGATTCTCCTGTTTTTCCGATTCCTATCTGCTTCTGCAGGATGTTAAATTCCAAGAAAACAACCTTCCTTTCTTTAACTTGGCAGCATTTGCTTTATTTTAATTTAAGAAAAAGTTAATAATGTTTTACAAAGTTGCTATAATTGCTTTGCAAACTAATTAGTGTCTCTTTCAGCTTTGCCTTGGTCCGCATCGAGAGGTCAGTTTTCTGCCACAATTTTTCCTTTCAGCTAACCCCTGAACTTGTCTGCAAAGTAAGTGAGTGGCCCCATTGCTTGCTAGTTTTTGGAGCTTTTCGCCATGCCTACCTTTTAGTTTAACTTTCTCCATCAGTATCATATCCACTCATCTATATCCATGGCTTGCTGCTGCGTGTCTTCCTCATACAAGTCATTTCGTGATGGGAAATCTAAGTTGCTACTTGCTAGTTAAACGACGGTAAGTACACATATAATTATGAATTGTTCAGGTTTCTTGCCATGTAGGGCATTCATAAGATTGAGGCATCACATCTGTCCAAATTTCTAAGACAATTAATGGGTTTTTTTTCTAAATTTCTTAAATTACCAAACTTCGACCTCCCTGCGCCTTGGATACATATGGATTTGAATTGATGATAGTTTGCTAATTGCTAGATAGAGATCTCAAGTGAAAGACAATAATTGTAGGGCCAAAATGGACCTGCTGGCTTCTTGTTTATGATACCTTAATTAGCAAGTTAGAGTAACAATCATTTGTTGAATAAAATAGTAAAAAGTTTGATGTGGCTTAAATATTTATTTGAGTTTGAATTTTATAGAAGAAGTAAAAGGTGCTAAGAGAACTTGCTCACTTTGTTTAGCTCTAAATTTAGCCACAGTCCAAATGTAACTCCATCTATTTTCAGGGGAAAAAAGCAAATTGGAGTGGAGGGGAGGGGCTTGGACCATTGTGTGTGCATGAATATTGAATCATGGTGTGGTTAGGACCATTCTGTCAGTCCTTTTCGGGGAAGAAAACTAGCTTAAAATTTTGTGTTCGGATTTGGGTTTAGGTCCATCTTGTTTGCTTGCATTTGATCCTATTGGTTAGGATGAAAGAAATGGAGAGCGGGGAGAAAATGAAGCATATAAATGATAGTCATATGCTAATCTCACTCTTCAAATTAAAGTGTTGAACAAAATTACAAGTCAGACAGCCTTTAGTATAGACATAGACGGCTTGGATTTAATTAATGTTAAAAAGATGTTATCATTAATAAATTATATCACTGACTATAAATATAGGTAGTTGCAATTTGAATCAATAATTATACTCATTTTTATATTACAATAAAATTTAAGTCAACTGTTAAGCATTACTAGACCAATTTGGCACACTATTATATCACTTTGCAAACCAATTAATAAGAGAACAACCTTAGGAACTAAGCATAAGAATCATATTGTAAAGAAAAAAAAAAGCATAAGAGCCAAAGGTATTAATCCCCTCATGAGGGGTCATCTCCATTACAAAGTTCCTTTACATACTTAAATATAGGAGAGGGTCTTGAAGCATGAATTCTAATCCCTACTTAACTTACCTTTATTTTATAAAAAAACTTAGTATCTAAGTTTATCTCTAAGCCCAATCCATCAAATATGTGTACACATATATAAAGAAAGAAAATAAGTACATATATTGTTCATTTAAGAGAGTTTTATATCAAAACAAATGTTGTAAAGATCAGTACATAAGATAATTATATACTCAAGTAGAAGTCTGGTTGTTTTAAAATGTATTCAAATTCTTACAAACTTGGAATTGTTGAGGGACTTTTGACTTTTTTGGAAGAAATTTGTGAAGTGTTATTCACCTAGAGTTGGTAAACTCCTCAACACATCCAATATTATTCTCGATGGCGGGTTTTGTCTCTCGACTTTGTAGATAGATTGAGTTCTTGGAAAATCGGCTTGAAGAGATAATGAGTTCAATAGAGTGAGAGTAACTCGTAGGGTGCTTGATAAAGTGAACCATTTGGCCTTCTCTTCACAAAAAAAGGCCAACTCAAGGAGTCTGTGAAGTTTCATTTGTCAAGATTTGGCGGACCCTTCAATGGGTGGGTGTTGTTGAGAGGAGGTTGACACATTCAAAAGAAGTTTTCAAAGTGTTACCCAACAGGAACCAATGAACCTCAACGAGTTGTTATTGTCCTCGGTGGGATTTTGCCTCCTAATTCTACTGAGGGCACGAGAGCTTGATAAGATGTTGGTGACGGGTTCACCAAGTGGAAGTGCCTTGCTAGGTGCTTGAATAGGAAGACCATGCATGTTGCTTATGATCTGACTCCAACCATGCCCTATAACTTATAAGGCATTAGCGGGTGAAAATACTACCACTTGAGCTAGAGTTGAAGGATTTTCAACTCTTCAAGAGTAGTTTGTGAAGTGTTGTTCGTTCAAAGTAAGTGGACCCCCAACACGTTTGGTGTTGTCCCTAGTGTGGGGTTTTGTCTCCCATCTCTATCAAGAGCCATAATACCTAAATAGGCATAAAGGATGGGTTCACATAATAGGAGCACGTCTTATCCACTAAGAAAATATCATATTTGTGCTTTTATTGAGGAATTTTTAACTCATTTACGAAAAGTCTATGAAACGTCATCTCCTTAGAGTTAATGGGGCCCTCAACATGTTTGATATTATTTTGATGGGAAGTCTTGTCTCTCAACTTCACATAAAGTCTCAAAAACAGGCCTAAACAGATAGTAAGTTCAACAGGGTGGAATTGTCTCATCCACAAAGGAAATCTCAAATTTATGCTTTTGTTGAGAGATTTTTAAATCTGTTGAGAGAAGTGTATAAAGTGTTGTTCATCCAAAGATAATAAAGCCTTCAACATGTTTAATATTGTTTCTAATAAGAGCTTTATCTTGACTCCTTAGACACTCAAGCTTTTCATAGAGTTTAAGAACAAAATCTAAAAAAAGAAAAAAAGTTAAAATTTATGGACTTCGAACAAATAATATTTCATACACTTTTTCTAAAAAAATTAAAAAACCACTCATTGAGTACATATGATATATACCTATAAATCACTTTGTATACAGGGAGCTGGTGAGGACTGGGATTTTGATTTGTTATCCTTGAAAGCTGAACCTGATGATATTGATTTTGAAGTTGAGTGGGAATGAAAACCCATAAACCCTTCCAAATGATCCAAAGGTAAGCAGACAATCGCTTTCACCGATCCAAAGAGCAAGTAGCATCTGAATAAATTAATTTTCCCTCATTTTCCTTGTATTTTATCGACTGTCCCCTTAAAAATAAAAAAACAAAACTAATAATGACGTCAAATATGGACGTGAACAGTGAGTTCCAATTATGGTATTGTATTTGTGGGGGCTTCCCATTGCAGTGCAATCAATATTCTCCATTCTCCAATCGAGGTCAGGTCCTCAACTGTCACCTTCACAAGCATTATTATATTTATATATATTGTCCGCTTTATAGCAGGTAGCTTTCTTCACTTGCTCTACCAATCACATTAATTACTTTGCTAAATACATTATACTCTCTATAAATGAGAGAACCAAAAAGATTTTTTCTTTTCAATAACCTAGTGAACTGTGCATTAATATCCCTTTATAGTACACTTTAGCATATATCTTGATCAATACAGGATAATGAAAGTAGACTTATAAAAAGGTCATGAAAATGAAGCATGAGCAGGCAGGCTGGTATATATACATTTGTGGAATCTTGGGAAACTTGATTAATAAATTAACAAATAAAATAAAATTGTGGCCACACTGTTATTCTATGGTGAGATGAGTCAAGATTATAATATATTTTCAGGAAATTAAGTTGAAAGGGAATGTTAGATTGTTAGTATATACTCGTACCTTATATGTATATATGTAGCATCCATTGGTAGTAATTAAGAAGAAGCTAAAGACTCTAAGACTAAGGGCTTTTTTGGATTCGACTGCACCTATGTTGTGGTGTGTTTACAGCACTTTTACAATTCAATTTCATCGCAGTCAGTATTTGGATAATACCCCAGTTACTACATTGGTATAAAGCTTTTAACTCGGCATTTCTTCCAATTTTGCCCAGATATTTCGCTTCTTGTTTTTTTTTTACTGTGCAATTATACTACCATTATTTCAAGAATTTTTTAGTAAATATATTTAGATAAATTTTATAATAAAATTTTAAATAATTTATTATAAAATAAATAAAGTAAATTATATGTATTAATAATTTTATTAAGTAAGATTAAGATTTTTTAATACTACAACTATTGTAAACTATATATAAAAACACTATATCCTATTATGGTCCCCTTCATTTTCTAAAGTTTTAAGTTATTTACTTTTATTTTATTAATATAAATAAAATCTAGTTAAATTTAATTATATTATATTAATATAAATACGATTTTATTATATATGAATATACATTTTAATTTAATGTCCATAATGGTCAATTTTTTATTTTTATCTCATCGCTACAGCTGCGTTTGAATCCAAACACACCCCATCATTATTTTTAATCTTATTATCACTGTTAATTTTAATCTCACCAGAAACAAACTCACCGTCCATCCAAAAATACCCTAAGACAAAAAATAGGTGGTAGTGTGTATATATACATATATTTGTCACATTCCTCTTACTACCTAATAGTATTAATGCAATTAAAGATATAAAGATATATTCATTAAAAACAATTAAAGATATAAAGATATAAAGATATATTCATTAAAACAAAAGAAATAAGAGTATTTGTGAATATTCAATTAAATTTTTAAGTGGTTTTGGATAATATTCATATTTAAATTAAATGTTTTAATTATCATTTGAAGTGAATTCTGCTTAAACACATTTGAACCCATATTTTCTTTGTTGTTGCATTGACAATAATGTCAACTAAGCTAAAGCTCAATTAGTTGTTTAATAGTAGTAGTGGTAGTAGTAGTAGTAGTAATAATAATAATAATAATAATAATAATAATAATAATAATAATTTTAGCCCTTAATGCTTACATATTTTGAAAAATTGGCTCTTATATTATTTTTTAAACTAAATTTGACCTTCAATTTTTTTAAAAGAGTCGAATTTAACTATCAACATTTTAAAAAGTCGAAAGTTATTTTTAAAAGGAAATCTTGACTAAAACGTTAAAATTTTAAACATAGCAGTGTGCATGATAATCCTATGTACTCCATGCTAATTTTTTTTAGTTTTTGTGAACTTTTTATATTTTTGAATTTTGAGTTTTTTTTTATTTTATAAATATTTTTATAACTTTTAAATTATTTATCAACATGTCATATAAGACAGATAGTGTTGTATTAATATAAAGTACACATAGTCTGGCGTACGAGTTGTCGCAGCAACATTATTTAAAAAAAATGTTGTAGCTAGTCCGCATTTTCATTGCAAAAAGTGATTGGATACTTTTTTCAAAGTTGATGAGCCAACCATGAGGTGTGGTGTGGTGGTTGTTGTCACACCTCAGGTCTAGCGGGTCTAAGATTAATGTATATAGTGGTAAAATAATCTGTCTGGAGAAGTATAGTATGCCCAATTGCTTATTTTGGCGTATAAGTGTGGACATGTAGTAACCACCATATAAGTAGGTAAAGATTTTATTTCAGGATATTTTGCTATTCAAAAGAGAAGATTGTGTTAAGCGAAAATGGGCAAGTATGGTATGAGTTATCGCCAAATGTATAGTGTGCCTTATTTGTCGAAGTACTGTGCTTGTTAGGTTGTAAAGTAACCTGGTTAGGAATCAATTGGATAAATTAGTATGATATTTGTAAATGTAGGGTACTCATTTATATTTCTCTCGGAAACTATAAACCAATAAGAAAACAAATTCTGATATGTGTGACACTTGTTAAGTTCCACTTGGTAGGATGGGTCATATTTATATGTGTGAGAAGGGTTCTGAGAAATGTTCTTATTCTTCTTCCTTTAAGAGTACTTTCTGATTCTTTTTCTTAAGTCTAATTGTATTTTTTTCTCGTTAAGCTGGAAGCTATGGTCCTTAGCTAATGAGTGGTTATTCCATCTCCGGGTAAGTATTACAGCTTTGCATGTCAAGTTCTAAATGAGAAAGTCTGTATGTGGTATTTGAAAGTAAGTTGTAAGTATAAGGTTTTGCATAGGGTTATCAGTGATTAAAATGATAGTAATTTGTATATAAATGAGTTTTAATGGTGGTCCTAGGTTCTTAAGTAGTTGTTGCTGCTGGTATAAGAAGGATGTCTGAGTCTGGAGCTTAGAACAATATTAGGTGAGTATTAGGTGAGTATTAGGTGAGTCTCTACCTTGACTTTTTATGTAAGTTATTCAAGTACAAGTACATATAGAAGATGATGATATGTATAAATTTCTGTTGAGAAGAATGTTGATTGGCAAGTTCAGGTAAAGTTAGAGATACAAAAAGTATGAGTCAGTTAAGAATGTGAATAAATTTGGGAAAGTAAATGCTGAGAAATGTCCCTTTGTGAAGCCTCTGGTAGGGCAATTATATTGCTAACTAGATTGACAAATCACGACATGAAATCAAGTGTAAGACCATGAGGTTAAGACCCATGGCATTGTATGATATAAGAACACATATGGTGTAGCCTTCAATAAACTGAAGATTGAATTGGCAGATAACGATACATGAATGTGTATAAGTTCATGTAGCTGAGACCCATGGCAAGAATTTTCTGTATGTATGTTCATGGTATAGGATTCGATAATGTGTAAACCAAATTGACAGATCACGATGCATGAAATTATGTATAAGTCCATCAGGGAGAAACCCATGACACCTTCTGTGAGAGTCTGTTGGGACAGTAAACACGTGAATCTGTATGATGCCTTTATGGCGTATTCTATTTGGCCCTTGTGGCGTACTTTGCAAAGTCTGTTTGGTAAAGTATGCTTATCCGCCCTTATGGTAAGTTCTAGGTAAATTCTGATTGTTCTATGATAGATATTCTATGATAAGGTTAATTTGGTTGAATTAGATAAATGAAGTTTTGAAAAGAAATGTGTTGTATGTTAAAAAGGGTATCCGCCATGGTAATTTGTTAGTTTTGAAAATGGGCGTATTCATGGTTATGAAAGATATAATAAATTGTCAATTGAAGTTTGTTTGCATTATAGTGTTGAAAATCTGAGTGTATGATTTCCATCATATTTGAACAGTATCATGTCTTCTACTGAGATCTCATAAAATTCGAGACATCGTTATTTTAAGTATCATGGATTCTGTAACAAAGTTGTAAGTGAAGTTTATTTGAATGATCTGTATAGTTCATTATCAATACGAGTTTATGGATTATTGTACAAGAATATAATTTGATTAGTGGACCGATGATATTCAATTTTGTGAAAGTATCCGCTAAACGTGTATGTATTCGCCACGTATTAATATCCATGAACAACTGTTCTGGAATACGTGTATATGTGAGGAGAGGGTCTGCATGAAGTGGGCTCCAGAGATATATTCTTTGAAATAGTACTTTTGTGGTTAAGTGAAAAAAAAAGATTAATGAAATGTATGGAAAGATCCTAAGTTGGTTCGTTAAGAGAGAATTGATAAGCTAAGAGTATGGTAGTTCGTGAGTATGAGTAAGCAAAAAATGTAATAGTATCCGTTTGATACAGAAGTAAGTGGTTTAGAAGGATAGATGACGCATCAATATTCTACGAATATTATAAAGTATACGTCAAGATATTTTTGTAATAAAGCTCACCAAGTTCTCTTGAACTTACAATGTCTGTTATTGTTTAAGATATTGCGGTAAGAGAAAACACGAGGAGGGATGACCCCAAGAGTACACCAGGGTAGCGACGAAGTGGGTTATTATGCATACAGTGGAAAAGTGACGTAGATTAAAGTTACGCCCTAAGAGTCTGTCTTTAACAAACTTTTATACTGTAATGAGTTGTAACAAATTTGGTGTAAAAATTTATATTTAATACTTTCCCTTGCTTTGAAATATTAAGTCTTTTAGTTAAATTAATAAGAAAAATGTTTTAAGTAAAGATTGTTTGTCAACTGTTCGTTATTTTGTTAAGTATCATGAGTAGTAACACTCAAGATCCAGACTCGATGAATCAGGTCGAGTAGAAGGTGTTACAGTTGTTTATCTTATTCCTTAACCATGAAGTTGGAGGTTCAATCTCACTCATTGGAATAGAACACATTTAATGACGAACCAATTACTTTTTTGGATGGTACCTATGGGGAGATGATTAATCAATACCTCCAATAGACACCTTGGTTTCAACCAAAAACAAAAGTAGATGAACCAAATTTAGGTAAAAAATAGTAAGTTCTAAAATTTATTCTTTATCAAATTACCCTCAATAGACGTTAAAACATATAAACATAAATAGAATGATTTTGAAAAACTTAATTAGATATTAATGATCTGAGGTGAGAATATGATAAAATTCAGGTTAAAGAAGTTTTCATATTAAAATGGAGGAAGCAAAAAAAGAAAAAAAAGAAACCCAAGAGAAGTCTCAACATCAGCCGATTTATCCAGAGCTAGCTTTCCAATCAACATACTTATTTCCATTACTTTAATTACTATACCTTTATAATGTATGTGTGTGTTTCGTTCTTCACACATTCCTTGATTTCCCTGATGGCTCCATTGTTAAAACTCCCATTTTCCTTTGTTAAAGTAGGCTTTCAATTTGAATGGCCTTTCGTTTTCATGTTTATATTATGGTTTCCACGCGTCCACTTTTGCTTCTTATACCGACACCAGAAAATGCCATTCCTTGTTTCCCTTCCCATAGCTTCTTCCTTGAGCATTCAACATCAGTTCCACGTGTCAATCTCATGTTAATACTGGAAACTTCTGGAGGGTGATGTGAGGTGTTTTAGGAGAACCACTTGAATTCCCTATCACTGTACCAGTGGTACGGGCCGCCCAGGAAAGGAGCTGAGTTCAACCCCTTCATATCTGTATCTACCAATGGACTGTGTCATTAACAGAAAATGAAAGCTTGACGACGATCCATGTCCTTGTCTAACAATTCAATAATGACTTCTTAGCGCCACCACTTAACTATATTTGCGTTTCCACTCCCATCTGCTACCTTGAAATTATTGCAAACGATTTCATTATTTGCTTTCTTTTAACATCCAACTTATATTGTTTTTGTGAGAAAATTTCATTAAATATTTGAAGAGAGTGATTGATTTTACATGAATGATTGGACTTAAGTCCACAGCTCTTTAGCAAATAGAAAGACAAAATCCCCTAAAGAAACAAATAACTAACGTGTTGGGTCCAACCCTCAACACTTCCTTTTTCCTTGATCTTTAGTATTATACCCACTGTAACAGAAACGTATTTCGATCATAATCGAAGGGATGAATTTTCTTATGATTATGATTTGAGTTATTATATCTTAGGCAGACTAGTAATGTAACATGAAGATGAAATCTCAAAAATTTGACAACATGTGAAGAATTTTAAAAAACATTATCCTAGGATTAAGCATAATAGATGGAAACAAATTTTCAACACCACCACATGTGGATTAAAATTGTTTCCCCACCAAGAAAGAAGATAAGTCTACGTAGCTACTTGTTTTTATTACAAGTTATACGAATAATAATTTATATCAAAATGATTATAGGAAAGCGGAAGAAGCATTCAACTAAATTTTTGTTACCGATCTCCAGCCATTGCAAAAGTTTTTATTACGCCAACTTTTTGCTACTTCTTTTCTATCTAGTAAATAACTATACAATGCATTTATCAAACAATAATTGCTTATAAATAGTCGAGGGTTTAATTTTTATCCTGATCTATATTTTAATGGATCTATACTAGACATTGCTCATAACAATTGTCAAACCACTAGTACTAGATCTAAAAATTAGGGATATAGTTTGTGAAATTATTTAAAATGAAACAAACAGACCACACATTTGAAGTTAAAATTGTAACATATTTTCTTATGTTTTTGTAAAATTACTATTTGGTAACAGCAATCCTAGGAGAAATATTATTCAATATGATGTTCTTTTTAACTCGTAGTAGTAATTCACTTCAACATAGATTAATGAGAAGTAAAAAGAAATACAATTAAACTGGAGTTAATCTTAGAAACTTAATAGAATCCTTTAAATTTGTCTCAGTGTCGAAATGTTTTAAAAAGATGACTTAGAAAGTTTAGATCTAAATATTGTTAATAACTTCACTTTTTAATCTTTCCTTAGAGTAAGAATACTTTCCTTCTAGCTAAATTAACAATACTCTTACATCTATGTATGCTAGTATGTACTTTGTTTATGCATTAACTTTTAAGTAATTTCCACTATGTTTACCATCTTTGTAATTTTTGTCTCATTATTATATGTTTAATATTGTCACATTAATAATTTTCTCCTGAATTCTTTAAGGATGAAATTATTGAAATTTAAGATGAAAATATTGATGTAATTTTAAATTATTTAAAATTAGATACTGAGATGACATGACGTTCTTGTTTTATACAATCCTTTTCAGTTCATGTAATGTCTCTCACTCTTACTGTTCATTATCTGCAGTACATTCATTTCTATTTTTTTTATACAATCACTTCAATCATCATATTGTTTTTCATTGTTAATTACTTGTCACTATACTTCCTTTTAGAATTTAATTGAATTTTTTCCCTTTTAAAAAATCTGATTCAAACACTAAAATAAAACGAAACTCGAAAGAGTGCAGTACACAAATTACCCAAAGTGACAAAAATAGAATAGGGGCTAAAACAAAATAAAGAAGCGAAGCTCCTAAAGCAGAAGTAATAGCAAATCAAATTCCACCATGAGGGCCTGCTAGTAGCTCAATAGAATTAACACCTTCGCAAAAGGCATGGAACCAATACAAGGACCTCATCTTGGAAAGAAACACAATATCATTCGGATACCAAAATTTTTCCTTGAAAAGAGTTCCGTTTTGGGCAAGCCATATCGTCCACAAAATGGCCTCGCAAAATGTTAACCAACGCCTTTTAACCTGCTTATAAAATGGTAATATGGAGCACTAGAAAATGAGGTCAGACATTGATTCTGGCATTACCCAGGACAAATTGAACCAATTGAAAATCTCACCCCCAAAACATCCAAGCACACCAACAAACAATTAAGATGTGATCACAATCCTCATCGAACATGCCACACCATAGATTAAGCTTGCCTTTTGGAACACAAAAAGTATTTTGATGGAATAGGCTTACGTAAAAACAAGCCAATTAAAATATTGAACATCAGGAGGAACCTGGAAGGCCAAAAGGAATACAATCAAACCTGTTGATGGCAAGAAAACAATAATAATTTCGATATTTTCACTAAAAAATTGCCATGAGAGTCCGTCTCCCACACAAGTCTATCACTGCAGGCATCATTCAGCACCACATTGTCAGAAAGAAAATCAGTCTCACGGGAAGCAAACAATATCAAAATCTTATTAGAAGTACAATTTGGGGTGAAAAATGAGCAAAATGCGGAGAATAGAACAAGACTACTAAATTCATCCATCAATTCCAAGGAGTAAGATGTAAACTTATATATTCAAGAATCTCTAAACTTTTATTTATAATTCTTTAAATTGAATCAAATCGAAACAAAATTCAATTTATTAGGGAAGTAGTTGAAAAAAAATAATATTGAATTTCTTTTTCAAACATTTTCTTAAATGTATAATCGATATCTTCTCAATTCAAGATGAATCTTAAAATCATTATAATTGGAAGGGTTTGATTTAAATACACTCCCTATCTCAATAAGATTAAACATATATAGACAGTAAAACAAATTAAAGCGGTAGTGATTATACTATTCCCAGTGAAAAAGATGGATGAGATGATTTCCTTTTATCATAAAATCACACACACACAAAAAAACTAAAGACGTCTACGCTCCACCGCTCTATTCTTCTCCATGACTTCCTCTCTTTTATGGTCTTAGGAGACAAGGACGAGTAACCTGATTGCCTAATCTCTGACTTATGTCTCCTCCTTTTACTTTATTTCTTTGTCTGCATGGCATTGCAATAGCGATAGGGGTAAATTATTTTCATCTCATCGCTTCCCACTCTCTTTTATGATTCTACCTTTCACTTTTTGTAAATTTGACAGGGTCAGGCATATATGTGTATATCTATTTCTGTATGTATGTGTTACCTATCCTATCTTATCTATCTATATATATTATAGTGTGTGTTTCATCATTCCAGTTGCCAAAATACAATCAAATCCTCACTTTATATTATTTACTATTCCAATCTCACAGCCATTATGACAGACCCTTACTCCAATCTCTTCCCCGGAGGGGGCTTCAACTTCGTACCTCTAAATCCCCACTACGCTACTCGTTTCAGTACTACAGCACCTCCTCCTCCTCCTCCTCATCCAACCCATTCTTCCCAACCTCACACCAACAACAACATAATCTTCAACACATATTCCAGTATCGAAGCTCAAACGCCTCATCCTTGGCCAGCTCCACCCCAACAAGCACTTCCTCTAATCAATTATCTAAGTCCTACAAGGCAAGAAGAGAATGAACCCTCGAGCAGTTTCATGGAAGGTGATAAGGGCATGAACAAAGAGGCTGCAGCTGCTGCTGCTGCTGATGAGGAGGCTGAAACTGTAACCCTACACATAGGCCTTCCTATCCCTATTTCCGATCTGGGGTTTGGGGGGCTCTCCCCATCTGCACATGTGACAGACAGATTAGGAGGGAATGGGAGTGCAGTTCCTGGGTATCCTTTAACCAAGGGACAGTATTGGATCCCTACCCCTACTCAGATTCTCGTTGGTCCTACACAGTTTTCATGTCATGTCTGCTGCAAAACCTTTAACAGATACAATAACCTGCAGGTATGCCTCATTGCATGAGACATGATCCGCTAAAATTTCCTTTTTTCCTCTTCACTCGTACATCCTTCTTTCATCTCCATTGATTAGTCTTTTCTTCATCTGATCTGAGACTCTAAACTGTGCTTTTATTTTTATTTTAGTTATGTTTGAACCTCGATAAGTCATTAAGGTACCAGGAGAGAATGAAGTCGGTAGGTTTAAGTCATTAAGGTACTGAAAATGTTGCTGTTGCTTGTTAGGACTTTGAAGAGTGTGCTAAAGTTAAACTCCAGTCCCCAGGTGAATTGCAAATATAGGTTAATGCAAGACTGATGAGAGGGTTTCAGACTTTCAGCTGGTCTTTACTTTGAAATGCCCTAGTCATTTTTGTCATTTCATTTCTCCAGTCTGCAAAAGAAAACACCCTAGATTTGCATCCCAAACAGACAAACATATTAATCTGACACTCCAACTTTGAAATTAGAGACCTCTAATGGTTTGTTCTTGCAAATAACAACGGCTGATCATGTTAATTTACCAAAAATAACTTCAAAATTAACCAACACGTAACCCCCCTTTTTTTTCTCCATCCAAGTTTTTATGTTTGGAGTTCATTTTCCGACTTCTTTCATCTCTCTCTCTCTCTCTCTCTCTCTCTCTCTCTATATATATATATATATATATGTCTTATTTCTCGATTGTTTAAGCAGATTCATATCTAATAGATGCATAGTCATCTTTAAGGGGTTTTCATATCTAATAAGATAAATGTATAGTTATTATTTAGGTTAAATGAATGAAATACAAATGTTTTGATTAGTCTTTTTTAATCATACTAAAAGACAAGTGACAGTGTTTTACCCTTAATTTTTAATAGACCAGATTAGGGGTTCTTGCCGTTTTTCTTTAGTTTGTAATTTAATTTCTCTTAGTTTGCAAATTCCAAGGAGCTCTTGAATGAGATAATGAACACCACCTACTCATAGTGCATTAAGCGTGTATGTACTTCTTTGCTAGAAATATACTGTTACCAGGTTGCTTCCCCCGCCTGGATTTGACGCCTGTGAATCCCGTTACGGTGGGTTTTTTGCTTCATATATAAACGTATTAATTGTACAGATGCATATGTGGGGGCATGGGTCACAGTACAGAAAAGGACCAGACTCCCTAAGAGGAAGCCAACCAACAGCCATGCTAAGGCTCCCATGTTATTGCTGTGCACCGGGTTGCAAGCACAACATCGAGCACCCAAGAGCAAGGCCTCTCAAAGATTTCAGAACTCTCCAAACTCATTACAAAAGGAAACATGGTGTTAAGCCCTTCACCTGTAGGAAATGTGACAAGGCATTTGCAGTGAAAGGAGACTGGAGAACCCATGAGAAGAACTGTGGGAAGATTTGGTATTGCATTTGTGGGTCTGATTTCAAGCACAAGAGGTCTTTGAAAGACCATATCAAAGCCTTTGGCCCCGGTCATGCTGCTGTTGGCATTGATTGTTTAGATGAAGATGAAGAACCCGGGTCGGAATTTGAGCTTGAATATGAGTCGCCAATCTAGCCCTTCCTTACTTTGTTACTTAAAACTTTTTTTTAGATCAAATTGTTTTTGCTTCCATTTTCTTAGCACCCTCTTTTTCAAATATTGAAACATTACGAGCCATGACAATGGCGAGCTGTTTGTGCATATACGCATACATTTTTTAAAATGTAATTTTCCTTTTATCTATGTATTTATATTATTGCTGAAGCCAGTGTTTGTTTATGTTGTTTGGTTTGACTTAGCATTTGCAAGTAACACAGATGTTGTTTATCATTTTCTAAACCAATATAAGATTTGTGTAGTGTGTGTATTTTTAATTTTTGATGTTATAAAACGAAATAATGTCGGAAAATTGGTTTTATAAACTTTGTCGGCATTTTTTTTTGATAAAACTTTAAATGTGTGGTTTACTTATTTTAGGGATAAATTGTTATTGAATTTTATATTTAAATTGTGAAATTTAATATAGAAATTAACATGGATATTGTTGTATATAAAAGTTAAATAAATTATTTTAAAGAATATTCTCGATATATTAATGAATTAATTGTAGTATATGCCATTCATGAATTTTAAAACACTACTGTTGGAGTATTTTAATAAACGAAAACATCTGATCTCCTTTACCTAACGTAAAAAGAGTTTTCAGAATATTTATTTATGGAAGTTTCTTAATGAAGACATTTTACTTTCATAATTTTGTTTACTTTTAAGGGTAAACTACACCCATGATCACTTTTGTTTACCTTAGGTTACGTTTTAGTCATTTATGTTTAAAATGCTATGTTTTAGTCATTTACGTTATCATGTTGTAACATTTTAGTCATTGAGCCATTAATCGTCGTTAATGGTGTAACGATGGTGACGTGTACGTTAAATCATCATTTCAAACAAAATTTTAGGTTAAATTATACAATTGATCCCCATATTTTTTCGTTTTAAGTAATTTAATTTTTTTCTTTTATGTTCTTTAAACTTTCCTCTTTTTTCCATTCTCTTTGTTTCTCCTCTGTTTTATACATTTCCATTTCTTTTAACATATTAGGAAGTCGAATTGGCAATGAAAAAAGAAGTAGGAAGTCAACTGTCATCATTTGCCTATAACCAAAACCCGTAAACCCTTACCATGCTTCTTTTTTCACTACCAATTCGACTTCCTGGTATGTTAAAAGAAATAAAGAAGGTAGAAAAACAGAGGGAGAAGTAGAAGAGAATGGAAAAAAAAGAAAAAAAAAAGAAAGAAAGTTAAAAGAACATAAAAGAATTAAATTGCTCAAAACGAAAAATTATGAGGACCAATTGTATAATTTAACCTAAATTTTTTGTTTGAAATGATGATTTAACGTGCCACGTCAGCTTACCATTACACCATTAACAACAATTAACGGCTCAATGACTAAAATGTTACAACACGATAACATAAGTGACTAAAATGTAACATTTCAAACATAAGTGACTGAAATGTAACCTAAAGTAAACAAAAGCGACCATGGATGTAGTTTACCCTACTTTTAAAGTTTATTTAACATTAATGAACTTATAATTACATTTTAAATCTTTAAGTTATATTTAATAAATGTTTACTTTGTTGATTTCATTCCTTTCCTACTATTTTCAAAAACTAAAAGAGTTTTACTAAGTTTTTAAGGAAAACATTTATTCATAATAAAAAATCCACAAAGAGAGCAAGAAGAGCGGAAGAACATCTAAATAGTAAATACCCAAATCAATAGGCTTACCTTATATACTTGTCGTAGGTCTCAATCTCCTTAACTTGCACATTTAAAGTATTATTGAACGATAGAATAGAGAATAGAAAATTAGGCACTTGCCCCCAGTTCAACGTAGCTCACATGTAATAAAGCTGTCCTAGCTATAGATTGAGTTGCCTTATTGGCTCATCTAGTACGAGTCCATAGGAAGAACAAAGATTGAAGATATTGACAACCCTGAACAACCAAACCAAACTTGGAAAAATCAACATTGCTACTCATCAAAGCTTCTCACACTCGAAGATAATCTGTTTAAAACAGCATTATCAAAGTAACAAGAATGCAACCAAGATAGCGCCTCCCGAATTGCAATAGTCTTAGCCATAAGCAACAACATACTTGGACAAAAATGACTTGGGAGTAGATGTTTATTATGATAAGAAGTTTGATGTACTTCCAAGATTCCATGTCCGTTAGGTGTAGAATTTTATATCAAATATATTTTTTATGTTTATAAATATAAACTTCAAAGAAGCATTATAAATACCCGATTAATGAATAAAAAAATGCTTTTCTTTTTCTTCTCCTATTTTGTATTTCTTTTTATCTTTTATTCTTTATTTTATAACATGTATTCAACACAACTCTCAAATTTTTCTTCAAAATCTCAAGATGAAACCCATTTTTGCTTGATTTCTTATTCAAAATCTCATTATTTGCGAAGAATAAGAAGATGATAACCAAAAGAAAGAAAAATTTAAAGAAAGGTTTCAAACTTGCACCTCAAACCCTTTAAGATTCTTCCTTACCCGTTCGCCTAATATGAAAACTTAAAATATTTTATGCTAAGAAAAATTAAAATATTTTATGCTAAGAAAAAAATTATAGAAGTAATGTGGACCTGGATTCAAGAAGAAAATAAAACAAAATATTAATGGAAGGATTCAAACCTACACTGTAAGGATCCTTTTTTCTTAACCGTTCAAAATACTTATATTGTTATTGTTGGATCTGGTATCCTAAGTATATATTTGTTTTGTATATTTGTATTTTTCAAAAAACTGGTTTAACAATATCCATTAATTACATTAATACCCTTATACATTATCCTCAATGGTTTTTGCATACAAAGCAAAATGGAAGCAAATATTGGCTCAATGATCATCTAACGTTTAACTAATACTAAGCGATTTTACGTGGTCAGATCGTAATATAGAAAGACAATTTGTATGAGTAGATGAAGCAAAACATGTTTTCAGTATGACCGAAAATGAGCAAACCGATTGAAAGACTAATATGACATCTATCAAATCTAATTAGGAAGATGTTTTATCTTGAGCTTCGGAGCGAATGATTCCCAAAAGATAGAGAAATATATGTGGTTGGCTAAACTGACTATAACCTCCCTAACCTGACCCAGAAGTTATGGTCGGATTTTGAAGGCCATTTTGGCCACCGAAACGATATGGTAAATAAATGATCCATTTATTAGAAAATTTATTCTTGAAAATATTTTTCTTACATTTTTAAGAAAATCAGTAATGGGCTTCTTTTTATTTTATAAAAACATTAGTTTTTGCCAAGTTTAATTAAAGTTAAATGAAAAATTAGCTTATTAATTTTATAAACATACTTGATTATTAATTCATTATTCGGAGTTTCGAAAACCAATTTTACAGCGGAAAAACCTTTGAAACAGGTGAAATCAAAGGGCATTACTTGAATGCTACTGCAGGGACATGTGAAGAAATTATCAAAAGGACCGTGTGTGCTAGAGAATTGGGAGTTCCTATCATAATGCACAACTACTTAACAGGTGGGTTCACTGCAAATACTAGCTTGGCTCATTATTGCCGAGATAATGGTTTACTTCTTCACATCCATCCCGCAATGCACGCAGTTATTAATAGACAGAAGAATCATGGTATGAACTTTCGTGTACTAGCTAAAGCTTTATGTATGTCTGATGGAGATCATATTCACATTGGTACAATAGTAGGTAAACTTGAAGAAGAAAGGGACATAACTTTGGGCTTTGTTGATTTACTACATGATGATTTTATTGGAAAAGATCGAAGCCGTGATATTTATTTCTCTCAAGATTGGGTTTCTATGCTAGGTGTTCTGCCCGTATCTTCGGGGGGTACTCACGTTTGGCATATGCCTGCTTTGACCGAGATCTTTGGAGATGATTTCGTACTACAATTCAGTGGAGGAACTTTAGGACACCCTTGGGGAAATGCACCGGGTGCCGTAGCTAATCGAGTAGCTTTAGAAGCATGTGTACAAGCTCAAAATGAGGGACATAACCTTGCCCGCGAGGGTAATGAAATTATCCGCAAGGTTAGCAAATGGAGTCTTGAACTAGGTGCTACTTGTGAAGTATGGAAGGCGATCAAATTTGAATTTGACGCAGTGGATAAATTAGATAAACCAGCTTGATAAATCAAATTTGAATTCGAAGCAATGTATACTTTGTAATCCAGTAATTACTGTCGGTTTGTTGAATTGCAATTATACTCGACCCAATATTTTACTAAAAGGATTGAGCCGATTCTATTGTCTATATTTTTTTATAGATATATTTTTATCTAGATATACAAGATCTTAAATACAAAAATAAAAGACTAAACACAACTCAAATTTTCTCCTCGGTCCATAATTAATCCTATGTATGGATCCTTAGGATTGGTGTATTCTTTTCTATCCTATATACCACGGTTTCGGATCATGGATCGAGCCAAGCATCACAACTTCTACCCATCTTGTATGTTGTTCTTTTGGCTTCATGTTGGAATAGAAACTTATTGTATTGTATTAGTAGACGAGATTTTACGAAAAAGGTTCTTGATAGGAGAAAATTTTCTTTTTTCCAATTTTTCAATGCTGATTTTACACAACATGGGGAAATCACTATTTCTAATTGAAAATTGATATTTCTAATTCAAAAGAAAAAAAAAGCTCTATCATATATAATGAACTGCTACTCCAGGTTCTCACAAAAGAGAATCGTTTCTTTCAATATTCACTCATTGTTTGTTAATAACCTTAGTGATTGTATCTAGTATGCGTATTCTGATAGGAAATAAAATATTCAATTGATTTTTCATCGAATGACTATTCATCTACTATACTTTCATGCAAATAGAAGCAAGAAAGCTCTATGGAAAAATCATGGTTCAATTTGATCTTGTCTAAGGGAGAATTAGAATAAAGATGTGGGCTAAGTAAATTAATGGATAGCTACCTTGGTCTTGTTGAAAATACTACTGTAAACGAAAACTCGACTAGAAATGATACGGATAAAAACATTCATGATTGTAGTGACAGCTCTAGTTATTACAGTAAGGTTGATCATTTAGTTGACGTCAAAAACATTCAAAATTTGATTTCTGATGACACCTTTTTAATTAGGGATAGTAATCAAAACCGTTATTCCATATATTTTGATAGTGAAAATCAAAATTTTGAGCTTAACAATGATCATTCTTTTTTAAGTGAACTAGAATTTTTTTTTATAGTTATCATAACTCTAGTTATATGAATAATGGATCGAAAAATGATGTGTCCCGTTATCATTTTAACTTGTATGATAATGATACTAACTATGGTTGGAATAATCACATTAATAGTCGTAATGACTCTTATCTTCGTTCTCAAATCTGTATTGATAATTCCATTTTAAGTGGTAGTGACAATTCCAATGATAATTATATTTATAATTACATTTGCAGCGAAGGTAGAAATAGTAGTGAAGGCAAAAAGTTTGATATAATAACTCGTGAAAATGGTAATGATTTAACTCTAAAAGAAAGTTATAATGATCTCGATCTATACAAGGATTTGTGGGTTCAATGCGAATGCGAAAATTGTTATGGAGTAAATTATAAGAAATCGTTTAATTCAAAAATGAATATTTGTGAACAATGTGGATATCATTTGAAAATGAGGAGTTTAGATAGAATTGAACTTTCGATTGATCTAGGCACTTGGGGTCCTATGGATGAAGACATGATCTCTTTAGATCCCATTGAATTTCAGTCTGAAGAAGAGCTTTGTAAAGATCGTATTGATTTTTATCAAAGAAAGACAGGATTAACTGAAGCTATTCAAACAGGCACGGGTTAATTAAATGATATTCCTATAACAACCGGGGTTATGGATTTTTAGTTTATGGGGGGGAGTATGGGATCTGTAGTAGGCGAGAAAATCACCCGTTTGATCGAATATGCTACCAATAATTTTTTACCTCTTATTCTAGTATGTGCTTTCGAAGGAGCCCGCATGTAAGAAGGAAGTTTGAGCTTGATGCAAATGGCTAAAATATCTTCCACTTTATATGATTATCAGTCAAATAAAAAGTTATTTTATGTATCAATTCTTACATCTCCTACTACTGGTGGAGTGACCGCAAGTTTTGGTATGTTGAGGGATATCATTATTGCTGAACCCAATGCCTATATTGCATTTGCAGGTAAAAGAGTAATTGAGCAAACATTGAATAAAAAATACCGGAAGGTTCACAGGCGGTTGAATATTTATTCCATAAGGGTTTATTCGATCCAATCGTACCACATAATCTTTTAAAAGGTGTTCTGAGTTCAGCTCCACGGTTTTTTTCCTTTGGATCAAAATTCAATCAAGTAGAGTCTTAAGTGGAATTTTTTTATTTGTAGTAAAAAGGTAGTTAGTTAGTTTATCAGAATCAAAGTCAAAGCACTTGTTTAATTTGTTAGTATATGTATTATTAAATTGGTCCAATTGTTTAATGTCCATACATGAAAATACTAAAAATATCCCAAAATCAAATGCCATGACACAATTCGTAAAATAAATTATTACAAACCAAATAAATAGAAATATAAATTAAAATACTTTATTTAGCAAAACCGAGATGAGACCTCCAAATTGCAAAATTCGAACCCTAACCTTGTGGACTACCTGAAAAATGTTAAACTAATGGGATAAGTTTTACAGCTCAGTGTAAGTTTCAATCAAAAGTAAATAGTGTATCAAGACCATAAAATCATGCTTACACGCAGAGTCAACAACAATAGTAGTCACTAATCACTATATTTACAAAGATTACAGAATGATGAATTCTAGAATTTAAATACATGATCATGAATGATAATGCAATTCCTACCCATCCATCCACTACACTCCATATCAGAAGGAGTCGTAGCTCATTGTGGTTTAACCACCGGTGACAGTAGATAAGCGCAGTTATACTGCCAGTCAAATTTTGTGGATAAACCACCAGAACAGTGTTGTGAACGAACCGCCAAAACTCTGAACAAAACTTCTAAAAAATTATTGATTTATTGCCAAAACTCCACAGATCTCCCCTATCTCCGTTCAACCAAATCCTGACGTAATGCATAATGTCATTTTTATCATAATAGTAGAACCAATTATGGTGCATTACAGAAGAAAGTCATACCATGAAATCAATAAACCAGAATAGTGGCATGTTTTACAATCATGCTAACAGAAGATACAAAAAAATAACAACATGCTTATCAGACATGCAATGAGGCAGAATAGTGGGTATGCATTCATACATTCATTAAAACATGTGATGTCATTATAGCGATAAACATTAACAGTTTGTGCATGTCCGAACATAGCCAACAAGCCAATAAACAATTCAACCAACTTAGTAAAATACATGCAAACATATTCATTCAACTATAGTTACTTGAGCATAACCGGCCAACCGTTGAAACAACTACAGACACTCAGCATGCAAGTTAACACATCCCACACTTCACACTTAGCTAATTAAGTAACCATCTTCACATTCGGCCAAGCATCTAAAGATGCTCTTACGCATTCGAACCTTATTGAAGCAATTAATACATTCGGCCATAGGCTAATTAGTCAATTAAGTATTCAGCCATAAGTAAAAAGGAGCGTTAAAGACACACATATACACCAATCACATTTGATTAAATCCTACACCTTGTTTTGCTGACTGAAAGCACTAACAATTGATTGTAGCACTACTACTACTTGGATTTGCCTTCGTTCTTTCCCGAGCTAAAACTCGAACATGATAAACATACGATAGAGTGATTAAAAACAACCAAAGAATCCCTTATGGAATTCGACCAAAAAGGATTAAAAGAAGATAAACTTACTTTATCGGAGATTAGAAACAATGTGTAACACCCCTAACCCGTCACCATCGTCGGATTAGGGTTATGAACCATCACTGTACAAAATATAACCTTTAACTTCAAAACAGATAAATAATACAATTTAATATTAATTTCCAATAACTCAATACAATCATAGAAAACATACACCTTTGGGCCTGAAATCGAGCCTTTGGGGCCCTAAAAACAATTTGGAAACAATCGGGGATCAATTTGAATCAAAACAGAAAATTTTGGAAAAACATGAAAAATTGGGAAACAAGAGTCACACGGCTGTGTGGCCAGGCAGTATGACATATCCCAAACAGTGTGAACATTTGAACTAGCCAAAATAGGGTCGTATCGTAGGCCGTGTGCTAAACCGTGTGTGTATTCAATGTTGGGTCACTCGACCGTGTCACAGCCCGTGTACCAGACCGTGTAACAAACTGTTTAAAGACACACGGCCGTGTCATAGACCGTGTGAAACCTGCACCTAAAATTTTAATGACACACGGCCATGTAAGGTGACCGTTTGTGGATCACGGCCATGTGGCAGCCCGTGTCCCAGGCCGTGTGCTCTAAATTTATCCCCTAAAATAAGCCATTTCAATACCTATCCTTACACAAGAAGATACACATTTTACACATACATTCAATTGACCATAACACTCTCTAAACACACTCAAAACATACCAAATCAATCAACCTATAAATTTTAATCAATATGCCATTCAAAGGCACCTCAATTCTTAGCAACTCAACATCACATTATAACCTAAACATACATCATCACAACCATAACATTTCAACCACATATAAACATATCTCATGTCATATATTTACATTTCACTCAAAAGTGACCAAAAGACACATACTTACTAAGCATTACAAGTCCAAACAAACATATACTCAAAAGACATAATCATACCAAGTTGGCCAAATAACATATTCACAACATCTATTACATTTAAGCCACATACATGCCATTTATAACCATAACCAAGATAACCAAAAACTACCAAAGTGATTGTTAGATAGTGTGATAGGACTCCAACAAGATTCCAACCGATCAAGCTTCTGATGATCTACAAAACAGAGGAAAAATAACTACGTAAGCAACTAGTGCTTAGTAAGCTCGTATAAGATAAAATCAAACTTACTGAACCCTAAATGTTAAATAATTCAACCATGTTCATCAATTCATATAAGTATCTTACTTTCTTATTCATAACAATCCACATAGTTAGTAGATGACTTAAAATCATGACACCTATGAAACATGGTGTATAGCATAAAATAAATTACATTCATTCACCTCTCTTCACATGTTTGATTAGTGCCCTTTTCTATTCATTTGCACATATTAGCTTTCCATTTCATATAGTCATTAATATCAATAATTTCATTTACAAGCCTTTTCATTTTTCTTTATTTACCTGTTGGTCCATACAGAATAACATCAAATACTCAGGAATGCTTACACAAAGTGTGCCTTTTCATGTAACCGTAACCTTTCCAATAGTGCTCACACGAGTTGTGAAATGGGTATGCTCACTCGAGCTATAGGTCGGAATGTTGGCTACACGATGCTACTCACACGAGCTATGGAGAATCCACAACAAATGCAAGACCTCATTCATCGGTAGGACATCTAGGACCAACACCCGAAACCATAAAATCCTTAATGACATGTCATTTGTATCCTAAGAATTTTTAAGGTTCATTTACACTTTTATGTTAGCTTAGTCTGTTAAAGACTTCAACTTTTATGTTTCTTGTACTTCATTCTACTATTGAATGTTCATCTATACTTTTCTTTTCAGTTTTATAGATTAAAAATCCAAACTTTCATCTTTTTCTCAACCTTTATGTTAATGGTTGTCATTTCTTTTTCTTGCATGTTTGTTATATTAGTTTTTAGGATGTATAAATACTCTAAAGGGATTAGTTTAAGGAAAAGTGGGTAAGTTGATTTTTGGATGAGGGACTAAGTTGCAAATAAATTAGACTAAATTGAATAAACCTAGAAACTTAGGATTGACACCCGTAAAGGAACATTTAGGCAAGTGAGACCGAAAGGTAACCTTATTGAGCACCAATTCGTTATTCCTAAGATAGCCTGTAAAGCCATGAGATAAACCGGACTAATTTGTCTAATTTAGTAAAGTTGAGGTCGAGAGGTAAAATAGAAACATTTTAGGAGTTTAAAAAATTTAGATACCTAATTTGAATATTAATGGACCATATCGAAATCAATTAACCACCGTTTGTTATTCATTGGTTAATTTAGCAACTTTACATATTTTACAATTGAAGTACTTGTGTTAATTAGTTGATAAATTAGTATAATTACTCATGATTTCATGGCCTGTTGTACTATAATGTTTTGCAATAAGTTAGTTAGACTTTTTATTTTCCATGCTTATAGCTATAATTTGCTCAAACGCCGACTATTTTGAGTTTGATCCTCAGAATACTTCGTACCCCATTGTACAATTATATTACAACAGACCTGTCACACTTGCAAACACGGTATGATAGTATAGTTTCTGATCCTTTGTTGCTTTTAATGTTGATTTCTCTCTCGTCACTCGCAAGGGTGGCGAGGGAGGCGGTCACAACCCTAGTTAAATAAACTAGGGTTTGTCGTCCTAAGCATTAAACAAAGGGACTTTCGGGTCTCTCCCGTATCAGGTCTTATTACAAGCACTTCCTCGACTTTTAATTCACTAATTTATAATTCAATCCTCGATACTTAATTTTCTATTTCCTAAAATAAAAAATATTAAATTAATTTATTAATTTCCTCCTTAGATAATTTTGTCAACCCAATTCTAATTGCGTTAAAATCATGACGACTTTACCGTAAAAGAATCTATGAGAAAATATATTTAATATTTCTACATTCAATGGATTCACTATTACCAATAAATTTATTTCCATTTTTTAACTTGAATTATTTAATCACTTAATTAAATAATAATTCAAAAAACCATAAATTTATTTTCAAGGACTTCTCCAAATATTTCTCATTTCTCTAAATTTCACATTTCTATCCATTTTTGTTCATTTGATTCAACATGCAATTCATTTTTGGTTTCAACAAACTAGTGGAGTGACCAATTGGACATATGCACTTAGGGCCTAAATGATTTATAATTAAGTTTCAGCTTTTCATTGATTAATTATAAACTCATTTAGTCACGAAGTCATTCCACTATAGTATCGTGATTGAACTCTCCCTAATGGCATACCATTACGAAAGCAACTCGATCAGTGTTCGTCTAATAACCTTGTCATAAGTGTGTTACCATAATAGGATATCCTTAATGTCTTTGGGATAAATCCGTTCTCCTAATATGATCTTATTTTATCTCATGGTAACCATTACATCTTCCTTCATGAAAAGTCAATTACTATCAAATAATAATCAAGTCACTCATCAAAAGACGAGTGACCCATGACCACGCTCACATTCCATCTACCATGTATTTAATAGAATATCATTTATCCATATCTCGGAATATAAATTCTACTATTGTGAATGAGACTACATACTGTAAAATCTTTATTTATTTCCTTCAGTCTTGAAGAGAATGTGATTTTTGTACCTGCAGAAGCTTTAGTTACTTCCTTATCTGTCTCAGCTGCCGATGTGATTACCTCTTCTAACTCTGGCTCATTTTCTGCTTCTAGGGTTACCTCTTGTGGATCATCATTATTCTCCACTATTGTTTTCGGAGTAGTGGTTTCTGGGCTACTTAGTACTTTGCCCGATCGGAGTGCAATTTCTTTCACATGCTCCTTACCTTCTCTCCAAGGATTATCTTTCGTGTTGTTGGGAATACATGTGCCTATTTGTCTCTTTATGTCACCTATCATGCTCATCAATTGGCTTATTTGACCCTCGAGTTTAGTCAATGTTCTTGTTGAATTGGTGTATACAGACTGGACCTGTTTGACATTAGTTCTCATTGACTGCAGTTCTCCCTCAATTTTGTCCAGTCGTTGACCACATATAGTACGGTCATTTGGGTTGACCTTGTCTTGGGTTTTCTGCAAATAAAGAGGTTCATAGTTAGTGTTTTTAACTTGATTAAAATTATTATGTACTCTTTAAGTCCCCAATATCAGATTGGGGTGATCTCTCCAGTTGGGGTTATATGTATCCGAATAAGGGTTTCCACCCATGTTCCCAATGTAATTTACGTTCTCAGCCGGATTGTTGATATAGTGAAAGAGAAGTTTGTCTCCCCCATGCATAGATGGTGTAGAAGCTGATTTGATACGGTTGAGTCTATCTAGTAATTGTTGATACTTATTATCCTGTTGGATAGCTTTTACCATAGCGGGTTTCTAACCATATGTGAATCGTACAATTTGTCACTGGCAGGATTTTAGTGACATATTCTCGATGATCTGATACTCATCCTCGTATATTCTGTTCCTAAGGGCTCCTCCTCCTGCTCTGTCTAATCCAAATCGTGCATTTGCATCCAGCCCATTATAAAACACCTCCAGCCACATCCACTCAGGAAATTCGTGGTGCGAGCATTATTGAATCAATATTTTTAATCGTTGTCATGCCTCATAGAAACTTTCTCCCTCAATTTGTCTAAAACAACAATTTCTTTTCTTAGTTGTACTGCTTTGCTAATTGGGGAAAACTTTTGTAAGAGCTTTCCAGTGAGTTCATCCCATGTTATGATAGACCCTGGTGTCTGCCAGTCTAACCAAGAAAAATCATTATTTGCTAAGGAGAAGGGGAACAACCAAAGATGAATAGCATCATCAGTGACCTCGTTATATTTAAAAGTATCACAGAGTTGAATGAACCATTTTTTATGTTGATTAGGGTCCTCTATCATACTACCTCTAAATTACAGATTGTTCTAGATCATTTGAATAATAGTCGATTTTATCTCAAAATTATTAGTTGTAATTGTTAGTCTTGCCATACTTTCTTTAACCATGTCCAAACTTGGTAGGCATAATCCCTTAAAGTTCTTTCGTTTCGAGCCATATGAATGTTCATAAGAAGTTGTGGTGCTGATGGGTTTTCTAGGGTGTTATTATCAGTGTAATTAAACAGTGGATTTTCACGTGGTACGTTATCTGCAACTGGTGGTGATGGATCATGCATATGCTATTGCTGTCGGTGATTTCTTCGGATTATTCTTTCTAGATCTTGGTTCCTACAATAGGTGTCCAACTACTGCGAGTCATACACTAAACCCAAAAATAAAACATTAGTATCAATAAATGAAATAAAACAAAATCATATTTATAACTTAAAAATTTTCTAATTATTCTAATTAAGTGCAGAAATTAAAATTATCCTAGTGACATTGCCTCTCCAACAACGACGCCAACAGCTTGACCGCTTCTGGACGTACTAATGTTTAGAGTGTGAATACTACAAAAAGTATATATAATTACTATTTGGTATCCGCAAGTAAATAAGTCTAGTTGTAATATAGTTATACAACGGAGTAGGTGAGTACTCCGAGGATCGTACCCAAGGGAGGTGAGCACTAGATCAATTATAACCTAAGCACTAAAAGATCTAATTAGTGCTTTAGATTCAATTATAGTATGAAAAATATAAAATAAAGGATTGTTAGGGTTTTTATAATGATAAAAATAAAACAACTTAAAAAGATAAAATTTAAGAGATTAAAAAGGAATAGTAAATCAAATCTGATTATGTGTGATTAGCTCGCTTCGGTAATCTCTATCAACTATCACTTCGGGTTCCTCGTCCATCAGCTAGTCGCTACCCTAACAGGATCTTCTGATCTTCCACTAACGTAACAAGTTAGCAAGAACTACATATCTTCCAACCTCACAGTCCAAACTAATTTGGGGTTAAGGTGTTCACGAATGGGCAATACCAATTTTGGGTGAATTCCCACCTTAATGACATCCCGGGGTTGTCAAACCTAAGGTTTTTTTCACGTTCTCCCTTTCCTAAACAGTTGATCCCTTGAGTAACCTTGTAAAACAGTTAGCATATCATACCTCCACTCACTACTTCCCTATAGAAGGATTAGTTTCTCATGGCATTCATAAACAATATATAATCGATGTAAAGAGAAAGCATGCTAATTAAATTGAGAAGATAGAGTAAATGAAAGAGCCTGATTGTATTGATATTAAGCGTAAATTCATAGAGTTGCATAATTCCACAATTCAGCTCTCTTGAAATAAAACAACAAACAAATAAACTAAACTATAGAAACCTAAGAAAGAAAATAGGACTAAATATAAAGGAAGAAACTAGGTTAATTCAAAGGTGTCTTTTACATGTGCCAATAAAGCCTATTTATTGCCTTCAGGTGGTCGTTGTCTTTAACCCTAGGTTAGTTGACGTTCTCAAGCTTTAATTTTGATTATATAGACCAAAATACCCCAACTTCATGTCTAATTTTCTTCTTAGAGTCGATGTCGCGACACACCAGGAACTATGTTGCGACATCCATAGTCTGTGTCATGAGATCGAAGGCAGACTTGAGATTTCTTCAATTTGTTCCCTATGTTGTGACATCAATCCTCTTGTGTTACGACATAACGTCTAGTATCATCTTAAAATGTCTTATGATGGTATCCTACACACTCAAAAAGTACCTTAGCTCATTCTTAGGCCTCATTCGGCCCTTAGGCACATTTTATTGAATGTAAGTAAAACTAAAGAAACCTAACTAAAATGTAATGAAAAAGCTTGTGTTCAGGCTCCTTAAGTGTGAAAACTAGTTCAATCTGCTACACCGAATTACGATAGATCAAACTCTCCTACACTTAAGTCAATGCTTGTCCTCAAGCAACATAAATAAAGATGAGAAATGAACATGATGACCCTTGAGCAAATATGATACAAGTATTGACCTCGGAGCATATGACTTAGGCATTTCATGCTTACTAAAAACTTCAACGTGATGAATAGTTGACTTACCACCTTTGACTTCAAGCATTTAAATTCAATATCTTACAAAATATACAAGTATTAAAGGGTCTAACCTATAGAAATCCTTCAATAAATCATACAAGTACTTTAATTATCTGAGTAGGATACAAATAGTCGTTGATGTGCATATTTAGTATGATGTTCATTCATGTATAAGGGTAGTTAGGTCACATAGGACTTTTCGGCTTGTAAAGTTTTAAAGCTTAGGACATGTATGAAATTCAAAGATAGTAAGCATCAAAAGGGTTACAAACAAGAAAATAGTTTGGCACATCGTATTGATCTATACTCTTCCCCCTTAGTGACCCTTACCCGCTCACCGCCTTATTTTTCCTTATCTCACCTTCATTGTCTCTTTATATAGGAAATCATAGTATGACATAGTAACTACGATTAGCTTACAAGTTTTGGTGCACTAATGAATGAGTTTTTTCTATTGTTGTGACTTTTTCACTGATCTTTTTCAATTTTTCTCACTCGAATGGTTTTTGGCTTTTCAGGTACTTTTTCTACTAATTGAATTTTATTTTTGGATTTTTCTTCTTGTTTTGCACTTTCAGGCTAACCAACAATTTCCATACCACACTAGTCTTTCCTTTTTTCACAATATTTTTACAAACTCCATCATGATTATCTCCTTAACACTCAATAAGTATGACCAAACATTTATAATCATGTAGTGCAAGACCAAAGAACAAGGGCAAATACAAATTAATGTTTTCAGGCTCAGTGCTTGTAATGTGGTTCATCAAAAAGTGTCATGGGCTCAAAAATTGGTACTAAAGGTGAAATATAATTAGGATAGCTTTTTAGCTCTAGATGTGTTCCAAACAATGCCTTAGGTCATCCCTAAATATTTCAACATGCACAAATTTAATCAACCAAACAAATACAAATTCAACTATTTATCATTCGTACTAACATCCTTATTTCCTTGTATTTTCTGTATCACTTGGTATAGTTGATTGCTTAATACCTATTTATAGTGTAACATATAGAACTTAGTAGCCTAATAATCAAAAGTTTAAAATCACCTATCATCATGCCAAATTTATTCATAAACACAAGCAACCTATGTACATGCTCCTAACCAATCACTTGTGTTTCTACAAGTTCAAGCACACAAAAGATAAGAAAAATCACAGATAATGTAAAAATTTGAAGAAAATTTTCTGTGTTACCCCCCGTACACACTTTAGTTAACACATTGTCCTCAATGTGTAGCCCATAAATAGATAAAGAAGGAATTTTGTGTCTCCTTAGTGTTAGGTTCCTACATAGAAAATTTAACAAAGTGCAAAAAAAATCTATTTATTATTTCTACTCCTACAAAGTCTAAATTAAAATCAATAATTAATACAAGTATTTATAAAAATAAAATAGTTCAGTTGTCCTCCTTATCAATCTCCTCACTCTCATCATTCTCCTCGTCTTCTCCTTCTTCCTGGCTTTCATGGACATACGCCCGTGTCTCAGGCCGTGTAACATTCGAAATAGGGACCCACGGCCGTATCCGTGCCTGTGTAACTTTTTGACTTGGGTCACACGGCAAAGCCACACGCCCGTGTGCCAGGCCGTGTGCTAGGCCGTGTAACTTTTGAAATACAACCTTTAAAACCTACAGAGGACACACGGCCGTGTCGCATAGCCATGTGTCTCACACAGCCAAGGCACACGCCTATGTCACAGGCTATGTGGACCCAAAATGAACCTTAAACCACAAGTTTACCATTTTTGACTTACTTGAACCTTAAGATACTCAAATACCAACCAAAACACCTATTCAAAAAGACATTAGACAAGCCAAAAACATACCAAATCAACATATTAAGTGCCTAACCAATATACCCTCATTGGTACCACAAGTATATACAATTTTACATGAAAACAAATCTTCAAATACAAATTATCACTTACTCAAACCTAACACCTAATTCAATACCATCTCAAACGTACCATATCTAAGCTATATAATAATCAATTCAACACCTACAAATTTAGCCATTCTAAAATGCATCACATAGCCACTTTAACACATAATATAAAGACATTAAAAGTACCAAATAGGTATCAACAAAAACAACTTATACAACCAAGTTCATACTTAACTATCTACATTTCCAAAACATTAGTATCAACGATCAATCCTATTACATAATTTAGCCGTTCCGATCGTCTAACATTCCAAATATCTACAAAAATAAAGATTAACACAAGTAAGCTTAAAGAAGCTTAGAAAGTTCGATGTACTAAATCATTAAATCTTACCGGAGTAAATAAAACAATTCAAACAATAACATTTCAACCACAAAGGTTTCCTGTCATCCAAAATCTCAATCGATAAATCACAAATGTTCAATATTATTCTCAAACGAATAGCAAATTCATTAAACAAATTACCTTACCAAGATTTCAATTCGAAGAATGACTTACGGATGAGAGTACATCATCAGTCCAACCATAACACGCCAGATGCTCATACGAGTCAATCCCTCCAAAACACACCAAATGCTCACAAGAGCTAATCCAACCAAAACACACCATTTCTCATAAGAGCTTATCCAATCGAAACAAACCATTGCTCATAAGAGCTCATCCAACTGAAATACGCCAGTGCACATAAGAGTTAATTCAATCGAAACACACTAGACAAAGAGTATAACACGAGAGCTCGCAACAAATCCTGAACCTCGATTTACTCAAGAAATAAATATATACATATCTCCAAAGTCATATCCAATCCAATCCCCCACAACACACCATATCACGACTGTACTCTATCCCGCGTTCAATCTAATCCACACAACAAATTCAACAACATATCTCAAATAATCATTCATTATCAACAATTATATATATTGTATCATGTTATACTATTCAATAATTCATATAGATGTTACATTTTTAACCGGACGAACGTACCTGAACTTAATTGTAGTAGTTGTAGAAGTTGATAAACTAATTCGCTATTTTTTCTTTTCCACAAGTATCTACAAGATCTTGATCTAAAATGTAAAATTTCTAAATTATAAGCTTACATTTCACTTTCCAATTCATTTTACAATTAATTCCTTTCATTTTCAAAATTTACATAATTTCCCCAAATTCATCAAATTAACTATTTTTCCCAAATTCATCAAATTAACTATTTTTCCGAAGTCAAAATTCATCAAATTCACTATCAAACCCCAAATTCATCAAATTCACTATCAAACCCCAAATTTATCAAATTCACTATCAAACCCCAAATTCATCAAATTCACTATCAAACCCTAAAATTTTGACATTTTCACAATTTAATCTTAAAATCAAAATATAACAAAAATCACTTTACAAAATCATCAAACAACACAATCAAAGCTCCAAATACTTGGTATTCATAAAAAAATATTCAATATTCATCAATGGAAACTTCCAAAATTTTTAACAGAATTAAAAACGAAGGTACGGGTTAGTTGGACCTAGTTGCAACGATCTCAAAAACATAAAAATTACAAGAAACGGGCTTAAAAATCACTCACATGCAAAGAATTTGTGCTTGGTCAATTCTCCCAAGCTAAACATCTATGGAATTCGGTTATCACAAGCAAAATTAAAGAAGAAGATAACAATTTCATATTTGTTTTTTTTTATTTTAACCTAATTACCATTTTGCCATTAAAATCGCATTTTTTTATCATTTTCTTTTGTTTACCCATCCAACTAAGTTATTTAGGGCTAATTTACCACTTAAGTCCTTCCTCATTTAAATTTTAAGCTATTTAATCAACTAAATGCAATAATTACCAAGTTTTGCACCTTTTACAATTTAGTCCTTTTTCATTAATTAGCTATTTAAACGTTAAAATTTCTTGACCAAATTTTAATATGACTTTAATGACCCCATAAATATTCTAATGACCACTATTCCGTCACTACTAAAAATCGGGTTGTTACAACTCCCCCCTTAGGAAATTTTGTCCTCAAAATTGTTAACTTAAAATAGATTTTGACACTATAATCTCATTGATTCTTAGATTTCCTAGGTAGCATCGTTTGAACCATGACGATGTACAAGACTTTTACTAATAGGACTCATTTGTTCTACAGTTCTTTGACTTCCCGAGCTAAAATTCTCACTGGTTCCTCCGAATACGTCAAATCTGGTTGTAGCTCAATCTCTCTATGAGGAATCACATGCGAAGGATCAGATCTGTACTGTCTCAGCATCGATATGTGGAAAACATTATGGATTTTCTCTAGTTCAGAGGGCAAGTCTAATCTATAAACTACAGGGCCAATTCTTTCAACAACTTTATACGGTCCGGTAAATCTAAGATCAACTCTTTCCTTTCTGGCCGAAACGTAACACTTTCTTCCACGGAGGGACTTTTAGCAATACTCGATCACCAACAGTAAATTCTATATCTCGAATAACTCAAACTTTGTCTTCAGTTTCTCGGATCAAATCAATTCCCACCATTTGGGATTCACTCAATTCAGACCAATAATATTTTACACTTTCTTCCGTAGAGAGCTTCAAACTGTGCCATTTTTATACTAGATTGATAACTTTTATTATATGCGAATTTAGCTAACGGTAAGTACTTTTCCTAGCTACCTTCAAACTCGAGTATACAACATCTCAGCATATCTTCCAGAATTCGAATCACTCGTTCTGGTTGCCGCTCAGTCTGAGGATGAAATGCTGTGCCGAAATTAAGTTTAGTGCCTAAAGCCTCGTGAAGTTTGCTCCAAAATCTTGATGTAAATCTCGGATCACGATCTAAAATAATAGATGCCAGAAATCCTTGTAATCTCACAATCTGATATACATATAATTTCGCTAATCTCTCAAGCAAGAAATTAGTTCTGACTGGAATAAAATATGTCGATTTAGTCAATCTATCAACAATCACCCAGATCGAATCTTTCTTTTTCAGAGTTACAAGTAAACCAGATACGAAATTTATCATGACTCATTCCCACTTCCACACAGGAATCATAATAGGTTGTAGTAAACCCGATGGTATTTGATGCTTTGCTTTTACTTGCTGACAAATCAAACATTTAGCTACGAATTCACAGATTTTACATTTCATACTTGGCCACCAATACATCTGTTTCAGATCACAATACATTTTAGTGCTACCTGGATAAATAGAATATGTACTATTGTGAGCTTCAAACAGAATATCACGTTCCAAATCAAAATTATTTAGAACACAAATTCTATCGCGATAAAGCAATGTACCATTATCATCAACACTGTACTCAATACTCATATTATTCTGAACTAACTGTCATTTCAACATCAATTTTGAATATTCATTTTTCAATTCTCGAATTTGTTGTAAAAACAGGGGTTTGGCTTTTCAATTCTACTGATATAGAACCATCTTCATTTAAAGCTAAATGAGTGTTCAACACTTGAAGTGCAAACAATGACGAATTTTGACTAAGTGCATTCGTAACTACGTTCGCCTTTCCCGGATGATAATCAATAACCAGATCATAATCTTTCAATAATTCAAGCCAACGTCTCTGTCTTAAATTTAGTTCCTTTCGAGTCATCAAATCTTTTAAACTTTTGTGATCCGTAAACACATGACATTCCTTGCCGTATAAATAATGTCTCCAAATCTTCAAAGCAAATACAATCGCGGGCAGTTCGAGATTGTGAGTAGGATAATTCTTTTCATGCGGCTTTAACTGACGAGAAGAATAAATAATAATTTCCTTGCCTGCATCAGTACACAACCTAAACCATTGAGAGACACATCACTATAGACAACATATGCTACCCCAGACTCAAGCTTCGTCAACACTGGAGCTTCCGTTAACATATTTTTCAACTGATCAAAACTCTATTATTATTTATCAGACCAAACAAACTCGAAATGTTTTTGTAATAATCTAGTCATTGGTGAAGAAATAATCGAAAAGTTTTTAACAAAACGTCGGTAGTTTTCCAATTCATCACAGTAGGAACTTTACTCGGATTAACTCAAATCTCGTTAACTGATACTATGTGAACCAAATATCCAACCTCGCGAAGCCAGAATTCACATTTACTAAACTTCGCATACAATTGTTTTTCTCTTAAGGTCTGTAATACGGTTCTCAAATGTTGAGCATGCTTGGATTCTGTCTAGGAATAGATTAATAAATCATAAATAAACACAACAAAAAATCTATCCAAATGAGGTTAAAAAACCCGATTCATTAAATCCATAAACTCATAATGACCGTAACAAGTTCTGAAAGCAGTCTTTAACCTTCAATTGATAATACTAAGATCTGAGTTCTATCTTCGAGAACACTGTGGCACCTTTCAATTGATCAAATAAATCATCGATACGTGGCAAGGGATATTTATTTTTTATCATGACTTTGTTCAACTGTCTGTAGTCTATACACAATCTCAGTGAGTGGTTTTTCTTTTTCACAAACAACATAGGTGCACCCCAGAGAGATATGCTCGATTGAATAAACCATCTGTCTAACAACTCTTGCAACTGTACTTGCAACTCTTTTAATTCAGCTGGTGCCATGCGATACGGTGATATCAATATCGGTGCATTTTTAGGAATCAAATCAATCACAACCTCAACTTCACGATCAGGAGGCAAACCCGGCAACTCTTTAGGAAACACATCGGTAAACTTACTAACAACCAGTAACTAATCTAATTTCGATTCTGACTCTCTGGTATCAAGAATGTTTGCTAGAAATGCTTCATTACCTTTACGTATTAATCTTTGTGCAAAAATAGCTGAAATAATTCTAACAACATTATTCGAACTCTCAAATTCAACTGAACTAATCTCTCCGGTCTGACATTTCAATTCAATCCGTTCTTGTTTACAGTTTACTACAGCATCATGCAACGATAGCCAATCCATACCAAGAATAACATCAAGTTCCCAAAAAGGTAATAACATCAAATAAATAAGGAATTCACAGCCTCTAAATTTCAGTGGACATTGACGAAAAACTAAGTTAACTATCACACTCTGACCTAGTGGATTAGTAACTTGAATATCATATTCAGTAGATTCAACTGGTAATTTCTTTTCCGATACTAATGCAGTGCAAATAGAAGAATGAGTTGACCCAGGATCAATCAATGCATACACAGTAACATCAAAGAGACACAATATACCGGCAATCACATCAGAAGTAGTAGCTTCCTCTCTAGCTCAAATAGCATATATGCGAGCTGGTGCTCTAGCCTCTGACCGAACAACGGTGTCTTTTTCCCCTATATGAGTCGTCCTAGCAGCACTAATCTGACCCGGGCATCTACTTTTTTGAGCTGTAGATATTTGTTTTTCATTCTATTCTTTATTTTTTTAACTGTTTAGGGCAATTCCGGAGAAAGTGATCAGTCAACACACATCTATAACAGGCTCCCAACTTAGTTCTACACTCGCCAAGATGATATTTTTCACAATGTCTACAATTGGGCTTCGGAGCATTTTATACACTTCTCACACTATCAATTGGTTTAGTAGGAGCTTTGAAATCATGTTGAATCAATTTGTTTTTATTCAGATTCTCAGACACTAAGATAACTCGACTAAAATCTTCTTTAACCTTCTTTGTCAGTTGTAGAGGCCCAAATTTTTCTGGCCCAACAAAAAAACAAAAAAACAAATAAAAATAATAAAAAGGTCCACTAACTAAAATTCCATTTACAAAAAATCAAAGAACCTAAAGCCCGAAAGCCCAAAAACTTAAGCTCATCCGAAAACCCTAATTTTTAAACACCATCAGCGTCGTTGTCCTCTGCCACATCCACAGGCACGCCTCTAGCTGTCACCCGCAACCCTCCTTTCCACCACCACCTGTAAAAACTAGAGAACATAGGTAGAGAAACAAAAGAATGACAAAAACATAGATAAAGAAAAAAAATATGTTGCAATATTCGACTATAAATCTGAAGCCACCATGTAATTCAAAAAAGAAGAATGGAGAATACAAAAAAAAAACAACAAAGTTAAAAACGAGAAAAACGAAGGTAGTTCATTTTTTTATATTTTATTATTTTTGCTTTTTTCATTTTGAAAGACAAAAACACAAAAGTTTAAATATTTTTACTTACAACGTTTCATCTTCCACCACCGTGGAAGGCCAACTCCGGTCCAAAAGCCTCTGAACCCATTAGGGTTTCATCGAGGGCTCGTCGGGCAAGGAGAAACCGAAAGTTTCCAACCCTTTAGTCAAGTTTTGGCTTAATTTCAGGGGGTTTTCACCCCCAGATCGGCATTTAATGTGAAAAAGGGAGTCAATGGGGTATTTTTCGAACTTTCGGCCAACGGAGGCAGCGGTCACCAACGCCAATGACCGGTGGCCGTGGCAGAGTTGCGACGGTCCCATGGCTGGATGATGGGAAGAGCTTGAGAGAAAAAGGGTGAAAAGGAAATTTAAAAAAATGATTAAAAATGATTTTTTAATGTTTATTTATTTATATAGCCCTTGGAAACAACGTCGTTTTGGGCTTAGCTTTAAATGCCCAAAAATGACGTCATTTAAGGCCAACCCGATGACCCGACCCAGATTCCTCTAGGATCCGCGTGTTTTCAAAGGAGAGGGTTTAATTACTACTTTGACCCTTTCGTTTTTTCGCTATTTTGCAATTTCGTTCGACAGTTCATTATTTCACTTCTATTTTTTTGCCCTTTTATTTTATTCTTGTACAATTTAGTCCATTGACCCATTGAGGGAATGACACATGTAAATGTGGTCGGGATAATTTCCCTCTGAGTCTTTGTACTTTTCTATATCATTTTAATTTAATCCTTTATATTACGTTTCCTTATAATTTAGGCTTTTAATTTTGTTATATTTTCAAATTTAGTCCTTTATTTCCCTTTTCTTTATTTTTTTACAATTCACGCTTTAAATTTTGTTTAAATTTTAATTCAATCTTTTATTTATTAAAGTTAGCCCTTTATTTCCTTTTTTAATTTCTAGCATTTATAATTTGTGCTATTTATTTTTGCCTATGAATTTCCGATTGTTTTATTTTGGTCTTTTATTTTAATTATTGATACTATTAATATTATTAAGTAATTATCATTGCTAATTAATATTATTTTTGTTAAAATTTTCTCAAATATCAATATTTTATGTAATTATATTATTATCATACATTGTTATATTATTTCACTATTATTATCATATAATATTTTTTATTGTTATTATTATTTCTTATTATTGTAGGTCATTTTATTTCATTATTTATGCTGTTATTTTGTTAATACCATAATTTTGTCATCATCGTACATTGTAAATTATGCTAGATACACTCATCTATTTTTCAGCATAAACGAATAAAAAAATTAAAATCGAGGCAATTTTCGTTATTTTTAGGATCCGAGAAGTCGTGCTCCTAACTTATAGAGTATGGCCTCTTCCTAGAATCGAAATAACCAAACATCCTATTTAAAATTCAAGACACGTAGGACTTAGGTAATATTCAAATGACGAATACTCTTGTTTTCGAGAATTCGAGATATCGTGCCCTAACTTACGAGACATGATCCTTTTTTCTCATTTAACTCAAAATAAGAAGGTTCTTTCCATAAAATTTAATTTAGTTAGCAATATTTTAATCAAATCATGCAAGAAGGGGATCGTATTTTAAATTTTCTTTGAATTCTCGACACTAAGACATCAGGCAATCAACTAGGTACCAATTTTGTGCGTTATAAACGTGGTACAATTTATTAAAATGGCCAAGTTTTGAGGTGATCCAATCACACCTAATTAAAAATGATTGGTGGCAACTCCATTTTTAAAATAAAAACTCGATTTCAAAAACGCAGGTTTCAACAGCAATGATGCTGAAAACGACTTAGAAGAACCTCTCTTGTAAAACTCTCAAATCCGTCCATCCCGTTGTATCTTGCGGTTGTACACTTCTTCTATTTTCTGTGCACGACTAGATAAGACAACAAATTCTCGAAATTCATTACCTCCGATCATCATTCGAATTTCATCATTCAGGTCATCTTCAAACCAAATACACATCTCTTCTTCAGTAGGTACAATCTCCCAAGCATATTTACTGAGATAAACGAACTCTCTCTCATACCCAGCCACCGATTTATTTCCCTGCCATAACTCAAGAAATTCTTTATTTTTCTTATCCAAATATCATTTCCAGACATATTTCTTTTTAAATTCGGATTGATAGAAATCTCATGAAATTTTCCCTCGGAATCACAGCTCCTAACTTAGTCCACCAACTGTACGCTTCTTCTTTTAGTAATGAAAAGACACATCTAAGAAAATCATCAGGAGGGCAAGCCATTTCTTTGAAAACTCGCAAGATATTTTGAAGCCAATACTCAGCTTTAACCGGATCATCTTCTGATCTACCCTGAAATTCTTCAGCGCCATACTTTCTAAGTTTCTCAATTAGAATATGTCGACTAGGCTCAAGCATAGGAGGAGGTGGAGGTGCAACCGGAGTTATAATAGGAGCTATAACAGGGGGTGGAGGTCGTTGAGCCAGATTATTCATTTGCATAAACTCATTAAACCATTGGTTCATAAATCCAAATAACATGTGTTTAAGTTCATGCTTTTGTTCAATCCAAAATCTCAACCAATAAATCACATATGTTCAATCTTATACTCAAATGAATAGCAAATTCATCAAATTAATAAAACAAATTATCTTGCTGAGATTTCAATTTGAAGAACGACTTTCGGATGAAAGTACATCGTCAGTCCAACCATAACACGTTAGATGCTCACACTGCCGAATCCCTTCAAAACACACCAAATGCTCACAAGAGCTAATCCAACCGAAACACGCCAGTGCTCATAAGAGCTAATCCAACTGAAACACACCATTGCCTATAAGAGCTAATTCAACCGAAACACACCAGACAGAGAGTATAACACAAGAGCTCGAAACAAATGCTAAACCTCGATTTACTCAGGAAATAAATATACACATCTCTCCAAAGTCATCTCCACTCCAATCTCCCACAGCACACCATATCACGACTGTACTCTATCCTGCATTTAATCCAATCTTCACATTAAATTCAACAACATATCTCAAATAATCATTCATTATCAACAACAAAATATATATATAGTATCATGTATACTATTCAATAATCCATACAGATGTTACATTTTAAATCGTACAAACTTACCTAGACTTATTTGTAGTAGTTACAGAAGTTTATGGACTAATCCGTTATTTTTCCTTTTCCACGAGTATTTCCTGGATCTTGATCTAAAATGTAAAATTTCTCAATTATCAGCTTACATTTCACATTCCAATCCATTTAACAATTAATACCCTTTTATTTTCAAAATTTACATAATTACCCTAAACTTTTACAATTTTTGCAATTTAGTCCTTAACCCCAACTTCATCAAATTAACTATTTTTCCCAACTCAAAATTCTATCCAATTATACTAGGCCCTTAAATAGTTCCAAATTAAAATTAAATTCACTATCAAACCCTAAAATTTTAACATGTTTGCAATTTAATCCTAAAATCAAAATATAACAAAAATCACTTTACAAAATCATCAAAAAAACACAATCAAATATCCAAATACATGGTATTCATAAAAAAATTCAATATTCATCAATGGAAACTTCCAAAAATTTTAAAGAATAAAAAACGAAGGTACGGGCTAGCTAGACCTAGTTACAACAATCTCAAAAACATAAAATTACAAGAAACGGGCTTAAAAATCACTCACATGCAAAGAATTTATGCTTGGTCGATTCTCTCAAGCTAAACATCCATGGCATTCGGTTATCACAAGCAAAATTAAAGAAGAAGATGACAATTTCATATTTGTTTTATTTTTAATTTTAACCTCATTACCATTTTGCCATTAAATTCGCATTTTTTTATCATTTTCTTTTTTTTTACCGGTCCAACTAAGTTAGTTAGGGCTAATTTACCACTTAAGTCCTTCCTCTTTTAAATTTCAAGCTATTTAATCAACTAAATGCAATAATTATCAAGTTTTGCACCTTTTACAATTTATTTCTTTTTCATTAATTAGCTATCTAAACGTTAAAATTTCTTGACCAAATTTTAGTACGACTCTAATGACCCTAAAAATATTCTATAAATAATATTTATGAGTCAACATGATAGAAATTTATGGTCCCAAACCATTTTTTCATCACTACTAAAAATTGGGTTGTTACAGTAATCGAGGACCCGGATGTTGTTTTGCCTTGCAAATTCTTGAAATATTGGTCTCAACTCTTGCTGCCATTGCATCATCCAATCAAGCTTTGGGTGACTACTTTTACCGACGTCTCATTAAGCTCGTGTCAACCTTTGTGTTGGAGTCAGTGTAGCTGTCACTTCCTATTATCGCTTGTTCCCATCATTTATTTGTTTGGCTCACAATTCTGTGTACTATTGGAACAAGATGTCGCCAATAATACTTTTGGACGATTTTAATGACTGCTTAGTGGATGTCATAGGTACACCCACCTTTCTACATAATGGTGTCACTAAGTGGGGAAAGAAGACTCTCACCTTCTGGCTACCAATGCATCTTCTCATATTTTGATGAATCAATTTACCAATACATGTCTATTTTTTCTGCAAAATAGTATAGAGTAACACTGCTCTAAAAGTATTAACGTGAAACATTTAAAGTAGGCACGATTCTTGTGCATACAAATTGGATCCATATTTTAGCCTCAGGAAACATGATTGCTTGATGAAAGGATACTGTGATATTGGTACATGCGCGATATTTCCATTCACCCCTTCCTTTAGTAAAGAAATTTTTAATACTTCCATTCTAGATCGGTTTCATCAATGAAACCATTCTCATAATATGGAACATTATAAAAATCGCAAATGATTCGAGGGGTTACTCGCACTTCTTTCCCCAACACAAGTACCATATCCACATACAGCCTTCAGTATTTCTAAACTCACGGTCCCATAAAGACGCATAAAACTCTTGAACAATAGGAACCACAGAATTTTGTTTCGAAATTGTCCAAAAATATTCTCACCTATGATATCTAACTAAAGGTCATATTTCCTTACACCAAACCATGAATGAATCGAATCCCCTCTCTTGGATAAAGGTTTTCCCTTGAAGTTCCGTAAAATATTTCTCAATATTCGGGTTTGCAAAATAAGAAGGGTTTGGATCCATTGATGGTTCGAATTCATTAGTTCTTCTAACTTTTCTAGAAGGCATGTCATGTCAATCCTAATACAATACTGAGCAAACAATTCAATGAAACAGTAAAAAAGATTGAATTTAGGAACTCTTAACTTTAATATATAACTGATTGAATTCCTTATTTTCTCGTGGTGTTCTCATTCCTTATTGCCCCAAATATGGTCGAAGAGTTTGCAAAGAATAACTAGAATGTTTAAGAAATTAGGGGTTTATAGTTTAAGAGGTTTTGAATGATTTGAGAAACTAGGTCCAGTCGACCCTGCAAAAAATTACAGTGATGCCGCGACACAGGGGTTTCGTGTCACAACATCCTTGGCAAATTACCTATGTCACGACACTGAGGTTCGATGTCGCGACGCATCGTGCAGCTTAAAGGTCTGAAGGAAACTGTCTACTATGTCGCGATTCCTTGGGGCGATGCCACAACACTAACTCTATTTCGGCTCAAAACTTCTAACTTTAAGGATGTTTCGGTTTAGAGTTGAACCTATATCAAATAAAAGTTAAAATCTAAACTAGGCGATTAGTTACATATACAATAATTTACAAAAGTTAAGAAGCAATTCAACTAAATTTTAAGTTTTACTGCCGAATTCATCCGACAGTGTCACCAATTCACCAATGGAGGATTTCCTTGTTTTGTCGATATTAGTCCACCTCCCATCGTGTTGTTCCACCTACACCCGTTTGTCCCTTTCCTTAAACTTATTTATTCTTTCTGCATGTATAAAAGGAAGCGTGTCCCTTGACTCGAGAACGTTAGAAATAAATAATAATTATTGACATTATTCCCCTAACTTCATCTTATCTTCATCGCTTGATTGGTGGCCACATTTAAAAGTTTCAGTCTCACCATTAATTTTCATAGTTAATTCATTCTTTTCTAAATCAATGGTGGATCATAATGTGGATAAAAAGTTTCTTCCTAATAAGATCAGTATCTCATCATCTTCTTCAAAATCAAGTACCACAAAATCTATGGGAATAATAAAACTTCGCACTTTGACTAACACATCTTCCAATACTCTTTTTGGACATACCGAAGACCTGTCAACCAATTGTAATGTTATTTGAATAGTTTTCAAATCTCTTAACCCGAGTTTTTTAAAAATCGTTAGAGGCATTAAATTAATACTAGCTCCTAGATAGCATAGAGCTCTATTAAAGTGAATACTTTTGATATCTATGGGAATAGTAAAACTCCCTAGGTATTTTAATTTTCGAGGTACCTATCTTGAAATAATCACGCTACAAGAAGCATTTAAAGTAACTTGTTCTCCTACCTTAATTTTCTTATGCTTAGCCCTCATCTCATTTAAAATTTTGGCATACTTTGGAACTTTTTCAACTAACTCAATTAAAGGTAGGTGATAACACTCTAGAATAACGTATTTTTATGTATTAATTATGTATTTATTCTGAGTATGATCCTGTTATTTGAGCTATTTATGATCTTTTATCTCATAGGGGCTAAATTTGAGGCAAAAGCAAAATTAAGGGCCAAAAGCGTCAATTTAGAGATAAAATGGGCCAATGTGCGGCACAAGGAAAAGTTGATGCCAAAAGTGCAAGCATGGAGGACACAAGGGTTGAAATGCAAAAAGAAGAGATTTTATTCTATTAAACTCTATTTTAATTATATTAGGATAATTAATATTGAGATAATTATTAAGAATTATTTTTAGGATTTTATTTTATCTTTATTTATCTTCAATTAAATGTATTTATCTTTTAGGAATTTAAGTAGGATTAGACTATCTCCCCTAGCACTATAAATAGGGGGTGAAGTGACTCAAAAGGGGATCTCATATATTTTTCTGAAAACACTCTCTCCCCAAAAGTTTAGGCTTTTGTTCTTCTCATATTTCTTTTTAATAAAATCTTTATTTTTATTTATTTATTTTCTTTTCTACCACAACCATGAGCCACTAAACCTATCTAGCCGAAGGTTGTCAAAAATCCCCAAAAGGGTTCATGAGGCTTAGAATCCGTACTTAGCCTCCTCGCTAAGTATTCATCGTTTCTCCGTACTACGGGGCAGACGCTTCCGTCCATGTCCCTAAAGAAGTAAGCTTTTCAACGTATGCAAAGGCGGCCGCTTTGTATGTTTTGGGAATGTTGCACAGTCGGTTCATTAGCTTACTGCGTCAGAGGTTAGCGAGCCCAAGAGACAAAATGGCGTAGGATTCGCCATTGAGAAGCGTTGATCTAGCATAAGATGATCCCACAGAAGCGATTGTTGGCTAGAGTTAGGTTCCACCACATCGTAAGTCTAAGTCATTGCAGCTGGTGGTCGTAGGCGTACTCTTCCACTATAACTGGCTTATTCGGTTTGGGAAGGATCATCTAAAAGTCAAGGATTGAACCCAAGGCGGAACGAGACAACTGGAGGTTGGAATCTCCCATAAGAATTTCCTTTCTCTCAATTCTATTTTTAATTTCTCTAATTTTCGATTCAATATTCTTAAATTTGTTTTTATTTTGTTTTTTGTTTTCAAATCCAAACATTTAATTCTGTTATTTTTTTATTTTATTTTTTTCGGGCACGCAAGTTTTCTTGGGCAAGATTCTGCCTATGATTTCACGGAACAAGATATTTTGCAAGTCCAGTCCCTGAGAATTTGACCCTACTTCCCTTTTACTATTCTTTTTCATTATTTATTAGGGATAGGATATTTTTGGTGCTTTCAACAATCGCATCAAATTTTGGCGCCGTTGCCGGGGACTGGTAACGTATTAATCTTGTTTTTTGTTTCTTATGACCAGATCTGCTCTAGGTACTCTTACGTTCAATTCAGAAATTAAGAAGACTGCTAGAGCCAATCGCAAGGAGACAAAGTTACGGAAAAAGTAGTCAGCGGTGGTTGGAACTCAAAGTAACCCACCGCCAGAAATAGAAGTCGACGACGAAGTTGAGTCTAGGGTTAACGAAAACCCTACTCGAACACTTGAAAGCTAAGAAGTAGAAGTCGACTCACCAGAAGAAGTGCTTAACGCTAGGGTTAACGAAAACCCAAATCTAGCACACCAACCAATGGCTCAAACGATTCGGCAACTGGCTGAAGCTCCGACAGAACAACCGCCATTGTGCATCGCGTATCCTACTATGGATACTGATTTTGAGTTGAAGACAAGTTTAATCCAGTTATTTCCAACTTTTCGTGGGTTACAAAATGAAAATCCCCACAAGCATCTGAAAGAATTTCATATGGTTTGTCTTAGCATGAAACCTCAAGGGGTAACTGAGGATCAAATTAAATTGTGTGCTTTCCCTTTCTCCCTAGCAGATTCTGCTAAGGAATGGTTATTTTATATACCCCCTGGATTTATTACAACTTGGGCTGATCTATCTCGTTTGTTTCTGAACAGGTTTTTTCCAACGTCACGAGCAGTTGAGCTAAGAAGAGAAATCGTTGGAATAAGGCAAAAAAAGCTGAGTCCCTTTACGATTATTGGGAGCAGTTTAAGAAGTTGTGTGCAAGCTGCCTACAATATGGTATAACGGAGCAATCTCTCCTCCAGTATTTTTACGAGAGTTTGAAGCCCATGGAGATGAATATGGTAGACGCTGCTAGTAGAGGAGCATTGGTCAACATGACTCCCCAACAAGCGAGAGACTTGATCTCCACGATGGCTGCAGATTCTCAGCAGTTTCGAGCTAATACTGAACCCCCTAGAAGGGTTCACCAGCTAATTAATTCAACCTTAAAGGATAAAGTTGATAGACTTACTAATATGATGCACTCTCTTATTACAAAAAAAACGAAGACAGCTCGGTTATGCGGAATATGTGTTACACCTGATCATGCAACTGATGCATGTCCCAATTTGTATGATGATACCACGGCCCATCTGGACGCTGTGGGAAATTTTCCTAGGCCGCCACAAAGGCAGTACGACCCCTACGCTAATACCTACAACCCAGGGTGGAGGGAGCATCCTAACTTAAGTTATGGGGCTAATCCACGAAACAACCAGCCATACCAAAATTGGTTTCCGCAATCGTCGCAAGGTTCAGGTAATTTTCTAGAAACCATGGTCAATAAGTTAGCAGCTAATGTTCTTGATTTTCAACAGCAAAATCTTAATTTCCAAAAAGAGATGAAGGATTTCCAACAGAAAACCGAGGTGTCCATCAGAGAGTTGACCACATCGATCGAGAAATTAACCTTTCAAGGGAAGCTGCCGTCACAAACAGAACCAAACCCTAGACAAAATGAAAATGCAATGACGTTGCAAAGTGAAAAGGTACTGGAACCAATTCCTGACAGGAATCTTGCCCAAGAAATCGTCCAAGAAAAACCCGAGAAAGACGAACAGGTCCGACCGAAGCCTCTATTGCCTAAAATTCAACCTCCATTTCCAGAACGATTTAACCAGTGTCGAAGAGGTAAATCCTTGAAACATTTAAGAATGTCGAAATCAACATTCCGTTGTTGGACGCCATCAAGCAAATACTGTGGTATGCTAAATTTCTTAAAGAGCTTTGCACCAACAAGCGAAAATTAACAGGTAATGAAATGGTGAATGTTGGTGAGAATGTATCTGTAGTGTTACAGCAAAAAATGCTAGCAAAATGCAAGGATAGGGGCATGTTTGCAATACCATACAAAATAGGTCATCTGGGAATTAAGAAGGCTATGTGTGATCTAGGGGCTTCTATAAATGTAATGTCGTATTCTATTTATGAATCACTTAACGCGGGTTTTTTTTACAAAAACAGGTGTTATCATTCAATTGGCGGACAGGTCTGTTGTGCATCCAGAAGGAGTCCTCGAGGATGTTCTGGTAAAAGTTAACGAGCTTATTTTCCCTGCAGATTTTTATGTGATCAAAATGGAGGAGGATAGCACTCCTGGGTCTTCAGATCTTCTGCTGGGTCGATCGTTCCTTAGTACAGCTAGTACTAAAATTGAAGTTCGAAGTGGAACTCTCACGATAGAGTTTGATGGGGAGATCGTAAAGTTTAATGTCTACGACGCCATTAGCCATCCAAGCGAAATCTTGACCGTAAATCGTATCGACATAATTGACTCTTTGGTGGAAGAGAATTTTGAGTCAATTTATGGAGATAATTCTGAACTTGATGAAATTGAATTTGTTAATGAATTATTATCTCCAAATACTAAATTTTTACCTTCTGTTATACAGGCACCAGAGTTGCAGTTAGAACCCGCAGAACAGGCAAGGAAATCAAACATCCAAGAGTTAGAAGAAATTCACAATGATGCCTACGAGAATGCTCGCATTTATAAAGACAAGACAAAGTTGTTTCACGATAAGAGAATAGCTCAGAAGCATTTTTCGTAGGACAAAAAGTTTTACTTTATAACTCCGTGTTAAAGTTATTCCCAGGTAAGCTTCGATCACGATGGCAGGGACCTTTTATTGTTACTAAAGTGTTCACACATGGAGCAGTTGAAATAGAGAGTGAAGAATCTGGAAGGCGATTCGTAGTCAATGGCCAGCGGTTGAAGCCGTTTGATAAGAATTTTCAAGATCACATGGTTAAGAAAATCCATTTGGAACCACCATAGAACCATAGAACCAATAACGACGTCGAGCTAACGACGTTAAACAAGCGCTTGTTGGGAGGCAACCCAATTTTTATTATTATTTTTTTACTTTATTTATTATTTTATTTTATTTTATTTTACTTATTTGGATATTAATAAATTTTTCTTCTTTTGCTTAGATAAAATAGAGCGAAAATGCGAAGAAAACCGTTGAGCAACGCTTAGAGCGCATTGAGGCCCGACTTGAAACCTTTGGCCAGCAACTGACTGAGCTCATTGCCATCATTTGCGATCGACAGTAACAACACGGGGAGTTTTTCTAAACTTTTCTACCTATTTATTTCTTTTCGTCCACATTGAGGACAATGTGCTTTTAGTAGGGGGAGGTACTCTTCGTTATTACTATCATTTTTTGCTGTGATTTTGGTTATTGTCGCTGTTGCTGTGATTATTTTTTGCTGGTGTTGTTGCTTGAGGCTTTATTTTGTCCATATTTATTTTTTTAAAATCTCCTACCTCTTTTCATGCCCAAGATTTTTACCAAGAATTGCCTACTGTTTGACCTACAAGCATGATTCTTGTTTTCTGAGAAAATTACGGATTTTCCATAATTGATGCCATCTCCACTGTTTTATTCTTATTAGACTAAAAATAATTGTGATTCATAAAGTTAACTTTATCTTGCTTTTCGTAAAATTGATTAATTTTAAATACAAAGTGGACACTTAATATGTTTGCATGCTAAAATATGTTGATGACTATTAAGGTAATTACTGAAACTTATTTTTGACACTTGATTATTTTTTCTCTAAAGTCCTCATAAAAAAAGTTATTATTAACATGTCGTTTAATGTTTCTGTGGTTATGGGTGCAGCTTAAAAACGTGACTGACTGAGTAACCAGGGTAGGGTGCTTGGGTTGTCATCCTATTTCACGTCAAAAGGTTGTGTGACGTGTTAGGTAAAACTCTGCTAACCGGAATTAATTTTTAAGAACATGTTGGGCTGAGTAACCGAGGTGGGGTGCTTGGCTGTCATCTCTCTTCGCGTCAAAAGGTTTGATGTGTTCTTAAGAAAAATTATAATAAATTAGAAGTTTGCTGGGCTGAGTAACCGGGGTGGGGTACTTGGCTGTCATCTCTCTTCGCGTCAAAAGGTTCAGTATATTCCTAAAGCATAAAAAAAAGAGAAAAAAAGAAAAAAAATTTGGGGACTAAAGGAGGAAACAAATAAAGTGTCTTGGTAGGTTTGGTAATTTACCTAATTTTCATTAAATAATTCAAGTTGATTCTAATTTTTGTGTGTATTAATTGGAAAACTTTTTCTGTTTTACTTAAAGCAAGCTTAGGGCTCTCTTTATTTTTCATATGCATTTTTGACTGATTTTTATAAAACTTTGGAGTTGTATTTCTTTTATGGCAGAATCTAACTTTCACAGTAGATAGGAACCATGCTTGAGGGCAAGCATGGGCTTAGTAGGGGGATTTGATAACACTCTAGAATAACGTATTTTTATGTATTAATTATGTATTTATTCTGAGTATGATCCTGCTAATTTGAGCTATTTATGATCTTTTATCTCATAGGGACTAAATTTGAGGCAAAAGCAAAATTAAGGGCCAAAAGCGTCAATTTAGAGATAAAATGGGCCAATATGCGACACAAGGAAAAGTTGGTGCCAAAAGTGCAAGCATGGAGGACACAAGGGTTGAAAAGCAAAAGTAAGAGATTTTATTCTATTAAACTCTATTTTAATTATATTAGGATAATTAATATTGAGATAATTATTAAGGATTATTTTTAGGGTTTTATTTTATCTTTATTTATCTTCAATTAAATGTATTTATCTTTTAGGAATTTAAGTAGGATTAGACTATCTCCCCTAGCACTATAAATAGGGGTGAAGTGACTCAAAAAGGGATCCCATATATTTTTCTGAAAACACTCTCTCCCCAAAAGTTTAGGCTTTTGTTCTTCTCATATTTCTTTTTAATAAAATCTTTATTTTTATTTATTTATTTTCTTTTCTACCACAACCATGAGCCACTAAACCCATCTAGCCGAAGGTTGTCAAAAATCCCCAAAAGGGTTCATGAGGCTTAGAATCCGTACTTAGCCTCCTCACTGAGTATTCATCGTTTCTCCGCACTACGGGGCTGACACTTCCGTCCATGTTCCTAAAGATGTAAGCTTTTCAACGTATGCAAAGGCGGTCGCTTTGTGTGTTTTGGGAAGGTTGCACAGTCGGTTTGTTAGCTTACTCCGTCAGAGGTTGGTGAGCCCAAGAGACAAAATGGCGTGGGATTCGCCATTGAGAAGCGTTAATCTAGAATAAAACGATCCCACAGAAGCGATTGTTAGCTAGAGTCAGGTTCCACCACATCGTAAGTCTAAGTTATTGGAGCTGGTGGTCGTAGGCGTCCTCTTCCACTATAACTGGCTTATTCGGTTTGGGAAGGAATATCTAAAAGCCGAGGATTGAACCCAAGGCGGAACAAGACAACTAGAGGCTGGAATCTCCCATAAGAATTTCATTTCTCTCAATTCTATTTTTAATTTCTCTAATTTTCGATTCAATATTCTTAAATTTGTTTTTATTTTATTTTTCGTTTTCAACTCCAAATATTTAATTCTGTTATTTTTTTATTTTATTTTTTTCAGGCACGCAAGTTTTCTTGGGCAAGATTCTGCCTAGGATTTCACGGAACAAGATATTTTGCAAGTCCGGTCCTTGAGGATTTGACCCTACTTCCCTTTTACTATTCTTTTTCATTATTTATTAGAGATAGGATATTTTTGGTGCTTTCAACGACCACATCAGTAGGTTAACATTCAATGTTTTAAACAGGTTTAGGATACTTACAAATTCTTCATCATCCCGCCTTTGCTTTTCTTTTAGTCTCTAATGGAATGGGATTTTTGTACCGATAGAATCTTTAATTACTTCCTTCTTTGTCGCAACTGCCGTTGTGATTACGTCCTCTGACTCTGGCTCATTTTTTGCTTCTAGGGATCTCTTGAGGATCGTCATTATTCTCCACTATTATTTTCAGAGTAGTGGTTTTTAGGCTACTCGGTACTTTTCTCGATCATGGTATTATTTCTTTCACATGCACCTTACCCTCTCCCCGAGGATTATCTTCCATGTTGCTGGGAATATATGTGCCAATTTGTCTCTTGATGTCACCCATCATGCTCATCAATTGGCTCATTTGATCCTCGAGTTTATTCAATGTTCTTGTTGAATTGGTGCACACAGACTACACCTTTTGACTTTAATTCTCATTGATTGCATTTCTCCCTCAATTTTGTCCAGTAGTTGACCACATGTAGTACGGTCATTTGGTTTGACCCTGTCTTAGGGTTTCTACAAATAAGAAGGTTTGTAGTTAGTGTTTTTAACTTGATTTAAATTATTACGTGTTTTTAGGTTCCCCCATATCAGATTTGAGTGATCTCTCCAGTTGAGATTATATGTATTCGAATAAGGGTTTCCACCAATGTTCCCGATGTAATTTAAGTCCTTAACCAGACTGTTGATATAGTGGAAGAACGGTTTGTCTCCCCCATGTATAGACGGTGTAGAAGCTAATTCGATACGTTTGAGTCTATCCACTAACTGTTGATACTTATCATCTTCTTGGATAGCTTCTACCGTAGCGAGTTTCTGACCATATGTGAATCGTTCAATTTGCCACTAGCAAGATTTTAGTGTCATATTCTCGATGATCTCGTATGCATTCTCGTACGTTCTGTTCATAAAGGCTCCTCCTCCTGCTTCGTCTAATCCAAATCATGCATTTACATCCAACCTATTGTAAAACACTTGCAGTCGCATCCACTCAGGAAATCCATGGTGCGAGCATTTCTGAATCAGCATTTTGAATCATTCTCATGCCTCAGAAACTTTCTCCCTCCATTTGTCTAAAAATAGAAATTTCTCTTATTAGTTATACTACTTTACTAATTGGGAAAAACTTCTATAAGAACTTTCCAGCAAGTTCATCCCATGTCGTGATAGACCTTGTTTCCTTCAAGTCTAACCAAGAAAAAGCATTATCAACCAAGGAGAATGTGAAAAATCGAAGACAAATAGCGTCATTAGTGACCCAATTATACTTAAAAGTATCACAGAGTAGAAAAAATCGTTTTAAATGTTGATTAGGGTTCTCTATCATAGTGCCCCTAAACCGCTGATTGTTTTAGATCATTTGAATCATAGTCGATTTTATCTTGAAACTATTACCTATAGTTCTCAACCTTGCTATACTTTCTTAAACCATGTCTAGACTTGGTAAGGCATAATCCCTTAAAATTCTTCCGTTCCAAGCCAAATTAATGTTTGTAGGAAGCTGTGGTGCTGATGGGTTTCCTAGGGCATTGTTGTCAATGTCATTAAACAATGGATTTTCACATGGTATGTTACTCGTAACTGGTGCTGGTGGATCTTGCATCTGTTATTGCTTTCGATGATTTCTTTGGATTATTCTCTTTGGATCTGTGGCTGCTACAATTGGTGTGCCCCTACTACGAGTCATACACTAAACCCAGAAATAAAATATTAGTAACAATAAATGAAATAAAACAAAATCGTATCTATAACTTAAAACTTTTTTAATTATTCTAATTAAGTGCGAAAAATAAAATTAACCTAGTAACATTGCCTCCCCAGTAATGGCACCAACAACTTGACCGCTTCTGGACGTACAAACGTCCAGAGTGTGAATACTATAAAAAAATATAGAATTACAAGGCGGTATCTGCAAGTATATGAATCTAGTTATAATTATAGTTTTACAACAAAGTGGGCAAGTACTCCGAGGATCGTACCTAAGGGAGGCGAGTGCTAGATCAATTCTAACCAAAACACTAAAAGATCTAATTAGTACTTTAGATTCAGTTATAGTACGAAGAATATAAAATAAAGGATTTTTGGGGTTTTATAATGATAAAAATTCAAATCTGGTCTGATTATGGGTGATTAGCTCACTTCCGTAATCTCTACCAACTGTCACTTCAAGTTCCTCGTCAATCAACTAGTCGCTACCCTAGCAGGATCTTTCGATCTTCCACTAACATAATGACTCAATAAGAACTACTTATCTTCTAATCTCACAGTCTAGACTGATTTGGGGTTAAGGTGTTCACGGATAGAGAATATCAATTTTGGGTTAATTCCCACCTTGATGAGTTTCTGGAGTTGTCAAACTTAGGGTTTGTTTCACGTTCTCCCTTTCCCAAATAGATGATCCATTGAGTAACCCTACAAGACAGTTAATAGATCATACTTTCACTCACTAATCTTCCATAGAAGGGTTAATTCCTCATAGCATTCATAAATAATATATAATATATGTAAAGAGAAAGCATGCTAATGAAATCGAGAAGATAGAGTAAATGAAAGAGCCTAATTGTATTGATATTAAGCGTAAATCCACAAATTTTAATGATTCCACAATTCAGATCTCTTGAAAGAAAACAACGAACAAATAAACTAAAATATAAAACCTAAGAAAAAAATGAAACTAAATATAAAGGAAGAAACTAGGTTAATTCAAATGTGTCTTTAACATATGCCAAATGAGCCTATTTATAGCCTTCAGGTGGTCGTCATCTTTAACCTTAGGTTAGCTAACGTTCTAAAGCTTTAAGTTTAATTTTGCGAACCAAAATTCCCCTGCTTTGTGTTTAATTTTTGTCCTAGAGTCCATGTCGCGACACACCAGAACCTGTGTATCGACATAACATCTAGAATGCTCCTCTGTAGCCATCTTCAGGGGTATGTCGCGACACCCTCAGTTTGTGTCGCGACATCGAAAGCAGACTTGAGTTTTCTTCATTTTGTTCCCTATATTGTGACATCAGTCCTCCCGTGTTGCAATGTAGCATCCAATATCGTCTTAAAATGCCTTCTAATGGTCTCCTACACACTCACAAAGTACGTTAGCTCTCCTTTAGGCGTCATTCGGCCCTTAGGATCAATAATAGACTCAATTTGCATATTTTATTGAATGTAAGTAAAACTAAAGAAACTTAACTAAAATGTAATGAAAATGTTTGTATTCAGGCTCCTTAAGTGTGCAAACTAGTTCAGTCTGCTACACCGCTTGACACATTAGATTCTATTGCTATAAGCTAATGAAAGATCAAAGGATGAGAAAAACAATGCATGTCCAATCTAATTTCGCAACACTGAAAAGAACATCACTTAGACAACATGTTTGTAACAAGACGAACTTGAATGATAGAACAAAGAGAATGATTTGTCATTACTTTGGGAAGGTTGACCTTATTAAACCTTATTATTTCAAGTTGAAAAAGGACTTGTGGGAAGTTAAATATGGTGCAACTGTTCTTCAAACAGTTGTCCAGATAGTTGTTCAGTCAGGAACAGGAACAAGATAGTTTGGTATGAAGCAAGTTCGAGTGATAAAAGATCAGACACATTTGAGTTATAAAGATTAGCAAGTTATTGAAGATCGTGTGAAACATGAGGTTGCAACTCATGTTGATAATATGAAAGATTTTTCGAAAATCAAACATACTCCGTTACGTTGAAATGGTATTTGTTCCACGAGCTATAATCTTTATTGTTGAAAAGGTAGTACCTCATCCCCTTGAATAAACTCGAGGCAAACAAACAATGGAAGCATAGAGTAAGGGGGAGTAAGTTTGTTGATTTTAGTATAGTGCAGTTCATGTCTATCTTGACTATGGTTTACGAATTTGAGATTTATTTCAGTTTTTTCTTTGGTATCTCTTGTGTACTAATGACATAGTGATAGGGGAAGTATATACCCTTTACTTATGTTTTGTCAAAAAGTCAAAGAGGGAGATTGTAAGGACCAACCTGATCAGTCACTTGTTTAAACATCTGATTAGTCAAGAAGTTGAGAAAACCTGGATGGTTTTATTTGTTAGCTTATTTGACTTGGGTTTTTTCATATTACCCAAAAGCAAATGGACTTTAAAGACATGTTTTATTTTGCCTCATGGTCATAATTGAAGTTGGGGTTTTTGAAGAAGTTGAGGTCGACTTGACTTTGTGGATAAAGCTTATGATTATTCTTTGCACTTATCTTAAATGTTTTCAAAGAGATTAATTTTGCATTATTTTGGGATAATTATTAAAGATAATTCAAGAAGATATTCATATTATAATTGAGAATTTTACTTTATCAAGACTACTTTAAGAAGCTATTGAATTTAGCCTATAGATAAGTTGTTGTGCCGCACACATTGGGTGTGTCTTTGGAGTGCTTTTGGCTGGTTATTTGTGTTTCTGCACTCTTGTGTTTGGCATTTTATTGGAGAGCTTATACTTGATATAAGTGAGGTTTTTAGGTGAGTGATTTGTAATGGTTGGGATCGGTGTTGGGGCTATTAAGGGTAAATTGGGTTTTAGCCAATAAGTAATCTGAAAAAGTGTTGAATAAGAATCGTTCACTGAGCGAGATTCTGCGGAGTAAGATTGGTGAATTCAAACCGCATTAACAAATCTCTTGTGTTTATTTCTTTCATTTTCTTATTTTGTTTAGTACTTGTGTTTTATTTAAACTCGTGTTGAAAGATCTATTTAAACAATATATGTCTGAACACTTGACTGAGAATTGGAAAAAGAGCGAACCAAAGGATCTTCCATGTATCTTAAACAAATTAGAAAACTATTGATGGTTGAGCCTGCCATGACATTAAACTTGAATCGCTGCTCATTGCTCATGGAAAACATGTTTCATCGTCCTGCCTTTCGAAGATTATTGCTAGATTATAAGTTGCCTCAGTTATGAGGGTTGGGCCTGTTCGCTTCTACGAGTTTTTATATTTGTTTGTTTTTGTTTGGATTTGAATCAATCTAGTCTAATGGTTTCTATTGTTTTGGCCAATTGATCGTTTGTGGGAGTTCATCTATGAACCTTTGTTTATCTTTGTTCTTGAATCTGAATGCCAAATGAATGAATGACTATTCATCTTGAAAAGAATATGATATCAGTTGGGTTAATATTAGACAATATAACATCAAACTTAAAATTAGTTACTTGGAGGATTATTACACATTTCACTTAAAGACGAAATGGGTAATTAATTAGGTAATATTACACATTTCTTTCAGGTGCTCAACAGCTTTGACAGTGAAAACTCTGGTGTATGTCCATGAATGCTGAATTCTTCCAGGTGTTGTGCACTAGTATAATTGTAAGTAACATATACAAGTCATAATGTTGTTCTTTAATGGGGAGCTCGCATAAAAGAAAATTGCACTCAGTTCTGGTCTGTTGTGAACAAAACTTAAGGCAAAATTATGCTTATCCAGACAAGATTATGTTGCAATACAAAAAAGGAAGGTAGAGCAACAAACAAAATATATATATATAAAGATGTAAAATGGCTTTGCTTATATATAAAAATGGCATTGCCTCATACATATATATAAAAAGAGACAGAGAAGGAGAGGGAGAGAGAGAGGATCAAAAAGACTAAAGACAAGAGTGAATTACGATGATCCAACAGTCTTGAAGGATTCATGAATGTGCCTTAAGGTGTCCTCATCGCGTTTCCACTCAGGCGCCGGTGCATTGACAAAATGAGCATAAAGCTTGTTCTTTGCGCAAGTGACTGCAATCAAACTATGCTTACCAATTCCGTCAATCTCGTACACATAATAAAGCTGTCCATTCTCGTCTTTCTTCTCCTCGGAGACCAAGCTGTCGGCCCCGGCAATCAAATCCTGCAACTCGACGTCTGATAATGCCAAGTTGTTCAAAATCACGTCTTTTGGGGCTAATTGCCTGAACCCAGCCAAGAATGTTAAGTACTCTTTCTCTTGTCTTTTCTTGGGGTTGTAGAATTCGCTGTCCGTCCCGTTGGTGCCCTTTTCAACTTTGGAAACTAAACGCTCTTTCCATCCGTCGGGGACATCGTAGACGTACTCAGCGGAGGCTTTCTTGTCGGAGTTTCCACCGTAGCCTCCGTAGTTGGCGGCACTGGCGGCGGTTCCGTAGTAGACGTTGTATGCATCAGAGGCAATGGAGGAGGGAGGGGAAGTTAGGAGTAAGGTGGTGGTGGCTAAAGCGGTGGTTAGAGCGGTGGTAAGAGGCTTGGGGAAGAAGAGGAGCGGCGGTTTCAGATAAGGGGTTTTAGGATTGGCGGTGGAGGAAGAGAGAATGGAGGGAGATGGAGAAGAGGATAGGGTTGCCATGGGAATTGGAGAGATGAGTGGTTCTCTTTTCGTCTTTAAAGCTTATACCCTAATTTATCTGTCCCAAGATTTTCCTTATCCCAACTTTTGTTTTAATTTTCTTATTTTACATATTTTTATTTCTTTAGTTCAAATATGATTATGCAACTTGAGAAAGTAATTTGTAATATACTTATGGATCTCGTCATCCACCATTCACCAACTTAATCCAATTATTATTCTTTTAATTAACTCCTAAACTTGTCTAAAATTACATAATGCTAGACATTCGATTTCCATATTCTTGTTTCTTTTAACATACAATATTTTGTTTTTAGATATTATTACTTAGAATTACTTAAAATCCTTCTCGCCTGGTAGAAAAATCTTTTTACTTCTCATCCAATTACTTCTTCGTGCACTGCATAAATCAAGCCCATTACCACAGGCTGCCAAGGGTTCAAATAATGCGGCTTTCTCAACCTATACTTCCGACGGCTTCACCCACCATCATTGTATATGGAAAGAAACTAAAAACAATACAAGCGGTTGTGTATATAAATAGACAACTACTTTCTCCCAATACCTAAGGTCAATGCTATCATTAAACTTTCAGCATACCACTCAGAAATCCGCCATAATACAGCAGTGGCATCTTGTATGTTATGCCTGAACAAATCATATACAATATCACCCATTGGTCTCAAAATGATGGTTCACTGTCATCGTTTGAGTGAAAAAAAATAAAATAAAACACGTACGATATATGAAAAGCAAATCCAAAATTTGTGCTATTACTAGTAATAATATTCAACGTCTTTATCTTCGTGATAAAACCCAGCAAAAAAACTGACGGTCATTCTGGTCTCCTCTTCAGCCAGCTGCCCCAGCAGCACGCTTATCACTTTCACCTTGCTCCTCTCTAGCAAACTCTTCTATTAATTCCCGTTGTCTTCCCGTCAGGTTCCTGTACATAAATCAAGTAAATTTGCTTTCAACTGTGAATATGCTCCTAGAAACATGGATTTCGATGGACGATGGAACAACTTCAGAAATTTTTGGCATATAAAACTTACTTTGGGATGCTAACATTGAAATGCACATATTGATCACCAAATGAGTACGAGTTCCTTGTTTTAATTCCTGTTGACAAACATACACAAATATATCGAAGATAATGCAAGTTAAATCAAAGACAGTTACGAGAGGAAGAGGGATTCAATTGCACGTGAAAAAGAAGACCAACAGATTTCAAATTTTAGATATATCAAAGAAGGTCCAGGGCCTAGAATTTAGAGTTTTGAGTTTTTAGTGTTCTCATTTTTACTGATCAATGAAATTAAATAACAGAATTCAACTCAAGCAAATTAAAATAGAATAAAATAAAGTTACCTATAAAGAAAAGAGAAAATGAAAATTGTAATCCCAGACTTTCAAAGGTGAAAAGACAAAACTAGAAAATTTTATGCATTCAAATAGGTAAAAGCAGTTCCTGAAACATGAAAAAACGAATACACATACACTCAGGCATTTGAACCAAATGGCAGGTGCATTAATCCCTACTCAAAGAGGAGGTTTAGAAATTCCTCCCCAAGTCAAAAAAATGATTACACTAAATTTAATGAAATGAGGCCCTTTATGTTTATTATGAGAAATGCATTTTCAGAAACATATCAAAGTCAGGTAAGATTACTAATTTACTATTATGGACCACGGTTAAAAGATCAATGAGATTTTCTTTTTCTATACCAACTTCGACAAGGAACCAAATATATATCTATCTTATTCCCAGATCTTTTCCGTACCTTTATTCTTTAGAACAACCTTCTGGCCTGGTTGAGTGCCAGGACGGACCTGCAAATTGAAAGCAACATAGATTAGGAGCCTCAACTATAACAAATAATTAAAGGTCCCTTTCTAAGCTTATCACAATCATACACAATTTCCAACAAACCTTGAGCACAACATCACCGGTAAGAGTTGGGACCTGGATGGTTCCTCCCAAGATTGCCTGCAAAAAAGGGAAAAAATTCAAATTAATTCATTTATCAGATAGAAGGACCAGTCTCACCAGGAGGACATATACAAAAGGCATACTGAAGCAAACAGTAGGATATAATCCCAGAGTTAACAAACCCATTAGTCATTGCTTAAAAAGATTTAAAAAGAAATGCACAGTTAGAAAATCCAACAAAGTTATTTGACAGTGTATGACCATCTAAAGCAGAGAAACAAGCCATAGAAGATAAGTGATTTTTTTATTGAGCTATCAAATAAAAGCGTTGCTCAAGACCTCCACACGTGAGCCACTTAATAGGTCATTTGAAAAAATTCAAATTCCAGTTCTACCTGAACAACACTCAAAACAGCGTCCACGTGAATGTTGGCACCTTCTCTACGAAAAACTGGGTCTTGCCGGACCTGCAGATATAAACATGATTAATGGAGACAACAATCCTTAAGAAATGGAAAACAAAGACAGTCAGGCATCAGCAACTGCAAGGGTAAATGGCCAAGAACAGTTTACTAACAAAAGAAGGGTAAGGTAAATTTCGCTCAAGGGTGAAGAGTTGGACTTGAAATTTGAAAGAATTCTGCAGACTAAGGTAATGAACAAAAGAGGGGGGGGTTACGCAGCAGCAATGAGGGCCAATAATTTGAATTCATTTTTCTATCATAACCATCTGAAACAGCATTTATAACATTCAAATCTTTGACTACTAATGCCTACTACAACCAATCCCACGCCATATTGACTGCTTTAAATTGCTACCAGAATTAAAGCATAACCAGATTCGGCCAATAGCAGGCACTTAGTGTTACCATATGAGTGCCACATTCAATCACCAATCTTTTAAGTCTACATTAAAGCCTAGTTCTAAAATTGTTACCCCTACCACTGCTTTCTTTATCAGTACATCAATCTTTTTACAAGTACTACTCTGGCCACCAGTACTACCGTCTTTGCCAACTGCATCCACCATTCACCATTTTATAAGCTTACAAACACACCCACCCAAATGAACTCAACATCTATTTTAAACTAGGCATGTATGGAGATTACGAATAAATTGCTTTTAGAAGGATACAATTACAACCTTTTCCTTTACTTGAAAACTATGCGAACTGTCAAAATATCAGACAAGAATTAAACTGGTTACCTTTATGGTTACATAAAGATCCCCGGGATGAGTTCTATCAGGATCAGCTCCGCCACTTCCATAAACCTTCAATGTTTCATTGTTATCCACTCCTGAAAATGAGACATAACCTTGAGTCAATCATATAATAAAAACAAAATTCTAGAAGATCATGCCTTTGAATAATAGATATGAAAAAGGATCATGTAACATCAGTTTGTTGTTTTTAGTACTGACATTGAAAATGAAAATGTGATAGTTCAACACACTGTTTCAGTCAAGAAGCATGAAAAAGATTAATAAAACATGAAGTTATCAGTAACAGCACTTTCTTTGGTCCCCATAAAAAAGGAGAAAAAAATGTTTTTAAAACTATCAAAGGCAGGATGTTTTAAGTGAATATTTTGCTCAACCTACTCATTAGATGCAAGCTCCCGTGAGTTCAGTTCCACATAGGAATTTTCAGCTTTTAAGGAAAACACACTTATCCACACTGCAGGAGACTAGACAGAGAGCTCCATGAATGATATAATGCAGAACATGACAAGTTAAACCATTACCAAAGCAACCAACAATAGACATTTAACTTTGTAAAGTACCTGGCATTATGTCCAATTTGACTGTTTTTGGTCCTTTCACTAACCTAGCTCCATTGCATGACTTGCAAAGCTTCTGGTGCCAACAAAAGTAAAGATATTTCAAATGACAATTCTAAAACAAAAATCAAACAGGAAGACAGTAATATAGAACAAGTTCTTTGTGATAAAAACATGAATTAAAAAGCAACATTAATTGCTCATGGGCATTTTTTCCAGAGGAGGAAGATCATCATAAAATCCAATTCATGAGAAAATTAATTACTTCTGTTAATCATGAGGAGAACAATAGTATTTTAAAAACCTCAATAAAAACAGCATAAAGGAACAAAAGCAAACCGATCACAACCAAAAATGAAGAAATTCATCAGAAGTGAGAGAACTTAGATGCATATCATACCGATACAAACTGACCACTTCCACCACAATGAGGACAAGTAGAACGAATACTCATAAAGCCCTTGTTGATAGATAACTGAGACAACAGCAAAACCAGAAGTTAAGAAGGAGATTTAGTTCCATTGCGTCTATGATTAGGAGTATCTACACAATTATGAGCGCTTGCACAATTCTATTCCAGTAAACTAACCATGCCTGAGCCTCCACAGTGCCGGCATCTTTCAGGTTTCACGCCAGGAGGAACTCCTTCTCCACCTTAAAAATGAAGAAAATGACTTGAGACCAAATAAGCTCATCAACATAGGCTTATATATTTGGTTATTATATCATAATCTTTTCAAAAATATTGCTCATTTCTGCATCCAAGAGAGCTTTTTTCTATCTAAAAAATAAATAAATAAATGTAAGGAGCCTAGAGAAATCCAGAAGATAAAAAGAAAACAGTTATGACAGTTCAGAACGTTTTGCAAGATGGAAGAGATCACATGAAAAAAAAAAGTATTGGATAAGAGGCAAGATAAGGCATACCACAAGCTTGACAAAGCACGGGAGCTTGAAATGTCACCGTTTTGCTACATCCTTGAACAGCTTCCATAAAAGATAGTTCAATTGCAACCTAAAGTATGGTAAACCACACATGACAACTCAGAAAAACAAAATTGAGTAAAAACATAATAATCACCATGAAGTTGAAATTGATGACAACCTTGATATCTTCACCACCCATTTGATTTCTGAATATATCCTGCACGTTGAATATCTGACCAACATGCATACAAGAATATTGTGTTAAAGAATTAGAAACAAGAAATAGAGGGTACTAAGAAACCTACAGACAAGCACGTTCACCCCTCCAGCAACTATATTCTATTTTAAGGAACATTGAATCATGCCAACTACCAGGCAGGCAGACACTGATGCCTCCAATCCCAATAATACTGGGAGAAAAGTATCACACCTATGTTTATGTTTCTACTGATCTTGACAGTAGCAGATCATCCAATGGCACTACAGTTAATGAGTCTTTTCACTGTCTAGTGCTAAGGTGCAAGCCGCAGGCGCACACCTTGACAACACTAGGCATCACAAAAATATCTCAAATTTCTGGAATAAAAATGCTCAAAAACATGCTCTTCCTAGAATTGAAGACCATAAAAGGAGCAAGTCTAATCAAATATAATTGATGATAAAACATTGCAAGAAGCTTTATATTCACTAATTAAAAAAGTATATCCTTGACTAAATGTAACCAAAACCAACCAGAAATGTTAAAAGAAGCAAATTACATCATGAAAGTTGTGGAATTTGAATGGATTGAAATCCTCTTCGCTAAAGCCGCTATTATTTTGCTGTTGTTCAAATGCTTCATGGCCAACCTACAAAATTTTGCACATAACCAGCAGGAAATAAGATTACAGAAAATAAAAAGTTACAAATATTTTTTTACATAATCCTTTTAGGAAACAGTTTAGAATCAAGGACATCCACTTTTGCAGATATAAATTTAACAAGGTACATATCAATTGAAGAGTAAAATCCAATTTGTTTTCTAGCCTTCTGTGCTTAACATATCGACTAATAACAGAAAGGTTATTAAAAACATTTTCCATCTGATAAAATGGTAATAATAAAAAGATTTTACAAATAAATTTATACCACACCTGATCATACTCTGCACGCTTGTTCTCGTCTTTTAAAACCTACAACAGAACAAACAAAAATGCAATTCCCTTCAAGCTTCAGCCCCAAGGCAAAGTAACCAAGAAAAATGTCAACAATCCAGGCGAGAAAAACTTGCCTCATAGGCCTTGGAAACCTCTTGAAATTTTTTCTCAGCTTCAGGATCATCTTTATTTACATCTGGATGGAGCTTTTTCGCAAGCTATACAATAACAAGAAAATTTTGAATCAAGAAACAGGGATAACAAATTATAGAGTTCAGAAGTAACAACTAAAGGACAAACACAAAGACATCACATTAACACGCCCGCTCACAGAAAGACAACTAGAAGAAAAAAGTATTACCCCAAAATAAGCTTTCTTTATTTCAGATGCAGTAGCATTCTTGCTTATACCAAGTGTATCATAATAATCCCTAGCGGACAAAGGAGCTGAACCCAGAAGATAAGGATCACAGTATGAGATAGAGAACAGTAATGCATCCCTGAGATAATTTATACAATGAAAAACAAGGAGCTTGTAAAATACCAGTGCCATGAATTAGCCGTTTTGCACCCAAGTTCACATTAAAAAGTCCAAAAACCAAGCAGTTCCTAGTTTTAGCTGGCATTGACAAGCATGTATTTCGTTACTCGTTAATAGAGGTAAAACTTCAACCAAAACAATAAAAAGAAAGTGTAAAAAGGTGAGATGGTATATTACCATATTGAGGAGTGTGTTCTCCAATAACGTTAACGGGATTGCCAAGTCCGGCTGTGAAACTCCTCGAACCCCCAGAAATCAGAGTCTTATGTATTTACAATTGAAGAAAATATTATTCAAGGAAAAGCCAAATTTTTATTTATGGAATCAGAAAAATAAAACAAAAAACAGATAAAATTAGAGAGAGAGAGAGAGAGAGAGAGAGAGAGAGAGAGAGAGAGAGAGAGACATACAGAATTTGGGTGGTGAAAAAGGGTAGAAGAAAGTGAGTGAGAGCGCCGAAGCAAGCAGTGAATAAGCCTAACGCCATTAGACCCAACCATTTGCGACCTTACTATCTGCCCCTCCCTGTGTGTAACAACGGAAGCGAAATAAAATTGATTATAGTTTGGGGGGGGGGGGGAATGAAAGAGTTGGGACTTTGATTAAACCTTAACAAAACCCTAAATTGTGGGTAATTTGATTGTTAAGCAGGAGAGGTGGAAGGTTCTAGGCTACCGGGTGCAGCAGCAGTGGCGGGGTAGGGTTGTTATTGTTTCCTATGAAATTTATATATATAGTTAATTTATAGGGGGAGGGGGGGGAATAAGAACCACCCACCCAACCATACCCAGTAAAGTAGGGAACACAACAGCAGGTGAAGCGAGCAATAATAAGGACCGGAGCCTTAAACCTCACTTGATCTGGTTGGAAAAATGGGCTTCCTGGATTTTCCTTACCATTTGGGCCTTTTCTCTTTCATGTATACGAAAAATAAAAATTGATTCGTCAGTTCGTTTATTATTTAAAAAATTTTAGTCCTGATTTGTTGGTAATAAGATGAAAAAATAAAAACTATAATTATTGAAATTTAATTTAAATCTATTTTTATTTAATTTAATTTTAATTTTATATTTTTATAATATAAAAAACCAATGTTTTATTTTTAGATTATGAAAAAATCAAATTTAAAAATAAACAAAACCAAATGAATTTAAAATTGTTGATACAGGGAATCAATAAGGAGACAAGAAGGAGGGGTGGTGACTGGAGGATCGGTTCACCTATGACAGGTCAAGAGCCAGAGTAGGGAGTTGAAAGAGGAGGAAGAAATAATAGTAAGAAGGAAGGAGAAGGTTGGAAGACTTAGGGTTTTCCTTAGAAAAGAAAAAAGATTAATCCTCAACTCCTCGTACTCTAAGGTATATATAGGGGAGGGCTTCAATCTAGTACTGTCATGTCACCGACAATATGGATAGTAGGCCTATCTGGGTGGTTGGTTTGGTGGCAGGTTCGTTGCATGTCAATTATCGCTATACTCAGTATTGTGTGGTCCTACTCTAACACTCTCCTTGCTGAGATTATATGAAGTTGTTATGCCTTAGTGGTACACATGAAGGGCTCGTAGTGGGTAGCTAGAAGTAGACTATTTGCAACAAGTTGTCTCTCAATTGGCTTGAGTGGGATACGCAAATGTTTGGTCATGAATGATTGGTAAAAAAGGATCACCATAAAGGGTGTGAAAACTCTTGGTTATGCAAAAGGCCACCCATGGGTTACACCTATCAAGGGTGCTTACTTGAGCTATTGCCAAGTTGCCCTTTGTTCTGCCACATGTCATTACTGGATTAAGGGTATAACAATTGCCAAAGGTCAAGATTATAGGTTACAAAGTGGCTTGCCTCGAGACCAACCGAACAAACTCTCAATAGATGATGCCCTTAGCAGATGAAGGGGTAGATATGTCGACATACCAAGAGTTTCCCGTTGTGCATGTTGGGGATACTCTAGAAAAATGGGGGATGCACCAAAGTTTCTAAAATAGCTACATTAATGGCAAAGTACCACAGTTGTCCATTAGGCAATGACGCCAATGATGGAGTTAGCTTTTGCATCCTTTTAAGGGACGTGTGCCCTGTCGTGAGTGGTTGTGTATCATTAGATTTTCTATGATTTCTCAAAATGTCTAAAGCATTCCAATTCTCTACAATTTATGAGTTCTCTTGAATGTTATCTATTTCCTTCAAGTTCTTTCTTACTGTTCGTGTTATATCTAGTTCTTATTCCTTGTTTTGTTTCTTATTTGCTAGGATTTAGGGTTTTTTCAAGGTGAGCTTTCATTTTTGAGCTTTTTAGTTTATCTTTCTACATCTCCGATAGCCAGAGGTAACCACAGTAGGGAGGTTGAGGCATTTAAGATGGTTGAGAAGAGGATGAAGATGCCTCCAAGGTAAGAAAATGAGTCTGTGGTGGGTGGCACCTTTAGATGCTCCCACCACCAAGAAGGAAGCTACATAGTTTGTAACACCCCTAACCCATATTTGCAGCCAGAACAGGGTTACAGAGCATTACTAGAGTTTACAGATCAAATATAATTAATTTATAACATTTACTATTCATATTCGAAATCAAACATATTCAATCATAATGTCCCTTACATGGGCCATCTAAACCCAATTTATGCATTAGAAACAAGTCGGAACTAAATCGGGAGCTTAGAAAATTTTTCGCGAAATTTTAAAAATTTCCTTAAGTGTAGGGGACACACACCCGTGTGGCCAGGGCATGTGGCTCACACGGCCATGTGACACACCCGTGTCTCAAGCCGTGTGGGCACTTGATGTGAAACACATGGTCGTGTTCCAGCCCGTGTCCAAATTATGTTACATACTGACTTAGTCACACGGCCGTGCCACACGCTCGTGTGCTAGGCCGTGTGAGCATACTAACTTGCATAATTAAGGTGCAAGGTTCACACGACCAAGTCATTCGCCCATGTGTCAGGACGTGTACACACGGCCGAAGCACACACCCATGTACTAGGCCGTGTGTGAGACGCACACCCGTGCCTCTGCCCGTGTGGACAAAATAAGGTCATTTCCAAGCTTTATTTCTCAACCAAACTTGTCTTCCACCTACATAAATGTTTCAACACTTTTACCAACCAATTCAAGACATTTAAATCAAGCCAAAATCAAGATTTATGCATGACATATTATCACATATGTTCAAATGTCCAACTTACCCCTTTTTGATCAAATACTCAATTAAGTATGTTTGTACCTAATAAACCAATCCAAGCACACTCATATACCAAACATAATACAACATAATGCATATATACATCAAACATATCATCACTAGTCATTCCAATGGCTAATTACAACCAAACATGTATATGCCAACATTTGACCAATTTAACCTATACATGTCATTATATTCTAATTAAAATTTGTTATTTATACCAAAAAGAGCTGAAGGATAGTGTGATCTTGCTCCAACCGATTCCAACCTTTATGAGCTTTCGAGCACTATAAAACAGAGGAAATAAAACAAAGTAAGCTTTTAAGCTTAGTAAGTTCGTATAATGGGAAATAAACTTACCATTTATATTCATTTAAAATAAGCATACAAAGTACATCCAAATCAAATTAATCAATAACCTAACACATATACATCCTTAAGCAAGTTAGTCATGTTTTTCTAATGTATTTCAAGTAAGTAATAAAGATGAGCTCATCATATAAATATTTCCATGTATTTTCAAGTAGATACCATTATTAATACATTCAGTCCTTATCTTAACTTATATCAGAACTTTGCTCGTTGAACCTTATGAAATATCGATGGACATCAGGTAGTACACTTGAAGTGTACAAATCTGTAATTCGTCAATTCGTATTCAGGGGTGTTTATAAGAACACTTAAACGGGAAGCACTCTCTCGAGCCATATAATGGGAAGCTCATGTAAGCCATGTAATGGGAAGCTTATCCAGGCTATATAACAGAAAGCTCATAAGAGCCTAAATCAGAAAACTCATACGAGCTAATAATGAGTAGCTCCGAAGAGCCATTAATCAGGAAGCTCTGGATAGCCATATATTGGAAAGTTCAAGCGAGCCATATCAATTAGCTCACAAAGAGCCTTTAATCGGGAAGCTCACAAAGAGCCATTTAACGGGATGCTCATAAGAGTTGCGGTGTGTCCACAACAAATGTAGGATCACAACCGATCGGGATGCTCCGAAGAGCTATTAACGAGAAGCTCACAAGAACCATATAACGGGAAGCTCAAGAGGGCTAATAACAGGACACTCATAAGAGCTATGGTGTGTGTCCGCAACATATGCAGAACCACAACCAATCCATCGGACCTCATTTATCCAAGCGGAAATTATTATTTATCGAGCATTATTGGATATGTGATCAATTTCATACATGTCAATTATACAATACACATACACAACATTCAATTTGTAACGACCCGATAGTCACGGGTGTCGAAAAATATATTTTCAAAATTTTGTTACTGTAAATTAGACTCGTAAATATTTATTAGTAAATATTTACAAAGTTAGTTGTGTGGTTAATTAGGTTTTGGTTAGGTGAATTTGCATAAATTAAGAGTAATTAGGTAAAAGGGCTAAATTGTATATAGGGTAAAAGTTGAATTATAGATTAAAGAAAATTAAAGGGACTAAAGAAGCAATTATGCCATTGGCATTAAATGAGGCGGCATAAGTAAGATATTTGTGAATTTATTATATATATTATAAAATAAATTCCTTAAGTATTAAGTATATATATTATATTATATAATAATAAATTAATGTATAATAAAACAAAATAAAAGAAATAGAAATAGAAAAAGAACCAAAGTGAAACAAAACAGAAAGAAAAAGGAAAGAAAGAAGGAGAAAGCTAGGGTTTCAATTGTTCAAAGCTCAATTGGTTAGTCAATTTAGTCCATTTTCTTGTAATTTTTATGTTTTTGAAATCCCGGTATTAAATACTACCCGACCTATGTCAAAATTTTAGAAATTATTGAGTTTTTTTAAATGTTGTTTATGTTGAATAATTAGAGTATTAGAGATTAAATTGATAGATTTTTTAAGTTAGAAATGAAAAAGGATTGAATTGTAAAATAAATTATAAGTTTTGAGTATTATGGACTAAATTGTAAAATTTTCAAATTTTAGGGATTTGAGTGAAATTATAGAGTTGAATTTAGTCTAAAGTGGAAATTGAATGAAAATATGGAATTAGTTTTGAAGAAATAAAGTTAGTCTCGGTTTAGGGACTAAATTGGAATTTAGACAAAAGTTGAATAAAAATTGAAATATTCAATGTGAAATTGTATTGTATTGATGAATTTTTATTGTTTTAATTTCCGTAGCTAACGCTGTACCAGAAAATTCGACTAAGAAAGGAAAAGATAAAATCAACGAAGAGTAGCTCGGAAATTTTGGTTTGTATTTCTATAATCTGAATTTAATTATTAATTGTTGTATTTTGATTTAAATGTTTATGGTAAGTAAATAAGGTAAGTGTTAGCATTTTTTATATTGAATTGAATGTATGTGAAATTGTGATTTATGTGATAATTGAGTATTGGATAATTGTGGCATTAGAAAAGTGAATTGAAACCCTATTAACTGTATCGGACTGAGTCGAATATAGATGGCATGCTGTAACACCCCTAGCTCGTATCCGTCGTCAGATTAGGGTTACGAGGCATTACTAAATATCAAAATCTCATACTTAACAAAATGAACCAAGTACCATAACTGAATATAAATATGCGTCATGTGTATGTATATATATTTAAACCCTAATTTATCTCACCTAATGATCAAAACAGTTTATACGTCAAAACATAGGTCATTCACAAGCCACACCAAATATCAATCATACTTTACTAATAAAATTACAATTTCAACTCATGCTTTGAATTTCAACCCTTTCATTAATATTTATCTAATCAAAATTTTATGTCAATCAAATATTTAAAACATCTTTCAAACATTTATCGTTACATATCATATACCGAGCATATATCAAAACATCTATCTGTGTATATATATTTCATTAATAAATTACTACTATGCAACATAATACAAACGTAGGTAACCTACCCTGTTTTGGACAGCCTTTATACCTCAAACTTGGACAGCATTAATATGCTCAAAATGGACAGCATTAATACAGCCGCATTTGAATATCATAGTAACATGCGAAATAATCACATTTTAATATCTTTGAAACATATATGTAGCACAATTGGGCAGCATCAATCAGTCACCATTAAGACAATTATAAACAATCATTTAAAAACATTCGAGCATAATGTAATATCCATATCCAAACCTTATGAAGTAAAATCGGCAAACATACTTGAACATCCTTAATATCACACAATTATATACTATATAACATACTTCCAAAATGAGCTCAATACAAAGCATAATATTCACAAACATTAACAGTATTTTCAAGCCATTTTTGCATAGCTTTATATACACTAATTAAAATGTACCATACTGAAACTAGACTATACATGCCATAAGTCAAAAGTACAAACTTATAAAGTACCGAAATAGCGATCGATAGTGTGATGATGTTCCTGAATGATTCCCGAACTCGCGCGAGCTTTCAAAATCTATAAAACATAGGAAAAACAAATAGGATAAGCTACAAAGCTTAGTAAGTTCGTACTAAATATACTCAACAATTCATAAAACACAATCAGCAATTTGAACAATTTAATGTATAACTCATGATAATATCAAACCTTCCATAAGCTTATTCACATACTTATGAGCAAAATCTTAACATTTTCTATTTGAACTTCATACTTACTTGTATATACCTGTACAAATTCATAACAAACTTAAATCTTCTCGTAACATTATCGAACACTCAATGTTTCACACACTAATTACCAATCATATACCCGAAGTTATTATAATTTTGCACACTAAGTGCCTTACCTAGCCAAAGCTATTATAATTCCACACACTAAGTGCCTTACATAGTCGAAGCTATTATAATTCCCCACACTAAGTGCCATATATAGCCAAAGCTATTCCAAATTGCACACTAAGTGCCATTAATAATCGAAGCTATCTCGAATTTCATATTAAGTGCCAAACATAGCCGATTTATCGTTAAACATGACCGTATTCTTGTGTACACAATTTATGCAATATCAAAGCATTAAAAGCATAATTGTAACAATATTTATCGCGTACAAACTTACCTGGGATGCTAAAACGGCAAATCGAGTCGTTTAGCAGATAACTTTAGTTTTCCCCCGATTTTGGTCCAAATTCTGATTTTCTTGATCTATATAATATCAAATTCAGCTTATTAAATCACTACTTTATTCAATTTAATCCAAAACACACATTTGGGCGCGTTTTTGCCCCCAAAGTTTCACTTTTTTACAATTTAGTTCTTATTTCATAAAATCACAAAACACAAAATTTCAATACACCCATGCTTAGCCGAATATTATTAGAGGTCCCTAGCAGCCCAAAACTTGCATTTATTTCACATTTCAATCACTCAATTTACACATTTCTCAATTTAATCCCTAATTAGCATTTTTATCAAAAATCACTTAATAAAATATAATAATCTATCAACAAATATTTATTTTTCATCATGAAACAACAAAAAGCTTGAATATTCATCGATGTCATTTCACAAAATCATCAAAAATTTTGAAAATTAAGACACGGGCTAGCTAGTATACGAAGCAATGATATCAAAAACGTAAAAAATCATAAAATAAAAATAAAAACGGACTTACAATTGAGCTTAGAAGTGGCCCAACCTTAGCAAGCTTGTTAATGGCTTTCTCTTCTTCAACATCCAGCCAACAAAAAGATGAACATGCATGATATATATATTTATGTTTTGTTTTTTTTGTTTTATTGTTACATAATAATATTCAATTTACCTATTTACCCTTAATGAATAAACATAAAAATTTTATGCATGTCCATTAATGTCCATTAACACTACCAATGGTCTATTATCATTATAAGGACTTTTAATTTAATTAATCATAACAATTGAGCACTTTCAACAAATAGTATGCAACTTTTTTTATTTTACGCGATTACGTCCTTTTATCAAATTAACTAACCAATCGGTAAAATTAAATCACGAAATTTTCACACATATCAAATAACATGCTGTAAATACAAAAAATAATATTAAAATAATTTTACGACCTTGGATTTGTGGTTCTGAAACCACTGTTTTGATTTAGCTAAAATCGGACTGTTACACATACCATAAGATTGGAAGAGTTTAGGGATACTTCGACTTTGAGTCGATGAGACACTGGGTGTCAAATCATTGCTTCGGATAAATTTGATAAGGTATTGGGTACCAATTTACTTCGGCGTAGCCGATGATACACTGGGTGTCAACTTATTGTTTTGAATTATCCGATAAGGCACTAGATGCCAAACTGGTATGTTTTGGTTGGATCCGTGTATCTATCTGAGTCTGTGTCATGTTAATAGGGGTTATTGAATAAAATAGTGTTATGATTGATATTGAGTGGTGATTTGAAATATGGTTAGAGACACATGATTTGTGTATTTATGAATTGAATATGAATGAACAATATTGTTGTTCAAATGATTTGTGTTCATATTGTGAAAAGCTATCTGGGATAGCAAATGATAAAAATTGAATGTGTTATAAATACCTTATTTATGAATTGAATAATTGTATGACTATAGTTATTGTATGTTATATTATTTTACTTTTAAGCATTCGGATTATAGAAATACCACTGAGTTTATACTCAGTGTACGATTTGTTTTCCGTGCCCAGGTTACGTTAAAGTTAGATTGCAGATTCAGCATCTATCAACGATCCCGAACTTAAAACGTGGTGATGTATATTTCTTTTTTGTGTCGGCATGTGCCTAGAATGTCTTATGCTTGTCATTTTAGGAAGTGAATGTAAATGATGTTATAAGATGATATTGGTTACTTATATACATGATTATACGTGTTAAGTTGAGGTTTAATATGGAATGTTTAAGTTTATGCATAAGTGAGGGTGATATAGGCAAATTTGGGTTGAAATTGGTATGAATTAGAATTGGCTTAAATGGTGTTTTATTTGACTGTTTTGATTATATATGTGAAGTACCTATGAGGGTACATTGGTTAGGAAACTAGGATGATTGTTTTGACATGTTTTAAAGGTATTAAATCGTGTTTTAAAGTGATTGAACGATTGGTTTTTGAGTTGTTTGGTGTTCAAGGTTGCAGGGAAGGGTAAACTTGATGTTTAAGGTTCATTTTGAGTCCACACGGCCAGACAAACGGGTGTGTGACTGGACCATGTGAGGCACATGGCTAACACATGGGCATGTGTCCCCTATTTCTTTGAAAATTTTTGATGTTTTCAGAAAAATTCCTAGAGTACTCGATTTAGTCCTGATTTGTTTCTAACACATATTTTGGGTCTCGAGGGCTCATAAAAGGGACAATATGATTAAATTATGATATGTATGCTAGATGATTATATAATACGCATATTTGATCTGAAAAGTCTGGTAATGCTCCGTAACTTTGTTCCGGCGACATATAAGGGTTAGGGGTGTTATACAATTCAAACATATAATTATACAATTTAGTTACACGAACTTACATTGACAAATGTTCGTGTATTTGAAATCTACTAATCCGACACTTTTTCTTTTCCACAATCTATCTTCGTATTTGAGTTATCCAGATCTATACGAGTAAATTTAACTCAATTTAATACAACTCATAACCAATTCAATTCAATTCACATCTTAGGCAAAATTACCATTTTGCCCCGATACTTTTTAATTAATGATGATTTCGTCCCTAGGCTCGGAAAATGAAATTCATGCAATTTAACCCTTATTCCAAGCCTAGCCAAATTTTTCATATAACAATAACAGTCCATGTATTTCACAAAAATTAGAAATTTTCCATAAATTTTACATCTTCCCAATTTAGTCTCTAAATCACAATTTCATGAAAATTTCATTTACAAAAGCTGTTTATCTATCAACAACCTTTCATTTTCTACCATAAATTTCAAAATTTCAGCATACTCATCCATGGAAAAATTTTAATACTTTGATAACTTTGTAAATTGATCCCCAAAATAGCTAGATTAGATTATTACGATCTCGAAATATAAAATTACTAAAAATGGGACAAGATTACTTACCCAATTAAGCTTGCTTGAATTTATTTCTCTTAGCTAGGGTTTCCATAGAAAATTTGGGAAGGTGATGAAATAAAATGATATTTTATCTTTTAATTTAACTATCATATTTTATTTTTCCACTTTCCAATTTAGTCATTTTCTTTTCTTAAATTTCCATGGATGAATCATCATAAATATCTACTAATTTCTCTTAATGGTCTATTTGCCTTATAAGGACATCAAATTTTGAATTCCATAGCTATTTAATCCCTCTAGCTACTAGAATTCAACTTTTGCACTCTATGCAATTTAGTCCTTTCTAACAATTAAACATGTAATCGATAAAATTTTCTTAACAAAATTTTCATACGTCATCCCTATCATAATGCAGAGCATGCAATAATATTAAAATAAAGTTTCTTTCTGACTCGAATTTGTGGTCTCGAAACTACTATTCCGATTTCATTGAAAACGAGTTGTTACATAGTTGTTCCATTGCCACGAATTACTCATCAACCATTACATATATGAGTTTAGCATATTATAAGGGTCTCATACACTGAGCACTATGTATGGGCCCAAGCACAGTGGTAAGAGCCCAGGTTTCTATCTACTTCTTTATGTATTGGAAGTTGGATTCCATCTTCTCTTCCTCCCATTTGTAAGTGAGATGTTGAGCTACTATAAAGTTGCTTTAAGGTAGTTGGTTGAGACTTCCTAGTGGATAATCATAGGGTACATAATCACTCCCAAATATTAATTTGATAATTATAGAAAATCCAATAACACGGTATATCAACAATCAAGGTAAATCAACCACAATATTATAGAATATAATAAAATCAAAACACATAAATTTTTACATGGAAAACTCACTTAAAGCAAAGGGAAAAACCATGAAACTTAAAAAGTCCACCATAATTAAAACTCTTGCTACAATATTACAACACAAGCCCACCACAAGGTTGAATGAACTAATTCGATTAATTAATTCAATTTTAATAATTTTTCACATACCCTTGTTCATTACCCCCACTAACTTTTATTTTGTAATATTATTTTAAATATTAACAACATTGATATTTCTCTAATAAAGAACCTTAAAAGATTTCATTGTGATTCGGAAAACAATTAATTAAACCTTCAAAATTATATTTTCTATTGAAGCTCTTAAAGTCTGTTATGTAATGACATGATAGCAAATGTAGCAGTAGTTGACATGGCAAACAAATATGAAAATTGATGGCATGAGAGTTGATGTGGGCACTTGATGACATGACATATTATAGATTTTTTAGGATTTTTTTTATTTTTTATTGATTTTACAAGGCAAATTACCAAAAAAGCCCTATTTTTTAAAATTTACCGAAATGGGCCCGATATTTTATTATTTACAGGAATGGGTCATTTACCGGAATGGGCCATTTCCCCGAAATCGCGTCCACGTCAGCGCGATGTCAGGGGACGTGTCAGAACATCGCGTCCACGTCAGCGCGCTTTGCTTACGTGGACACAAATCGCGCCTACGAGGACGCGATTTGCTGACGTGGATGAACAGTTTATGTTTTTTAGCTTGGAAAACTTTGAAAGGCCATAACTTTTGGCTCGGTTGTCCGATTGAGACAATTTTTTTATTTCGAATAACTTTTCGAGATCTACGCGCTGACAAACAGCCGAAGGCGGTTTGCCGTAGTTTTCATCGAAAAAGATCCTTTTTTGCCCCTAAATTTTGATTTTTTCGGTTTAAAATTGAATTTTGAAACATTCAAATCATTATTTTCCTTATTTATTTGAAGTAAACACCGAATTTGTTTTTACAGAATTGTTGTATTATTTTTTCTGATTTGACACGTGTATGTAATAGGTCCGATAAATCGTTAGAACGTAAGTAATATAATTAAGATAATAACAGTATTTCTATAATATGTCAATTAATTAGTTTGGCTTAGACCAGTCCATGGGCCGGGCCAGGAAAAAATTTTCGGCCCGCCTCCTAGGCCCGGGCCCGGCCCGGCCCGAAATATGGGCCTAAAATTTTGCCCAGGCCCAGCCCGGGAAAAATATCATAAGCCCGAGCCCGGCCCGTCCTATTTTTAAAATAAACATTAAAAAATTATTTTAAAAATAAAAAATAAAAAATTATTTTAAAAGTATTTTAAAATTTAAAATAAAATAAAATAAAATATATATTTATTATATTCGGTAGGGCCGCCCTCGCCAAAAAGTGGTGCTCGAGGCTCTGCCCGCTTTTTAAACAGGCCTCGTTTTGCCCAAACCCATATTTCGGCCTATATTTTTACCCGAACCCTCCCATATTTCGGGCGGGCCGTCGGGCAGGGCCGCCTGGCCCATGGACAGGTCTAGTTTGGCTTAGTTGGTTAAGATGCTTGCTCTTTTCCCTTAGTACCTTGGTTCAAATCTTGTTGGTAACAATTTTGAATCTTTTTTGTACTTGTTGCTATTGATGTAATATTGAAGAGTTAATTGATTAAAAAAATAAATACAAGTACAAAAAGATTCAAAATTTATTTTTTCAAAATACCAAAAAAGCCCTATATTTTTAAAATTTATCGAAATGGGCCCGATATTTTATTTTTTTGACCGTTGGGTACTGTTCATGCGCGGGCCAAAATCGCGTCCACGTCAGCGCGAGATGCTGACGCGGAAGGAAATCGCGTCCTTGAGAGCGCGATTTCCTTCCACGCCAAGATCTCGCTACGACGTGACGCGATTTTCCGAAAAAGGACCATTCCGTAAATAATTAAAAATGGGTCTATTTCGTAATTTTAAAAAAAGGCTTTTATTGGTAAATTACCCGATTTTACATCCATAATAAATTTGGATAAATAGTTGTTTAGATTTTGATTTGGGACAATTAATCTATTGTCTAAGTTCATTTTGGACATACACTTTTATTGATTTTATATATTTTATAATTTTAAAAATAATATTAAAAATATGATATATTAGGGAAAATTTTAGGTATTTTAGAAATTTTAGATTTTTTTCAAAATTTTGGGAGTTTTTATTATATATTTTAGATTTTTTAATAATAAAACATGTATCCATAACACAAATATAAAAATTATAAAAATATAAAAATTTATAATTGTTGGTAGATTTTAAACAAAATTATCTAGATCAAACAAATCATCCGAAAGTTGTAACAACTTAAACATGATTTGCAGTTACTTGAATTGCGGTTATAATATTTGAATTAATTGAATTGTTTTATTTATACTATTTATAAAGCTCTTTACTGAGTTGGTATTATTAGGGGTGTTCAAATTTCAGTTAAAACCGAATTAACCGACCGAACCAATCTAATTCAGTTAATCGGTCGATTAACTGATCTTGTTCGGTTAGAGGTCAATTAATGATTTTCCGGAAGTTTGGTTATTGATTCATTCGGTTCGGAATCGGATAATTAACCGAATTAACCAAACTTAATAATTAATAATACAAATTATATGTAGTTTTAATTCGGTTAATTCGAATAATTCGGTCAAATGAACATTATCAATTTATTGTTTTGATATGTTTTATACTTGTTTTAACAAAAAAAAATATAAATTTCAGTTAATCTAGTTAATTGACCGAATTAACCGAAATATTTCGATTTGGTTAATTTTTTTTGAAAAAAATTCGGTTCGGTTAACGGTTAAAAGATTAAAAAGTTTGGTTAATTCGGTTAATACTAATTCGGTTCGGTTAATCGTTTGAACACCCCTAAGTTTCACCCATCAACCAAATCTCAACTTAGATAGGAAATTTACATTAATGTCTCTTTGCATTTAAAATAAATTATTGTATTTGAGGGTACTTTAGTCTATGCCAATTGAGTTAGCAAAACCTTTAATTTACCCCTCAACCAAAGTTTTATTTTGATATTTTTATACATTTTAATTTTATCATGCACACTTTATTGTCTCCTTTAGACTTAATATTAATGACAACACAATGATAAACAATTTAATCTAATTATTATTTTAATATAATACATATTTCATATGTTATTATTAATTAGTTTCAAATTGCACGCTTCATTGTTGACTGTATGTTATTTTTAAACACATATTTATGTTCTAAATTTATGGTTTCCACATACATATGTCACGGGGCTAGACCTTTCGTCTCGCAATCCATGCGGCCTTAGGCGATCCGTTCGTCCAAACTCGCCCAAGTCAGGCTTAACTCAAGTGAGGATTCATTTAGAACTCCTCCAAGGCACCAAATATAAGAGCGGAAGCGATTTATGCCAAAAGAAGAACAACAAAGAACAACAGAAAGAACGCTCGCAAAGTGTTTGAGTAAATGCTATCTATTTCTCTTATTCACAAAGAATAATGAAACAATGAATAGAGTGAGTACAACTGAGGGGAAGCTCTCTATTTATAGTTGAGCTCCCCAAAACCGACGGTGAAGATATATTTACATCGACGGATGAGATTTAACCATATCCCTTAATTTTAGGGATTTACAAGATAAGCCTTATCAAATCTAATCTAATCTTTACAAGATATGATTCCCCCTATCTTTTAAGATTAGTTACCATATTTAGACTAAGTTGTCATGTCTTCGTTATCGGGCCAACTGGGCTTCAATCTGACAGGCTTCTCCAGTAGCTCTTTGAATCGGGCCCGTTCTCGTAGGCCAAATGATCCCCATCTGAGCAATAGACCTCCATTGGATGCATTTGGTGCGATGGTCACAGGCTTTGAACTGCGGCCCGTGACACATACGCATGCGATGGGATATCTAGTAATTTTTTTAAACATTTTTATATTTTTTACTTCTTACAATTTTAAAGAGTATTATTTTTATTTGTTTTCTAATTTTATCACTTTTCTCATAATTTTTAGAATTTCTTTTAGGAATATTAATTTTTAAATATAATTTCCAATTGCCATGTCATCCATAATCAATCATGTCATCAACCCAATTAACATAAAGATAACGGTGTCCAGGGGCTTCAACGAAAAACATAATTTGGAGTCCTAATTTATTACTGGTTTTCAATTAAGGGCTTATTTGGTGTTGTTTTCTTCAATTGATTATTCATTTATTTTACTATGGCTCTTTTATCATTTAAGCTATATATATATATTTGAATAAAAGGTAAAAAACGGTTCTTAAAAAATGAAAGTTAAAATTGGTGAAAATTAGAAAATAAAGAAAAATCTTTTGAGGCCCCAAAACTTTGAAATCTCGTGTTTCAGTATGGATTTTCAATATAAAATTATTCTAGTTTAAGGTATAAATTTTGAGAGATTTGTTTAGACTTATTTTGATTTTAGTTCATATATATTAATTATTGGTTCGATAATATTTTGTAATGCTAATTCTACTTATAGTTACTGAAATGAATTTTTCTAATGGTAAGATATAACTCTGATTATAAGAAAAACATTTTCCTATAAAGAATAAAAAAAAAATGTATTCCCATGAGTAGATATCTATCTATCTATCTATCTACACTGCTTTGAATACATTAAGCACACAACATATGCAATGCAAACACAGTGTACCTACCATGCAACCAAAAAAAAATGCATAAGCAACCGCTCTTGAATTAACGCTCTGCCGCTCCAAATTAAAAGAATCCTGATTCATCATAATGACTATCAACTTTTGAAAGGGCTCTCGATTCTGCGTGAAGCAATGCGAGTATCATGTTCATGTTGAAAAGCCTCCTAGCCTTGAGTGGGTTTATGTAGTTTTGTTGCGCTTGCACATGCATTCTGGAACTGGATACTTGGTTACATCCCTTCCAGCTTTGCTGCTTCTCAGTTCCGGCTGTCCTAAAGATTCTTGGTGCAACTCTTTTATGATCCTGTTGAACTCTGCTTCTGGGAGAGATGAGTTCACAAAATATGGGAGCATGTGTCTTTTATTTGGAGTTATGTACTTTTTATGCCCTGCATATGCTCTTTGTCCCTAAAATCAACAAATCAAGCTTCAGTTTTTAAAAAAGAATGAAAGCTATACACATAGGTAAAGTCTATGATTGTTTTCTCATACCTGAATGGCGTGGCCCATATTTCCACCATGGGAGGCCATGAAAACATCACTTTTCTCAGAAACTATATAGTCAATGGCTGCCATAAAAGAAGCCTTATTAGCAAATGGTTCTAGTTCACCAGGCAATGCAAGACCTTCCTTATTGTAGAAATGGGGAAATTCTCTGGTTAATGGTGACAAGGCTTCCTTTCCGCCCAGTGGTCGCCCTCCAGCCCAGTATATTCTAGCACTCCTGGGCGCCCCCAGAGCTTTAAGCAGCCTAAAGTATACAACAACATATTGAAGATTGTTCACTAAAAAAATAAACAAGTAGCAGCTCATGGTGAAGTCATAAGAGAACTAGCTCTTTACCTAGTCACTTCAAAAGCATTCAAGGGGCATAGCCCTGCAAGTTTTCTTTCATGGTAACTCAGGTTTGATTTTGCAGTAAGAAATTCAGGGTGTCTTCTCCTTTCATTGTGGACTATCTCATCATATTCCTTACTCAAGCCTGGAAGACAACCAGTTCTCACCCATACATCCTTCTCGATTCGAAGATGAAGAGCAAGGTATGGTCCCTTGCTCTGCATTCTCCGAGCGAGCTTGTTACCGAGTTCCAGGATCGGCGGAGCAAATCTTAATGCTTGAAATGCCACCTGATAATCAATAATCAACACATTAGAATTGCATATAATTCTAGAAAAAGAACTTGGTAAAGAACAGCGCAAAGTACCTTGCAGCGAAGCTTTTGAAGATCAGGAGGAAGACCTTTAGAAAGCCTAGAATCCAGACCTCGTAAAAGCAAAAGTCCTTCCTTGTTTATCTTTTGCACAAAGAGAATCGTATCAATATGCATCTATTTGATCATAAAACACTTTTAACTCCTATTGTTTAACACAATGTGTCACAATGCTTAATATGTGGGGGCATGAACATGATTGCATACCCGCTTGAGATACCGTGAACGAATCCATTGAGGTGAGACATGAAGTGGAGTACGGTTCTCCACTACTGGCCTTGTCATTACATGTGTAGAAGGCAATGAGGATAGAATACGTACATCATCGGCTAGAACTCTCTTGAAATGACCCAAATCGAATATATCAGAAAATTCACTGCAACCACAGAAAAGCATCATATTGACAGTTAGTTAGTAATGAAGCTTGAGCATATATGTCTTTTTATCTATAAGTATGATACATTACCTCTCATCACCCCAGATGATATTGACTTGCAAGACGGGAACAACCAAAGCAGCACCGAGAATCCTAGCAATAACAACAGCATCCACAATCTGATTCCTCTGTTGATTCATGCCACCCGAAACCACCACCAGCAAGTACTTGCTTCTGCCATTCAAAATGGCCTCCCTTGCTTTTCTATACTTAGCAGAAAGCTCCAAACAGGGCCTGTAACCCATCCCATCAGGCTGCTTCCAAAACTCACTTTCCAAATGCAAAGGCCGAGGACTATGTAATTGGCTGGTAACCAAGACTTGGTGGTCTCTTTCACCAACTTTGCCAGTGTTGGAACCGAAACTTTGGGAACATAGAACCAAAGTGTTAACGTTCCAGCCCAACCTCAACAAGCCAACAAGAACAAAGAGAAAGAGAGCCGACAAGCACACCCTGGGGCGTCTGCATGAGTAGTTGTGGCCGACAAAGAAGCTGCTGTTGAGGTGTGCCTTCTTTGGAGAAAGGAGGAGAGATTGGAGAGAAGAGGAAGAAAGCGAGGTGATTATCTGAGACGGAACAGAAATGTACGACTGCTTCTTGGCTTTACACTTGTTTGACTTCCCCATTAAAGCACATCAAAATGCCGCTATACCAATCGGTTTTAGTTTCTTGTTTCTTGATTTAAGTACTATTATATTGTTTATTACGAACAAGAAAAAACAAACCCAGAGCTTAGAAATGAAATGAAATGTCTTGTTTCCATTTCATTCCAACATCGAAGAATTTGTCAAGAGAGGGAATAAAGAAGAAGAAGGAGAAGAAAAGGAAGAGATCCACAAAGGCAGGCTGGCATTGATGAAGTCTTTGTTTCTACACTTTCCATTTGGACTTCCACCTTTTATTATAGAATTTTTCATACAGGCTTAGTTATCGAGTAATCTACCATCCAATCATCATCATGTCTTAAGTCTTGACAACATATTTTTAACATCATTCTCCACTCAAATTATATATCATCTTTTATCTACTTTATATATTATTAATAAAATTAAATAAGATCACATCATTTCAAAAAAAGTTTTAAATGAAACTGATTTACTAACAATATACAGATTTCAATACCTCAAATACATTTATCTTTATCTTATTATAACATCAGCAATTGCTTGTTATCACTATTATATATGTTAATAATAATAATAATAATAATAAGCCCAAAAGAGTATCAAAATATTTTAATGTGCATCCAACTCCCAAGTTTGAAAACTATGGCAATTATTCTCTCTTTCATTTTTGGTAAGCCATCTTTTTCCAAATACTAGTCCACTCCCTTGTAACCTTTTTCATTTTGCCGGTGAAAAGATAAAATAATTTTATTGTTTGATGAAGAAAAAGTTAGTATTATAATCTTGAATAGGATGGAAGTTTGTATCATTAAAATATCTTCTTTAACGTATGTTTTAGATATATGTGTATTAAAGGAGAATATATTGGAAAGGTAGTGATGAATTGGCAAAGAGGAGATGATAATTAATGAGAGATGGAGATAAGAGGTGTTTCTTAGTTGAGATGATCACGAGGAAAAACATGCATAGAGTGGCCACCTTATTCTACAACTTTTTGATGCAGCAGAAGCAACTGTTTCCTTACAAAAAAAAAAAGGCCATCCCCATTGTTCTACATCCCTTTCTGTGGGACATTTAAGAGGCCAAGTTAGTAAAAGAAAATTTGAGGGGAGTTAACATTATAAATTTGTCATTGTATAATTTATAATTTTAGAAGAGATAAATTTATAATTTTACTCTTTTTGAAGCCCATCTACAGGCGGGAGTGAATTTAGAATTATTTTAGGGGCCAAAATTAAATTATAAACTTTTGAGATACCAAATATAGATTTTATCATTTTAGAAGGGCCTAAATAGAATTTCTTTTCATTTTTTGGAGCCAAAGCATAAATTTCTCTTGTATTAGTTTTTAATTTGGTCATTTATAAGGGATTAGAATTGTAATTTGACCGCAAGGGTGGCAGCAAGAGCAAGGGCAGGTAAGGGGTTGACCCTCTAAAATTTAAAATTTCTCTTTAAACACCTCTAAAATCTATAAAATTATATGTTAGTAGATGGTAAAATTACAATTTGATACCTTAATTTGATAAAATTTGATTTAATCTTTCTAAAAACTGAAAAATCATAAATTAACATAATAATAAAATTACATTTTTAGCTCTTCATCCAAATATTTTGTAAGTTCACCCCAAAGCCAATCGGATAAACCCACCCCTGGACCATTCCTCTTTCTTTGTATCTATCTTAATTGCACAATCTTCCTTTCTATTTATCCTTCTCTTTTTTAAGACACTGTGTTGGGACTTAAACATGCAAATCATGATAACATCATCATAATCATCCATGCACATCATCCACCCCCCCATAGTTATATCTAATCTTGAACCAAATACTTAATGATTGATCACCAAGTCCTCCAACCAACAGTATCAAAATGGTTAGGTTTAAATGCACGTATGTATGCAATCAATAACTATATCTATAATCCATCGGTAAAAGAGAGATTAGTAATACACCAATGAGCAAAATGGATCCATGGTTAAAGACCAAATCTACATGGTCATCATTTAATCTAAGCAGCTGTCCAATATATATTCTTAGAAAAGAAAATATAAAAATATTCTCACCCATGGTCTCAAACCATAATTACATATTAATTGTGCTAGTTAGGGTACATGTAATTAATGGTGGTACTATATTCATCATAATCGAAGCTAGCTTGGTTTCTAATTGTCATAATATTGGCTTGAAGATCAAGTCAAATAATAATAGTTCTTTTTTCTTTTTGGTTCTTCCCTTTGTGTATCAAACAAGCTACTAGTAGTTCGTGGTGTTGTAGTTGTGAGTTGTTGTGACGTTACTATCAAAACAAAACAAGTAAAAAAAGAAGAGGGAAGTGGTTGCAATATTATTGAAGAATAGAATAATGATAAAATTATGAATGAGTATAGGTCTGGTGTCCATTTTCTAACATTACATATGAACATTTATATCTTATGACCAATCATTGGTTTATTCTCAAATGAATCATCAATGTATATGACCAACTTTCATTCAAGCATTAATTAATTTTCCTTGATTCTTTTTGTTTTCTTTTTCAAAAGATGTTGAACTTATTTGGGACCCATATCATAATTCAATCATATTTAATTTTAGTTGTGTCACTAAATTGGTACAAAGAAAGTAGCTTAATTTCTCAAAATATTATTAATACAATTATAATTAAGCCTTGTTAACATTTTATTGGGAGGAGGATGGGCTATAAGTTGATTACGACATCGTAACAGCTTTGGATTTACAAGATAGATAGTTTTTATTTTAGGATACTCTCTAGAATATTTTAGTAGAGTTGTGGTGTTATGGGGTGATCATACTTGAATATACATGGGTATTTATAACTAGGTAAACAATTTCAATTGGTTATGGCTATTGTACTGGTCTTGGTAGGATTGTGTCTTCATACCATAGTAGCTGATACTGTGCTTGTACCAGTCATATTGGGTGATACATACTATTCCGGTCCCCAACTGATATCAAGTAATTTAAGTTCAGTTTCGCTCAAGATTTTGATGCATTTTGACTGTTCCGGCATGTTTTAACCTATTTCGATCTATACTGACTTATATCGGTATGTATATGCACGTACTGGTTGGCGCCAAGTTTTGATATTTTAATCCAAACTTTTATTTTTTATCCTAAGTATTTTTAAAATGGGATAATATAATTTTTGGCCCCTAAACTTGGTAACTAGGTCCACTTTGGTACATGAACTTTTTTTGAAGGTCACTTTGGTACCTAAACTTGATAACTAGATCCATTTTGGTCCTCAAACTGGGATTTCATTAAGATTTGATGATGACGCCATTGTTCTTGGAAGAGGACTGGATTGACTGGTTGGACCAATTAGACCGAAAACGACTGGTATATTGATTCAAACTAGACCTGATCATGGGTTGGGCTGATGTAAAATTTTAGGTCAACTTTCTAGGCCTGGGCTAAAAATGAGCCTAAAATTTTACCCAAGCCCGACCCATATTAAAAATGCTAAACTTGAGCTTGACACAACCCGATTATAATAACTTTTTTTAGTTTATTTTTAGATAAAAACAAATTTAAAAAATATAATATATTAAATACACTAAAAATGTTAAAATAATTTTTTCCCAACAAATTGAAAGTACAAAAAAAATAGAGTATAGGCATGTGATTGTGGTCGGGCCGGCCCGAGCCCGAGCCAAAAATTCTGCCCGAGGCTCAACCTGTTTAGAAAATGGACCTTATTTTTATCCAAGCCCATTTTTCAGGCCTATATTTTTGCCTAAATTCTCCTACTTTTCAAGTGGGCCTTCGGGTCTGGGCAGGTGGCCCGACCTATGATCAAGTCTAGTCCAAACAAAAGGGTTGAACCAATTAAATAAAAAATTGCTGGAAACCAGTAAAAAACTAAAATTGTGACAAAAACTAATAGTTGAACTCATTTAATATTTTTTTTAAATTATGAATTTTTAATTATTTTTGGTTCAACAATTGAACTGATCAAATTGATTTAATCAAGAACCAGTTGTCTAACCGATTCAACGTAACACCCCTTACTCGACTTGATTATCGGATTGAGATATTGGGATGTAACATTCGGTCTTGGAGCAACTACAATAATAGCATATTAATTAAACATTCATAATGCATATAGAATATGGTTTACTAACTTAACCGAGCTTATAAAGAGCTTTCAAAAGCTTTTTGTAACGACTCAGTTTTCAGTGGTGTCGAAAATAGAACGACTCAGTTTTCAGTGGTGTCGAAAATAGTAGTTTCGGGATGCCAATTTCGACGAGTGACTCCATAGCTATTGTCGAAACCATTTTTTGATAAGGTCAACTTTTTATTTAAAAACGAAAATGGAGTCGCCACCAATCCTTTTTATTTAGGTGTGATCGGATCACCTCATAATTTAATCATTTTAATTAAAGTTTAAATTTACTAAAACGATAATTTTTGGTCTACAAAATCTAGAAAACGGGTTCGAGAGTCGGTTACGCACGAGGAAGGATTAGCAACCTCGATACGCCCAAAATTGATACCTAGTTGATTACTTAATGTCTTAATGTCGAAAGTTGAAATTCTGAAAAGATTTTAAAATACGATCCTTTTTTATTATTGTTAATTTTAAAAACGCTTGAATTAAATTGAAACGAGCATCAAAGGCCCTCTCGTCCTGCGATAACAAAATGCCACATCCCGTAAGTTAGGATGCGACATTTGAAGCCTTGAGAATAAGCTTACCTTTATTTTTATTTGAAATCTTATGTATTTTAATTTTGAAAGGATATTCAGTTATTTAAGTTTGACGAGAAAATCGAAACCCCGTAAGTTAGGGTATGATTTCTCGAATCTCCCAAATACTGAACATTGCCTATTTTTGCAAATTTGTTTTGAATGATAACAGGTGTAACATTTAAACAATGTGTGCTTATCTTGTTTGGATACAATACATCAATGGGTAAGTATCTAACATGGTATATAGTATAGTGATAATAATACATAATAACTATATGGGTAGAATGTTAGAATAAATAAATAAAGGGATATAACAATAATACTAAAGTAATTGTAATAATAATATCAATGATCAAATCATAATAATAATAAAATAAATAAGGTAACCTTAAAATAAAGTAAAATGGAAAATGCATGATAATAAAGATAAGTAAACATGACATGAAAGTATCAAAATAATAATAAAAATAAAAAATAGAACAATAACTATAATAATAAAATGCACAAGTAAAAAATATGAATAATCTATTTTTTTAGTGTAAAAGGATAAATAAATAATAATAAACAAACAAATAAATACATAAAATATAAAATTTTATGGAAAGGTTTAAATTAAATAGGCTAAGGATTAAATCGCCATTTAAACGAGTTTTAGGGATAGATTGTAAAAATAAAAAAGATAGAAAGAAGGGCCAAAATAAAACGCGCGCAAAGGTACAGGGATTATATGGGAAATTACTCCCAGTCCTCAGAGTGCGCCGTTTCAATAGGGGCCAAAATGAAACAAAAATAAAATTATGCGGAAAAACTTAAAATATATAAAACAGATAGGACCAGATTGAAAAGGTGTCCAAAAGCGGAAGGACCGAAAGGGTAAATAGACCCATAGTCCAAAAATACGCAGATCTTGAAGGGTCTTGGGTCGGATCTCGGGTTGGCCTTAAACGACGCCGTTTTGGCACTTAAATGGCCAAAGTGAAACGACGTCGTTTCACACTATTATAAAAACCAAAATTTTCCCAAAATTTTCATTTTCACCTCCCTTCTTAAAAAAAACAAAAAAAAAACCTCTCAAACCTCTCTTCTCTTCCAGGATCCGGTCAAAGATTCGGCCATCGGCCGTCGTGCCGACCACCAATCACCGACAATGGCGCCGCCGTCTGCGATGGTCGAAAAATGCAAAACCCTATTTTTTTGCCCCGTTTTTTGAATAGAGCCCAAATTTGAGGCTAAAATACCCAAAAATAGAAAAAAAGAAGAAGAAACTTTTGACCCCTTTTTTAACCGATTTCGACGCCGGAGAAAGTTCTAACGAGCAAGCGAAACGACTTAGGTGGGTTTCTTTCTTTTCTTTTTATTATTTTATTTTTACATGTAAAATACAAGAGACTTAAGAGTAAAAAATAAAATAAAAAAATAGTAAAGGGATCACCTTTTTTTTATTTTTTGTATTCGATTTTTCTCTATTTTTTTATTTTAATTTTCGCCTCCAAATTACATTGAATTTGTGGCTTTTATAGCCAAATGCTTTACACTGTTTGCTTTCATCTCTACCACTGTTTCTCAGCTGTTTCTTTTTGGTTTGTTTGCAGGTTTTAGCGATGTCAACGGAGAGGCCCTTGCCATTTCGGTGCAAGGCGGCCAGGCCTCGGGTGATGGGCGTGCTGCGGAGGCACATGGGTGGCAACAGAGGGTGCGGCGCAAGGCAAGAGCTAGGGTTTCCTGCTAGCTTAAGATAGTGGGTCATTTGGGCCATTAGGTTTTTATTTATTTTGGGTCATTTGTAATTTTGTTTTGGGCCTGTAATAATTTATTTTTTGTTTGTAAATCGAGCCTTGGCTAAATTGGTCTGTTATAGCTGCTCCTCTTTGCTCATTGACGTGAAACGGGAATGGAGCAAATACTTAAAAAAAAAGGGGTCAATTTTGCCTAGTCCTGCCAAATCTCGACTTCTTTGATGCTTCTCTTCTTCAAGTAGTCTCATTCTAACCCACTGTAACTTCAGGGGTATAGGAAATGTAATTTCAACCTGCTCCACTGCAACTTTAATGAGATAAGATTTGTAGATTTAATCTACTCCACTGTAGCTTCAGGGAGATAAAATTTGTAGCTCCAACCTGCTCCACTGCAACTTCAGGGAGATAAGGCCTATAGCTTTAATCTGCTCTACTGCAACTTTAGGGAGATAAGACTTGTAACTTCAACTTGCTCTACTGCAATTTTAGGGAGATAAGACTCGTAACTTCAACTTGCTCCACTACAAATTCAGGGAGATAAGGTTTGCTATGATCTGCTTTACTGCAACTTCAGAGAGATAGGATCTGTAATTTATAGCTTCAATTCGTTCCACTGCAACTTCAGAGAAATAAGATTTGCTATCTTCAGTCTGCTCCACTGCAACTTCAGGGAGATAAGACTAGTAACTTCAACCTGTTCCACTGCAACTTCAGGGAAATAAGGCTTGATATGATTTGCTCTACTGCAACTTCAGAGAGATAAGATCTGCAATTTAGCTTCAATTTGTTCCACTACAACTTCAGGAAAATAAGATTTGCTATCTTCAGTCTACTCCACTGCAACTTCAAGGAGATAAGACTAGTAACTTCAACCTGCTCCACTGCAACTTCAGGGGGATAAGACTTGATATGATCTACTTTAGGGAGATAAGTCTTCAGTCTGCTCCACTGCAACTTCAGGGAGATAAGACTAGTAACTTCAACCTGCTCCACTGCAACTTCAGAGAAATAAGGCTTGATATGATCTGCTCTACTGCAACTTCAGAGAGATAGGATCTGTAATTTATAGCTTCAATTCGTTCCACTGCAACTTCAGAGAAATAAGATTTGCTATCTTCAGTCTGCTCCACTGCAACTTTAGGGAGATAAGACTAGTAACTTCAACCTGCTCCACTGTAACTTCAGGGAAATAAGGCTTGATATGATCTGCTCTACTGCAACTTCAGAGAGATAAGATCTGTAATTTAGCTTCAATCTGTTCCACTGTAACTTCAGGAAAATAAGATTCGCTATCTTCAGTCTACTCCACTACAACTTTAAGGAAATAAGACTAGCTATTTTCAGTCTGCTCCACTACAACTTCAGGGAGATAAGACTAGTAACTTCAACATGCTCTACTGCAACTTTAGGGAGATAAAGATTGCTATGATCTACTCTACTGCAACTTCAGAGAGATAAGATCTGTTTATTTTTAACCTGTTCCACTGCAACTTCATGGGGATCTGAATTGTAATTTGTAGCTTTAATCTGTTCTACTGCAACTTCAGGGAAATAAGATTCGTTATCTTTAGTCTACTCTACTACAACTTTAGGGAGATAAGATCTGCAATTTATAGCTTCAATCTATTCCACTGCAACTTTAGGGAAATAAGATTCGTTAACTTCAGTCCTGCTCCGCTGCAACTTCAGGGAGATAATGTTTGTGGCTTTAATATGTTTCACTGCAACTTTAGGAAGATACGATTTGTAGCCCATCTTCAATTTGCTCCACTGTAACTTTGGGGAGATAAGGTTGGTTTATTTTTAACCTGTTCCACTACAACTTCAGGGAGATAAGGTTTGATATGATCTGCTCTACTGTAACCTCTGAGAGATAAGATCTGTAATTTATAGCTTTAATCTGTTCCACTACAACTTCAGGAAAATAAGATTCATTATCTTCAGTCTGCTCCACTGCAACTTCAGGGAGATAAGACTTGTAACTTCAACCTGCTCCACTGTAACTTCAGGGAGATAAATTTTGCTATGATCTGCTCTACTGCAACTTCAGAGAGATAAGATATGCAATTATAGCTTCAATTTGTTCCACTGTAACTTCAGGGAAATAAGATTCACTATCTTTAGTCTGCTTCACTGCAACGTAAGGGAGATAAGACTAGTAACTTCAACCTGCTCCACTGCAACTTTAGGGAGATAAGTTTTGCTATGATATACTCTACTGTAACTTCAAAGAGATAAGATCTGCAATTTAGCTTTAATCTGTTCCATTGTAACTTTTGGGAAATAAGATTCGCTATCTTCAGTCTGCTCCACTGCAACTTTAGGGAAATAAGACTAGTAACTTCAACCTGCTCCACTGCAACTTTAGGGAAATAAGGTTTGCTATGATCTTCAATCCATCCCACTGCAACTTCAGGAGGATAAGGATTAGTGGCTTCATTGACCTGTTACACCATTCTCTGGGTAACATGACCTGTAGAATCCATTTCATCGGCCTATTTATACCAAGTGATTAGGATGTTATGATCAGAATGAATCAAATGCTCCTAACTAGATGTGTATGAATGATATTTGCATGAATGCAGATTGTCATTTTTTGAGAATGATATTTTTTTAATGCTTAGGTTGTCATTGCTCGTTGTTCATCAATATTTTATCACTGACGTATTACGCTGCCTTCTTGCTCAGCTAGTATCTTTGACAGAAAACCCGAAGAAATAGTCATAATTTAGGTTATTCTTTCTCAAATGTTTCCAACCCCTAGGTTAGTTCTAAATAATAGTCTTGTTTTAGGTCTCCGTACTATTTAGAAGCTTTCAGAGTAATATGCAGAACTCTTTTTGCTTGAATATTATCAGTCTATTAATCATTATTTCAATGAAAAAAGCTTGAAAAAGATTATCACAATGGACAAGATGGAATTTTATTGAGAGCAAAGTTTGAAATGAATAAATTAATCAAGATAGCAAATTTTGCTAAGACACGAAATGAATAAGATGAAAATAGGTGCCCCAGATATCGTAGCATGAGCTTCTCTGCACAAAACTTCTCGAGGACCCTTTGAACTTGATACGTGTTTAGAAGTCCTAGAAGACTTTGTTAATGTCTCAAGAGGTGGTATCCCTCCTTTTCGTTAATTCGGAGAGGACAAGACTACCACATGCCCCACCTTTGATAAAAAAATTGAATTGCCCATTCTTGGGTTTTCAACTCAACGCCTCTTTGGTCTCAATGCGCCATTTGCGAGTTTTCACCTTGGCCTCTCATTTTTTTTTTCTTTTCTTTTTATTCTTTTTCTTTTCTTTACTTTCTTATTTTTATTTTATTTTCTTTCTTATTTTTTTTTCTTTTCTTTTTTTTTAAATATTTTTTGATTAAATCTGAACTCATAGGATTAGGCATGTCCTTGTTATCCCTCCCGATCAAAATCCACACTTTTTTAGATAAGATCCTCCACATAAGGTCCTTCCCAGTTTGACATCCACTTTCTTCTGAAGTCCTTTTGTATGGGAAGGATCTTCTTCGATACTAGGTCCCCCTAATGAAATTCTCTGGGGCGAACCTTTTTGGTAAGCTTGCATCATTTATTTTTGGTACATTTGACCATGAGGATAGCCCTTAGCCTCTTTTCTTCGATCAAGTTTAGTTGATCATATCGGGATTGGATTCCTTCTACTTCATCCAACTTCAAATCTGATAAAACTCGAAAAAAAAGAATCTCGACTTCAATGGGGAAAACCGCTTCCATCCATAAACTAATGAGAAAGGCGTTGGCCCAGTAGAGGCTTTTTTTTTGCCTCCACTGCATCGTTCATTTTGGGGCGATATGGTGATAATCTTGAACAGACTGCAAACTTCTGATATCGTGCTGTTGTTCAAATTTAGTGCATTTGTCAAATATGATCCTTTTTGGCATTTCATACCGACATATGATTTTTTTTCAAGAACTTTGTGACATTGGCATATGAAGTAGCTTGCACCCACTCAGTGAAGTAATCGACGACCATAAAGATAAATTGATGACCGCCAAAAGCTTTTGGCGAGATCAGCCCAATGACATCCATGCCCCATATAGATAAAAACCATGGATTCTATTGATTCTTTGTAAGGTAGGATCTATTTCTCATCTTGCTCTACTATCCTTAACAAATCAGGAGATAAGTTATAATCTCAGTCATCTTCAAAGTCCCGAGGTTCCTCTGGACACATATCTTGCTCAAAAGGAGGTTCTGAGTCAATAGTAATGTTGCTCATATCATTGATATCTGGAGACCTGTTATAGGGACTAAGAAAGATCCAAAAAATAAAAGAATTGAAGAATATTTATCTATATAGTATGATTATGAATGAAATGGAAACAATAAAAGAATATTTGCTCGAAGTGAGACACAAAGATGCATTTTATTGAAATAAAGATGTTGGACATAAGCCTCTCTCACAAAAAGAATCTTATTGCTTCTAGGCTTAGAGCAACGAGTGTGTTTTGGACATTACTTTAAATTAGCTCTAAACAAAGATGCGTTTTATTGAAATAAAGATAGAAGGAAAGGCCAAAACAAAACGCGCGCAAAGGTACAAGGATTATATGGGAAATTACTCCTAGTCCTCAGAGTACGCCGTTTCAATAGGGGCCAAAATGAAACAAAAATAAAATTATGCGAAAAAAATTAAAATATATAAAATAGATGGGACCAGATTGAAAAGGAGTCCAAAAGCGAAAGGACCGAAAGGGTAAATAGACCCTTAGTCCAAAAACACGCAGATCCTGAGGGGTCTTGGGTCAGATCTCGGGTTGGCCTTAAACGGCACCGTTTTGGCACTTAAATGGCCAAAATGAAATGGTGCCATTTTACACTATTATAAAAACCAAAATTTTCCCAAAATTTTTATTTTCACCTCCTTTCTTCAAAAAAAAAACAAAAAAAAATCTTTTCAAACCTCTTTTCCCCTCTGGGCTCTGGTCAAAGATCTGGCCATCGGCCGTCGTACCGGTCACCAATGACGACGCCGCTGTCTGCAGTGGTCGAAAAAAACAAAACCCTATTTTTTAGCCTCTTTTTTTGAATAGAGCCCAAATTTGAGGCTAAAATACCCAAAAAATAGAAAAAGGAAGAAACTTTTAACCCCCTTTTTAACCGATTTCGACGCTGGAAAAAGTTCCGGCGAGTAAGCAAAACGAATCAGGTGGGTTTCTTTCTTTTCTTTTTATTATTTTATTTTTACATGTAAAATACAAGAGACTTAAGAGTAAAAAATAAAATAAAAAAAGAGAGTAAAGGGATCACCTTTTGTTTAAAAAATTTTGTATTCAATTTTTCTCTTTTTTTTATTTCAATTTTTGCCTCCAAATTACATTGAATTTGTGGCTTTTATAGCCAAATGCTTTACATTGTTTGCCTTCATCTCTACCACTGTTTCTCTGTTGTTTCTTTTTGGTTTGTTTGCAGGTTTTAGCGAAGTCAACGGAGAGGCCCTTGCCATTTCGGTGCAAGGCGGCCAGGCCTCGGGCGATGGGCGCACTACAGAGGCACGTGGGCGGCAGCAGAGGGTACGGCGCAAGGCAAGAGCTAGGGTTTCCTGCTAGCTTAAGATAGTGGGACATTTGGGCCATTAGGTTTTTATTTATTTTGGGTCATTTGTAATTTTTTTGGGGGCTTGTAATAATTTATTTTTTTGTTTGTAAATCAAGCCCGGGCTAAATTGGCCTGTTACAGCTATATTGAATTTTGATCTGATGACTTTGCTAATTGGACAGTTATTTAAAGTACAAATGGTTTGACGCTAAAGTTAGTGGTTTTGGAAATGAGGTATCAGGCCTCGTTTTCATAAATCAAGCTTGTAAATATTTTTTTAAAAAAATTTACGGAGTTTTCTATATAGGTGAATTGAATTTTGATCCAAAAATTTTAATGATTGGATGATTAATTAGGGTACAAGGACTAAATCATAAAGATCGTAAAAGTTAATTGCTATTGATTTTTGTTAGTTAAAAAGCTTAATTAGTAATTATCCAAGGATCTAAGAGGCAATTAGCCCATTTATAATTGTTAGGGACGGTTAATGCTTGTGTTTTTATTAGAAATATATGTTGATTTAATTAAAATTATAGTAATATATGTTATAATAAAAGAGCATAAAGGTGGAAGGAAAGAGAATTTTCATTCTCATCTTCCTCCACCATTCAAACACCATGGGAGAAGGAAAATGAAATCTTCAACATTGTTCAATAATCGCCCCTTGCATGTAAGCAATTTTAAAGTCCGTTTTTGTAAATTTAAAAGAAGAAATAGAAAACAACAAAAATAAAATATATTCTAAACCTAATCTAAAAATGAAAATAAAAGAAAATCTAACCTAAAACTATGAAAAATTAAGGGGAAATGTTCAGCCCACAAAAATCTGCCTTTCAAAGCTTATAAAGTAGTATTTATAATATAATAACATTTAACCTAGCATTAACCGTTATGCCCTCAAATGAAAAAAAGATTTAAGCTTGTTTGGACACAAAATTGCCCCTGTAGTTTTTCACCTGTCAGGCAACGGTATCGCGACACCCAACCTTCAGTGTCGTAATACCCAAAGCAGTAGCCAAATCGGGGCCTTGGGGGTCTCGAAGTCGCAATACCATCCATCGATGTCGCGATACCACTGGAAAATGACTCAATTTCTTCACTTCAACACCTTCAAGGATATCATAACTTCCATGGCATTTGTGTTTTGGTACTCACTCTGAATGACATTCTCCTCGAGTTTGAGCCCTTATTGTTTCCCTACACCAACTCAATCACATTGTTAGGTTCCTCATGGCATGTTTAGCCAATTTGGGTGTCAAAAGGGTGTAAAACTAAACAATAACGTTTATTAATGCTTAGAACTAAAAATTGACAAAAACCTAAAAAAAGACACTTAAATTGCTTGAGAATAAGTTCATCAAGTGTATTGGAGAGCCTAATTTGACGTGTCAAATTAGGCTCGAACTCCTTCACACTTAAGTGTTTGTTTATCCTCAAGCAAACACACAAAACAGCATAAGACAACCTTTGGAATATGTTGACCAATAAGAAGCATAGTAATATTCAAATATTGAATTCATACAAGACATTTCTCGCATACAACTTAAGATTGATGTTTAACTAACTTAAGTATTCCTCAAGCAAATATACCTAGTTCACTAAGTTAAGAAATAACAAACCTAGAGGCAATTCAAATGAACAAATACTTGATTATGTGATTCATCAACATAAACTATATAGATACGTAGTAGACACAAAATAAGAATCAAAAGCATTCATTAAGCTAATTATAAACAAATAAAAAAATCGTGCAAAGGAAATGTTTAGGTCACATAGGTCTTCTAGGCTCGTAACATTTAGAGGCTTAGGACGATTTGGATTTCAAACACAAAGATAGCTTGAAACGGTTTCAAGCACTAGAAACAGTAAAACACATGACATTGTTTCCCATTTATCTCCAAAGTAGTCATTAAGCTCACCATTTTATTTCTCCTTCTCTCACCTTCCTTATCTCTTCAAAGAAATAGAAGATATTGTTCAATATTAGTGCATACAAAAAGCTAGCGAGTACTAACCCATTACGAAATGAAACATATCTTTCAAGCTCAAAAATGATTTTTCGTTTAAGTGTTTGCTAAAAATGTTCATGCTTTCACTCACAATGTTTTTTATTCACTTTGCTTTTAACCCTTACATTGCTTTTATTCACTCAATTTTTTTTATATCTAGCAAGAGTCTATACACACCATATTAAACAATCTCTTCTCTTTTCTCTCAAGAACAATTTGAAACCACCAAAATGTCTCTACCTAACCCTCAACATCCATGCCCCAACGTTCATTTCAAAGTGCATTTTAAGATCAAGGACAGAGAAGGGTTGAGTTTTTAACTTAGTTTAAGCTCAAGGTTTCACAAATATAGGTTCATCAAGAAAGGATAATTTTGAGGCTCAAATCATGGGATCTAGGGATAACATATCATCAATGTTAGTCATTTAAGCTCTTAACTAGTCAAACAATGCCTTAGGTTATCCCTAAACATATCACGATACACAATTTCAATCATGCCTACATTTACCCCAATGAATAACAATTGATTCAAGCACTATTTATCTACAAACATCTATACAATCTATCTATCATTTGACATAGATCGTACACATTTACATAAAGAATAATTACCTCTAATCTATTATGCAGTTTAACTTATTGAACTAACAAATCTACTTTTAAAATACCAAAATAATCTAACATCAATCAAAATTTACATGCTCAAAAGTCAACAATACATCATTCAATATCACAACCAATAATCCCAATGCCAACATATTTCAAGCACCATAAAAGAACCGATAGTCTGACTAGTTCGCCTACCGATCCAATTCTAAAAATGTTGAGCTTTGTTGATGATATATTATAAGTAAAATTAAATATTTATTGTTTGGGTTTTGAAGGAAGTGTGAAAGAAGAGAGAACAAAAATTTCTCATGCTTTTTAAAATAAATTTTAAAATTCAAAATTTTGAATTTGTCCGAATTCAAATTGAACATTTTATTTATTATCTAAATAAAGAATTTAAAATTTCAAAATCTAAATTCAAAATCATTTTACCCATGTTTCCAAAAATATTAAGAATAAAATAATAGAGTGATCACGGAGAAAGTTGGGAATTTGATTGTAAGAATATAACATATAAACAAACGCATGGGAATGATAGGATAATATATTAGGAGAAAGAAAAGGACTAAATACCCGTCTGTATAATAATATTATAGAAGTACTTTCATGTGATTATCTTTCCCTTTTCTCTGCTCCAAGCCCATCTGCAATTCTATATCTCCTCAGGTTTAACTTTTTTTCACGATAAATGTAAAAAAAATATCAAAGTAAAGCATGAGCTGAATGGTAAATTTATAATTTTCTTGATGCATTTGGCATGGGTTCAAATCCAATCATATGCACTCTCGAATAACATAGCTTATTTTAAATGTCAACAACCCAAAAACTGGGTATTGACATTTAATATCTAGGGTTCAAGTTTTAATAATAACATCCCATTTATAATGTACCAAAATATATATCACTTATTTTAAATATAAAAAACATTTTAATAATTTTCCTAATTAAATTGATTAATTAATGGCACTGTTCAATTAAAATTTTAAATAATTTTAAGCAAATGTAATCGAACTATTCTTGTATCATCTAGTTTTCAACATTAATAATTTTTTCTTTCTTTGCCCGTCATTTTTTTCTTAATATTTTACAATTGTTCTATTGTTATTATCAACTTCTACTATAAAACTTTAAAATAGTATATTTCCTATTTTAATCATTTTAAATTTTTTATTATTCAAATAAATTACTAAATTGACAAAATATTTTTATTAGAGTTAGGTAACTCTCGAAATTCAAAACAGTTATTCTACTTTCCTTCTTTCTTGTTCATTTCATGGGAAAAGTCTTAAAAGAAAATAAAGGTCAAATTAACCCGAAATAAACGTTAACAACTGAAGGAAAACAAATTTCAACTGAGCAATTTATCAAACAAATGGAAGACAAATTCAAAACTGTCATATAACTTACACTATAGCTCCCGAGTTAAGAGCGCTGTTGATCATCTTCCTCTCCACTGGACCTATAATTTTGACCCTCCGATCAGCCACCGCCGGCGGAACCGGCGCACTAGTCCAGTCCCCTTCTCTGATATACTTCATGAGAGAATAGATATTTCAGAGAGAGAATTTTAGATCTTTGCTTTTCTTATGGTTTTTGTTTCTGCTTGGGTTTTATTTCAAAAAAATATTTGGAGATTCAACTCAAAATTTAGAGTTTTCTTTTTTATTTTTTATTTCTAAAAAATAGAGAAGGATAAATCCCCAAACTTATTGCCGTCGTCCAGTCAGTATTCAGGTTTTTCATCAGCCAAGAATGCTTTAAACTCACGAGTTGTTTCAGTCAAAGCTTGGATTGGGTTTCTTTTGCAAACTACTAGTTTTGTTATAGTTTTTTTTTTTGAGGTTTATGGTGATGATTTGGAGCAGAGAGAGGGGGGAGGGAATGATGTTGGTTCTGTTTGAAAGAGGGAAGGGGAAGGGAAATGGTGGATGGAGATGGGGAAGACGAAGATGGAGAGAGGATATTTTTAATTAATTTATTTTTTCTGTTTTTTAGTTAAATTAAGGAAAATAAAATTTTAATTACGTGTCAACTTTTGATTGGTCGAGGAAATAAAGTTTAAGTAGATGGTTTTATAAAAGAAATTTAGATACCTAACTTAAAAAAGTGGTATAATTTGAGAGTTAATTATTCAATTAAGCCTTAATAAAATCAAGTTAAAATAATAAGTTTAGTATAGTCAACACCTTTCCTTTAATGCGATTTTCTTCACAAAATCATTTTCATTAAATAAAAAATATTCATATAATTTAATATTTTCAATAATTTTTATTACTAAAAATATTTAAATTAAATATTTTTAATAATATTTATTATTAACAAATATTTGAATTTATCCACAATATATGATTTTTTTCTCATTTTAATTAAATTTGTTACATGAATACATTTGAAAAACAAATCGCGTATTGATTCAAGATTGTAAAGATATACTATTTACAAATTTTCCTCATTACATTACATATATAAATTTAAGTATATTCTGTATATAGTTTGAAATTATCTTTATGCTAAAATTTAATTTAATGAAAAATATATTTTAGAAAATATTTATAAAAAGAAAAAGAATTATTTACTTACATTGAAATAATAAATTAAAATGGTAGATATCAAAGAACCAAAACAAGCAATAATTGTATATTTATTTTTTTAATAATGAATAATTTAATATAGGAAGTAACTCCCAAATCAATGTTACATTTTAATGAAAATAAATTAATTTTGCATACCAAAATTGAAATCACATTTCAATTAATTAAATTATTTAAAAGTAATAACTTTTCATCATGCCAGATGTCCTCCTTCATAATAATATTAAATATTTATCACATTCTAAAAATTATATCAATTGTAGTAGAGATTGGAATAAAATTATAAAATTTTAAATTCAAAGTAAATAATTTTGATTGATTATTAAATTTAGGAAAATATCAAAACATAATTTCTCCATTTTAATTAAAAAGACCAAAGCCCTTAGGGAGCTAAAAAATCCCAATTCATTTGGAGTACTTTGTATTACCATTCATCCAAAAATGAAAGCCCTACGGAATAGATAGTGTTGCCAAATGCCCAATATATTGTTGTAGGGTTCATATAGCTTAGTAGGCCTACATGCAGATGCAGGGCCATATGACCCCTAACTATTTACTTGTAGCCTGCTTTCTACTTTCACAACTTAAAGCCTAGACATAGGTACTACGGTTGGTCATAAGTCATGAGGCACAAGGTCATATATTCCAATCAATGTTCCTCTCATATTTTCTCTATCACCAAAACAAATAAAAGATTTACTACTTTTCTTTTGTGTTAAGAAAAAAAGAGAGTAGATGCCAAGTTAGTAATGTAACTTTTATAAGTTTTCATATTGAATCCTAAAAAGTAAAAATTTTCATTTTAAACACTACCGTTAAAAATTATTTTCATTTTAGTCACTTATCATTTTCTAAAAATAATGTTATTTAAAAAAACCTTATATTTTTACAGAAAATTGAATGATTCAGCTATAAAGATGAAACTCAATTTTTCCTATAACTCAAATTCTGTAAAAACTCAAGTAATTAAATGGAAAACCCAAAATTTTTCCATTGTTACGAGAAAAGAAAACTAACATTAAATTAAAAGAGAGAAAAGGTAAATTAAAAATAAAATAATTTTTCCTTGTTAAAATCTAAAGTCTTTCTTATAAATATCTAAGTAATTCACTGTAAACTCTCAAGTTTTTTCTTTTGTAGGAAAAAAATTAAATGAAATTAAAAGATTAATTTTTTTCTTATAAATAGTTAAATAATTCATTGAAAAATCTCGAGTTCTCTTTTATGAGAAAAAAACTAAAATTAATTCTTAAAAGAAAAGGAAAAAGTTTCACTTAAAAACATGAGTTTTTTCATATAAAACTAAAAATTTATATTAAAATTAAGAACAAATGATAAAAATAAAAACAATTTTATTTTTCAATGCCTAAAATTAAAATCTAATGAAAATTAAATTCTTTAACTATATAGTTTTTATAAAGAAATGAGAAACAAATGAAAATTTAAAAGCCATGGGTTTCGCCTTGAAAAAAGGGCGCCTCAGCCAACATAGCAGATGTTGGGTTCAGGGCAAGGCATGTTACTTGGTTACATACATACACCCTACCCCTCCAATAACTAGCCGACAAACTACCTCAAATCTATATGTTCCAAGTCTGGTTCCGTATGTAACAAGCAACTTTTTGTAACAAAATTATTTATATATAAATATTAAATTATAGCTTTGGAATTGTTTTTATTAAATAAAAAGATTGCATATTTTTAGAAAGGATACATCTCATATCCATATAATGAATTTCCATTTATTATGTAAAATAAAATTTGATTTATTTCAGTTGTATATATATAAGTACACCATGTGAATACATAAATATAAAATATAATGTTGTATTAATGATCTGTAAAAGTTAATTTCTTGATTTGTTAATTTATTTATTTTTGAAAATTTGGAAAATGAGGATTATTCTTGTATTTTTTTGGTTATGAAAATTATTAGGAGTTAGGAGTAGTGTTTGATGGATGTATCTATTTATTAGGATAATTTTTAATATTGAGGAATAAGGCAACGCGCAAAGACAAAAAAGGTCTCAAAAATCAGATCTTTAAGCAAAAGCAAAAGCAGAAACCACATCTTCTCTTCTGGGTCATCTTTACTCAATTCTGGATCATCTGTTTCTATCAAGTCCTTCCTTCACTCTACTTGATCTAACCAGGTACATTCTCCATGTTCTTCTTCTTCTTCCTCTTTAGATTCATTTTTATTGATTTACCTACGTAGCTGCCCACCCATTCTTTTGCTACCCACCACTCGATCCACACACAAATTTGGAAGCAATAATAATAATACCCATCAAGTAATGGAAGTGATTGAAGATATCCGGGTTTTGGGTCTGGATGAAAATTGAGATCTTGATTGCAATTTGCTTGTTTTGTGCTACCCCCAATATTGAAGTGTATTTAGATCTGCTGTTGTTATATGTGCATTCATTAATAATTGTTTTCTTAGGTTAGCCACTCTATTATAATTAATAACTATCATCCTTTCGTCATCTTTCTATTTCATATTAGTAATTTCCCTTTTTTGTTTTTGGTATTGCTCTGTTTTAGATACCCTTAATTATAGTCGATCGGGGTTTCTCGTATTTCATCTTTTGTGGGTTCATTCTACCAACAATGTGGAGGTTCAAGCCATTTTTGCAAAAAGAGCCTGCAGGGCTCGAGGGCCGAACCCTTGACGTTGCCAATCTTAAACTTCATGTTCGGAATGTTATTGCCGAGGGTGGCTTCTCTTGTGTCTACTTAGCTAAGGATGCTCTACATGCTTCAAAGCAGTATGCTTTGAAGCACATCATATGCAATGATCAAGAGTCATTGGAGTTGGTTGTCAAGGAGATCAGTGTGTTGAAATCACTTCAAGGACACCCGAACGTCATCACACTTTATGCGCATACGATCTTGGATATGGGAAGGACCAAGGAAGCCCTTCTTGTCATGGAATTTTGTGATAAATCTCTTGTTAATTGCTTAGAAACCAGAGGAACTGCCTATTTTGAGGAGAAACAGATTCTTAACATTTTCTTGCATATCTGCAATGCAGTCTTTGCAATGCATTGCCAGTCCCCGCCAATTGCTCACAGGTATTTGGTCCTAAAGCTCCTCAAGTTTTTAGGTTGAGCACATGAACTTCGAATTGAGCTTTTACCTTTCATTGAAGTTTAACTTAAAAAATTTTTTGTAGCTTTGGATTGCTTTGTACATCTGTTATGTGGTACTGCCACACGCCAGCCTTTTTTCCCCTTCACACGTGAATAAGAGAAATGAAAATATGATCAAATAAAAAAAGATGCCATGATCCCAATTTATAAGGCCTAAAGTCAGAAATCTTTTCCAAGTTCGTTATAACTGCTCTCAGGTGCATGTTTCTTTACTTGGCATTTTGATTTTTGCAGGGACTTGAAAGCTGAGAACATTCTGTTGGGTTCTGATGGATTATGGAAGTTGTGTGATTTCGGGAGCACATCAACCAATCACAAGCGTCTTGAGAAGCCTGAAGAAATGGGTATAGAAGAAGACAATATCAGGAAGCACACCACACCTGCCTATAGAGCCCCTGAGGTTGAATGAACAACTATTATTTTTATTAGATTTTAAAACTTGTGGTGGTTAAAATAGTTAATTTATATGTTCATTCTTTTGTTGGAATAGATGTGGGATCTGTTCCGGAGAGAACTTATAAATGAAAAGGTGGATATATGGGTAAGCATTTTCATGTGACATCTAGATGTATTAGATTAGATATGCCAAGTACAAACTGCAGCTGCTATGTCATGTTGCAGGCCCTTGGGTGTCTCCTCTTTCGAATTTGCTACTTCAAGAATGCATTCGACGGTGAATCAAAGTTACAAATCTTAAATGGGAACTACCGGATTCCAGATTTACCAAAATACAGCTCTTCAATTACAAACCTAATTAAAGACATGCTTCAAGCATCACCTGTTGACAGACCTGACATCACACAGGCAAGCACTTTGCTTGATTGGTCATTCATCCTTGAATTTAGGTTAGTTTTAGATAGTCTATGCCCATGTTAATCTTTGGCAGAGATCTAACATCGTGTTAACTGATGTTGGGATTTTTCTCCCATGATGACAGGTCTGGTTTCGTGTTAATGAGCAGTTGCCTGCTGCTCTACAGAAGTCTTTACCTGATCGGCCACCTGAAATGCCATCTACTGAAGGTGACGATTTATACCAATTGACAGTTCAGTTCTCCACTTGAAGGTCTAATATTTGTATTAAATTTAACTGCATCTTGCTATGGTAGACACTGGCGTGTGGGATGAGTTATTGAAGATTATAGATAGAAAAAGTTTGAATATTGGAGGCTTAGACATTAGTTTTCTTTGAACTTGAATGGATTCTTTGTGCCAATTTAGCAGGTGTTCCAAGGTCTTCAAATAGATCACCTCAGATGCCTTCTAGAAGCCCCCCATCCCCTCCAGTTGGGGAACCAGCTAAAACCTCACCACAGCCTGGCTTAAGGGCAAGTGGCGGACAGCTTGGTGCTTTTTGGTCTACTCAGCATGCAAAGGACGCAGATGTTGCTGAAGAGAAGAGCAGACCCAAATATGACGAAGATCCGACCAGCTATAGCTCAGTTAAACATAAGAGGAGTCCTATAAGAGGGGAAACTGTACAAACACATTCTCCTGCTCGAAGTATGCCTGATAAATCACACAAGCCTGAAGATGGCCTTAGTAAAGACATTGAAATTAATTTTTTTGAGAACAAGGATACCACCACTTCTTTTCAAGATGAGGCGTTTAACACCTTTGTTGCTGAATTTGATAGTAATAAGATCAGTTCTGGAATTATTAATAAAAATACTGGAAAAGAAAAAGCATTGGAGGCTGAAATAGTGAGGCTGAAAGAACAGCTAAAACAATCCAACTTGGAGAAGGCTGAGATGACCATGAAATTTGAAAAGTTATCTGCAATTTGTCGTTCTCAGCGGCAGGAAATACAGGAGCTCAAGCAAACTCTAGCTGCTAGAACTCCATCTCCTAATAAAAGTACTTCAAGATATCATAACTCACCGGGAAGTCTGGTACAGTTTTCTTCTTCTTTTTTTTTTTTTCCTATTTGTATGCGTATACATGAACTTTTTCCAATCACATATCTACCTGTTGGTTATGCTCTTGATTGACCTATTTGTTTCATCGCAGGGAGAGAAGGTTGAAGGAACATTTTCGGAATTCACACAAGAAAAAGCTGGTAACTGGAAAACTGCTAGCCCAGAAGCAAAGCCATGGCAGGCTTTTCCAGAGGATGCCAAACCGCAGCAGCAGCAACCTCTTTCAAAGGATAATGTCCAGTCAGTTAGAACTAGAAATGGTCACTCAAACATGCATGCTGCTCAAGCAACTTTTGGTATGGAAACATGGGGTTTTGGTGCAGATAACTTTACAGCTGCCCCTACGGCCAGCTCCCAGAGATTAAAATCAATGATAAATGAAGGAAGTAGTTCCCAACGCGAATCAAAAATAAAGGAGAGTAATCCAGTTTCCCAACCTGCTGGGTGGGCTGGTTTCTGATGTAGTTACCATGTGGAGTTAAATATATGAGGAGTAGTCTGTCCTCACATTGACAAATTTAATACTTGTGGTTGGGAAATATGAGAGGAAAGAAGAGAGATTGAATAATTACGTGACTTGCCAGGCTTGTTTCCTGCTATTGTTTGTCTTGTCTGTGTGCAGTTGAACATTTGCACATTTCTCTGGGCTAAGCAGCAAATACAAAATGTATACTTGTTTTACTTGGTTCTTTCTCCAACATGACTTGATGTTTGGTTGTTTTTGTTCAAAGTGATAGGTGGTGTGACGCTGCTTCAGAGTGACTAGTGTTTTCTGTTTTCTTTCTGACCGTAACATGCAGTTATTTGGTCGTATTTGATGCGTAAAATGTCTCACAGGCTATTATAGGCTCTGGTGTACGTGGTGTTCATTGAATTCATATTCATGGCTGTGTTGAGATTTTCTCTCCTAGTTCTTCCTCAGATGGTTATGTTCATAAAAACAACCCATTAAAAGAAATCATTATAGAAAACTTGATCTTTTCCATTAAATGAGGATGACATCATGATTTTGTTAGACCAAATCAACAACTTATTTAATTCATGCCTGACATTGCAAATTGAAATTGGTATGTTCCATTTTTCCTTTATTTAAATGTGAAATGAATGAGTAAAATATCTTCGGTATTACCATGTAAAAAGAGTGGTGTTTTGCCCTCAAATCTGCAAGTATGATACTGGGTATATTATGGTGTTAAATATATTTGCAAATAAAACTAACCCTCCAAAACTCATATTTGCAACCTTAGCATTCAGAATGATGGGCTGAAAATGAATTAAACCTGTAAATAATATTACTTTACAATATGGTCTAGTCTAGTACAGTCTGAAAAGAAAATGAATCTGAGCCCAAATGAGAAAGGGTTACAAAGAATGAAGCCAAGCTGTTATTATCTAATACCAAAAACAGAATTGCACAACAATACATTGCTGGATGAATGATGAATCAAATTACAAACAAATAAACTATGTTCTGAATAAGGAAAAATGGCATCCTCCATTTTAACACAGTGCTGAATGATGTACAATAATAACTTGCCGGTACCAAGATGACTTTCAACCAATCCCAGAACCTGAAATTGAAATTAAAATGGCAAATTCAAGACATGACAATAGAAGAAAAAGAAACAGCTTGAGATTTTTAAAACCATGATTTATAGCCTTTTCTTTCAAATCAATTTAATAAATACCAATCAGATAGATTCATGTTTATACTAGATTACAGCAAACTACCACTTTTTAAGAAGCAATGCTGAATAAAGCACGGATTTCAACTTAAAAAACAAAGATATCATCAATCACCTTGCAGCTAGATAGCCTATAGTTGAATTATAGAGTAAAGCCAGGTTCCTTAAATGTCAGAGCAGCTTAATGGAACAATAACAACATCATGCATATTTCACTTCCACTCAACTATAGCAATGTTCACAGATGCTCCAATATAACATTGCCTCACGCTATTGCTTTAAATTTCAATCTAAATCACCTGTTCTAGCAAATAAAGGAAAAAATATCCTTTCAGAAGGAGGCTGTACCTCAGGTCAAGCTAAGATGAGAAGTCCTAGATACACTGATGCACCGAGAAATATGAATGATATCATTCCCCTGCAAATAGTGTACAAAAAGAATGTGAGCAGCAAGACAGAAATAATCATTGAAAACAGGACAGCCAATGCTTCAAGTGTCAGTTTCTCACCATATAAACCCCCATCCAACTCCATTGCAGGGGCAAGGACAAATTTCGGCAAACTTCTCGGCATCACTGGAGTTGACTCTTCGAGATATTAGATCATCATAGATATCTATACAACAATATTAAAATCACCTCAAATTTAATGCTTAATTGAAAGAAAAAAAAATGTCAGAGGAAGCATCATCACCGAGACATACCATAGACTGAAAACAGACTGTTCATGACACCTGCAATTTCCAAAATAAGAAATAAGCAACATTTCTTTTCACGGAAGAGATGGTAGAATGAAATTGTTCTTTGGGAACGATAAAGAAAATCCGACAAGAGAGCCTATACCGATGAATAGAATGGCGTAACGGAGAATATGAACTGTTGTCCTTTCTTGCAAAAACCAAATTAGAGCAAGGAAAATAATAAAACCTGAGGAATCCAATTTATATATGACAAAATTGTTAGCACTTCAACTTCAACTCCTAGTTATAAAAACACAAGTCACCACAAGGTTATAAGGGTACTCACCAATGGACAGTCCTCGAAGTGTCCACTGTTTGAATAATCATACACATTACAAGTTAAAAGTTTGAAAGTACTCTTTGAAGAATACAAAATAAAAAAGGAAAGAAAGAAAGTATCTAAATATTAATGCAAATTTTTATCAGGAAATACCATAATCCTTGATATCTTACATTTTTAGCATAAAAGAGCACGACAACGAGAGCAAGAAGAAAACAACCAGCAGCTATTCTTGCAGTGAGGAGATTTGTGGATGCAAGAATCAAAGCCATCCCCCAAAATGATGAGCCAAGATCTGAATGTAAAAGCAATTGTAGTAGCATAAGTATCACTAAAAAGCAACTTGTATTAGATGAAAGACCACGTAGTTTGAAAAAGATGCAATAAATAGTTTGAAAAGAATGGTAAACTAGTTTATATAGGAAAAAGGGAAGGAAAAGAATAGGTAACTTTGTATATAAAAGTTTAAATCAAGAAAATATGTATGCCGGTCACTCCATATGTGACGAGTTGTCCTCAGTGAAACATCAAGAATATGGCAAACACAAGCAGCCAATGACCACAAACTTGCACTCAAATTAGACATGTCTTGATCATGCACTCATATACAGATTACATACAAATAATAAATGCAGGAGAGCTGTATCTTGTCCGAATAAGAGTAAATGGATCTTTCCATAAATTTCATAAAATAAAAATGTGTTTCTTACTTAGTTCTAGCATTTATGTCACATACCATGAAAAAAAAAAGGATGAGTTTAGAGATGAAAAAACTTACATCCAGCAGGTAAGATCACCCAATATATACCGCCTCTTGTCTGTGTTACTCCACCTTCATCTGCATGAACCTTGATCCCTTCTACCTACATCATTAAGTAAAAGGAACATTGATCATTGAGCAGACCATAATCCAAAGATTAAAACCAGCAAGATGAGTAGGTAGAAAAATTAAGCAGCCAAAATCTAATGATCACATTAAAGACATGTTTAAACTCTTCATATGATATGTGATAAAGGAAAGGGATTTCTTACATGACCACAGGTAAGTTTGCAGGCAATTGCATGACTTGCTTCATGCAAGAATACTGTAATGAGCTTAAACGGCAGCAACAGCACTGTCCTCCATAGCTACAACAATCAGGGGGAAACATTAGGTCAATCCATTTAAGCAAACATAGGCAACCAGTTCAAATTCCAAAGAATGCTGTATCTTTTAACAGAAAGTCAACTGCAGTGAATCCTCCTAGAAAACTCCTAAAACCTTGGCATCCTCATCCTTATGAACAGCTTATGAAAATTGTTGTAAATGCCATAGCATTTATGAGTTCCTTATGAACAGATTTACAACAATTATTACAAAAGTAAATCATAAATGCTCCCAGAAAAGAACCCAATTTCCTTCAACGTGCAAACCAAGAAACTATTTAAACTGTTAATCTATTTCAAAATTCAAATTACCATCAATTCGATGGTTTCTCCAAAACAAGAAACTTATTAAATTTTAAACTAAAAGTAACAATCATGGCTTAGTCAACTAAACCGTAGATCTATCACCCTTCAAACAAACATAACCATGGAGCTCTTACCAAAATTACCCCATTGTTTTTACCGTGTTTATATTGTTTCCTTAAAACAACCAAAAGCATAGCAGAGAAAAAGATGATCTTCGTTATAAACAAGAGAAAAAAAAATCAAGAAAGAAGCTTACAACAAGAATGACAACAGTGAAGACACCAATTGTAACCAGAAAGGTAACTTGGCCATTATTGCAGCAACTGTTTAGCTCCCAGTTCACCATTTTTCTGCCTTTATTTCAAAATCTAAAAAGAACCCTTTTTTTTTCCAGGGGTCTTTTGTTTGGGATTTGAGAAAGTTAGATGAAAAAACAATGAGGGGGAAAAAGATAAGAGAAAGAAAATAGAGGGGAAAAAAAGAAGAAAGAAAATGGAAAACTGAGTTGGTCTGTCTTTTTTCGTATTATGTTTTAGCGTCAACTACCTAGGTGACCAAGTTTTAGAAAGCTTTCATTTTGGTCTTTTAAAATGAAATCTTTGTAATTTTGTCACTAAAATTTTAAATATTTTTATTATTTTAGTCACCTAGTTAACTGTACGCGCTAGATCATGTTCATAGTTTCATTTTAATCACCTAACTTTTAGACAATTTTTATTTTAATTAGGAAAAAAATTAAAGATTAAAATAAAAAATAATAGAAACTAAAATAATGTATCAAAATTTGTCAAATTATACTTCCTTATCACATTGTCATAAATTCTAAATTTTATTGACACTTTAAGGAAAAAATTTCAATAACTTATTTGATTGATTTTATGTTTTAAATTTTAAATTTTCAATATTGAAAAAATAAAACTTCACTCAATGGGCTAAATAAGTATAATTTGACAATTTTTAAAGCATGATTTTAATTAGTTTTTACCATTTTTTTCACTTTAATCCTTAATATTTTTTACCTCAATTAATATTAAAAAAAAGGTATTTTCGAGTGACCAAAATGAAAGTAACATAGAAGTTGGGTGGCCAAAATGAAAGTGTGAACATGATATGGGGTGTACAAGTTAACTGCCACTGGAGATTTAACAGTTAGGTGACTAAAATAAAAGCATCCAAAAAATTGGATGACCAATTTGGCAGTTTACCCTATAATATAATTTGAAAGAAATGTCAGAAGTAGAGAACCAATCCAAATGCGCGTTTGGTTGTTGTTGTCGACTTGGTTGTCTTCTGGCAGCTGAAGACTCGGGCAATGATCGGGAAACTTGGCTGCCTGGTTATGGTATAAATTTTTATTTGAAAAATAAAAACAATGGGATGTTTTCAACCTAATTAATTTACCAATTTTAAATATGTAAAGCAAGAATTTGACTATATATAGGTTTTCTTTTTCCATCAATTTTCCGTAGTCAAGATACCCTAAATCATATTCCAACCAACCATTGCCCTAATTTCATTAGGTTTCTAATCTTAGTTTCATCATCTGATTGTCAAACTCGTGGGGATACTCCATGCTGCTGTCATCCCACAACGGTTAATTTGGAATCTTGAGTTTAATTATTTATAATTGCATAAATATATTATGTTTGGATAATAATTATAATTAATGGGTCTCATCCAATTATACTTTACAATTTTTAGGGGAGTCTGAAAATTAAAATTCTAATAAAATTATTATAAAATAATTTATGTATTTTATTTAAATCCTAAATTTTTTAAAGTTATGGAAAAATTATTATAAAAATAATTTATTTGTTATAAAAGCGCCATAATATATTTATTTATAAAAGTTATGATTAAATATGGACATAATTTATTTATGTGTCCATGCTATATATTATAAAAAATAATATATTTATTTATAAAAATGCTAGATTTTTTTGTTATAACTTATATTTCTAAAGTTATGGAAAAATTTATATTATTTATAAAAGTGCTATGAAAGTTTTAGATAATTTATAAAACTTTTTTACTTAATTTACATATTATAAAAAAGATTTAACTCGCATAAGCCTTTTTCCAAATTAAGTTTATATAAATTTTATAATTAAAGTTAATAAACTATTTGAATTGTGAACTCAAATATTATAAGGTAGAGGCTAATTATGCAAATAAAAAAAGTTTTCTTGCACCATATTATTAGGTATGATACCATTCAGAGAATGGTGCTAGACACAAGCACCATAGACAACTCATGGACTCTTTAATTTGAGACATTTGGGGCTTCAAAATGTGGTTGAGAAGACATTTGTTGTTTTAAAACAAACATTTTTCATATCAACATCACCTTAGTATAGCATAAAAATCAAGGTTGGATCGTACTAGCATTTTGCATATTTCATAACTCTAGTCATAGGGGGAATTGAGACAATCCATACTTCATAGAGTACATGGAGAAAGAGATATTGATAATTTTAATAACGCGGGTCCAAATTCAGATGATGATGAACTCAGTCAATGACCAACATATGATAATAAAGAGCATATGTTAAATATTAAAGAGGGAATAACCCAACAAATATGCACTAGAACAATTAGATAAAATTGCATACGATGTTTATTCCTGCTATTTTTTTAGTATTTATATTATCAACTACTTTTTAGACTAACATAATATATATAATGATCTAATTTTATTTGTGTTACTTGTTTAAAAACTATTTTTATCATACTGAATATTTTTGTAGTGATTAATATTTTAAATATATAAATTATGTATATGTGTAATTACAACTTGTACTACCAAACATGACATAGAAAATTACGATGTAATTACACTTTGTCAACTAAACGCGTATAAAGAATTTCAATTCTATGTAATTACAAGAGAGTGTAATTACTACCCTAATAATTACACTTTCATTCAATTACTTTGTACTATTCAAACAGACCCTTATTATATCATACTTTTAGACAAATTATGTTTTTGAGAATGTAATACATACCATCTAGATGATTAATATTGTTGTAAAACTAATGATTTTAAAATGTGGGTAACTCTTTCTTATTATAGTTCATTTTGAACACATTATTTTCAAATGATGAGAAAATTTAAATTAACTGCAACATTACAAAGGATAAATGAGATGTTAATGAATTTATTAATAATCTTGTTTAGTAAGAAAATGTAACCTCCCTAACCTGTTTTAAACGTTATGGCTGAATTTTGTAGCTTACATTGACCATTAAAATGGCCTAGTAAAACCATTCAGTATAGAAACTCCTATTTTGAATTTTTTTTAGAAAACTTAGCGTGGTTATGTTGTGTTAATTTAAAAAAGTCAAATTATTAAGTTGCCTATATAAGTCCACTTTATTAGAAAGTTGCATTGTTTGAAAAACAACTTAATTGTTTTTTTTGTTAAATTGCATTTTTAAAACTTCAATTTGCATTATCACACAGCTAGAAAGGTAATACCTTATTCGACCACCTTAATTGTCTCCTCAACACCGAGGATGGTAATGAGGTGGGACGAGGGGTGGATGTTGCAAAATTTACTACCGTTCCATAGTTGGCACGATTTGCTTCATCATCCGCGCAGCTCCATTATAAATGTATAATTTTGAAAACCGCTACCACCTGTTGGGTGCACCATTCCTCATCCCATCCCACCTTTATTTAATTTTTTAGTTTTTTTTAAAAATATTTTTAATCTTTTTAAAGGAATATACATATTTAAACATAAAACATGTGTTTTTTATGACACATTATTATATTTTTACCCTTTTAATAATTATATATAGAAAAGTAAAATTACAATTTATATAGTGAAGTGAGGTAGGGCAATCAATTACCATAATTGCTCTAAATCCATTGTTCCAAAAAAATAAATTCAGCCCACATTGTCCCACATCTACTTTTCCAAAAACAAAAGAAAAAAAGAATCTATCAATTCCAAATCTATAGATCAATTTGAGTTTTATCATCTCTAATCAACTCCTTTATTTTCTTTAATAACCCTCTTTTCCTTCAAATTTGTACCAGAAAATTGAGGATCGGTGCCTGTGAGGTTTTTTTTATAAAATAATATTAAAAATTAATTAATTATAAAAATAGGGTGAATAAAAAATTAATTACAAACATAGAGTGTTTCTTGATATATTAGTGACATCAATTTTTTTTTTTAAAATCTAACAATAAAAAAAACTGAAAAAGTGAAAATATTTTTTAATTAATGTCGTCAATCTGTCAGCACCCAAAGCTACTTTAGCAAACACCCATTTTAGTAATTAAGTTGTTTCTCACCTCATTTTTATAATTAATTAATTTTTTAATGTTATTTTTATAAAAAGGATGAGTCGGTGCCTACAACATGCATCTCATGGCCCATTGACTCCCCGAACTTAACAGCACCAGCATGATCCAAAAAACGAACCCATCCCAGTGTTAAGATTAAGGTCCAAAGGCTTATGCCTCTTTACCCATAGCTAATTTTTTAATGATATTTGGATCTGCATCGTCTACTGTAGCTGCCGAAGTCTTTTTCAAACACACGCCGCCCCTTACTCTAACGCTTTCATCCATCTCGTCGATCGCTGTCGTCTCTCTCTCTTCGGTGGTATCCTCCACTACAATTATCACAGAGCACCTCCTTAAAAGTTCCTTGTATTGTCTCTCTTTTACATTCCGCTATCTGCAAAACCTTGCCAGCTTCACCCTTATGTTGTAACCAACCAATCGAATCCATTCAACCCTTTCATCGCTCTTTCCGCATCCACAATATCCCACGTCTACCACGTTACTATTCAAATGGTATAATGATGATTTTAACCCTCAATGCTTACATTTTTATCAATTTGAATCTTATTTTTTTTAGTTAAATTTATTCATTAACCTTTTTAAAAAATAAAATAAAAATTAAATCACTTTTTATTAATGAAAATACCGAAAAAGCATTAACTTTTAATGATGTTGGCATGACAACTTGCATGACAATCCACATGTTGATATGATAATATTTAAAATTATAAAATATTAAAAAGTAAAAAAATTTCAAAATTCAAAAAATAAAATAAAAAGAATCATAAAATTAGCATAAAGTATGCATGGATTGCTATGTAGATTTTCGTATTTAAACTTGAACCTCGTACTCGAACCTTGAACCCTGACCCTAAACCCCGAATCTCAACTTGAATCTTAAACACTAAACCAAACACCCTTAATCTTGAACGCTAAATCACAAACCTTAAACTTTGAATTTAACCTTTTGGTTTAAGATTCAAGGTTCTGGATTCGAGTTTAATTAAAAAAAATTACTAAAATTATGTATCAATAATATGAAAATTTTATTGAAATATTATTAAATAATTAAAAAATTTATACGTTTTATACAATTTTTTTCATGAGCATAAAAAATAATTAAGAACAGCTCAAAATTCCTTCAATACCATACCAACTCTAATTAGGACCAGTTATGGCCAAACTGCATCCAGAATTAAATGCATTGTTGTTGGTCAATATGGTAACAAAATCGGATATAATTTCTTAATTTCCTTCCACACAAAATCAATCTGACATGGCCACATCCGTCAATGTGGTAACAAAATCGGATATCATTCCTTAAGCTATCTGATTAGATTAAGAACATTCTATTTATAAAAATAAAAATTAAGAATATGCTATTAATTACCTTATGAATTATAATAATCCAATTATATATGCATGGTGACTAGTATGCATCTTTTTTTTTTTTAAAAATAATAAAAGTTGTTATGGCTGAGAAAAAACATATGGACATGTCGAAATAAACAAATTAACAAGAAATCAATGTCGTAATCAATGTCGTATATATATGTGTATGATAAAATTGTTTTTCATTCAGACTTAGAAAACATAAGGAGGCAAAAGTTGGCTGCAATATTAAAACTACAGCAAAAAAAACTATGGGTTGATTGGATCGACACTAGAGCATGTGGTTTTGCCTAGCATATATCCTCATAATACAGTCGCATCTTCTGAGCATGCTTCGATCAAGGAAACAATGACTTGCATTTGTTAATGTTTGTGTGAAGATGAGGTGATCATGGGTTGGGCTACCTGGCTTGGCCCGACGGTTCGCCCGAAAATTGGGAGGGTTCGGGTAAAAATATAGGCCTGAAATATGAGTTTGGGCAAAAAAATGAGGCCCATTTAGAAAACGGGTCTGGCATCGGGTAAAACTTTTTTGGCCTGGGCCCGGCCCGAATTATATATTAGATATATATTTTTAATCAAATATATATTATATATTTAATATGGGCCGGGCCGGGCTTGGGCTTAGTAATTTTCTTTCGGGCCAGTCTTAGACAAATTTTAGGCCCATATTTTGGGCCGGGCCTAGACCTGAACCTAAAAAGTGGACCTAAAATTTTATCTGGGCTTGGCCCAAACCCGGCCCGACCCATGATCACCTCTAGTGTGAAGTAACAATTTTGGCATGGGAAGCAAAAAGAAAGTTAAGAACTTAGACAATGCAAACAAGAAGTTATTGAATCCAAGGTTGTAATTTTAAGAAATTAGACTCTTTTTTTTTTTTACTTTTAGAATCAGAATTAATTTGGGAAAGGGCTAAATTTATTGGACCTTTCAGAATTAGAACTAATGACAAATTTTGTGAACATTGAGGGTTAAATTGTTGAATTTTTAAATTTAGGATTAAATTGATAAAATAAGTAAACATTAGAAGGCTAAATTTATTGTTAGGTTAATAAAAAAAGGGTCACGTCAAGTTTTCGTTAATTATTTAATGGTGGTGACTAAAATTTTAAATTAAGAAAACGTTAGTGATGAAATTGAAAGTTTTTGAAGTTGGATGACCAAAATATAACTAAACAAAAAATTGAGTGAAGACGCGGCTAGTTGACCCTAAAAAGAAAAGCTTTATCTTTTTAATTTTCAAAATTTCTAGAACACATTAATCAAGGCAAAATTTTGTAGCCAATTCCAAACCGAAACTAAAAATTAGTCATCTCAAAGACCAAGACTTTCACTTCATGCATTGCTTGCAGCTCTAGGTAAGTAATAGTTAAAAATAAAAATAAAAAAATCAAACATTCTAGAAATAACATTAATTATTCCAGTTGAATTTTATATATACGTTTCTCTTTCACAATATAGATGATATATGATACCACAGTTTTCCAAAGCAATGGCTGTGGGACTACGTGCAGCTGAAACCATTCCAAGTATCTCATTTTCTCATCATTTGTTTTCATCAGCAGCAGCAATGCAACGGTGCTACTGCCCTCCTCTCCGATCAACGTCCTTATCACTCGAGTCGACTACTGAATTCGAATTCGATGTCAGGATTAACAATAGTGATGATCAAGAATGCTATTTTTCATCAGCAAATGAACTTTTCTCCAATGGTAAAATCCTTCCTCTTCAAATCAAGAACCAAACAGCTGCTCCGACCATTAACGCCCCATCAATGAATCAAAATCAAAGTTCAAATCAGTCAGTTTGGCAGTTGAAGAGAAGCAGTAGTTTATGTCCTTCAACCCCAAAGGTGAAACCAGATGGTCATAGGAGTAGAAATAAGAAGAGTAGTTTTAAGCATGGATCCTATGGACATGGCAATGGTACTGTCACTATAAACCATGTTGCCAATGTTCCTTTGGTGGATGTCTTTTGTGTGAGTTCATTCTTCTTAACTGGCAGTAGGAAGAAATAATTAATCAAATCATTGCTCTTATATTGTTCGTAATTTTTCGTTAATTTCAAATCTTTGAGGTTTTCTTTTTTCTCCCTCGCTTTTTTACTTTTAGATGGAATCAAGCTTATTAAACATGCTATTATAAGGTGAGGATTCGATCGAATCGAGTTAAAAGATTTCGAGTTAATCGAGTTGATGAATCTTACTTATTTTAGGAACCGAACACAATTTGAATTTTTCTAATCGAATCGAATCGAGTCAAAAAACTTCGAGTCAAGTCGAGTCGAGTTAACGAATACTATTATTTATACTTAATGTGGTGTTTACATGGACTGATTATTTAACTAGTAGACAAAATATAAGATTATTTAACTACATAAACGATATAATAGTTTTGCCTTTTAACTTAATAGGTAAACATTGATCAAAACGATACAGTTTTGCCTTTGAACTTAATAGGTAAACATTGATCAAAACGACATAGTTTTGCGTTTTAACTTAATGGTTTTGACTTTTAACTTTAGAAAAGGTAAACGTTTATCAAAACAACGTAGTTTTGCCTTTTCTTATTCCGATTTTCGGATAACTCAAATTGTGTAATTTATATTCGAGTTAAACCCAAAAACTTGATTTTTTTATTCGAGTTAATCCGGATAACTCAATTAACTCAAACAACTTGAACTATTTAATTCAAAATTTAAAATTTTTATCAAATTTTACTCATCACTATGTTATTAAACACACACAAAAAATGTTGTCATTGCAGACAATTTTAATCTTAGCTGTTTCTGTTTTATCCGCCAAAGAGGGACCAATTGATGCTTTTTTATTTTTGTTTTAGTACATATTTGTACCCTGTTAGGTTGAAATATTTACGTTAGGACTTAATTTTTAGAGAGGTTGTTCATGTAAAATTAAAAATTTTCAAAATAGTTATATAGGTTGAAACCTTTATGAAAATGTTCAAATAAATGTTTTTTATGCACTTCAATTTAATTTATAGTAAAAATTAAATGAATACTCGTTTAAAAGATTTGACACTTACAAAAGCAATCCTGAAAAAAAGGACCTAATTCCAGCATTTAACCAAAATATAAATGAAGATGTGGTTTCATCCTCATATTGATGTAGCTTCATCCATTTTCAATTGATGGGTCTGAATGTATGATTTGAACCTTTGTTGTGGCATGATGTTTTAAATAACCATTCATCTCGATTTTTATAAGTTCTTTTGAGAAAAGTTCTCAAACAAACTATAAGTATTCTACTGCCACCTATGCATTCTCCACGATTAAAAAAAATTAAAGGGACTAAATAAGCAATTATGCTAAATAGATATTTATAAAACTTAAAAGTTAAAAAATATTTATTATAATATTATATTTTAATTGTTAAGTATATATATATATTATATTATATATTATAATAAGTAAATATAATAAATAAAAGAAACAAAAAGAAATAGAAAGAAATAGGATAGAAACGAAACAGGGTGAAAAGAAAGAAAAGAAAAGGGAAAGAAAGAAAGGAGAAATTAGGATTTTAAAGTTCAAAGTTCAATTGGTTAGTAAATTTAATCTCTTTTTTTTTAAATTTTATGTGTTTGGAATTTCGGTATTAAATATTACTCGACCCATGTCAAAATTTTAGAAATTATTGAGTTTTTAAGTGATGTCTTTGTTGAATAATTTTAGTATTAGGGATTAAATTGTTAGATTTTTAAGTTAGAAATGAAAAATGATTGAATTGTAGAATAAATTGTAAAATTTGAGTAATAGGGATTAAATTGTAAAAATTTTGAAATTTAGGGATTTAAGTGGAATTAGGGAGTTAAATTTAGTTTAAAGTGGAATTTGTATGAAAATATAGGATTAATCAGAAAGAAATAAAGTTAGTCTCGATTTAGGGACTAGATTGGAATTTAAGTAAATATTGAGTAAAAATTTAAAATAATAAATATGAGATTGAATTGAGATTTATTGACGAATTTTAATTGTTTTAATTCCGTAGCTAACGTCGTACCGGAACCCTCGACTAAAAAGAGAAAAGATAAAGTCGACCAGGAATAGCTTGGAATTTCCGGTTTGTATTTCTATAATCCGAAGCTAGTTATTAATTGTTGTAATTTTATTTAATGTATATGGTAAGTTTTGAGGTGAGTAATTGATATTTTGATAATTGATTGAATGAATTGAATTAGTAGATATATATATATATATATATATATATATATATATATTGAATGGATTGATTTTTTAATTGAAATGAATATATGTGTAATTATGTGATATGAAAAATCAGTATTGGATATTGATTATATCTGAAATGTGAGATTAAACCCTATTAACTGTATCAGGTTGAGTCGGATATAGATGGCATACCATATGATTGGAGGAGTTTAGGGATTTTTTCGACTTTGAGTCGATGAGACACTGGGTGTCAAATTATTACTTCGGATATATTCGATGAGGCACTGGGTGTCAATTTACTTCGGTTTAGCCGATGAGACACTGGGTGTCAAATTATTACTTCGAATCATCTGATGAGGCACTGGGTGCCAAACTGGTGTGTTTGGTTCCGTCCGAGTCCGAGTCGTGTTAATAGGGGTAATTAATTGAAATTGCATTATGATTGATGTTAGATGATACTGTATGTGAAATGAAAATGAGACAATGAATTGAAATATGGATTGAGACACATGAATTGTGTATTTATGAATTGGATATGGAATGAACAAAATTATTGTTTAAATGATATGTGTATTATATTGTGAAAAGCTATTTATATAGCAAATATGAGAATTGAGATATTGTGAAACAAATGAAATGCGAAATGGTTATTGAAATAATTAGATTGTATATTTGTGATTTCATATTTTTTTATATTCGGATTATAGAAATACCACTAAGTTTTTACTCCGCATACGGTTTTGTTTTCCGTGCGCAGGTTAGGTACTTAATTTTGACCGCCAATTCAGCATCCAACAATGGTCCCGAACTCAAACGGGGTGATGTTTTTCTTTTTGTCGGCATGTACCTAGGGTGTCTAAATATTAATCATTTTGTGGCTTGTTTGTAAATAAGATTATAAGTTAATATTGGATGGTTATATACATATAAATATGTGTTTATGTTTGAGGTCATAGTATGGCATAATTAAGTTAATGTTTAAATGAACACGGAATAGGTAAAATAGATTGAATTTGGCATGTTTACAAATTGGATTTGATTGATGTTTCATTGATATGTTTTGAGCATATAATTGTGGCACCTATGAGGGTACATTGGTTAGACATCTAGGATGATTGTTTTGACATGTTTTGGATATGTTCGATTGTGTTTTGAATTGGTTAAACGAATGGTTTTTGAGTTGCTTAGTGTGTAAGCTTGCAGGGAATGGTAAACTTGTTGTTAAAGGTGCATATTGAGTCCACACGGCCAGACACACGGGCATGTGACTGGGCTATGTGAGACACACGGCTAGCACACGGGCGTGTGGCTTGGCCGTGTGACCCAAGTCGGAGAGTTACATGGGTATAGACACAGGCTGGGACACGACCGTGTGTCCCTATTTCGAATGCCCACACGGCTTGACCACACGGCCGTGTGAACCCTGTAGCTTTGAAAATTTTTTAATATTTCGCAAAAAATTCTCTGAGTTTTCGAATTAGTCCCGACTTGTTTCTATCATTTTGTTTGGGCCTCGAGGGCTCGAATAAGGGACAATATGTATGAGTTTGATTGATTTTGACTTGCATATTATATGATATGAAATGTTTTGAAATTATGTCTGTTTGAACGGTAATGCTCCGAAACCCTATTCCGGTGACAGATGTGGGTTAAGAGTGTTACAAGTTGGGCCTAGCTTGGCCTATGAACACCTCTAATTATCAATAATACTGAAAAAATAAATAAATACTAGACATGACTACTTTTTTTTTTTTTTAATACCTCCATAATAAGAGAAGTTGAAGTATGGAAAATAGAAACCCAAATCATGAATGAAAACATTATTTTTGGTTTGTGTGATTGCAACCTTTATTGTATGGTATTTGAATTAGTTGCAAGTGAGTAGTCATGCTTAATGGCTTTGGAGATAAATTCGATTTTATATTTTGATTAAGAAACAAAATGTAAAATGTCAGTATCAAATAAACTAATTATTTCATTTTGGTCACAATAATTGTATTTTATTGAAAAACTTAAACATCATACAGACACCGGCAGCATACAACTAGAAATACAATAATCTTACGATAGAAACAGTTTTTGTCAACCGTTTCGGAGCAGAAACTCAACCCTTGTCTAAGATCAGATGTGACCAAAGCTAATTTAACATTAAAATTAATTCATTGCTGTAATTTTAGTTCATCCTTTTTTCTTTTTACTCAGCAAAATAAATCAATTTATTAGGATAAAGCAAGCTAAAGATAATCATCACGCCATCAATTTCAATTTCAATTACAAAACACTCCAACAAACAGCAGGTCAACCATCTAAGCGTACCACAAATCAGACCTTAAACATGACCTCAAATTACAAGATTGAACAATTCTGGGTTAATCTTCCCTTCCATATTACAAGGCATTATATGAGTCTAATTAAGAAGGAAAGGCTACAATGATGGATAGAAAAGAAGGGATTTTAATGATGCTGCTACGAGAGAAACCACCTTGTTTGAGTAGCTTCTTCCATTCATCTTTAGTTCTTTCCTTCTCACTTGGAGAAACAACCAACTTCTTTTATGTCAAACTTCAATTGCCTCCATGTTAAGGATAGTCAAAGCTATTATACAATTGGTTGAATTGTAACTATTTGCTATCCGTTAGTCTACTAAGGAGTTAAGAGTTTAGGTACAACAGTTACATTATATTCTTCCATAAATAGCTACTAAGACTTTATTGTAAAGAGATCATCTTTGCATATTGATGATATTTCAATCTCAGATATCTTTTTTCTTGTACGTTTAGTGTGTATCTTGACATAGTTGTTTTCTAGTGACCGGAGCTGCTCGGAGTTATGGGATCCTCTTGTTGATCCTACGATACTGGTGGCTGAAAACCTTTCATCATTAGTTACTGAAGATGTTTTCATCTAGTTATGTTCTCTTTTCTTCCAATAATTCTTGTGTTACTTTTGTTAACAAGGTTTATCAATTCACTCGTCACGAGATTGTTAAATTGACGAGCAAAATTTTGTTCTGTGGAAGCATAAAATTAGTTTGATTATTGATGGTTATGAGCTTACTAATTACATTTTGGGCACTCTTTGTAACAACCAGTTTTTCAATGGTGTCAGAAACAGTGGTTTTGAAACCACAATTCCGACGAGTGAGTCCGTAAATATTATTATTTAATATTTATGAGTTAAATATAATGTTATTTGAATTTAAATTTTATAGATTTTATTAATTGGTCAGTTAGTCAAGGTACAAGTGGTTTGTACCTAAAGTCAGTGGTTTTGAAAAAGAAGGTATTGGAATCTCATTTCTATAAAACGAACTTGTAAATTATATTATTGAATATTTACAGATTTATTATATTGGTGAATCAAGTTTGGTCTGAAAAATTTTAGTGATTTATTGATTAATTAAATCGTAAAATGAAAAAAGTTAAATCGCTATAGAATTTTATTTAATAAAAGGTTTAATTCATAAATGGAGAGGGTTTAATATGGCAATTAATCATTTTTAGAGTTAATGGACGGTGAAATGATGATGAAATAAAATAATGTTATATTTTAAATCATTTTTTATTTTATATATTAAAACCATTAAAGAAATAAAAAAGAAGAAAGTGATCGTCTTCATTGTCTAGCCTCCCTCCACTATTTCTCCATTGTTGAACAAGAGAAACTTTTAGCCAAGCTTTGTATCATTGCATGGTGAGCAACTTTTAACTCATTTTTTGTAAATTTTATATTTTTGAAATCGTGTACCTTCATTTTTAAAACAGTTAGAGATTTTAAATGTTACTATTAGAGATAATGGAAACTTTTGTTTGTTAAAATGATGGTTTAAAAACTTAGGAATGGAAAAAGATTAAATTGTTAAACTAATTGTTAGTTTTCAATTTATGAACTAAATTGTGAATATCTTGAAATTGGTAAGAAATTTTGTAAATGGTGATAATAGGAGGTTTTATATGGACATATTTGAAGTGGGTTTAGAATTTGGAGTTCAAATTCGGAAGATATGATAAGTTCGGTTTTAGGGACTAAATTGAATAAAATGTAAAACTTTAGGGGCATTTGAATAATAAAATTGAGCTTGATAAATTGAATTGAATAATTGTATAGATCAGAATTGGACCAAATTAGAAGTAATTGTGGAAAAGACAAAATATTGATTTGTCCTTAAAGAATTGACCGTTATCTGCTTGTCCGTAAGTTCATATGGTATGTTTGTTTTAAATTTTTATTCATTTAGAATTATAATTGTAAATATGTTTAATTGAAATTTTGATTGTTTAAGATTCGATACAAAAGGTGAGATAGAAGATTAAATTGAATACAATGAATTGCAAATTGAAATAATTATGGAATTGACCTTAAATTGACCTGAAATAGGATATGTTATGTGATGAAGTGATGATCTAATGAAATGACTTGAATTAATTCGATTTAGACCAATTGATAGTGATAAGGATCGAATTTAATAGATGTGAAAATATATAGTATAATGTTATAAATGTGAAATTGAATCGGTATTGTTATGTGATATGCTATCATATTTGAGAATTGATGATTGGTTGATAAAATTACATAATGAAATTGAAAAACTGTTACCCTATTAACTGTTCGGGTAGATTCGAATATAGTTAGCATGCCATAGGATAAGAAGAGTTCAGGGTTATACGACTACGGTTCGGGGAGTGCTGGACACACCTATTTGTCGGCTATATCGACCATTGCTGGGCATATGTATTTTTTAGTTTTACCGACTAGCGTTGGGCCCAACTGACTATTTTAGATTTATCCGATAGGCAATGGGTGCCAAGTTGGTGTGATTGGTTGGATCCGTGTATCTGTCCAAGTCTAAGTTAGGTTAATAGGGATGTATAATGTAAATAGAATAAATGATATTCAAATTGAGCTGATATGATAATCAAATGATACATATACATATTGTGAATCGATTATACAAGCCTAGAGGGTCAGTATGGAAACGCGATAAATCGGTGAATGTGATTCAGAACTCATATTATGAAACGAAGTAGTGATTGGCATTACATTAACAATTGATGTATATTTGGTATTAAGATAAATTGATATGATATGAGAATGAAGTTCATATGGTATAATATGAATTTGATTGAGAATTGAAATTATGAAATGAAAATAATGTTTGTCATTAATTTGAAATGGGATGTATTGCGGATAAATAGATTGTATGATATGATTAAGATAGTGAATTGATTAAATGATTATTTGTTTTGCGAATGATAATGAAATGTTGCATAAGTGAATTGGAATGTTGCATGATTGAGTTACTATATGGTATGATAAATGTTAGGCAACTTTACCAAGCTAAGTAGTATGTAGTGCATAATTATAACCTGAGGTAAGTTACTTGGTTTAATACCTGTGAACTTACTAAGTATTGTGTATGCTTACCTCATTTGTTTTCCCTTTCTCTATAGATTGCCAACTTGCGGAACACGTCAAGCGAATCGTCCGAAGCTCACACTATCTCGGTATTGATTCAATAGTCTTTCTATCGTTTAAAGCTTGATTTTGTGGGATGTACATAGGTGTTATTATGGGTGTTTACCTTGGTTGCATAGTTTGGTTTGCACTTGGATAATGTTTGAATTATGGTATATGTTGATGTGGAATGGTTTGAAAGTATGAAAGTATAGACTAAGTTTGAATAAGTGATGTTGATATGTTTTGGTGCCTATTAAGGCTTATTGGTTAGCTGTCTGAAAAATGCCAAATTGTGGAAATGTTGGATTAGATGATTTGAAATGGTGATTTATGATGTTTTGACATTATATGGAGCTTATAATGTGTCTAGGTTATTATGTAATACTGTGTTTATTTGGGGAATAGAATGCTTATCTTGATTATGCATATGATATGTGTGCAAGGTTAAATGGTATTAATGCTCATTTAAAATGGAAAGGGTCTCGATCTTTATGATTTACTTGTTTATGAAGTATTTGTAAGACATGTGTGTAAATGAGGTTAATGGTGGTATGATAAACTATGAAATGGATATATGAAAGGTTTAATTGAATGTTATGTATATGGTTATCTAAGGGATGGATACTAATGTTGACCATCTTGTGAATGGCTAATAAAATTGAATGGTTCAAGCCTTATAACTCAATGTAGGTGTGTAAGAAATTTGAAATGACAATGCTTTGTATGCCTTGGTAAATGGATAGTTGCATAAATGGATTGAATAGAGATGAATGTGTATGGAAAATGATCATGATTTCTATGGATTGAAATGTATAAATGAGATTGTGTGTTTGGAAGCTACTGAATCATATAGTATACTAATCGTGTATGTTTGATGTATAAATTGTTGGATGGATGAAATATGGTATTCTTTGGTATGTTTTATTGAATTTATGCAATATATAGGTGTGTTTAGCCACCTCTTAAAAAAGGCTTTGATTTTAGCATGAATTTTTTTTTCAAACTTGTGATTTTTGGCTATCTGGGTAAAAGTATCAATACCAGGGACCAATGTATTGATGCATTACCAAATGAACGCTATTTTGAAAATGGCAGAACACCAAAATGGTATCGATATCGATTTTAGTATCGGCACCTACCATAAAGTATCGGTAATTGTTCTTTTAGTATCAATACCTAGTTTAAAGTTTTAAAAATTTTCAAATTGATCCTTATTCGTGCTCGAATCTATTAAACTATAATTGTATACTCGATTTAGTCTATTTTTTTATATATTCTATTATGAATATATTTGGAATAATTTGATGTTTTAAATTGAATTTAATGTTATAATTTGTGTATGAATTTTTTCAGTGATTTCTGTAGCATCTCGCAACTCGGGTCCTACAAATGGGTCGGGTAAAAGGTGTTACACTCTTGCTATGCATGCTAAGTTTTTTACTAATAAGGATGGAAATATTAGAATCTTGCATTCGTTGTGTATCATTAGCAAGATAAGTTGCTTGCTTCTTGGTTGTTATCAATGGTTAATAATATTCTTCATTATCTTACGAGTACCAATACTTCCTTGATGTTTGGAATGTACTTAATAAAATGTTTGCCGCTAAATCTGCCACCAAGATTTCCACTCTTCGACATTCTCTTCATTCTCAAAAGAAAAAGACTCAAATTGTTAAGGAATATGTAATGAAGATTAAGTTGATTTATGATACTCTTAGTGCATCTGGTAGTGTGGTGATTGAACAAGAGCATGTAAGTGTTTTATTGGCTAGTCTTTCATTTGAATTTGAGTCTGTGCTGGCTATTGCATCATCAAATAGATAAATTTTACCTCTTGATTTACTCACTGACATGCTCTTAGTATGTGAAGTTAGAAAAAAAGAATTTGTTCTTGTAATCTAATCAATCTCAAGATTTAGTACAGTTCTCTTTAGGTTATCAATCAAGGCCTAATGGTTCCTATGCATTATGAGATGTTAGTAGTACTTCTCGAGGTCGTGGTTGTGGGAGGTTTGCTGGTAGACAGCGACCTTAGTGTCAAATTTGTGGAAATTTTAGACAATTAGCAAATCAATGTTTTTTTATCGTTTTAATCAAACTTTTAATGGTTTTGTTATTTCTCCACAAGGTTTTCAAGGTTTTCCTACTACTGCTCAAGGGGCTCAAGGTTTTTCTACTAGTTCTCAAGGCTTCCTTGGTGTTTTTCCTTGTAACACTCGGTTTCCAATTAACTCGGAAACCTAAAATAATTAAAGGACTAAATTAAAAGAGACCACAAGTTAGCGGCTTTTATTGGAAGAAATGGGAAAGCTAGAAGCCAGATTAGACATAGTTGAGAATCAAACTTGGTTCGGTTAGAATGAAACTAGTCGATTCCTTAGTGGGAGACACAATGATTATGAATGCATGGTTCTCATAAGGTGGGTATTAGCATGAGAAGGGCTATAAATAGCTGGGAGATGGTTCCCAGTGATGATTTTCTTCCCGATTATGTTTCTTTTTATCTCTTCATCATCATCATCTTCGGTTGTTTTGAAGAAGAGGAGGCCATGGAAGGTTCTGCATGAAGTAGACTCTATGAGGATGAAGCTGGGAGAGTAGGGAAACCAACAAGCTGATAAGGTTCTTAACCCTTTTATGTACGTAAAATTTAATAAATAAGGTTATGGGTCTTCATAATTTTTTCAAGGGTTCTGCATGTTATGAAAGTCTAAGCTTTTAAGATGAAGTGCAAGTTTAACTAGTAGGTTTTTTGTGGTAATGCTTAGCTACAGGGAGAATGGAAGCTCTGGCGTTCAAGGAAGCTAAGTTGTGGAAATAATGAGATTTCATGTGAGTTCTTAAAACTCCATGGATGTTATGATTTATACAGTCTAAGTATGCCATAGTTGCATAAACATGAAATACAATGATATGTGCATGCATTGCATGACTGTGGGAAAAACCTTCATAGGATAGACGAAGTTAAGAAGGGAAATGGGGAGTGGCCCTATTAGATACTGCCTTAGGTGAAGATTCAGGCTTTGCGGAGGGAATACTGCGATGTTCGAGCATCAAAGTTAGGTGGTGTAAATGAGGTAATAAGAGGAGGACTCAGGTAATATGAACTATGGAAAGGTATTTACCGTACTGATGGTATCGACTGGTGATTGGGGTGACACCGTGACGACGGTATCTAGCGTAATACCATAGATGAAAGATGTCATGGCAACACGGTACAAAGTATAATGTATACGATGTAAGAACATGGATGAAAGATGCTATGGAAGCTAGATATGGTGAATAAGACCATGAATGATAGTATGCCAGGATGGCGGATCAATGTAAGACTACGGATGAAAGATTATATGGCATCTACAAAGATAGTCTTCTAGGATAGTAAACACAGAACAAAGATAATCCGCTCGAATAGTAAACACAAAACAAAGACAATCTGTTAGGATAGTAAACACAGATAAAGTCCACTGAGACAGTAAACACAAGGTAAGTTCATCAGGATAGTAAGTACAGGGTAAGTCTGTTGGGATATGAGAAATAAGGTGAGAAGGGTATAAAACCATATCTTGGCTACGAAAACCCATAGAGTCCACCAGGTCCACAAGCGTAGGGTATATTGCCAGCGCACTAAGCATGAGAAACCACGCACGTGGAAGAAGAGTTATGAGAAAGTGTAAGTATGGCAAGAGGGTCATGAGGAATCCACCAAAAATAATGAAAGTAGTAAGGATAGATGTAAAAGCTGACAAGGCATGAGCGAAGACCCAACAATAATTAGAGGAAGATAGGTCATGCAAGAGCTAGCCTAACTATGGAAAAGAATTTGAGGATCGCAAACAATGATCCATCATGAAGAGCCACCAAAAGTAGCTCAAAGAAGTTGTACACGAGAGGGAAATTTCATGGAAGAGATGGGAATCCTACTTCCAAGACAAGGATTATGTCATGGGGACAATATGTATGTCAAGACTATTCCTCCTTAAGGATAGTCCTTTATGGTAACATGTTATAAAGCTAACTCCGAAGGGAGATCTTATGTAAAAGGGGAAACAAACTTGTATAGTCTGATGAGCCAGATGACCTGCCAGAATGATAATCAATTGTTCATCATATGAGACAGGTGAGGTCCCAGATTAATCTGGTACATAAGACGAGTTACAGCAAAACAATCTAACCACATATGACTCGACATAAGGTGAAATCAGGGTAGATTCGCCGGAGTGGCGAAGACCGTTATACGTCAGCTTAATATGAAAATGTCAACAAGTCCTTCGAGACTATGGTATGTACAGAGGGAGTCCGCCAAGAAAGGTATGACCTAAGGACCTTTGGGCGAAAGATAAGAGAGTGCTACCATAGAGGTACAAGATGGTATACGGGTGTACTACCAAATAAGATAGATGACAATGAATACCCTATGTGCATGGTGTATGAAAGGAAGAAAAGATGGGGAGTAAAGATAGGACCTGCTGATATCGCGATGTATCTGGATATGGTCAAGTGGAGAATTCGACCAGAGGAAGGTTTTAGAGAGAGCCAAGTGGCTCAGAGGATCGGTGGAGTTCGCCACCATGATAAAGAATACTCGCCTTGAGCGAGCAAGGAGTATTTATGTTTATTTTATTTTATATTCGTTAGCGTCTTGTGATAGGGTTATTTATGGGAAATAAAGGAACTCACTAAGTTTGTTCGAACTTACAAGTGGTTGACTTATGTTCGCATGTCTTGCGAGGTTGATCGAAGACTTCGATGAGGGACCAAGCCAGATGGAGTAGAGATCGAGGATCACTGTTGGATCAAAGTCATGCACATAGGAAATGAGTACTATTGGAGGCTTCGCCTCAGGATCAATCATGGTGTAACTAGATGACATCCTTAAGGTCTAGGTTCTGAATTAGTCAACCCTAAGTTAAGGAAAATTTATGGGTCTCTTTGTATACAAATAGTTTGACTAGAGACAGAAATTTGAGAGACTAAACATTTAGCGACTTAAGGCCTTAGTTGTAATAATTATTATTTTTGATATTTTTATATTGGTTTTATTTTAGTCTGTCTATTGATGACTAAATTAGCAAAATTAAATATAGGTAAAACTGATCCATTTGTGACATTCCATACCTAGATTTGGTAGATGCGTCAGGCGTGGGGTGTTACATTCATGGTTTTTCTGGTGCTTCATTTCAGCCTAATGGTTCATATGGACAATCTGCTCTTAGACCTTCTACAGGTCCTTAGGCCCATAATGCTTACTTTAGTCTGTATTTTGTTAATAATTTTTTTTACCTACTTCTACAGCTTTTGGTTTTTCTCAGCAAACTGATTCTTTTAATGCATCTCCCACTGGTAATCTACTTCAAAAGTTTGATACTTCTCAAGATAAGTCATGGCATCCTGATTATGGGGCTTGCAATCATGTCACAAATGATGTTGGAAACTTGCATAGTGCTCAATAATGTATAGGTATGGGTGGTTTATTTATGGGAAATGGTTCTTCTGCTCCTATTTCATATGTTGGGCATACCCATATTTTCTCAAATGCTAAGTTGTTACATTTGGGGAATGTCTTGCATGTATCTAGTATAAAGAATAATTTGCTTTCTATTTCACAATTTGCTTGTGACAATAGCGTTTTCTTTGAGTTTCATCCCTATCATTGTTTTTCAAAGGACACCCAAACTTGGATTACTATACAGAAAGGTTGCACACATGATAGGTTGTATAATTTGGTCTTGTTCCTTGTTCTGGAGTAAGGCAACTTCATATTTGTTTAACATAATTAATGCAAAGTAACATCATTCAAAATAATAACTAATTAACATAATTATATACATGTCAATTATTTTGATCATTCGAATATAATGCTAATAAAAAAATTTATAATCTTTATTAAAGCATTTGTAAGAATTGAAAAAATTGATATATTATAAATTTTTTGATATTTTTCATGTCTATTTTATAATTCATGTTCGAAGTTCGGGGCCACCACTCCTCCTAACAATGTCATCTCTAAAGTTCAAACTTGTGTTCTCCTTAATAAATTAATATAAAATTTTTAGTTAATTATGATTAATTCATTACTTTTATTTCTATATTAAATAAAAATAATGTTCTAAAATAATATCTTTTAACTAAAGAAAAATGATTAATTTTTTAAAGTTTAAAATTACAATCAAAGTAAAAATATAATTACATATTTAACTTACATTCTATATTGTGTCTAAGCATGTTGCATTGTATTTATTATATTATTTTTATATGAAGAAATTCATAATTAAAATTACTTTAAAATTATCAACAGGAGTTGAGTGTATTAGTCGATACAATGTACTCTAAATGAGAGAATGTACATTTTAATTTTGAAGATGAGACTGTTAAGAGGGGTAACAACGAGCCTTGATTATGAACTGTAAATGACATGAAAAAAAATTATTATGAGATTGTTTTAGATTTATTTAAGTATAAAAATAAGTTTTATTGCCTAATTTTTTAATGCTTATTTTTCAAGTACAAAAATAAATTATAATTAAAAATATATTTTTAAAATAATCAAAATATTCCCATCCATTTTACTTGTTTGAGTCAAAGATATAATTCAAGTAAAGCCCTCATAACAATAACAAATTCAAAATTGAACTTCCATTTCTTTCAATCATTTGTTATTGACAATATTTATTTATTTATTATTAAGGCTTAATTCACAATTTGACTTTCAAGTATACTCGTTTTCACACTTTGATACTTAAATTTTTTTATCCCCATTTGGTACTAAAGTATTGTAATGCCCCTAGAATCATCATCCTAAATTTTGAAAAGTGTTATATGCAGAAAGTGTATAATTGATCCTTATTCAATCCCACTATTTCACCCCAAAATCATGAGAATTTCTATGAGCATAAAAAAGGAAAATGGTAGTAAATATCTTAGAGAGTATGTTCATCAACTTAGAAGCAAGAAACTAGTAGATGGAAGTGAAGAAAAATAGATGAAAAGAGAAGGGTAGTGATGAAGTTGAGAAAGAAATGGAAGAGAAACAAAAGAGAAGAAATTCTTGTCAAAAGATGTAAGTTTTCAAATTAACCTTACTTGCATTCCAATGAGTTAAGTTCAATATATTCTGAATGAAAAGTATAATATGTGTATTTTAATTTATATAGAAAGTATTGATGAAGTATGACATGAAGAGACACCAAGTTTTCAAGTGAGTGAATATGATTTATAATTATGACAAATATTAAGGTAAAGAAATGAATATGTTATCAACATATAAATATAAGTGATTATTTTGACGGTAACTAAAAGTATAATAAATATATGTTATTAGATGAAAGTTAGTGAAAAGAACCATAGGAAAGAAAACGTTTCTACTAAAACAGTTTTTGGACAACAAAAGTAAGTAAACTTTGAAAATTCACCAAAAATTGTAAAAATAGAATTAGATGTTGATTAAAATATTGAATTAAAGCCTATTGAGGCTAGTTTGCATAGAAGAAACAGTGTAAGTAATGGAATTGTAGATTATGATGAATATAATTTTTATGAGACAAGGTTAGAATGATTTTTAACTTTGAAAAATCACTATAAATTGTACAAAAATTTTAGGATATGAAATTTATATATTAGTGAGTCTATTTTCAAGGAAAATAAACGAAAACATAATATGAGTTTTGTACAGAAAGATAATAATTTTTAGTGAAGAAGGATAGAGTCATCTAGCAAGAAAAGCAGGGAAATTAAAGAATTTAATGTATTAATTGGCTTATGTGGAAATTTCAAAACTTTTATGGTAAAAATTTCATCGAGTCTAATTCAAATACAAGCAGATCCTAAATTTAAATTCTTTAGCTCAAGATATAAATAATTTAGTGACCATGACACAAGTGAACAGACTTTGATATGAACACATAAGTAAATAATGAAATTATAGTTAATGTTACATACAAACATGTCATACTAAAAGCTAAATATTATAACAAATATACATAAAGGATATGGAGGAGAGGGAAAAAATAGTAGATGAATTTGAAATGTTACAAAATGGTTATAAGTAATGGAACTATTGGAATTAATTATGTAAATATGTATGGTAGTTTTTGTGTATATCTATTTTCTTTTAATTAGGAGATTAGATGCTAAAGTTTAGGAGATAATATTTTGTTTTAATTAGGAGATTAGATGCTAAGTTTAAGAGATAATATTTTGGTTTCTATCTTTGTATTTTACTGTGTATATATGTTCTTGATTTTGGGAGGAATAAAACACAGAGAAAATTTCCACAATTCTTGTTATTTTTTCATGGTATCATGAGCAGGTTTTGAACGTGTAAAGTTTTGCTAATGGCTGGTGGGAAAGGTGATTCTGGTCACAAATTCGGCGAAGGGGCGGTTGTGCGAAAAACGATTTCTTCGTACGATATAACCTCGCTTGATAATCCTGGACTTGCAATCACTCAAGTACAATTGAAAGGGGAAAACTATGAAGAATGGGCTCGTTCTTTCCGAATGGCGTTGCGTGCTAGGAAGAAGTTCGAATTTATTGACGGATCGATTAAAAAACCAGATGATACATCAAACGACATTGAAGATTGGTGGACCATTAACTCGTTGCTAGTTTCGTGGATTCGGAATACCATTGAACCAACTCTTCGATCCACCATATCTCATGTCGAGGTGGCTAAGGATTTGTGGGATGATATTCGAGAAAGATTTTCAATGGCCAATGGTCCAAGAATCCAACAACTCAGGTCTGATCTTGTAGAATGCAAGCAAAAAGGTTTGACTATTGTTAATTATTTTGGAAAATTGAAACTGATATGGGATGAATTGGCGATTTTTGATCAATTGCCGACTTGTAAATCGCGGAATTGTACTTGTCAACTATCAGCCGAGTTGGAAAAGCGACGAGAAGAGGAAAAAGTTCACCACTTCCTGATGGGATTGGATGGGACATATAGCACGGTTAGATCCAACATCTTGGCTAACGATCCGTTGCCATCCTTGAGCAAGGCTTATTCGATGGTTATTCAGGAAGAACGAGTGAAGACCATATCTCGTGAGATGGAAGATCGCTCCGATGTGATGGCTATGGCGGTGCAAAGTCGAGGCCGTGAAGTAAGTAAGGAGAAAGGGGGGGTTTGTTCCCATTGCAAACAACCCGGACATGATATTGATAATTGTTTTGCTATTATTGGTTATCCTGAATGGTGGGGAGATCGACCCCGAGGAACTATGAAGGGTGGAAGCCGTGGCAAGAATTTAGGCCAACGTCAATCAAACAGTCGAGGACGAGGGGGGCAGCGAGCTAATGCTGTCCGGACCCACACAGGGGGAGTATCGTCTTCAAATGCTAACACTGATGATACTGAAGCAAACACTTTGCCTGGGCTTAGCAACGAAACGTGGCAAGTTTTGCTCCAAACCTTAAAGGGTATGAGATCAACTACGACTGAGAAGATGACGGGTAAGAAATTGTCTTGGATTATTGACACAGGAGCGTCAAATCATATGACGGGTAATCTAAAATTTTTACATAATATTCATAAAATTACTAATTGTCCCGTCAGGTTCTGGGATGGGAGTGAATCTGTGGCTACTTTGAAAGGATCTGTTGCTCTTGGAGGAGATTTATTGTTGCGAAATGTTCTATTTGTGCCGAATTTGACATGCAATCTTATCTCTGTGTCACAACTTATGGAAAATGCTTCTTGCTTTATCCAGTTCACTAAAAAATTATGTGTTATACAGGACCGTACCTCGAGGATGCTGATTGGAGCGGGTGAACAAAGGGATGGACTCTACTACTTTCGGGAAATTCCAAGGATCAAGGCAATGAGGGTGACTGCCGATAACTCGTTAGAAATGTGGCACAAGCGGTTAGGTCATCCATCTATGCAGATGATGAAACTTGTTTCGAAGGTAGATAGAGATAGTAGGGATGAGATTTTGAATAAATGTTGTGATGTGTGCCTTGAGCAAAACAAACTAGAGAAGTTTTTCTTTAAGTGAACATCGTGTAGTTGATATTTTGAATTAATACATTGTGATTTATGGGGTCCTTATAATACTTTGTCTACTTGTGGAGCATCATATTTTCGACAATAGTTGATGATTTTTCAAGGAGTGTGGGATTTTCTTGATCAACAATAAATCAAGTACCTTCAATGTTTAAAAATTTCTTCACTATGATCAAACGACAATTTGATAAACAAGTAAAGATGGTACGTAGTGACAACGGGAAAGAATTTACTTGCATGAAGAATTATTTTGTGGAACATGGTATTATTTTTCAATCTTCATGTACCGGCACTCCACAACAAAATGGGAGAGTCGAAAGAAAGCATAGGCACATCTTAAATGTTGCGCGTGCTCTTAGATTTCAAGGATCGCTTCCTATCAAGTTCTAGGGTGAGTGCATTTTGACTGCAGGTTACCTAATTAATCGAACTCCTTGTTCGGGTTTAAATGGAAAGACGCCATATGAGGCTCTCTATGGTCGACAACCAGATTTTGGTCACCTAAGAATTTTTGGATCTTTGTGTTACGCTCACTGTAAGACTAGGGATAAGTTTGCCAGCCGAAGTAGAAAATGTGTGTTCATGGGTTATCCTTATGGGAAGAAAGGTTGGCGTTTATATGACTTAGAAAAACTAGAATTCTTTGTCTCTAGAGATGTTGTTTTCTTTGAAGATCAATTTCCTTTTGCTACAACTTTTGCAAGTCAGTCCATGATCGACACAATTGCACTCCCTCAAAGTGAAGGACTTGACGAGGCATGGAATGAGGTAGTGGTTTCAAATGATAGTCAAGCTACTGATGTAGATGAGCAGCAGGCTGAAAATGAAAGTAGCGAAATTGATACTCGAAGTGGTGAAGAAGAGTTGGGACATGGACGGCGTTTAAAGCAGTCCTCAGTTCGGCTGCGGGACTTTGTCATAAACACCATTCAGAGGAAAAGTCCATTCCCGAAATTCTCCCCTCCACGGCATTCGCAAGGTAAGTCCTATCCTATAGCGCATTATGTGAACTGTGATAAATTTTCATGCAACATCGTAATTTCTTGCGACCATTACCGCAGAACGAGAGCCGAAATCTTATTCGAAGGCGCTAGAAGCAAAGAATGGCGTGATGCCATGTCTAGTGAAATCGAGGCTTTAGAAAAGCAAAGAACTTGGGAGATTGAGGATCTTCCGAAAGGGAAAAAGGCACTCGGATGCAAATGTGTGTATAAAATAAAACATCACTCTGATGGCTCCGTTGAACGATTCAAAGCTCGTCTTGTGATTCTTGGTAATCATCAAGTGGCTGGAATTGACTACACTGACACATTTGCACCGGTTGCAAAGATGGTTCCTGTTCGGGTTTTTCTTGCTATTGCAGCAGCCAAGCAATGGGAATTACATCAAATGGATGTGCATAATGCTTTTCTACATGGGGATCTTCAGGAGGAAGTTTATATGACGATACCACCCGGATATCGAGTAACACAACCGGGAAAAGTGTGTAAGCTTCGGAAATCTCTCTATGGGCTCAAGCAAGCGCCAATATGCTGGTTTGCCAAGCTTTCGACAGCCTTAAAAGATTATGGATTCAAACAATCGCATTCGGATTACTCACTTTTTACCTTGCAAAGAGATACATCTCAAGTCAATGTTCTCGTCTATGTTGATGATTTGATTATCTCAAGTAATAATCATGAAGCTATTGAGTCTTTTAAATCTTATCTCAGTGATTGTTTTCATATGAAGGATTTAGGACCCTTAAAATATTTTCTTGGGGTGGAAGTTGCGCGTTCTCCAGAGGGGATTGTTTTGAATCAACGTAAATACATTCTTGACATCATCTCGGAAGTTGGACTTTTAGGAGCCAAACCATCAAGTATTCCTATTGAGCAGAATCATAAGTTAGCTCTTGCTACAGGTTCTTTTTTAAATGATCCAGAACCGTATCGTCGTTTGGTTGGACGACTTATTTATTTATGCTTCACAAGACCGGAGCTTGCATACAGTGTTCATATTTTATCTCAATTCATGCAACAACCACGCATTGATCATTGGAATGCGGTAACTTGAGTTGTTCGTTTCTGAAAGAAACTCCGGGTCAAGGAGTGTTTTGAGTAGCAAAAGTGATCTGCGGTTGCACGGTTGGTGCGATCGGATTGGGCGGTTGTCTGTTGACAAGACGATCACTCACAGGATGGTTGATTTTCTTGGGTACTTCTCGGTATCTTGGAAGACAAAGAAACAACACACGGTGTCTCGATCCTCCGAAGCGAATATCGATCCATGGTCGTGACCACATGTGAGCTCAAATGGTTAAAGGGATTATTAGGTAGTCTTGGAGTCTCTCATCTGCACTTAATAACGCTTGCTTGTGATAGTCAAGCTGCTCTTCATATATCTCACAATCCGGTCTTCCATGAGCGTACCAAACATATCGAGGTGGATTGTCATTTTGTTCGGGATGAAATTCTCCACTGCAATGTGAAACCTACCTATGTTCCAACAACGTCACAACTTGCGGATATATTTACCAAGGCTCTTGGTCAGACATCTTTTCGTTCTGTCCTTTGCAAGTTGGGCATCCGTGATCTTCATGCTCCAACTTGAGGGGGTATTGGAATTAATTATGTAAATATGTATGGTAGTTTTGTGTATATCTATTTTCTTTTAATTAGGAGATTAGATGCTAAAGTTTAGGAGATAATATTTTGTTTTAATTAGGAGATTAGATGCTAAGTTTAAGAGATAATATTTTGGTTTTTATCTTTGTATTTTACTGTATATATGTTCTTGATTTTGGGAGGAATAAAACACGAGAAAATTCCCACAATTCTTGTTATTTTTTCAGAACGATTAATACATGTGAGAATGTTTAAACGAATTGATAAAATAATTGTAATTAATTGATGTGATTTTGGAATCTTGGCTAAAATTTTATGAAGAATTAAATTAATTGGCACAATTTAGAAATATACATAAAGTGGGTAAACTACTTTAGAAAGTGCAAGTCCTCCAATGGACTTATTTGTAAAACTTTTATTGTGTTAATTTTATAAATTTTGTTATATTTGATTGAATATCATGTTTTAATGAGCTCATTTAACTCATAAATAGTTTTGTCATAAATTTAATTACTACTAAAATGAGTAAAATAAGATTTAATAATAAAATAATATGATAAATTAATCTAAAATTTCTATAGTTGATTCAACAACGAATGTGACATCCCGGTACCTTGACCTAACGATCGGGTCGGGTATGAGGATGTTACAAGTATCATTCCGCTATATATTTTAGTACAATATATTTAACGCGGTTTTAAGAAATGGCCAAGAAAAACTTACCACATGGCAATTTTAATTAAAAATATATTTGTATCATATCTTCGTATATCAATTTTAAAAATAAATATAAAGTATAAAATTATAAATTATAAATTACAAAATAAAAATCATTAATTCCATAAAATAATTAAATGTTTTTAACCCAAAAAATGTAACAATTTTTAGGTGTTCTTAATCGTGTTGATCATTTTCTTCATGTGAGAAAAGAGAAGAGTTAGGTTCTTAAATAGTTTAAAATCTCCTTCAATTATTATTTTTAATAATATTTATTTTAATTAATTTAAAATTCAAATAATCTTTTTTTTTCAAATTTCAAACTAAAACACAAACTAAATTTAGTAAATTTTCAGATTGTAGCGTCAATAGTCACTGCCAACCACAGCTCATTGGCAGTTGTCCGAGCCCAAATTTCATCATTCTCTTGTTTGTGATTCCTTCTTTTCATTTCCAATATTTGTTATTTTTTAAAACAACACTAGATTTTTCTAAATTTACAAATAAATCTCAAAAGTTCAACACTAAATTTAGGTGCTTTTCACGAGCAAATTGTCTTCAAATTTTAGTATATTCTTTCCATCTTTAGATTGACCAAACAATATCCAAAAAAATAATTTTTACTTTGATTGAAATTTTATGTCTTTTTTTTCGGTGCATAGTGATAATAATTATGATATGAATATGCATGTGGTAATGGAGAAAAGGATTTTAGCCATGGTTGTTTGTATTGGGAAGAAACATTGAGCGGATAAGAAGATCGAAGAGGGGAGAGAGAGAGGAAGAGAAATCTTGAGAAACAAATTAATTAAAAAATAATTTTTTATTAATTAAATTTAGCTTAATTCATGATTTGACCCTTAAAGTATACGCATTTTCTTATTTTGGTACCTAATTTTTTTTTTGACCTAATTTGGTACCTAAAGTATGTAGTTCTTATGTTTTTAATCTATTTTGTAACACACGATAAAAAATTGTTTGACAACTTTAGCCATGTTTTGGCCAATCGAAAAGAGTCATATGACATTCTCTTATAAAATATATAAATTTTATTTTATTAAATATATAAAACTTAAAATTTATAAAAATGGAAAATATATAGAATTTTAGAAAAATATAGATAAATAATAAAAATTATATTTAAATAATAAAAATGAAAAAAAATATATAAGGAGTTTTTGGTAAATAGAGTTTTGAGTCCTTTTTAACTTATTTGGGCACAAGTGGAAGATCGGTAGTCAAACCCTCTAATTGTAGTGTTTGATTAATGGAGGTTTGCAAGAGTTTCTGAGCTAAAACCTCCAAAACAAAGAACACAGGGATGGATGACTTTTTTCACAACTGATTGGGATTGAAATATTTAGAATGACATATCTCACCATGCTTGCTAAAAAATTACTCCCTCCGCCACATTCTTGCTCAAAAATTACCCCATTTTTCACATGTATCTATTTCTTGAATATTTATGTACTCTTAATTTATTTTCAATTTACTTGTGTAGAATGATTTATTATGCAACTTTATATTAGTTGAAATATGCTACTTGATAAATTTATTCAAAGTGTGACATAATTATCATTAAGAATATAATTTATAATTATATTAATACATTATTAATATTTATCAATTTCCGTAAGATTAATATTTACGAGATATAAAGCCCATTGTATGGTAGTTTTTATTAATGCCAATTAATTTTTTTGGATTAAAAATCATAATAGATGAATAGTTTAGGAAACAAATTTTTTTAAAAAAATTAAATAAGAAAAAGTACTCCAAAATCAAAATATTGAATTAAATCGAAAGTATCTACCCCGGTGATGATAACTAGTACCCTCGATATGGCTTTAAAGACACCAATCTTTAAACATCGATTGAGCGGAATCTTCTCTTTTTATGCTTATTAATGTTCACCATATTTTTTGTTTAGTTTTCGAAATTATGAGCCTAAATAACATTGAAGTTTTTCCATCCACACACCAACTTCTTCTTCTTTTTCCTTCACATATTCTTGGAAATACTTTCATTTTCAATTTTCCAGATATGTTTATGGCTTCCACGAGTCTATATAAACGCCTTCACCCTCCCCCAGTTTCTTCATTTTCATTTTGTCAGTGAAACAAAAAGAAAATCGAGTGAAAAAGGAAAAAAGAAAGAGAGAATTTTCTTTCTCGTTTAGAAGTAAATAATAATCTTCACAGTTATGGCGGCTTCGGTCGGTAATCGACAATTCACAGGACTTGAACCGGCTTTGAACGGCGTTTACACCCCCTTGAAGCCCCGTCCAACCCATACCCACCGCCATATGCACCGTGTTTTCGTCGACCATGATTATGAATCCTCCAGCGAAGATGAAGATAACGAGATCGAAAATTACAAAACCATGATCATCAAATCCAACAGCGAGGTTGAACCGTCGATCTTGGACCCTCGAGACGAAGCAACCGCTGATAATTGGATCGAGCGGAACCCTTCCCTGGTCCGTCTTACAGGGAAACACCCTTTCAACTCTGAACCCCCTTTGAACCGCCTCATGCAGCATGGTTTCATCACTCCGGTTCCTCTCCACTACGTTCGTAACCACGGTGCGGTCCCCAAAGCTTCGTGGGATGACTGGACCGTTGAAATAACCGGTTTAGTTAAAAGGCCGATAAAGTTGACCATGGACCAGCTGGTGAACGAGTTTCAAAGCCGTGAGTTCCCGGTTACCTTGGTTTGCGCCGGGAACCGTCGTAAAGAACAAAACATGATCAAACCAACGGTGGGTTTCAACTGGGGAGCTGCGGGGATTTCAACTTCGCTGTGGAGGGGTGTACCATTGTGTGACGTGCTCAAACGATGTGGGATCTACAGCAAGAAACATGGCGCCCTCAATGTGTGTTTCGAAGGGGCTGAGCATTTGCCCGGCGGCGGCGGGTGCAAGTACGGAACCAGCATCAAGAAGGAGATCTCCATGGACCCATCTCGGGATATTATCTTAGCTTACATGCAAAACGGCGAACTTTTAACCCCGGACCATGGCTTCCCTGTTCGGATCATCATACCAGGGTTCAACGGCGGGAGAATGGTGAAATGGTTGAAACGAATCATCGTTACAACGAAAGAATCCGATAGTTTTTATTACTATAGAGATAACAAGGTCTTTCCTTCCCATGTTGATTTACAGCTAGCCAACGCTGAAGGTATGTTTTATTTTGCATGGGAAATTCGATGACAGTGTTTTGATAATGAAACATGATGATGTAATGTTTGCAGGTTGGTGGTATAATCCGGAATGCGCCATCGATGAGCTAAACATCAACTCGGTGATAACGAGGCCTTGTCATAAAGAGATCTTGCCAATCAACTCGTGGACAACTCGGAGGCCGTACACTTTGAGGGGCTATGCATATTCGGGTGAGTTTAAAAAAAAAAGAACTTTGGTTTACAAAAGTGAATCTTTTGGTCTTTTTATTCCTATTGGATTCCAAAAGTCTCCGCATAGTTTGCTTTTAACTAAGGTCCATGCTCCTCTGTAAAACTGGACTAGATTTAAGGTTGTCTTGGAATAAATGACTCTCGACATATATTTTAGTAATTAAAAAAGAAAATGATTTGATCAATTCCTTTGGAAATTTGTGTAGTGACTGCAGGTTTAGGGAAATGAGAATCAGGCTTTTATATTCTATTTTTTGCTGTTTTATTTTGGTGATAACAGGTGGTGGGAAAGAAGTAAAACGTGTGGAGGTAACAATGGACGGTGGTGAAACCTGGCAGGTCTGCACGGTGGACCACGCTGAAAAGCCGAACAAATACGGAAAATTCTGGTGCTGGTGCTTCTGGTCTCTTGATGTTGAAGTGCTTGACCTTTTGGGAGCCAAAGAGATAGCGGTGCGAGCCTGGGACGAGACCTTTAACACCCAGCCCGAAAAGCTCATTTGGAATCTTCTGGTAAGTAAAAGTACCTACACTACACTTTGTTAAATTGTTTTTGTTTTTAGGAAATTTTAACTAATAACTACACTACACTACACGTGCTAACAGATATTTCAGTTTAAACAGGATGAGTATATTTTTTTAGAAATTTTAGAAATTTGTTAAATTTTTAAATATTTTTATTAATTTTTTTAAAATTTTTATAAATTATACTTAAATGGTCACGTCAATATAATTCAAATTTTAATAATTTAGATATTTTTAAAAAAAAAGAAAGCAATAGTTTTTTGTTTAAAAGAAAGAAACATGATCAAATTTTAAAAATTTAATAACAAAGTGATAAAAAAAACTGACAAAATACGAACTAAAATTTGTGTTTATGCCAAAAACAAAACTCTTGTTGTCTGTCCCCGCTAATGGAGTTAATGGGTTTAATCACATGTAATAGGGAATGATGAACAACTGCTGGTTCCGTGTAAAAGCAAGTGAAAACGGGATGGTTTTCGAGCATCCGACTTTGCCAGGCAACCAATCCGGTGGATGGATGGCTGAGGAACGACACCCGGAAAACCCGACCATAAAGAGGAGTGTCTCCACTCCTTTCATGAACACTGCCTCCAGAATTTCGATGTCCGAGGTCAAGAAACACAACTCTGTTGATTCCGCTTGGATCGTCGTCCGTGGTCACATCTATGATTGCACTCGTTTCCTCAAGGATCACCCTGGTGGCATGAGCAGTATTCTCATCAACGCCGGAACCGACTGCACCGACGAGTTCGACGCCATTCACTCCGACGAAGCCAAGAATATGCTAGAAGATTATCGAATTGGTGAGCTGATCATGACAGGTTATGTTTCCGACTCGGCGGCGTCCTCGCCTAATACTTCCATGCATGGAGCGTCGAACATTAGCTTTTTAGGTCCCATTAAAGAAGTTGCAGCCACAAGACCCGTGGCGCTTGTTCCACCTGAGAAAATCCCATGCAAACTTGTCGATAAAACATCCATCTCCCACGATGTTCGTCGGTTCCGATTCGCTTTGCCGTCGGAAGATCAAGTGCTCGGGTTATCCGTAGGGAAGCACATATTTTTGTGTGCCACCATTGATGATAAGCTTTGCATGAGAGCCTACACCCCAACCAGCAGCATTGATGAAGTTGGCCACTTTGATCTAGTCGTCAAGATTTACTTCAAAGGGGTGCACCCGAAATTCCCTAACGGCGGGCTCATGTCACAATATTTGGACTCTCTCCCACTGGGTTCATCACTAGAGGTGAAGGGTCCTATGGGTCACATCCAATACACCGGTCGAGGCAACTTTTTGGTTCACGGCAAACCTAAGTTTGCCAAGAAACTAGCAATGTTAGCCGGTGGGACGGGGATCACCCCGATTTATCAAGTCATCCAAGCTATTTTAAAGGACCCCAAGGACGAGACCGAGATGTATATGGTGTACGCGAACCGAACTGAGGACAACATTTTGCTGAAAGACGAGCTCGACGATTGGGCTAAGAAGCATGATCAGTTGAAAGTATGGTATGTGAAGTATCTCGTGCAAGAATCTATAAGGGAAGGAGGGCAATATAGCACAGGTTTCATCGCGGATAGTGTGCTGAGGGATCACATCCCGGAGGGCTCCAGCGACACTCTCGCGTTGGCTTGTGGGCCACCGCCGATGATCCAGTTCGCCGTGCAGCAAAACTTAGAGAAGATGAACTATGACATTAAGGATTCTTTGTTGATATTTTAAAGGAAATTGAGAGATTTTTTATGGTTTTAGTCACTGTTCTTTGTCTTGTATTCTTATCAAATTTTCCCTTAGATTAATAAGGTTGTTGGGAAAATGATGTACATAGAGAAATCAAGGGTGGTGTTGTTTGAGAGAAGGAAATAGAAAAGTCTACTTGTATCAACTTCTAATATAAATATAATTTCCAAATAATTCCAAAATGTTGGCCATGTCTAACCCAACATCCAATATTTAAGTACTAATTACTTTACAGCCTCAACTAGTTTTTTCGTTACCTCGTGTGAACGGGTTAAATGTATAATTAAAGTAATTATTTTTTTTTTATTTTTTTATTGTAATCAATACAATAATGACTACTTCTCTTATTGTAGGTGCTCTTCAAAAACGTAAATAATAATGACTAATTCTCCCATAAAATGTGTTTCATTCCCATGACTGGGGATTGAATCCTCGACCACATAATTAAGTAATGAGGTGAGCAACAACCACACCATACCTCATGGTTTTTTAAAACAATGGTTAATATATATAAACAAAAGTTGTAAAAATTTCTGTAATTTTATTTTAATCTTTATATGTAATAATAATAGTTAGAAAAATAGTTATTGATGCAAAATCAAGATCAATTTGATGTTTTAAAACTAGATTCAGTGACCTTTTTCCTTACAAATTTTAAAATTTAATAGCAAGTACAAAAAAGTGTATTAATTTTTCCTAGTCAAAACAAGATTGTTATTAAGAAGTTTTGAGCTATCTTCATTAAAATATTTTATCTCTCAATGTCAAATTTAAATATAACTTTCGTTTCCTCTGTTAAAAACTAGACTCAATAAATTTTTAACCATGTAAGGCTCTACTTCTAACATGATCTTTATAAATTTTGATAAAATTTTAAAATTACACCACTATTGTCTGTTCCATTAAAAACTAGGCTCAATAAGCTTTTTAATCCATGCTCTACTTCTAACATTATTTCTATAATTTTGGTAAAATTTTAAAGTTGCGCCACTATTATTGAATTACAACCTACTTATGTTACCCTGTTAAACATGTTTATACCAAATATAAAAATTAATTACCAACATCATCATTCACTTGTTGAAAAGGTTAAATCTATTATCATTTGCCACAAATCTTTTATTTTCTTTTTATGAGATTTACTTTCAATTCTCAGTAAGTCAAAATTCAAGACAATGTTTTCTACTTTTCCTCTTCTTAATCAATTCAACCCATGTCAAAATACACATCTAACCTCTCCTTTAGCCACCTCGCTTATCAATTAAATTTTAAAGTTGGCCTTTTTTCCATTAAACCTTTCTATTTAAGATTTTCATAACTCATATTAATTTAAGATCAAATGTAGTATAAGCTCAATGAACATTCATACCCTTTCGCATTTCAAGTTAGATCCAACACTTTAATTATTTTCTCAACCAATTATCATTTCATATATATAAATTACATTATAACAATTATAGTAGTTCTCATTTCCATGTCTACAAATTTAATTCACATACTTGTTAATGGTTTCATTTCTCAAATACATTCAACTCATTAGCCACACACAAATCCTATGCCATTTTTTTACTTCTAAAACACTCAATAAAGGCATTAGACATTTTCATAAACATTCAAACATAAATATTCCTTTGTAAGATGGAACTTAAGAGAGTGCATACCTTATCAAGCTCAAAATTGACGCTACTCTCTAATCTCCTCTTTTTGATATCCCCGATCATCTCAACCTATTTCTTTTCCAAATTGAAACACTCCATACCTGCCCTAGTCGCCTAGTCCGAGCTATGGGATGCCACAATTGTTGCCGGAATAACTACAATCACATATACACCATACAACCATTCACACATGCAATTTAATGTATTTCACATTCCTTCTATGTTATATAATCACTTTCGAGTCTCATACGAGCTTACAAAACCTGAGCTTGAATTAGGACCAAATTGTGAAGTTTTCAAAATCTCAAGCAGACGTCACAACATCGTCAACTCAGTGAGTTATGTCGCGACGTCAAGCATCTCTAAGTCGCGAGACGCCACTCACCGTCAGACTATGTTGCAATGTCGGGGACTCATGGTCATGACATTGCCTCTGGTTTTGGCAAAATACTCATTTGGCACCTATTCACTTTTTCCAATCAAAATATTTTATTACACTCATTCATATGCTAATTCCACCTATACCAAAACATGAAAAATCATGTCAAAACAAGTCTATAACATTTGGAATCAACCATTTAACATAACATACAATACATGATTTCATTTAAGTTCAATTAAACCATTTACCTACCTAACAATGTCAACTATGTCATTCAAGTTCAACACATACATACCTAAAAATTTTGTGCATCAAGAACCTATATGACCTTGGTATGAACCAAAACAACCATACACTAAGTATATTTCAAGCATGGCATTCAATCATACCTTTTCCAACCATACATCAACTTAATTAAATACCCTAATTACTTCATTTTGCAACCTTTAACATACCAAATCATACAAGATTATAATCATTACCCATACTAGCATTAGACATGATCAATATCATGCATCAACCAAGTCAAAAAGGAATCTTATTACACAAGATCAATCATGCTCACAATAGCTATATAGCTAACCATCCAAAATTACAATTTGTACACTAAGGAGTCCTTATATACATGCCACAAAATTTGGACTCAAAATGAACATAATTCTACTGTCTTTTGATAGTGTGTGGTTCACGTTGATCCGACTTGACAAGTTCCGCAAGGTGACGATCTAAAATAAAAGAAACAACTAGAGTAAGCATACAAATGCTTATTAAGTTCAAATGAAATTACTATGCTTACCTTGATCACTTAAAAGTATGACAACTACCAATCATTTTGACATACAATTTGGCTATCCTTGACACATAACGTCATAGCTAGTCACATACCAACATTAACATCCAAATAGGATAGACACATTTACATATCATCAATAACATCACTTAATACTAAAGTAATTACATGCCACATATGAAGTTATAAGCATATACCATTCCATATTCAGTACATTTTCAAGCTTTCCTATTTCAATTAAAATAAATATTGCCTGATGGAACTCAAGTAAAACGAACTTGGATACACGAGTGAACTAAGTTACCCATCTGAGCTAAAATTACATCAGGTTACCCGTTTGGGCCAAACCTATGTTATATATTACCTGAGAATCCACGACAAGAGCTAGATCTCGTTATAGTACCTAAGAATCTACAACAAGGCTAGATCTCATTATATTACTCGAGAATCTACAATAAGGCTAGATCTCGTTATATTACCCAAGAATCTACAAAAAATGCTAGATATTGATATAATATGTAATAATCTTTAATCAAGCAGACATATGACCCTATTGGCATGTCAATCGTATCCTAAGCTTTTACTAAGTTCACATAGGCATCAATTACATATACTTTAGTATCATCCTTGTAATAAATCATTTTCATACATTTATACCATGTAGTTATTCACATGTTTCAATTCAATCTGTTCTAGCCATATGTGCCAAACTACTAGTATATCAATTTATACTTAAACATACATATCCATTTATGTATCAAATTAAATACAAGTATACATACCACACAAGATGAGCTAGTAAGCTCCATGTGAACTTACCTATTCAAAACACCAACGCAAGTGGATTCTTCAAGGATTAATTTGCAATTTTAGCTTTTCCCTTATTAGTTCCACTTTGATCCAGTTTTTTATTTATACAAGTATTTTTACAAGAAATCAATACCAAAAATTTTCATACTATTCCATGATATGCATGATCATATATAAATCTATTTTTTGATTTCTCTCATATTTTACATTTTATTCAATTTAGTCTCTAAACTCGAGATAGGCATAACTTTCGATTCCTAGTTTTGAATTAAAATTTGATTTTATATATTCCCATTAAGGACCTTATACTTTCTATTTCTAACATAATTTTATGAAAATTTTTACATTGATTTAATTTGGTCCCTAATGTGACAAAGTTAACAAACAAGTTAGATTAACTTTACAATCTAGTCCTTTTAATTCATCAAGAAATCATCAATGGAAACTTCCTAAAACTTTAACAATTTATCAAATTGGTACATTGTCTAGATAAATCAAGCTCTTATGATCACAAATCTATAAAAATTGCAAGAAAATAGCTTAATTTCCATACCTATCTGGTGTGATGTATTCATAATGATGAATTGTATGATATCCTTGAGTATTGTATGCATGTTGCAATGGGAAAAATGGTTGGCAGTTAGATAAAGTTAGGATTGGGAAAAATGGTGATTTTGTTAGATACCACTATACGATGTTGCTGAGTGCACCTGTGATGAGCAAAGCTTCGGGCTTTATGGAGGGGACACTGCGGTGTTCAAGCATCAAGGTTAGGAAAGGCGTGAAGGAAGAATAGGAGAAGTAATTGGAAAATTGGAATTTTATTAAGATTTCACCATCCAAGATTGCTGGGAGTAAACTACGACTTGCGATGCTCCGAGCCTTGCATGGGGGACACTTCGATGTTCAAGCATCAAGGTAAAATGTGAAACAGGTCTTTCGGAATGACACCGTGACAACAATTATTAGGTTTCATATAACAACACTGCGATGGTGGTCAACAGGCTCTATGGGGCGACACCATGACTGCGGTAAGGTCCTTCGGGGCAACGCCTTCAAGAGGTTATGGTTATTACGACCAATAAAGTTTGTTGGGACAGTAAACACAGGGTTAGACCAGAAAAGTCCATAGATCAGTATACCAGTAGAGAATTCGTCAAAGGCGATGATAAAAGTGGTTTAGAAAATGTCTCAAACCAACAAGGATAAAAAGTGGAAGTGACTCATTAGATTGGGAGGTATACATTTATGTTCAGTTTGAGACCGCCAAGGGAGGTGCGAATCCTACATTGTTTGAAAGGATGTGGAATTAAGCTAAACAATAGGTCAACCACCAAGCAGACGGGAGATTGTGAAAACCTACCAAAGTCTTTTAGGAAGAAAATTTCAAAACAATGTTGAATGACTAGTGGAGTCTGCCAAGGTTAGTGAAGGGTGGGAGTTCGTCAAGACCATGAAAAGTGATAATGATCCTGATGATCTACCCTAGTTTGGAGCCGTAGGTTCAATGAAACCTCCGTAAGGAAGGTGTGGAAAGAATGAGTACTATAAAGGTTACACTATAAGCATCTGTGTCCCTAGGAGAAGAAAATGTTAAGTAAAGATTGTGTTTTGGCGAAGACCCATGTGTTAATAGTTATTGAAAAACGCTGAATATCGTTAGTCTAGAGTAATAAATATAAGTACCAGGGATCCTGTCTGCCAATGAATGGCTCAGGGTAATTAAGGCACTGGTCTTGCCAACTGAGTTTGCAAATTCTCCTATGAAAACTAGGGAGTTTGATTTTAAGCCAGATGCATTATTTTCTCGAGACCTATGCAGATATATATATATATATATATATATATATATATGCAAGCTATGTATTGGTCTTACTAAGTTCTTTTAAACTTTTGGAATTGTTACTTAAATGCAGGATTAAGTAAAGATGTGGGCATCAAGAAGGACCAAACCGGTTTCCGCAGAAATAAGTGGTACGCTATAACTGTTCATGTATACAGAGGGGCACCCATAAAGGCCTTGCCTTAGGGTTTAAGTTGATTATGTTTGTATTCGAGTATAAATCCAAAGATTGTAAATAAATGTTGGAATTAGGGACATAAGGATTACCCACTAGTTGTGTATGAGAATTGTATTATTTAGACTCTCAAAAATTTTAGTTATTAAAGTATATAATTAAATCTGAAATGAAAGTACCTTTTAAGTCATTGAGTTTGGTGTTTAGTGTAGCATCTGGTATTCAGATCTGTCTTTCGAGTCAAGTATAGGGTGTTACAAATTGAGTGATATCAAATCTTCGGTTCAACCGATCCTCTAGACGTAGGAAGTTAAGGAGTAACCCCTATATATTTGTTACAGTAGATTTGGCTTAGTCCCTTGAGAGTTGTTACGATAAAGTAAGTGTGAAAGTGAATGAGTGCAGGTTTGGCGAATTATAATTAGGGGTGAGCAAAATTCAATTCGACTAAAAAAAAGTTTGAATTTCGATTTAATCAAGTTAATTGAACCAACTCGAATTATTTTTCGAATTTCGAGTTCGAATCGAGTTGAACTTTCCAATTCGAATAAATTAAATATCAAACACTTTTACTTCCCTTTCCCTAACCCTATCAAACCCTTTTACTTTCCCCCAAAAATTATATTTCCCCCCAAACCTCCAAACCTTTTTTCTTTTTACTTCTCCCACAAAAATTTTACTTCCCCCATGTTGAATCTAGTGTCCTGAATATAGAATTTCCGTCTAAGTACACTTATAATTTATAAAGTGAAAATTACTTTCAAGGAAAATATTAATCATAAACATTAAAGTTAATTTATTGATATTTAAACATAATATTTTAAAAATATATATTTAGTCAATTAAAAAACATTATCATTTTATTAGCAAAATGAGAGATTTTCTTTTTTTCTGAAAGGAGCAAAATTAGAGATTTGTAAAGGGTAAACTACAAAAATAGTCACTTTTGTTTGCCCCAGATTATATTTTAGTCACTTATGTTTGAAATGTTACGTTTTAGTCACTTACGTTGTCGTTTTGTTATGAAGTGGTCACTCTACCGTTAAGCTCCGTTACCTCCTTAATGGAGGTCCTTCATGGCAGTTCAAATAGTTTTTAAATGCCAACTTGGATGTCCTACATGGCAGTCCAAATTAAATTTATTTAATTAAAAACCTATTTTCATCCCAACAATTAGACATCCAAGTTGGCATTTAGAACCTATTTGGACTGCCATGTAGGACTGCCGTTAGGGAGGTAACGAAGTTTAACGGTAGAGTGACCACTTCGTAACAAAACAATAACGTAAGTGACTATAACGTAACATTTCAAACATAAGTGACTAAAATGTAATATGAAGCAAACAAAAGTGACTATTTTATAATTTATCCTATTTGTAAACCATTACTTTCCATAATTATATTTTGACCAAAAACAATCCTTATTAATATGGATTAATTATTTAAATTAATTTAGCAAAGGTTTAGTTTTTATCCGGGCACACCATTTAAAAATTTAATCTATCGTGAAACAATACATAGTAGACCATAAATCTATCAATTTAAACCACTACGTTTTCATTCAGGCAAAAACCATAAGAGTAATAAAAATGAATTTATTTATTAATAATATTAAGAAGTTATTGACTATGCTGATTGAGTATTAGTTTGATTGGTATGAATATTATTGTCGATGCAGAAAGACGTGGGTTCGAGTGTGCTAAAGCACATTATCCTCATATTTATGGGTTGGGGAAGGGCTATAGGTACTTCTAAGCATTATGTAAAAAAGACTCAGATATGATCAGAACCTATAATAAGATTGTTCAAAAAAAAGTTATTGACTATTCATATATATGTACACTATGGTAATATGAGGTTAAAAAAAAAATTAATAATCATATTCACATAATATTTTTTTGACACATGACACTCTACATTTGAAGCACTTATTTATAATTTTGGTAAATTATTCTTTTATTCATTCCTTTTTTCTAAATTATTCCATGCTTTTTGTTTAAAATTTTCTTTATAATTTTTATATGTTAAATATAAAGTTAATTTTAAATAAATTATCCCTTTATTTTGAGATTTTACTTAATTGTTAAACTTAAATTACAGTTTTTTTAAAAGACACCTATTAATAGCATTTGTCAAATTAAATTTATATTTTTAAATATAATAAAAGTTAATTACATTCGTTAATTAAAGTAGAGTAAAATAAATATAAAATTAAAAAATAAAATTTTAACAATTTTAACATTAAAATAAATTAATTTAACGATATATAAAATAAATACCTAAGAAATTATTAATAATATTATTTAAATTATAATATATTAATATTAATATTCAATCAATGATGATTTCTTCTATTATTCTAATATTAAATATTTTAAAATAACTAATTCTAAATTCGCTAAATATTTTAAATTTTTATGTAATTACATTACTTTTTCAATTTATTGATAATACTTTGAAAATTTCATTAAAATTTTTAAACATAAACCAATGTTATAAATCTAATATATACAACTGATACATCACATAGGGATACAAATTAATTAATACGGAGAGAAGTATTAAACTAAAGTTGCGAAAAACAAAAATAATCAATGAAATAAATTACTACTTGTGTGAGCATGTAACACTTGTAAAAAAATTAATTAGTTATATTTTTTTTTTGTGAATTACAATAATAGGACAAAACCCAAACAATCAATGTGACTAGTGCGACTCAAACTCAGACTACACTTAGAGTGGTGAACACTTTTGACTATTAAACCATCACATAAGGTTCAATTTTTAGTATCTTTGTGTAAATGTATTACTTTAAAGTACATATAAAATTTGTGTTTTCCTCATAAACCATAAGTTATTTTAATTACCATTTTATTTGTAATATAAAATTTCAATCTTGAGCAGATTTCTTAACATCTATCTCCCATATTCCTGTATTCTTGTATAAAGATTAGGTAATTCTACGAATAGTATGTACATAAATATTTAACTTTTAATGATTAAATGAGAAGATTATTAAGGAAACTTTATCCTAGAGAGTGATTATATAATAATTTCAACATTCTCCCACTTCCATCATATGATAACTCTAAAATTTGAATATTTGATATTTCAATACCAATTTTAATATGTTTATAGAATATTAATTTTGTCCAAGATTCACATAATACGAGTATTCTAATTTGAATTTCCTTGATAAAGCGAACAGTGGGTATAAAAATAATGGTAAAATTACAATGAAATAATTTCTTTGAAGAAAATATTTTGAGGATCAATCTCAATTTTCACAACAATAAAATAAAAGTTCAGCACGAGAATTCAATTAACTAATATAAATCTAAAAATTAAATAAGAATAAATTAAACAATTATTAAAAGAGTAAGAATAAAATAAAAATCAACTAAATAAATAATTAAGGCGAATAATAGAATAACTTATTTAGTCTGCAAGTAGTGATGAAGTTTATTTTTAGTTAATGGGATTTACTCATCTAATTTAATTATCGATAAGCCCAAGGTTCATGACTAAAATGACCTCAAGATGTATATATAGCTTACATGTGTTTAAAGAATCCTACTTTTATGTATGTCGTATAGGAATTAGCTAAACCTTAAACCATACTCTCATCAACCCCTACTACCTAAGTTAGCCTATATATTATAGGCAGCTCTGTTGTCAATTGGTGTGTATCTTAGCGAGCTTAGGTTGTCTTTCAACCTAGGTTCCTAAGGTGAAGCGGACACTCTTTTTGTTTAACTCTTTCTTAGATTGTCTTTCAACCTAATTATCACTGATGTTAATTATGAAGAACAAATTGAACAATTAATCTCACCATAATCTTAAACTTATCTCTAACTTATATCAATTAATAATCCATTAGCTTCCTATTTATTTCACCATTACTTAAGTGGTTAATTAGTTCATAAGGAGCATCAAAACAACAAACAAGAATAATAAAACAATCATAAGACAGTAACTGAAAATAGATTAAGAGAAAAGCCATGTTAATGAATAGTTGCAGTTCCAATCCGAATATAAGTGTTGCTTCGATGAACATTGGCATTACACCTACAATTACATCAAAAGAAAAACTAAAATAAAACCTAGAAGAAACTGAATAAATAGAAAAACTAATGTTGCTCTCTTTCAACACACTTACTTGAAACATAAAGATGACTATTTATAGCCTTATGTTGACCCAATTAGGGCTTTAACCTGGGTGTGAAAAAAATGAAATCGAGCGCAAAAAGACAAAAAATTGGGGCAACACCCATGTGTGGTTGAGCAACGTTCCACAAGGCATACGGTGCTTCGACACTCTCATGCATTTTCTTCAAAATTTAACTCTCGTTTTGCTTCCGCTCATAATTGAACTCATCCCTCATGCCAAATTGGACCCAAGTTAAGCCAAAAACCCTTACTAAAATATCTGCAACTTAAAATAACTAAAAACAAGAAAAAAAAACATAAAACATAAATATGATGTCATGCATGAAATATACTCTAATTATGCAACTAAATACAATATTTTACTTAATAACTCATATAAATATATGTGTACGTTCACATATATTTATATGACTAGGACTTATTAAACATTCCATCTATTACAATGCATGATCATCTCTAAAAGAGTACTTGATGATGAAGAACTTTATGAATGAATTTTTTAATCATTCAAAGTCTAATTGAGCATCTAAACTTTATGTGCACAAATTGAAGCATGTTCGCAAATTTTAGATTGTGAATATAACTGACCTTGGCATATTATAAGGAGTCGACAACATTTAGTTTGATGTGATTCATGTGATCTTAAATTGTTTATCGACAATGCCTTAGTTATGGGATTTATAATTATAACATCCTACATTCTTCTAGTCGATGGACTTGGATGCAACACACTACATTTGTTACTGAAACAACTCAAATAGAATAAAAGCATAACATCGAAGTTAAGATAAACAAGTGTGACATATGAATATTGAACAAATGATACATTATAAGCATGAATAAGACATTGCTAAACCTAATATCTAAAAGTTATGTGTCTTTTATTCTAGTATGATTTTAGGATTTTATTTTATTTTTCTAACTAATTTTATATATTTTTAGTGTTAAATTGGACTTAATTTTTAGTGTTTCTTACCCAATGTAATTCTGAAATAGCAAGAAGAAAGGATAGCTTGACATATGTAATTAAGGCAATTCCGCTTCAGTGGAAGATTTCTTCGCTCCAAAATGCACAAATAAACAACCTTTCACTTTAGTGGAAAGTTTATTTCGCTCCAATAAGCGCAGACAATCAACCTTCCGTTCCAGCAAAAGGTTTGCTTGTTGGAGCAGCACGAGTACCATATTTAGGCTATCTCACTTAAGCAGGGTCTTTTTGAATCGCCCAAAGTCCAATATTTTTTTTTGAATAAAATCCAATATTTTTTATAAACCAATATATATAATTTTAAGGGTATTTTTGTTTTTACATATAGCTTAGAAATATATATAGACCTCAAAATTTTGGTAAAAGCATCATGAAAGCCTTTGTACTAGAAATCGGATTGCATTTTGCTCTCTCTACTAAAAAAATTAGCAAATTAGTCATTGTACATTAAATAAAAAAGCCAACTGGTCATTCTATTAAAAAATTCATCCATTTCTACTATTAAAAACTGATCCATGTATGTCAGAATGAGGTAATATGACATGCCATGTTTAATTGTTTAGTTATTCTATTAGCCACACCAATTTTTAACAATAGAAATGGATAATTTTTTTTATAGAAATGACCAGTTTGCTCTTTAATATAATGTATATATTGACTAATTTACTCATTTTTGAGTAAAAAGAGTAAATGCATATTAACTTTTAGTACAAGAACTTTCATAATACTTTTAACCATAATTTTCAATCTTTTCAATTTTACTATTTTAATAAAAGCTACATTTGTTTTTCATATAATTATTTGATAAATTTATTACATAGAATTTTTCACGTATGGGTTCAATATTATTTATTAATAAAATAATTTTAAATTTAAATTTAAATATCAATATTATTTATTAAGTCTTTGATTGAGTTTATGTCACCTTAAATTGGGTTACTAAATTAATCAAGAAATTACAAAAATATCTTTTCGTAATTAAAATATATTATTTAAATGTATTTTAATATTTTATTTAAACAAAATATGCATATAATAAAATTTAAATACACAAATTAAATTTACATTTTAATATATTTTATACATATTTTTAATATGCCCATAACATATATAACATATATATAATTAATTTCAAGCTATATGTTTTTATTTTTTAATGTTTTAATATTGAATGCATCACATGGCCTCGGGTCTATACTTGATATACCCGTGGGTCATGGTTCGGTCGCCATAGGAAAAAGGTTGGTACTAAAGAGGAAAGCCTAAGCTCTCACCTCTTCGACTTAGGGTTTATTGTTTATCATCCTCCTGTCAATTGCTTTGATTCCTTCCCAAAATTTCATTACTCTCACGCTTTTTAGTGGTGCGTTTCTCAATTCCTCATCCTTCCCTTATGATTTCTCGGTTTTCCCCCTTATCTTATGTTGAATCTATCTACTTCTTCTCTTTATTCGTTTATTTCGATTCTGGCCGAGGATATTTTGTTAAATGAGAATTTTTGAAGGGATTCGCTTTGTCGTTTGTACTTATTAGGGTTTTGATATTTGATTGACGATTAATATGCTTCTACGTACGATGTTTTAAAGAAAATACCTTATTTCCAATTAATTTGATTAGGGTTGGTTTTCGTATCTCGAATAGTTTCAAGGTTTTTGTTTTTAGATATTAGAAATCAGGATGGGTTTTCTGGTTCTTCTGAGTCTGTTTCTTTTCTCTCGAAAATCAGATTATGTTATTTTGAGCGGAGTAAGGTTATGATTTATGACACTTTGTGTGGTGTATTCTTGTGTTGACAGTGCGGGGTATTGTCATGGAGATACAGACATGTGGTAAACCGATTGATTCGCTGTTAGAGAAGGTGCTTTGTATGAATATATTATCCTCTGATTATTTCAAAGAGCTTTACCGATTAAAGACTTACCATGAAGTCATTGATGAAATTTACAATCAAGTTGATCATGTCGAACCGTGGATGACTGGGAATTGTCGTGGTCCTTCTACTGCATTCTGCCTTCTTTACAAGTTTTTTACCATGAAACTTACTGTCAAGCAAATGCATGGGCTACTGAAGCACCCTGATTCTCCTTACATTAGAGCAGTAAGTGGAAATTTTCCCGTTTATCTTCTCTTATTTGTTTTCCCAACCATGTAGAAATTGTTTGTTGGAAGAGAGGATGGATAGTCGTTTCACCATTGTTTTTGCATTTATTCATGTCTATTGATCTTTGATGTGTAATGCGGCTGAGCTTTCCCACTTTTGTACATTTTTATCAACTTATAGTTCATTAGTATTGTTGTGAACCTGAAGTTGTCATTACAACCTGATTGTGGTTTAAACATGACTTCGTTACTCTATCATTGTTGTTTGTATTTTTGGACATTTTAAAAGTTGTAAGTGCTTGCTTAGTCGAGTGGACTGCCTGACCAAGCTTGCCTTATTTTCTTTTATTTGTAAAAATAAATATGTAAGCATTATAATATTATTGTTTTACATAGCAGATTGCTACAAACAAAGGTTGACATGTGATTTTTTCTTTGAGTTGCTGAGAGTTTGCCAACCCCCATATAATAGTAACTTGCTATGCTTATGAGATGCCTGCAATATCCAAGGTTTGATGAGTCTCCTTTTTTTTTCTTGGGTTACTTAGATTTGTTCGGTCCTGCATTTTCGGAATGATTGATCAACATTGTCTGTTGAATCACTTATCGTTATTCATCCAGTTTAAGTATTTTTTATCTACCATATCTATGGACTTGTAGTTATATGAATAGGAATCAGATCCTATTTCCTTATCGCTACACTGAAGATTGGGCATTATGTAGGTTTGCAAATTCTCTCATATGCTCTCTAACTAAGGCTGATTTTTCATTTATTATTTGCCTTTGTTGTTGTACTTTTCACCTTTCACTCTATATTTTTGGTTTATTAGATTTTCTCAGTCAAGGCTTTCTGAAATAATGCACCAGTTGCTCATTGTTTTTGTTCATGCAGTGTCTCATATGCTAGTCGTACCAAAATAATTACTCATATTGCACAGACTATTCCTACAGTTTGAAAGTTGCCTAACTACACTAATTTAGATCATTGCTATCTGGTTCCTTGAAATTATGCATGAAAATACCTGCAATGTTTTGCATCTTGTTACAGATTCATTATTCCCATTCTCTGGTTCTTTTACAATGTGAATGTATATATGGCTGCCTATGGTTGTTTTTTTCATTTAGCCATTAACCGTATAGTTGATGACTTAAACTTATGGTTGCAGATTGGATTCCTCTACTTGAGATATGCTGCCGATCCGAAGACTTTATGGAGTTGGTTTGAACCATACATCAAAGATGAAGAGGTAATAGATGCTTTGACTGCTGATTTGTGGTATCTTGAATTTGTTGTCGTAAAATTTGCCTAAATACTTTATCATTTACATTGATGTTTTTATTTTTGTACAGGTCAGGAAATCTCTTTTTTCCACAATTTTTTGTTCCCAAATACAGCATTATTTTTTTGTTTACCAAGCATTATAGTTTTCTATTGGTAATGTTTGATATTTGATGTTAAGTTACTCTATAAATTGCTTAAGGTCAATTTTTGCTCTACAATTGCAGATTGTAGTAAGGCTGAATTATTTTCCTTTATTCATTAGTTTGGGTGCCATCATGCTTTGTAATTTGTTTAATGAGCTGGTTTGTGTCTAAAGATAAGTAAATATTCTAATGGATAACTATTTCCTCAACATTCTTTTCCTGCAGTAACTAAGAATAGGTTGACTAGTTAATCCAGTTATGGATATCAAGCCTAGCATTCTCTACTTTGTCATTATTTCCGGTGTAACTCATAACTTCAATAGTTTTTATTTTGCAAGCACTTGATATCTTTCTTTCTTGTTGACTGGTTTTTTTAATAATAATTTAAAAGGTATATAAAAAATATTAGGAATGGTTGTTCATTTATATTCCTTCACCCCACCCCCCTTATTTTAGCATGTAAAACTTTGTTTCTGTTTTGGGCTTTTTTCTAATAACAATTAATAGAAGATTAACAATAAAACATGTACAAATTTATTTGCAAATGATTATTCATTTTTATTCCCCTTTTCTTCGACTTTAAAATATGGAGCTTTGTTTATGTTTTGAGCACAAGTTGAAATCATTGCTTTTTCAGGAATTCTCCCCTGGATCTAGTGGACGAATGACCACAATGGGCGTGTACGTGCGTGATTTACTTCTTGGACAGGTTAGACTGAACATTCAACATGCTTTATGATACAAAAAATGTTTTCCCTGCCATTCACATGTTGACCTGAACCTCCTTTCTAGTGAGAAATTGTCAGCCTTTTAATGATATTTTGATCAATTTGAATTTTGTAAGCTTATCGTGCAAAAAGGAATTGTTCTGGTTTTCTCATTGAAGTTTGCATTTAGTTTATGATAACCTACCTGCTAGTAAGGACGTGCTACACCATTCTGATGAACCATAATAAATCAACCAGATATTGCATTTATATCTCCAGGTATAAAAAATAATAAAAATGTTTTTCTCTTCTTTCATGATTCTAGATTTTTTAAATATACCTACTTAAGATGATGCATGTCTGAGGAAATCCTTATCTTTTGTGGACAAGTACATCAAAATTTGTTTGAACAGCTTGCCAGTGGCCCAAATGGAATTTTATTTGAAAGAGTTGGTCAACTTATTACTAAAGCGAGGAGTCAATTGCAAACATAGTACAAAGTAGCATTCCGTGCTAAATATTCTAAAATTTATGCAAAAGCCATTGGAGGTCTATTTAATGGTTGTAGAAGAAATTTGGGCTGAAATTTGAAGAAATTCTTCTGAAAGCAGTAGTGCGGAACATAATTAATCTAATTAGTATTCCCCGCTTGATCCTGTAATGAACTTAAATGCAATATAACGTTTATGCTATTTGCATTCTGGATTGGCAAAGAATTTCTGGACAACCAGATTTTTGCTCTTGCTGCTATTGTATGTTCGAAGAAGGTACTATTTCTCAGTCTGCCCTTCAATGTATCCTTTAATCTGAGTTTTTTTTTTTCCTTTGTTTCCTTTTATTTTCAAAGCATTTCATTGGTTTGCAGCAGCAATGCGGGCCGAATGCATGCTTCTTTGACTCTTCCTGGATTGGAACTTGAAGCACAGCCTAGAACTTCCTTCTGTATAGGGTCCGATACTTAACAGAATGTCATCATTTAGATTGTTATTGTTTAAGTGTACTATTGTAAGCTCCCAGTATTCTTAGAGTTTGTTTCCCTTGGTTGAGTTGAATGCTAGGTTATTTGTCTGAATTCTTTATTGGTCTTTTGTGTTGATTTTTATGTCCAAGATGGACAATATTTGTTGACTGTTCTTCGAATTCATTTGGACTTTGTCATGTCTTTCATTTAGGTTTGTTGTTGGTTTTGTTTTTCATAGAGGGAAAAAAATTGACACTCTTGACTTTCTTGCTGCAGTACTACTTTGATACTCTTTTCCCCCGAATCCCTGTTCCTGTGTTGCGGCAGGTGACATCCAATCTTGAGAAGATGAAGCTGCCTACTAAACCTTCAGGTTCAACTGGGGATAATAACCGTCATGGATCTGATGACACTGCTCGCCGCCCACCTTCTGTAAAAGCAGCACTTTCTGTCTCCTTTGGTCAGCGTGCCCCCCATCGGGCATCGACCAGGGACTCTTCCCCTGTGCGTCGCACTCTACCCCCATCACCTTATGACAGATCCAGTGGTGATGATGCAAGGAGGTCTCCCAGCCACCGTCGCAGCCAGAGCCGTGATAGAGAGTATTCTGACAAGGATAGGGATCGGAATCGTGATAGGGATAGGGAAAGGGAGAGGAGCAGGGACCAAGACCGGGGTTGGGGTCGGGACCGTGATAGGGAACGAGATAGAAGCAGGGATCGGGATCGGGATCGTGATTGGGATCGTAATAGAGAAAGAAACAGGGAGAGGGAGAGGGAGCGAAGACATGATTATGATAGAAGGTCAAGGTACGCTGATGAAAGTAGGCGATACAGGAGCAGAAGCCGAAGTCCGAGTGTGAGCGGAAACAGGAGGAGCAGAAGTCAGAGTGAGCAAGGTGGGAATAGTCATTATGATCGACTTCCAAGTCCAGCAAAAGAGGGAAGCAAGGCATCCAGTAATTTGGCGAAGCTGAAAGATCTGTACGGTGATGTAAGTGATACAAAGGGAGATGATGCTGGGTTCGAAAGGATAGCAAAGAGGGACAACAGTGGTGAAGAGGTGATTAGACTAGGTGGTTCTTCTTGGAAATAATAGGGTGGGTGGGTGCATTGCAGAGCACCAAATCAAATCAGACCCAAAAACAAGACAAACTTTGTCAACATTTTCATTCTCCCTGTCTGGACAATGCTGGATAGATGCAGTCGTGGTCACGACTGGCATATCGTGTATACTAATGTTTCATTATCTTCTTAATTTTAACTTCAGATGATTCCAAAATTAAACTTCAATTGCGCATGAACAACTTTTTCGGATGCCTAGCTGTTTGTTTGTTGTTGGTTATTATCTAAATACCGAGTATGAAATTAAAAGAAAAAAAAATTATCTAGATTCAAATTTAAGAATTATTTACATGAGCAAAAATATAATATTTGTTTCTAAAGTTAATTATTTTAATAAATAATTAAATATTTATATAATGGTGTTCTCATCTTTTGATATTTTTATATGCAATTTTAAAGATTGAATCCAAACTTAAAAGAAAATTTATTTGTAAGCATCTCACCGATTTACTTCAACTCAATTATTGATTAATTTTTAATAAACATAAATTCAATAACCATTACTATTATCTTCTGAATATTGTACTGAATTTTTAGACAGTTTTCTATTTTGGGAAAGGAGTTCATCATAAATGCATCACCCCTTGTCTTGCTAGTTCTCTAACCAAAGCAGGATAAACAGAATGAAAGAAAAGAACAGCAAGTAAAAAATAGCTGTATCTATCCAACACTGCATTTCAGGGCTTAAATTAAGCATATGTCCCAGTCCATGATCACACAATTTTGAGACAAGATTGGAAGTTCATTGTAGTTTAGATAATTGATTTATACATGTAATTAATTTCAAGTGTTGTTTACCTCTGATCCTATAGGCTATACGTAAACTGAAATACCAGACTTGCTATTACCAAAGTTGAAAACTACCCTCACAGCCGTTAATGTATTAACAAAGAATAATAAGACATGATGTAACTATCTAAGATGTTGTGGGTTCGCTACCGCTCGGCTCATCCAACATCTCAACCACAGGAGCATACTGCACAAGTTAAAAGCAGGAATGGTGAGGGATGATATTGTTTATATACATATAGAGAGAGAGAGAGAGATTGAAGTTCATGGAGATGAAAAAATCAGAGAGAGACCTCATCATTCTCTTCAAAGTAGATTCCATCAACTGCACTTTTCTGCTGGAACTCCCATCCTAAACTATTTTCAAGCAGCTCTTTTAATTTCCTTGTCTGCAAAATTCACATATATTGCAACTCAGGATTTTCACTTCACATAATTTACTTATACCTGCCGCTTGCAAATAAATAATTGCAGGGGACTAAAAGTATCCACATTCTCCCATCAGATACTAGCCAAATCACCCAAGGATTTTAAGGGTTTTCATATACACACAGTCCAGGCAGTCTTTATATCTAACAATCAGGTTTAATTAGTTAAAGATTGAAGATAAAAAGTAGTGTATGAATAATAAGCCTAGTCTCCATTTGTCACCATTGACTCCTTTTAAGAGGAGAAAAAAAAAAAGGAAAGGGATAACTATACGGAAGAAATAGGTGAAGTGTAAAAACCTTCCTAGTTCGTAACATGTTTTGGCAAGTATAAAATTGGTAAGAATTGAAACGTAGAAAAGCCAGGCTTAGAACACATACCCATGAGAGAAGATCTCCATCAACAACTGAAGCATCTTGCACTAACGAAAAGAAATCCTGTGATTCCACCATCAAACTACTTATCAATTTTGGTGTAGGCTAATGTCACTGAAAAATGGTTACTTTAAAGTTAGGTACAAATGAAACAATAAGTCAGGTGCTCCTATTTCTAACTAAATGCCAGAACTTGACAAAAAGATGCAGGTTTCAACTATTTCAAGGCAAAATAATCATGCTAACAATCAGTCAGCACAACCACACATCTAAAAATCATGAAACTACCTTGCAAAAGCAGTGCAGAAAGCTATCAGAAGAAAACCATGAATCATCCAATAATGCTGATGTCCCTGCCTCTCCAACACTACGATCTTTCTGAAGTCCATATTTTAGTTGATAGTAGATGACCTTAATGAACTGTCACAATCCTGCCATATGTTAGATATTAACACTAAACTATAAACATCAAGACAGGAAAAAAGGCATCATGTGTTGTTGACAGACAGCATATGCTGAAACTAAGAGAGAAAAAAGATAGCTCCAATTCAGTATGCATAAACTTGAATGGAATAGCAAATATTTTTTGATCTAGGCATACAGCTCTTACCATAATGTGCAGAATTATATAGTTACGGCAAATTTACCCAAAAAAGGATCCCAGACAAAGAAACGATAAATTCAGAAAATTACCTTTGTGAACAACTGACTCCTTGTTTGAAAAGGCTGCAAAATATATACAACGGAAAAGTCAAGGCCAGATAAAAATAACAAATCCATTTGCTATATACTAGCATTAAGTAATTTAACAATGAAAACAAGCCAAACAGTTGAATATACATGAAGGGAGGAAATGTAAGCCTTTTGAAAAATGGAACTAATAAAACATTTATGCAGCAGACAGAATGTTCGGTGCGTAGCATGGTTTTTGTGCATCCAAGGTCAGACCTAGGATCTCTTACCAATAAAATTTTCCAAAATCAAGCATCCATATTCATATAAATTAATGTTCAAGTTGTTGCAGCTCCAGATGAAGGTGTTGATCGTTCAAGAGTGTGGTTTAACTCCAATCCTCATCATGCATTGGCGGTCTATTCAGGATGCTAAAAGTTCAATCAATTAGGATGACTAACTAAGAAGAACCAGTAGTGAGTTTCCTTCTTATTTGGTATATCTTCGCTCACTATTGCTGATGGAGGATCAATTAACTTATCCTTAAATATTAAAGAACCAATACATTGTAATAGAGAACAAGTGGCTTCTTCTTCATATTCCACAATATCTCATATTTTACTGATCCCAATGCAACAGTGGAAGGTATAGTGGCATCCATTTTAAGCCAGGTCATTTGCAGAGGGTAAATTGAAGAAATTATAAGCATTGGACGACACCAGAGTAAGGATAATAGCCTTAATATTATCCAAACATGCTTTAAGTCTCTTTGTCACTATCAAGCATTCAACTCTTCAAGTTTGCAAACAGTGCTTTGACAAGAAGAGTGATTCTAGCACATCAAAAAAGCATCAAAATACTTCTGCCTAATAAAGAGACAAGAAAACCATCACCAGAAATCAATAATGATAATAGAGTCTGATGGATGGAGATGTCATATAATATAGACAAGAAAAATGAAACTCAAAGAAGCAATTAACAACATCCACACTATTTGCCCTACCCCTTTTAGGTGATATGACAGACCAACAAATACATGTCAACCATTCATCAAGGGCCCAATATGATGTGAATATAAAATTGGAAAATAAATACTTACAGCCTCAGTACAGCCTAACAGAAGGCTAACCAAAGATTTCCATTGCATGAATGCTTCAAGTGATTGGCCCATCTGCAGGATAATCGCATGTTGTGAAATTCAAACAGAATCCAACTTTAGGGGAAAATGTATGTTATTCTGTTCATACCAAAAAAGCTATAAATGCAAATTGTAGCTCCCCAAGAAGCGACTCTTCAGAGCCACCATAATCCTTCACCAGTAAGGTCTCTAATAGTTCGGTCTGCATAGGGAAGCAAAAAAATTACAGTGAAACGAGAAAATGCCATTTAGAAACTATTCAAATTTAATTACACTCAACACCATGACTTAGCAACACTTGCCTTGTCAAGATTCAAAGAAGTAAGTTGTTCACTTTCAATTCCTTTGCGCTTTATGATACGGGGTATTGGTGTATAATAGCATCCTCTTTTAGGATGTTTCTCAGCAGGTGAAGAGAATTTACTATTCCTCAACTGCTCATCTAAAACTCTCTCCATAGCACTCTTACAAGTATTCTTCAGCATCCCATGTTCATATGTAACCGTAATTTCTCCTCCAATGGGTTCTGCACATTGGATGTATCATGTTAGATCATGCTAAGCAGACTCTAATTGGAGAGAATATTACATATCTAAGCCCACCAAAGTTGTCATATTACTAAACATCAACAATGCAACATGGAACACATGAGATACCCCAGAACACTGGAATCTTAGGTAGCCACAAGAATCCATTTCAATGAAACCTAGTCAAAAAATTTCATTAACCATAAGAATGTCCTTTAAGGAGCCATTGCTTAAGGAGCCATAAGAATGTTATTCTATTAAAAACTGTTAATGGAACTCTAAGAAGTTTTTTTTACATTGCTAAAAAATGAATGAAGTACAAATTGACATTCAAAATTGTGTTGTAAATGAGCTGTCTACCTAGTCCACACTTTCCAATTTAAGCTCACTATACGCCCTGCATTCCCTTGTTAAAACCAAGAAAAATGATAAAACAGAAATGTAAGAAAGCCCAGGTGAGGAATTAAAAGCATGAGCATCCATACATAAGCAAAAGTACACACATCATAAAAACAGTGCCATACACATGGAGATCAAAATGCTGTATCTAAAAAAAGAGCAAACCTAATCGTTCAATAGTGCTTTTTGTAATGTAATTAGACAATCTCTTCCAATCTGCATAAAGGCTTAGATCATAGGGGCCCAGATGCTTGTCAAATTCAAAACTTCTAACTGCTTGCCTGTATCTCTCTTCCTAGAAACAGAAATGAAGTACGAACTAATTAAACGCATTATTTAAAAAAAGTGTTGCTCATAACATTAGCAAAAAAATAGCTCAATTCAAATCTTCCAAAATAATAAGCATTGCCTTTCACTTTTAGGGGTCAAGCTCCACTCCATTATTTTCCTATCCATTACCATCCAATACAAGTTTACCTGCCATTTATAAGTATGACCTGCACACTTCATAAGTGGGTCTACACAAAAATAATGATGATTAATGTATTGGAAAGTAATGGACAAAAAACTAATGGACAAGATAACAACCCCACTTTTGGGGCTTGAATCCCATATTACAGAATACTTCCATTACCAATCTAGTACGAATCGATATCTAAATGAATCATCGAAAAGAATATAAGAAGCACAATTAACATGAATACAGACCTCTTCTTCTGGTACTTTAATTAAGCGTTCCTCTTGTTGATCCCACATACGAACAACCACCTGCCAATGGTAGGATATATTCTTACAAGTTATGTCAAGCTCCCAATCTGAGATAAATTAACAAGGAACTTTGTGTTCACTTGAGTTAATGATCTTGAAAGATTCTAACTTATCACTGAGGAACAAGCAAATGGCTAAATTAGAACTCTAGCCAGTCCATATTTTTACTCAGCAAAGAAGATGCATAACAATGGCTATACATCAACTAATCTAGTTTAGATAATATAAGTGCTCAAAAACACCATCATTAGAAAAACAAATACAGCAGCATACAATAAATATGAGAATCAATTGACAGAATAGCATTACATGTATATTGTATATATATACATAAAAGTCTGTTTTCCTTCCTCAACTTTATTTAATAGCAACAAGAAAACTGTATTTCCCTTTTCTACTACCAAAATTTTCTACAAACATGTTTGAAGACCTTCACACCTGAGAGTATCCAGCATCGATAAAGAAGCCAGTAATTGGTGAAAACTCTTTGCCATCCCTGCATGTTAACCAATAAAAGCCAATGATATAGATCTCCAAATGAAAATATATAAGGAAATAATGAAAAATGGGATTTTTTTCAGAGATAACATGTTATGCTAATCTGAACTGCATCTTCTGTTAGGTGATGATGGCCTACGATCCCATCAAGTAATTACCAAGCACGATAACAATAAATTCTCTTCTTTTCAGTTACATGTGATTGGCTATAAGGATAATTTTACACCATTGCTAATTTTACTTTTAAAATAAAGTAAAAATGTGATTTTAGAGTTGTATCTCTACTCATCCTCCTCTTGCCAGGAGCATTCTCCACTGCCTCATATTTTCAAAGGCAGTATGATAGGCTTCCTCTTTACATATCAAAACCATCATAAAGTAACTTGCTCCATTCATTAAGCACACAAGATCCAACACCCACATAAATGACTAAATTCAGTTGACACAGTGCTAAGCTTTTGGCTGATAATTTTGAAACTAACCTGGTGGAAGAGCTGTAAAAGACGAAATGAACACCCGGCGGAATCATTTTAATGCCTTTAAAAGCAGGCCCCACAGAAAAGACCTGCAAATAACAAGAAAAGAAAAGAAAAAGGTGGAATAAAATATAATTTGAGAAACAAAAGAGAGATAGGGAAGGGGGCGGAGGAGTACCTGAGTGTCGATGCCGATAAGAGTGTATTGAGGGACGTCAAGGAGGAGAAGCGTAGCTCCGCTCTTTACTAACTCCAATGCCTTATCTGCATCCATCATTTCCCCGTCGGTTTTAGTTCTCAACTAGAAGTTGCTCCCTTCTTAAAACAAGGTAGGAGGAGGAAGGAGTAGGAGGGGATTGGCGGTTGAGTAAAGAAGAGAGTGGAGGTAGTTTCTGGAGTCAACCCAAGCTCTGGTCTGGACTTTGAAGATTGGGCTTAGGTTTGGCTGCTTTTGGGTACAATTGCTTGTGCTGTACCGCACTTTGAGTTGAGGTACGCCAGAGCGATAATACATACGTTATAATCCATACTGTAAGTATATTAACATTTATGATTTAATGTTTAAATATATAATCATGGCGTGTATATATATGGAATGGATTTACTTTGTTGAGCTTGGAAGGTAGTAATAAAAAAAAGTTTGATAGTTTTAGATATAATTTAGGAATATATAGTTCAAAAATTTTCATGGCACCGTACCAAATCCAAATACTACTCATCAATTCAGTGTTTAGCATACTGAGAAAACCCTTCTGTTCTTCTTGGCCTCTTCACTTTCATTGTTCACTTTTCTTTTTAATTTTGTTTGACATCCACAAAAATATTTTCCTTTTTAAATAAATCTAAAGTAATGCAATAACTCTTAAACTTGATAATTAATCTATCTTGGAGCTTGAATTTCCTTTTTATGTATTTTACATGCCTACTTTTGTACCTAAATTTCAATTCTATAAAACACGAGATTACCTAAAAATTATATATTAACCTGAAAGTTAATTTCTTTATAAAAAACATATATTTTAAATTTCAAGTGATATGTCATGTGTAACACCCTAAATCCGGCCTAGACATCCAGTCCAAGTTTAGAGATTTACATCACCGATACTTAAATACCACACATATAACACAATAATACTAAATCATACGTCGCATAATATTCATCACAAAGATTAGTTAAGTATATAATCTTCCAAAAGTCGTATTACTATAGTTTATCGAAATTCCTAAAATAGTATTTACATGAAAGATAAAAGCTTGACCGAGCTTCCGCGGTGCCGACTCGTTCAAGATTGAGAACCACCTGAAATCCAACCAACAATAAAGTGAGTGGTGAACCCAGTGCATACAGAAGTTTGTTCACATAAACACATTTACCAAACAGTGTTCGTACTCAAGGATTCGATCTGATAATAGAAACATTTCTAGTTCAGATCCAAAACAGATTAATTTCAGATGCAGAAATAATTTCAGTTTCATATACAGAACAGATCAGAGTCAGATGCAGATATTCCTAACCCCTATCCGCTACACACCATCTTCGGCAATCCCAACACACCGTTAAGGGCGTTCAATGCCCAACCAACCCTACACACCACAGAGTGTCTGTCTAACACGTTTACAGAAACGTAGCTTAACTACTAAATCGTAATGCGACGAAACGCCAGGATCGGAGTTATTCATATGGTGGCTTAGCCACTAATTTAGAATAGATCACTTCCTTCTTCATAATATCCCAACCCATGCATATATAGAGAACCAATATCCACAATATGTATTCAGTTATTCTAAATTGTTCCACAAGTAGATAGTACAGTTCAATATCAGACTAAGTATCACAAAGGCATATACAGTATAGAATTCATGCATACATCACAGGGTATCAAAGAGTTCTCATTTAGTCAAATTCAGACCATTCATACCATGGGGATGTCAATATCAGTCTTAAGTAACATTTACGGCCTAAAAACTGGCTTTAGAGCCCTTTTTTATACGCCACACGGCCTGGACACATGCCTATGTCCTTACCCGTGTGGCTCACACGGCCTAGGCACATACCCATGTCCTTGCCCTTGTAGCTTACACGGCCTAGGAACATACCCATATCCTTTCCCGTGTAGTTTTAAAGCATAAATCAGAGAGTTACACGGCCTAAACATACGATCATGTCCTTACCCGTGTGAGTCACATGGCCTGGACACACGCCCATGTGCTCGCTCGCGTTGTCCTAAGTCACAAACAGTGAGTTACACGGTCTAGACACATGCCAGTATCCCTTGTCCGTGTAAACACTGTACTAATATTGTCACACACTACCTAGACACACGCCCGTATGCCTTGCCCGTGTGGCTTCAAATTGATGAATAGTGAGTTACATGGCCACCCACACGGCCTGCCACACAGCCATGTGGCTCACACGGCCTGGACACACGCCCGTGTGCCTGGCCATGTGGCGTTGACAATCACTATTTTCGGCGACCAAAACTTGCAAAAATTAAGGTTTTCGATACGCACCTGGTCTCACTTTGACGAAAAAATAATACAGAGACTACCCGAAACCTAATTAACCATTTGACAATCAATCATTTGACTAAAACGACTAAATAATGCAACGTTAATACTCGATCAATTATGTCGAATAAATCGACATGAGGAAACTTTCAACAATGAACGCTTACCGACAATTCAACCGTACTAAATTGGCACAACATGTGAAGGATCACTTCCCTCCATACTCACGCCTAGGGGAACAAAACGACTAGTTATCAGAGAGTTTAAGTAAAACAATCAGAGAATTCCCAATTTAACAACGCAATAGAAATCTAACAAAACTTCGTAAAAGTTGAAAGATTCCGACAGAACTTACACAGAAGTATTCCAATAACTTAAGGGTCTCACTAATTTTTTATATTCACTTGTTGAACACAATCGAAAAAAGGAAATCAAAGAAGTAGAAAGAAGAAAGAAAAGAAAAATAAAAAGATATAAAAGGAAGAATACAGAACGTTAACAAAGTTTTAATTATGTTTCTGTCTTAACCACCAACGCACTTCCGACAACAAGTAAAAAAAATTCCCCTAACGCATATGGTGGGATTCAAACTCAAAACTAGACAAGATACATATAAATGTTTAATCAGTGAACTAGCAAGCTTATTCTTGACATAAATTTGTACAAAATTACACTTAACCATATATCGCATGGATAGAGGTTGTTCTAAAAAGATAAAACTTTTAACAATACAACTCGAGCTCCAGACCTTAAACACAAAAGCAAATCACATGACCACAGATATAGAAATTTAATTACTGCAGATTCTCACAATTAAATTTTTAAAATTTTGGGTCATTACAACTCTCTCCCCCTACAAGAAATTTCGGCCTTAAAACTTACCTGACTCAAACAGATACAGATACAACTGTCGGATTGATTCTTCAGGTTCCCAATTGGCCCCCTCAAAACCATGTTTCTGCCACAAAACTTTTACTAGAGGAATAATTTTCTTCCTTAATACTTTAACATCACGTTCTAAGATCTGGATCGATTCCTCCTCAAATGTTAGATCCGATCGTAACTCGATTTCGTCTACAAGGACAATATGCGACGGATCAGATCGATACCGTCTCAACATGGAGACATGAAACACATTATGAATTTGTTTTAATTCTAACGACAATTTTAACTAATACGCAATGGGTCTGACACACTTCAAAATACGATAAGGTCCAATAAACATTGGGCTCAACTTGCCCTTGCGTCCAAATTAGATGACCTTTTTCCACAGTGATACCTTTAGAAACACTTGATCACCTACTATAAAACTCAATATCCTTTCTTTTTAAATCCGCATAAGAATTCTGTCGGTTAGAGGCTGATTTCAGGCGATCACAAATTACTTTCACAATACTCTCAGTTTCAGAAACTAGCTCAGGACCTAATACCCGGTATTCACTTAATTATGTCTAACATAACGGAGTACGATATTTACGACCATACAAGGCCTCGTAGGGTGCCATCTGAATACTATAATGGAAGCTGTTATTGTATGCAAACTTAGCCAACGGTAGATACTCCTCCCAACTACCTCGGAAGTCTATCACACAACTCCGAAGCATATCCTCCAAAATCTGAATGACTCGCTCAGATTGTCCGTCGATCTGAGGGTGATATGCAGTATTGAAATTAAGTCGGGTGCCTAAGACCTCATGAAGTTTCTTCCAGAATCAAGATGTGAATCGTGGGTCTCTGTCAGAGATAATTGAAACTGGAACCCTGTGTAGTCTCATAATTTCAGCAATATACAGTTTAGCTAACTTCTGTAAGGAGTAATCTGTTCGGATAGGAATGAAATAGGCTGATTTGGTCAACCGATCAATAATGACCCAAACTAAATCTTTCTCAGTGGGAGTTAAAGGTAATCCACTAACAAAATCCATTGTTAATTACTCTTATTTCTACTACGAAATCTTAACTGGCTGAAGCAATCCAGAGGGTAACTGATGTTTAGCCTTAACTTTTTAACACGTCGGATAGTGGGGTACAAAAATGACTATCTCCTATTTCAATCTGGGCCATCAATATAACTCTCAAAGATCCCGATACATTTTGTTCCCACCAGGATGCATAGCATAGGGACTACTATGCGCCTTCTGTAAGTTCGAATGCATAAACTCTTTATCATTAGGTACACAAATCTAACTTTTGAAACACAACACATTATAGCTGTTCAAGCTAAAATTGAAAGTCTCGTTTGAACCAACATGTTGCAATTGCTAAACTAAGGACTCATCGCTCAACTGTTTAGCTCGAATATGCTCCACCCAAATCAGTTTAACCTGTAATTCTACTAACAACCCCCATCCTCAACCAAACTCAAACGAGCTAACATTGCTCTTATATCAGTCATCGCTCTACGGTTGAGGGCATCAGCTACCACATTAGCCTTTCCTAGATGGTACTCTATTGTGAAATCATAATCTGTAATAGCCCGTGTTTGGGGTTAATCGGAACAGTAGTTTTGGGACCACAAATATAAAGTAAAAATATTTATTTTATTATTTTATTATGGTTTATAGCATGATAGAATTATTGTGTGAAATTTTTGTAAAGAAATTTTATCGTTTAAAGGCTTAATTTGATAAAAAGGACTAAATCGCGTAAGACGTAAAAGTTAAATTCTAAAGCTAAAAGTATTAGATAGTTATGAAATTTCAAATTTGAGGGTTTTATGTGGTAATTAACCCATTGGAATTATGAATGGACAAATATGTGCTTTATTAATAAAAATTTCAAGGTTAATTAATAAGGTTATAATGGTAATTATGAAATAAATTAAGTTAAATAATAAAATCATGGTGTCATCTTCACCATTTAATTTCCTCCATCGAAAATACATGAAGAAAAACATCCATGGATGAAGCTATATTCGGCCTAGCTTGTGAGCTAAATTGTAAGTTCATTTTTGTTCTTATGCTTTTGAATTCGAAACTGTTAAAGATTTAACATGTTTCCATTGTTAACTGCTTGAGTAAATTGATGATTTATGATAGATTATGAATATTTGATGTTAGATTTTCATATTTTATAAAGTGATTTTTGAGAAAAATGTCAATTTTGGGCTAAATTGTGAAATATGGAAATTTATGGTTAAAATGTGAAATAAATTGAAATTATGGGCTGATAGTAATATGTGGAAAATTCGGCTAGTTTGGGTTTGTGTTTAATTCATGAAATTGTGATTTTATGTGATAAGGACTAAATTGCAAAAATGTGAAATTATAGGGGGAAAATGTAAATGTACTTTAAAGTAAATTTTGGATTAAATTGAATAGAAGATAATTGAATAAGTTAATTTTTATATTAGCTAGATTGAGAAAAGCGGAATTGGGATCTAGATCGAGGGAAAATCAAAGTATCAAATTAGTCGACCTAATTCGTCGTTTCAGCGAATGAGGTAAGTTCGTATGTTTAATAAGCATTAAATTATACATTTTTAAATGCTTAATTGAGATAATTATGTTGAATGCTTAAATATTGAATTTAATTGTGATTACAATGCTTTGGAAATGTTCGACAGAGATTCGACAAAGTAAAAGTCCCGGTTGAACCTTATGAATAGATAGGATACAAATGTCATGACATTAGGGTTACCAAGATTACGTGTAAGACCATATCTGGGATATGGCATTGATATGAGACTTCGTGTAAGACCATGTCTGGGATATTGGCATCGATATGTGATTTCGTGTAAGACCATGGCTGGGATATTGGAATCGATACGAGATTATATGTAAGACCATATCTGGGATATGACATTATTACGGTACTATATGTACAAGATCCCCGAGTATCCTTTAGTATTCCAAATGGTTCAACGGGAAAAGTGGATGAAACATGGTTATAAGTGATGGTACAACGAAAGTAAAGTATTCGTGACAGAAATCAACAAGTAAGTGAAAGTTGAGAATGAAAGTAGGATCGAGTTAAGCAAGACAGGTACATACAGGACCTATGTGAGAATCGAATGAAAGTGAATTGGTGAGTTCATACTGTATCATGTATATGAACTGAGAAATATATGTGTTTAAATAAGTTGTATACCAAAATGTATTCATTTGGCTATATGGAAGTATGAATTGAATGTTATATGAGAATTAAATTGATTAAACTTGTGAAAGCTAAGGTTAGCTATGTAAATGATTATGTGATTGAATTGTGAGATCATATGAATTGTGTTATACTTTATGTAATTACGTAAATGTGTTTAATTGCTAATATGAGTTTATTAGCCGTACGAACTTACTAAGCTTTATAGCTTGCTTTGTGTTATTTTTTTCTATGTTTATAGTGTTTCGAAGGCTCGCTCGAGTTAGAAGTCGTCGGAGATCCCATCACACTATCCAACTATGGTTTCGGTACTTAAAAGATTTGTAATTTTGGTTATGTGGCATGTATAGGCTAGTTGGTTTGTTAATTGTATAAGTGATTTTGGCTATTGGTGCCTTTATGTCTGAAATGTATTGAGCCATGAGATTTGGCTTGTTTATAATGTGAGGTTTGATATGTAGATGGTTTATTAATTGGTATGTGGTTGTGGTTATGTGGTAAGCTTTAGTAAAGTTATTGATGCATTAGTGGAAGTGTCCAAATTGATATTCACGATTGATAAATAATGGTATTTATGTGTTTGTTTATACTGGTATTAAGAGTTTAGGTTGTATTTCAAATGATAAAAAAGGAATGGAGTATTTTAGGTTTAAAAGACATTGATTTACATGCCTTGTTAAATTGGTTTTAAATGATGATTGTTTGGTTAAATAATAAATCATATCGATTTGGTATGTTTGTGGTTAGACAAAAGTTTGTGTATGTATAGATGAAATGGTTGAATTGGTATGGCATGTTTGATGCATGAATTCACAATGTTTAAGCTACCTATTGTGTATAAAAATGGTATATTTTGTGCTTGTGTAGGGTTGACCCTTATGGTTGGCGAATTAGCCTTGCAAATGGCCTATATTCATCCATACGGCTGCTCACACGGGCGTGTGACGTCTGTTACTTAGAAAATTCTTGAAGTTTCAAAAATTTTATGTGTAACCATTTTAGTCCCGAACCTTCTTAAAAACATGTTTTAGACCTCGTAGACCTATTTAAGGGACAATGCAATTATGAATGAATGTGATATAATGATACACGATCAATGTATATAAAATGTTTGTATAATGATGTGAATTGTTCAGTAATGCCTCTTAACCCTAGTCCGACGACGGATACGGGTTAGGGGTGTTACATAATCTTTAAGTAATTCAACTCATCTGCGCTGCCGAAGATTTAACTCTTTTTGAGTTAACAAATATTTGAGACTCTTGTGATTGATGTAAATGACATACCTTTTACCATACAAAAAGTGTCTCCAGATCTTCAGAGCAAATATAACCGCAGCCAGCTCAAGATTGTGCGTAGGGTAGTTACCCTCATGTGTCTTAAGCTGTCGTCACGTGTAAGCGATCACCTTACCATCTTGCATAAGAACACATCCTAACCCGACATGTGACGCATCACTGTATACCATAAATTCCCAACCTGATTCCAGTTGAACTAGAATAGGAGCCTATGTCAGAATAAACTTGAACTTATCGAAACTAGCCTGCTGTGCCTCAGACCACACAAATGGAGCACTCTTGCGTAGCAGCTTCGTTAGAGGTGACGCAATCAGAGAAAATCCCTCAACGAACCGTCGGTAATAATCGGCTAAACCCAGAAAACTACGAAGCTTAGCTACATTTTTCGGTTGCTTCCACTCAACTATAGCTTTTATTTTCTTGGGATCGACTCGGATCTCTTCCACAGTCATCATATGACCCAGAAAAATAACTTCTTGTAACCAAAACTCGCACTTACTGAACTTAGCATAAATTGTTTTTCTCGAAGTACTTGAAGGACAATACGAATGTGATTATCATGTTCAATTTTAGTTTTTGAGTAAATTAGGATGTCATCGATGAAAACCACTACAAATTAATCCAAGTACGGTTGGAACACCCGATCCATTAAATTCATAATTGCCGTCGGAGCATTCGTCAAATCGAAAGGCATCACTAGGAACTTGTAATGTCCGTAATGAGTCCTGAAGGCAGTTTTGTACACATCAGTCTCCTTGACTTTGAGCTAATGGTAATTGGAGTGCAGGTCGATTTTGGAGAAGACAAACGCTCCTCGAAACTAGTCGAACAAGTCATCAATCCTCGGTAACGGGTACTTATTATTGATTGTCAACTTGTTTAACTGTCGATAATCTATGCACATCCTCATCAACCTATCTTTCTTCTTAACAAATTACACCGGTGCCCTTCACGGAGACACACTCGATCTAATGAATCCCCTATCAAGAAGTTACTGAAGCTGGGCTTTCAGCTCGGTCAGCTCTTTCGGTGCTATACGGTACGGCGCAATGGACACCGGAGCAGTACCTGGTAATTGATCAAGTCCAAACTCCACCTCTCTATCCGGGCAAATCCTCGAGAAAGACATCTGAAAATTCTCTCACGGTGTGGATATCTCCCACAGAAAGTTCTGCGGGAGCAAAATCGGATACGTAGGCAAGGTATGCCTCGCACCCCTTTCGGACTAACTTATCTGCTACAAAAGCGAAGATTACATTAGAGAAGTAATCTCGACGCTCACCAACCATGACCACATTATCATTCTCATCCATTCTCAATGTAACTCTCTTAGTTACACAATCTAGACTGACCCTATATCCCACAAGTAAGTCCATTCCCAGAATCAAATCAAACTTATTAAAGGGTAATTCCATAAAGTCAGCTAGAAATACCATACCCTAGAGCTCTAAGGTTACCCGTCTGTAAACTCTATCAACTCGAATTGACTGACCCAAAGGACTAATCACAGAAAACTCTCTAGTAGTATTTTCAGCAGTTAAACCCAAGTTTGCAAAAACAACACTAGCTATGTATGAGTGAGTAGAGCCAATATCAATGAGAGCATAGTAGGGAACAAAATGAATAAAGAAGGTACCAACAATGACATTTGCATCATCGCTCTCCTCATGGCATCTCACCGCATAAACCAGTTCCAACTAACGAGCCTCAACTTGACCTACACCTATACTCGGTGCCCTCTGTCCTTTCCTTGAACTATTACTGCCTCTACCAGTATTGCGACCTCTAGGTGGTTGCTGAACCACTCTCGGAGGCTGATCAGAACCCGAAGTCAAAGTTTTTGCCACAGCTGGCACCTAATCTGGTCAACGAGGGTAATCCTTAACTCGATGCTCTATCGACCCGCAACAGAGGCACTACAACTGAATCTCAGTCACGACAGCTAGTGCCTTGTCCCTCGGGGGCCAGTCAAACCTCACCCGCTTCTTAGGGTGCTAACCAGAACCAGAGGGACCCGAATCCCTTTTAATCTTACTCTGATCCTTCTCGCGATCCAGCCATTCGCGCTCAGTGCACTTCACTTCTTCCACTATCTTTGCTTTGTCAACTAGAATTATAAAAACCCGCTCCCTCTAAGGAGCTATCAAAACCTGCAGATATATCTCAATCCTACCTCAAACCTCACGCACTTGTCATAGTCAGATGCTACCAAAATCCATACATAACTATTTAGTCGTAGAAACTCAACTTCATATTCCGCCACCAACCGGTCACTCTGAACTAAGCTCATAAACTCGCATTAGCGAGCCTCAACATAACTTGCCCCCACGTACTTACTCTAGAAGGTGTTATTAAAATAATCTCAGTTAACTTGTCCAGGTTAAGTACCTTGCTCCACTGTCAGCCACCACTGATAGGCTTCGTCCCGGAGTAGAGACACAATGCCCCTTAATTTTTAAGTAGGAGTACAATCAATATCAGTCATAATACGCTCGATAGCCTCGAGCCAATATTCAGCAATAGTAGAAGCGACTTATATGACGCCCCTGAACAATTTAGCCCCATTCGACCGAAGTCGTTTAGTAACCGGCCCTCAGCCTCTTGATCCTAAATTGGTCCCTGCGACCCTCTCCAGTGCTTGAATTGTAGCCTGGGACAATGCGTCATCCCTAGCCGTCGGAGTCTGGGACTCCGTCTCAACAGTGAGAGTACCAACTGTCTCGCTAGTCTCCAAATTAGGCATACTACTTATAGAGGATGACTCTTCTCGAGATCCTCCTCGGCGTCCTCGACGCCCCAGAATACCATGTCCATGACTACCGTGCGAACTCATTATGGCAGTCTAGCTACAATGTTAGAATGTATAGATCAATTCAGACATCCAATAGGATGATTTCACCAGTTCACATCAAAACACTTAACCAAACAACAGTTTAGGTAGTACAATCTTTATAATAGAACAGAAATACTTACAGGGTCAACGTCGGAGGCTCGATCATTCACTAAAGTTTCAGTTTTTTCATATTAACTGAGATACTAAGTTGTCACCAAACTAATTTTCTCACATTATGAGCCTAAATACAGTCCGAGTGTTGACAAACCTGGCTCTAATGCCACTAAATGCAACACTCTAAACCCGACCTAGATGTCCAGTCCAAGTTTAGAGAGTTACATCATCGATACTCAAATACCACACATATAACACAATAATACTAAACTATACGTCGCATAATATTCATCACAATAATTAGTTAAGTATATAATCTTCCACAAGTCATACTATTATAGTTTATTGAAATTCCTAAAGTAGTATTTAAGTGAAAGATAAAAGCTTGACCGAGCTTCCGGGTGTTGACACGTTCAAAACTGAGAACCACCTGAAATCCAACTAACAATAAACTGAGTGGTGAACCCAATACATAAAGAAGTTTGTTCACATAAACACATTTACCAAACAGCGTCCGTATTCAAAGATTCGATCTGATAACAAAACATTTCTAGTTCAGATCCAAAATAGATTAATTTCAATTTCATATACAGAACAAATCAAAGTCAGATGCAAATATTCTTAACCCCCATCCGCTACACACCATAGTCGGCTGTCCCAACACACCGTTAAGGGAATTCAATGCCCAACCAACCCTACACACCACAGAGTGTCTGTCTGACACGTTTACAAAAACCCAGCTTAACTACTAAATCGTAATACGACGAAACGTCGGGATCAGAGTTATTTATATGGTGGCTTAACACTAATTTAGAACAGATCACTTCCTTATTCATAATATCCCAACCTATGCATATATAGAGAACCAATATCCACAATATGTATTCAGTTATTCTAAATTGTTCCACAAGTAGATAGTACAGTTCAATATCAGACTAAGTATCACAGTGCATATACAGGTATAGAATTCATGCATACATCACAGGGTATCAAAGAGTTCTCATTTAGTCAAATTCAGACCATTCATACCATGGGGACGTCAATATCAGTCTTAAGTAACATTTACGGCCTAAAAACTAGCTTTAGAGCCTTTTTATATACGTCACACGGCCTGGACACATGCCTATGTCCTTGCCCGTGTGGCTCACACGGCCTGGGCACACGCCCATGTCCTTGCCTGTGTGGCCCACACACGCTCATGTCCTTGCCCGTGTGGTTTTAAAGCATAAATTAAAGAGTTACACGGCCTAGACACACGGTCGTGTCCTTGCCCGTGTAGCTCACACGGCCTAGGCACATGCTCATGTGCTAGCTCGTGTTGTCCTAAGTCACAAACAGTGAGTTACATGACCTAGACACACACCCTTGTCCCTTGCCCGTGTGAACCTTGCACTAATATTGTCATACACGGCCTGGACACACGCCTGTATACCTTGCCCGTATAGCTCAAAATTGAAGAACAGTGAGTTACATGGCCACCCACACGACCTGCCACACAGCCGTGTGAGCCACACGTTTGGCGTCGATAGCCACCATTTTTGGCTACCGAAACTTGCAAAAATTAAGGTTTTTGATACACAACTAGTCTCGCTTTGACGGAAAAACAATGTGAAGACTACCCAGAACCTAATTAACCATTCGACAATTAATCATTTGACTAAAACGACTAAATAACGTAATGTTAATATTCAATCAATTATGTCGAATAAATCGACACGAAAAAACTTTCAACAACGAACGCTTACCGATGATTCAACTATGATAAATCAGCACAACACGCGAAGGATCACTTCCCTCTGTACTCACACCTAGGGGAAGAAAGCGACTAGTTATCAGAGAGTTTAAGTAAAACAATCAGATAATTCCCAATTTAACAATGCAACAGAAATCTAACAAAACTTGCAGAAGTTGAAGGATTCCGACAGAACTTACACAGAAGTCTTCCAATAACTTAAGGATCTCACTAATTTCCGATATTCATTTGTTGAACACAATCATAAAGGAGAAATAAAAGAAGTAAAAAGAAGAAAGAAAAAAAAATAGAAAGAAAGAAAAGGAAGAGTACAAAACGTTAACAAAGTTTTAATTATGTTTTTGTCTTAACCACCAATGCACTTCCGACAAGAAGCAAAATAAATTCCCATAATACATACAATGGGATTCAAACTCAAGACTAGTCAGGATACAGATAAATGCTTAATTAGTAAACCAACAAGCCCATTCTTAACATAGATTCATACAGAATTACACTTAACCATATACCGTATGGATAGGAGTTGTTCTAAAAAGATAAAACTTTTAACAATACAACTCGAACTCCAAACCTTAAACGCAAAAGCAAAACACAGGGCCACATATACAAAAATTTAATTACTATAGATTCTCACAGTTAAATTCTTAAAATTTTAGGGCATTACATCATGACTCATTGTAAGGGTGAGCGTTTGATTGAATTGAGTAAAAAATTTCAAATTAATCGAGTTCATAAGTCCTATTTTATCATCATAACTCAATTTGAATTTTTTTCGAATCCAGTCGAATTAAATGGATTTTGAGCCGAGTCAAATCAAGTTAAATTATTCAATTTAAATTAAAAAAATAAATATGTCAAATAAAATATTATTACAAGATAACTAATTTCATGTTAGAACACATAAATTTAAAACCATATATATTTGAAACCGTATTATAAATTTGAATCATTAATTAGTCCAAAACTATTATTCGAATTAAACGAATTGTGAAATTCAACTAGAATCAAGTTATTTGAATTGACTCGAATAATTCAAATAACACAAATAACTCAATTCGACTAACTCAAAAATCAAAAAATTTTCTTGAATCAAATTGATTTTGCTCACGCCTAATTCGTCGTGCAAAATAGAAAAATATCAAGTTTAAAAATTAAAATGAACCCAATATCAAAGTAGACTTAATAATCAAATTAAGAAAATAAAACTACATTAAACTCAAAGAAGTTATTTTTCCTCTCAAGTAATCATACCAAGAGAAGGAGGATTAAAACTTTAAATTGATCACTTACTCAAGAAGTTTTACTCTAATAAACGACTTTCTAATTTTTAATTCATTCCATTCCAATGATTTCACAATTCGATTTTATTACAAAAGATGCTAGTGAAGCACTTCATAAACATATATATTGGGAGGACATTTTACTTTTTTGTTCTTTTTCAAAAGAGAACCAATAGCAAAAGCATTATCAGATGTTTGCGAGCTTGATCTCTTCAATGGGAATCATCCTGTCTATGTTAATGTTAATTTCAATAGCATATATGGGGATGAGAATCCAGTTAAGAAGTATGTTAACTTCGCTGACACTACTATATTTATGAATCCCAACCGGAACTGTGAGTAAACTAAAGAAAGTTTGTTGTTTTATTACGTGCAACCATTTGCCTATGTCTATAATTTGATTTACCAAAGTTATATATAAGAAAGATGTTGAAACTTAATTTATATTTTCATACAACAATAAATATAAATTGCTGAATAAATGCTTTAGGCCTCACCGGATTGACTGTCAACCTACGTTCTTCAAGCTTAAACCTCACACATTGGCAGCCACCAATTGGGTACAAAAGCCAATCAACTGTAGGTAGAAACCAATGGCAGCACCAGCTCTCTCAGTCTTGATCAATTTGTCAATTGATCCCCACAGCCAAGCCAATTTCGAAGTGGATTCCTGAAAAGAAGTTAGACCACATGACCCAGTTCACAAGTTGCGACAATCTAAGGTCTTGATCATCCTTCTATGCCAGATCGCGCTCTCTGGATCAAATCTCAACTCCCATGTAGGCCAGTAGTGCAAATCTTGCTTCAATGTTAAAACTCGAGGCTTCCCATTCAGATGGACCGTCCTCACACGAACAAACTCCCCATGTTCCAACTCCTGTTCAATACAGATAGCTCATGTATTTATTTTTATTCAACTAAAATGCTAGAGAATAAATATTTTAAAAAAACTAATTAATCATATCACGTCTGGTTTGATTCATTGTCGATTTGATATGGTTTCATTGCACATAATAAAATTAGTAACTCTGTTAAAAAACACATCATGCATAAAAGTTCAAAACAAAATTCACTTAAGCATTGATCAAATTAAAGAGCAAGTCATTATTAAACCATGTCCAAAGTCTATTTTTAACCCCAAAATTGCAATATGCAGGGTAGAAAGAAGAGGTGAAATAAAAACATTATTTAACTAGGATGAAATATGCTTTCCTATGCCCCATATCATATAAGAGCTTTGCTCATCTCACAAATGACACGAAATACGAGAATCTGTCTCCAACAATACGAACACCTTAGAAAGCAATCAGAGTTTATGGAATGAAAGAGATTCATATACCATTTAATTTTAGTTGAAAACAAAAGATGATTCAACCTTCTTAAAAATGTACTTACATACAAAAGAAAAAGAAGCAACAAGGGTTACCTTTGTCACATTAACAAAAGCATCTAAATCAGGAGTTGATTTTCCATTAATTTCAACAATCCATTGTAGGGCATATAACCCATATCTATGAACAGGACTACCGTGACACCACCTGAGGAAAGAACAAACTGTCACAAGAAATACATATAAAACAGAATACTACAAATGTAACTTCTGTTAAAAAGAAATTGTCATCCTAAAGATATTAAAAAATATATCTACAGTAAAAAGTTCAATCATTGACACTGTTAGTACTCGGTATATCTCGTCAAAATCTGCTTATTATCAGGTATGCTTACTAAGTTTACAATGATTTATTCTTAAGTTAGTATGATTACATGGGTGTATTGATAGCAAATTTTGACTCTGTCAATGATTGGACTATGATTTTTAAATTGAAAAAAGTATAAGATTTAATTTTTAAACTTTTAGCATAGGGACTAAATCTCAAACTTCATTCAAGTACAAGGATTGACAGCATATTTTGACCTACTATAAGAGCCCCTTACTATAGCATAGCGTCCCTTCATTCTTAATAACTGGAGTGTAGAGATTTATTAAAATAATTTCATAACAAGAGACCACAAGCAAATTAGTAACCTAGCAGCTAATTTATCAAATGTAAAAAAACAAAAAAGAAAATAACCATCTCTTTTTATGGGGTTGGGGATTTAGCAAGATTAAGCTAGATTGGAGCATCAGATGCGGAAGGTTTTTTTTTCAAGATGGGTAAAAACCCTCGTATTAAGAAAGCTTCATATTAGGTTGGTAGGGATTAAGAGTTAGTTAGAAAATTCAAGAAGTTCTGTCATTTAGAAATTTTCCTGTTAGATATAACCAAAGTGGTAACAGGGAATCATTCCAATCATTCAAAAGAAAAGAAAAGGTCAGGATGAATTTTTTGTGTATTAAGGGCTTCAGGTTCATAGGTAGCATCAGAAAATGTGCCACTGTGTTAAATGAAGTCCTCTGAACACTATAAGCATTCTGAACTAATCCATGAAGTTTGACCATCAGAATTTTATGTAGTCAAGCTATTTAAGCCTAGTTTTTAACTAAGCAGAGGGAACTGAATTTAAAAGTTTCTACTTTTTAAGCCATTATCTCTATATGCTGTCAGGCAGCAGCACCAAGATGCAAATTTTTCAAAATTTTTAGGTTGGATTATGGGCTGTTGGGTTAGATGAGAAACAAAAACCAAAAAGGTATTCAGCCCTACAATGATCCAGGTCAGAAATAAACCCAGAAGCTTTATAGTCATACAAGGTTCTAACCATAATGTAACCTGGATAATTTGGATCTCAAAGTAGCCTCTAGGCTCTGCTGCCGAACAGAATTGGCACCCTACAATGAAATATGACAAATCTCCACATACTCCACTATGGATATCAAAAGTTCAATAACCACCACCACTATAAATGTTGGATACATCAATAAAAGCACCACTCTGCCCATCCCATTCCATGTTTTATTAATTATTTCTATTTTTTTCAATCTGCATTTTATTACAATTTAACATCATTGTTTAAAATTAGTTTAAAATGGGTTAAAACAGAAAAAAGATAAATACATTCAATAGTTATATAATTATATGCTTGTTTGTTGTCCTTTAAAAAGCTAAATAATTAAGGGCAAATTGGTTCCTCTCCACTCAGAGCGGGCAGGTTTGAAATCCTTCAATTGGGCAGGTTTTGCCGCCCCTAATGAAATCTAAAGTGCCCCTAGACCAAATTTTAATTGGTTTTGGGTTTTAAATATAACTCCAATTTGTTTCTTTCTAATAATTGAAAGGTAAGCCTTATTTCTATGTACGCTTTTTCAATCCCCACATAGACCAGCCACACTAATGACATGTGGGTTTCACTAGTCCACAAAGATGATAGGCAGTATTTGTGCTGAAAAGACAAAACATGTGGAAACAGGTTCACCTTGGTTGAAATTATAATTTGAATATCATAAAATAATCTTTAAAAAATTTGGTTGACATTAGTGCCTATATTTCATTTACAGGTCTCTTAACTGAAGTTTTACTTATTAGCTCATTATATTAAAACTTCAGAAAAGTGAGATAAATATGTACTAATTATTTGTCAAATGCAGTTACAATAAACATCAAAAAGCTTCTGAGAATAGTCAAAAAGAGATTCAACAAATTCCAAAAGGTATCTGATCGTCACTACCTCATAGTTAGGAGCTAAAGATAGCAACTATATTTATGCCAGATCCTAAAGCCATGAATCCATTAACTCCATGGCTCATAAAAAGCTTCAAAACATACAACTTCAATTAAGCCTAATATCTTTTGCTTAAACTCAGATGCCAATTGCAGCCTTCAGCAATGAAATTAGTCTGATATCTTATGTTTAAATTCAGAAGCCAATTGCAACCTTCAGCAATCAAACTAGCAAGAATATTTTTATCTTGTGGTATGTTCATGAATTGGTTGTTAAGGAATTCAATTAGTTCAGTAGCAGGGTTCTAATGCATTCTGGAGACTAGGAATGGTTCCACTGCTTTACTGCCACGTGCTATGTTCTGATCATTACTATAGAACTAAAATGAATATGAAAACTTTTCTACTAATAGGAGAAAAAACACTTACCGTGCCACATAAACACCATGCCCTTCCTCAGGAAGATACCCAAGAGCACGCACAGCTGGGTGAGGATCCTGAACAATACACCCACACCAATTAATCACTCGTGTTGTGCCATTCCCATCCCTAACATCTGTACCAACAAGAAGATCAATTTCACATCCCTGGCAAAAAAGACAAGTAGAAAGAAAATCAGGCAAAATTGTTTCTACATTTACGTATTAGTATTAACAAAACTATAAGCATAGAACACAATAAATTAGATAGTACACAGAGCTTATGAAAATGCTTTTAGTCAAACTAATATCGTAATAATTACAAAGTGGAAAAAGAAATAGATAATCTTTCAGCTAATATCTACTTGCTTACCTGCCGAAAAATGGTCATGTTAAGGTTCCCACTGTTGTCCCCATTGTCCAATGCTTGACAAGCATTTTCTATGTCTCGAAAGCAAGTAACAGGCTCTTTATTTACTGCTAAAACCATGTCACCTTGTTCTAATAAATTTTCAGCTTTTGATCCCGCCAAACAACCTTTAACACGTAAAACTTGACGTCGAACTGGATCTTTCTTAACTAGCGCCTAAAAAATAATAAGAACATGATGTGACCATGTGGAACTTAAAAAGTACAAAATATAAAACTGCAAAGAGGCTATTCTCACTAGCAAGTGTTGAAATATTGAAAAATTTGTTTCAAAAAGAAAACTGCTCAACAAAATTGATAGAATAAAGAAACAACAACAATACTTGTATCCAGTCATCGCTCAATCCAAAGCTTCTGGCCTTCGAAAGCAGAGTAGGATAAAATTCAACCTCTAAAATCCTTACAAGTGGCATCGGCCTTTTGACACCATTTATGAGAAGAGGTGGTCCATTCGCACCAGCTATGATCTTATCAAGAACTTGGCTTATTGCATAAACCGGGATACCCCTCACAAATTGATGATCTTCTGATGTATTACAACCAAATTTCAGCTGACATCATTGATAGCAAGCATCAGAATACTTGGGCATAATGCAGTTTATTCAAAAAGGCTAACTAATATAAGACTTCTTTTTCTTTTCATATTTTTCAATCAGAGTGGAAACCTGTGTTGAAAAGCTCCCCCAGATTGCTTGAACCCTTCCATGCTCATCTGTTAGAACGCCTGAAAATGTACTACCAAAATCTGCAAGAGTACAAGATGCATTTTGTATGCGAAATCAGCACGTGGGCAAAAATTAGATTACTTTTTAAGTAATGTCAGAAAACTTACCAGTATCAAGCTCAATTACTTCCATATTTGTTGCTCTGTACCGTGGACAGTCAGCAGAGGCAATGTTTAGAGCAGCACATGGATTGGTCACAACTGATTTCCTAGATGTCGCTTGTAAGCTTCTACTTAAACCCACAAGATAGACTGAATCCCCTCGACGTAACGTAGGCTCTGTCTCAAACAGAACACAACGAAAATAATTGACAAAAGTAGTTTTGCAGTGATTTACCACCAAAATTAACAGAAAACACAGACACACACAAAGTGGAAATCAATATTAACTTCCCCACCCCCAGCTCCTATTCCATTGCAGAAATGAGAACAGACTTCCTTTTAAGTTATACCAGAAGCAGTTTCTAAGACATAAAAACTATAATATTTTTATCCTCCTGTCATCAGTTTCCTAAGAAAATTTTCAAGGAAAAAATCAAGCATACAGTATATTTAGAAAAAGAAGAGCAAACCTGGCTGCATAGGAGAAATATATACAGTAATAATACGTCCGATGACCAAACCACAGAGTAATTGCAAAATGTAGAACCTACCAGGAAGTAGTTCTGCAGCACGAACCACAGAAGCACCAACAGGACCTAGAGCTGAGGGGTCGTATGCAACTAGAGCATAGTTGTGAACAGGGTGAAGAAAAACAACCTGCAGTAATGAAACAGTGATGTGGTTTAGAGGGAGAACAACAATTATCAATAGAATTAGGGCTGAACAAACGAGTAAGAATGAAGATGGAGCTCTAGAAAACTTAGGGTTATAGAAAACCTCTAGTTTCTTTATAAAATTCCAAGAAAATAATAAGAATGTTGGCTGTAAAGACTACAACTTATTTATACGGGCTTTCTTTCTTGCAAGTTACTAGGCTTTCTAGCAAATAAAGTTTTATTACTAGCCCTAGGTTTAAACCCTAAAAATAACTAATAACTCTAGCCATCTATTAGATATCTAAAAATAAATAATTCTGAAACAATAAAACACTACAAAGTACAAAATAATTAAAAGATCCTGCAGCTGTCTCCCAGGCTTGGAGAACTCAATTCCTGCGAGAAAACTTACACCATTTCAACATAAGTATCTAGATCATGAACCCCATTTGTTGATTCAGCAGTAAAATCTCTCAGAGAGCACAATCCTGTCCCAAGGATATCTACTTCCCTGTTGTGAACCTGAATAATATTACCCTCCTTATCTAAAGTAACAGTCTCATTGAATGGAGTTGCATCTTCCGCCAAAGAACTAACTCAAGATTGCTCGAGTGTTCTAAAGCTTTGAACCCCATAGAGACAATAGCTGACGCAAAGCACCTAATAACTATAGAAAGCATGTGTAGCTTGTCAAAGGATACTTCAGGCAAACAAACAGCAGATCAATCAGCAATCAGTATTTTTGTAGGAATATAAGAGCAACACTTCTATTGTTTCCATACAAAATTCACAGAGATCCCTTCAAAGAAGGCTCCACTTTAATTCCAGAATATGTTTCAGTCATACTAGGACTTTCATCTTTGGTTTCAGAATCATTAATAAAAGTCCCCACCACACCTGCAACAATTAGGACCACTCTAGAATTATTACCTGGAGTATCAGCTTTTCGATATTCTTTAAAACCAGACTCTATGTTTGTTTTATCACTCAACAGCTCAAGGTAGATCCATTGGAGGTCGAACACTTAAATCTGTTCGATCACCGCCATAAGCAAGAGTTACTCGAGACAAATCTTTCTTTTCACCAGCATTTCGAGGGCATGTACTATCAACCTCCTTATCACTCTCTGTAATTAAATTGCCATTTGGAATCAGTGACCTTGCAAGGTTCTCTAAGCCAATATGGGTTTTCCACTCAGGTTCCAAAGAATTAGCTCTTTGAACGAAGGCCATAACCACAAGAGAGTCATTGTTTTTGAGTTCCTTTGCACCAGCTTCAGTAACATATATATTTTTTACTTTCTTCGTTTTGAACATCACAAGCTGAAGCAGCTATTTCATGAGCTGGTGAGCTGACAGTTGATTTACCATTTGAATATTGCTCATCTATCTCAAACAGTGTCTCGTTTGTGTGCAGGAGTACTCCCGCCTTCACTCCCAGTAGGTTCACCAACTTTACTTTTTAATGAGCAACATAACTGAAACCACAGTTTGCATTCAACTAAATGCTGGAATTGCCGTGATCATTTCTCTCTTTGAATCAAACAAATTGAAATACAAGGAGAATGAACTTAAGATGCATGCCAGTGAATAAGATTGGCCAGTTCATGAGGACCTGAATCTTAATTGCTCTTTCCCACAGCAGCTTTATAAACCAAAAATTTTCTAGATGCATTCATAAAAATTTGAAAGATGCTACTCATTACAGAATCAAATTCACAAGTAGTCTCATTAGAAGGTCTCTTTCTTGGAGAGAAATTTGAAAACTCACAAGCATGAAGGTGAATATGAAGAGGTAAAAGAAGGAAACCACACTCATAAATGATGCTAAATTTAGCAAGATCAAATGAAGGTTGCCATTCAACATAGGCACTTACAGCTTTGTTTTCATCTGAATACTCTTCATAAATAGGGTCTAATAGATCATACTCCGCTTCCCCTCAATTGTTGTAAACAAATTAAAATCAAGGACTCTCCTTGAGCTAGATATGCATCTTCACTTTCTTCCAAGTAATCTTCATAAATAGGGTCTAGTAGATCATACTCTTGCTCTTCCACATGTATCTTTCTAGCAAGTAAAGTTACTAGGCTGTCTTGCAAATAAAGTTTTATTCCCAGCCCTAAGTTTAAACCCTGAAGATAACTAATAACTCTAGCCGTCTACAATATATCTAATACGTAATAAATAAATCTGAAATCATAAGATATTATAAATTATAAAATAATTAAAAACTCCTGCATCAAATAGGAAACTCAACAAAATACGTTACGGTTTTCTAATAATGTTTAAGTTAAATAGCACACCTCTCCAGGAATTTCAATTGGATAAGCAGCAAAGGACAGCATCACATCCGAAGAAGAAATTGCAACTGTGTTCTTGTCAACAGCAACCAAGCCCATACTATGAGAATGATATATAATGACGCCAGTACCAAAAAAATGTTGCGAATGAACACCATCAAGCATGCATGATGGTGGCACATGAACCTGCAACCATGAAAATCAACTTAGGTTTTTCAACAAACAAATCATGAAAGAAGTAAGATTTCATACAGTATAATGATCAAAGAAGAATAAATAATGATTTAAAGACAACAGTACCATCATACTGATGTTGTGACAAATAATTAACAGAAAGGTAAGGAAAAGGATAAAATGTGTAGTGTACCAAAAATGAACTATGTCAATCAACAGATGGTTACCTCAAACATTACAAGAGTAGGCTCTATTACTTGTTCGGCAATTGAAGCATTAGCTGCTGCAGCTGTTGCACCTGGATAGTCACTTACCATGGCATTTTCCGTGGCACTTTTATTCTCCAACTTAACTTCACCAGTTTCATTTAACGAACCATCAGCAAGAACTCCATCAGATGACAAATCCTCTTCTACTCGTCTTTTTTTTGAACCAATACCTGCTTCATTATGAGAATTCAATTCAGCAGAAGCATGCTCACAACAGGTTTCCATACTAAACATACCATCAGTCAACTCTTGGTGGTTAACTTGATTGACGTGTTCCATATGAGTAGCCTTGCCATTAACACCAGATGATGGAATCATGGAATCCAGTTGAAAGGCGGGCTTTGCAGTCCATAATCCGGAGCTGTCATCACGAGTGTATATCTGTGGAGGTGCATACCATTCATGGCGATCAACCGTGACCAAGACAGACTGTAACCATTAACAAAATGACAAAGTTCAACAAATAGCACAGATAATCTCAATAATGATAAATCATAAATTCAAAATATACTTGAAAAGATAGGACAAAAATCAATCAATTTTTGGTTCAATTTACCTAAAATATAACCATTCAAACTAACCAGCACCACTTGTAAAGTGTCACAGTAATTGATACGGTACAATTAAACTGAATTGAGGTTTGTTCAGATCCCATTACCCTGATTAAGACCCTACCATGTTCCGTTCAAAATTCTAAACAGAAATTGGATGTTGAAGCAAATTGGTCTTGGGTAATAGAAATTTAGAATCCCACAATGATGTCAAGGTATACAACTCAGTGCAACTGGGGCCTAAGGCACACCAATCTAGTAGTGTCCTCAAACGGTCCTGAGGAAGGGCTCTTACAACAACAAAAAAAGGGCACACCTCAGAAGTTCCATTTAGTTTTATTGAAATGCCTTATTCTTTTTCTTATGCATAACATTTACATTGACAGTGACAGTGCATATGTGCTATCAAGAATAGGAAAAGGTTGCATTGCCCATTTATAACTGCTTGAAGATGGATACGTACAGCTAGATTTGATGGTGGCTTTTAGTAAAGCTATAGAACATTAGAGAAGAAACGGAGTCAAATTATCAAAGAATATAAAGTTTTTAACCTGACTGGGAATAACAATAGAGAATTACTTTTTATTTTATTTTCAATAAATATTCAAGAATCCATTTATAACTGCTTCACTAGCCCCCTGCCGTCCAAGCAATACAGCACCTTGCATCTTTTGATTAAGGGAGAATATAAGACCACTCAAGAGCCTAAAAATAAAGCTTTAAATGTTTGAAGAAGCAATCTAATCTTCTCTCCAGGCTCCTTCCAAAGGATGTCAGCTGTTCTAAAAAATCCTCAGGCAAATAACCAAAAATCATCATATTAAAGGCTTCACTCTTCTTTTATGAATCAGAGTTGAATCAAAATTTACCACCATCACCACCTCAAAACTCAAGTCAATGCCTATGGAGTCAAATTTATGTACACTGCTGCCTTTTATCACTAATGTTTGCAAAGAATTTGATCAAGCTGTGCTCGTCAGCATATATAAGTCGAACACCTCAAGATTTGGCTCATTTATAAGCTTTAAAGTTTCATGCAAACTTGTTTAACATAAAATGAATTTACTTGAAGCCATTCAACTAGTACACTTTCATTTTTACCCCTAATTTCTCTCAACAAAAGAAGTAAAATACTGATATCCAGAGGCTTTTAGGAACCACCCGAAAGCAGGCTCCACCAAAGGTTACCTGCTCGTGTTTTCTCTAATTTACATGCTTCTTTTCCTTGAACAGAGAAGGAAACCCCATACACTTTTGCACAATAAATTTGAACAAAAACATCCAATGCAAATGTTATCTAAAGATGGTATCCTACAACAAAATGATAAACCCAACTAAGCCAAAGAATTACGAGTTCAATGCCTGGTAAAGCCTAGTAATACCTGGACCAAATGCCATGCAAAAATATAGCCTAATGACGGGTAAGGTCAGAAATCTTTCCTACACTGTTCCTCACTCAACCTCAATTCATCATATATTCCATTTGTTAGAAATATTAACTGGATCAAAGTTTACCTTAGCCATTCATTTTTCCAAAAGAATTCAAAATTCGTCAATAGCTTGTGTGCACAATTTCCAACCATAGCAGTTGGTAGAAACGTAAGCATTAGGTGAAACTGCATAATCAGCAATAAAATACCTTTCTCCGATGACGATCCATGTAGCTTATATATTCTAAAGGAACCCGAGCACCCCGAGAAAGCTTAGATAGAACAGAGACTAGATCCTCAAGTTTTGATATCTCCTCACCAGCAAACTTCTTAATGATGGCATGTCGAGGAACAGCAGCTCTAAATAGCATATAACTGCAAAATACGGAAATCTAGCAATCAACCAACCAATGAAAGCCCACAGCAATAAAGAAGCAACCTCGTGATTGATCCAGTTCAGAGTACATCTAATTGTGTCATACACACTCCAATATTCTCACTTTGGCTGAAAAGGATAATGATCAATAATTTTCATAGAGAACCATTATGTCTTGTTGAAAGTAACATATAATATCTTTCAACCTGCAAAATTGATGAAGCAATCCCAGGATGCCATGCATAGCGAAGAAAAAAGAGTTTCTTATAAGATATTACGATAATAGGTAGTTCACAACTTAATTCATGGATTATAGCCAAAAATCAAGGTTTACTTATTTGATAAATTAGTAGCCATGAAAGTAGGCACTGAAACATATGCATGCACTAAGTTTCATTTTTTTCTTTGCCTGCTTCAAGACCCATTTTGAGTCCTTAGGTATGACAATATTCATAAATAATCAAGTAGACTAACCCAGGTTCTGAGACATATACAAGACCACACTGGAAACGGAAATTTCTTGCCTGTTTCAAGAAACAGAAAAATAAGTCAAATTATCTGCCGATAACAGCAGTACCATCCTCAAACAGCATAAGATAAAAACCAATTAAGAAATCATATTCAGGGAACAATGTACACAAAACCAGAGCTAAAAGGAGGCAGAGGATTCCAAGCGCCAAGAAAAATTTGCAACCTACCTGCTGGTAAGACAGGGAATGTATTACAGCACCACTTACTTCTAAGAAGTGAGCAGGAGTTATTGAGTGCAAGTCCTGAACCTGAAAAAGAAAAGGGAATCATATTAGCTTCCACAATCATAGTCAAAGCAAATTGAAAACTAAAGAACAAGCGTTGGGAAATTAAGTCAATAGCTACAGCCAAAAATTTCTACAGCACATTCAAACAAACTTATTCAAGACATCATTGTATCAATATCACACAAACAAACTGAGACTAAATCCCACACAATGACCATTATCAGAGTCAAGGCTATTTAAGAGCTGGTTGTCCCTGAAATTCGTTCTGGTGGCAGGTGGATGGAAATCAAGGAAGAATTATTTTTCCAAGTACCAACAAATGTTTGACATTAAGTTTCAAGTAATTTGACAGTCTGGATACCGGATATAAGATATAATTATACCTAGGGTTCATACTTCAAAGCAATCAAAAGAGCATAGGGAACAGCCTTATGCCAGCTAATACCAAACTGTTGATCTTCTCCAACGTAGGGAACAAATACAGAAATGCATTAATTTCCTCCCAAATTTTAAGAAAAGGACATAGACATCAAAGAATCTAGGCAAATCTGCAGTCTGAGGTGCCAAATCCCTTTCCTAAAGAAACAAAAGACCATGCCAGGGCTATACTTTAATGAGAATGAGAGCAATGGAGAACACAAATACCTGCCCTAATGCCAGTGCTTTCAGACATTCAGTTCATCATTTACTATTTAATTGTGAGCAAGAAACTACGTATTCAGTTTCTACATTATGAGCATTAATTTGAAAATTCATGCTGTAACCGGAGATCATAAATTTTATTATTTACAAGAACTACTACTTCAGTTTCAATGTGTTACAACAAAATTAGCCAATCAGATAAAAGTAACTCAATTATCAAAATTTGCATAGACATGCAGACTATTAATAAAAACCATTTCCGAAATTAGGCTAATTAGTCATGGTGCATGGGCCACACTACCACAATCAAAGTCGCAATCAACCCAAACTGTATAACATGTGATCTAATTTAAGCCTCAAGGCCTCAAATATTGATAATCTAAATAGGCATAAATGAGAGAGAAAAGTTTTACCACTAATTGCACACTCAATGGTGTGCCACCTCTTTCAATTTCTAACTCTATCTTCTGGTCAACACTGTCATCAAGTAAAGTTTCCAACTTCAAAAATTGAGTAATTACCTGCAATACATTTTCAATAACACATTAAAGCCGATAATATGTTAGCAAATTCTATTAGGGAGCTGCCACTGTCAGTTTACTTTTTAAAACATGAAAAGGCGGTCACAGTCAAAATTCCTATTTGAGTAGGTACTATAAAAGGGTTCTGCTGGCAACAAGAAACCAGGTAGAAAATCCTCAAGAGTTCCATATAAATCATACACATAAAGAATAAGTTCTCATCTGAGAGAGGGTGGGGGCAAGTCAATTAGAAAGATACATTATCACCAAAAATTAAGAATATGGTCTAAAACCCATTCATGAATACTCTTGAAGAAGTTCATACTTAATTTAATACATAATATCCATGTCCAGTATTGAGATTTAGCCAAGCCAAGCCAGAGACAGCTGATTCTTCCTCTAGATGCATAATCATATAGGAGCACGGAAGAGAAAAGCCAAACATTCCAAAATAAGAATCAATACATGCTTCTCCAATGACTGAGTGCATAACTAACCTCCCCGTTCACCCGAACAAGCACATCACCGGGCTCCAAGTGACTATGAGCAGGACCACCCGGCACCTATAGGTAAGTTCAGATTCAAAAGATAGCAGAACTAAAAGAAAACACGGCAGATTTAAAGAAAATCTGTATGACAAAAACTGAAGTTTGCTCACCACAGAGTCAACAACAAGCATTCCAGTTTCACCTAGTGCAGAAGCATGGCGTGCTATCTAAATTAAGAAAACAGAAATTAAATGAGGAAACACTTCTTTTTATGTATGCCATGGGAAAGCTAGAAAAGTAGTTGATAACAAAGAACTAGGAACCTGCTCTGTTTCACTTTGGAGACCAAGCCTGCGTATCTCGTCAAACCCCTTATGGACAAATGTAGCCTATAAAAAAGATATCCTACATTAAAATTGTATTAAAGCAAATTCTCAAATATTGACAGAAATGCCAAAAAGCAAAAACACAAAGAAAACTATCTACATACTGCAGCTGCTAGTAAAATGTGCTGTGTGTGATGGTGATGAGAGGTATTAGCAATGTTATTTAGTGCTTGAATAAATACAGCCCCATCGAGGATTTTCAGTGAGCCTCCGCTAAAGGAAGATCAGCAATTTAGGTTAGGAATTATGAATAGAAAGCTATATATAGTTCACTTTGTGATTCTCTAGGGAACTTAGGCATTATAAAATATGTCAACATATTGAATCATTGGAATTGGATATCCAGTCTTCTTCTTCCTCACTTTTTTCTCTTATCTTCTCATTGTATTCCCTCTAATCCTTGATTCTCTGTTTTCTCAATATTTCTGTCTCTCCTCCACAGTCTCTTTCACTCTGGGATCACAAAGCATTTACTGTCCTATTTGTAAGTTAATATACTTGGTGTTTGTTAACTGAAGGTAGGTGCAAGCATACCAAGTCAGTTTACTTAAAAGGCTTTTTTTTAAAAAAACAAAGCAGCAAAAGACCAGGATCCAGCATGACATCATAGCTTATCAATTGTAAAGATACCAGGAAAGGAAATAAACAAATAAACAGATGGTTCTAGTTTTCAATTTCATATAATTGCTCGAACATAGAGACATGAACAATAAATTTTCCAATCATCTAACCAACAATGAACCTTATGTATTCGAGAAAGGGGATAAAAACAGAAGCAAAGCTCTACAAGGATAAAATCAACAACAAACCTGAAGCGTACCACGAGGAATAGAAATTGCTTCCCACTTACTCATGTACGAATCTCCTCCTTTCTGGAGAAACTTTAATGCCCTTACTACCTGAAAAGTAAATATCTAATGTTTCAATATCTGATTTTTCATTGGAAGTAGACCCTATAAGAATTAAGGTTCTGCTTGTCCAGAAATCAATTGAAAAGGATATTGGTGTTCCACACAGCAATTTTAAGAAGCACGTATAAGGTATCCATAAGAAGTACTTTGGTAACATATCAGAAAAAAGGTAAAATGAGCTAGTTCTGACCCAATAATATAAGCGGAGAAACATGGCATGAACAAATAACCTACAAAAAAAATCTTGAGCAGGTCAATATGGCTTATAAGGCTACACAGGTACTGATCTAGTCAACAATTAGCTTGCTGGAGTAACTTAGAGAACACTATTCTTGCAATCAAGAAATCTCCTCTATTTTTAAAACTTTTGTTTTCAAGAGAAAACAGTGTACCTTATGCACAGGGCAAATATACTTCTCTAAGTTTTGTATTTCAACCCACAGAGCATAACCAGAAAAGGACTGACTTTTATGAGCTCCAGATTCACAGATGGAAATCTCAAGCGAATGCAATTCCTAATAATACTTACAAGTCACGCAACCAAAAGTACTAATAAAATAATTCAAATTTTACTCCACGGGTAACCACAGATATGGTTTCAAGCATATAGGTCAAAGTCTTTTAGTAGCCCCATAAAGTTGCCAGTTCTAAGGAATCATTGGAAGTATGGGCTAAATGAACCAATAAGTTTAAATCTCTCAATTGAGTTTATACAATCTTCAATCCTTAAAATAAAAAATGAAAAATAAAAGAATCTCAGATAATACCAACCAGAAACATGGCATAAAAGGTCAAGCTGTTAAAATACTACTTACTCGTTCTAGAGGAAGAAAAAAGGCAGATGCACTTGATGACTTGCTACCAGCATTCAAGGCCACTGCCCTGCCTTGCCAATCAATCACTGGGGATCCACTTGAACCACCTTTAGTCCCAGATGCCGCCTGAAGTTAAGCATAAGTGTAAAACAATACAATCAAATATAGACAAGCATGTACGTGAAAGTCGGACAATGGGAGAACCAAGAAGGTGCTCCTTCAACTAAAACAATGGCCAAGAGAAGTATCAATAATGATACCATCCTTAGACTTTTTAACACGCAACACTGTTTGAAAACATTATAAGAAATACTAAATCAGAATGATGCAGATCAACCATATTGCTATTCAGGTTAAAACAATCTAATACCGTCTACAATTGTTTTCTTATTCTGAACCTTTTTAAATATCATGTCCACGAGATTGTATTAAGCTTCATTTTGATTATATCATATAACTTACTTCAATGACTTACCACAAGCTTCTAACAGAGACCTATACAATTAAAATGTTTTATCTTTTTCTCATTTAGGACATTAAAAATTTGCCCTTTCTTTTGCATAGGTGTGCTTTTTCCTTCTTTTGAATAAATAAACTCTTGCTTCTTTATGTTACATATTTTGGCATTAGACATAAAATATATTTAAAATATGGAATTTTAATATAAGAAATCTTAGCCAAAACCTCTTTCTGATATTATTTGCAAGTCAAACATTGGTGTTAAAATAAAGAAATCAGCAAGTACAGAATTTACATAAGATATGTTACTTGAGATACTTTTTCATACATTCCATGATAAAACAGTGCTTTTCCTCATATTCAAAGAATAATAGAAGAAAACTTTTAAAAATTAATCCAGAAAGGTTGAACCCTGCCCTCCAAAGGAGAAAAAGAAATCCTCCAATAGATGGCATGAAGAATATGATACATACTTGCATGTAGAAAGTGTTGAAGTCGTTATAGCCATCCCTGCAACAAATAAGCATGTCAACAACCATGACACACATACAACTGTGAAAGAACCAATAAGAAGCAAGAAGGTTCTACAAATAATAAGCTAGACAGCATAGAACAAATTAGTGACCAGAAGTCGAGACTACAATGTAAGAGGCTGTACACGACATAAAACACTACTCACAATATAATCTTATCAAAGGAAAATGTGATATCATATTAGTTTAAAGCATGCCAACAAGAAAAAAGTGTGACACAGAATGACTCCTACAATAAAAAGCAGTACGTGCAGCGCACACCACCAGGAATAGAGCATTAGAATGATAATTTCCAAAGTCAAGATAGGGGGGGTACTATGTCTTCAACTGGTAGAAGTTAAAGCTTAAAATCATCTCAGTCAGGTTCCATATAAATGTATTTGAGAAACTGTATAATAGATGATAAAACAACAGCGCCTCACAAGCAAAATTCAATCAAGGCCGAGTTGCCATGATTAATTTTGGAACCACAAATCTCTAAAGTGCTGATGAAAATATGTGAAACTATTATAACTATCAATATTACAAAGCAGATGGAGAAAATCAACAACTGTACAAACCAGTTTACTAGGACAAAATCATGTGGTTATCAAAGGGTTTTGATACAGATGATAATCTGTCAAGACAATATTGATGGTAAATCTATTGGTAAAGTAGATGATTCATACAAATTGTTAAAACTATTACATACTTTTTATAATGAGGAGCATCTCTGTCCAAACGAGCAAGGGTACCAGCCAATATGGAAACCTACAAATAATTATTTAAATCAGAGCAATAATTGTTAGGTATCATGTTTTATGATCTATAGTAGCATTACATGATAAGATATCACTCATGAAAAATAACCAGTATCCAGTTAGCAAAGCCATGAATTTCTCAAAAGCCAACTTAAAAGGACTCCTTTCACGTAAGTGGAATTTTTTTTTACACTCATCGTAAATGGAATTAAACATAAACTAAACTAAGTGCATAATGTTAACAAAATAAAGTGATAAATTAACAAAAGTAAAGCAAAGACTACTAATGCAATTCAATTACCTTCTCTCCGCTATCATTACCAACGACCCTGATTTCTAAACCAACACAAGCAGCCTCTGGGGAAAGTGGAATCTCCTCATAGTCTAAAAATTGAATGGCATCAGGATTGTAACGAAAGAAGCCAAAATCATGTACCTAATGAAGAACAGCATAACGTTCACCAGTTAGCAGAAACCACAAATAACAAGTGTTGTTGAAAGAGCAAAAAAGAAAAAGCTAAACTGAATGCAATGCATATGGTGTGACAGATGAACCAAATACAACAAATCAGGTAATGTCAAGCAGTATAGACTGACAAATCAAGCTTCCTTAGAAAACAACCAAAATCATACATAAAGGCAATACAAGTACATTTCAGAAGTCATGTCAAAAAATCCTAGTGCAGAAGAATGAACTACATTACAAATCAGAACCATAAAAATACCAACCAAATATATATGTGAAGCATGGTTTACTCACCGGATCTCTGTATATAGGATGCACGGTAATTTCTTCTCGATTTACAAACATTGCTTCGGCAACAACAGGTCCTAAAAACAGACAAGACAGAAAGTCAAACACTGTTTCCGACATTTTAAAGACAAAGAAAAGACCATTCAGCTATTGCTTTTTCCTAGTATTTGCTTTCTTCATACTTGAGTAAAATGAGCACATAGCTAAAATGCAAGGCTCATTCAAACATAAGAGATCTATTGATCCACACAACAATAAAATCATTCATTTAATAACTGAACAGCTCAATTTATAACTTTTTTTTTTCAATAAGTAACGAACTTTTCCTCATCTTGATTGAAGAGGCAAAGGCTAATTACAGAAAGCATCAAGCAAATCCAACACAAAAAAATAAAGAAGGAAAGAATAATAAATGTTGACGAAAGTCAACCTGGTTTGACCACATGGCGATTAGTGAGAATAATTCCTCTCCGCTTATCAACGACAAAACCAGTAGCATAACTAGCACCAGCTGGCTCGGTATCAAAAGCCCGGCAAGCAGTGGTTCGGAGGACGACGACGGCCGGAACAACCTTATTGAGGGCCTTCCGCCAATCCTCAGCGGTAGCGAGGTTCTCTTTGAGCGGAGGATCGATTTCCATGGAAAGCTCTTCTTTGATCGTCGATTCTAATCCCATGGCTGCCTCCGACCCTAACCTCTCCAATGGATCTCCCATCCAAGGTTAGGGTTTCGAATTCAGAGAATTTTTAAAAAGAAAGAAGTGTATTATTACTTTGATTTCCGAAATCTTTTTTATGTCCTCCAAATCCAAATTATTGAAAGCTGATTTTTGTTTTAACTTTACGTCATTCTATTCGACTTTATTACCCTTTTCTTACTGCGTTGCTGGGTGGCGTGGAGGAGTGAGATTTTTTTCCTTTTTCCTTTATTTTGCATTTTTATTTGGTTGTATGTCAAATTCTACCATCACTCCTTATACTATGCATAAATTACAGATTTAATCTCTAAGTAAAAAATTTTCCAATCCTAACTCAATGTGTAACAACAAAATTTGTTTGACTAAATTTTGTTATTAGTCTCATTCAATATTTCAATTATAGATTTAGTCTCTATTCTCCAATCGATCATTTTAGTCTCTATATTTTGTCGAATTACAAAATTTTAGTCCTAACTCAAACCGTAACTATTAAATCCACTAACTAAGATACATGGCTTTTTCATAAACATTATGTGAAAATAGCAAGTTGACATGGTATTATACATGTAATGATAGGTTTGATGTATAAAATTTTGAAAATAATAGAATTTAATTTAATGAATTAAACAGTTACTATACGATCAATATTGAAATTTCAAAATTCAAAATATATTAAAACTAAAATGACTAAATTAAAATACAATGACTACTATAACCAATGTAAAATACAATAATTAGTAACGAATTTAACCAACCAAACAAAATCAAAGCATGTGAGGATGTGCAATTACTAGGTAAAAACATCATGGAAGCCCTATTGTAATTACTCGAAAATCAATGGTATCGAAAATTCAATTTTGGAATCTCATTTTTATAAATAGAGGCCCTAAATATCTTTACTAAATATGTAAGGAGTTATGTTATCGTGAATTAAATTTTGGTTAGGTAATTTTATTGAATTAGTGATTTATTAAGGTACAGAGACTAAATTGTAAAAATGGTAAAAACTAAATTGCTAGAAAAATTGTAATTAGAAACAAGTAATTATAGTGAACAGTGGCTATTTAATGTGTGTGAGATCTATGTTATAAAAGTGAATTATTAAAATTATAAAACATATGTTATAATATTAATAATATTAAAATATAAGATAAAATGGGTTAAGTGGGATGACAGAGAACACATTTCTCTTTTCATCCTCAAATGCCCGAATATTAGATGAAGAGAAGCGACCCACGATTTAGGGGTTTAAAATTTCAAACATCTAATTGGTTAGTGCAATTTAATCATTTTTTTATAATTTTTCTGTTTTTGAAATCTTGGGAGTCTAATTTATTTAGTCCATGTATTAATTTTTAGAATTGTTAAAGTTTTAAAAGTTACCATAGTCGATAATTTAAAGCTTTAGGTACTAAATTGATAGATTTTAAGCTTAGAGGTGAAATAAAAACTAAATTGTGAAGTTGATTGAAAGTTTTGAGCATTAGGGACTAAAGTGCATAAACTGCAATTTTGGTTGTTAATTAAGAAATAGGAGGTCCTAAATGGACTATAGTGAAATCAATTTGAAATTTGGAGTTCTAAATTGTGAATTATGTTTGTCCCGATTTTAAGGACTAAATTGAATAATATGCAAAATGTGTATAAATTGACGATTGTTTCTGAAATTGGTTGTATTTTGATAGTTTTATGTATTTATGTTAATCCATAGTTAACGTCAACTCGGATTCCTCGAAAAGGAAGGGAAAGGATAAAGTCGTCGATAAATAACTCGAAGTTTATGGTTTGTATTTCTATAATCCGAACATTTTCAATTGTTGCATTTATGAACTTTGTTGCATGGTAAGACCATAAGGTAAGTTTAAAATGATAAAACGAGCTTATTTGGATTGATTGTTAGCGATAATGACTAAATTGAATAGTTTTGAAAATATTATAGATTGTTGTAAATATTCAGTTGAATCTATTTTGTGCTAAAATAAGTTGTTTCATATGTAGAATTAAGAAATTGATTATAAATGAAATTGAAATAAGGGTGGATAGTGGATATCGAATTATAAGTTCGGAAATGTGAATTTGATATTGCACGATTTAATTGATTCGATTGATATATGAAAAAAATTATATGTTGCAACTGTGATAGCTCGATTTAAGATAAGCAAAATGAACTATATAATCAAGTGATGTGTTAGGACTTGTAGATTGACATATTAACTTGCATTTGAATTATTGGTTTGTTGGTTCTTGTATTAAATGATTTATATGATGTTTTAATGTTCGATTATAAAAATACCACTAAATTGTACTCAGCGTATGGTTTTATTTTCTGTACACAGGCTAGGTACTTTTCGATTTGGTCGTCAACTCAGCATCTAGCAACAACTCAGACTCAAGTGTTGGTGATGTATTAATTTTGGTCATGGCATGTACTTACGGTGTCAATTAATTATACAATATTTTATTTTGGTTACTTATAACATTTTGAGGATCAAGTATATAAATGTATAAGTATATATTGGAAATGGTCATGTTAATATTATCTTGTTGACGTAGTTTGACATATATGCTTAATGGTCTAAGCGGTAAGAGTGATGCGCTTGGACACATGGTTATGAAAGTTATAAATGGTAGGCTTGTGTTGAACTTGTGATGAATGATAAGTTTTAGTGCATGTTTTTATGGTTGAAGTTGACTTATTCAATATGTCTTAAAGGGTTAAATGATGTATGCTAGGTTGAACATGTTGAGGTGCCTTTGTAGGCATATTGATATGGTTTGAATGTGATATTTTGGTTGACTTTGAATTGTTGATTGAGGTGCGAATTGTGACATATTGGTTAGGCACTTAGGATGGTTGTTATAAGTGATTTTTTTTGTATGATTTTGATTTTTTTTTAATTGGTTGAAGTATGGTGCAATGTTGGCTTGTGGCATAAGAGAACTAGGGATAGAAAACTTGTACTGAAAGGTTTGGCGTATAGTAGTAAATAGTTTGTCCGGCGTATTGTTATCCACCTAAGTGATTATTTTGGCATATACGTGTGGGCGTATAGTAATTGCCACATGAGTTAGTAAGAATTTGACTTCATGATATTCTATTATATTAGGAGAAGTTAGTATTATGAGATAAATGAGAAGTATGGATTGAGTATTCGCCAAAGGTATAGTACGCCTGATTTGTTTGGAATATTATACTAGTTAGATTTTAAGTAACTTGGTTAGAAATCAGCTAGATAGCCAAACTAGATAATTGTGATTGCATGACATTTATTAATATTTCTCTCAAAAAATTGTAGGCCATTAAAAAGGCAAGTTCTAAAACACATGACAGTTTTTAAATTCCACTAAGAAAGTTGAGTCATATTTATATGTGAGAGATGAGTTCTAAAAGGGGTATTCTTTCGTTTTCCTTTCCATCAAGTGGTATTTATTGGTACTTTACTTAAGTTTGAATGTATCTTACATCGATGATCTAAAAGCTATGGTTCTTTTATGATCAATGGTAATTTCGCATCAGGGTAAGTATTTGAATTCTGCATGTTAAGTTTTGAATGAGTAAATCTGTATGTGGTAATTGAACAGTAAAACTGTAAGTATAAGGTTCTTGCATGAGATTTTCAGCTAATGAAAGGATAAGTAAACTGTATGTACAAGAGTAGTAATAGTTAAATTATGTTTCTAAGCAGTGGTTGTTGCTGGTTCGAGATGGATATCTAGATCTGGAGTTTGAACTGCACTAAGTGAGAATCAGGTGAGTCTCTACCATGACTCTTTTAAGTAAACTCTACAAGTAGAGGTAATTTGTAACACCCCAAACCTGACTCAGATGTTACGGTCTAGTCTAGAGATATTACAATAGCTTGTTAAGGAAATTTTGATTTAATCAAATTCGGTGTGCGTTTAGATAGCATAAATTTTAACAAAACTTCTCACAAAAATTTGGAAAAACTTACGTCCGAAAAATACTCACTCTAAACCCAAAATTTTGTACTCTAAATCGTGAATTTTGATTGTATCTATTTCGACAAATCATTTCTAGTTTTAAGGTAAACACTCGTTAAAGTCGTTTGTTTATTTACAGAAAAACTTTTTAAGGGTTATTTAGCTTGCAGCAGAAAATTTTTAGAGTTTTAATTTTGAAAACAAAATTTTAATTTTTAACCCGTGAGGTTTTGCAGTATCACGTTTGTAGATATCAATATCGGCAAATTAAATAGAAACTAAAAAAACCCAAAAACAAATTACAGTCCCCAAAAGTCTAAAATAAATAATTACAAAAAATCACCAAATTTAATTTAACTGATAAAACCATCCGAGCTCTCGCTTGCCGTCTGATTCTAATTTACCAATTACCTGAAATGTCAGAAATAAAACAAATGAGTGAGTTATAGAGCTCAGTGTATAACTAAAACTCAAATTGAGATCACACACATTGCGATATACAAAACAGAAAATTTCATAACGATCAATCAAACATAATTGAATATGCATGACTATGCCAATGCGATATTTTTTTAGAAAATCATAATGCAGATTTTTCAAAAAACGTCCTACCTAACTCCACTACACACCAAAATAGAGTTCTCCCCCGAACTCATCCATCCATAACACACCAATAAAGTCATCTCAGATTGTCCGACAATGATGACCCGCCACCCTGGGTTGCCCAGCAACGACGGCTTATCAATACAGCTAAACTGCCAAATCAAATATATGTGGTCAAGCCACTGTATTGCAACTCAGCTGTCGAAACAAAAAATATGTAGCTGAGCACTAAATACACAGATCATTAAAGTGTGAGTACAGAATTTTCATCCTTTAACATTATCCCAAACCCCATGCAATCTGTCATGGCATGCATGTACAAAATCAGAATGGTGAGCATGTAGGACATGCTGACGTACAGTAACAGAAACAGATGGCATGGAAGTCCATGCTCTACAAAATAGATTTATTAAACCTTTAAGAAACACATCAGTTTTGCCATGAAATCACATGCATGGTTACATAACAGATTCACAAATACAAATTAACAAAATCATACATTATACAAACTTATATAGACATAGCGAACAAGAACATACCATCAGAGCTACCAGTATCATAATATGCAAATAAATATCACAAATACCCTAAACACATCAACACATGGGCATATTCATCGATACCTTATTTTCAGGTTTTAATTAAGCGGTACGAACCCTATGGAGAGGCTAAATATAGTTCATGAAACATAACGAGCCAAAATGAGAATTTTTAGAAAATAGGCCCACACGACCCAAATAGCCCAGACCGTGCGACAGTCTGGCACACGGCCTATCACACGATCGTGTGTCACACACGACCTACCACACAATCATGTGGCATCAACAGTCCCAATTTTAGCTTTCATTGATCACTGATTTCTCGAGTTTTCGTTACACACCTTGATGTTTTCTGATAAGGGTTCCAAAAACGAGTTTACTAGCACCAAAATTGACAGTACACACAAGTTAATTAACCTGAAAACCCAACCTGAAACGTTAATTCAACAACCAATGTCAACAGTCGAACTAAAATTATGGAGAAAATTAACCTTCACAATGGCGAATAAACACTTACTGTTCCAAAAATAGCAGCCAACACCAATTAATTCCTCGGAAGACACGATTTCTACACTCCTCACCTAACCGAAATCGCAAAACATCTATTAAGCCAGCAATTTAACAATAGAAACATTCAAATAAGCTTACGAAAAACTCACTCATAAAAACTTTCAAACTTACAACAAAATACTTGCAACACACAATCGATACGAATTAATTGGCAAAAAAATTGAGAATACGAGACCATAAAGAAGAAACCGAAAAGAAACAATGAGGCGAAAAAAAAAGAAATTGACTGAAAAGCAAAAAGAAGAATAAAAATAAAACATAAAAAGAAAAGAGAATAAACCTTCTATAACCAAAAATAAAAAATAAAACAAAAATTGGGAATAGTGGTGAAAGAGAAGTATACAACAGTAGTGGCGAGAATTTTAAAGAATTACCTATTATTATTATTTTCATTTATTTAATAATATTATTTATTATCAATATTTTTTTAAAAACAAAACTAACCACTAAACCCTCTATTTGATAACTTAATATATTAATCATAATTCAATTTTAACACAACCGCATCCACTTAATTGGCACAATGGAGAATAGCAAAAATTATTTACCATTTTCACACACAAGGATTCAAGCATAGGACCAAAGGGTAAGCTAAAGTCTTACCACTGAACTAGTAAACTCATTATGTGATTAATGGCGCGAAAATTATATTTAACTCTGATATCCAAATTTAGGGGTTGGAAAAAAAACAAATAATTCAAGGGAAGGGTTTTAAACACAGGACCTCAGGCACACATAACTAACACTTAGCCACTGCAACAAATTAATTTCTTAACACAATTCCACAACTTCTAACACAAAAACAAAACATGACCACTCTCATGTTTTACTAATCCAAGTTCTACTAATCCGATTTTTGGGATGTGACATATTTTATATATAAAAGATTATGTTAACTATAAAAATCAGTAATGTATGATCATAGTAAGGATAAAGCATGTATCATTACAATTTGTGTAGAGTTTTAGTTGAGAAGAATACTGATTTATAAGAGTGCGTGTATAGTTATGGTACGAAAAGAAATGTCAGACAGAAATTCAATCTTCTAGGTAAGTGAGAAATGAGAAATGCTCCATTGTGAAGCCTCTAGTAGGGAAGTTATAATGCTAATCAAACTGGCATATCACGGACTAGAAAAGAGTGTAAGACCATAAGGTAGAGACCCATGACAACTTGGTATGAATTGAAACCATTCATAGCATAGCCTCTAGTAAGATAAGATTCGAAAGGCAGATCGCGATACATGAATATTTGTAAGACCATGAGGTTAAGACCCATGGCAAGATATGAAATGACTGAATGTATGTATGTAAAATCATGAGGTTAAAACCCATGGCAAGATATGATATGATTGAATGAATGTATGTAATACCATGTGGTCAAGACCCATGGCATTATATAAAATGTATGTATGAATGTTCATGGCGTAGCCTTTGATAATGTGTAAATCGAAATGGCAAATCACGATACATGAAACTATATATAAGACCATGTGGTTAAGATCCATGGCATCTTCTATGAAGTCTGCTGGGATAGTAAACACGAGATTCTGTATGATTGTCCATATAGCGTGCTCTATTAGGTCTATGTAGCATAAATTGTCAGGAAAGCCTGATAAGATTTGAATCTGAATGTCTGTATCTATGGTAAGATACGAGTAAATTCTTTAGTTATGTAATAAGTATGGCTAAAATGAGGTATTGATATGTTCTGAGTTAAGAGTGATTAAGTCTTAAGGGTTTCCGTGAAAAATAGACGTGTATCTGTATGTTAAAAAGGGTATCCATTATGATTATCTTTAAATATGGAAAGTGAGTGGTATTGTACTTTCTTTTAAAATTATTATGGATCTAGGTTAACGTTATCTTGAGTTATGGGATTTAGATATAAAACAATATGGAATTCCTCTGAATGGTCTAAGTTGTACTCTTCAGCATGAGGGTGTGTAGTGTTGAACCAAGATATGTCTGAGCATAGTTTGACGGTATTTAGTTCTGTGTAAGTATTCACCAAATATAAGTATCCGCTCGTGATAAATGTCAGTGAACTTGTTGAAATAAGAGTAAGAGTTAAAGCATGGATTGTTAGAAGTTGGTTTTGAAGGTATGTTCTATTAAGAAATTCTTATGGGACAAGAGATTTATGAGACATTTGAAAGGATTCCTCAGTTAACTAGATAAGAAAGATTAAGTATGATAAGAGCATGATAACTGGCGTATAAGAGACTAATAAAACGGTAGTGGTATCAGTTGAAGTAAATGATGCAGAATAGTGGTTAACTAATAGTAGTTTATACAAGATTGCAAAGTAATCAATTTATTATTATAATGAGCTCACTAAGGACTCCTATACTTACAAGATTTGTTATTGTTTTTTAGGTAATTGAGAAGAGACTTCACCTGGAGTAACAACGCCAGGAGTACGCCAAGGTGGTGGCAGAATGGACTATTATGCATACAGTGAATTTGTGGCGTAGTCTAGGAATACACCATTTTGACTTTGTCTTAAATAAACTTCTAACTTGTAAGGAATTGTATCAAGATTAATGTAACCAATTGGTTTAAATATTTCCCTTATTTCCATATAATTAAGTTTTCAATTGAAATGCCAGAGAACAAGTTTTAAAGAAATAAGAAATTGTAATCTGTTTTTGTTAAATGGTTAAGTTTTGTGTAGTAACACTCAAAATCCGGACTCGATGAATCGGGTCAGGTTTAGGGCGTTACACCCACACGGCTGTGTGTCCCATCTCACACGGTCTTATCCTTCCACACGGTCAAGGGACACAACCTTGTGACCCATATTTATAGAATTTTCCTATCTTTTTTATTAGTTTCAAGTTGATCATTGTTTTATACCGGGTTGGTTTTAAGCTTTCATAAGCTCGATATAAACCTGAATTTAGTTTGTATCATTGTTATACTTAATTATATGTGATGTATTGATATTTAGTTGAGATTTGGAATAATGAAGTGCATGTAAATGATTTGTATTTGTCTGTAGCATTCCATTACTCAAGTTTGGCGATCGGACCGGGTAATGGGTGTTACACCTATATTTGGAATCGAATTGTATTTTGCTCTCTCCACTAAAAAATGAACAAATTAGTCATTGCACGTTAAATTAAAGAGCAAATTGGTCATTTTGTTCGAAAAATCATCCATTTTCAATTGTTAAGTGATGATGTGGTTGGCAGAGCAATCAAACAATGACATGTTGCATGTCAACTGTACCTCATGTTGGTGTGGCATTTTGCCACATCAGTAAATATTTAAAAATTAAAAATCCTAAAAAAATAAATAATTTTTTTCATAATTATTTGAAAAACCACGTCTAGTATGAACCCGGACAATCGTTTGTCCATCTTCATCATGGATATGTGGAAAATTATTTAAAATTTATTAAAATATAAGAAATTATTAAAAACTATATTAAAAATTAGTCTTAATTTAAAATAAATAATCAAAATTAAAGTAAACCTCACCAAGATAATAGAATCTATAACTTTTACAATATTTATATTTTACGCCATTTACTTTTATTATATTTCCTTAAATGTTTTTTTTTCCAAATTTGTATCATATTTTTCTCATATTAGTCCACTTAGCCGTGGACAAGACATAAGGCAAACACTGCTCAAAACACAAGCGTTCACCTCCATTAAATTTTACAGTAATTTTCTAGTTATTTATCATTTCAAATTTTTTATTTAAATAAATTGTAACTTCATGATAATAATTAATTTGCAATTCAAATGTTTATTATATTTAAAATATTTATTATTTTTTAATAATTTAAATAATTGTATAGCTTATTATAATTCTTAATAACTTTTGAATTTTTTTTATTTTTTATAATTATTTAAAAAATCATCTCTAAGATGAACCTAGATAAAATATTTATTTATTTTTTAAATATTTGCTAGTCTAAAAATATACATCAACATGAAGCATATATGACACGCCATGTGTCCCTACCTACTTGCTTCGTTAACCATGTCACACTTAACAATAGAAATGGATGATTTTTTTTACGGAATGATCAATTTATTTTTTGATCTAACTTGTAGATAGGGGTGTTCAAATGGTTGGTTCGGTTAATAATCGAACCGAATTACTATTAACCGAATTACCCGAAATGTAAAAATCTTTAACCGTTAACTGAATTGAATTTTTTTTCAAATACATTAACCGAACCGAAATATTACTGTTAATTCGGTCAGTTAATCGAATTAATCGAAATTTATATGTTTTTGTCTTTTAGTTAAAATAAGTGTAAAGCATATAAAAAATTACATTGCTAATGTTTATTTTCTTTTATTTAATAGTTCAAAAAACTTTAAATGGAGTTGAAAACAACAAATAAGCCATTAGAAACACTACATAAGTATTGAAAACAACAAATATTTCGGTTCATTATCTAGTTTCGAACTGAATTAACCGATAACCGAAATTCTAAAAAATCATTAACCGACCTCCGACCGAACTAAATTCGGCCACCGATCGATTAATCGAATTAGATCGGTTCGGTCGGTTAATTTAATTTTAATGAAACTATAAACACCCCTACTTGCAGAGACCAATTTACCTATTTTTAATAAAAATACAAAATATAATTTAACTCTTTCAGGAATTCACAAATATACACTTCCAGTTTTGCTATTTTCCACTCCAACCAATGCTCCAACAATAATAATTAACGAATGGTCCAAATTGGTTAAATTCTAATATAGATAATCTTTCATTCTGCAAATAAGTTGAAGGAGTATTTGTGTTTGCACTACTAATCTTTTCCATTGTAATGGTAAAAAAGAAAAGAAAAATCTTTCCTTGTTCACATAAATGACCCATCAAAAATTGGGCAACTTTATTTTTACTTAAATATGTCCATAAAAGGGATCCAAGCCAACTCTAAGATAAGATGCAAAGGTAAGCCCAATGGCCGCCAGATGGCCCATGCCCTTGAATCATGTCAATGTTACGTGCCATTTGCTATTAAGATCTGACGCATTAAAATTAGGCCTGTTCATGGTCGGTCCCGAGAGCCCACTCAAAAAGTGAAATGATTTAAGTAAAAATATAAGTTCGAAAAATGAATTTAGACAAAAAACAGGCCTATTTAAAAAATGGGTCAAGCATCGAGTAAGGCTTTTTTAACCCAAGTTCGGCTCAAATTTGCAAAAGAAAAAACTGTTGTTTTCTTGCTATTTTTTTATTGTTTTACTATTATTTTCTTGTTATTTTCTCACTATTTTGTTACCATTTCACTATTATGTTGCTATTATTTTATTGTTATTGTTTGGATATTGTATAACTCTTGTTTTATTGTTAATTTTGTTACTATTTTAGATGCATTAGCTTGTTAAGTTGCATCTATCTTAGTGTTATTTAAGTATACATATTTTTTTAATTTATCTTCAATTTGTTGGGAAACATTTATTTTAACGTTTTTAGTATTTTTGATGTATTTTAAAAAAATATAAAATAATATTAAAAAATTCAATATAGCCGGGCTAGGCTCGGATTTTAGCATTTTTATCTGGGCCTGGTTTGGGTAAAATTTTAGGCCCATTTTTCAGGTAGGGTTAGGCCCGAACCTAGCAAACGGTTTTAAAATTTTGGTTGGGTTTGGCTTGACCTATGGACATCTCTAATTAAAACTCGACGCATATTTTTGGAATTGGATTAGTAATTAGATCAATCACATCACTAGTTTGTAGTTCGGTCGATCATTTCGGTTCAAATTAAGTAAATTATTAAAATTTCATAAAAATTAAAATATATTATAAAATTCGATTCAATCAATCCATACCAATTTGCAAGTCAAACGGTTTTTTTCCTCTCTTTGGATAGATACCTCAGCTAGTTCTTGATTTGATCATTGATTCTATCCGGTTCAAAAAATTGCTTGACAACATCAAAAAATAAAATATTTGCAGTTGAAAATTTGAAAAGTTTCATCAACTATTAATATTTATAGTGTATAAACAATAAATTTAGTCATTATACTCTAATGTAGAGGTGATCATGGGTCGGGCCGTGCTCGGGTCGGGCCCCAAAAAAATTTTGGCCTGCTCCTAGGCCCGGCCCAAAATATGAGCCTGAAATTTTGTCCTGGCCCGACCTGGAAAAAATTTCTAAGCCCGGCCTGGCCCATTTTTTAATAAACACAAAAAAATTATTTTAAAAATAAAAAATAAAAAAGTATTTGAAAAATATTTTAAAATTAAAAAATAAAAAATAAATATTTATTATATTCGGGCCGGGTCGGGCTGGGCCCGGGCCAAAAAGTGGTGCCCGAGGCCCGGCCCGATTTCTAAACGAGCCTCATTTTTTTGCCCAAACCTATATTTCGGGCCTATATTTTTACCCGAACCCTCCCATATTTCTAAGTGGTCATTGTCATTTGGCAGCCTACCATGATCACCTCTACTCTAATGTCATCGATTTTTTTATATTTTTTGAATTTTAAAATTTCAATCATAACTCAAATAGTAGTGGTTGAATTTATTAAGTGGAACTATGCTATTAGTATCCTATTATGTGTAAGAATTTATGCATTTTTAGTAATTATGCTTTTCGAATTTTGAAATTTAAATATTGACTCAAATGGTATCTCCATTAAATCGTTTAACTAAAACAAGATTTTTTTGTGAGTATTATGTGGAAATAACAAGTTGACATGATAAAACACATGATAATATATCCGCCAAATAAGATTTTGGAAATAGCATCATTTAACTTAATGGATTTGATGGCTACCACTCGGTTAGAATTAAATTTTCAAAATTCGAAAAGTATAGGTACTAAAATGATCAACTTAGAGTACATGGACTAAATTTGAAACTTGCACATTGTATTGTTAGGCTTTTTGTGCCCTAAGAGTAATAATTCATCATATTTGATAAATTATTGAAATGGTCAAACTAATTATTCATAAAAACACACAAATGTCATTCATTATCTCTATATTGGAATGTCCTCGATGGTTTTGCATGTAAAGCAAATTGTTAAGTAAATATTGACTCACTGATTACCTAAGATTTAACTAATATAAAGTAGAAGTGCAATGAGTATTTGTAATGCAAAATACAACTTATATTAGTAGATAATCTAAATATTCAACAATCTATTTGGTCATAATGGGCAAATGATTCATGTTAGGACTACTATATTATCTATAAGTCCAAATAGGGAGATAATTTATCTTAACTATCGGAGTTGGATTGACTCTTAGGTTAGAAACATAAACGTAGTTGTCTGAACTGACAACAGATTAGATTGAACCCAAGTTGAAATCATCCTAGATATTTTTATGAATTAATTCACTTGAGAAGTAGTCCTAAATCCTAAGTAAGTGAATTGTTGTATTCATAACTTTTATACTTTGATGTACTAAAAACCTTTGTGTCTCGAAATCGTAAGTTACAAGTTGGTATGTTTGGTATGACTTATACATGACATAGTTTCACTTACAATGGTGGAATCATATCTCGATAAAAAGTAAATGGTATTCTACCAATAGCATTGCATGGTTTATGAAAATGAAACATGGTCATAAGTTATTTGTGATGATTTAATTGTTACTAGTATAACTAATGATCATTTTCATCATAGTAGATACAATGGTAACCTTAAGATAAAAGTGATCAAACTAGGTGAACGACTTTAGACAACTTTACTTGTTAGCTTTCGTAATTCTATTTAATGAAAAGTTCAATTATGATATTTTTGGTGGATTGTCTCCATGGCTAAATAATCATGTAATTAATAGGTATAGTGTTGGAACTTAATTACAAGTTATATTTGCCCAATTATATATATCTAATCAGTCTCTCTACCAGTTCAACATAACTATTGACGAATTGCTTTTATATGAATACTTGCATGAAATCATAAACAATTGGACAAAGAGAAATAGTTCATTGAATTTATTCATTGGAGTAATAGGTGTTTCTTGGTTTAATAATTAGTTTGATCTAGGTTAATTTAGTCACTTTGAATATTTATTTAATTAGATTAAATCATTAGAAGTGAAAATAAATTGAGATATCATGTTATCTAATTATTTGGAATGGAATAAAATTAAATTAAATAAAGTTACACGTGCATTTTAGTATGATAAAGTCATCATGACTTTGACGAATTTAAAATAGGATTTGTGTTATTTAATTTGATAATTAAATCTAGTTTCTTAATTAAATTATTAAGAGACCAAAATACATTTAGACCTTGAGATGACCCAGTTAGGGTCATAAGGTGGCTAGCCATATGGGAGAAAAGTGGTTTTTCGCCCAAGTAAAGGTGGCGGCACAAAAGTCCTTGTTGGATTGAGATTGTCGCTCACCTTATTTATTTAGCCTTAGACTCTCTATTGTTTTCCCTTTGCTTTTATTGAAGTTACGATCCCCTTAAAATTTATCACTCTTCTTGGTTAGTTTTTTTGAATATGCTATTAAATTTTTTGGTGAAAAAGGATAACTACTCTTGTAGATCTTCAATAGTAGTTTCTCCTTCAATTACAACTAAAGATTCAACTTACGATGCAAGGTTCTTTTTTACCTTTCCATTACTCTTTTTGAATTCTTTGAGATTCTTCATGAAGATTTGTTGGGATCCATTGAATTCATCAATTCTCATTGTATTAATATCTTTAGCCTTTTTTTATAGTAACCACCTTAACGCAAAACATTCAAAGAGAGACCTTAAAACCTTCCTAACTAGCTTAGCATTATATACTCCTCACCAATAGCAAAAACTTGTTAGACATGACATAGAGTTTTGCATAGAAATCAGACAAGGATTCATCATTTAGAGTTTGGATTATTTTACCGTAGTAGTGCCTTAAGAGTTGTTTTTAAAATTGTCCAAGCTTCTCAAGCAATTGAACACCTGAATATCCTCCTAATTTCCTAAAGTTCCACGCCATTAAATATGACATTAAGTAATTTTGAATTCGCATTGGCCAACTTATCTTCCTTAGTGATTCAGGTAATTTTTAGCTTAAGAGTTTTTATATAACACCCCTCACCCGATCCGAGTAAAAGATGTTACATTTAAAAACTAAACTCACCACTTAAACATATTTTTGTTTCATTATAATGGAGGTAAATTATAGTACAAAAAATTATCATTCACACATAATTCACATTTTTTTACTAATAAACCTAAGTATATGCAAAACTAAGTCTACTATATATATACCAAAGGGCTTGAACTTGAAGCTTGAAGAGTGATGTGACTTGAACTGAAGTAGCAATCCTTGATTCTTTTCGAAACTTATTTATCACCTGCACATTTAAAACAAACGTGTTAAGCTACGTGAATAGCTTAGTAAGTATTCAATTGAATTCAGTCTTTCCATTTTTCTATATATACAATTTAAATAGTTTTTACTTAAACTTTTAATTCATTTTTAAAACATAAAATCATTTAAATTAACTCTATAACTTATAGTTTTTACTTTAACACACATAGTCACTAATCAATTTTCACATTCACATATCAAAATCATTTTTTCATATCACAAACATAACATCAACACTTAATTCACATGTTTTGTTTAATACTTAATTCACATGTATTACTAAATCACATATATCACTATAACACTTTTACTTTCACATATCACTTTTCTAGTCCTTAGTTAATCTCAAAGGGGTTTAATAATTTCAATGCATTGCAAAGATCCAGGCCAAACACGAACTCCCGGTCTATAATAGACCTCTGATAACGGGAACTTTAGAAAAATAAATGGGAACTCCAGTAAACACATCACATAACTCAATACTCTTCTCTTCGAACCCTCATCCCTTCTCAACTCCAAAATCATTCCATTTTAATATATCATATTTCCTTTGAGTTCACTGAGGCATATATTCACATATCACTTTCATATAACAAACTTGATATTTCACACATATATCACTTTGTATCATATTACTTATTCACTTTGAATCACATAAACACATTCACTACATTTTTTCACATATTCACTTTATTCTCAATTCATAAAAATACAAACATAACATATATTCACAATACTTAGCACTTTAGATTTCAATTCGCTATCATTAATCACTTTACTTTCTTATAACACTTCACTTAAATATTTTGTTTCACTATTTCAAAGCATATAGTAACTTTTGAACATTTTACAATTTAGCCTTAAATTCATGAAAATTCAATAATTATTCTCCACTTTATTGTTATCACATAACACTTCATTTAAGTCTTTAGTCACAATATTGGTTTCACATAACACCTTTTATACACTTTACAACTTAGTCCTCTCTATAACAATTTCATTATGCTATCTATTCACTTATGAATTTATGACAAATAAATAACTTTTACTCTTTATAATTTGATCCTTAGTTTCATGAAATTCACTAATCACTAAATTATCATTTTATCATTTATTACATTACTAACATACCTTTATTTACATATTCACCGCCAAGTTCAATATTCATAATTATATCTTATTTATTAAATTTTCAATACTCAAATATTAAAAATAAAATAAACAAGCTTGAATTCAATTAAGTATTTACCTATTTCTTCACTTTCTCCTTCAACTAATTGATTTCCATGGTAGAAAATTTTCTCATAACACTCTAGGATATGAAATTAGGCTATGACTTCAAGTAAAAACTCAAGAAAAATACATGAAAAATATTCCTTTCTTTTCTCACTTTTCTTTTCTTTCTTCCTCCTTTATTTCCCTTTCATTTTTGTTGTCCCAATATGTTGCTTCCGTTCAACCTTCCAATTGTGTAGAAGATTCAAACTTTTCTTTTTCTTTCAACTTCATCATTATCTCATCAATCAATCATATTTCAACACATTCCACGCTTAATTACCATTAATTCTCTCTCCTTTACATCTCATTGCATGGAAAATTTAATCCCATCATTATGTCCCCAAAAATCTATTAATAATGGTAAAATTGCATCTAAGCCCTTTCTCACAAAATGGGAAAATTGCATTTTAATCTTTGTACCTTTCTACTTTATTCAACTTAGTCCATATTTTGATTTTCCAACTTCACATATAAATATGCCTTCATGTCACATTCATAAAAAAAACATTTCTTAAATTTTTGCCCCTTTTCTTAAAATGGTAAATGTGCACTTTTAGTCACCCAACTTTCAAAAAATCTCAATTTAATCCTTATCAAATTTCATTATTTATGCTTTCTATCCTAATTCTTAATTTGCTTTTGAAATAATTATTCTTTCCCAAAGACCAAATTTTTGGGGTATTACATTTTACTCCATTAACATCAACAATAGGAGGCTCATAAGTAGAGGTGTTAATGGGCCAGGTCAGGTTTGGGTCGAGCATGATATTAACACACTTTATACTTACCAAAGCCTGGTCTGACCCAGAATATGGACCTAAAATTTTCCCAAGCCAGCTCATATCTGCAAATGGCTAACACTCATTTTAGGCCTACCCATATTAATTTTTTTAAAATAAAATAAAATATATATATTTATATATTTTTTGATTTTGATTTAATATTTTGATTTATTATATTTTATTGTAACAGCCCGATTTTAGATAAATCAGAATAGTGGTTTCGGGACCACAAATCTGAGGTTTTAAAATTATTTTAAAATTATTTTTGGTGTTTACAGCATGTTATTTGATATGTGTGAAAATTTCGTGATTTAATTTTACCGTTTGTGTGCTTAATTTGATAAAAAGAACTTAATCGCGTAAAATGCAAAAGTGGCTTTCTATTTGTTAAAGTACTTATTTGCTATGGTTTATTAATTGTAAAGTCCTTAAAATGGAATTAGGCCACTATTAAGGTTAGTGGACGGTAATGGACATAAATTACCTTATATTATATGATTTGCATGTTATATCATTAAGGGCAATTAAGTAATTTGGTATTTAAGTTAATAAAATTAAAACAAAACAAATGATATTCATTTGTTCATCTTAGTTGACCGAAATTGAAGAAGGAGAAGCCATTAAAATACCTTGAAGCATTCGGCCATTGCATGATTCATTAGTAAGTTCATTTATAATTTGTTTTTGATGATTTTTATGTTTTTGAGGTCGTTGCTTAGTATACTAGCTAGCTAATGTCTTAATTTTCAAAATTTTTGATAATTTTGTGAAATGCCATTGTTGAATATTCAAGCCTTTTGTTGTTTGATGATGAAAAATAAATATTTGATGTTAGATTATCATGTTTTGTAAAGTGATTTTTGACAAAAAAATGTCAAATAGGGATTAAATTGAGAAATGTGTAAATTGAGTGGTTGAAATGTGAATTAAATGCATGTTTTTGGCTGCTAGGGACCTCTAACAAATTCGGCTAAGCATGGGTGTATTGAAATTTTGTGTAATTTGTGATTTTGTGAAATATGGACTAAATTGAATAAATGTGAAACTTTAGGGGCTAAAGTGTAAAAATGTCCAAATAGGTATTTTTGGATGAAATTGAATAAATAGGTGATTAAATGAGCTAAATTTGAATTTATTTAGATCAAGGAAGGAAGAAATCAGATTTGGATCAGGGAAAGTTGAAAGTTGTTGAATAGTCGTTCTGATCCATTCGTTTTCGTACAAGGTAAGTTCATAAGTAATAAATGTATTTGAATTCAAATATATATATTTTATGTATTGTCGAATTGATTTGTATACGTATATATATTTCCGAATTGAATTGTACAGATATACACCTATTGCCGAATTGAATTGTATAGGTATACACCTATTGCCGAATTGAATTGTATATGTATACTTGTATTGCCGAATTAAATTGTACAGGTATACACCTATTGTCGAATTGAATTGTATATGTATACTTATATTGCGAATTGAATTGTATAGATATACACATTATTGTCGAATTGAATTGTATATGTATACTTATATTGTCAATTGAATTGTATAGGTATACACCTATTGTCGAATCGAATTGTATATGTATACTTATATTGTCGAATTGAATTGTATAGGTATACACCTATTGCTGAATTGAATTGTGTATGTATACTTATATTGCCAAATTGAATTGTATAGGTATACACCTATTGTCGAATTGAATTGTATATGTATACTTATATTGTCAATTGAATTGTATAGGTATACACCTATTGTCGAATTGAATTGTATATGTATACTTATATTGTCAATTGAATTGTATAGGTATACACCTATTGTCGAATTGAATTGTATATGTATACTTATGTTGTCGAATTGAATTGTATATGTATTTATATATTGCTAATTTGATTTGAGCATTGGATGACTGGTTTAGTGCATGAATTGATTTAATTATGAAGTGTAAAGTGTTTACACTTTTACCTCAAAATTTATAGTTTTTACAATTTAGTCCCTACTCAATTAACACTTTAATTAAACTAATTCTTCTTCAAATAACACTTTATATAATCATTTTAAGCTATTATACAGCTTTTGATATTCAAAATTTTAGTACAAAACTCCAATTCCTAGCTTTTTCACAATTAGGTCCTAAAAATCATTTTCTACTAAAATCACTTAATAAAATCATAATATAATGCAATTAAAGCTTCAATTCTATGACAATTCATCATAAACTTCCAGCACTTCTTCATGGTAACCTACAAAATCACCCATGGAATCAAAAACTAATGAATTCAATAGTTGGACCTAGTTGTAGAAGTCACAAAACATAAAAATTTCAAAGAAAAAGCAAGAATTGAACTGACATGGTATAAAAATATGAGAAACCAGCTTGTTTCAGACCTCCTATGGCATTTTTTCTGATGAATTATGAAGAAATATCTAGATTTTTCAATTTTGTCTTTGTTTTGTATGTTTAATTTGCAAAATTTCCTATTTTTCCCTTGTTTCTCCTTGTTTTCTTGCTGATTTTCTTGCCCAAACCATCTAGCCCATATAATTTGGGCCTAATTTCCTTTTAAATCCCTCCTTATTAGTCACTTAAGCTATTTAATCATAATTTAACAAATTTTACACTATTTTCAATTTAGTTCTTTTTAATTAATTAACCATCCAAACGTTAGAATTTTCTAATGAAACTTTAATACCATCTCAATGACACTCTATAAATATTTCTAAAAATATTTATGGCTCGGTTTATAAGTTCGAGGTTTTGATACCTCATTTTTTGACCCAATTTACTTATTAATTTCTTTTTAAATCACAAAATTCACTAATCCAAAATTCTTCTATAATCACACTCGACTCATATGTATTTGTTTATTAAATTTTAGAACTCAATGGTCGAATTTAGTGATCTCGAATCACTGTTTCTAACACCACTGAAAATTAGGCTGTTACAGTTCCGGAAGAAATATATCAGTCAGAGATTCATAGATAAAAAACTCAAAGAATTTCTGAAGTTAAAACAGGGTTGCATGACAGTGACAGAATATGAGCGAAAATTTGTGAGACTCAACAGATATGCTCGGGAATGTGTTTCGACTGAAGCTATAATGTGTAACAGATTTGAAGACGTTTTGAATGAAGATATTAAGTTGTTAGTCGAGATTCTGGAAATAAAAGAGTATGTAATACTCGTTGAGCGAGCATGCAAAGCTGAGGAACTTGGGAAAGAGAAAAGAAAAGCTGACTTTGAAGCTAGAGATTCGCGAAAAAGATCATCGAGTAAGTCATTTCAGTCAGCATCAAAGATCATTTCAGTCAGCATCAAAGAAGTTTCGAGATGATTTTAGCCGTTCAAAGGCTACTGTGGGTTATTCTAGACGAGATAGAAACAGACCACCTGTGAGTTCGAAAGCTACTTCAATGGCTAGTGTTGGAAATGTCAGATCAAATCAACCTGAGTGCAAACATTGCGGTAAACGACATCCCGACAATTGTAGATTGAATGAGCAGGCTTGTTTCAAATGTTTATCATTAGATCATTTCATCTGTGAATGTCCTGAGTTGGCCGAGCAAGATACAGTGCAGAATACGAGGCTGAGTAACATTGCAGCTAGAGGTAGACCACCCAGAAACACGGATAATGTGAGTGGTAGTCAGAGGGGAACTAAAGACACTACATTTAGATCTGAAGCCCGCGTACCTGCTAGAGCTTATGCTATTCGCGCTCGCGAAGAAGCTTCATCTCTAGATGTTATTACTGGTACTTTCACTCTTTATGATACTAGTGTTGTTGCATTGATTAATCTAGGGTCAACTCATTCTTATGTATGTGAGACTTTAGTATCCAGTAAGATTTTGCCTGTAGAGTCTACTGAATTTGTGATTAGAGTATTGAACCCCTTAGGCAGGTGTGTTTTGGTTGATAAAGTATGCAAGAACTGTCCGTTGATGACTCGAGATTTCTATTTTCCGGCTGATCTAATGTTGTTGCAATTCGACGGATTCGATATAATTCTGGGTATGGATTGGTTAACACTGCACGATGCTATTGTAAACTATAAATAGAAGACAATTGACTTGAAATGTCAGAATAATGAGATTATCCGGATTGAATCAGATGATTTGAATGGTTTACCGGTAGTGATTTCTTCGATGTTAGCTTGAAAATATATGAGAAAGGGTTGTGAAGCTTACTTTTCCTATGTACTCGACTCTAAAGTGACTAAAAAGAAGATTGAATCAGTACCAGTTGTGTGTGAATACCCGGATGTGTTTCCTGAGGAGTGACCTGGTTTGCCACCGATTAAAGAAGTTGAATTTGGTATTGAGTTAGTGTCGGGAATAACTTCGATATCGATAGCTCTGTACAGAATGACACCAACCGAATTCAAAGAGTTGAAAGCTTAGTTGCAAGAATTGACAGAGAGAGGTTTCACACGACCGAGTTATTCTCCCTGGGGTGCACCGATTTTGTTTGTGAAAAAGAAAGACAGAACTATGAGAATGTGCATTGATTATTGACAGTTCAATAAAGCAACCATCAAGAATAAATATCATCTGCCACGAATAGAAGATTTGTTTGATCAGCTAAAAGGGGCTACAGTGTTTTCTAAGATAGATTTGAGATGAGGTTATTATCAGCTGCGAGTTAAAGACTCAGATGTGCTGAAAACTGCTTTTCGAACGAGGTACGAGCATTATGAGTTTTTAGTTATGCCTTTCAGACTAACGAATGCACCTGCTGTTTTTATGGACCTAATGAATCGGATCTTCAGACCATATTTGGATAGATTTGTTGTTGTGTTTATAGATGACATCTTGATCTATTCCTGTGATGAATCTGAGCATGCTGAACATTTGAGAATAGTGTTACAGACTTTGCGAGATAAACAACTATTTGCAAAGTTTAGTAAATGTGAGTTTTGGTTACGAGAAGTTGGTTTTCTGGGGCATATTGTGTCAGCATCAGGTATTCGAGTTGATCCGAGTAAAATTTTGGCAATATTGGATTGGAAGCCTCCGAAAAATGTATCCGAAATCTAAAGTTTTTTGGGACTCACTGATTATTACAGACAATTCGTAAAAGGTTTCTCACTGATTACAACTCCGTTGACGAGACTACTTCAGAGTTAAGTTCGAGTAGTCGGACAAGTGCCAGAAAAGTTTTGATCAGCTGAAAGCTCTTTTGACTGAAGCTCCAGTGTTAGTACAACCAGAATCAGGTAACGAATTCGTAATCTATAGTGATGCATCGTTGAATGGTTTGGGCTGCGTTTTGATGCAAGAAGGCAAAGTCATAGCTTATGCCTCGAGAAAATTAAAGCCGCATGAAAAGAATTACTTGACGTACGATTTGGAATTAGCAGCTATCGTGTTCGCGTTGAAGATTTGGCGTCACTATTTGTTCGGTGAGAAATGTCATGTTTATTCTAATCACAAAAGCTTAAAATATTTGATGACTCAGAAAGATCTAAATCTGCGACAGTGAAGATGGTTGGAATTGTTAAAAGATAACGAGCTAGTGATTGACTACCATCCGGGAAAGGCCAATGTTGTTGCTGATGCTTTAAGTCAAAAATCTTTGTTTGCTTTACGTGCAATGAATACTTAGTTGGCTCTATCTGATGACGGCTCGATTATAGCGTAGTTGAAAGCAAGACCGTTATTTATACAGTAGATTTGCGAAGCTCAGAAAGTTGATAATGAATTGTTAGCAAAATGGGCTCAATGTGATTTGAATTTTTATTCAGAATTTCAAGTTGATGCTGATGATTGTTTGAGATTCAGAGGTCGGATATGTGTGCCGAGAAATTCAGAGTTGATTCATATGATTTTGAATGAAGCTCATAGTAGTTGTTTGTCTGTTCATCCAAAAAGCATAAAAATGTATAACGATCTGCAACAGCTTTACTGGTGGTCTGGTATGAAACGTGACATCTCAGAATTCATTTCTAAATGTTTGATCTGACAGCAAGTTAAAGCTGAGCATCAGGTACCGTCTAGTTTATTGAAGCTGATTATGATACCCGAGTGGAAATAGGATAAAGTGACTATGGATTTTGTGTCAAGATTGCCACTATCTTCGAGAAAGAAAGATACGATTTGGGTTATAGTTGACAAATTGACGAAATTAGCTCATTTCATTCCAGTACAAACGAACTATTCGCTAGATAAGTTAGCTGAGTTGTATATTTCCGAGGTTGTGAGATTGCATAGAGTACCTATTTCTATTGTTTCGGATAGAAATTTGAAGTTCACATCGCGATTTTGGAAGAAATTGCAAGATGCATTAGGTACAAAGTTACATTTCAGTACCGCTTTTCACCCACAGACGGATGGACAATCCGAGTGAGTTATACAGATACTCAAGGATATGTTCCGATGTTGCATTCTTGAGTTTGAAGGTACGTGGAAAAAGTATTTGCCGTTGATTGAATTTGCGTATAATAATAGCTATCATTCGAGTATAAAAATGGCACCTTGCAAAGCTTTATACGGTCGCAAATGCTGAACACCTTTGTACTGGACCGAACTTAGTGAGAGTAAGATTCACGGGGTCGATTTGATTAAAGAAACTAAACAGAAAGTGAAAGTGATTCGTGGTAGTCTGAAAGTAGCGTCAGATCGTTAGAAATCGTACGTAGACTTGAATCGAAAAGATATTGAGTTTCAGATTGGGGACCGAGTATTTTTAAAATTATCGCTGTGGAAGAAAATACTTAGATTTGGCAGAAAAGGCAAGTTAAGTCCGATATTCATCGGACCGTATAAAATTATCGAGCGTATTGGGTCGGTTGCTTATAGATTGTTGTTGCCACCTGAATTAGAAAAGATTCATAATGTATTTCATGTATCGATGCTTCCACAATATCGATCCGATCCCTCACATGTAATTTCCCTGTCAGAGATTGAGATTCAGTCTGATATGCCATACGAAGAAGAACCAATCCGAGTTTTAAATCGCTAGGTTAAAGTACTGAGAAATAAGAAAATTTCATTAGTGAAAGTCTTATGGTATCGACACGGGGTTGAAGAAGCTACATGGGAGCCCGAGGATGCTATGAGAGAGCAATATTCAAACCTATTCACTGGTAAGATTTTCAGGGACAAAAATCCCTAAGGGAGAGAGTTGTAACAGCCCGATTTTAGATAAATCGGAACAATGGTTTTGGGACCACAAATCTGAGGTTGTAAAATGATTTTAATATTATTTTTGGTGTTTATAGCATGTTATTTGATATGTGTGAAAATTTCGTGATTTAATTTTACCGTTTGTGTGCTTAATTTAATAAAAAAGACTTAATTGCGTAAAATGTAAAAGTGGCTTTCTATTTGTTAAAGTACTTATTTGCTATGGTTTATTAATTGTAAAGTCCTTAAAATGGAATTAGGCCACTATTAAGGTTAGTGGACGGTAATGGACATAAATGACCTTATATTATATGATTTGCATGTTATATCATTAAGGGAAATTAAGTAATTTGGTATTTAAGTTAATAAAATTAAAACAAAACAAATGATATTCATTTGTTCATCTTAGTTGACAGAAATTGAAGAAGGAGAAGCCATTAAAATACCTTGAAGCATTCGACCATTGCATGATTCATTAGTAAGTTTGTTTTTTCTCGGTTTTTTATGATTTTTATGTTTTTGAGGTCGTTGCTATGTATACTAGCTAGCCAATGTCTTAATTTTCAAAATTTTTGATGATTTTATGAAATGTCATTGATGAATATTCAAGCTTTTTATTGTTTGATGATGAAAAATAAATATTTGATGTTAGATTATTATGTTTTGTAAAGTGATTTTTGACAAAAAAATGTCAAATAGGGATTAAATTGAGAAATGTGTAAATTGAATGGTTGAAATTTGAATTAAATGCAAGTTTTAGGCTGCTAGGGACCTCTAATAAATTCGGCTAAGCATGGGTGTATTGAAATTTTGTATAATTTGTGATTTTATGAAATAGGGACTAAATTGAATAAATGTGAAAATTTAGGGGCTAAAGTGAAAAATGTCCAAATAGGTATTTTTGGATGAAATTGAATAAATAGGTGATTAAATGAGCTAAATTTGAATTTATTTAGATCAAGGAAGAAAGAAACCGGATTTGGATCGGGAAAAGTCGAAAGTTGTTGAATAGTCGTTCTGATCCGTTCGTTTTCGTACGAGGTAAGTTAATAAGTAAATAAATGTATTTGAATTAAAATATATATATATTTTATGTATTGCCGAATTGATTTGTATACGTATATATATTGCCGAATTAAATTATATAGGTATACACCTATTGCCGAATTGAATTGTATAGGTATACACCTATTGTCAAATTGAATTGTATAGGTATACACCTATTGTCAAATTGAATTGTATATGTATACTTATGTTGCGAATTGAATTGTATAGGTATACACCTATTGTCGAATTGAATTGTATATGTATACTTATATTGCCAAATTGAATTGTATAGGTATACACTTATTGTCGAATTGAATTGTATATGTATACCTATATATTTCGAATTGAATTGTATATGTATACTTATGTTGCCGAATTGATTTGTATATGAATTTATATATTGTTGATTTGATTTGAGCATTGGATGACTGGTTTCGTGCATGAGTTAATTTCATTATGAAGTTGAAAGCCCCAAATGAACCTTAAGAAAAGTATAGGATATTGATGTCATGACATTATGACTTTCGAGTTGTAATTTCGTGTAAGATCATGTCTGGGACATTGGCATCGAAGTGAGAAAATGTGTAAGACCATATCTGGACATTGGCATTGTGTATGATTCGTATAAGACCCTGTTTGGGACAGTGGCATCGATGTGTTAACATGTAAGACCATATCCGGGATATGGCATTGTACGAACTTTACATGATTTACAAGTATCCTTAACAATTCCGAATGGTTCAACGGGAAATGTCAAATCGAGACCGAAGGTGAATTTGAGCTAAATGGTTCAGGTATGTATGAAGTTTATATGTTCATGAAATATTAAGGTAAGTTTAATACTTAATGTGGTAGTATGAATTTACATGAGTTAGTTGAATCTATATGTGTTTGAGATTTATTTAAATTCAATCTAGTTGAATTGAATTATAAATATTATTGAGATGATTTATTTGCTTATGGCTTACTAAGCTTTCAAAGCTTACTTTGTGCATTCTTTCATTGTTTTATAGATTATCGAAGCTAGCTCGGACTCGGAGATCATCGGGAAACGTCATCACACTATCGAACATCTTGTTGGTACTTTTGAAGCTTTGTAAATATGGTATATAGCATGTATAGGCTAGTGAACTTTTGGTACATTTTGAATTGTAAATTCTAGCCATGTGAGTTGGCTTGGTAATTGATGTGTACGTATAATGGCTAAGTGTTTAGCATGTTTTTTTATGATAGGTGATGGCCTTGAATTTGTTCAATTTGGTTTGCATGTCTTGATGATTAAATGATGCAATTGGTATGATATTGAGATGATAGATTGGTATGTAGTTGAGATATGAGTTGGTTGTTTAAGTATTGAGAAAATGCATGTTTGAACTTAAGATGAATTGATGATTATAGTAAGTTAAGTTGATATACTTTTGAGTTAGTTTGTGGACATGAAATGAGTGGTAAATGAATGATTATAAAATAGTATGAAATGTGCATAGAATGAGTGGTTTCGGCTACCTATTATTATGTGAATTTTTTTTAAAAGTTTTTTGGAAATTTTTATATGTGATCGGTTTAGTCCCAAACCACTTCTAAAGCATGTTTAAGGTCTCGTAGACCTATTTAAGGGACATTGTGTATGTTAATTAAATGTTGTGTTTGATCGGTAATACTTCTTAACCCTAATCTGGCGACGGACATGGGTTAGCGGTGTTACATTTATATATAGTCATCTTAATTTTTTTTAATTTTTCATTATATTAGTATTATATATTATTATAAGTTTAAATTTTATGTGTTATAAATTACACAATATATAAAAGTAACATAATATAAAATATTCCAAACTTGAAAAACGAGTCAGGCTGGGCTAAGCTCGGGACTTGAAGGTTGAAGTCCAAGCTCGACCCATAATTTAAACGGGCCAAATTTTTTTGCCCAAGCTCATTGTTTGGGCCTAATTTTTTTTACCCAATCCCTCCCAAATTTTGGGCAAGCCTTCAAGCTTAGGCGGGTGGCCCGACCCTTAAACATGTCTACTCTTAACCAGTTAGAACTAGTTCCCAAGCTCTATTGTCTAATGACTTAATGAACACCCTTATCTTGGCCTTTTAGTAGGCGTAATTGGAGCTGTCAAGTATGGAGGCTTTGAAATTGAGGTTCCTCCATCTTAAGAAATACAAGAACAAGATCTTCACCTAGTACATCAAGTGTCTAGCTGTGATACCAATAAAAGTGTTGAGTTGTTTGTCTGTTGTCAGTTAAGTTGAAACTAGATGGACAAATAAAAGAGTAAAAAGTAAAGATGGCCACAAGAATTAGTTAAGTAGTTCAAAAACCTTTCTTACATCTACGGGGCCTTGCCCAGAGTGTAATCCACTATGTATCAATAGTAAAGACATTATTTAAGTTCAACTCACTTAGTAAGTTGCAACCTCACTCCTTTACGTCAACTAATGTCACTTTCTTCACTAATAACTTCCCCATGAAAGCTTAGCTTCAAAATAAGCCTTACGAAAACTTTATTACAATGTATTTTCACTGGAAATAAGTTCCTAAGATGAATTATAATTGTAATCTCTTCAATTCGTATATAATCAAGTAAACAAGCCTTTTTAAAATAGCCATTGTAGGCTTATAAATCTTTAGCTAGTCTGAACGTGGTATACCTTAGAATTGTGTTTCAATTAGAGTTTTATATGACATCAAATAAGCATAGATATTCAAGGTTTGACCTTATATAGATATTAGATCTCTTCATATATGAAAACTTGATCACACATAACTTCTTCAAATAAAGTACTTACTTAACCAATTTTCAACAAGATAATATCTATGTAGTTGTTGCACAAAATCCTCAATAAGATGTAGAAAGATATCCTTAAAAATTGTGTAGGAATATGCCAACATATACAATAGGTTGCACAATTGTTTAGTTGCCAAGTGAGTTGCAATTGACAGTGCAACTGAAATGTGCAACTAACAATAACATAAGTGATGGAAGGAAATAGATGCAAGGTTTTACGACAAATTGATTGGTACCCACCTAGTGAAAGTTGGGTCAAACTCAACGCTAGTGGGTTAAGGAAGATGGACACTATAATGGCAAGAACAGAGGATTTTGAAGGATTGGCAGGGCTGATATCTTTAAGGTTATTGCGAAGTGTTGGGATTTGCTTGGTGTGATAAGCAGAGCTTGGAGCATTCTTGATGGTCTAAGCTTGGCGTGTAATTGTGGCTACTAGAAGGTTATAGTTGAATGTGATAACCTATCAGTTGTTCAAATGTCGAATGAAGACTCTAATGAAAAAAATGTTAGACAAAAACACACGTTAGCGAAACAAAATAGATAAATATAAATAAATAATTCTATAAATAAAATGTAAATGGAACAATTTATAATTAAATTGTGAAAAATGAAAATAAAACAAAACTAAAATACAAAGTTGAAATAAAGAAGAAAGAATAGTAATTTTACGAAACGTCGAGGCCTGTCAAACACAGTTTCTTTGAGACAGATTCGGCCACTCCTACGGTACTTGGATATATCCATTTAAATGGCATAGATTAATTAGTAGATTGTGTCTCATGTATATACCTTTACTAAGTAAAAGAAAAAAAAGACCACGTTGGTTATATCAAAATTCGGGAGCAACAAAAATTTTAGTTTACCATGGGTAAGGACACTATTGTTGACATAATAACCTCTATACGAAATGTTGATATGAATAGAAAAGGAACAATTCAAATAGGATCTACTAACATCACTGAAAACATTGTTAAAATACTTTTACGAGAAGGTTTTATTGATAACGTAAGGAAACATCGGGAACGCAACAAATATTTTTTGGTTTTAACCCTACAACAAAGAAGGAATAGAAAAGGACCACATAGAACTATTTAAAATTTACGATGGATTAATCGACCAGGTCTACGAATCTATTCTAACTATCAACAAATTCCTAGGATTTTAGGCGGGATGGGGATTGTAATTCTTTCTACTTCTTGGGGTATAATGACAGACCGGGAGGCTCGACTAGAAGGAATCAGTGGAGAAATTTTGTGTTATATATGGTAATTTGTCCAGTATATGAATTGTATCCGAAACTCTTCATTTATGCAAAAAAGAAAAAAAGAAAAAGGCACGGGTTATCTAGTAGAACTCCTCCTACCTTACGGTAGTTGATACGTCAAGGAAGTTTTACCTGGAATAAAAGAACAAAAAATGGATTCATGAAGGTTTAATTAGTAAATCACTCCCACTCCGGATTCCTTTAGATAATGAAGATTTTATTTTAGGTTATGTTTCGGGAGAGTTTTACCAACGTGGGATAGAGTCAACAAAAGTGAAGTAAGTGCTTATGATTCAACTAGGGAGGTGTATAATTTATAGACTTCGCAACAAGGATTCGAATGATTAGGTAGTTTTTTCAACTTCAAGATTCCTTTTGGGGGGATCCAATTCAAATTTTAAGAAACTTATTTTCTTCCAATAAGCGAATTCGGAAAAATTTAAGGAATAACAACTATGAAAATAAGGGCTTCCGTTCGTAAAATTTGTGAAAAATGTTGCCTAATTCGTAGGAGGGGACGAATTATCGTAATTTGTTTTAACCCGGGACATAAACAATGACAAGGATAATCTTTCTATTCTAAAAAGAACTCTTGAAAGAAAATAAACTAATCTTAAAGAAAGCGATAAACAAATAAAAATAGAAGATCTATTTTGACATGAAATGGCTATTCCATCCCCGTTGTCCATTGAACCCGCTCTGAATAATCCTCATTTTCCTGGATTATTGCCAATGTAAAATACTATAAATCTATATTGATTTACTATATTGATTGCAACAAAATCTTTCAAGATTTGGTTTTGAGTTAGCAACTTTTATTTCTTTTTTTTTTCATTCCTTTCTTCTTCGCTTTTGATCGGAAAATAGAAAGTTGGGTGAATTAAAAACTCAAAGGAGGTTCATGGCCAAGAGTAAAGATATCCAAGTAACGATTATTTTGGAATGTACCAGTTGTGTTCGAAATGGCGTTAATAAGGAATCAACGGGTATTTTCAAGTAATAGGGTCAAGTCTAATTTTTTGTCAAAAAAATGTAATGTTGCGGGAACGAGATTTGAACCCATGACCTCAAGGTTATGAGCCTTACGAGCTACCAAACTGCTCTATCCCGTGATTAAAAAAAACCAAACTAATGGACAAACAAAGATTGAATGCACCCCTCTTCCATATATGTACAAATAGAATAGCCTATTTATACAGAATGGTAAAAAGGCCCTCTATGATCATCGATCATAGAAATAAATAGAAAAAGGAAGGGATATTTTAATCCTTAACAACTTGATCTTGTTGCCTGTCTCCCAGGATACAACAACAGTAGTGATCAAAGTAGTAGCAACTTTACAACGATCAACGAACGTTGATGCCTTTTTTCTATCACTAGAAATGTTTGAAAATACAATGGGCTTGATGGGTTCAAACACTTCACGTCGCCCATGTCATGCAAGTGCACCCCAACCCTATCAAGTTTAGACCTACACCCCCTAAGCACGAGGCAAGGTTATAAGCTTGATAATTCAATTATCCTTTAAGATGGTTCACATATATTTACACATCTAACACTTGGTGTTTAACCAATGTGGGATCTAAGCCTTTACTTTTTCTCTACAATATTTCCAAGGAGCTTACTTTGAACATCAATTTCTCATTCATCACTCAACCATTTTGAGCATATGATATACCTTTGTAAAGGTCTCGTGGAGTAGAATATGAAACCATAACTTTATGTTTCAACTCTCCACCTTTACCTATTGAGAATATGCCTCAAAGTTCCCATAAAAATAATTTTTGTAACAAAAAATCCATATAATCTTATTCAAGGATTAAGGAAGTGATAAGCAAACAATGGTAGCTACAAGTGAAGCACGTATACAAGGAAGCAAATGTGGTCGTAGATTTCATGGCAAACTTGTCGATTAATGAGGAACATGGCTTGTATTACTTTAATACACCACCACAAAGAATATGACTAATTTTATTGGGCGACTCTCTAATTGTTACTCAAAATAAGTTTGGTACCATCAACAATTTGAGATTCCTATTAGCTCATCTTTCTTAAAAAAGAAAGACGTATTTCAATTTTATATATTTAATTTTTAATTTTTACCATATCCTATATTCACAAGTCAATGTCATCCCTTACCAATAATTTTTCCATATATACACAAATTCGGAGAAACTTTGAAATCATCAATATACCCTATATTATTCATTATATTATTAAATTAGGTATTTTAAATATTATTTATTATTTATAAGATTTATTGCATTTATAAATAATGATTTTAATTTTACTAAAATATTTGATTAAATAAAATTACATGGTAAGAAAACTTATCATGCTTATAAATAAGAATCTTGGTTCTATTAAAATACTTTTATTGAGTAAATTTATATAATAAATAAATAAAATTAAACTTTATATTTATTAGTTAAAGATTACTTTATATTTTAACTATTATGTTTCCTTTAACTAAAAAAGTAAAATGAGAAAAACTATATTACGTTGGCTTTAAATAGAAAATTTTAATTATTTATATAATAAAAACTTTATATTTCATATGTAAATTCTTATAAATAATAAATTCTCATAATCTAATCTAATATATTATAATTATATTAGTTATATATTATTTATGAATTATTATGGTCAATTTATTAAATATTAAAAAGAAAATAATAAATAATAAAGAGTTTAATCTACAATATAAAATTTGTACAAATAAATAATAAACAACTCATCTCTTTTATAAGATGATTAAATATTAGTGTTTTTGTTCTTGAGTCCTGATTTCAATTCCTTTCTTACTTACATTTGTATTTTTTATTTCATATTATTTTAAACTTTTTTATTTTTAATTAATATTTTTACAAGTTAGATGATTAGATAATTATGGTTTCATCCTTAAGTCCTAAGTTTGATTCCTCTTATAAACATTTCAATATGTATTTTTATTCCACTTTGTTTCAACCTTTTCTTTATTATTTTTAATTAATGTTTATAATTAATAAACATTTTTTCAAGTTTTTTATTTTTAATTCATATTTTAATTATAAAATTAAATAATTATTGTAAATATCATTATTTTTAGTAAATATAATTTTATATGTGTAATATTGGTCTTTCAGTCCATATCATGAGTGTAGTAAATTGACATATTATATATATTTTTATGTGTATTTGAAATAATTATTTAAAATATTTCATATATAAAAAGTTTAAAATATCATATCCATAATGTAGATGAAAAACAATGATTTTGAAATATTTTACATATTTGAAATAATTATTTGATTTTATAATATTAGAAATCACCACACTCAAAAGTATAGGTAGAGAGAAAATAAATATTATATATAATGAAAAATATATCTAAAAATTAGTTAATGTTTTTAAAAATAATTACATATTTATTATTTGATTTTATAAATAAAAGAGAGATGAACTAAAATAAAAAACTTGAAAAATATATTTATTAATTATAAACATTAATTAAATATATATATTAAAATACTTATAACTGAAATCGAACTTAGGACTCAAAAATGAAATTACAATTATCTAATCATCATTATAGGAGACTAATTGAACCAAAAATTTAGTAACAAAAGCACTAACATTTAACCATCTGACCAAAAGAAATGAGTTGTTTATTTTTAGTGAAAACGTGTCTTGTAGGGTACGTTTTCAGCTGACGTGATTGAAAGAGCGCCCTGTAAGACGCGTTTTCCTTTCTCTCTCCAAAAATAATACAAATGCTTATAACTGGAATCGAACTTAGTACTCAAAAATGAAATTAATGAAGAGGAAAATAATTGAAGTGATGATGAAATTATTATATTTATATGAAGTCAGATTGTTAGTTGAGGAATTGAATGATAAAACTCTCATCTGACTATGTATTGATTCATGGGAATTAAGGGTCCAAGCTCCCACATCACACCTATTCCTATTATTAAACATTAAACTTCCCCATACTAGTCTGTTTTCCATGTTCATTTCAATGTCCTAAAAACAGTGACTATGATATGCTTTTACCTCATCATAAAAACAGCATTGAATATAGTAAGCTTAAGTTGTCGTTCAAGTAGTGAACAACAATATATCTCTCAGATTCATCAATGTGCCTTTAATTCTTTTCTTCCCATTCTGGCATGCTAACTACAACCTAACATTATTCCATTCATTAATTAATTAATTTTGTCATTATTAATATAAATTCCATCTGCCATTTTCAAGCGTCACATGTTTTCTAATTTTTCAATTCTAACACAACCTGTCCAGCCTTCTTTTATACACACTTCTAAAATTAGTAATTGTGTAATTTATTAATGCAAAACTCATTTAAGCTCCTACAAGATGGGTCACCATGCATGCATTAACAATAATCTTATGAAAGTCTGGCATCAACCCTATCACTATCCAAGCTACAAAATACTTTTTGGAACCCTAGAATTAAATTATATATTTTTACAATGGTAAAAATATAATTTCACTATTTTAATAGATTATATATTTCTAATTTTTAAAGGATTAAATTTTTTATTATTTTTGGGAGGTCAAAGTGTAATTTTACCATTGCTAATTTAAAATTTTATAAATTATAAAGGGCCTAAATGAAATATTTTCTATTTTAGGGGGGCCGGGGCCCTGCCTGCCCCCTTGGCTCCGCCACTGAACCCTATATTACACAGGCTTAGGATAAGTGTTAGAAGGAATTATTTTATGGACCCTTCCCACCATATCATTCATGGTTCATTTTCAATTATTTAATGACATTTTAATAATTTTTCTACCTCATTAATATATAATTTTGATAATTTTTTTTACTTTATACTCAAACCCTGAACATTGTATCCAAACCTCGAACCAAGCTTAGGGTCCAAAGTTCGAGGTTCAGATTTTGAGCTTAAGATTCATGATTCTGGGTTTGAGTTTAGGTTTGGGTCTAAGATTTGGGGTTTGAGGTTTAAGGTTTAAAATTTTGAGTTCAGGATTCAGGGTTCAAAGTTCAAGATAACAAAATTACCAAAATTATGTATCAATGATATGAAAAAAATTACTGAAATATCATCAAATAATTGAAAAGAGACTATAAATGATGTGGTGAGAAGAGTGCGATAAAATAATTTATGGAGTGTGGCTTAGGGTACGTATTTAAGGATCATATTTTCATTCCTTTATTGATAAATTACGAAATTCAATTTACCATTTGCCGATTAATAAAAAGGTGGGGTAATTTTTTATAGGTTGGGACTTGGGAACCGCATGCTCAAAAGGAAAAGGTGGACAACCTTTTTTATGTTTTTGTTCTCTTTTCTCGTAAGTACAAGTTGGGAAATTACATATATCTCCACTAAGGTTAACTAACAAGCAATTAGGGGTGAGCATTCGATCGAATCGAATCGAATCGAAAATTTTCGAGTTAATCGAGTTTTCGAATCTCATTTTATCATCCTAACTTTATTTGAAGTTTTCTCGAATCGAGTCGAGTGAGATGGAATTCGAATCGAATCGAATCGAATATATTTGTTCGAGTTAAATTTTAAAAAATAATTTTGGGTCCTTGTAACCATTGTCACCCATCGTAATAAAATTTGTCCACCTTAATCAAATTTTTATTAACTTTCATCACCTCATAATTTATTTATTAATTTTTATATACTTGGTTAGCTTATTTGTTTGCTTAGTTGTTTCAATTAACTTGGATTCTTGTCACTATGTATTTTGGAATTAAAAATATATTAAATATAAAAATATGATTTTTAATAAAATTTATTTTAAAAATAAAATTTGAAATTGATACCAATATAAAATTTTAACACGAATATTTTATGGCATAATTAAGAATTCAATTTTAATATAAATATTCAATATGACTAAATAATTCAATAATATAAATAATATAAAATGTGAAATTTAATTTAATAATATAAATAGTATATATAAATAAAATTATTACTATTTATGTTTAGTGATTTTTTGGATAATTTTGATTTTTTATTTGAGAGTAAAGGGTGAGAAGTAAAAGTTTAGGGGAAAATAAAAGTTTTGGGGAATAAAAGTTTGAGGAAAGTAAATAGGGGAGTAAAATTTTGGAGGAAAATATTAAAAAAAATTGGAGGGGGAGGGTTTAGGGTAGATGGGAGGTGGGATGGGAAGAGAATAAAAGTTTTAGGGAAAAGTGGGAGGAGTAAAATTTTGGGGAAAATAAAAAGTTTTGAGGGTTTTGAGAGTAAAATTTTGAAAAAAAATGAATGGAAGAGTAAAATTTTGGTGGGAAATGGATTTTGGGTAGATTGGGGGTTGGGAGGAGGAGTAAAAGTTTTGGGGAAAAGTGGGAAGGAGTAAAAGTTTTGAGGAAAAGTAAAAAGTTTGTGAGTTTAGGTAAAACTGTAAAATATTATAGTTTGATATTGAATTATTCGAGTTATTCAATTAAAACTCAACTCGATTCGAACTCGAAATTGAAAAAAATTGAGTTGATTCAATAACTCGATTAACTCGAATAACTCAATTCGTTTAACTCGAAATTCGAATTTTTTTTCGATTTTTCGAGTCGAATCGAATTTTGCTCACCCCTATAAGCAATCCCAAGTAAACATAAAAAGAATTTGAAAATAACACCCAAAAACAAGGCTAATTTTGAAATTAAAATCTTAATGCTACAGTATTCGAATAAAAAATTCGACTTTACACAAATCTAATCTTCAAAACTATTATCAAACGGATCACAAAAAACCCCCTAGTCCAAGAAGAAATCATTTAATCTCATTTTTGCTGCGGCTCACTTTTCTAACCTTTTAAGATATACGGTGATTGACATGACATGTTAGGTAAATTTCATGTATATAAACACGTATTCTATCCTAGACTCAATACGTGTTTATAAGATCTTATGCACGTGTGAGTTCGCAGAAGAGCGAGTGAGCTTGGCACGTGTAACCTCGCATGAGAACGAGTTCGACCTGCTAACCTAATTTGCAAACTAATCCTGCAAGTTTATTATAATCCGACCCAAATCCATTCGAACTTTGAACCAGTGATGGTAATTATCCTAACAATATTTATAAAGACTTGGTCCACCTTTTATTTACGGATAAAATGGGTTTTCTTAAGTATAGTGAGACAAAAATTTTAAATATGAATATTTTAAGAAATGAACAATTTAAATAACTAAAATGCATACGTTTAGAACCATGTTTTGTAATTTTATAATTCAGTCCAACTTTTTTTCTTATCAGAATCAGGAGGCCAAAGGAAATGGAAGAATCCCTGTATCACTAGTCCACTATAAGTAGCTAATACCTCCAATTCTGATAATGATTCTTTTTTCAACTTATGCTAATTTCGCGTTAGGTTAAGTATTTGTTTGGATTAAATTATAAAGTAAAAATTTGATGTTAAATTATGCTATAAGTCTCTATGTATATTTAAAATTTAGTCCCTTATATTTATATTCAGAAATTTAATGCTTCTAGTTTTCGATTAAAAATTCGGTCCAGTTATTATCACTTTTAAAATTATTCAATTAAATTCTCTAGTATCACATTTTGAAATTAAAAAAACACAAATTGATATTTATGTAACAATAAAATAACGTTGGAAATATTGATTAAGATTTCTTTTCTCAAAACGCTCATTCAAACTCGTCATGATGAAATAATTATTTTCTGTCGAATAGTATTCTTAAAAAAATTAATGTCACCATTTTGATTGAAATAGTTAATAATAATTATTTAGACTAACTAACGACATAATAAAAACATAGAAGTCAAATTATGTGAAAAGTAAAGTATATAGATAAATCTCAAGTTTCAGCATAGTTTAGAGGCCAAAATTGAAATTTGACTATTTATAATATTAAAATGCAACGCAAGCCTAAAAGAAATGGGAAGTCATGTGCCTGTCTCTAAGACTCATCATATGACATTCAAATTATATATAATCATGTAATATTTTAATCGAAAACTTAAAAATATTAATTATTTGGACTAATTGATAACATTATAAAAATATAAAGACTAAATTATGTTAGAAATTAAAGTATAGATTAAATCTGAAATTTAGACATAATAGAGGGACCAAAACTAAAATTTAACCATTACTCTAAGTGTAAAGAGAGGGAGCGATCACACAAGAGTAGACGTGGCAGAAGGAAAACATGATAGAAATTAGAGAAAGGATTAATGAATACAACAAAGCCTGACATGCATGTGAACAAGGGAAGAGAGAGGAAGAGTCCACGTGAAATGAAACTAAGATAAGAATGAATATCTTAGTTTAAAATTAGATAAATAAATGAAAATTTCCATTACAAATACAAATAATACCTTCAAATTTGCTCCAATCAGATTCTCAATCTTTTTGATTGTTTCACTCAGCATCACTAACATTCAAAAACTGAACTTTTCTTTGCCCAGAAACTTGGAATTATACTAATATTAATCTAAAAGTAGTTTTAAGAATCTTCTGCCACAACCCTCTATTCTGAAGTGGAGTTCCTTTGTTTCTGGGATGAAAGTATAGCATCAATGGCTTCTCTTACTTGAGAAATATCAGGAGCTTTCCCACCTTGAACAGGCCAAAATTCATCTGTTGCCAACACCTTTACTTGCAACTGAAGAAACTTGACATAGCTAATTGCTTTCTCTAGCATTGTAACCAGATCAACCTAACCAACCCCAACATTTAAACATCATATTCAGCTTTTACTACAAGCAAAGCTGCAAAGATATCACATTTCAGTGGTAAACAATATCTTACCTTGGAGCCATTGGGTACCAGTTCTTGTAGTATCTTCAACCTTTCACTAATCCTCTCACGTCGATTCTGGATAGAAAAAAAAAATTCTCTCAATGTTAACTTTTTGTGATCAAACTTTCTCAGCAATCAATACAAGTTTACTTAAGACACAAACAAACCTTGGCCGCAATACTTTGGGGTTCCTTTGATGGTTCTGACTTAGTTTTTCCCTTTTTAGTTTCATTAGTGCATTGTTTCTTCAAAGCTTGATTGCTCCCTCCCTACAACCAATTTTATCAGTACCAAGCTCAGTTGGTATCTTAAATGGTTTGAATATTGAAAAAAGAAGAGCTGTTTACCACATGGGGACGCTTGAGATCAGCTGCTGGTGAGCCTGGATCCTGGATGCTGCTGCTATCAGCAAACACAGCTTCATCGTAGTATAGCCAATCTCCATTGCTAGCAGTTTCAAAGCAGCTAAAATCTTCCACAGCCCGAGGATCCCATTGGTCCACCATTGAGTGACCATGTTTGTAACCACTAGTTCTCAAGCAAGTAGTGTGCTGCCGACCCTTCTCATTTTGTTCAAAGCTAAGCAAAGATCCATTAGTGCCACGAATGAAGTTATCATACCCTGAGTCCTTGAAGTTTATCAAAGAATGAGGTTGCTCAGGTTGATAATTCACAGCCTGGAAAATGAAACCATCAGAACCATCCTCCAACAAGGTTGAGGTTTGAACGGAGCAGATAGGATCCTTTGCAAGTGCCATTGGAAGAAGGGATAGAGCTAGACTATAGTTCAAGCTGATAGTTCGAAGGCATACATATGCAGAAAAACAACTTCCATACAAGACCTATATATATGTAGAGATTCATACAGTTAGACTAAATATTAATAATGATGGGTTTCATTCAATTTTTTAAACAAGAAGAGATTGAAAATACTTTAAAGAAGTCTTTAAGTAGTTATCAAGAGATATAAATATGTATATAAAAATGTGATTGTATGTATCGGGATTGTTAGCTGGCAGAGGAGAATAAATATAGAATGGAAGGTGATAGAAGATTAAAGGAAAAGAAATGCGAAAGTAGGAGCGGCATAAGGGTCGGCGGATTTTTCTCAAACCCCACGTCTGTGACTATCAAATTCCTAGTTTTTGATTTGAGGGTGCTGCTTCCCACACTCCTTCCTCTTCACTTCTGCACCTGGAATTGGATTTCTACTGTTTTCTTTATAATTTCATGATGTCTTGTTAAAGTTTATTATGGAATAAATGAAGCTAATCTTTTATCTATGCCACATAGGGGATTCAGGATTGTGGGGGTAAAATGACTAAAAGACAAGCTACAAATATGGTTATAAAAAGGGTTAATATAATTTTTGCACTTGAATTTAACAATTGAGGGTGAGTTTGGATGGGCGATGCGTTTCGCTGCAGTTAGTGTAAAAATAAGGGTAATAGTGAGATTAGATACTCTAGCGTGAAACATGCACCGCACTGCACCTAATCGCCCATCCAAACCCACCATAATTCTAGTTTGGTACCTATATTCTTTTATCTACTTTAGTATTTGAAGTTGACAATTAGATTCATTTTAATCTTTGAACTTCGAAAAATAATCAAAATTCAATGATCTAGTTTGGTACCTATATTCTTTTATCCACTTTAGTATTTGAAGCTGACAATTAGATTTATTTTACTCTTTGAACTTCGAAAAATAATCAAAGTTCAATGATGTGACATTCTAAGATTGTGTTATATTATTAGGTTTTACTATTTTATTTTTCAAATGACGATGGGGCAACACTTTTACACTTTTTCAAGTTTGAGTATCAAAATAGATCTAATTGTCTAGTTTAAATATCAAAATCAACACAAATAAATATAAATACAAAATAGACCTAGTACCAAGTTTAGGGCCAAAATTATATTAACATGTATAAAAAATAATTTTGTTATAAAAAATTGGTTTAAGGCCTCTTCAAAAGAATTTTCTTTTCTCTTTCCAAATTTCTCTTATTATTCCATTTCTTTTCTAAAAGATGAGGGATTCACTTACACCGTGTAAGATTAATATGATTTTACACATTTTCATAACTTTTTATACAATTGATATTTCAATAATCCATTGTCGTATTTCGTGTTCTATTCATATAGATCATGTATGTCAAGTTTGGAGTAAAGAAACTATTTTTAATTATTTGTTTTATGTAAAAAACTTTCAAGCGTTAAATATATATTAATATAGATAATGTTTTAGATCGATGTAATAGAGATATCGATGATGAATTCAAATTAAATTTTACATGTATAACAAATACAATTATATGATTAATTCAACGGTTGTATTGTAAAAATATTAATTGTAGAATAAGTTATGAAAGGGCATAAAACTATGTTAATTTTACATCGATACAAATGGATTCCTATTAATCTTTCAAATTTTAAGCAGGTTACCCTAATTTGTTAACATCTATACTTTTTAACTTTTATTAATTAATCTCTAAAAAAATATTGTAGCTTTGATTAGGGTTGATTGTTTGAATTTCTTGAATGATGATTAAAAATTTAGTATTTTTTGTTTAAAATTATTGTTGCTAATTTGTTATTGTAAAATCTTAATTTTGAGTTCATTTTGTGTTTGAAATATTACGTTTTCTTGGTAACAAAAAATACTTAAGTGATTTTTATTTTTATAAAGCAAAATTATTAGTTATATGTTGGCTTTATGAAAATTTTTATACGTTAATAGCTTAGATTTATTTGCTTTAAATGTTTAACTTTTAGGATTGAGCAAAAATAGAGAAAGAAAATCAAATTGAACCGAAGTGCATTCAAGTTAAAAATATAAGTTATTCAAATGGAATTAAATTTCATTTTATTTTATTTATAATTAATTTTAATTTTATGATGTTAAATAAATATTTTATATTTAAAATAATAAAATAACTTAAAAATTTATATAATTTTTTCAAAAAATATAAGATTTATTATAATGCACAATTTAATCTTTCATATTCACATCTTTTGTTAACTTGACTCTTTTTTTTTTTGGAGCTAAATTTGATCTCAACATTTTAAAAATAGAAGAATTTGACCATCAAATTTCAAAAGAGTTGAATTACTATTTTTAATGAAAATCTGACTATAATGTGAAATTTTAAACATGGCGATCTGCATGAAAATCTACATGTACTTCATGCTCTTTTTTTAATTTTAATTTTTAATTTGAATTTTAAAATACTTTATAAATTTTAAATTATTTTCGATGTAGCATATACGAAAAATAGTGTCGTGTTAACATGAAGTACATGTGAATTGCCACACGAGTTGCCACACTAACATCATTAAAAATTTAATATTTTCGTTAGCATATCTGTTAAAAAATAATTTAACTCTTTTGAAAGGCTAATGGTCAAATTTAATTAAAAAAGAAGAATGATCAAATTGACAAAAATATAAATGTTGAGGGCTAAATTTCACATTATACCTTTTATTTACTCGAAAGATCCATTTTAAAAAAAATTATAAAAGAAACTTTAAAATCTTACTAAATAATGCCTAAAGTCCATAATACAAATATTATTATCAAAATAAATCTAAAAACCTAAACTTAGTATGAAAATTCGAAAATTGAACCAAACCAAATCAAAGGAGGATTCGAGAAATTCAAAAAATTTCAACTAATTTTTCTCGTCACTCTCTCTCACCACCCTCCAGCCCAAGACATGTGGCATTCGGTTACTTTGAACCAAGTAAACCAAACCATCAATGCCTCCTTTTTGCTACCAACTCTTCCTACTCCTTCAATTGATTTTTCGAAAGTATTTTTTAATTTTATTTTGGATATGCATCATTTAAATCATATATTGTTTATATATTGATTGAAAATTCAATTGCATTATAGTACTCGTTCCAAAATAAGTTTTATAGATAGAAAATGCAAGAGAAATTTGTTTTCAATTAAGATTATAAATTAAAATAATAATTTTAAAAATATCAATTAAAATATTTAATCCAAAGGTTTGTTATTAATAAAATTTATTGTAACTATTAAACACATCAATATTATTTTTATTTAACAAGAGTAAAATTATAAATTATAATTACATTCTTGGGTAAGTATTTGGTGAACATTTCAATGTATTCCAAAAATGGTTTATTTCAAAAGATCCACATGAGGTCATCTCCTCTATAAATAAAGGTAAAAACTTGTTACTGCTAAAGTCAGGGTTTATATGATAATTCAACCATAGATGGACTTGGCAATTAGAAAAGGTAAACAGTGGAAGCAATGATAAAAGAATTCACTGACTCCACTTGAACAATCGTTGAAAACATAGAAATGTAGTTTAGTTCATTAATTTGTGTTTTGGAAGATTGGAAAGCATAAAATCACTTCCCTTGTCTTAGTGCATTCTTGGTAGACCAGCTGCTTTTACTTCAACCCCTTAATTAAAAATTAATCAACAAACAAATAGAGAGAGGGAATCAAGCAAAACTTGGGCTTTGCTGTTAATCTTTTTCTTAACTGTTTCACCATCATTTAACCGTCCAGCCTGAGTGGTATCAGTGCTCATTGGCCAAATCTCTCCTTGTTCCAGCAATGGTAAAAGTAAAACCTACCGAATACTAATTGTGATGACTTCAAATCAAGTGAGTTGGCCAACCTTTGTGTATATTTTTTAGGGGTTTTGAAATTAATCACCTAATTTGTTAAAACTTGGAGAAATGGGCATGACTAAAAAGTGTCCAGATGGCCTTTAAATTTGCTGTAAATCCAAGCTAATGACCAACAAGCTCTGAAACACTCAAAACAAGATCAACAAATAAGATGGCAAAGCAATGGCTGGTCTTTGCGATGGTTTTGGTATTAGGAACTTTAGTTTCAGTTACAACTGCTGCATCTTTGGCCACATTTATTTTTGGTGATTCACTGGCAGAAGTAGGGAACAACAACCATCTGCAGTATTCTTTAGCAAGGTCTGATTATCCCTGGTATGGGATTGATTTTACTGGCAGAAAAGCTACCGGTCGGTTCACGAATGGACGAACCATAGGCGATATTCTATGTACATATCGATTTAAATTTTGATTTAAAAGTTTACAACTGGAAAATTTTTGTTTATAATCTTTTGTTTGAATTTGTAGCTGAAAAGCTTGGGACTTCATCCCCACCACCTTACCTTTCTTTGTCACAAAATGATGATGCAATCCTTCAAGGGGTTAATTATGCTTCTGGTGGAGCTGGAATTCTCAAGGAAACAGGCCAATATTTTGTAATAAAAATGCCTACCTAGTACCTACTTGTACATTCATTTACATTGTTTCTAGTATTAATTTTGTTCTTTGTATTGCAGATTCAGAGATTGACATTTGATGATCAGATAAATTACTTTAAAAAGACCAAGGAAAGAATCGGGGCTAAAATAGGTGCACAGGCTGCAAACAAGCTTTGCAATGAGGCCACTTACTTCATTGGAATTGGTAAGCTTGAAACAAAAGTTTCAAAATTTATTAAAAAGGATGCCTTAACAAACTTGATTTTGTTTGATGTTTATGCAGGCAGTAATGATTATGTCAACAATTTCTTGCAGCCCTTTCTACCTGATGGGCAACAGTACACACATGATGAATTTGTTGAACTCTTGACATCAACTTTGGAGCAACAGTTTTCGGTATATAAGTAGTAGTCTTTTGTCTTGATCAACAAGTTATAGTTTTTGTTTTGATATTGAACTTTAAACCAACAATGGGAATGAAATGGCAGAGGCTTTACCAGCTCGGAGCACGAAAGATATTGTTCCATGGGCTAGGGCCATTGGGCTGCATTCCTTCTCAGAGAGTGAAATCGAAAACGGGGCAATGCTTGAAAAGAGTAAATGAATGGATGATGGAGTTCAACTCCAAAGTGCAAAAGCTGATAAATTCATTAAACAAACGCCTCCCGAATGCACAGATGATGTTTGCCGATACATATCCAGCCGTTCTTGATTTGATCGAAAACCCCACAGCATATGGTATGGCATATCATCTTTCTTCTCCTTTTTGTTCTGTCCCATTGCCGTTTTCGATAAGTTGAAAGTATACAAATTGTGAATTTGTTTCAGGTTTTAAGGTTTCAAACACGTCATGCTGCAATGTCGATACGAGCATTGGTGGTTTATGCTTGCCAAACTCCAAGTTATGCAGTGAACGCAAAGATTATGTATTTTGGGATGCTTTTCATCCATCAGATGCAGCAAATGAAGTGCTGGCTCAGAAGCTCTTCTCCTCTTTATCATCTTCTGCTTCTGCTCCTTCTCCTTCTCCTTCTCCTTCCCTTCCACCAAAGCCTGAATGATTCCTTTCTCAAACATTGTTTTTGCACAAAAGTCCAGAGCCAAAACCAAACATGATTGTCATAATGTAATAATTTATGAAATAGTTATGTGTTATAATTTTACTGTTCCAAAGTGAACATTGAGGACAATATTAATACAGACATGCCATACTATTTGGTTTTGTGACTCAAGATCCAATGACTGCCAATATGCACATTAACATAGACTTTGATAAAAACTTGGAAATCCAATATGAAAAAAGAATAAGGATTTAATTAGATCATAGCAAAGTCCGGTTCCTCCATCTTTGTACAAAATTGAGTAAGCCACTCTTCCTAAAACCAGGGGGAACAGCTCTCCTTAAAACATCTCAAAATACACTACAAGTAAATCACAGTCAATAGCATGACTTTTATCAACACTAAAATGCCAGTGAAACCTCCCATGCCATAAAAACTTCGAGCAGATGAATCAGAACTAGTAGAATTCATCAATGGTGCGGTGATATTTGCCATGGTTCCATCCCTGCCAAGACTGCACCATTCATCACCAAAAAAAGGGTGAGGCTTCTACTATTAGTTTAACAGGACATACTAAATTTACGCAACAAAATAAAACTCTAAGCAAAATGGGTAATTCTTACCTTTCTGGTAACCTACAAGAACCATGACCTGCAATAAGCAAAACTACTGTTAGTTTTCTTCCAATGAAAGCATCCAATCTAGAAAAGAAGGTTGTATTAATATAGTAAGCAGTAAGCACAAGCTTTCAATATAGTAGTATCTATGCATGCCATCAATTGATCTAATTACTTGGATCTGTCGTTGTAATATCCGCAACACCATTAAAGTCGCATGCATCGGAAGTTTTCCCCATTCGGTGATAGTATGTGTTGAATGCATAAGTTGCATGTGCAATCACATTGTCTGGCTCATAACATGGTTTCCCTTGCAACAATGGTGAGCAATCCACTTTGCCAGGTCCACAAGCCCAATCTAAAGCAGCCTGCAACATCTTTGGATCAGCATCATCCTTTGCTGTACAATAGGTTTGGTTAGTAGTATCATTCGATAGCAACGATCCCGATCCCGTCAAGCGTAATATATAAACAGGGTCACCATTCGCCTCAAACAATCCCCAATGCTTCTCTGATAATGGCCCTGGTTTCATGTCCTCATTATAGAGCTCATAGATGTAAGTACTAACAGCAACCCCAGGGTTCTTAGGAGTTCCAGTTTTATTCATCACATGGCGGATCAAGTTGCTATTGTAAGTATTGGCATTCTCCAATGTCGCATCTGGCTCAATGGAATCACCTTTTGATGGCCACCCAGTTTCAGTCACTATAACAGGAATGTTAGTGAAGTTGAGAAAAGCCATGGCTGAGTATGTAGCATCAACAATGGCATCAAACACATTGGTATAATGGACAAGTGTATTAGCATCCACAGCTTCTTTGTTTGGAGCAAGAGGCTTGAAAAGTGCATAGTCTAGCGAAATAGCACCATTTGATTGCCTATAATCATAGTAAGGATATGCATTAAGCATGAGAAATGAATCCGTAGACTGCAAGAACTTCAGCAGAGGGACCAAAACTGGATTCCATGAACGGTTGAAGAAAGCTTGGGAAGGTGGGAAAGAATCAAGAATTATGGAAGAAGAAATAGGTGATGAAACTTTGATTTGCTTATCTAAATGGGATGCTACAAGGGCTGAGTGAACAAACTTAATGGCATTAACCAAGACCGGTGCTGCATTAGGAAGAGTAGTCAAAACATCAGAACCTACACTAATTGATGTGATGTTGGTTGCAGGATAATGTGCTACAATGTTCCGAGACACCCAGTTAGCTGCAGTGGAATTAGATTGACCAATGCCAAGTAGTTCCTCATTGGGGATAGACACCATAACTCGAATCCCAGTTTTGGCAAGAGCAACTAGCATGCCTTGGTCAGCATTGTAGAGCCTAACATGTTGGATTCTCTGAGCTTTAAGAAGAGCAACTACTTGTGTTGGGTGTGGCATGTCTGATAGGTCTGTTCCTATATTCACACCAATATATGGATCTGCAACAACATTAAAAATTTTCCACACATTTCAGCTCCCACAGAAAAAAAAAAAAAGTTCTGAAAACAAGATAAAAAAAAGCCTTTACCTTCACCAGCTGTTGTTTGAGAAACTGCTAAAAGAAGAAGAAGAATAAGCAAAGCCATAGAAGAAAACACACTCTCCAAAGTAAACAAACAAGACTGAGATGTGGAACAAAATGGGAACAAGGAAAAGGAAGTGAGGCAAAAGCTGAAAGAAAATAAGAGAAAGACAAAGAAAATGAGGGCAGGCAGGGAGAGGTATATGACTTACAAAACGTGAAACAGGCAAAAAAGAAAAGAAAAGTAAAGAAAGTGGGGTAAAGCTGAGCTAGGCGAAGCCGAAGCAAAAGACATAAATAACTCAAAGCTGTCATACAACATGTATGTGATGAAAATTTGTCAGCAGATGAACGATTAAGGCATCATCTGCAACATGTTTGAAAGTTGCTGCAAATAGTGGACAGCATCTTTTAAGGTTTTAGCCTTTTTAGGATTTGCTTTCTTTTTATTGGATTTAGCCGTTACGGTTTCAGCTTATTTACGTTACGTTGGATTATACCATTACATTTTGGGAAAGCTATAAAAATAGTCACCCAACTATGTATTTTGTTCTATTTTGCTCAGTCAATTATTAATTTCTTTGATTTAGTCACCAAACTTTTTGAAATTAAATATTTTTATCAATCTCCAATTAGTTGCTGTTAGAAGAGTGACGGGGAGTTGTCGTGAGCTTTTTTTATTGGTCTAATAACAGATTTAGCATTTAATGTTTACTCATTCTATTAATTTGATCCTAAATAAAAAAAAGTCAACAAATTTAGCCCTTAATGTTTACAAAATTAGTCATTTTAATTTGAATTCTAAATAAATAATAAATTTTAGAATTAACTTTTTAGGATTCAAGTTAAAATGAAAAAATTGTAAACATTGAGGGCTAAATTTATTGATTTTAGAATTCAAACTAAAATGACAAATTTTGTAAACATTGAGGACTAAATTTGTTGAACTTTTATATTTAGGATCAAGATGATAGAATGTATGAATATTGGAGAGCTAAATTTGTTATTAGACTATTAAAAAGTTCACGTAAGCTTTCTATCATTCATCTGACAAAAACTAACAGGAAAGTGATTAAAATATTTAATTTTGAAATGTTTAATGACTAAATCGAAAACGAAATAATTGGGTGACCAAAATAGACCAAAAGGCATAGTTGGGTGACCATTTTCTAACTTACCCTTACATTTTTTAGGTTTTAGGGTTATCTTGAACACTTGTATAAAATATAGAGTTAATATGTATGGATATATCTGAACTTGACAACTTATATCTACTTGGTACCTAAACTTGGAAACCGTAAGTCAACTTGGTACTTTTTTTTAGATACCTAACTAACATTGTTAAAATATGCTAACATGGCATTGATGACCAATAGTATGGTGACACGTGGCAGCCTCTCATATTTTGACATGCATATAAAGTAGGTATGTGTTACTAAGTTAAGGTACCTCTATATATATTAACACTAAAATATAAAGTATTATCATAATAACATATATTTATCTTAAATATAATTATTCTATTATAAAATATTTAAATATGATGTATATTTATGTATTGGTGAGCATTTAATCGAGTGAAAATTTTTGAATTGGTGTAAAAATTTTAAAATTGAGTCGAGTAAAATAAAACTTTGAATAAATTTATTCAAGTTAAACTAAAAAATTTAAATAGGTAAAATTAAAATCATGTTTATAATATAATTAAATTCCAAGGAAAACCGTTTCAAAACAAAACAAGATATTTTAGGATAATAAACTTGATTTGGTAATCTTGAATTTATCATTTTGGAAAAACAAATGTAATTTATTTAGTCTTGTAAATTAATTTTTCAAAGATTTTCTAATAATTTTTAATAACATTTTGAAAATTTTATATTTTTCAAAATTTTGTTAAGAGAAACAATTTGTTCAATTTCTAAATCGACAAAGAGCCGGGGGCATTTATACTAATTTTTTAGTTAGTTTTTTTGAGTTATAAAAATTTTAACTCGGTTTAAATTTGAAAAACTGAATTACTTAATTACATTTAGTTTATAAGTAACACAAATTTAATTAATTTTTAATTTTTTTACATAAAAATAAATTTAAAATTTGAAGTCTAATAAAGTTTTTGCATAGATACAAACAAAGGATGGGCAGCTTTGGTTGTGGGATTGGGGGATTGGTGAGGCAAAGCCAATGGTATCACTTCCTCTCAACGGTCATATTCTTTCCTTTTTTTTATTTATGGGAGATAGATTCTTCACCTTTTACCCTCAATAATGAATCTTGTCTTCTTCACCTTTTACCCTCAATAATGAATCTTGTCTGTACTTCTTTACCGTTGACATGAAAAGAATATACCCACTTTCCATATTGAACTAATAATATGCCCACTAGTTACCAAATTTTAAGGCTAATCTTTTATGTGAATTTACAAAAGTTTTGCCCCTCTAATTATGATTATGTCAATATAAATTTTGTTAATTACTCTTGGGTAGACTTGATTATGTGTCAGGTCACTCGCCTTAGACTAAAAGCTCACTCGAAAGTGGAAAGGTTTGGACAAAAATATATACCAAAAAAATAAGTTTGGACAAAAAATAAGACTCGTTATACCTTGGAGTTAGGAACAATACCGAGTCGGGTCAGAAATATTAGAGAATTTTACAAAATAAATAAAATAAGAATTTCGAGTATTAGTGTAGAAAGTAGTTAGAGCTGATAGAAAATGAAAAATATTTTCAAGATGAGAAAAATTAATTCGAGGTACTTAATTGTAGGAGAATGGAAAGTGATGGGGCAAAAGTAAGAAAATTAAAAGATTTAGATGGTTACATTGAAGTGAAAGATAAAGGAGGAAGGATTAGAAGTCAAATTTAACTAAAACAAATTACGAACCAGTATTGAATGGGTTGAAGGGTAGAATGGTAATTACAAGAATTAGATCATTATGGAAAAGATAATGATTAAGGATGAAATTGTGTGAAATAGTGATTGGTGGACTAAATTACAAATATTTATTTTGATTATTTAATTAAAAGATATTTTAGTAGAAAATGTAGAAAAGATGAGAACAAACCTTTCATTTTTCATACGTGATTCACCTTTTATTTATTACAATTAGGTCCTTCCACCATTTCTAAGTCTTTCTAAGCTCAATTCTTCAAATTTCTTTGATGGTTTCTTAGTAAAATCAATAGAGAAACATATTAGTCACCTTAGTTTCATGAAAAAGAATCAATAGTTGTCTTGGAGGAAAGAAAATAAGAATTTGGTTTTGATATCAAGTGATTAATGTAAGAATAATAGGTTTCTTCATGAAATTCATGTTAGTTTCATTAATATGTTATTTGATTATGGTTTTAACAAGTAAATGTTGAATGTTTTGACATGGTAATGAAGAAAAGAGAAGAAGAGTAAATACCAAATTGGAAACAAAGGAAAATAAGTGGTCAAGGAGTGAAAAGAAAGGAAAACATATCATCCAAGCTTTGGATGTAAGTATTTCAAGGATTTTTACTTTGTTTCGTTTAAATTTAAATACAAATAGTGTTAAATTGTTAGTTTAATAATGAATATATTAATATTATGTGTATAACTTATTGATAAGTATTCTTGAATATAATTTAAATTCCATTTATGTAGAGAAATTGAAATGACATATTACAGTAGTAGAAAAGAACTAATTTGTAAAGTAAACACAATATAACATGAAGTCTTGAATGTTGAAAATAGATCATAAAAGAAATTGTAGAAGCATTGATGATATGAATGTTGAATGATTAGTGAAAGTACAAGTTATGTTGAATTTAAATATATAAGGATCAAATTGTAAAAAGGTGAAAATTTTGTCTTATCTCTCTGATCGAATAAATATTATGGACTAATTGTGTTGAAGCCCATGTAGACGAGTATAGAACTATTAAGATATAGTTGGCACGCCATTAAGGAAAAATTAGCGCACTCTTTGTTCTGATATGCATTATGGTGTTGTTTTGTTCTAATAAGTATTGTGGTGTTGTTCTGTTCCGGTTAAGCCCATATATTTGTTCCGTATATCTGAAATGTGCTGTTTAGTCTATAATGGGTTATGGAGGAAAAATATGATAAGAGAAATTGTTAAAGCAATGTGGTAAGTAATGTAAGTTTTAGTAATTGATCACTCATGTTTGGTTCCTATATGCAGAATAATATTATATATATGACAATTGTCGACAATTCTAAATTTTAAAAGCTTAAATTCTTGAAATGCTTACTAAGTTGTCATAAGCTCAATGCGTTTTTCTCTAACACGTAGGTAAAAGATAAACTCGAAGAGCTAGGACCGAGGTTGTTGTTGGCTTATCTCATCACATCTCCAAACTTGGAAGAGAGCACGTTTAAACATTTTGGTTTAGTTTTTGGCATATACATAGGTTATGTTAGGAGAAATTGATTTTTTTTAATTGACTAACTTGTAGAACTTGAATACTTTGTTAGTTTATAAATCTAGTCTTGATTAAATGAGTTTGAGATAAGTTATATGATTATTGAAATTGAAATTGAGTTCATTTGGTTGAATTGTGAATTGGATTGGTTGTGTTTTAAGGTTTATGGTGCAGGGATGTAAATGTTATGGATTCTGTACTTAAGCATATTTTCCCTTTATTTTCAACATCGAAAATTGAAATGGTATCGATACCTTGTGCAAAGTATATTCTTTATAAGAGGCTCAATTTATTAGAATATGATTTTTGTTGCTCTGAAAACAAATGTAGCATTTCGATACCTTGAATCGACAATTGGATCAAGTATAGGGGTGTTACACAGGATGGGCCTCAGGTGAGAAATTTTTGGCTCGAACCCAGCCTGAATTTGGCTAAAAAATTTTCCTCTACTATTGTTTGTTTGTTATTTGTTGTTGTTTTGCTGCAATTTTGCTATTACATTTTTACTATTTTGTTATTATTATTATTTGGATATTGTATAACTCTTATTTGATTGTTAATTTTGCTACTATTTTAGAGACATTTGTTTGCTAAGTTACAACTGTAAATATAAAAACGTTTTTTAATGTATTTTCAATTTGTTGGAAAACATTCATTTTAATATTTTTAGTGTATTTGATGTATTATATTTTTTTACATTTGTTTTTATGTAAAAAAAAATTAATACGAGTGGGTCGGGTCGGGCTCTGTTTAGCATATTTATCTGAACTGGACTTGAACAAAATTTTAGACTCTTTTTTCAGATTGGACTGAGCCTAGAAAATAGATCTAAAATTTTGCATCGGCCCTTAATCAAATCTACTCTTAAGTAATTATAACATAGCTAGTTTTTGTATTATTGGTTAAAGTTGAGAATCATTAGTATAAATTTGAATATTCATAAAAGATTTAGATTACATAGGAATATTAATTCTTAAGTATCAATTTTCCAATTCATTTATATATAATCAATTAGGATGTTTAAAGTTGTTTATCGGATAGGATTTGATTTTATTATTTTAATATTGTTTTTTTTAATTTTTAAAAAAAAATCAAATAAACCCTATCCATTACATTGTGAATGGTGGCGCATGCAGTTTAGTTCGCTAGCTTAGGTATAGAATGGCATTGCCAACAACCAAAGAAGTAAGATTAAGATAATGATGATTCATGTTGGGCCCAAATTCAAACAAGGCTGGAGCCATCAAGTCCTGACTGACCCAAGGTAACAACAACACACCTTCTGGGCTTAGGGTCTATTTGCCCACCAAGCGGAGACCATCCTCGGTAATATGACCCAACTTTTAATATATAAGGTAACTATTCTGTCACCCAACTTTTAGGTACTTTCATTTTAGTAATCCAAAGTTAAATTTTTAACGGGGATGATTGGACATGCCACCAAGGATCCCGGTCCTCCCTGAAATAGAAATTTTTTTATTTAGGTCTTTTAAATTTTTTAAAAATTTAAATTAATAAAAGTAAAATTATACTTTGGTCCCCTTAAAATGATAAAATTTTGATTTAACCATTTAAAATTATAAAGATATAGGCTATTAAAATGGTGAATTTGTATTTTTAATATCGTAAAATTTTTTTACTTAGCCCTGTATGCCACATCATATTTATACTTTCATTTTGTCACCCAACTTTTAGGTTGCTTTCATTTTGGTCATTTAAAAATATTTTTTAAGTATTGATCAAGGTAAAAAAATCATTAAGGGCTAAAGTGAAAAGGTGATAGAAACTAAAATAACGCATTAAAATTATCAAATTTTACTTGCTTACTTCCTTGCCGAAAGTTCTAATTTTTTTTCAATATTGAACTTTTAAATTTCAAAACATTAAAATCAATTAAATAAATTATTGAAAAAAATTTCTATTGATAATTTTCAGTTGGTTTGTTACTATAATATTGAAATTAATTAAATAAATCTCATTTTAAATTTTAAAATTTCATAGTAACAATATTATAGACTATTATTAAATATAAGTTATTTGAGTATAAATTGACAAATTTTTAATGCATTATTTTAGTTTCTACCACCTTCACACTTTAATCCTTAATTTTTTTTACCCTGATCAATACTTTTAAAAAATATATATTTTTTGGGTGACTAAAATGAAAGCAACCTAGAAGTTGGGTAACTAAAATGAAAGTGTAACATGATGTGGCCTGTACAACCAAGTACTGTTAGAGATTTAGTGCTTGGGTGATTAAAATGAAAGTGTCCTAAAATATGAGCAACAAAATTGCAAGGATTTTATTTTGGGTGACCAAAATGAAAATGCCCTAAAAATTGAGTGCTCAATTGGGTAGTTTTCCCAAATATAAATTGTTATAAAGTTAAAATTAAAAAAAAATGTTAAAAAAGATCGAATTTGTTGATGCAAGGTTTGGTTGGTGATGAAGTTAATCGGTTCACCCTATTTAAGATAAAGTAGAGAGTCCACGATTTTAGTTGCCGAAATCTAGAGTAAGTGGGTTCTCTCACAAAGAGGAGGAAGTGAAGTGGAGAAGAAGACCCTCCCCTTATTCTGTTTCCTATTTTTTTTTCTCCGGACATCTGGTAATGGTAACCTAATATATTTAGGTGGCCATATGATATGCGAGATGTGAGATGTGACCGATGGACCTCTTGATGAAATTTGATGCTATTTGTATATGTATAATAAATTTGAATCACCCATTTTCAAAATAGGTTCAATACACAATTTCCCCATTTTATCTCGGGGCCAAAACCCCTACTAGTCACTTTAAGCTCTTCCCTACTTACAGTCACTGGGAATGTCAGGCACCTCAGCCCTCGGCAATTACATGGAGACTTGGAGAGTCTACTTAGTCAATCACATCTTAATACATGTGTCGAGGATCCCTCGTAACAAGGATAACTTAGGCCATATTATCGACCTTTGCCTGACAAGAGACCCCCTCCCCAAATAAAAGTAAAAATAGTCATTTTTTTTCACAATCTTTAAAATAGAACCGAGACACGTATTGTTACTCTGTTCAACTCCATCTTCAATCTCCAACATCTATACCAATTCCGACCAGACCACAGCTAAAGGTTTCGCTCAATGTTTCTGCTGTTGATTAACTAGGAATTATTGGGTTCAGCCTGTTGTGTTAGATTCAGGCCTGCACTGAATGAAATATATACCCCATTAACATCCGCATATATGCCACTAAGATCGACCCAACCCAAGTACTCAAAATTGACTGAACTTTGATATAAAATATACATTATATTGTGTTTCAGAAAGAAACAAAAATAGTGTTCATGACGTTATTGATGACATCTAAGCTAACTCAAGATGCTACCTACTTTGGGCAATGATTGTGTATGACCTTAGGGCATTATTTTATACAAATTTAACAAAAATTCAAGGGGTTGAAATTTATTATTTTATAATCTCAATTTATAACTTATAATATTCTGGTTTTCAATCAATTTTTTTCCATTTATTTTTTTTTGTAAAATTCTAACAAACTCATATAAAAGTATATTATATATAAAATAATGCAATAATGATTGATACAGGTAGACCTGCCGGCAAAATCAAATTGATCATTTCAAAGACTAAAGTTCAAAGGACTGAAAATCTTGAATGGGTCATTATATATGTGTCCTAATCTTACGCATCCATGTTGGTTATAATGCAATATTGGAAAACCACAAATTTATAATAAATATATATATGTGTGTAGTCTCCAAAAGTATGATGTCTCCTTTTCATTGTCTTAAAGCCCCTCCTCCTCCATAATTTTCTTTTCTTCCACCTTTACTCATTTGAAGAACAATGTAGATGACTTTTAGTGTATAGAAGAAGATAATGTTTCTTTTTTCCTTTTTTTATTGATGAGGGATAGTTCGATCATTGAACATGTCTGATTGATATATTAATAGCCACCGGTCAAGATTTATTAAATGATAATCTTATTTAAGTTTATATATGTTGATGCACTGGATCAATAGATGTGGAGATAGAGAGTTTAAAAAGATAGTCTGGATCATTCCTTTCAAATGGAACATTTTGAAGTTATTTAAACCATGAATTTTTGGGTCGGATTATACAACAACATACATAAAAAGAAAAAAGAGTAATGTAAATGATGGCTCACCATCTTGAGAAAGAAATTGGGAAAAGGTTTCTACCTAAACTCTAATTGCATGCCCCTTTTGTGGGGCTCTTACGAATTTTCAGGATGTGTTGGCAAGCGGAAATTTGAGGAAAAAGACATGTTTTTATGCTCTAGTTTAGCCTTCAACTTTTTTGGACCCCCATATAATCATATATTATCTGTTTGCTTGTTCTACTCCATTGGGAAATTTAAACCATGTTCACATTTTTCCACATATATATTTTAATGATTTCAATTACAAGTGTGGGACAAATATTATAAAACACACCTTTATCCATAACTAGCTTAACAACAAAAGGATTTGGAATATTGAATGGAGACAGCCAAATCCAAATCCAATTTATCTTCATTGGAACAAAACAAGAACGGGTACGAACAAAGGATAAAGTCATTTTGAATTTGTTAATTTATTTCAATTTAGTCTTTGAGTGTTTTTCCACATTAGTTTGAGAATTTAGTAAACTTTTTTAATTTTAATTTATGTGATGACATCAATCTCTGATATTGCACCATACTATTACTTAAAAAATTTAGGTCATGACAAAGTAAAGTCTTAGAATGTCGCGTCCTCATATGGGCTAAAATTGAGCAAAATTATTAAATTTCAGGACTAAAATGGGTAAAAAAAGTTCATAGGCTAAGTTGAAAAGAAGATGTCAAGTTCAAGGTCTAAATGTTACCTTTTATCTCTATAAAAAATAGTAGTAATAAGAATTTTTTGAAAGTTTTTTTTATATATTTTATTATTTTAAGTTACAATAATTTATAATTATATCAAGGGATAATATAAGTTTTGGCTTTTAAACTTGGCAACTAGGTTCACTTTGGTACATGTATTTTTTTATCCACTTTGGTACTTGAACTTGGCAATTCGGTTCATTTTAGTCCCTCAATTTGAAAAATATAAAAGTTTAATGATGTGGCACTTTGAGATTCTGCCACATCATCACTTGAAAATAAAAAAAAATTATATAAATTTTCAGGTGATGATGTGGTACATCTTAGAGTGTTACATACATTGTTCTAATAATCAACCCAATATTTGAACCGATAAGACAATTGGTTCTCGATTCAGTCAGTTTGATTAATGTAATTGCTAGACCAACAATAATTAAACAGATAATTAAAAAAAACAAAAATTTATTAAACTGCTTCAACCTATTCAACTACTATTTTTTTTCTAGATTTTTATTTTTATTGGTTTCGAAGAGTTTTCAATTCACTCGATTCAACCCCTTTATTTGGACTAGTATGCTAATAAGTTATTGGCCCAATCGGTCTGATCAACCAAACCAATCATTTTTAAAAATACTGTTCACAAATTCAAGAACCAAAATGAATTTAATTATCAAGTTGAAATACAAAAGTGAAAAAAATATATATATTATCCCTCAAATCGATTTATACTAATCATCATAAGCATTAAAACAAATAATCAATTTAACAAATTGATTCACCTTATTTAATTTGAATTAAATATAGGAACATGAAAGCTCAAAAATCTTTTCCATTAAATCGTCATGTTGCCATCACTAGGTAAGTCATCGTAAAATTGAAGGACCCTACCTTTTCTTGAAACCCATTCCCATCAAATGACAAAAGCATTGACAAAACCGATGAAATGTTGAGTTACCATTGGTTCATTCAAGGGAAAAAACACTTGGACACTTCAAATCATTATGTATCACATAATGAAAAATGAAAGTGATAGAATAAAATAACATTATGGGTATTGAAGTTAGAATGAACCAATAAGCATTCATTGTAGCCTTGATTCAATTGATTCATAATTAGAAAATGGGCAGCAAGATACCTCAAAAAGAAAAGAAAAGAAAAGAAACAATATAAAGAAAGTGGAGGCAGAAAAAGGGGGCCCCAAAATCCACTAAAATTAAGCAATGCGCGTGGGGCGACCGACCTTTGATTCAGGGACCGCCCCAATGAACCTGAATAACAAGACGACGAAGACGAAGCCAATTTACAAAGACACCATAGCATGCCTTCAAATGTTCATGGTCCTCACTATATCTGCCCTAATCCCTAGGACAATTGAAAAAGATTATACCCAAAACAAGCCAATTTATCCTTTTCTATTAAAATACTTGCCAACTTCTTTTCTAAAGAAAGTATACATATCTCTTCTTCTCATGCTTTTTCATATTTTGTCTTCCAATCCATTCACCCTTCCACTACTCTTATTTTATTTTATATATTTTAGCACCAATATCTCAATACCGAATTAAGAGATACTGATACTTAAATTATAGTAAAGTTTATGATTCAAGTTTAGTTAAAGATTTAAGTCGTAATAAATGAATAATATAATTGTTTAAGATTGGATTAAGTTCGACCTATAATGTTTTCGGGCATCGATAAATTTAATTTTAAATTTTTTGATGATGTATCATCTTGATTCATTAACAATGCATAAAATTATACACTATTAGTACATTAAATATAAATTGTACTCCTTTTTATATATGCATTTTAATGATAAATTATCTTAGATTGGCATATGCTCCTAGGGTATATGTAAAACTAAAAGTATAAATTTGTTAAAAGGATATGTGATAATTTTTTTAATTTTGCTTATAAAATTTAAAAAGAAACCCTTTTTTTTGTTATTCCTTTCTTCATTTGCAAGTTTCTATATATGACCAATACATATGAAAGAAAATAATTTTAGAAGAACCTCATACATAATGAGGTATGAAGTTATTAGATTAATATATCCTTCTAGCTATGCCTATTTAGGTAGTTATGTAAGAGTAATGACATTAAGTCCAAGCTAAGGCTATATTGTCATGCCTATAAAGTATACCCTAAATGCAATATCACCTTGATGATTTCCTCTAACATTAAGATAAGATTCTTGCATGAAGGCCCTCGCAATTTACATTTTTTCCTATCTCATTCATCTTTATCTCTATTATATTGATTTGATTGTAGTGCATATTAAATATTTTTCTCGTGCAAGTTTTTAAGGAGTTTATAAATGTAAATAATACATTCAATCAATTAGAACTAAAATAAATTTAATATAAAGTACAACGGTTCGAACACTCGAAATTTATTTGAAACTAGACTAGAATAAATCGGATATAACTTACAATTAATTGTAATATGATCAATAATTTTAGTCTAATCAAATAAATATAAGGGTAAACTATACCCAACAGCACTAAACTATTAGTAAGTTTACATTTTGGCCACTCAACTTCAAAAAGTTATAAAATAGTCGTTGAACTATTTGAAAGTTTTCATTTAAGTTAATGGGCTGTTAATTTTTTTTAAAAAGTTTGGCTAGTAAGCTTCAAGCGATGATTCAACAATCGGTGCAATGGATTAGTACCCATCAATGAGCAGAAGAATATACATTAGATTCAAGTTAATTTAATTGTCAGATTTAGAGATCAAAGAAGAGAATTATTCAGATTTTGGTTCACAGTTTCATGACCTTTAAAGTTGTAGAAGAGAAAGGGAATGAGAGTTTTTAATTGGTGTATACATCAATGATTCGATCAACCTAGTGACTTAAATGAAATCTTTTAAATAATTTAGTAATCATTTTATAACTTTTTGAAGTAAGTGACAAAAATATAAATTTATTAATAATTTAATGACCTTCAGTATAGTTTACTCTAAATATAAATATGTGATTAGAATGATGGTAAAGTGTGATTATGACTAGAGCTAACGACTTGATGAAAAAGATCTTGTCACGATTAAGATCCACTAACCAATCTAGTCTTTGCTAATTAAAATGTAAGTCTCTTCCTTTCTTAACTCCTCCAATAACGTGTTTTTTACTTCATCAACTTTAATAAATCCTAGACTATGAGTAATATATATATATATATATATATATATATATATATATATATTGTTAAGCATGATGTCATGCAAATGTTGGTCTGCAAAGTTTAATCAAAGCAAAAAAAAACCCCAAATCTGCAATAATGATTTGAGAACTCAGGCCAATTTTTAAAAATGTTAGATCGGTTTTTAAGATTTAAAGTTTAATTGGAAATTTGTTTTACCAATGGTAAAAATTTTATTTTTTCATAAAAAAAGAAGGATAAAAGTTTTTTTTTAAAAGAAAAATCAGATTAATATTTTTTTAATATAAAAAATTAATAATAAAACAAGAGTTATGCAATATCCAAACACTAACAATAAATTAGTAGCAATATAATAGCAAAATGGCAGAAAAACAGTGGCAAACCAGCAACAAGTTTTTTTTTAAATTTAGGTTAGGCTGGGCATGGGCCAAAAAACTTACCAAGGCTGGAACTGTTTAGAAAACAAGCATTTTTTTTATTTAAATCTATTTTTCGAACCTATATTTTTATTCAAATCCTCTATTTTTTGGGGGCAAGCTTTCGGCCAGGGACCACTCTAATCAGGTCTAGTTATGAACCTATTAATTAAAAAGATTGTGCGTTTTTTAAAAAGAAAATTGAAGGGTTTTTATTTTATAAAAAAACTTACTTTTTAGTATTTAGATATAAAATAAGAAAAAAATTAAAATGTTCTAAAATAATTCTTTCAATTTAAGATTATTATTTTTAACCATCTAATTAAGCAAAACTTAACGGAGATCTCATTAATAAAAAAAGAACATCTTGTTATTCAAAGGCGGGGTTAGAATTGGAAGTCGAAATTAAATTGTATGCTTTTATGATAATAAAAATATAATTTTACTATTTTAATAGTCTATATCTTTATAATTTTAAATAATTAAATCAATTTTTATCATTTTTAATGTCAAAGTGTAATTTTATCATTATTAATTTAAAATTTTTAAATTATAAAATATCTAAATAAAAATTTTATTTTAGATACAAAATTTAGGATTTAAGGTATTTAAATATAAGAATACTTAAATATATTTAATTAAAAAGGTACAAATAATTTTAAATATTTTATAAAAGAAAACGATAAATGAATGAAAGTCGAGATGAAATCATTTGACTGAGTCGGTTTTATCGTAACAAGAAAGATTCGATCTCTTATCCTATGACCGTATCTACTCAAATCACACATTACTTTAAATTGATGTGAAGCTGACACCTGTTTTTTTACTCTCAAAATGGTGTCTCCATGGGCCTCCGTGTCCGATGCTCCACGCGTTTTTCCACGAGTGGAATATTTTTAGAATCCGCACTATGACTTGCCCTTTCCACTTAACTCTTGTCACCAAAGTCAACTCCACCAAATCATTGTCATCTTCGGACATTTGTGGTTGGTAGCTCCACGCGCCTCTACTACGCGCCACACTCTTGGCTTCACAAATAAATTTGGCTTCTTTTTTTTCCCCCCTCTTATGAGAAAATCGACACTTTATTTCTATGCATTTATTTTATGAAATTCCTAATAAATGCTTGACAAGTATTTTGTTTTCCATTCAGTGCTCCACAATTTACTTACTTGTTTTAAGAATTTTTTTTTTCAAAAGTTAGATTTATATTATATATGCCTATGTGTAATGGAGATCCGCATAACGTAATTTTACATGATGAGAATTAAACTTAGATACTCAAAAACATAAAACCCATACATTAGTCGCCTTATGCCATGATTGAGGAAAATGGGGTATTTATAATAGAGGTTTGGCTATTAATCATTCCCAACTCTCTATGCTTGTTAAAGAGAGGTCTTGACTTAGTAGATAGCTTAGGAAATAAAATAGCTTTTTGATTAGGCGATTGTCGAAACCATTTTTTTTGAGAAAACAAAAATTTGTTGTCGACTTGAAAACGAAACGAAATTGGAGTCGCCACCGACCCTTTATTAAGGTGTGATCGGCTCACCTTGAAAATGATTTTGGTCTGCGAAATTTGAGAAAACAGGTTCGGGAGTCGGTTACGCACGAGGAAGGGTTAGCACCCTCGTAACACCCAAAATTGATACCGAATTGATTGTTTAATGTCTTAGTGTCGAGAATTTGAAAAGATTTTAAAAATATGATCCTTCCTTTTTTATTAATGTTAATTTTATAAAAGATACTTGGATAAATCGAAGCGGATGCTAAAGACCTTCTTGTCTCAGAGTAATAGAATGTTACACCCAATACGTTAGGACACGTCATTTTTAGTCCTCGAGAATAAGCTTATCTTTTGATTTTAAAAACTCGTGTGGTGAAGCTTAAAAGGATATTCAATTGCTTTAAGTCAGATGAAAAATCGAAGCTCAATACGTTAGGGCACAATTTCTCAAAATTCCGAGCATTGAATATTGCCCTTATTATTTTTTGGAAAATTCTCGTCTCGAAAAATCAACATGTCATGTCCAATACATTAGGACACAACGTATCAAATTCCTGAGAGGGAGCTTTTTATTTACGTTTTGATTAGCGAATATTCTCAATTATTTAGACTCAACGAGTAAAATTGGAACCCAATACGTTAGGGCCCAATTCTTTCGAAGATCCCAAATACCGAACATTGCATGATCTTGAAAGCTTTTGAATGAAATAATTTTGATATTTGTAATCTTTTGAATGAATAAAAAAAGATTGTATAATAATGTACAACACGCAATGATAATTCATAGACTAAAGCGTGCACTAAGGAACAATGAATAATCAATGAATACAATAAACAAACATAACAACAATGATCTCTATTGGACATCATGCCAATATCAATATCAACATTCAAAAACTAATAAAAAAACGAACCAATTAATGCAAATGCAAACCAAATGTATAAGTTTTAAAATAACTAAAAACAAATGATATGAAAGAAATAATATACATATATATAAAAATAAGTGAAATATAATCAAATATAATAATATTAATAATACGAAGCGGTAATAATAATATTAATAATAATAATAATAAATAATCAGAAGGCCAATTAGCAATCAAAGTTGAAATGTAAGAGCAAATTCGAAAATAAATACAAGGGGTACGAACCACATTGAACACGCGAATAACTGAGGGGGGTCAAAAGGGAAATTAATCCCTGCCCTTAAAAACACTGCGTTACATAAGGACCGAAATGAAATTTGCAGAAAATTATGCGGCCCAATTTAAAGAAACAAAAGAAACCAAATTGAAATGAGGTGCAAAGGTGGAGGACTTAGGGCACAAATATCCTACCCAAGTGAAAACACGCGGATCCTCCCCGGGTTGGGTCACCGCGCGGGTCTCCATCTTATACGGCGTCGTTTCGACGCTTATGATTCATTGTTAAAACGACATCGTATCAATGTACCATTTAAACTAAGTTTATGTTAAAAAAAACATTTGCATCAACAAAACAAAAAAAAAATAAAAAGGGCTTAAACTCTCTGCTAGGGTTTCTGACCCTAGCTTTCACGCCGCTCGGGGGCTCCGTTAGTCCTCGCTCGAGCTCCGATCACGACGAAGCGAACGAGGACCACATCGGTATCGGCGTGAAGGTAAATCCCTCCATTCCTTTCTCTTTTATTTACTGTTATTAAAAATAATATATGAAACAAAGATAAAAACTGAAAGAAGAAAAAAAAAACAATAACCCTTAGAAACTCTTTTTTTTCTATTTCTTTTCAAAAATTTATCTTTTATACAATATTCGTGTCTGTGTATTGATATTCTCTTTACAAAAACTGAAAAATGGCTTTATATAGCCGAAAATAAAATGAAAATCCCCAAAAGAAAAATGGATTTCGCTCTTTTTCTTCTTTTTCCTTTTTGGCTGTTGATTTCTGCTCGTTTTTGCTTGTTTGTTTGTGTGCAGGTACGAGCGTACGGGGCAGTGGGCATGGCGTGTACGGAGGTAGAGGCGCAAGCGTACGGAGGCTTGTCACGTGTGGAGGGCTTGGTTACGGCGCTGGAGTCTGCTTCTGTTTTAGAGACTGCTAGGGTTTCGGCCTTGATTTGGGCTGGGCATAGGGCTGGTGTTGGGGTTCATTGGGTATTTGGATTTTGTAATCGGGTTTGAGCTTAATTTAACTTGGTCTGTAAAAAAACTGGACTGTTTAGTAATGGCATTTTAATTTTATTTGTTTTTATATTTGATTTATTTTTTTGTTTGTGTTTTTGGGCCCGGGCAAATTGGGCCTATTACAGCTGCCCCTCTTTGGTCATTGTCGTGTAATGGGAATGAAGCAAAGACTAAAAAGGGCCAATTTCGCCCGGTCGTGCTGGACCTTGGTGCTCTTCTTCTTCACGTAGTCTCATTCCATCCTACTGCATTTCAGAGGTATAGGAATTCGTGCTTCGATCCACTCCACTGCAACTTTAGAGAGATAGGACCATTGGCTTCGATCTGCTTCACTGTCGATGCAGAAAGACAAGACCTGCTATCTTCAACCTGCTCCACTACAACCGAGGGACGCAAGACTTGTGTCTTCGATCTACTTCACTGTCGATGCAAGAAGGCAAGATCTGCTATCTTCAACCTGCTCCACTACAACCGAGGGAGGCAAGGCTTGTGTCTTCAATCTGCTTCACTGTCCATGCCAAAAGGCAAGATCTGCTATCTTCAACCTACTCCACTACAACCGAGAGAGGCAAGGCTTGTGTCTTCAATCTACTTCACTATCGATGTAGGAAGGCAAGATCTGCTACCTTTAACCTGCTCCACTACAACTGAGGTAGGTAGGGCTTGTGTCTTTGATCTGCTTCACTGTCACTACAGGAAGGTAAGATCTACTATCTTCACTGATCTGTTCTCTGGGGAACATGACCTGTATAATGAACCTAATTATGCCTAATGATTAGGATGGCATGATCAAAATGAATCAAATTCTCATAATTAGACATATGTGAATGGTGTTTGCGTAAATGCAGAATTTTATTTTTCCGAGAATGATCCCGCTTAAGTTGTCATTACTCGAAGTTTATTAAGGTTTTGTGACTGGTGTGCTACAACACCATTTTGCTTGACTTGCCTTTTCTGAAGAAACATTTAGCCAGCTTGCCCCCCACTGTAAACCTCAAAGTTCAATCCACTGGGACGTAAAATTTGTAGGATCATTCTCCCATTGTAACCCAAGGGTAGAAATATATGGCTTTTCTCGATCCTCTTCTATCACAAGTCAAGGATACAGGATCTAAATTTCTCTAGTCCCTTACACCATTCCCAATGTGTCATACCAAAGGCTCATGCACAAATGAATGCTTTTTCTCTGAGGTAACCTCTCTCTATTGCCTGCTGATCATTGTTTGCTTGTTTATTTAAGCTTTATCGTCAATATGACATCCTTGTCATTTTTTTCAATCAATGTTTTTGGCAACAAAATCCAAAGAGAAAGTCCAAATTTAGACTATTCCTTCTCAAATTTCCAACATTTAATTTTGGTGTGTTCTAAACAATCATCCTGTTTCAGGTTCTTGTATTATTTAGAAACTTTCCAGAGTAATATGCAAAACTTCATTTGTGAAAGTTTTATTAGTCCATTAATCATTATTCCAATGCAACATGCTTGCAAAAAAAGGATCATAATAATGGATAAGAATGAAGTTGGTTCTGAGCATAGCTCGAAAGGAATAAATTATCCAAAAATAGTAAAGGAGGATGATAAAGAAACTGATTGGGAATGTGTATCTTGGAAAAGAGTGAAGTATTCCAAGAACAACCAATTTAATATAAATAATATAAGAACTGGGTGCCCCAGATATCGCAGCTTGAACTTCTCTATACAAACTTTTTGAAGACTATTTTGAGTTTGACATGTGTTTAGAAGATCTACAGTACTTTGTCGATGCCCCAAGATGTCGCTTACTCTTTCTTAGTTGATTCAAGTATAGCAAGATCACCACATGCCCCAATCTGATCAAGATTCGAGTTGCTCTGATCACTTCATGCCCTATTCTGATTAATATTTGAGCCACCCTTTTCGGGTTTTCAACTCAAATCCCCTTTGGTCTCAAGGCGCCCTTTGCGGGTTTTCACCTTGGCCTCTCTATTTTCTTTTTCTTTGGTTTATTTTTTTGGACTCAAAGCACCCTTTGTGGGTTTTCACTTTAGTCCCTTTTTTTTATTGAATCTGAACTTATAGGGTTAGGCAAGTCATTGTTATCCCTTTCGAGGAATCTTCTTTGATATCGAATTTCTTTTATAGAGCCTTCTGGGGCGAAAATACGATAGAAAACTTTTGATCTTCCTCTTCAATAAGGATAAAATCCAACAAAACTTGAAGAGATTAAAACTCGACTTCAAATGGGTAAAGCTATACTGAGTCAACAAGAAAAGCATTACCCCGACAAAGAATTTTCATTACATCGTTCACACTGTAAATTTCTGTCATCGTGTTGTTGTGTAGATTTCATTATCAGCGCTTAACCCGGACATATCCTGGTATGATCATACAAAAACATATTTAAACTCTAGAGGTGACTCAACAAGGTCTTGCTTCGTCTTTGCAATCAGGTTAATTCTAATCTTTACCAAGCTCACAATTCTAATCTTTACCATCCTCAACAAGTCCGAAGATAAGCTACAATCTATGTTATTTTCAGAGTCATGAGATCCCTCTAAACACATGCCTCGCTCAAAAAGAAAATTTGAGTTTGTAGCAGCATCATTCATGTCATTGATATCTGGGGATCCATAAAGAATGTATAAATTTATAAATAATTATTTGTACAATTGATTATGAATGAATGATGTGGAAGAAAATCCAAAAGAATGAAATAATCAAAAATAATTATTTAAAAGAATGGAAGAACATTGGTTCACAAATGGTCACAAAGATTTATTTCATTAGAATAATAACGTTCAGACATGAGCCTATTTCACAAAGAAGTTCTCATTGCTCCTAGGCTAAAAGCAACGAGTACGTTCTGAATATTACTCTAAATAAGCTTTAAATGCTATAGGGATTTCTTTCGCAGTCCAATTGCTTAGAACACTGTCAGGGTTATAAAGGAGGATATCTAACAAGGTCCCTTCTTCAATTGCTTTTTCGTCGATGTGAACATTTCCCACTTTTCTTTATGCATCGCATTCACTCCATTTATCAATTATGATTGGGTAATGAATTTTCCGCACTGGAGGAATCATCAAATTTAACGACGCCCATACTGATAAGCTTTTCAATCACTTTTTAAAAGGCAATACAATTTTCTATAGAATGCCCCGTCATTCCCGTATGATAATCGCATTGTGCATTTACGTCGTACCATCTGAGGTACGGAGGCTGTGGAGGTTTTGAGTAGAAAGGGGCAATAATGTGCACATTGAATAAGCTTTGATACAGCTCCTTATACGACATCGGAATTGGCGTGGACTGGAGGTTCTCAGTGCCTTGTTTCACACCAAATTCTTATATTGATGAACCTTGTTGACTAGCAAACACTTTTCTTGGCTGGTTTACCGTAATCGATTTGTTGTAAGTGTTCACATTACTCACCTCATTTTCCTTCTTTTTTAAGTCTGACCTTCTATTATTCTCTCTAGCGTCAATCTTTCCACTTCTCACGACACTTTCAATCATTTCACCTCTCATGACTATGTCAGAACAGCTTTTTGTAGCACTTCCTAACATATGTGTGATAAATGGGGCTTTCAATGTATTAATAAAAAGCATTGTCATTTTCTTTTCCAAAAGTGGTGGCTGAACCTGAACTGCGATTTCTATCCACCACTGCGCATACTGTCTGAAGCTTTCATTCGATTTTTTCTCCAAATTCTGTAAAGTTATTCTGTCAAGCATCATTTCTGATACATGATTGTATTGTCTCATGAAAGCCTGCTCTAAATCTCTCCAAGTATCAATTTTGGTTCGGCTCAGCTGATTGTACCATTTTGACGCTGCCCCTGTAAGACTATCTTGAAAGCAATGTATTAATAACTGATCATGATTGATATACCCCGTCATTCTCCTATAGAACATGGTGATATAAGCTTCAGGCAAACTGGTCCCAATATATTTCCCAAATTCCGGCATCTTGAACTTATAAGGAAGCACTAAATCCGGGACCAAACTCAGATCTTTTGCATCTATTCCATGATAGCTTTTAATGTTCTCTATTGCTCTAAATTTCTCTTTGATCCATCTCTATTTCTTCTCAAACTGCTTCGGTAATTCCCCATTTGCTTTATCCCTTTCAGCTATTTCATCAAAATTTGGTACGGCAAGATTAACCGGATTATCACCAGGGTTAGGGCCTGACCCAGCCTAGAAGTTCATCGGTATTGAAACATCAGCTTGAAACTGCGGAGGCCTAATCGAAACAGAAGATCTACGCGGATGCACCTCAGTTTGAACTTGCACATGCGGAGGCGTAAAACCTGAAGGATATAGAGGTCCCTCTTTGTCTTCTTCATCATTAACCATAGGACCTTTCCCTTTATTTACTCTATTAGTCAGTAATTGCGTTAGCTTTGTTATCATGTCTTTTTGAGACTTCTACATCTTTTCTGTCATGTCATGTTGCATTTTTTCAAATTGCTCATTCATTTGCATCTGCAACTGATCTTGCACTTCTTTTTGCATTTGCTCCAGTTTCTCCAATCTTTGATCCATTTCTTTAGTTTTGCGATGAGTACCGTAAGGGGGTTTGGTTGGTTGGTTTTCAAGATTAGCTGAAATAAATTTACTCAATTAGACTCATTCAATGGATTTTAATGCATATGATGTTATGTAATGTAGATGCATGAAATGAATGCCTAAAGAGACGTTGATTCTGATTCAATTACATTTAGAAAACTTTACTAGAAAACAAATTTCTTTACATAAAGCGGATATATAAACAGCATCGCCCTCATATTCCAAGAGAAAATATCGATCTTTTCCATCATCCGTATGCTAAGATAAACCTCGCGAATTCTTCAAAAGGGGTGCCTCATCTATCTTTTTTTGCTTGATCTTGGTCGCAATCCATTGTCCGCCTATCCTCGTAATACTGATCAGCTCCTTTTTAGAATGTTGATGGCTCCTAGATAATCATCTTGAATCTTTGGGCCATGAGGTAAAGGTCACGAACTCTTTTATCACCCTTCCTGTATTTCTTGGAATATATTCGGGCAGTCGTATTATTTTCCACTTTATCAAGGAATCCGTATTCCATGACAAGCTTTCTAATTTAGTAATCGTATTTGAATCAATATCTCTTTCCTAAGATGCAAATACAATGCAATCATAATCAAAACAAAACAAGATGGGTTACTACAAAACAGAAGCAAACAAGGAAAACAAAAGTACCTAGTCGAGTACCACTAGGGGTTTGTAGTGGCTCTATCTAGGATGGGTTCCTAGGTCTTCTATATGTGGTTTGGCTCTAAATTTAAGGTACCTGAACCAGCAGATTCCTCGATCTTCACCCATCATAGGCTCATACAGACCGAGTTCGGTTCAGGGGAATACATTTCCCTATGGCTGCACGGAGATGAAAATCTCACGAAGACATGGGTACGGATGTATTCCGAAAATGATCCACTATCCTGCATAGAGGTGAAAACCTCACGAAGGAGTAGCTTCTCACTCCCACTTAAAAGGTAAGACTAAACAGTCTTTATGCAATATGATGCCAAGATATAAAATTTAATTTACAGTAATCATTCAAACAAATACGAAGGGAGGATCGTAATTTTCAAATCAAATTTTCAATTTTTGACAATAAGACAGAAAACAATCAATTTTACGGCCTGAATTTCTAAAGGTCCCTAGTGGAGTCGCCAAGCTGTTGAAACCATTTTTTTTGAGAAAACAAAAATTTGTTGTCGACTTGAAAACGAAACGAAATTGGAGTCACCACTGACACTTTATTAAGGTGTGATCGACTCACCTTGAAAATGATTTTGGTCTGTGAAATTTGAGAAAACAGGTTCGAGAGTCGGTTACGTACGAGGAAGGGTTAGCACCCTTGTAACGCCCAAAATTGGTACCGAATTGATTGTTTAATGTCTTAGTGTCGAGAATTTGAAAAGATTTTAAAAATATGATCCTTCATTTTTTATTAATGTTAATTTTATAAAAGATGCTTGGATAAATCGAAGCGGATGCTAAAGACCTTCTTGTCTCAGAGTAATAGAATGTCACACCCAATACGTTAGGACTCGACATTTTTAGTCCTCGAGAATAAGCTTGTCTTTTAATTTTCAAAACTCGTGCGGTGAAGCTTAAAAGGATATTCAATTGCTTTAAGTCAGATGAAAAATCGAAGCTCAATACGTTAGGGCACAATTTCTCAAAATTTCGAGCATTAAATATTGCCCTTATTATTTTTTGGAAAATTCTCCTCTCGAAAAATCAACATGTCATGTCCAATACATTAGGACACAACATATCAAATTCCCGAGAGGGAGCTTTTTATTTGCGTTTTGATTAGCGAATATTCTCAATTATTTAGACTCAACGAGGAAAATTGGAACCCAATACGTTAGGGCCCAATTCTTTCGAAGATCCCAAATACCGAACATTGTGTTATCTTGAAAGCTTTTAAATGAAATAATTTTGATATTTGTAATCTTTTGAATGAATAAAAAAAAGATTGTATAATAATGTTCAACACGTAATGATAATTCATAGACTAAAGCGTGCACTAAAGAACAATGAATAATCAATGAATACAACAAACAAACATAACAACAATAATCTCTATTGGACATCATGTCAATATCAATATCAACATTCAAAAACTAATAAAAAAACGAACCAATTAATGCAAATGCAAACCAAATGTATAAGTTTTGAAATAACTAAAAACAAATGATATGAAAGAAATAATATACATATATATAGAAAAATAAGTGAAATATAATCAAATATAATAATATTAATAATACGAAGCGGTAATAATAATAATAATAATAATAATAAACAATCAGAAGGACCAATTCGCAATCAAGGTTGAAATGTAAGAGCAAAGTCGAAAATAAATACAAGGGGTGCGAACCAAATTGAACACGCGAATAACTGAGGGGGGTCAAAAGGGAAATTAATCCCTGCCCTTAAAAACACTGCATTACATAAGGACCGAAATGAAATTTGCAGGAAATTATGCGGCCCAATTTAAAGAAACAAAAGAAACCAAATTGAAATGAGGTGCAAAGGTGGGGGACTTAGGGCACAAATATCCCACCCAAGTGAAAACACGCGGATCCTCCTCGGGTCGGGTCACTGCGCGGGTCTCCATCTTATACGGCGTCGTTCCGACGCTTATGATTCATTGTTAAAACGGCGTCGTATCAATGTACCATTTAAACTAAGTTTCTGTTAAAAAAACATTTGCATCAACAAAACAAAAAAATAAAAATAAAAAGGGCTTAAACTCTCTGCTAGGGTTTCTGACCCTAGCTTTCGCGCCGCTCGGGGGCTCCGTCAGTCCTCGCCCCACCGTCCTCACTCGAGCTCCGATCACGACGAAGCGAACGAGGACCACATCGGCATCAGTGTGAAGGTAAATCCCTCCATTCCTTTCTCTTTTATTTACTATTATTAAAAATAATATATGAAACAAAGATAAAAACTGAAAGAAGAAGAAGAAAAAAAAAACAATCACCTTTAGAAACTCTTTTTTTCTATTGCTTTTCAAAATTTTTTCTTTTATACAATATTCGTGTCTGTGTATTGATATTCTCTTTACAAAAACTGAAAAATGACTTTATATAGCCAAAAATAAAATGAAAATCCCCAAAAGAAAAATGGATTTCGCTCTTTTTCTTCTTTTTCCTTTTTGGCTGTCGATTTCTGCTCGTTTTTGCTTGTTTGTTTGTGTGCAAGTACGGGAGTACGGGGCAGTGGGCGTGGCGTGTACGGAGGTAGAGGCGCAAGAGTACGAAGGCTTGTCACGTGTGGAGGGCTTGGCTACGGCGCTGGAGTCTGCTTCTGTTTCAGAGACTGCTAGGGTTTCGACCTTGATTTGGGCTGGGCATAGGGCTGGTGTTGGGGTTCATTGGGTATTTGGATTTTGTAATCGGGTTTGGGCTTAATTTAACTTGGTCTGTAAAAAAACTGGACTGTTCAATAATGGCATTTTAATTTTATTTGTTTTTATATTTGATTTATTTTTTTGTTTGTGTTTTTGGGCCCGGGCAAATTGGGCCTATTACAACGATAATTACACTTGATGAGTCTGGTAATCAAATGGTGAATTGACTTAAATAGATTTGATAGAGTTCCTCGTTCGCCTATATAAGTGGGGACATGACCATTTGATTTGGCAATGTCGGAGAGATGAAGCTCCATGTGTAGAGTATGTCAAATGCCAACAAAGGTTGTCTTAGACAAAGTCACTTAATTTGGTGAGGTATCAGTATAGGGTGAGCTAGTTTTAGGCATGATGTTGAGAGATACTCATACATAAAACATATATAAATAATAAGGTCAAAACATGCTATTTGTCCTTGTACTTATGTAGAATATAAGATTTAGTCCATGTACTAAGTTAAAAAAAATTCCATCCTCTTACCTTTTTTTTTTAATTTAAAAATTTTAGTCCAATCATTATTGCTGATGGTATTTTCTGTTAAAATGTTTTTAGTTAATATAATTATTTTCTGTTAATCATATGCTACGTCACATGAGTGCAACTTAATCAACTTTCCAAATTGGTAATTTTTATTTGAAAATACTTAATACATCCAAGAATCTACTTGGAAATACATCCAAGCCCCCTTGGAGGCTTTTCAAAAAGTTGAATACCACCATCATTACCGACATACACTTTAGCTAGATTATCAACCTTTTTGTTATAATATCTGGATATGTGCTAAATCGACTAGTGCACCATTTTAACCAATAGTATTTTGGTTCTTCTAATCAAAGCAGAATTCGACACCTTTGTAGCACTATCCTGTAAAACTTGTAGTACTTGATTATCTGATAAGATAAACACTCTGTCAAATCCTCTATCAATAGCAATTATCAAACCTTCTAAAATATCCTACAATACTCAGTATCTACAATTGAATAAATGTCCACAAACTGGTTATACCCAAGAATCCCGAAACCAAAATTTAGTGATTTTGGAATTATTTTTAGATTATAGGATCCATCACTAATTAAGTTTAAGCACATACGCGGGTTTTTAGTTGTTGAGCTAATTGGACATCGAAATGACAAGTTTTCTGTATGGTTTTGACTTTGGAGTTTTAATGTTTCCGACATTGACGTGGCAACTTTTCAAGAACGCCACTTTTCACATCATTATAAGAAAGTGGGTAAATTCATTAGGTTAAAGCCTATTTGACTGTTTAATTTTCTTTTTACCGTTAAAGTTTACATTACAAGCTGGAATCCTATATTTTGCTTCTTCTTTTTTTTAATAAAAACAATATTAAAATAATAATTACTTACAAAAATAAGTATTTTTTATAGTAATTTTGAGCGCTGTCTGATACATTAATGACACCGATAAACTTTAATAAAAAATCTAACAAGAAAATAAAAGCTAAAAAATTGAAAAATATTTTTTTTGGTGCCGCCTGACACATTGGTGGCACCGATGAATTAAAAAAAAGGCCTGATTGAAAAAAAAAGTTGAAAAAGTAAAAAAAATTATTTAAAAATAACCTTTTCTCTACATTTAATGCCTTAATACAGTTTCCTTACATTTAATGCCTTAATGCATTTTCCCTACATTTAATCTCTAAAATCATAGTTTTTTTATTTAATCAAGGGTGCCACTGAATACATTGGCGTGCCAATTTTAAAAATATATTTTTAACTTTTTAGTTTCTTTTTCCTGTTAGACTTGTTTTAAAAGTTTATCGATGCATAATATATCATGCGATACTTAAATTTATTGTAAAAACACTTTATTTTTGTAATTAATTAATTTCTCACCCTATTTTTATAATTAATTTATTTTTAATATTATTTTATTAAAAACCCTATATTTTAAGACCAACACAAACCTTTAACCTTTTGTTTTACAGCAAATTAATTTTTAACAAAAATAATTTAAATGCGAAATTTTAACTATTACTCCAAATAAAGCTGGTTAATAACATTTATTTATTTGTTTATTTATTTATCTTCACGTAGTTGTAAAATAAAATAATCTTTTTCTTATTTTCAACCTTATATGTTCTTATTTTATTAATTTACATAAACTTAAATAAATGGAATGAATGTACTTGTATATTATATTATATTATATTCAACCAACATCCACCGATCTCTTTGACATGTAAAAGTGGTATCAACTATCAAACAAAAGCAAGTTCACGTCTATCTGTTTAAACAGTCAAACTTGTTTGGCAAAAAGGAAAACCAAAAAAGAAAAAAGGGCCACTTTTTGTGTGTGTGTGATTCTAAAAGCTTAACTAGTTTCTGAAAAAAATAATATACATTTTATTTGAAAAAAAAGAGTAACCATTTAATAGATAAATGAGGTTTCTCACTCAACTCAAGATTCTTAATCAATAATATATGTGCCGGTTGAGTCTTAATTCGATTGATATGTGTGTTGTTGTTAATGCAGGAGAATATGAGTTCGAGTACGCTGAAGTGTATTATCATCCTATTTATGGATTGAAAAGGGACTATGAGCAATTTTAAACATTATGTCAAAAAGAAAAAAACAGATATCATCAAAATCAAAACCTATAATAAGATCGTTAAAAGAAATCGATAATACATGTGAAAGCTTATCAACAGCATGGTTAGGGAGTTGAAATCCAGAGGTCAATTCTTCCAAATTGCCAACATAAAAACTATGTATATTCATTAATTTTTATATAGAGAGCTAATTCAATTATTCAATTTTAACTTCTCAACCAAACCCAATTTTATTCCAATCTAATTTGTAATTAAAGATGAACCAGCTAGCTTAAAATATAAGTAAAATGTCTATTTGCTTGTAATTTATGTATATTCACCAAACAACTTCTATAATATATATCAACTTGGGTGCATATGAAGAAGTCAATAGGTATAATTATGGTTTCCATCCTTCTACTTTTAAAAATTTGAGAAGTTATTCTCTTTACTTTAATTTGTTAGAATCTGGTTCTCATATTTTATGAAAAACAAAAGTTAGTCCAATTAGGTGGTAGTGTTGAACCTTCTTGTTGAATCACTAGCTTGAAAATAAACAATTCAACAATTTATATATGCAAGAAATTAACAATTGGACACTTTCCAATTCTTAGAGGAGAAGGATGAGAATTGGAGTAATTACACGTAATTATACCGGATCTAATTTTAGAAAATTATTTTTATAAGAGTTATAAAATTATATTATAAGCATAAACACGTATGAGAGTTTGGGATGATTATAGTTATTATAAATCCTAAAATTATATTATAAAAATAATTTGTGTATTTTATAAAGTTATAACAAAAATTATATTATTTAAATCTTAAAAAATTCTAAAGTTATGAGAAAAAATTATTATAATTTTTGATATGTTATAAAAATATTATAATATATTTATTTATAAAACGTTATGGTCGATATGAACATAATTTATTTTTATGTACATACAATATATTATAAAAACAATATACTTATTAAGTAAAAATGTTTTAGGTTTTATTTATCATAACTTATTTATAAAAATTAACTTTCTAAAATTATGATAAAATTTATATTATTTATAAGAAGTGTTACGAAAGTATGGGTAATTTATAAATTTTATATTTTTTACTTAATTTACGTATTATAAAAAAATTAGCCTACCATAAGTTATTCTCTAAATTAAGTTTTTATAATTAAAGCTATAGATTATTTGGACTATGAAACCAAATATTATAAGGTCGATGCTAATATGCAAATAGAAAAAATTTTCTTTCACCATATCATGGGGTATGATACAATTTGAGAGAATGGTACCAAACACAAGCACCATAGATAGTTTCGAACTCTCTAATTTGAGACACTCAAGTAGAGGCGAATCTAAAGGGGGGCAGGTAGGGGCCTTGGCCCCCTCAAAAAATATAAAATATTCAATTTAGTCCTCTTATAAATAGGAAAATTATAAATTAATATATAGTTAAGTTGTACATTGGCCGCCCAAAATGATTTTTTTTTCAATTCAATCCTGTTATAAATAAAGAAATTATAAATTAATATATAGTAAAACGCACTTTATCCCCCATAAAATGAAATGATTTTTGTTTAGTCCCTTAAAAATGATGAAATTATAAATTACTAAATAAAAAACTTATATTTTGATCTATGAAAAATTATAATTAAATTCCGGCCCTTGGTAAAAAAATTCTGGATTCACCCCTGCATTTAAGGCTTTGAAATGTGGTTGAGAATACATTTGTTGTTCTAAAAAACATTTATTATATTAACAACATCACCTTAGTATAGTATTAAAAAAAAACTTGGATCGTATTAGCATGTTGCATATTTCATAACTTCAATCATAGGTGAAATTAAGATGATCCATACTTCGTAAAGTATAGGGAAGAAGGAAGTTTTGATAATATTAAAGATGTAGATTCAAATTCAGATAATGACAAAAAGCAAATGTTAAATATTAAGGAGGAATAACCCAACAAATATGCACTATTTTCCTTACTATTTTTATTAATAATTGTGCAATCAACTACTTTTTTTAGACTAACATAACACATATGATGATTTGATTTTAATTTTGTAATTACAATTTATACTACTAAACACGAGAGACTTACGATGTAATTACACTATATCAACGTCTAAAAAGGAACTGGATAGTGTATCGTGGGTTGAGGAAGAAGGTGTGTAATTAATATTTTATATATAAAGGATTGGATCAAATGTCAGTGTGACTATAAATCTACGTTTTTGGGTAACACGACAAAGCAATGTTTTGTATATTGGTTGCCAAGTAAAGGCAATGTGTGGTATTAAAATGCAAATATAAATACAAATTAATTTCACTGTTAACATCAATCTTCATTAATTTATATATAATATACTCCTAACAACACATAAGATGACACTCTCTTTCTTTTTATTGAGATGGTACGTAATTGACTTGCATACTCTAAAAATATATAGTAATGGCACTTGCTCTAATTCTCTGCCTTATATGTCTGCTGAACTTGACATCATCTTGCAATTTTTTGGATTTCTTTTTTTACGCCTAACCATAAAGAGGTTGCATGGTTGTAACTTGAACTTTTTTCATTCGATTCGATTCGATTCAACTCGACTCGATCGAGCGCTCATCCCTACCTGCAGTTGGTAATCGCAAAGAAAATAGGTTGTGCAAGTGGAAATGTTGGTTGCGGTGTCCACTAAAGGTGGCGTTGCGATAAGAACAAAGAAACACGGTTGAATTGTTTATATAATTCAGTTTCCTTACGCCTGTAAAGTCTAGCTCAATAAAATAATCCACTATCTTCAATCTCAACACAAGAAGTGATTTAAGTTTTGTCACACCTCCATATAACAATCTTACTTTTGTAGGTAAATATCTACATCATTTATCTCTAAGTTTTCCCTGGTAGTGAACCAATCAATAAACTTGTTTACACTTACAAATATACTCTTAATTTCAAGTTCCTTAATGAAAAGATACGTGCTATCTCTTTTGAAATATATAAGAGTTTGAGAATTACTAACATACAAAATAAATCACAATCAATTCCCTATATTAAAGTCTCCAGTTTTGAAGGGATCCGATTTAATCCAATTTTCAAGATAAATTGTTTCAAATGTATTACTCTTCTTCATAGAGTGCTATCATATTTCCATAAGATTTTATTCCAAAAAATGTCAACTCCAAAATAATAAATTATGTGCTAATCATAATAGCCATTGTCTCAACACGCATCACAATTTATCTTTTAGTTCTTTTAAAGTTTTTATTTTTAACTTTTTATAAGGCAACTTTTCAAGAAAACAAAAATAGAGCAGCCAATTTTATCTTTTAAAATATTAATTTATTTTAAAGTAAAACTTTTAATAAATACCAAAGTCACAGTGACAGTTTCTGTTTTAAATTTAAAATTTTCGCTTTTCACTTTATTTCAATATTTTTAATTTTAGTTATAAGATAATATTTATTGCAGTGATAGTGTATTTTTTATTTCACAAATAATCTTAAAAATTAGCACATATTTTAAAAAAAATATTTTACTATATATAAGATATTTGTTAACCTCGATCTTACTTGTGGAGTCTAAAAACTCTATTAATAGTGTGTATCGCATATTTTTTCAATTTTTGCTTATATTATTCTTTTCTTTTGTTTTTAAAATTTAAATTATTGATTTAAACTTTTCAAATTTCAATTTGCTTAAGTTTTTTCGTTTCAACGTGTTTTTCTTTAATTTTTTTCATAATTTAAATTCTTCTAAGTAATTTAGTGGAAATTAAATTAAATTAAATGAGAGAAATTATTAAAAAATTGAAATTTTTTATCATACCAAACACTCCTCAATTTTATGCCTTAATAGTTAATATTCTCTCACTTAGGTGAGAGCACTTTCCTTACAATTAATTTAATATTATTAAATAATTTATTTTTAAAAAATACTTTGAATGCACTCATTATTTAAATCCTTTTAATAAAATAAATTAGAGGAATTTAAAAACATAGAAATAAATATTGATTGCATTGTTTGAAAAAGAAAAGAAATTGATTGCATCAAGGTAGTCAGTCAGTAGATGCACTTTTTTTTAATGAAATTGATTAATGTATTGTTTTAGATTTATCGATATTGTTAAAAGTATTTAATATATATACAAATTTAAATAATAATGAATAAATTTAAAATATAAAATATTCATCAATTATATAAAATACTCCTCAATAAACTCTATAAATAAAATTTATTATTCAATAAATTTAAAATTAACAAGAAAAAAAATTGAAAGGTGTGTAAAGGATTTTGTCTTTGGTAATCTAGTGAGTGGAGTATATATATATATTAAATATATTTTGGTTTATATGAATATATATTGAAACTTGAAAGGGAGAATGATTAATACATTGTATGAATGAGACCATATAATTTAGGGGGAGCAAATACCCGTTGTAAGCGATGAAGGATAAGTTTCATTAACACAACAAATACTTCAACTTCAATATTAAATGAACATTATGGTATACTGACAATTTACTCTATCACCACTCAAGTACACCATATTTGTAGTGATTGCAAACAAATAATACGATTTAAATGTGAAAGCATGTCTTAGGAAAAAGAAACTTTGAAGTTTACTTTTTAATATAGTCTTTTTGATTGGTTAGTATAAATTAAGTTTTTCTAATTCTTCTAATTAAGTCTTTAGCATAATAATAAATAGTTTAAATTTTTTATATTTTAATATTATTCATGCATCGGTAAACTATATTTCAATTGATGTGATTAGAATTGAGAACTATACAGATAATTATTAAGAAATAGTGACTTAATAAAGTAATGAGTACTTGAGAGTTCAGAGGACTCTTCACTAAATCCATTTCTTATTAAATAAGATAAAATTGAACTGACAACACATTGAGATCTTCTCTCCAATTCATCATATACAAAAGAAAAAGTTTTTTTTTTGGGGGGGGGGAAGACTAAAAATCAGTGATGAAAATTTCCCATTTATTCTTGATAACTTATTTTTCTTCTTTCTCTTATGTGACAAGTGACTATCAAAAACTACAAATAAAACCCACAATTAAAAGAAGAAGAAACCAAAACCATACATAACAGCTCATATGTATGCCCAAGAATATTCCTGATCAAAAGGCATTCCTGTTGGGCACTGAATTAAGGGAGATGACAATGAATCATCAAGAGCAAGCTCTGATCTGTCACTTAACAAATCCCCCCAAGTGTTATTGAAATCATCATCATCCCACAAGCTCATCTTCTTGTTGTTATTATCATCACTGCTAGTGTTGCAATCAGAGGGCCATTCAAAATCAGGCAACTGCAATTCCTCAAGCAACTTTGAAGAATCACAGGAAGAAGATGTTGATGGTGCAGCAGGGACCAAAATCTCATGTGGTTCAATCAATGGAACTTCATCTGTACAAAAACCATCAACATTGTCCATCATCATCATCATCTCCATTGGGTCAAATAAAGGGCTTCCCATGCTTTTTTCTTCACTTATTGTGGATTGTAATGATGTTTCAGGCTCCTTGGGACTTTTATCAACTACTTGAGACTTTAAACCACCTTTTGAAACTTGATTCTTTTGCTGGGACTGTTGGGGTTCAGTTGTAGTACTAGATAGTGCCTTGTGGGTGAGAGGGTCAATGCCCATTTTCTTCAGTTTCTTCTTTATGTGAGTATTCCAATGGTTCTTTATCTCATTATCAGTTCTTCCAGGGAGATGAGATGCAATTTTAGACCATCTGCACAAATAATTAATCATTTTAGACCCCTTTTTTTTGGGACCATCTCAATGCTCTCTCTACCCTAAATATGTTTTTTTTTTGTAATCAATGCTGGATTTGCATTAAAAAACTCAAAGTCCAAATTTCCAAAGATTAGAGAGAGGGAGAGAGGAAAGGGGCAGTGTATTGGAAAATGAATGTGTAGGAAATTGTTTTCAAGGAAAAGGACTACCAAATAATAATGTCTTCAGTAATGAAATGAGTTGAATCCAAAGGACTATAATCAAACATGGGAAATTGTAGCAAAATAAACATTAAAAAAAGATGGTGAAAGATCAAAGAAAGGGGAAAAAAAACACCTGTTGCCAAGTTGAGCATGAAGATCAATGACCATTTGCTCTTCATATTCAGATAAAAGTCCTCTTTTCAAATCTGGCCTTAGATAATTTGTCCATCTCAGTCTGCAACTTTTCCCACACCTTAACAATCCTGCAATTGCAATGACATATTCAGTGGAAAAGGATACCAGATTTAAGGGAAAAAAGAAGAAAAAACTAAAGATACCCTTTGATTCTTTCCCCAACAACAATTTGAATAAATATGTAAGTTGTTGTTATGATTCTTTGAAAAAAAGAATGGGAGAGAAAATTGAACCTGCAAGCTTAGGAACAGCTCTCCAACAGCATTGGCCATTGGTGAGGATGAAGTTAATAAGCTTCTGATCCTCTTCTGCAGTCCATGGCCCTTTCTTCAACCCAACTTTGTCACAACATGGTTGCCGTCCCATCTTTTTTTTTTTTCCCCTTTCCCAAGTCCTCAACAAATTAGATTTATTCAATTCAACCCAAACTGATGAATGTTATATGAATAAGAAAGAAAAGAAGAGGAAAATAGATTATACAGAGAGAGAGAGAGAGAGAGATACAGTCTTTCAAAGTTTGATGCAAAACAAGGCACAAAAACAAGTTCCCACATTCATATATAAATGAATCAAGCAACCCCACAAAGCTCACCCTCTATTATTTTATTATTTTATTTATTCTTTTTTGGATTATTTTTTTAATCTGGGTTTATACACGTGTGCATCAAATAAGCAACGCGTAAAACATGTGCAATGTCAGCTTCAGAGAGCTCTACTTGATCAAACATTTTTCATTGTTTTGGTTATTTCTTGGGTTTCAAGGGTGAGAGGAACTGTAATTTACCTTGGGACAAGGAAAAAGTAAAAGTAAAACAAAAACCAATAATGTTACTTCTTTGTCTTCTTCAGACATCTATTTACATTTTGGTTTAAAATTAAAAACTCTTACATTGCTTGTAATTGCAGGTTAACTTTTATAAAATGTACATTAATTTGTCTAATTACAGTTTCAGTTTTGGTCCAGTTCCTACCAAAGCCAAAGTGTTGTGTCCAATTCTCTAAGGTATATATATAGAACATGCTTAAGTTGTAATCCAATTAGAAAGGGGGATAAATTTAAGTAGCTTTAGTGAGGATGCATGCAGGGCCTCTATAATGGTATAAAATTTTTAATGGCTCAGCTTGCGACATTGTTATGGTGGCGGAGACTTTTGTCATCATGCATCTTCAAAACCATGTTGTTTAGATTCTTAATTTCAAAGGAAGAAAAGGGAATTTAGGCAGCTTCTAAGTATGCAAAACTGTTAAATCTTACTGCTTCTTTAGGGTCAGGAAATGAAAGTATAGAGATTTAGGAGAAGATACAGAAAACACACTGCTCAAATTGATTAAGTTACTAATTTGATCAGCTTGATTAATTCGATTTTTGTTTTGATTTAAATAAAATAAATTATTAAAATTATAAAAAGTTATAAAATCGAGTTCAACTGTCGTTAAATCTACTTTTTATTTCGGTTTATATTGATTTGCGGTTCAATCGATTTTCTCACTTACTCCTACCTAATATATCAATAGGTCTAGCCTGGTTTCAACAATTATGAAAAGAATATACATTTTGATTTTTTTAAGAAGAAAATATTATTATTAATAGGAACCATGAACAATAATAATACAAAGATATAACATACAGTACAACAGATAAATAAATCACTATAAACTAATGTACAAATGTCATGTCTACATAATAATCTAAAAAAAAAGGGAGAATGACAGATTGACTGTAATTGCAACATTGGAATAATTCAGAAACAAACCAGAGATGCATTAACTTGATCAAATCGCCGAAATTTACATCCTAGCTTCGCCACAATCAAATCAACCTGACAATAAACACTGATCAACCAAGAAAAAATTGCTAAAAGCCCTAAGAGACCCATCGCATTAATGGTGCACAAAATGCCAAGCCTCAGATGGTTTATCCTCCTCCTTATCTTCTTGAATTTATCAACAGCAATATGATCTATCATGATAGAACCTTTTCTAGAACGATTCCTAATGTATCTGACAACACCCTTATGTTGGCAAATCTCACATATATGTTAGAACATGACTAAAAGTTAAAAAGTAAAATAAAACCACATATGCTTTTAAAGAAACTAGATCGAACAAAATAAAAATCATGAAAAATATGGACAACCACGAAACTGTGGACGAAACCACAATAATGTGGACTGAAATTAAAAACAAAATAAAACGATGAAGAAAAAAATGTTGAAGAAAACATGACCAGCAACCAACCTGAAGGCCGGCGGTGCCGTCACCGAAGTAAAGATTTAGTTTGAAAAAAATTGAGCGGATAGGGTTTTTCTATGAAAAGAAAAGAGAGAAAAAAATTATGTATGTTTTTTTGGGATATATTTTCTTACATTTAGATTGTTAAAGTATTTAATATAATTAAATATATTAAGGATTATGATACAATTATGGAATGGTATATTAAATATTAGGTTAAAATATATTCCAAGTTCTGTATTTTCGTGCATTTAGAATTTAGTCCGCTACTTTTATTTCTAGGAATTTAGTCTATCTACTTTTGAATTTAAAATTCAAATCTAATTGTTAACACCATTAAAATTATTTTGTTAAATTCATTGGTGCGACAATTTGAAAATAAAAAATACTCACTTATGTGACCATAAAATGATTTTGTAATAGACATGAATTTAACAAATGAATTTTAACAATGTAATAATTGGACTTGCATCTTTAAATTTGAAAAGTAAAAGACCAAATTCTTAGAAATAAAAGTAGAGACTAAGTTCTAAATATACGAATAGTATAGGGACTAGGAGCATATTTAACCTAAAGATTACGTTAAAATATATAAACATAATTTTGTACAAATTAAAAACAATTCATAATAGTAACAATAATTTTTCTCTTATGGATACAAGTCACTGTAACCAAACCACGTAATGATTTGATCTAATGATTTTACCTTTTATATTAATGTTTTCTCCAAATATGGTATCGAGCTTTCTTGTTTTGTAAATGTAATGATATGCTAATATTAATGCTAGCCAAAAGTACGTATTTAATTTTAGAGTCTATTTTTAAAAACTTGGCGTTCTACTTATAGATCCTAAGAATTATTTATTAACAATTAATATGCTTACTCAACCATTCCTCGACTAAAATAAATTAATCTAAAAAGTATATATGAACTCAATGCAAAAGTAAATAAAATAAAACTTATATAAAATATACACCTAATCAATTGCATTAATAATCGGTAAATAGATTGTTAATGAAACCAGATTACAACTAACTCTACAACTAGTTTGCTTATATCAAATTATATTTGGTTGGTATTTTTATATGATTTTGTTAGATTATTTGTGTGACAAATTAATATGGTATTTTATTGATAGTAAGTAAACTAGTATGTGGAATAATTAGAATTATTTACTAGTATTATCTTTCAATATTTTGTGTAATATGAGATTCAGTTAAATATATGAATAATTGTTATTTTTCCATATATATAAACTATTATTCAAGCTATTATAATAAGAGTATGAGATACATTCTAGTTATCTATATTGTTCCTTTATAACAGGTAACATATACACTATTGCTTTTCTATTGAAGTTTGATTGAATCTCTATTAAAGTTTCACTTACCTTATATATTGAGATATGCAATCACAAAAAGATGTAGGCTAACTTTGTGAAGATTTATCTCAATCCTTTTTAACCTTATCATAAGCCTATTGATTTGATAAAATTAGGATAGATTAGAATGAATTAAAGTTTACTTAGTAAGGTAAGACTCTAACTCTTTATATTGAACCCTTGTTCAACCTTGGAAGATATATTTGTGCTGTAACTTCCCCAACCCGGCCTAGACGTTAAGCTCAAATTCGAGGAATTACATCAGCCACTGAAATGGCCTAATAAACTATCGAAGTTTATAAACAGTCATGTTAAAACATTTGTTTATCTTTGGAAGAAAACTTAGCTTATTTTCAAAAAAAAAAAACTCACGAGTTAACAAAAAAAAATGATTACATAAATTGTTTTCCTTGTAACGGTGGCTACTTTTGAAAACTTAGTTGATTTTCAATCTTTTTATTCCTCCAAAATTTATTTTTAATTTAGCAGTGGAACAGTGATATTCAACTTAGTATTGATTAAATAAAATCATAATTATTCTATGCATATTTAATTCTATGTCCATGTTTCATTATCCTAAATTCTAGTTAAAAACCATGCATGTTAAATAAACTCATAATAGATGCCTCATGCCACAATTCAAATAAAGAGATACAATTCCCAAATTAACAGAATTTCAAATAATAAACCTAAACTACTTTTATAGTAAAAAGGTCAATCCGAGCCAAGTCCGTGTCCTAACCTGGTTGGTTATCTGTAAAGATGAAAATAAAAGAGGAATGAGCTATGAAGCTCACTGTAAGTTTGGTTACAAATAAACCGAAATGAAACTGTAAGCAAAGTACATGGTTAGAAATTCTAAGAATAATTATAATCATAAAGCACTTTAGATTATCGGTTTGTCATATCATCACTTCACGACACTATTTCAGAAAACACAGTTTTAAATGCATATGTTAATGAATGACAATGCAAATTCAATTCATCATAAATGTCGTATCCAACTCTACTATACACCTCAATTATGAGTTCCCTATAACTCATCTACCATACCACTCCAAGTTGTGGATGAACCACCGCTGATTCATAGATATATTGCCATTTGTTATGGATACACAATGTAATTGCAGATAAAAGTTGCCACTGGGTTTGTAAAAATATCGAGATTTTAGATAAAAACATTTGCAGCTAAACTGCCACTTGGTTCGTGATTCGAACCACATATTTGCAGTTACTGCCACTTATTGTAAGTGTACAACATGTTTGCAGATTTTATGAACTGTCGTTCTTCCTCCATACAAATCATCCCGTCCTATGCAATACAATACAGTATACTTTATAACATAATAAGGCAAAAATATGTAGGCATGCTTAACACTTATTTTGTTCAATCACTAGTAATAGACATGTTCATCATGTATTCAGTGGGGTGATAACAGTGTTAACACTCACAATTTATCAATAACACTTAACAGTAGGCATGATTAATATCACATATTTATTCATAGCATCGTAGTGATTCGGTTAATCAATATCAATAAAGGCATTATAATAGTAGCAATTCAGGCATATAAATCGTGGATTTCCGTATAAACATTAATGCAAAGATCAATTAAATGCACACAAACTTTTAGGAACAATTTAGGGATCAAGCAGAGACTAAAGTGAACATAACATAAATTTCTGGGCGAAACTATAAAATAGGGGGCACATGGCTATGTAGCTAGGCCATGTGGGGTGTTATAGGTCATGTGGAAGGGGTTACACGACCATGTAACAGGCTGTGGCCGTGTGACAAATGCAAAAATTAACCTACAGGAGGGACATGGTTGTGTGGAAGGGTCTTGGCCGTGTGGTTCATGAACTAACCTAGGATTTCCAAGGACAAGGTCGTGGAGGGCGTGTGGTCCACCCGTATAGTTCACACACCCATGTGGCAAACCTTGTGGCCCTATTCCTAGACACAATTTGCCCCGATTCGCTTGTAAAATAATACACACCTTTCATCAAAATCTCGAACGACGTTCCTCACGCTCAAATCTAGTTTGATGCACCTAAAACGGGTTCTTTAAACGACAATTTCACACGGGTTAACTTTTGATTTCCATGATTTTTCAAGATTTTTCGATTTTAATGAAAGATTTGTTAAGAACCGTGAAAAATGATCTAATTGATTTGAAAGATTAATTTCAGATAAAAATTCTATGAAATTTGGGGTTTAGATTTTAGAATGAGATGTACTTATCGAACTTGATGAAATTACGGAGGTTATCAATGATGGATTCAACAATCAGTAGAGAATCGATTTATCAGAGACTGATTTGATATTGAAAGCAAAAATAATTTTAGCAATGGAGAGAAAATTCGATGCGAGGATGGAAAAGAAATATGATAAGAAATAGGGAGAGAAAGGAGAAATTCTAATTGGAATGGAAAAAGAAACATAATCCTAGTGTAATTAGGGAAAAAATGACTAAATAGCTAGGGTTTTCCCCTATTTTGCCGAAATAAAATTGAAATTGAAAGAGTTTTCCAAATGTGGTGGCTTAAACCTAGTTCAATAAGGTAAAGGAGCAAGTGCTTAACCATTAAGCTGTTGCCCATTTCTTAATAAGTTGTACTCCAAATAATATTTATTTTAGTGTGATTTTTTGTCATAGTTTGTTAAAAATAAAAAGCAAAAAAATCAGAAAGAAGTGAATAGAATCTAAATCATTTCTTGATTATTTTTTACAACTAACTCTCTATATTTTAAGGCGTGACAGCAGTTAATTTACATGTTTTGTTGGCACTTTTTGACTTGATGATTATGTTTATTTTTGTGCAACTATTTAATGGATCTTGGACAATAAAATTTTGTGGCATAATTAAAGAGGTTTTCAATTAAGCAAAGAAACTTGACAAAAGTCTAGTGCGATTCATTTTCCTTATTTATGGAGCTATGTAATCAAGACTTTTATGGATGAACATTCTAGCTTTATTTTATTTTATAGTAAGTGATTTAATTGAAGGAGAAATGCAAAAAAAAAAAAAATTCATTCTAGTTTATAAAGGATAATAATTCCTATTTCAATAAGACTTGAGTTTCGACTGTGATATAAAAATCCAAAGTACACATTCCAGTTCATGTAATATTATTTTATTAATATTGTTAAGTTTTCATTAGGAAAAGCCCTAGGTTTAGTTTAAGTTTAGATGGATTGCGCGATTTATTTCAGTGAGATTGAAAATAGCAATAGTGGTGAGATTAATTACTGTAGCAGTGAGACTAAAATCAATAGTGAAATATGTATTTGGATTCAAAAACAGTGGTAGCGGTGAGATAAGAGTAAAAATGACCATTAATGACATAATATTAAAATGATGGTATATAACTTCAAAAAAATGTTGAACTTAAAAAATTATATATAATAAAAAATAAAAAAATAAAATCAGGTATATATTAAATAATAAAATATAAATATTAAAAATTTTAATCATTGACATAATTTTTTAAAGGTACAATAATAAATAAATAATCCAAATGTTGAACTTAATTTGCTTTAGTACAGAAGTGGAATAACCCAAATCCCTTGGACTCGGCAAAGAAAGGAGCAAATGGGCTTGGGAAGGAACAGAGAAGATAGAAGTCGAAACTGTCGCATTATGAAAGCCCTCTGGGCCTAGTTTTTATGTTTGGTCAACTTCTGTAATTAGCTCCTGTAATTTTATTATCTTGTGAAATTAGTCTTTATATTTTAATTTTAGCAACTTTAGTCCTTATCCTTCACAAGTTCGTATATTTCAATTCAATAAAATTTTTTTAAATTTTTTTTTGAACAATTTCATTATACATTCTGATTATATTTATTCTTTTTGACATAATATTTAAAACTACCCATAGCCCTTCCCCAAACCATTAATAAGAGGATAATGCATTCTAGCACACTCAAACTCATATCCTTCTACATTGTCAATAATGCCCATGCCAATCGAGCTAAGACTCAATGCTCAATTCAATAATTAAATCCTGTTAGCTTGTGCCCTTAAAATTGATGAATTGACAATAAACAATCGATAAGCATGACACGTCACATCAAAATCAGATCACTAATACCAAGTCACAATAAAAAAATGAAAAAAATACAAAAGTTTTCTTAAATATATGAAACAAATTATAAATCATCTAAAATTTAAGATTTTTGATATTATAATTTTCTTTGAATTTTAAAAAATACATACATAATAAAATTTTAGAAATTTTAGAAAAATTGTAAAAAATCTAAAATTCAAAACATATTCTACAATTATAGAAAAAATTTATGTATTAATTAAAACTATATCAAAACTATTATAAATTCAAAAATAGTAATTTATATATATTTACAAATATTACTAAAATAAAATGTTACATTATTATTTTTCCTAAAATTAAAAAAATTACCAGATTGACACCGTCATTTTTATCCAAAATTATTATTTTTCCAATATTCCTGTCATTTTTGAAAAGGAAATTTAATAATTATATTTTAATTTTCTTGAAAAATTACCTTCATTTTCATAAGAATAAAATTTTTGGAAATTTTTATCATAAATTTAATAAAAAATCCATTTTTAAATTTATAATTTTAAACTTTTGAATATTTTTATGTTAATAATTATTTGAAATGGTGGTTAGAGCTCTAATATGGTACTTATTATTGTAATTATTAAAACATATTTTTATAAGTTCATTTTCTTTCAAATTTAAGAATTTTTAGGATTCTCTAGAAAATACAAAAAATCATATATGTTTTAAATTATTAAATAATTACTTTAAATATTTTATATTTTCTAAAAATTATAACTTGTGGTTTTATATATATATATATATATTTGAAATTATGATTTTAATTTTTTTAAATTTTAGAATTTTGGTAGAATTTTTAGTGTTTTTTTAGAATTTTACCTATCTATTATATTATATAAAAGCATGAGTATGGAGAAACTTTTGAATTGACAAGAATACCACCTATTTTTCATTATATTACTAATTTGACATTAAAAATAAGTTTTTTTAATAATAGAGTTTTTATTCATTTGAACATTGTAGATGAGTTAAAGTTGAATTTAAAAAATTAAGAATAATTAATACTAATTAATTAGTAATAATATATAAAATTTTTGGAACCTAAGAATTGCTTTAAAAAATAGAGTGCTTAAGTGGTGACCAAAGTGACAGCGGAAGTGGACACTTCAGATGACACTGCATAAAACACAACAAAAATAAAGGACAATGAATTGTTTACATATTTCAACGTCTCTAAGTTTGTGGAACCTAGCTCAGTGAGTAAATCCACTATGTTCAATCCAAATATAATAAGTGAATTAGGTCCTAGCACACATCGATATAACTACCTCACTTTTGTACCTAAAGACCTAAATCACTCACCTTTCAATTTTCCCTCTTGAGAACTTAGGTTGTAAGACCAAGCAACAAACTTGTTTTACACTCTCAATGCATTCTCACAAAAGTGTTCCTCAATGAACAAATGAGCACTCTCAACTCTACTTTTTTCTAACTTACATAAGCCTCTAATATATAAGTGTTTAAGGCTTACTAAGATAAAAATCAATTACAATGACGATCCCACTAAAATAGTCTCATAAAAAGGCTTTACAAATATCCTCATAAAGTCAAGAAAAAAATTAAAGATCTTTCAGATAAGTCTTCAAATCATCAAGCCAATCTCTACAAAATAAGGGATCTGATTTGCTTAATTCAGATTGATTCAATCTTTAAGGATTTGTTGCTCTACAAGATGAATATTCAAGTGTGAGTCAACACATGTCCACAAAATCATCGAAGTTATTGCCCAACTGATTTTGTTGAAAGGATTATCAACTCAAAAAATAGCAAGTTATGTTTCCTGTTGCAATGCCAACTATAGTTGCTGCTTTCGTTGGCAATTCGACAGTCACTTAAAAATATTTGCCTCAACAATAAAGCATCTATCAAGGTTGAACAAGTCTTCCATATTTAAAGCACAAATTCGTTTCCATAAAGTACCCTTTAATCCATCTTGAGTTGCCCAAATATCATCAAATCAATTATCCTTAATACAAGAATACAAAAAAGCATAAAATTAGCATATATCTTATTGTATTGCATATATCAATATATAAAATAAGTATGTAACCTCCCCAACCCGGTCTAAACGTTATGGCCAAATCCTAGAGGCTACATTAGCCACAGAAATGGCTAAAAAACTCTAAACTTTTTGTGAAAAAAACCCCTAACTCGTCTAATTTTTTAAATCATAGTTGCTTCTCAGGTTGAGTTAAAACATTCATTTTATAGGTCATTCCATCCTTAGAATTCATCATATTAATAAAGTAAGTGACTTTGTAAAACCATACTATCGACGACTCTTTTCGTAAAATCATGATCACACTCATTGTAGAGGAAATAAATCGTGTCAGATTTACTTAGTCCAAATAGCATGCATTTACCGATTATTAAGTCTGAACTATTTAAACATGTGATGCAAGTATAAAATACTTCCCCAAAATAAAAAGTTACCAAGCCCCGGTCTAGTTTAATAATTTACAGTCCAAAAACTAGTAGAAAAATTATAAAGAAATTATTTAATATAAAAAATAGTCCTATGTTCAAGAGTCGTCTGCATGCCAAGTCCGATCCTAGTTTTGAGCATTACCTGAGAAGTAGGAAACTAAGGGATGAGCTTAAGAAAGCTCAGTGTGAGTCTCACCAAAAGTAGACATGCAAACAATTAGAATATCCAACGTCATAGTAAACAACACATAGTTACCATGGCATAACAAATTATGTATATGACATGCTTAGTCAAAATGGTGCAATAATCCTACCCATCCATTTGTTACACACCACAAGTTTCCCAAAACCCGTCTACCGAACTCCAAACAGTGCGAGCCAAAGCTCGCTGTGGTTAAACCACCAGTAATAGTAAAACAAAATAACTGCCAGTATAAGTGCAAACAGTACTGCCAATGTTGTGGTCAAGCCACTAGTACAACAGGATAATACACTGGTAATAGTTGTGAACAAACAACAGTTTTTGTAGATAAAAGCTGCCAGCAAATGCGATTAAATCGCCCAATCTCCTCAGTACTCCGGTGTAGTAAAGCAGGATAATACACTGTTAACAATCTGATAATCAACTAAACTGTAGCTTTGATACCACTAAATTTAACACCCATAACCCGTTATTGTCGTTAGAATAGGGTTACAGAATATTACCGTACAATTTAGAACATCCTATAATAATAACCTTCAATTCATCAAATTAATTAACAATATTCATAAATGATTCAAAATGAAGCAATACATACATTCACGGGTCTTAAACCGAACCTACGAGGCCTTAAAATAGTTTAGAAGCAATTAAGGACCAATTTGGAACAAAACAGGAGATTTGGGGAAAAAATAAAAAATTTCCAAAATAGGGGTCAGACGGTCGTGTGACAGAGCCCAGACCATGTGGCTCTAGACATGACCATGTGGTTATCCCACACACTAGTATGTATCTCACATGCCCGTGTGTATGGGCCGTATAACTCTCTGACTTAGTTCACACGACTGTGTCGTAGGCTGTGTGCCCACTCGTGTGAACCCTGCACCTAACACGCTAGGGGCACACGCCCATGTGGGCTGCTTGTATGTGACACACAGTCGTGTGACAGCCCCTGTCCCAGGCCGTGTGTACCCAAAAGTGACCGAGCCAAAAGTGACCAAAATCGTGCTCACTTTTTATCCAATTACATAGGTACCTAAGCCAACTCTTGGCACATGATCACAATACAATAACCACACCTAAATACAACCAAAACATACCAATTCCAACCATCTAAGACCAAACCAAAGGGTCATACATGAAGATAAAAAATAATGCTCATACCCAAACATTGTCATTTTATATCACCTACAAGTCAAAACATACACACCAACTAATCTATCTCAATCTCATTATATCATACTTAAACATGATACTTACCATTCCTTGGACAAATACTCAAGCTCAACCTTGAGTTTAACAAGCATACTATATAAGGTTACCATTCCACAATATCCAACTGTTGGATCGCCGGCACCCCTACGACGCAGCGGAAAAATTTAATAATCGGTGACCTTAACCACGGATCCATGTGTGAGGAACGAATCGGGGTGAAAAGGGTTACGAAATTACCTAATGTCTGTTCTGAGTAGACAACAACTTTTCAACAATGTGTAGTTTGATCTACAATCGAACCAAGCCGCAATCTATCTAGACTCCGACCTCTACGTAATCCACCCAGTTGACTACGAACGGAAGAAATCCCCAAAACAGTTTTGAAAGTAATTTTTCTTTGGCGGCTGCTAGACCAAAAATAAAGAAAAACGGGATTCTTATATCCTATTATTTTAGGGTTTTTAGGAATTAAATAAATATAATAATATTTTAAATCGAAAATTATAATTACATTAATTATAATATAATTTCGGTAAACCATATATTTATTTGAATTCATATGCTAACCAAATTCATGTCCTCATTATGCGTACAACAAACTTGTACATAATGTGTTGGAAATTTGATTACCGAATTAAATTAATTCTATAATTAATTTAATTCAAGTGAAACCCAAAAATAATACCAACTATGGTTTATTCCGTTCATTTCAACTATAGGGTGTGACCTTGTAGGTTCCTGTAACGTTAGCAGTAATACTAGAACGATTCCAATGTTACAAACAATGAGTGGCATCTAGCAATGCATCATTGCTACCTAAGTCGCAAGAGATCATGATTTGACATAACCTTTTTTTTCTTTTATGATTAACCTTTTATGCAATAATCCTTAAGTCCTTTATCTTTGGATTGGACACAAGTCATGGAATAGTCACACTTGTATAGTTCATTCCATGTTCCTTGATACCTTAAGCAGACTACAATATACAAATAAGTATGACATCTCATATCAACTTATTTAAGCATGGCCATGCATTTCTAGTCTCACTTAATCAAGTGGCACACGATATTACTCCCATTATGTAGGAGGGACTTATTCTATATCGACCAACCATATCCCTCTACATCGATTGTGGTATATCCAACATCAACCTTTATAGAACAACCAGTTACGGTGTACGTTTGACTGTATCAAAATATACTACTCACGATGTTGGGATTATGATGATCTCAAGTCTGAGGATCATATACATATTAATCACCATGAGTAATGTCGTGACAATTACATAATAATCCAGGAAACATACTCATAATGGGTCAATCCAATATGTTGTTCTCTAACACACATATTCATGCATCGATTCTGACATTCCATATCAATGATAACTCTTTATCATCAATCAACTACATGTTAGTCTTAATGCATTATCGTTTTCCTATCTAACAATAATACTTGACTAAGGATCTTTTAAGAATAATCATATTATTCTTAGGACATTATTATAAAATAGTTTATTTATACACACGGAAAAAAACTGAAATAATAATGATAACGCCTTATATTAATAAACATGATAAATCAAGTATGTTATTACAACCATCCCGTGATTGATCTTTGGGCATACTCTAACAATCTCCCACTAGCACTAAGACCAATCACTTATATATCTAATACCAAGTGACTTAGTGTGACGATCATGCTTCTGCTGTGTCAGAGGCTTGGTCAAGGGATCAGCAATGTTATCATCTGTAGGTACTCTGCATATCTCTACATCCCCTCGATCGATAATCTCTCGAATAAGATGGTAGTGCCTAAGTATGTGTTTGGATCGCTGGTGAGATCTAGGTTCTTTAGCTTGTGTAATGGCTCCATTGTTATCACATCGGAGTTCTATAGCATCTGATATGCTAGGCACAACCCCTAGTTCAGGAATGAACTTTTTGATCCAAACTGCTTCTTTTGCTGCCTCACTGGCTGCAATATACTCGGCCTCTATTGTAGAATCGGCTACTGTACTTTGCTTCGAACTCTTCCAGCTTACAGCGCCACCATTAAGGCAAAACACAAAACCTGATTGTGATCGAGAATCGTCTTTATCGATTTGGAAGCTGGCATTAGTGTAACCTTTTACACTTAACTCTACATCACCTCCATATATTAGGAAAGTATCCTTAGTCCTTCTCAAGTACTTAAGGATATTCTTGACTGTGGTCCAATGACCTTCACCGGGATCTACTTGGTATCTGCTCGTCATGCTTAAGGCATATGAGACATCTGGACGGGTGCATAACATGACATACATGATAGATCCAATAGCGGAAGCATATGGAATTTTACTCATGCGTTCTCTCTCTTGTGGAGTTGAAGGACACATTTCCTTCGAGAGTGAAATACCATGTCTCATAGGTAGGAATCCTCTCTTAGATTCTTCCATACTGAACATTTTCAGAACTTTATCTATGTATGTACTTTGGCTAAGACCTAATAGTCGTCTTGATCTATCTCTATAGATCTTTACTCCTAAGATGTAAGTTGCTTCGCCCAAGTCTTTCATGGAAAAACAACTTCCTAACCAAGTTTTAATAGACTGCAGGGTAGGTATGTCATTTCCTATGATAAGTATGTCATCCACATACAGTACCAAGAATGTTATAGTGCTCCCACTAACTTTCTTGTAAACACATGGCTTATCTTCATTTTTGATAAAACCAAACTCTTTGATTGCATCATTAAAACGAAGATTCCAACTTCGAGAAGCTTGCTTTAATCCATAAATGGATCTTTGTAGCTTACATACCTTTCCAGCATCCTTTGGATTGACAAAACCTTCAGGTTGTGTCATTTACACATCCTCTTCAAGTTTCCCATTAAGGAAAGCTGTTTTGACATCCATCTGCCAGATTTCGTAGTCATGAAATGCAGTTATAGCAAGCAAGATCCTGATGGATTTAACATAGCTACAGGAGAAAAAGTTTCATCATAGTCAACACCATGAACTTGGCGAAACCCTTTAGCGACTAATCGCCCCTTGTATGTTTGTACATTACCATCCATGACGGTTTTCTTTTTGAAAACCCACTTGCACCCTATGGGCTTAACCCCTTCAGGTGGGTCAACCAAAGTCCATACTTGGTTTTCATACATGGAATCTGTAACACCCCTTACCCGAGACCATGGCCGGAGTCGAGCATGAGGCGTTACTTGACTTAACTTAAAAGTTCGGGGCATAAAAATTTACTTTCAAATTTTATTTCATCATTCATAATAAAGCTGTCCACCTGTACAGCAGTCACTAAAATAATTATAATTCAAGCTACAAAACTCAAAATTTAGATCCGTAAATTTTACCTACAACTAGACTCATATATCTATTCACCATAAATTTTTCAGAATTTTTTCTTCAGCCAATTAGTACAGTTTATTAGTTGAAGTCTCCCCTATTTCACTAATCGACTATCCTGACCACTCATCACTAAAATTTAATTATCTCTTATTAAAGGCTTCATATGGTGATTAAACTTATTTATACTGAAAATAGACTCATTAAGGAATCTATACATATAAATTATAACTCAAAATTCCTTCTGTACAATTTTAATGAATTTCTAAAGTCAGAACAGGGGACTTCAAAAACATTCTTGCCCTGTTTCACTAAAATTATATAATTCTTTTGCTTAATCCACTTCTTTCCTATGAAATTAGACTCTTTCAGCTTTAATTTCATATCTCACTCAACTTCTAATTCTATTTCCACTATTTTTGGTGATTTTTAAAAGTTACATCAATGTCTGCTGTCCAAGAAGCGCTCCATTGCAATTTTAAAAAATTCAATATAACCCTTTTATAATTGTCTAACCTTCCCCGCAAATTTCAAATCACAACCAATTCCAGATTTCATCTACTTCATTTAAATACTAATGAAGTTTAACCAATCAACCATTTCAAACTAAAACATGTATATATTTCGATATCTAACGCAACCATAACATTCAAATTTACTTTTACTTCAACTCCTATACATGCCATATAAATCCAAAAGTTGCTTAACATAAACTACGGAGTATATCTGGATAGTGTGATTCTTGATGTAGATCCGATCCTCCGAATGTATAAATCGTTAATCTACAAAACAATAAACACACACATGTAAGCTTATAGAAAAGCTTAGTAAGTTCATAGGCATAAAACATGAATCTTACCAAACACTTGTACACTTATACAATATACACCATTACTAAATTTACACAAACCACAATCTTTGGTGAGTTCCTTGGTATAAACTCACTACTACTTATTCTTTTACCATAATTCCTTTGGGCCCATTTGTCACTTACCATCCTTGATCAAAATTAAGGAACGGTTATGGAAATTTGAGTACTTCACTTTCACTTTGCCATATGACCTCTTATCACTTGTCCTTGATCAGATAAGTGTAGCTAGGCTACCACTTATCACTTTACCACTTGATCAGATAAGTGTAGCTGAAGCTACCACTTATCACTTTATCACTTGATCAGATAAGTGTAGCCACTTATCACTTTGTTTCTTGATCAGATAAGTATAACCACTTATCACTTTGTTTCTTGATCAGATAAGTGTAACCACTTATCACTTTGTTTCTTGATCAGATAAGCGTAACCACTTATCACTTTGTTTCTTGATCAGATAAGCGTAACCACTTATCACTTTGTTTCTTGATCAGATAAGTGTAACCACTTATCACTTTGTCACTTGATCAGAAGTACTCAAATCCGACGTTCCACTTAATTTGATCATTTATTCGATTTTCACATTTTTATTTTATTCTCATTTCATCAATAAATACATTTCACCATACATTGTATAATTCATGAAATTAACATTTAATCATTAAATTTCAGCCATATGAACTTACCTGGATCGATTTGCAGAATTTGTAAAAGTTCAATGACTAATCGGCTACTTTTTCTTTTCCTCGACTTGTTTCGGGTTCTCGATCTAAAATGCAAATTTATTCATTCATCAGCATTTAATTCAGTTCTAATTCATTTCACAATTTATGCCCTTTAATTTTCGAAATTACACTTTTACCCCAAACTTTACAATTTTTACAATTTGATCCCTACTCAATTAACCCCTCAATTGATCTAATTTTTCTCAATTAACACCTTTTCCAACTATTTTAGACTACTACATAGCCTTTCATACTCAAAAACGCAACACCAAACCTTAATTCCCAACTTTTTCACAATTAGGTCCCTAAAATCAATTTCTATCAAAATTACTTAATAAAATCATCATATAACAAAATTAAAGCTTCAATTTCATGTTTATTCATCATAAAAATCCAATACTCATCAATGGTAACTTTCAAAATCAGCCATGGAATCAAAAACTAATGAAATAATTAGTTGGACCTAATTGTAAAAGCATCAAAATCACAAAAATTAGAAGAAATAATCAAGAATTAAACTTACATGATTCAAAAATATGAAAAACCAGCTTATTCCAGACCTCCTATGGCGTTTTTGCTGATAAATTGTGAAGAGATCTCTAGATTTTTCACTTTTGTCTTTGTTTTAAATGTTTAATTTGTTAAGTTTCCAATTTTGCCCCTGTTTCTCCTTACATTCTGCTGATTTTTCTTACCCAACCGTCCAGCCCATATAATTTGGGCCTAATTGCCTTTTAAATCCCTCCACTTTAGTCACTTAAAATATTTAATCACAATTTAACAAATTTTACACTATTCCCAATTTAGTCCTTTTTAGTTAATTAACTATCCAAACGTTAAAATTTTCTAACGAAACTTTAATACCAACTCAATGACACTCTATAAATATTTCTAAAAATATTTATGGCTCGATTTAAAATCTTCGAGGTCTCGATACCTTGTTTTTTATTTTAATTATTTTAATATTTATTCCTAGTACACTATTCACTATTTCAAAAATTTTCCTAACTTCACATTTAACTTATACTTACTAAATTTATAATATTTTCTACTCGTTTGTCAAATTTAGTGATCTCGAATCACCATTCCGACACCACTAAAAATTCAGGCTATTACAGAATCCATCTCAAATCTCATGGCTTGAAGCCATTTCTCAGAGTCTGGGTTCGTCACTGCTTCTTGATAAGTCCTAGGCTCATCTTGATCTATAAGTAGAACATTACCATGCGTTGTGATGAGAAATCCATATCTTTCGGGTGCTTGGCGTTCTCTTAAAGATCTACGCGGTGGTTGTGTTTCTACAGCAATTACTTGCTCCTCAATCCCTTGTGGAACTTGCTGTTGTTCTATCTCTGGTTCAGTGGTATTTTGCGATTCTTGAACTTCATCAAGTTCAATCTTTTTCCCACTTCCTTTTCTGGAAACAAATTCTCTCTCTAGGAAGACACCAGTCCGAGCAACAAGTATTTTGTTCTCAGTGGGATTAAAGAAATAATATCCTTTAGTTTCTTTTGGATACCCCACAAAAACACATTTTTCAGATTTGGGCTCAATCTTAGTAGACGTCTGACGTTTAACATAAGCTTCGTAACCCTACATTTTCATAAAAGAAATACTAGGATGCTTCCCAGTCCACATCTCATATGGTGTCTTTTGAACCGATTTAGATGGAACACGATTTAGTGTGAAAGTAGCTGTTTCAAGTGCATGTCCCTAAAAAGAAGTCGGCAGATCAGCATGACTCATCATGGATCGAACCATGTCTAACAAAGTTCGATTTCTTCTTTCAGAAACTCCATTCCATTGAGGAGTACCAGGAGGAGTAAGTTGTGAGACAATCCCATATTGCTTCAAAAGATCATCAAACTCTAAGCTCATATACTCCCCACCTCGATCAGATCGAAGTGTCTTAATAATTTTTCCTAGTTGATTTTGTATTTCATTTTTGAATTCCTTGAACTTTTCAAGGGATTCAGACTTATGGCGCATGAGATAGACATACCCATATCTACTGAAATCATCAGTGAAAGTAATGAAGTAGTGAAATCCTCCTCTAGCCTGTGTATTTATTGGCCCACATGCATCAGAATGTATTAAGCCCAATAAATCACTAGCTCGTTCACTTTTACCAGTAAAAGGAGATTTAGTCATTTTCCCAATAAGCAAGATTCACATACTTCAAATTGTTCAAAAACAAGTGAATCCAAGAGACCATCTTTATGGAGCTTGGATATGCGTTCCTCACTTATGTGGCCCAAACGACAATGCCATAGATAAGTTTGATTTGAGTTATTTATTTTTGATCTTTTAGTATTTATGTTGTAGATGGGATTTGTTTGATCTAAAATATAGAGGTCATTAATCAATTGTGCCGAACCATAGAAAACATTATTGAGATAAAAGGAGCAACAATTATTCTTAATAATTATCTCAAAACCAATTTTGTCTAAACAAGAAATTGAAATAATGTTTTTAGTCAAACTGGGCACATAATAACAATCCTCTAAACATAAACCAAGTCCACTAAGCAAAGATAAATTATATGTTCCTACAGCTAATGCAGTAACTTTTGCTCCATTTCCAACTCGTAGGTCCACATCTCCTCTAGCCAAAGTCCTACTCCTTTGCAGACCCTGTATAGAAGTATAAATGTGAGAACCACAACCAGTATCTAATACCCATGAAGTAGTAGTTGATAAATTAATATCAATAACATAAATACCTGAAACAGACGTTCCGCTTATTTTGGCCTTCTTGACTTCCTCAAGATAGATAGGGCAATTCCGCTTCCAATATCCAGTCACACCACAAAGAAAACAGTTTCCTTCCTTAGCCACCCCTCCTTTAGGTTTCAATGCAGCCTTTACTTTTCCAGGCTTGGGCCTACCTTTGCCCTTGGGCTTTGTTTGAACTTTGGCCTTTCCCTTGCCCTTATTATTACGGACCATCAGTATAGGCTTGGGTCCAACCTTTTTCATGTTGCCTTCAGATTCAGTAACATCTTGAGCAAGCGTGGCGAGTCTTATCAATTTCATTCATATTGAAATTGAGGACAAACTGGCTGTAGCTATCCGGCAACGATTGCAGAATAACATCAGTGGCCAACTCTTGGCTCAATGGAAACCCAAGCTTAGATAGGCTTTCAATATAGCCAATCATCTTAAGGACATGAGGTCCTACTGGGCTTCCTTCAGCCAGTTTATATTGGAATAGGACCTTAGAGATATCGAACCTCTCTTGCCGTGCTTGCCCCTAATAAAGTTCTTTCAGGTGCTCAATCATTTCATAAGCAACCATGTCCTCATGTTGCTTCTGAAGCTCAGGGTTCATAGTGGCAAGCATAAGACATCCAACGTCTACCATGTCATCGAGATGCTTCTTGTAAGCATATCTATCAGCCCTCGAGGCATTAGCGGGTGGTTCGTTAGGAACTGGTTGTTCAATATTATATAATTTCCGTTCTTGTTTGAGGACAATCCTCAAGTTACGGAATCAGTCAAGAAAATTTAAACCATTCAACTTGTCCTTCTCAAAGACCGATCGTAATGATAGTGTATTTGTGTTTGCAGCCATAATATATCTACAACAATGAAATTATGCGTGTGAAAAATTTATCAAATTTATATTAATCATTAAAATGACTTAATTAAATGATGTTCCCACTATTTTATTACAAAACTAATACCCTCATACATTAGTTTCAGAAAGACTTTCTCGAAAAGTATTTCAAGTGGGTTAATGATCCATATTTCACCTCCTCTTAAGTCAGCTTTGGCTTTACTCTCAAGATTATGGTTATCTAGGTAAGCAACACTTTGCTAATTACATCATATGTAACTCCTAAAGTTTGGTGAACAACTCTTGTTCTAATCATCTTATGATTTATCCAAATTACTCGCCTCTAGGTTTCTAATCCTATTAGAATAACCTAGTTAAGTCATTAACCAATTTTAACCAGCAAATATCACTTGTTTATTCTTCGCGTTTAACCAAGATAAATACTAGTACTTCGCTTTAACAGAACCTACACAGTATTGATCGAGGCCTTAACGAGGGCAAAATTGGAAGGCTATGTTGACTTAATATTTTAATAGAGGGATTTTCTTAAGATCGTTCCATCTCACCAATTATGGTTTACTTTAGTCCATTTAGCCATTTAATTGATCTCATCAATTAATGTGGTTCAATATTATCAAATTTTAACATGGTTAAAATTTAGCATGCTTTAGACATCCATAGCATCTCTTACATGAATAAAGCAATAAATAAATGCAATAGTTATAGCCCATAAACTAAGGTGGCGCAACCCAAGCCAATGGGAGAACCAAAAGGAAACCTAAAGGTGTAAGCCGGTTTTCAAGCTATCAGTCCACACTGGTTGGCCCATCTTCCTTCTCGGGTAGCCCACAGCAACTCTTACAAATTACTATATGTAGAAACTCGTTTTACATACGAGGGAGTAAGATGAGAAGAGAAATACAAAAGAATAGTAGCAAGGCACGACACGCAGGCCGTATTTATAAAATTACAACTTTTTTATCAAATGGGCTGTCGGGCTATAACTATGCATTTTAAACACCGTGCATGTCAAAAATAGCATACATAAATAAGCATTTTTGTTAAGGTGTGTTAAAACATATCCTATCAACATTTATCGCCTACCAAGTTTTATTTATTATTAAAAAAAAACATATTTTAAGAAGATGGGGGCTGAGGCGGTTATCAACGATTCAAAATGAAACCTCACGATTTGATAACTGTTATCAACAGAATCGTGTTTTCGGGATTTTAATCCCTGAGGTTTCATGCCGGAACAACCCTTGTTCCACTAACCAGTTAACTCTTATCGGAATCTCTCAACACCACCATCGCACCGTCATAGATCTATTAACACTTAACAGTAATAACATAAAACCGATTAGGCCATAACACCATGATTAACATTTAATCCATTGTTAAAAGGAACGATTATCAGGTTACTCTTAAACGATTTAAACAGTCAGAAATTTAATAAAATTGAAGCATGCATCTCATACAATTGCATCACCCAAGTATTTAAACCCGAGTCTGTGTCACACAAGTGGCTCTGATACCACTGTTGGATCGCCGGCACCCCTACGGCGCAGCGGAAAAATTTAATAATCGGCGACCCTAAACACGGATCCATTTGTGAGGAACGAATCGGGGTGAAAATGTAACACCCCTTACCCGTATTCCTTACCGGAACAGAGTATGAGGTATTACTAAATTTTTAAAAAATTTCGACAACATTCCTACTTATTTTGCTTAAACCTCCGCAAATTTAGAACACATTCCAATATACCAACCAATTTCATTTGTATAAACACACATATAGTTTAACTATTAATAAACACTACATTTAAAAGGGAACCATAACATATATTTACATGATGATCCCACATTACATAAAGTGTCTATACATGCCATAAAATTTGAACACTAGTAGTAAAATACCCCAAATGTGAAGGATAGTGTAGATGATTGTCCGACTTCGCTCCAATTTCCGAGTTGTTGGAAGTCACTATAACCAAGAGAAAAATAAAATCGAGTAAGCATATAGCTTAGTAAGTAAACACATGATAAATAAGTAATTACTCCCATAACTACACCAAAATATAAACTTATTCATGAATAACTTTATTGTTTAGGCAATTTCCAGCAAGCTGTTTTTCTGCGTCATAGTCGCTAATTTATTTTTATCTGGAGCTATAGGGCTCCAAATTGAGTTCCGTAAATTTTCCCTGAAACTAGACTCATATACCATTTCACCATAAAAATTTCAGAATTTTTAACCCAGCCAATTAGTACAGTTTATTCATTAAACCTTCCCCTGTTTCACTGCCCAACGGTTCTGACCCTTCCTCACTAAAATTCACTTCACTCTCTGTACAAAATTTGAAAAATGGTTTCGCTTGTTTCTAATAAAAATAGACTAAATAAGGATTCCAGGGATATAAATTTCATGCCATAATTATTTTTTTACAATTTTTGGTAATTTTCCAAAGTTAGAACAGGGGATCTCGAAATCAATCCAGCCCTATTTCAGTAAAATTCAGATATCTCCAAAAATACAACTCCTTTGCTCATTCTATTTCTTTCATATGAGAATAGATACATTCAACTTCAATTTCATATATTATTCAGCTTCCCATTCATTTTCCACCATTTATGGTGATTTTTCAAAGTTACCCAATTGCTGTTGTTCAACACAGTTTATAATTAAATCGTTCCTTTTATGTTTTGATATTTTCTCCCATCTCATACATGGGTCGATTTAGTATTCAACTCAATATTTACCCCATAAAATTTTCCACCATATGGCAATATTCATCTTCCACACTTTTCGTTGAACACTGGAATGTTAGCCGTTATTGGTGGATCCCGACTTAGCACCACCACCGAATCGGGAATCAAGACTTAGCAACCCCTGGGAATCAGACATAGCAACCCCTTTTATTTCAAAGATATGGTGGATATCGCACTTAGCACCACCAATGAATCAGGAATCAGCACTTAGCAACCCCTCGGGAATCAGCACATAGCAACCCCCTTTTCATTTCAAAGATATGGTGGATATCGACTTAGCACCACCAATGAAATCGGGAATCAAGACTTAGCAACCCCTGGGGAATCAGCACATAGCAACCCCTTTCACATTTCAAAGATATGGTGGATCACGCACATAGCACCACCCATAAATCGGGAATCAGACACAAGAACCCCTTTTATATACAACATACTACGGCTTATTCCAGTGTTCAACCCATAACCCATATATTGCAACCCTTTATCACCTTTCCCGATTTAACAACATTTTTAGGATATTTCTAAACATTTATTTTAATTCCAATAAATCTCAACATATATCAAATAATATCAAAATAATACATTAAGTCACGTGTTTACTTACCTCGGTGCAAAATATCGTAATTTTGCACTTTACTCCACTATCTTTTCTTTTCCCGCTTGATATACTCTTCACGTCTTTCTTGATCTATAATAGCAAATTTAACTCGTTTAATATTCACATTTATTAAAATAATCCACCACCCAACTTTTTGAAAATTACAATTTTGCCCCAAACTTTTGCATAATTATACTTTTGTCCCTAAGCTCGGAAATTAAACTTCATCACTTATTCTTAAGTTTTATAACATGCTGAACATTTTTCCTTCTATGGAAACATCAAATTCCCTCCAACACATACTTTTGAATATTAATTATTTTTACCGATTATGTCTATTTACCCGTTTGCTTAAAATTGCTTAGCAAAAGTTGTTTAACATAATCTCTAGCTTCATATTCCACCATAAAACAGCAAAATAAACACATTTCACCTATGGATATTTTTCCAAATATGAACCCTAACACTAATTAATGGTAGAATAAGCTAAACCAAGTTAAGGGACTCCAAAAATAAGAAGAACATTAAAAGCGGGCTTAGAATCACTTACTATGGAGCTTGAAAGCTTAAAACCCTAAATATGGCTTCCCCTTGCTGATTTCGTTCACCATGAAGAAGATGAGCATATTTTGCCATCTTTTTCCCATTTAATTCTATTTAATAACCAAATGACTAAAATGCCCCATTTAAAAAAATCTATTTCACCCATTTCTTATGTCTATTTTTGTCCATCAACTAACTAATGGTCTAATTACCACATAAAGACCTCCAATTTAAAATTTCATAACAATTAGACACCTCTAAGATGTAGAACTCAACTTTTGCACTATTTACAATTTAGTCCTTTTGACTAAATTGAGTCCCCAAACGTCGAAATTTTCGAACGAAATTTTTACTGAAAATTTTCCGTGAAATTGTAGACCATAAAATATAATAATAACCATATTTTCCTCGTCGGATTTGTGGTCCCAAACCACTATTCCGACTAGGCCCAATCAGTCATTATGTAAAAGGGTTACGAAATTACCTAATGTCTGTTCTGAGTAGACAACAACTTCTCAACAATGTGTAGTCTGATCTACAATCGAACCAAGCCGCAATCTATCGAGATCTGACCTCTACGTAATCCACCCAGTTGACTACTGAACGGAAGAAATCCCCAAAACGATTTTGAAAGTAATTTTCTTTGACTACTGCTAGACCAAAAATAAAGAAAACGGATTCTTATATCCTATTATTTTAGGGTTTTAGGAATTAAATAAATATAATAATATTTTAAACCGAAAATTATAATTACATTAATTATAATATAATTTCTAGTAAACCATTATTTATTTGAATTCATATGCTTAACCAAATTCATGTCCTCATTATGCGTACAACAAACTTGTACATAATGTGTTGGAAATTTGATTACCGAATTAAATTAATTCTATAATTAATTTAATTCAAGCGAAACCCAAAAATAATACCAACTATGGATTATTCCGTTCATTTCAACTATAGGGTGTGACCCTGTAGGTTCCTGTAACGTTAGCAGTAATACTAGAACGATTCCAATGTTACAAACAATGAGTGGCATCTAGCAATGCATCATTGCTACCTAAGTCGCAAGAGATCATGATTTGACATAACCTTTTTTTTTCTTTTATGATTAACATTTTATGCAATAATCCTTAAGTCCTTTATCTTTGGATTGGACACAAGTCATGGAATAGTCACACTTGTATAGTCCATTCCATGTTCCTTGATACCTTAAGCAGACTACAATATACAAATAAGTATGACATCTCATATCAACTTATTTGAGCATGGCCATGCATTTCTAGTCTCACTTAATCAAGTGGCCCACGATATTACTCCCATTATGTAGGAGGGACTTATTCTATATCGACCAACCATATCCCTCTACATCGATTGTGGTATATCCAACATCAGCCTTTATAGAACAACCGATTCTGATGTATGCTTGATCGTATCAAAATATACTACTCACGATGTTGGGATTATGATGATCTCAAGTCTGAGGATCATATACATATTAATCACTATGAGTAATGTCGTGACAATTACATAATAATCCAGGAAACATACTCATAATGGGTCAATCCAATATGTTGTTCTCTAACACACATATTCATGCATCGATTCGACATTCCATATCAATGATAACTCTTTATCATCAATCAACTACATGTTAATCTTAATGCATTATCGTTTTCCTATCAACAATAATACTTGACTAAGGATCTTTTAAGAATAATCATATTATTCTTAGGACATTATTATAAAACAGTTTATTTATACACACAGAAAAGAAACTGAAATAATAATGATAACGCCTTATATTAATAAACATGATAAATCAAGTATGTTATTACAACCATCCCATGATTGATCTTTGGGCATACTCTAACACCAACATGCCAAAACACCACACATAGCTAGGAAACATTACAAACATAATCATTTGCCTTATTACATGCCATATAACCAAAATGTTTACAAAATCTACCAAAGAGTCCTCAAGATAGTGTGATTCTGCGAGTTGATCCAACCTTGTGATTCTGCAAGTTGATCCGACCTCCCGTCCACAAAATGTAATCTACAAGACAAAGAACAAGAAACGAGTAAGCTTATATAGAGCTTAGTAAGTGCATCGATTAAACGATAAATATTACTAAATTAAAAATAACAATTCAAATAACCAAATTAAATAACAGAGTTCCTATCAATCACAGCTCACAACAGTGAGTAAAACCCAATATAAAAGTACAACCAATTCCACATTTCAATAACTATCAAAGATCATTAAACGTAGCTTGATGAACAATAAATGGGTACGAGTACACGTTAACTATCCAACACACCAAATGCTCGTATGAGCTAAACCATCTAGGACGCCAAATAGTACTGTAATATACCACGTAAGTCAGCAACAAATGCAAAACCTCGACATATCCAGTGAATAGAAAATCTACAGAAATAATCTCCATTACTCATATCAACCTTGTACCGCGCGAAATATAACCTATTGGCATGCCAATCGTACTTTATCCTACGTTCATCGACTTGGAACATTTCATTAATGATTAATGCTATAACGATCCCTTAATTCAATCCTCATGTACATGACATCAGTGCAATTTTCAACCAAAGCAATTAAATCACCTAATATACATTTAAATTTATTTAAAATTAAACCGAATAAACTTACTGGACTGATTTGCAGTAACGACCAAAGTATAAGGACTACTCAGTTGCTTTGTCTTTTCCTCGATTATCAACACGTTCTTGATCTAGAATAAAAATTTCATTCAGTTAACTAATTCAATAGCAAAACTAAGTCATTTGATGCAATTAAGTCCTTTTTACAATTTTACAAAATTTCCCTCAACATTTCACTTTTATTCAATTTAGTCCATAAGCTCCAAAGGTGCAAATTAACCATTTTTATTAAAAGCCCACCTTGACCGAACCTATTAGGACTTCTCTATAGCTCCAATTTGCTGTTAATTCACATTGAATCCTCACAGTTTATCACTTTTAACAATTTAGTCCTTTAACATTAAAATCATAAAAAAACTACTTTACAAAATAGTCCTATCTAACAACCAAACTCAATAATCTACCAAGAAACTTCAAGAATAACTCAAACTCAATAATGACACAACTCAAAACATTTAACAGTTTCACCAATTAGTCCTCGTGTTAGCTGGAATAAACTAATACGAGCTAAAAAATATAAAATTACTAAAAACGGGCTAAGTTTCACTTATCAACTTAAGCATTAAAATTTCAAGCATAAAAAACCCTAGTTTTGGCTTTGTTGCCATGGAGAAGATGAGTAGAAAAGAAGAAAATAACAATATCATTTTAGTTTAACTTTAATTTATTATATATACCTAGGTTTTTTTTTTTTGTAAATATTTCAACTTTCTTAATTAAATCTTAATTAATCAATATTAAGCCTAATTAAACTATTCACATATGCAAATCATCATTTAAATCCACTAACTTAACTCCCATGAGTTAAATTATTCATTTAGCCCCTTTAATTAAATAACTCAATTTTTGCAGCTTTTACAATTCAACCCTTTTTAATTAATAAACTATCTAAATGATAAAATTTTCTAACTAAATTTTAGTACGGCCTTAAAGACCTCATAAAAATAATATTTACGGATTATTATGTCGAAATTATGGTGGCCCTATTCCAAGGTATGGTTTGCCCCAATTTGCTTGTAAAAGAACACACACCTTTCACCAGGATCTTGATTGACGTTTCTCGTGCTCAAATTTGGTTTGATGCACCTAATACGAGTCTTTCAAATGACAATTTCACATAGGTTAACGTTTGTTTTCCAAGATTTATCAAGATTCAACGTTCTTAAGTCAGGAACCGTGAAAGCTTGACTAATTGATTTGAAAGATTTATATCAAACAAACATTCTACAAAATTTAGGGTGTAAACTTTAGATCGAGATGTACTTATCGAACTTGATGGAATAAGGGAGACTATCAACGAAGAATTTAATAATCGGTAGAGAATTGATTTATCGGGATTGATTTGATATAGAAAGCAAAATACTTTCAACAACAAAATATGCAAAATTTGATGTTAAAAAGAGGAAAGAAAAGAAAATAGAGGGAAAAGAGAGAAAAGAGAGGAAATCCTATTAAGGTTTGAAGAGAACAAAATCCTAGTGTAATTAAGGCAAAAGATACTAAATAATTAGTGTTTTCAAATTTTAAGGGCAATTTAGTAATTTACCCTAGTTGCTGAATAAAAGGAAATGAAATTTGGATAAGGGTTGACTTGAAATTGGCTTGCAAGGGTGGAGAGCGACATGTTAACTATTTGGGCTACTATCCAATCTTATTAAAATTTTACACCAAATAATATTTATTTTAATATGGTTTTTGTCATGGTTTGTTGAATTTTAAAAAGAAAAAAAATGGGAGAGGGTTGGATGGAACTTAAGACCTTTAAGGAGTATATTAAACATTTAACCATCAAGCCAAATCATTTTCTCAATTAATCTTCTCAATTAACTCCCTATATTTTAGGGTGTGACAATAATACTTTATGAATAATGAAAAATTATATAAATTATCATAAAAATAATAAAATTTAAATAGAAAAATAAATATGCACTATTTGACACAATACTATTGTACCTTATATATTATATATATGATTTGTTAATAAAAATATAATTAATAATATTTATTATTTTAATAAGAATATTATTTAATATTACAATATTATTACTTTAATAATTAAAATTTAACTTTACTAGTTATTTTAAAATTTAAATAGTATTCTTAATTTTATTTAAATTTATGACACCCCTCACACATCCCCATCGCTAGAATCGAGTTACGGGATGCTACAATAATTAACAAAACCAAAATAGGCAACATTAAATCGAAAATTCTTAAAAACAATCATAAAATCTCATATGACATACAAATCATGCATTTCAAACAAGATTGGAATTAAATTGAGCTTATGAAAGCTCTAAAATGCAAAACAGGGGTTATATGACCGTGTAGCTAGTCGTGTGACAGGCTAAAACCGTGTAACATTGAGTCACATAGTCGTGTATTCAAGCCATGTAACTCATAAAGGCCGTGTGGGTCAAAGTGTAAAATTTCCAACAAAAGTCATATGGCCATGTGGCTAGGTCGTGTATCTAACTGTGACCTTGTAACAATCTGATATACCATGTCTACAATATTCACACAAACGTATGGCCAGCCTGTGTGACCAACTGGAATCGTGTTATTTTCATGCTTCCTAAATACCAGTGGCACACGATCATGCCATTAACCTATGTATAATACACAGTCGTGTAACCAACTGTGTGATCCAAAACATGCCTCATATATGCCTAGTTCAAAACTTGCCATTCATGGCATCACAACTATATATACCATATCAACTTAAAATCTTGTTCAAATACCTACATGCCAAAACCAAAACATATCACAAAAGCATCCTAATAGTGCCTAACCAATATGTCATTTTGGCACCATTACAGACAAGTTGTTTAATCACTAATCATTCCTTTAATTACAAAACATATTCCTATAATTCAACATTACATATCATACAAGTAAATTTTCCCGAGGTTTATCCATACACAAACCAAACATGACCATTTAGGCCTTAGGCGTACAATTACCTTTTAGCACCTACAACATTCCATACAAACATCACCATTCTCATACCCTTCCATGATTTAAGATTTAAGCATACAACTACTATACCTTCACCATTTATCATATAAGCATGCCATAACAATCTTTATGTTCAACCTTACATAACAAACATTATAAACACTTTACAATATTAACTTTTAAACTCAAAACATGATGCCCAAAATACCCTATATACATGCCACATAACCGAAGTAAAAATGATTTCAAAGTCTACCGAGATTGAAGCTTGATAGTGTGAGCTCTGGAGTTAATCTGACAGCCTTGTTCTGCAAAATGTCAACTACAAAAAATAGTAAATGAAACAAAGTAAGCTTTAAATAGCTTAGTAAGTTCACGAGATTAATTTTTACTTATCAACTTACCTTGAATCACTTAAATGCAATAAAATAACCTCACATAGTAATTCACAAGGAAACAGGTGAGTTCATCGAACACAAATTCACTGAGTAATTCAACATCAATCATGTTATTTAAGGTATTTCGATCACATAGCATCATCAAATATCAAAGAAACTCATATACTCGAGTAAATATCTCATGGAGCACCGTAATGCTAAATAGAGGCACAAATATGCATACAGGGCACCGAAGTGCAAACAATATAAGCACGCAGCTAATCCTATTGGCATGTCAATCATATCCTAATCATTTACTACATTCAAACGAGAATTTATATAGAATTCAAAACATTTACAATTCATGAGAACTTCCATAATTTCAGGTCACATACCATTACCAAGTCACATTCATTCAACAATCCACATGAACTATATTTATCAAGTATGTAAAGCTTACAATTAGATCCTCACTTCATTTCTCACCTTTCGTACTAAATTGTGTACATTATAAAGTTTTAGTTTAACAATATATAATCAACAACAATCTTTATTTCATATATATAAATTCATGATTATACCCTATGAACTTACCTAGTATAACTGGCTAACGAGTTGGATCGTAGGTGATGCGATCCCAGCCGCATCATGTTACAACACAACTCGACGACATCGAGATTGGCCCAAACTCGAGGGGCCCGAGTGCAAAATGAAGCTTTTAATTTCAATTTGTTAATTTGGTTGCTGGAATAAGGACTTTAATTCATTTATTTTTATGTCTTTAATTATGTTTTAGTTTTAACATCATTAATATGCATCTTTAATTAATGTCTTGCATTATTAATCTACATCTTTTAACTATGACATGCATTATGTAACTCCCATGTTAGTTTAAGACGCATCATTAGATTAAGTCATGCATTAAGTAACTCATTTGTTCATTTAGTTTGCATCTTAAACCTTGCATTTAAGAATCTTAGTTATTTAATATGTTTGAGTTTGTTTATATAAGAATGTTATTTAATTGGTGTTATATTTTAATGCATAAATTAAAGTGTGTTTATTTTCATTTTAAATAAGGTGATTTAAGTTGCATGTTCAATTAATTTGTGTGCATGAGTGTTATTAAATATGTTGGTTTTATTAGTGTTTTAAGTTACTATTTAATAATAAATATCTATTTTGCAAGTGACTTTTCATATGATTAAATACTCTTCAAAGTGGGACAGTTTCAAAGCTTTTAAAAGAACATTAAGGAAGTTGTTTAATGGGCCAAAAGAGACTCTTCAAGTATGAACGTTTTTGGAGTCTTAAGTCTTCATCATGGTGCCATTTAAGAGGATGTTACACAAGCTTTTATCATGTGGTTACAAGGGAGCTTAAGGGACATCAATCAAAGACATTAAGTATGCTTAAAGTCTTCATTAAGGAGAATTGACATGCCTTTTCAACTACATCAGGTTCCAATGAAGAAACATGACTCATTGGCTTCCTTACTTGAGTTTAATATGAAATTAAAGCTTGTAATAACTTTATTTAATTGTTGAAGGTGAAAGGTCACAAATAGGCATTTGAACAGTCATAATAATGCCTATAAATAGTTTGTAAGAAGACATTGTTTTAGGTTAGATAACTTTTGCCAAATTATTAATCGAACTTTTGTTCTTGTGAGGTCTCATCCTCTCTATTTCATTTGAGTCTTCATTTGATTTATCTAGCTTGCTAGTGGCGTCAATCTGAACTCTTCTTTGAACTTATCACCTACCTTGGTGTGGCGTTCTTCCATCAATTTATACCTTTGGTTCCTACCTCTTTATAGGTAACGAGTCAAGGTCCATCCTCTACCATCCATTTAACCACCTTAAGCAATATAAGTCCCGGGGCAATACTCTTTATAGTATTGAATCGATCTTGAAGCTTGAGTTCACATTTCCATTCCATTCCATCCTATCTATCTACTATTTACTTTACTTCTTTATTTAAACCGAACCTTTCAAATATTATGTCTAGCCTATCTTTTGAATCCCTTTTATCTACTTCCGCTCATACTTAACCAAATTATATCTTTTAACAATTCTAAACAAACTTCTCATCAACGATCGGGGAACTTAAGTGAACTCGACTCAACCTTCCGAGCCGGATCACATTAGTAGAGACTATTCTGTAATTTTTCTCTTTCCTCGATTATCAAACGGTTGTTCCAAATCTTGATTTAAATAAGAACTAAGTTCAAAATATAAATTCCATATACCTGATAACACCCAAATTCATGCATATGACCTATTAATTTCATTTTACACATGACCCTAAACCTTAAACTTTTTCTTTTTGTTCAATTTAGTCCCTAAAACAGATATCACTATAACTTTCACATTTAAGCTTCATTTTTCAATCTATTTTCAATTTCATCCTTATATAACTCTATAGAAGCATATTTTTACGTAAATTCAATATCAAGTTTGACATATTTACATTTTAATCCTTAAATTCAAAACTTACAAAAGTACTTTACAAACTAATCCTTAAACATCTCTAAACTTACAAATCCACCATTAATTATTCAAAAATCTTCAAAAACAACAATGTCAACTTTCAAAATCTTTGACATTTTTACAAATTAATAATCGAGCTAGCTAGATTAAGTTACAATGATCTTAAAAACATAAAAATTACGAAAAATAACTTTTTAGGATTTACATGCCGAGAAATAAGCTTCACCGATTCTAAACCCTTCAACAATGGTGGTTTAGATTGTAAGAAAGAAAATGAATAAAATGGTCATGTGTTTAAATGTTTTCATGTTTTATTATTTTTATTTTTAATATAATTTAACACTTAATTTAGTAAAAATAAGAAAAAATCATGATTGAACCGTCCACCTAATTAAGAAAGGTTAATTTGCCTCATAAACCTTTAATCATTTACTTTTAAACCTTTTAAACTAATAAAAATCAATACCGATTAATTTTTTCAATTTAGTCCCAATATTTTAATTAACTATTCAATCACTAAAATTACTAGAACATAACTTAGTCTAATTTTATAATAGACTCCTAAATATTATAAAATAATATTTATGACTTAATCATTAGAAATCGGGATTCGAAATCACTGCTTTTGGTACCACTAAAAAGCAAGTTGTTACAAAAATATCATATTAATATTCTAATGATAAATATATAGATTATAATTTAATAGTGTACAAAATTAATACAAATAATATTTAATAATTATTATAATAGTTAAGAGTTCTAAAATATTATTATGATTAGTTTAATATTAATATTATTTAATACTTTAAATAGAATTATTTTTGTACTTAATATTAGAATATACTTTGATATTAATAAACTATTATTATCTAAAATATTAATATTAAATATTAATAATAATTATTTTAATATAAATAATATCATTTTAATATTTAAAACTAATATTATTAAAAATTTAATAGTGAATAATATATTTTATGTATTTAATATTAATATAATATCATTTAAATATTGCTATATGGAATATTAATATTAAAAGGGTTTGTATTTAGTACACGACAAGGTACCTTTTTTACTCTATAAGCAACTTCAAAATTTGTCATATATCTTCTTTTTTTAATAGTTTACTATACTCATATAGAACATTTGTCAACCTTTTAACTCTACTTGTGGAATCTAAAACTCCATTAACGATTGTAGCAAATATTATTTCATATTAAAATAATATTTTCATAACTAACATTGCAATATCTATTTAGTACCAAAAAAAACATTTCAATATCTATTTGAAAGAAATAATATAGATTTTCCAAAAAAAAAACATTTTAGAGTCAATCATCTAAACATAAAATCTCAAAATTTTCAGAAAATTTTCATAAAAATAAATAATGCGACACAAATGCATTAATGACACATTTTTTGTACAAGGAATAAAAGTTATCTAAGGGTTGAACTCGAAAAAAATGTCAACTAAAGATTTAAAAGCAAACCGTTTTCGAAAATGAGTTTTTGGAGCATAAATTTGAGATTAGGACAACAATCTAAACCCAAAAAGAACATGAAATAATAGTGGCAATGGAACCACATGGTACATAGTTTATTTCAATAGGCAACGAGACACAGGTCAGCTTTCTTAGCAGACAAACAACAACAAACAAAGACAGAACAAAAGCATAAAGATCTTAGGTAAACCTCACTTAAACTATAATCTGACAAACAAACCATGCACGTTTAATCCAGGAAAGCCTACTTTTGTTTATGTCAATCACTGCGAAAATGAAAGCCTTGAAAGCAAAAGCAAAGATAAGATTACAATTCCAAGTGGGGAGGCTGTGGCCTAACATGCTTTCACAACATGCCTCTCTTATATTACATCCAGTTCTCACCAATCCCTTCATCTGCACCATTGTGACAATACAGACAAGTTTTAGTGTAAAGATACACGTGTATATATATAAATACTCTCCTATTTATGAAATGCTGAAATGGGTTTATCTGTATCACTGCACTGAAAAAGGTAATGTTCTGGCTTCGATGATAATGACATAAGAGATCTTGTTTTGATTAAGTTTCACCAACTAATATATAAGGACAAGCTAAGGCTTGTTATCAGCTACAGTTTGGCCCTAAATTACAACTCTCTTTCCAATTTCTTACCTATATAATCTCTCCACCTTTGTTCTTCCTGAAAAAGGTCCTCTCTTTTTCTTAGCCACCTTTAATGGACCCTTACAAACAGTTTGTCAGCCCTGAAGAATGTAGCAGCAGTGAATCAGGGTGGACAAGCTACTTGGCTTCTCCTATGGAAGATGATTTCGAGTGCAGTGAAGAGAATTATAACAGCAATCACAATATCAGAGATGATGTCCATGATGGTGAGGGGAATAGTGATGATTCGATGGTCTCTGATGCCTCTTCAGCCCCAAGTCATCATCAGCATAATAAACAAAAGGATGGTGAAGGTAGTAGTCATGGCAAGTATAATTCTAGCAAGCATTCTTCACGCAGGGAGGCAAAGAGAGAAATGAAAAAGGGTTCTGAAAACAGTGGTAAATCCAAAAAAGGACTCAGTGGTCAAGCCAAGTCTCGCAAGTAGAGTCAGGTTGACGCAGCAAACTGTATTTATTTCTTTCCAAGGTCTCTTCCAAGAATATATATATATGTATGTTCACAATATGTTGCTTCTTTGTTTCAGTACTTAGATAGATTGTTTGCAATGTGTTTATGATTCCAACAACAAATGTTAAATCTTTGATATCAATGCACAAACAATATTACAAAATACTTGCATTCAAGTTTTCAGCTTAGGCATGTCCTAGGTTCGATCCTTAACCCTTATCCGGAAAAAGAAAAGTTTCACTAATGCATTGGAACACTGCATTTTTAAGGGAATCAGAAATAAACATGTTAACAATAGTTTCTATATGTCTATTCATGTGTTTGTATGTGCAAAGCCATGAACACAAAAGGGTATGCTGTGCTGGAAAGAAGATCCATCCAGAGAGACAAAAGACAATTATGAGGACAAAAGAAGACATTTTTAATGACAGGCCATTTATAACTGATCCTACACCACGAAATGCAAGTGCAGGCACAACAGCTAGGCAATAAAGTCAAAAAAGAAAAAGGGAAATAGCAAATATAAAACATGTTCCACAGTTACTGATTGAAAGCCACGCTCAGCAAAAGCCATTTTCTGTTCTAATAAAACAAAGACAAGATGAATGAGCAAAGCACAATGGAAGACAAACAACCAAAAGCAAATTTACACACATGGCCAGAAATTTGGATTTCACCCTAAGAGACACTGGCCTTGGGACTGTACATTCACATTTTGTTTGTCGCCCTTTTATATTAACTGTCTCCTAAGTTTGTATTATAAACGTATCTGCTTTTACTTAAATATAAAACCCTCAAGCCAAGTGCAGCCTTAGGAGGATAATTACATATGACAAAATGAAACTGAAAACACACAGAATGTTCATAGAGACTTTCTTTTTATGTGAAAATATAACTTGCATCTTATTGTTCATATGAGCCACAATTCTTATGAGAAATGAACCTAAAAAGCATTTACTTTTTAGTAATGAAATGATACGGTTAACAAAAAGTCACTAGTTTCTACACTCTTTTGCATTGGATGGTATGGGATGTTCTACCACAATGATAATATAATATGAAAATTTTAAGTTTCAAACATAGTTCTAGAGTTCAAGAATGAGATAATGCAATGTACACCATATGATATTCTGCAGAAGTAATGACCATTTTTGCCTTAACCCATAATGATGCAGGATAAGGCATTTGCACTGGTCAGAATGTGCAATGAATTAACAAAATCAAAGCAGAGTTTATACAAACAACAATAAGTACCTGTCGAAAAGATGTTGATATCTAACAGTACAAGAAAACAAGAAAATTAAAAGGAACAGAAGATTATCAAGCAAAAAGGAAAAAAAGTTGACTTTCTCTTACAGTTCACACTTCACACAGTAATTAACCACAGTGACCCACATTGGGTAAATACTCAAATCCGGAAAAAACATAAAAGCACATTAATCCTAGAACAGGGTATAAATTCGCAGCTCAATTTGAGAAATGAAGTTGAGATAAATTTTGAAAAAGATAATCATAGTTGTAGCTCTGTGTAGCATAGAGTCCAGAGCAGATTTTATTACACTTATTGGGAGTGTTCTGAAGAGTACTGCTAGAATAATATTAATCTTTTAGCTTTTTGGCGATCTTGAACCATTCAGTGTGGAAAGATCCGTCCATGTCAACCCTTTCATAAGTATGGGCACCAAAATAATCTCGTTGAGCTTGAACCAAATTAGCCGGTACTCGTTCCCTCCTATAAGTGTCGAAATAGGCAAGACTGGCTGACATGCCTGGAGTGCTAATACCAGAGTTGATAGCAAGACAAACAACTCTTCTCCAAGCAGATTGCCTGTCAATGATTTCCTTTGCAAATTCTGGGTCGACAAGAAGGTTTGCAAGGTCAGAATTTCTATCATAAGCCTTCTTGATTCTGTCCAGGAAAATAGCGCGGATAATGCAGCCTCCCTTCCATATCCTAGCCAGTTCCCCCAACTTCAAGTCCCAACCCTTCTCGATGCTTTTTGCACGAATGAGATTCATGCCCTGAGCATAACTGCAAATCTTGGATGCATAAAGTGCTTGCCTTACATCATCAATTAATCTTGCCTTGTCCACAACTTGGTCGGTCAAGACATCACCAAATCCTCCTGATTTGAAGACTTTAGCAGCTTCAACTCTTTCCTCTTTCAACCCACTAAGGAACCTTGAATCCAGAGAAGCTGCAATTGTTGGAGCTGCAATGGACAAATCAGCAGCTTGCTGTACAGTCCATTTACCAGTACCCTTCATGCCAGTTTTGTCCAAAACCTTATCAACTAAATAACCATCTGCCTTGTCATCCTTAATTCCAAATATATCAGCAGTGATTTCAATCAAGAAGCTCAAAAGCTCCCCCTTGTTCCATTCTGAGAAAACACTATGTAGTTCTTCATTAGATAATTTCCCAACAGATTTCAGCACGTCATAAGCCTCTGCAATCAGTTGCATATCACCATATTCAATTCCATTGTGAACCATCTTGACAAAATTACCAGATCCACCTTTTCCAATGTAAGTCACACATGGGCCACTATCTGGAACTTGAGCGGCAACTTTAAGAAGAATGTCTTCAATGTATTTGTAAGCTTCAAAGGACCCTCCAGGCATTAAAGAGGGACCATTTCGTGCACCTTCTTCTCCACCTGAAACTCCCATCCCAAGGTATAACAAACCCAGTGCCGACATCTCTTTCTGTCGTCTCTCAGTGTTTTCATACCACTCGTTGCCACCATCGATGATACAATCACCTTTCTCCAAGTATGCAGAGAGAGTCTTAATGGTTTGGTCAACAGGGGCCCCTGCCTTAACAAGCATGATTACCACTCTAGGTTTCTGGATTGACTGAACAAAAGATTCAGGATCATGGAAACCATATACAGGAAGATCTCCCTCCTTTTTAGCTCTTTCAACAGTCTCATCGACTTTAGAGGTAGTTCTGTTATAAACAGAAATGGGAAAGCCTTTCTCAGCAATGTTAAGTGCAAGATTTTGGCCCATAACAGCCAAACCAGCAAGCCCTATCCTTGTAGGTGGAGCCATGTTTCTCCCTGATAAATTTAGACATAATTAGTGAGATGGGAAAAGAAATATCTAAAACACAAAAATAACTTCTAAGAACTTTTTACATATAAACCATCAACAACTAGGTGGAAAACTAGAAGCCCTTTTCATCATTTTAAACCTAATGAACAATTCCAGGTTCATAATACAATCGCCAAATCCTTAACCAACTAAGCTAACTAGGACCTTCTATGAACACTTACATGAAAAGTTTACCACTTTGCTTCACAATTAAAAATCAATTAGATACAAAGTTGAGTGTTTTTATAAAGGAATAATCAATCACATGCCTGAATATGGTTCTGCTGTAGTTACCTTTTAAAGTCAACAGATTCAAAACTACTGATGATAAAATGAAATATAGGTGCTAGCAGTTTTTAGTGAGTCAAAGAATAACCTTAACACACTTCAACAAGAAACAAAATCACTTTCTTACAGCAGATTCAACAAATGAATCAGTTAATCTCTCCTTGGCTGCTAATCAAAGGTATACAATCTAATAACTTCTGCAAAACCACTAAATTATTTCCATTCAAAAGCAGTCAGATCAACAGAATAGAAGGAAAAAGAAGAGACTATTAATCCCTACTAAGATGTCCATGTTTTACAAGCGAATCAACTAACCCTAGTAAAGTAAGAACATAAAACAAAGGAAATGACATTGAGATCATACATAAAACAACCTAATTATAAATCACGGTTAAAAGCAACTTGAAATTTTGAACTCATGCAAATTGCAGGCAGAAACTAAGTAAACTACAACTAAAATAAGAAGGAAAAAAAAGAAAAAAGAAAGAATCAACCAACCAAGAGGACATCTACCAATTGCAGATCAGCTCAACTAACAATAAAAAAAAAAGGAAAACTATCTCATGCAAGAATTGTTCGCCAAAAGTAATCATGCAGATCAAACCAACAGATAAAAAAAGTTTCATACTTTATTGAAATTCAACACAAGCAAAAGAACCCAAACCTTTCGATCTTCTCTGTTTTGATAGAGAAAAAAGACCCAAAAAAAATCCGAGGATGTATCAAAGATCTGATCTTTAAACAAACTAGACAATGGGTATTCAGAATTGGAGCAGATGACTGTATAAAAGAGGGAAAAAAAAAAGGAACTAAAATTCAGAGCCCCAATTGGTCAAATTCGGCCAGTCTCAGCTGGTGGTGGTAGGTGGAACAACCTCAATAGTGACAATTTACCCTTCTTATTTTTGCCAATATCACATGGACCCCGCTTCAAAATTTTAACTTGTGAGTGATAAAATATTTTGTTTAAATGCCTTAAAAAATCTCAAATAATTATCCCCTTCTCTTTTCAAGAAAAATAGATAATGGTGTGGTAAATTGGAATTTTTTATGGAAATACAAGATAAATTGGTAAATTGCTGCTTAGGATCTTATGTTCGGATTGTAGTAGAATTGTTTTTAGAAGTATCTGCCAATATAGAAACAAAGAATAAATTATTAATATTTATTATTATTGCTGTATTTGGTTGAATTTTGTATTTCTTGGACCTTGTAGACATCAAAGTTTGATTCTTTGAATACCATAAGCTGACCTTTGAAATCTAGAAAAAGTTGTATTGGTTCAAAGCAATGGTGTAACCATGATTTCATGTTTCCACTGTAATGAATACACATTGTGATCATTAGAAAGATCAATTGAAACTTTGATTATACATCCATTTTCAATCCCTAAACATTGTCTTTTTCTCCCATGGAAATCATCTTTAGGAAGGAAACTAAGCATTTTAGATGCATTTCTCACTTATACCCAAATAAATGACTTACAATTCTTAGCCAAATCATCAAACATTTTCAATGCCCACGAAAATTTCAAGCTTTAGCTTCCTTGCATATGCTTTCACTAATGCCATGTGATCATTGGCTTGCTTGTCTATTAATTCTTTCTTGATTTGAGAGAGACTGAGTTCTCTTATACCACTCCCATAAGCCCAAAAAAACCGATGAAAGATATTTGATGTGGCAACTAGCAAGGCTAATAGCAAAAATGGACAAAGGTCTGACTTGCTAAGAGTAATGACAAGCACACCAAGATCGAGAAAGGTCTGGCATGGTTATTCCTCTGGATAGAGGAAACAGTTAAGGCAGACGGATTGACTAATCTCAAAGTACCTTGGGTTTCAAGACTAAGAGATCTATCACGTGAAAGATAAGATCAAGGTAAATAAAAAGGTTGCATGCAGATATCTTCCCGAACTCTCATATTTTCCTTATAGTAACCTTTCTCTAAAAATTCCTTTCATTATTCATTTAGGCATTAAAGAAAGATCGAAGTGCCAACTCCATCGCCCCATAGCTCACGTTCCCAGGTTTGCAAATTAGTCCATTCCCCTTTGAAGCCTCGCAACAATCCTAGATTCATTCTAACTCTAAGAAAACACTAACAAGTTCAGTGCTAGAAGTATGCAACAGAATAAGTTAGATTTAGAAGTAAAAAACTCAGGTATAGAGAGAGAGAACGCCAAAGGCATCTAAAAAGCCAGAAAGATTTGGCTTTTACAGCGTTGAAATTGAAGAATTAAATTGAAAAATGAAGTATATTTAATATTTATTCAAACTTAAGCAAAGCTGCTTTCATAACAATATATCTTCCACCTGAATCAAATAGTAGACAATACGCTTGAAAATATGGTAAGCAAAGTATTTCATTATGATGTTTATTGGAACAAAGGAGAGGTAACTTATTTTGTCAATAATGTTCTCCATCAACTTGTTGAAGGGTGACAAAGAAAACTCTGCAACGAGAATGAAGAACCATTACTGAACAAACTAGCATAGAGGTTTGAATTCAAATCCCACCAAACTTGATTTTATTATTTAAAAAGGTCATCGACCTGAATTCGTAAGAAAAGTTGAGCCTCAAAACCAAATGGTCCAAACTGAAAACAAATATTAATATGAAGTAGGAAAGAGCCCAAGACTATATTTAGCCAAGTAATTTGAGGCGATTGATGAGGACTTGCTTTAGGCCTTCACAGCAATCCCTTCCTGTAAAAATTTGAAATCCCACACAGGTTGCTTCTTATAATACAGTTGAACTTTATAAGAGCGAAAAGCGCTTCAATTGCTTGCCGAGCTAAGTAACTCTAGCTTGTGACCCGAGTGGGGGCAGTGAAGTGGCTGGATGATGGTACGGTCCTCTGGGCATGGTCCACGCATGCGTATTCCAGGCTCGCCCGTTCAAAGTTATGAGTCTGAACCTTGAGTCTTGGGCGAAAGCTCGGGCCTCGTGGTTCTTAGAGGTGAGGGCACTGCGTGAGGCTGGTTTAACAGAGCAGCGAAAACCTCCTACTCATAACAGTTGAAGGATAACGGGTCGGTGCTTCTTGGACCCAGATTGCCTTGTAGGCCGAGTTCAATCCGACTGTCACCTTTTTCTTTTTCTTGTCATCAAGAATTCATCTGCACGAAAGAAACGAAGCATTTTTGATGCATTTCTCACTTAAATTCTTAGCCCAAATCAGCAAACATTTACAATACCCTTGAAAATTCCAAGCTTTAGCTTCCTACATTAATGCCATGTGATCATTGGCTTCCTTGTATATTAACTCTAACCTGGTTTCGAGAGACTGAGTAAGTTATATTTTGAAGTATTAAAACTCAGCCAACTATTTACAAAGGCATCCAAAAAGCCAGAAAGATTTGGTTTTTACAGCATCGAAATTGAATTGACATATTCTCCCACAATACGCTTGAAAATGTGGGTTCTTTATGATGTTATTGGAGCAAATGAGATATTACTACTTGCTTTCTCAATAATTTTATCCATCAATTCAAGGGTGACAAAAAAATCTGTAACTAAAATGAAGAACCATTACCCAAGAAACTAGCATGGAGATTGGAATTTCAAACCCAACCCAATTTGATTTCATCATTAAAAAAGTTAATAATCTGAACTCATTGACCCAACTTCAAATCTGGATTATACTAACTCAAAACAACTATTAATTAAGAGCCCAAGACTATATTTAACCAAGTAATTTGAACCGAATTGCTTTCGGCCTGCACAACATTGCCTTCCTTCAAAAATATTGAATTCCCACACCGAGTGCCTCTTATAATTGAACTTTATAAAAGAGATGAGCTAAGCAGCGTTAGCTTAAAACCTAGGTGGGACAACAGAGTAACAGGATGATGGTCCTCGTCCTCCAGGCAGGGTCCGTTCCATGTTCTCTTAGAGGCGAAGGCACTGCGTGAGGCTTGTTTCACAGAGCAGCAAAAACTTCCCGCTCATAACGGACCGGTGCATCTTGGTCCCAGATTGCCTTTGTAGGCTTTGAGTTCACTTTTTCCTTTTTTAGATCCTTGGCTTCTGTTCATAGTGAAAAGAAAGAGTGGTGCTGCAGTAACAATGTGGATTCTTTTTTTTTTTTTCAATTGCATTAATCTTTGATGGGTATCAAGTACAATTGAATTTTGATGTAAGCATGTTTCAGCAAGTATTTTCGATCTTGTCACATTTATTTTGGTTATGTGAATAATGAATATATATCGCAAAATAACAATCAAAACATTGCGTTACGGTCCTACCTAAGAAGTGAAAAATTAAGAAAAAATGGCTAGGAACAGTGCATGGCAAGTAATTAAGCAGAAATCCTGTAGTTTTTCCTCATTATGGTAGTCGAGTCTTTTGAATGATGAACCCACACGGGGTGCCGCTTTTTTCTTTGTGTCATGTCAGTCCTACTCTTCCCCCACGTCATACCACTTATGGCTCCTTTTCTAGTACACCTGGCCTCACATATTTAGTTCTGTCACATGACACACCTTGTTTTACACAATTTCCCTGATCAAGCTTTTTTATGGTCCAGGTTTAGTATGAGTAATTTTTATATGATGAGAGAGGTTTAAATGAAAATGAAATGCTCAAACATGTTATTCCCATGGCCTTAAATTCTCGTACATCATTAAAAGCTAAGGCAGTGGCAGTAGACACAGACTGATACACCTAACAGAAGAACCAAATTCGAAAAATGGTAAATAAAAATAGGATGGTGATTGCCTTGTCTTAATCATCCAAGCAAAATAGATGAAATTTTGGGATTGGAACATGTTTTAGGACTCAGTTGTCAGCTAGAGCATGTTCCAGGTCTGTCAAAGGTGAGTAAGGGCTAGTGAGTTGCACATCAGACAGCATCCTACGTAGTTGAGAGGCTTCCTCTTTCAGCTGAACATTTTCTTCAACAACCTTGTCGTGACTCTCCGACACATGGTTCAACTTATCGATAAGCTGGTGGTTCTCGTTCCTCAACCAAACAACCTGCGACCAGAGCTCGTCAAGGTGCCTTTGTTTGCGCATACGCGACCGGCGCGCTGACTCCCTGTTCGATATCATCCTCCTTTGTTTTCTCTCATTAATCACACATAATTGTTGCTCATCTGCCTCATCAGAGGTTGAGTTGTTGATACATGATGGATGTGGACTAATGATTTCTTGAAGTTGAGGAGGGATATAGAGATTATGCAGGGGATTCGAGAACCGGCTCAACTCGAATGCCGGTACTGAATAGGGGGATGGATTTGAAGGAACTATGTATTGCAGACCTGAAATTTCACTAGGCTGCATGATTTAGAACAAAAATAAGGCACTAAATCTTGGAGGAGAAAATGAAACACCTAATAAGCTCTTGTTGGAGGAGAAGAGGTTCTTATAGACATGGAAAAAAGTTGAGATGGACCCACTCCCACTCTTGCAAATTTAATAGGAACAGTGTGAAGATTACTTAAAAGCTTAGTTCTTTTTTGACTTGAATCAATATCATGCAAACATCATGTATTGATGAGTGCATATCAGACTCAAAAAAACATAATGTTTATGCACATATAGAAAATGGTACTTATACCATGTTTACTAACACATCACATGCATGTATATATATGCATGATTGAACTTTTCCCACATACATAAAAGGAGGAAATGCAATTTGTGTTGTGGATAATCATTTTTCAGATGATTTACATGACAAAGAGAGGGGAGTTTGCATTTGTGGGGAGTACAATTATTTTTGATTTGGGTACAATGTTTTGGCCAAAGAAAGCAAAAGGGGAAGAAATGGGCACTCAACAAAATTAAACCCATTTCCTTTTAAAGTATTAAAAGTCGGAATGTTTTAGAATTCAAGTTTTATTCAAATGCTTTTCATCCAATATAAACTCTTTTGAATACACTTTATTTTACGTTTCTCTATTTTATAGATATTTTTTCATTGCGGATATAACAAATACTATCTTAATTAATTACAATATCTCAACGGCAACAAAAAAAAACCTAAAACCCAAACTAAAACTTTAATGAATCCTACTTAAACCACTTAAGTAGATAAAAAGATTTTCATTTGAAGTGTCAAAACCCATCAAATATCTGTTGGCAACCATAATCAGTGTTTAGATCAAATATATGAAAAACACTGCAGAAAATAGGTTGGCAAACTAATATAAATATATATATATATATATATATAGTGGCTTTCTATATGGTCCAAGATGTTCTATGACATATTTAAAGAGGCAAATAGTTTCTTAATTGCCAAACTTTTCTCTCTTTACAAGACTATGACATATGGTGTTGGTAGCTTTAATGAAAAATCCAAGTGTAAGTTGAGATGTACACAGATATATTTAATTCTCAAGTTGCTTGTAAGATCAAAATCGAAATTTAACTTGATGTTCAATCCTAAATTTTTTAACTTTTTTATATAGGAAAATGTCCTATATAAGGCAACTTGAATTGAGCACATAGAAGGAACCTGTTGAAATTTGGAAGACTTTTGAGTCCATACCTTACCATCTTTATTTTGAAAGGCTAATGCTTTTTTATTGAGACAGATAGTCCAAGTAATTGTGTATATATATATTTACGTGTAATAGTAGTAACAAACGTCCAACAGTCCTTTTGTGAAGCACTTTCCTTTTAACTTTTCTCTTTCGAAATATGTACATACATACACCACTCTTGCCCCAAACAAAACAACAATCACCCAAAAGCAATCAAAAAGAAAAGCTTCACGGTGGAAAATTCTTTCTACTATTAATGTCATCAAATCTTTGATTTTAATTATTCTCGAAAAAGAATTAAATATATTCTTGTTCAACGCATACTTATATCTGATATTGTTGAGGGGGTGATCGGTTTTTTTCGAGCAGCTGACTTGGATCTCTAACAATCAAAAGTATCGTTCCTGTATTAGGGTTTTGTCTCCAACCTTCATGGTGAAGATACATGCCTACAAAGTTCAAGAGAGACGTTAGTATTGAGCCTGTGAATAATAATATAGGTACCTAAACGTGAGAGACAGGACTCGCCACCTCAATTAGAATGAACCACCATCATCAATTTTGTATTTTGTATTTTTTACTGATTTCACACATCAACACATACTTATATTTGATACTTTGAAATCGAATATGGATGGAGAATTGGAGATGTACTTTTTGAGATGTAATTATCCAAAAGCTTCCAAAACCAAAATCCCATGGAAGCAAATGGGAATATGGTGAGGACTGAGGAGGGTTGAGTGGAGCATATGGTCAACAATCTCATTAGACACAGATAGACCCTTCTTTCTTTTCTTGTCTCGCGCCCTTTATTTATCCTTCTCTTTAATTCTCTCTACTAATTTCAGTTTTTTTTTTTTTCTAAATTTCATTTTCAATAATTTTCTCAGTGGAGGGGTTTCACAGTATAAAGTTGCCACAAGTAGTTGAGGACTTTGAAGGAAGTATGTATTTTATGTCGGTTGTACTTGTTTTTCGTAAATTGTACATGTAGTGATATGGTGAATTTTTAGCTTTCCCAATGTAATTGGCACCAATTAGACAAAGACCCTAAGCTCAATTTCCCTTTTTTTTTTTTATCCTAATTGCTTTGTCTTGGAAAAATTAAGAAGAGAAATAAAGTGCTTCTTTTTATTATAATTGTTGAGTGATTAGTCATTTAATTGTAATTCGAGAAAGAATAAGTGTAAGAAATAAAAACAGTTAAGCACAAAGATATGTTTACACAATTCGGTTCATCATTATGTGTTTATGGGATCTTATTCAGTGAGAAATGAACCATAAACTTTCAATATAAATTATGATTCAAACTTAACCAATTCTTAGACTATTTTAGCTTTGCTCCCGTATATTCATGAATACTCTCACTAATAAGTCTTTCCCTCTTTAAAGCTATTGATATAACAATCTAATACATAATAGCGTTGGCACTTAACTTTTGTTCCTCGCAATGAACTAGAGTTGAACACACTCGTCTTTGTCCTCGAACCTTTTATTATATTAACTTTTAAAATATACATCAATAAATACATAACTTTTGAGGTCAAATTAATTATGGAAAAGCTCAAATACAAAAGATGAGATTTAGATGCTCGTAGCTTTCAGATTTTACTTTTTGAAGTGAAATTATCAAAATACTTTTATTTATATTAATTATTTAAAAAATAATTAAATAATTAAATAACTTTATATTTTATGTAATCATTATATTAAATATTTATTTTAAATATAATGTATTGTTATGTCAAATTATTTAAATATTATTTACAAATATCACTATATTAAAATTTTTTAAATTAATTTATTTTTTACTTTTCAGCATCATATCTAAAATAAATATTTTAACTTTCCATTTTTTTTACATAATGTCTAGAACTACCCAAAGCCCCTCCCCAACCCAAAAATAAAAAGATAATATACTTCAACACACTCGAACACCCACATCCTCCTGTATTGGCAACAATATTCATGCCAATCAAACTAATACTTAATTAGCTTAAAAATGCTTTTTAAATTCAGAAGTGATGTTCAAAACTTGGTTTTTGAAATTTAAAATATTGTTCCCAATGCAAAATTTGAGATTGAAATGTTTTTTTAATTTTAACTTTTGCCTTTTGAAATTATTAAAATATTTCTATTTAATTATTTAAAAGGTATTTAATTTTTTATTAGATTATTTGAATATCATATGTATTATTATATTATATTATTTAAATATATTTTACAAATATCATTACTTATATTTGTTGAGAGATTTGGAATATTCGTTATACCGTCATTTTTGAAAGAAAATAAAAGGATCCAATTTAGATTTGGGAAGAAGCTTTCAAACGATACTCGGATTTCTTCACAACAACCCCTCCTCCTTGAGTCGAGCCATCTATAACATGGACTCCTATCCTGAAAGTACTTTAAAGATTAATTGCGATATAACCTTTTTCTCTTCAACCTCAACAATTGGTATTGTTACCCTTATTCGAGACAATCAAGAACGTATAGCTAATGGAGCCAACACGCTAATTCACTCGTCTTCTATATTAACAGCTGAAGCCTCTGCTTCAATGGCAACATACCACTTGTGATTATGAGAGCAAACCTTGTATCAATGCGATACCTAATGTTTGCAATGTTTCATTTAAGTTTACCTTTCGGAATAAGAATTTAACTTACGATTGAATTGTTGAATAAACTTCATATGAAATTTATCTACTTTTTTACGGTTACTTTTAACATTATTAGACATTCAAAATTAACAAAAACACGACATTTTTCATTAAAAGCATTTAATTAACTGCAAGGGTAATGTAAAAGAAAGGGGAAAAGGGCATGTTGGGAAGAATAGCCATGCCAAGTGAGGGACATTTCCCTGAAAAAAAGATTTGGGTCATGCACGGATGGGTACCTGATTTAACCGGTCCAAAAACTTTCACTTTGAGGACAATAATGATTTCTCAAAGGATTAGGCAGACAAATTTATATGAATAAAAATAAAATTGAAAAACAGGCAGGCAGGCGCATGATAGTCTGAATTGTGGGTCCTTTGTTAACCAACGCGCGTGGCTGCCTAGTGCACCTCCCTACTACCCTATTGCTCAGCCTGTCAACTCATCACTCATGCAAATGAAACCCCTTATTTCTTAAATTCAATTTTATTTTATTCCAAGGGGATATTCATTTATGCACCCCATTAAGGCAACCTATGTCACATTTTTGTGAATCCAATCTCCATTTTTAAATATGATATGTTTTTGGAAATTTTTTTGTTTTCTAATTTGTTGCTATATTATAGATATTTAGTTTTAAAGTTAACCAATCGTGTTAAATATATTTTGTTATAAAAAGTTTATCTTAGTCAAAATTAAATTATAAATTTTAAAGTTCAAAAAGTATATAATTTACAATTTTAAAAGAATTAAATTACATTTTTTTCGTCTTTAAGGATGTTAAAGTGTATTTTTACCATTAAATTAATTTATAATTTTAAAATTTTCAAGAGGCTATATTGATAATTTGTAATTTTGGGGGAAGGGTAGGCGTCGTCCTATTTATATCTTGTGAGTTCAATTTACATACATGTGGCCTTGGAAGTTAAGATGCCTACTAATCCAAGATCTCGAAGCCCAAATCAATGGCACCGCACACTTGACACAAACATGACATTTTTCATTTACACATCACTCGTATTCGTTCTTCAGATATGATGAAACATACCTACAACAACAAGATAACACTAAGCTAAATTCCAAAGAATCTGGAACCAATATAAGGGTGATATGTCAAAAACAACCTCTTAAAGGCTTATCGAAACCAAGAATAGAGCTATCTAATCCTTTCTTGACATTCACACGCTGACCATATCAACCTTCAGGGTAAACGGTTAGAAATCACCACAAGATTCACAACCCTTTAATTTGTATCAACAGTTTTATAATTGTACAAAAAATCATATTTGACGTATGTGTACTTGAAATTTTATTTTCAATACATGCTTTCTTTTTTATCAAAGGGAAAAGAAAGTGGTTGTCTAAATTTGAACACGAGACTTGATATTTATAAGGACTTACATAATACAAGTAGCTATTTATCACTACGTTAATGACTAGTTAAATCAATATATGTTTGATTCCCGATACTTATTTTAGTCATAATTAAATGAATTAATTAAATAATTTAAATTTAAAGATACTAGATTTCTAGAAATTGATTGACAAAAATAAGATTCCAATCATCACCCAACACCTTCATCATTTTTATTCCTTTTGCACCACTTTTTGAAGTGAGTGTTGTTTTCAAGTTGATGTATTATTTAAGAATTATGGAGAATATTTTATACATAGTCGCGCCATTAATGAACAATAATATAATACATTATCATTAAACAGAACAAAAAATAGTGACGAACTTACAAATAAATACTAATAACTTTATTTAAATATAATAAAATAATAATTACTCATAAATAAATACTAAGATTGTAAATCCAAGACCCTAAATCATAAATCCAAGAATTATTGATATTTATTTCTAATAGTTATTATTAATAAGTATTTATTTACGTTTAAATAAAAGTATCGGTGTTTATTTGTAAGTCTTCTACAATTTTTTATTTTATTTAATGATAATTTGTCATGTTATTATTCAATAATTATACATGAGACTGCGCATCAAATATTATTCCTTAAAATAAAATAAAATGAAAATTTGAAAACCAATCAAGTACAAAACACAAATTTGGTCTGTGAATGGATGTGCATATCTAATCCTTTAGATGCACTGTAAAATGATGTTGTTGGCAAGGATAATTACGAACATTGAAAGGATTTGCCTTTATGAACCATAGCGACTATGGATAATACTTTAATTCTATAAAAATTATATTTTAAAACTTACGTAAACAATTTTATGTTAAAATCAAATCATTACGAAACATTATGTATGCAATACAACAAAAAATAATTTAAAATAATAATTAAAACACGAAATAAAAATATATATAAACATTATACATATACACATACACATACATGTCAAAATATGCACACATAAAAAATTCATATAATTTATAAACATTGAAGGTTGAATTTGTTATTATACCAATCAAAAGTGAGATAAATTGATGGAAAAAGTGCACGTTGTGATTAATTGTCATTAGTTGCTCACTTTTGAAATTAATAGGGACTAAATTGCATCGTTTTCTTTCTGAGAAAGGTTCATTTGCTCAATATCAAAATTAAAAGGGACTAAGAGGTTCTTTTACCAATTTTTTTCTCTAATTCCTTTCCTTCTCTCCTTTAATTAACGAAAAATCAAGAGTAAAATGCGATTTATTAATGGGAGTATAGACTAATTTGTAAAAGGTTTAAATATGTGGTTAAGCATAATCACTAAAGTTGGAAAAAGTGGAGCCTATAATTGCAATTGAACCAATAAAGGATGAGGTGATGATTTGGAGATACACCAAAATGTTTAGTTAGTGCTCATGGCTAAAATTAGCCGTTGATTTGCACCAAAATATGCCTTGAATGATCATGAGCCGTTGGATTAAGGTGATTGGTTTTAAAGTCATAAACACGTGTAACTATATCAGCTAAGCACATCAACAGTATATCATTTATCCTAATTTTATTAGTTTTTATAGATTTCATTAATTTTCTATATTTATAATGATTTTTTTCTCCCGTTCGAGTGGAGTCGGAAGAAAAGGGGCAAGGAAATATCTTAACCTCTCAAAAATGGTAAATTTATCAATTAGTTTTTTTTTTCCAAAATTTATGATACTACAAATTAATAATATGATAAAATTACGGGTAAACTATCAAAATAATCACTTTTGTTTAACTCAGATTATATTTTAGTCATTTATATTTGAAATGTTACGTTTTAGTCACTTACGTTATTATGTTGTAACATTTTAGTCACTGAGTCGTTAATTGTCATTAACGGTGTAACGGAAAGCTGACGTGGCACATTAAATTATCATTTTAAATGAAAATTTTAGGTTAAATTATACATCGGCCCCTATATTTTTTCATTTTGAGCAATTTATTTTTTTCTTTATTTTCCATTCTCTTATGCTTCTCCCTCTGTTTTCCTCTTTTCTTTATTTCTTTTAATGTAGTTTTTCTATGTTTTTCATTTGTTAAAATTAGTCCACAAGCTCGCCTCACTCAAAAAAATTAAATTGTTCAAAAAAATAAAAAAAAATATAGGGATTAGTTTTAACCAATGGAAAACATAGAAAAATCACGTTAAAAGGAATGGAGAATGGAGGAAAACAGAAGAGATGGAAAATAAAGAAAAAAAATAAATTACTCAAAACAAAAAAAAATATGGGGGCTAATTGTATAATTAACCTAAAATTTTTGTTTGAAATGATGATTTAACGTGCCAAGTCAGCTTTCTGTTACACCGTTAGCAACAATTAACGGCTCAGTGACTAAAATGTTACAACTTGATAACGTAAGTAACTAAAATGTAACATTTCAAACATAAATGACTAAAATATAATCTGAGATAAACAAAAGTGACTATTTTAATAATTTACCCTAAAATTACATTTTAACCCTACAAATTTCCCACGTTAAATATTTGGTTGTGATGAGTTAATTTTTTGTGAACATCACGTTTAATATATGTATGCTTACAAATTCTCAATACGCTCATTACCTAATTATGTAGTGAATAATTTAATAAATTTGTTGAATATTTTTCCGTATATCCCTTTAGATGGGTTAATTCTATGTATTTATACAATACAATCATTATTTATAGATGTGATATGTTAGGTAGGTTCGCACCATGTATAGACAAACTCATATTACGCGTACTCATCTAGGGCTCCCTTATATGCAAACTCATACAAAATACGTATCAAGACTCGATGGACTAACAAGTTAATGATTTGATAATAGTTAATATCATAACAAAGTTTTAATGGTAAGAAAAAATCTGTAAATTGTCTGCTTAATTAATTGGTTGATGTTGCGAATTTGATTAAGACATGAGCAGCAAGCACGCAGATGAGTTAATTTACATGTGCTTACGTATTTGTATTAAGTTGTTAATTTGTCCACTTAAATTTGTGGATAATAAAGTTGTTTAATTAACCATAGTTCTTTAATGATTTTTGCTTTTTAAAATAAATAATAAGTCAAGGCCAAGATACCATATTCAAATTTCATTCCATCTTTTTTTTAATCAGTTTTTCAGGTTTAATATAATATTTGGTATTTGAATTTGACATTTTTTTAATTTGGTACCTAATTTTTTTGTTTAATTTGGTATTTGTCAAACGTTTTACAAATTACTTCAATATACTAACAATGTTATTTTTTTATGAAGTGGTAAAATAATCAATATATGACCGACGTCCAATGATGATATGATATTTTTTTTGTATTTTATATGTTCAATTACTTTTAGTTTTAATTAATTATTTTATTAATTGGAAATAATGATTTTCTTTTAATTTGAGATTTTAATTTCTTTTCTTATTTAATATTAATTGTTAAGTATAGATCAATATCTATTTTTTAACATAAATTTCCTTTAATATTGACAATATTTTTGTAGCATAACAAAAAAATTAACATCGTTTGTGTTTTGCATAATTTATATAATATTTAATAAATTTACGTACCAAGTGAACCTAAAAAGAAAAGCTTAGGTATCAAATTAAAAAGTGTCAAATTCAGTACCAAATATTATATTAAGCTTTATATATATATATTATTTTGTTGCTATTATTTTATTATTTCATTTTATTTTCATAAAAAATTCAAATTATTTTAATATATATATATATATATATATTTATATATTAAACTTAAGTAAAGAAAACACGGTGCCCATCTAAGAATTACTGTATATTAAAATATAATAAATTTTTATTTACTAATTTTGAGGAAACATGAAAAACCTTAGAGTTTACGAAAAGGTTCAGTTGGCTCTTCTTAAAGGCTCAAATTTAAACAAAATAATTTATAAAATATATTTTATGAAAATTTAAATTTAAGATATTTTATTTTTAAAAATAGTAAACAAAGTATTTTGTGTAATATATATTTAAAAAGTATAGAAAAGAATGAATTTGTTAAATTCCTAAAATTCCTAAAATTTCAAAATAATTACTAAATAGATGTGGTCATGGGTCAGGCTAGGCTGAGCCTCAACATAATTTTAGGCTTGACCCGACCTGAAAAATGGATCTACAATTTTATTCAAACTCGACTCAAATAAAAATGCTAGCCCGGCTAATTCGTATTAAATTTTTTTATATTATTATTTTTATATAAAAATAAATTTTAAAATATAATACATCAAATATATTAAAAATATTAAAATAAATTTTTCCCAATAAATTGAAAATAAATTAAAAAAAGTATTTAATATTTATGCTTAAATAACACTAATATAGGTGCAACTTAGCAAGTAAATGCCTCTAAAATAATAGCAAAATGAACAATAAAACAAAAGTTATACAATATTCAAACAAGAACAATAAAATAGTAGCAATGTAACAGTGAAACATCACAAAATAGTGACAAAACAGCACCAAAACAATGGAAAGAACAATAGTTTTTTTTTTTGTAAATTCGGGCCTAACCTAAGGCCAAAAAAGCTTACTCGAGGCCCAGTCTGTTTAGAAAACGAGCCTCATTTTTTTCCTAAACTCATTTTTCAAGCCTATATTTTTGTCCAAACCCTCCCACTTTTCAGACTGACCTTCGAATCGAGTAACCCAACCCATGATCAGATTTATTACTAAATAAATATTCAACAAATCTATAGATTTAATAAATAATTATAAATATTATATTTGTATATTGTATCACTTAATTTACATTACTTTTTGAAATTTAAATTGTTAAATATTATTCGAAGAAAATCAATTAGAAATTTAATTCAATTATTTAAAACTGGAAAAGAAAATTAGTGTTTAGAGTTTTGTAAACCATCTCCACTAACAATATTTCATGGTAGAAAAGTATATTGATAATTTGTGTTTCATCATTTAACTTGGCCAAGTTATCAATTAATGCAATGATGTGAATTGCCTAAGTCATACATGAATATATCATCACTACAAATGAAATCAACTTACTTTTTTCCAACCACAAATTTGGATTTTACTCCTTAATGTGCACCTACATGTAGCACCAAGTCATTTTTGTTTTATTATATATTTTATTATTATTTATTCCTGTTTTTGGCCATCAAATCTAATGTTATTTACTTTTTTAATCATTCTGATTAATAATTTTAAAATTTAATCAAATTTTTGGACCAAAAATATATTGGATTATTAAAATTTTTAATGTCACTAATATGGTTCTCCTTGTGGTAGTTTATTGGTATTTTATAAAAAATAAAAAAAAATTACATTAATAATGAAGTGCACATAAACTGCCGCACGACCTGCAATGCTAGCACCATTAAAATTTTAATAGTTCAAATAGTTTTAAAAAAAGAATTAGGGTCAAAGTGACAAAATAGTAAACGTTAGAAGCTAAATTTGTCATTATTCTTAAATACAATAGCAATTGCAAATATAAATAATACATATTTGAATGTTTATAACCATAACCAATCATATATTTGAACCTAGAACAGAATAAATTTGGATAACTTTAGCCTTGTCATTAAGGGCATGTCCGGATATCACATAATAATTGGATGAAAGTGTAATTACTAAGGAAGTATTGTAATTACAATAAACTTTAATTTCCTGATGTGCTTGGCTGACAGTATGCAATTACATTGTAACTCCTTTTTTTTTTTGGTAGCATAAATTGTAACTACACAATTACATAATTTTAAATTCCAAAATGAATATTAATTATTATAAAAAATTATTAATAATACTTGGAAAATTTTCTAAACAAGTACAAACCATAAAATCAAATCATCATATATAATATATTAGTCCAAGAAACTTTCAACAATACGATCACTAATAAACTCATTATTGCATGTATAAACTCAACTTTAATCTAGCATTTTTTCACCCAAATCGTAAGTGTGTCATAATCTAGCATATATAACTGTTTAACTAAAATAAGTTATTTTATTACTATTTAAGAAATAAAATTAACTAAAATAATAAAAGTAAAAAGTAAAATTAATATAAAAGTACCATTAAAATCATTATACTAAGAGCCAGATTGTATTTTGTCCTCTATACTAAAAAAATAGACAAATTAGTTCATGTATGTTAAATCAAAGAACAAATTGGTTCCTACAGTTAAAAATTTCATCAATTTGTACTATTAAAAACTACTATGGTTGATGAAATAACAAAATAGTGACACGTAACGTGCCATGCGTACCTCATGCCGAAGTAAATGGACCAATTTTTAACAGTAGACATAAATGCAATTTTTAACAGAATAATCGATTTTCTCTTTAATTTAACGTTTAAGGTTTAATTTACTCATTTTCTAAGTAAAAAGAACAAAATACAAACTAATTTTTAATATAAGAACCTTGTGATATTTTTCCATAAAAGTAACACCCGAACACCCGAACACATTGTTAAGTCACCTAGCATTTATATTTTCATAAAAAATGTAAAATTGATCTCCAAGGATTCGTCCCTCTTAGCGTATAATATAATAATTGTAGTTTGAATTCAAGAAATTGTGCACCCATGGCTAAGGTAAAGCGAGCTTTTTCTTTACTCGTCTTTTTTATTTAACCTTTTAGGCGTTTTACGATAAATTTGGAGAAAAGGAAAGTCGAAGTTGGAATGGATTCCCTTATCTTTCGATTAAAATATATATATAAAGAGACATACAAACAAACAACCATTCAATTGTAAAATAGCAATGTCACCTTTCATTTCTTTTCCTTTGTGATAACATTCATTTGAAAGCCGAAAATGTTGAACCTTCCTTGGACTGGATCGCAATTTTTACAATCAATCAATTAATTAGTGTCTCTCCAAAGTTAATTACCTACCTTTTTTACTAAATATGTAATCGAGATTCGCTAACGATGGTTTAAGAGAGTTCTTCTAGACAGAATTTGGTTTGATGGTAAATTTGATAATAACGTGTAGAACTGATCTCTAAATAAGTTTTGAAGGTATAATAATTGAAATTATTAGAGTGTAGGTGGCAATAAAAGTTAGTCTTCAGTGGCCATTCTTGTCAATTACATCTAAATTCGAATTCATAGGGGTCGATAAAAAATAAAAACAAAATGGAAAAGCAATGGTCCTCAATGGCCCTATATATTGAGGCAAAAAAGTGTAGAACAAAAGTTGGACTAATTCTGGGGCAGGCAAAAATAGGTGGCTAGCAAGGGCATGTTCAAACCACAAAGAAACAACCAATGCTTAAACATATCTACAAATATGCACTAGTGTCATGGTAACAAAGCCAAAAACCCATAGCACTCCTCCAGCACCAGCACCAGGTGCCAGCATTTTGCTTGCAAATAATCTTTATTTTTTCTATTCTTCATTTCAAACCCCAAAATGATTGAAGAAATAATTCTCAAGTCTCCACCTTGAAAAATACATACATATAGCCCCAAATCAGATAGGGAACTTGATACATATCTTGAACCAAAGGACCAAAGATTCTAAGGGAGAATGAGTGCTTTTCTTTTGATTCTCTTCTTGAGGACACCATGAGATCCTCCATGGCAGCTAGCTAGGGGACTCTAATTCCATTATTGATTTATCTCCTTTTCTGTTCCTTTGCATGTTTTGCTTTTGTTTGCTAGTCATGTATATATTGATAGTAACAATTGCTTAATTAACAACTCAATTATAAAGAAAAATGGGGAAAAGTTGAGTGGATTAAATCAACATGACTTGCTTTGACCATGATGAGAAATTCTTAGTTTCTTGGCTATTTTATACCACCCTTTGCTTTTTCTTTTGTATTTAGATTATTTGAAGCAAAACACTTTATTGGAAAAGATTACAATTTGATGAGTGGCAGTCCTTTTAGTGGTCGTCCAACTTTGAGGGGGAGTTAAAAAAAATATTGCAGGACGGAATCGACAAACAACAAAAGTTTTTGATAACAGTAGTTCGGACAGTCAAAAAAGTAAAACTATAGTCGCCATGTGAAGACAAATGACTTGTTTTCAGTGCTGCTTGAGGGAGAATAAATCATTAAATCATTTTGCTAACCTTTGCAACTGTACGGTGATAACATTCAACAAGCTTAGAACCCATCTGCCACTACCCTTGGTTAATTTCCATCATTTTGCTCAAAATCTTCACTCTTTTTAACTACACTTTCACTTTATTTCAATGCTTAATTAAGTCTAGCATTTTCGAGCAATCAATTTTACATGCCGAATGCAATGTCAGTTGCAACTCACTTTATAATCGAGTTATATTAGTTTACCAAAATCTTAATTTATTTCTTTTAATTCTTAATAGTCATTTAATGAATTGGATTACGTTGAATGTTAAATTAATCATGAAGTCTTTTTGAAGACTTAATGTCTAATTGTACTTCAAAGAAATCTAGTTTCTATAAAAGCCTATTCCTTGAATATCTCAGCATATTTTATTCCTTATTGAGAGTATGGGGGAGTTACTGGTGATGGAGGGAGTTTCTTTGTTTCATTAGCTTACTTGATTATAATTATGGTTAGCTTATTATTAATGTAAAATTCAAACTTGGCATTGATGATTAAGTTTTTGGAATTAAGTTTTTGTGCTGTATAAGTTTTGTTCAACAAATTGCCAAAGAGGGGATTATTGAAAAATATGGAAAGATTGAAGAAGTGCTCATGGGAGTGCTCATTTCATATTTGAGTTATTGGTAATTTATTAAACAGATATTTGGGTTGTGTTGATATTATGGAATGCATCTGGCCCATCAATGAAATCATATCATTTGAAGAAACTTATATTGAGGATTGGATCATACTTATCAAACCCCTTGGATAGGATTGGAACGTTGTCATCTAGCTGCCAAGAGTCCTTGTTTACATTGTTTGATATTATTATATTGTATCTAATTTATTTAGATGCTATTTATTAGGGATTGTGAAGGATCTTCTTTATATTAGCAAGTCTTGAAATATTTTATATAATTGAGGGACTTGTATATGTTATTGTACCTAGGATTGAGAGCACTTAATTTGTTTAAGTGAAAAACATTATTTGTGAGAGTGCATTTGTTTTACATGCTAAGTTCACAAGGGTGAATTTAATGATGAGGGTTCTAATCTTCAAAGGTACAAAAGTGAGGAAATTGTCACTAGGGTATGATAGATTTAGAGTCACTTATTGTAAGGTTTGAAGATAACGGATACTTCTCACTAAGTTAGGCTTCATAGACGTAAGAAAATCGAACTGCGTAAACAAACTTTGTATCCCTTATGTTGTTTTTGTTTATCGCAGTGATTGAAGAAGTGTCTCCCTCAACCATTTCTTCCAAACACTTTGTTTATGTCCTAGCAATTGTTCAGGCCAACACTTATTAAGCACAATTCAAAGAAAGATAGGTATGCATTGATTGAATTGTAAGATAATAACGACTATTTAAAGAAGGCTATTTAGTGTACAAAAGTGATCTTAGATTGATGTATAAAAGTAAGGTTACTATTTAGTGTGTGAATTGAACTCAAATCACATTTTGTATTACAAATTGATAGTGAATTACTCCCTAAATAAGATCACGTAACGTAAAAAGTTTCTTTTTAATATGTAAATAATTTTATGTCCATCTCTATTTTTGCTCATCCAATTATTCCCCTGTTGCAATTGAAAGGCAATTATGTCAAGGTCCAAAAATATTATATATATATATTAGAGGTGTTCATGCCCACCAACGGCCCGCCCAAATATAGGAGGGTTTAGGTAAAATATAGGCCGAAATATGGGTTTGAGCAAAAAACGAGGCCCGATTAAAAACGGGCAGGCCTCGGCACCACTTTTTGGCCCGGCTGGTCTCTCCGCCTGGCCCGGCCGAATAATAAATATTTTTTTATTTTTTAATTTTAAAATACTTTTAAAATACTTTTTTAAATTTTTTAATTTTAAAATTTTTAAAATACTTTTTTAATTTTTTAATTTTAAAATATTTTTAAAATACTTTTTTAATTTTAAAATAAATTTTTGGTATTTATTTAAAAAGGGTCGGGCGGGCCCGGCTTATGAATTTTTCCCGAGCCGGCATGGGCAAAATTAAGGCCCATATTTCAGGGTATAGAAATTTTTCTGGCCTGCCCGCCCATGAACACCTCTAATATATATATATATATATATATATATATATATATATATATGAACTTTGCTTGAGCTCCAACATTTAAGATTAGAGTTTCACTCGATTTGGTTCGCTTTTAATAGATTATATTATATTATTTTATATACTTTGAAATTTATATCATATAAAATTTATATCTTGAATAATATATACAACATTATAATATGTTAAGTTATTTATGTTTAAAATTTTGGTAAACTATCAAAATAGTCATTTTGTTTACATTATATTACATTTTAGTCATTTATGTTTAAAATGTTACATTTTAGTCATCGAGTTGTTAATTATCGTTAATGTAGTAACAGTAAGTCGACGTGGCACTTTAAATTATCATTTCAAACAAAAATTTAGGTTAAATTATACAATTGGTCCCCATATTTTGAGCAATATAATTTTTTCTTTTATGTTTTTTAACTTTTTTTCTTTAGTTTTCATTCTCTTCTGCTTCTCCCATTGTTTTCCTCATTTCTCCATCTCTTTTAACTTAATTTTCTTTATGTTTTCATTTGTTAAAACTAGTCCCTATATTTTTTATTTTTTGAACAATTGAATTTGCCCTTAGTGTTTTTTTAATAATAATAATAGTGGACTGAATTTATTGAGAAAAGAGATTGGAAACAAAATCTTAAAAGACCGAAAAGAAAATAACATTCAATAATGAAGAAGAATTGTAGAGAAATGAATCGACCATGCCGATCATCAAGGTTGGTCCATACATCGACGATCGATCGCAAGACGATTCAAGGTCGATGATTTACACATCTTCTACCCGTAAAGCCTCCTCTTGCCTAAGCATCCCTTCGATGCCATTGCATGTGTAGTTTGATTACCATTTCTGACGATGAATGCAAATTGACAAGAAATGAAGCTTTTCGAGAGTCCCTTCACATTCCAAGTAAACGAATTTATCTTCGACAAATCAATTTCGTGCGAGTTTAGCTTCAAATAACTGATAATTAAAAGGGTAGAAGGAGTTGGAATGTATTTTTCCATGTGAAAACAAAAATTGAAAACGGCATAGTTTTGGGTGTTAATAGACCCACTTACCATATCTGCAAGAACAGGAAAACTACCATCAGCAACCTCTTTCAGTTAATAATTTTTTCGATAGTTAAGTTTTTGGAATTAAGTTTTTGTGCTGTATAAGTTTTGTTCAACAAATTGCCAAAGAGGGGATTATTGAAAAATATGGAAAGATTGAAGAAGTGCTCATGGGAGTGCTCATTTCATATTTGAGTTATTGGTAATTTATTAAACAGATATTTGGGTTGTGTTGATATTATGGAATGCATCTGGCCCATCAATGAAATCATATCATTTGAAGAAACTTATATTGAGGATTGGATCATACTTATCAAACCCCTTGGATAGGATTGGAACGTTGTCATCTAGCTGCCAAGAGTCCTTGTTTACATTGTTTGATATTATTATATTGTATCTAATTTATTTAGATGCTATTTATTAGGGATTGTGAAGGATCTTCTTTATATTAGCAAGTCTTGAAATATTTTATATAATTGAGGGACTTGTATATGTTATTGTACCTAGGATTGAGAGCACTTAATTTGTTTAAGTGAAAACATTATTTGTGAGAGTGCATTTGTTTTACATGCTAAGTTCACAAGGGTGAATTTAATGATGAGGGTTCTAATCTTCAAAGGTACAAAAGTGAGGAAATTGTCACTAGGGTATGATAGATTTAGAGTCACTTATTGTAAGGTTTGAAGATAACGGATACTTCTCACTAAGTTAGGCTTCATAGACGTAAGAAAATCGAATCACGTAAACAAACTTTGTATCCCTTATGTTGTTTTTGTTTATCGCAGTTGATTGAAGAAGTGTCTCCTCAACCATTTCTTCCAAACACTTTGTTTATGTCCTAGCAATTGTTCAGGCCAACACTTATTAAGCACAATTCAAAGAAAGATAGGTATGCATTGATTGAATTGTAAGATAATAACGACTATTTAAAGAAGGCTATTTAGTGTACAAAAGTGATCTTAGATTGATGTATAAAAGTAAGGTTACTATTTAGTGTGTGAATTGAACTCAAATCACATTTTGTATTACAAATTGATAGTGAATTACTCCCTAAATAAGATCACGTAACGTAAAAAAGTTTCTTTTTTTAATATGTAAATAATTTTTGCGTCCATCTCTATTTTTGCTCATCCAATTATTCCCCCTGTTGCAATTGAAAGGCAATTATGTCAAGGTCCAAAAAATATTATATATATATATTAGAGGTGTTCATGCCCGGCCCAACGGCCCGCCCGAAATATAGGAGGGTTTAGGTAAAAATATAGGCCCGAAATATGGGTTTGAGCAAAAAAACGAGGCCCGATTAAAAAACGGGCCGGGCCTCGGGCACCACTTTTTTGGCCCGGGCCTGGTCCGGCCCGGCCCGGCCTGGCCCGAATAATAAATATTTTTTTTTATTTTTTTAATTTTAAAATACTTTTAAAATACTTTTTTTAAATTTTTTTAATTTTAAAATTTTTTAAAATACTTTTTTTAATTTTTTTAATTTTAAAATATTTTTAAAATACTTTTTTTAATTTTTAAAATAAATTTTTGGTATTTATTTAAAAACGGGCGGGCAGGCCCGGCTTATGAATTTTTCCGAGCCGGGCATGGGCAAAATTAAGGCCCATATTTCAGGCAGGTAGAATTTTTTCAGGCCGCCCGCCCATGAACACCTCTAATATATATATATATATATATATATATATATATATATATATGAACTTTGCTTGAGCTCCAACATTTAAGATTAGAGTTTCACTCGATTTGGTTCGCTTTTAATAGATTATATTATATTATTTTATATACTTTGAAATTTATATCATATAAAATTTATATCTTGAATAATATATACAACATTATAATATGTTAAGTTATTTATGTTTAAAATTTTGGTAAACTATCAAAATAGTCATTTTTGTTTACATTATATTACATTTTAGTCATTTATGTTTAAAATGTTACATTTTAGTCACTGAGTTGTTAATTATCGTTAACGATTATGTAACAGTAGTGACGTGGCACTTTAAATTATCATTTCAAACAAAAAATTTAGGTTAAATTATACAATTGGTCCCCATATTTTGAGCAATATAATTTTTTTCTTTTATGTTTTTTTAACTTTTTTTTCTTTAGTTTTCATTCTCTTCTGCTTCTCCCATTGTTTTCCTCATTTCTCCATCTCTTTTAACTTAATTTTCTTTATGTTTTTCATTTGTTAAAACTAGTCCCTATATTTTTTTATTTTTTTGAACAATTGAATTTGCCCTTAGTGTTTTTTTTAATAATAATAATAGTGGACTGAATTTATTGAGAAAAAGAGATTGGAAACAAAAATCTTAAAAGACCGAAAAGAAAAATAACATTCAATAACAGAAGAAGAATTGTAGAGAAATGAATCGACCATGCTGATCATCAAGGTTGGTCCATACATCGACGATCGATCGCAGTACGATTCAAGGTCAGTGACGACACATCTTCTACCCAGAAAGCCTCCTCTTGCCTAAGCATCCCCTTCGATGCCATTGCATGTGTAGTTTGATTACCATTTCTGACGATGAATGCAAATTGACAAGAAATGAAGCTTTTCGAGAGTCCCTTCACATTCCAAGTAAACGAATTTATCTTCGACAAATCAATTTCGTGCGAGTTTAGCTTCGAAATAACTGATAATTAAAAGGGTAGAAGGGAGTTGGAATGTATTTTTCCATGTGAAAACAAAAAATTGAAAACGGCATAGTTTTGGGTGTTAATAGACCCACTTACCATATCTGCAAGAACAGGAAAAACTACCATCAGCAACCTCTTTCAGTTAATAATTTTTTTTCGATAGTTAAGGTTGCCATGGTTTAATCCTAATCACTACAATTGAAGGAAGCCATTGACCAATCAATTCCAAGTTCGTTGCTGTGTCAAGTATCGTCTTTACTGGACATTCAAGGACTACATTGGGCCTCCATTTCTTCACTTCAAAGTCCATCTTTGAATTTTTATTTTACTTTTCTCATATATTGACAAAACAACTTATAAAAAACCAATGCAAGAAATCCTGACTCTGACTCTTCAACTTAGGTTCAATTCATGCCAGGATTTTACTTCTCCCCCACTTCTGACCAAGTAAAAAAGTCAGATTAGTTCTTTGAATGTACGGTAATATTCTATCTCCAAGATTCAATTTTTATTTTCATGTTCATCCCATTACTGAACCCCAATGTCTACATCATTCTTTGGTATCATAGCCTTCAGTTTGCAGGATTTTCATGCCTAGATCTGATTAAAAAGTTGGGGTTTTTTTTCTTGAAGTATTGTGCTGGTATTGTTCTGAAATTTATTTTATTAATTGGGTTTTTTTTTTTATTTGTTCTTTGGTTCTTCATTTCATTGTTTTCAGCTTGAAAGCTAGGATCTTTTGGTGTGAAAAAGAACTCGCATTTGGGCATTCGGGATGGTTTTTAGATAGAGAAACAACATTGGGTTGCTTAAGCTCTGATAGTACCAGAAACGTTAGGTTGATTAGGGTTTTTGATGTTTAATAGCTATGGCTGGTTCTGGGATATCATCTGAATCTGGGTCTGGGGCTTTCCGTGATGATGAGAACTGTCACAAACAAGTGTCGCCTATAAGGGGTGGTGGGTCGAGGAATACAAGCCCATCCGGTCGTGTAGGGTCGAGGAACACTAGTCCCTCTAGGCAGAAGGTGATAAAGACTAAACCACGGGGTTTAGATGAGGAAACAGTTGCTACATTTGGTAAGGTGGTTCATCCTGATGTTCAAATGGAAGATAACATATGGGCAATGTTGCCTGAGGACTTACTGAATGAGATTTTAGCAAGGGTTCCCCCATTTATGATATTTCGGCTTCGTTCAGTTTGTAAAAGATGGAATTTGATACTTCAAGATCATAGTTTTCTTAAGTTTCATTCACAAGTGCCATCACATGGGCCTTGTTTGCTTACATTTTGGAAGAACTCACAGACTCCACAATGCTCCGTGTTTAGCCTGCCGTTAAAAACATGGTATCGAATTCCCTTCAATTTTTTGCCTCAGTGGGCCTTCTGGTTGGTTGGCTCTTCAAGCGGTCTAGTTTGCTTTTCTGGACTCGATGGTCTAACATTCAGAACTTTAGTATGTAATCCTCTTACGCAAACTTGGAGAACACTTCCAAGCATGAACTATGACCAGCAAAGACAGTTGATTGTGGTTGTGGATCGAACTGACAAATCATTTAAAGTTATAGCGACTAGTGATATTTATGGTGATAGGTCACTCCCCACTGAAGTTTACGATTCAAAGATTAATAAGTGGACAGTTCACCAGATAATGCCTGCAGTTAATCTTTGCTCCTCGAAGATGGCGTATTGTGACTCCAGGTTATACTTGGAAACCCTTTCACCGCTTGGCTTGATGATGTATCGACTGGACTTGGGATATTGGGAACGTATTCCAGCAAAGTTCCCTAGATCTTTGTTAGATGGTTATTTGGTTGCTGGGACACACAAGCGCCTGTTTCTGGTTGGAAGAATTGGTCTTTATAGTACTTTACAGAGTATGAGAATTTGGGAATTGGATCATGCTAAGATTATGTGGGTAGAGATAAGTAGAATGCCACCCAAGTATTTTCGAGCTTTATTGAGGCTATCAGCTGAGAGATTCGAGTGCTTTGGACAGGATAATCTTATCTGCTTCACATCTTGGAACCAAGGGAAGGGCCTTCTTTATGACGTGGATAAGAAGGTTTGGTCTTGGATTGCCGGCTGTGCGCTTCAGTCATTCAATAGTCAAGTTTGTTTCTATGAGCCAAGATTTGACGCCTCCGTCCATTGAGCTGAAAATCTTCCCAAGGAAAAGTGTGTTTGTTAGTTGTCCAGAGGTTAAGTTCCGGCAGAGGGTATCTCTTTCTTTTGTAAGAAAGGGATTGTGCATCAAGTGGTTATGTTTTGATTCCATTTGGAACTCGATGATGCACATTGACACCAGGCAGAAATGTACTTTGATGAGTAGATGACGCCCTGGGCTTCTTGAAGGTGTGCATATCATGGGATTATATATTAGAGAGGAATTGTAAGAGATGATTTTGCACTTGAGCTCTTAGTTAATATATGGCACATAGGAAGTTTCATTTCACAGTATCATTTTAATTCCTTGCCTAATGGTCTACATATCCTGATGGCTGATTCTTCACCACAGACAGCTTGTACACATTTTCATTTTTTGTAGAATGATTTTCCTCCCTTTTATTGATGTAGGAACTCTTTTAAATAGTCTATACTTAATGTGCAAAAAGCTGGTCATTGATGTGAACGGTCTAGGTTTTACTCATAAACTTTAGTTGGGCCATGTCTTGTATGTAACATGCAAGTTCCTGTCAACAGTGGCCTATTAGCTCAGTTGGTTAGAGCGTCGTGCTAATAACGCGAAGGTCGCAGGTTCGAGACCTGCATGGGCCATCTATTTTAATTTTTCTTTTTATTTTCTGCAACTCTGTAAATTTAATTTGGGCTTTTTCTACTGTTTGGACCTCTCTGTCCCAATTGGTTTAGTTTAGTTTCCCCATAGTAATGATTTGTTAATCCAAAGGCCCAATTGTTTTTCCACCCAAAACAAAAATATTCTTTATCGAAAAAAAGTTTGATATTTTTATGGTAAATTACACTCAAGGTCATTAAATTATTAGGAAGTTTATATTTTGGTCAATTTTACTTTAAAAAGTTACAAAATGACTATTAAGCTATTTGAAAATTTTCATTTAAATTACTGAGTTGTTAAAATTGATATTGTATGGCCTTCTTTGTTCACATTGTTTGCACTGACTGAAAGCTCTTCTTCCCTTTTTTTTTTCTATGGTTCAAGTTTTTTCATGAAACAACGTTAAACGTCACAAATTTGCAAACTAAAATCCAAACAACTTTTTTCTTTGATCTTTGACATTGACCGTTAGATTGACTTGGATCTAAGATATGCTCTCCTAATGATTGATGAGTACTGATCCACTCTACCGATCGTCAAATCATTGTTCGGAGCTCACTAGCTGACTTTTCTTTTTAAAACTTAACAACCTAGCAACTTAAATGAAAACTTTCAAATAGTTCAATGATTATTTTGTAACTTTTTAAAATTGAGTGACCAAAATATAAACTTACTAATAGTTTAGTGACTTCAGTTGTAGTATACCTTTTCTATGACAAAGAATCACTCAATTTAAATTTAACAAAAAAAAGAGACAAATTTAGTTTTTTTTCATCCCCTTAAAAATATCTAACAATAATGTGATTAGCATAACTTAAACCTAAATCACACTTTAACTAGTGAACACCCTTATCATCATGCCAACAGAATTGAATATTAAAAATGCTTTCATTTCCTTTTAGAAACATGAACGTAAAGCTATAGATTTTGCACTAGGTGGCAAATTCTTATGATTTACTTTTGCTTCTTTTACAAACGATGACTCATTGTTACTTGCAATTTTGAAACTTTAATATGTGTAAAAATCACTCCAAAACTTTGAGATCTCCTCACATCTTTATGATTTTCTTCTTTCTTCTTTCCTTATTATTAAATCATTTGTACAAAAAATAATATATATATATATATATATATATATATATATATATATATACATATGCACAATTAATATTAGTATGTGAGGTGAAAAAAGAAATGAAGGATTGACAGCAACATTACATAAATGAAGCTTAGGACATGTTGTCATTTATGATGCTGGTTGGTAATTACTTTTTCATATGTAATTATGTTGACCTCAACTTGAACTTGATTTCTTACCTATACCACTTCAATGTTGTTAAAAAAATCTTACAAAGTCACCCTCAATAAGTTGAGATGTTATGCTCAGACAGCTCTTTTAGTCTCCTGCTTTGTCTTAAACCTAGCAGTTGCTTTAAGATTTGGAAAGCTTAGCATTATATCTATCTATATACATAACCATAAGACACAGTGCAAGTACTTAACAACCAGTTGGTAACTCATCCTCCTAACTCCAAAAGAATTGCTTATATTCAGAATCTGGTTCCTGCTATTTGCCACCAGTCAGTGTAGATCATGAGATTTGTCATCTCGGCTTTGTTCCTTTTTGTAGTTGCAGCTGCTTATGATCCTTTGGATCCAAATGGAAACTTAACAATCAAATGGGATATTGTGTCTTGGACACCCGATGGCTACGTAGTAAGCAAGTGTAAATTATAGATAAGGGTTTCAATATCTGAGCTTTATGATGATGCTAATAACATTTTTGCAGGCTGTTGTGACGATGAACAATTTTCAAATGTATCGGCACATAATGAGTCCTGGTTGGACCTTGGGGTGGACATGGGCTAAGAAAGAAGTGATATGGTCCATGAATGGAGCTCAAACTACTGAACAAGGTGACTGCTCCCAGTTCAAAGGAAATGTACCTCATTGTTGCAAGAAAATACCTACTGTTGTAGACTTGCTCCCTGGTGTTCCTTATAATCAACAATACTCCAATTGTTGCAAAGGTGGTGTGCTTCCAGCATGGGGTATAGATCCTCAATCTGCGGTCTCAGCTTTCCAAATCAGTGTTGGAATGGCTGGTACTTCGAACAAGACGGTGAAGCTTCCGAAGAATTTTACGTTGCTCGGTCCCGGACCGGGATACACTTGCGGTCCCGCGAAAGTTGTCCCTTCCACCACTTTTCTCACCCAGGATCGCCGCAGAAAGACTCAGGCTCTCAGTAAGTACTAATCTAAGATTTTAACCATAGTTGCAATTAGATTGATATGTTTTATGTATGATGCAGTGACATGGAATGTGACCTGCACTTACTCGCAGTTCCTAGCTCGAAAAAATCCGAGTTGTTGCGTCTCTTTCTCATCTTTCTACAATGAAACCATCACTCCTTGCCCAACTTGTGCTTGTGGATGCCAGAACAAAAACAGCTGTGTCAAGTAAGCCGCCATTTCCGATATTTCCGATACCTTAACTCAGCATGAGCATCGAAATCTTATGATGACTAATGATGTAGGAGTGGCTCCAAGGTTCTTAAAAGGGCTGGCGTTAACACTCCACGGAAAGACAATACCCCATTGCTTCAATGCACGCACCATATGTGCCCGGTTCGGGTGCATTGGCACGTGAAGGTCAACTACAAGGAATACTGGCGTGTTAAGGTCTCCATTATCAACTTCAACTATAGGATGAACTATACACTGTGGAGTCTCGCTGTTCAGCACCCTAATCTTAACGATGTAACACAAGTTTTCAGCTTTGATTACAAGCCCCTCGTTCCCTACGAATCAATCAGTGAGTACATGATCTCTTTTTTTTTTTTTTTACATTTCTCAGTATGTTATCAGATAATAACTTGGCTTATGCGCATGCAGATGATACGGGGATGTTCTATGGCATGAAGTTCTACAATGACCTATTAATGGAAGCTGGGCCATTTGGGAATGTTCAATCGGAGGTGCTTCTTCGAAAAGATAAAGATACCTTCACTTTAAAGCAAGGATGGGCATTTCCAAGGAAAGTGTATTTCAATGGCGATGAATGCATGCTGCCACCACCTGATACTTACCCTTTTCTACCAAATTCTGCCCCCCATCAACAACTATTCTCCGGTTTGGCAGCCATTGCTGCTATGGTTTTCTTGTTGGTCACTGTTTGGTGATTGTTATATATACTCCCATGGAGTATGAAAGTTTTGGATTCTGAAAAGATTAATTACTGTAGTAAATTGAAGGAGATATACGAGAATAAAATAGCAATTAGGTGAGGTGATTTTAAGAACAGTGTTACTGTATATGTGAAACATAAAACTATTTTGTCTAATAATAAATAAATTTTAGTTAGTACATTCATTTTAATGTATGCGTATCAGATTTATCTAATTTTCTCTATCTGACTTTCAACAAGACTCTTCTGATTCTCATTCTTAAGATTGCTAATCTCCAATCTTTAATGCACTACAGTCCTATTAGTCTATGCACAGAGTTATATTGCTACAAAAACTATCGTCAACAGAATGCCAGCTCCAAAAGCTTTTAATCAACTGAGGTTTGTAGCTAGTAGAAACATTATCGGTTGAAAGGAGGTGGAAGAGAAATAGCTTTTAGGAAAGAAATGAATTCACTTTGTATTAAATTTTGTCTTTTTTCACGGTGCTTCATTACATACAATGATTTATATACTAGTTATAAATAACTAATGGTTTCAACACATTCATGTATCCTAGTTAAGTACATGCATGACTACTAGATACATCTACTCTAAATACATTCATTAAACTAGATACATACATTCATTAAATACAAGCACATGTAAGTAATGAACAAGTATATTCTAGAATGTTACGAATTATAATATCCAACACTTTTCTTGATTTTAACATTTCTTGATTACGCCAAGTTTTCTACGCATTCTTCGAAAACCTTCAACCTTGAGAGGTTTTGTAAAAATATCTGCCACTTGATCTTGAGTCTTTACAAACTTAAGCTCCACTTCCTTCTTGGCAATATGCTCCCTAATAAAATGATATCTTATGTCTATATTTTTGCTTCGATCATGGAACACAGGATTTTTTGCTAGTGCTTGTGCAGACTTATTATCAATGCAAATTTTGGTTGCTCTTTCTTGTGGCAAGTGAAGTTCTTTCAACAATCCTCTAAGCTAGATAGCATGACAAGTACAAGAAGTTGCTGCCATGTAACACCCCTAACCCGTCTCCGTTATCGAATTAAGATTACTAGAGTGTCACCAAGTAAAACGGGACATTTCCTATCATTTCAGAACAATTATTCAATTAATTCAATAACATACAATAAATAGTTTCATTCATAATACAAATAGTCTAATATTTAAGACATCAATCACATATAAACTAATATATATATCATATAATTTCATAACTCTAAGAGGACATATTTGTGAACTTCAAACATATAATAGGATTAAGTCTCAAAACATTAAGTTTTAAAGTAAAAAATGAAAGTTCTGCAGTTGGTATTGATACCCAATTGATACCTTTCGAAAAATTGATACCAAAATTCAATTATGCTTTCATAGCAAAATAATGGTGTCGATATTTTATGAAAAAGTATTGATACACAATTAAAATCGATATCATTTTGGCATTTTGTTTTGTTTGGATATTGCTCATTTGGTTAAGTATCAATACCAAATGCTAAAGTATCGATACTAATCTCAATAATGGTAAAAATATTATCTTAGCCAATTCAATTCATATTAAAAAGTTATCTAACCACAAAAACAATAATTTTATCTATTCAAACACCTAAATAACTAACCAATATGCCCCATTGACACCACAATTCAATAATCACATCAATATCACATTTCAAACCAAAATATATATGCACTAAAGCACTCAATCATTAATAACATTTCATACCAAAACATCATTCCTTTCAATTCATAATTCAAATTGCCAAATTCATACTCTTTTATAAATACACTTTATATATAAACCATCAACAAAACCATTAAGGCACCAAGGCTTGACACAATCCAATACATATCAAACATATATACAACTCTATACATGCCACTTATAACCATATCAATAAATATTCAAAAGTTAACAAAGTGGATCACTGGATATTGTGATCGTGCTTCGATTGAATTCTAACCAATCGAGCTTTTCGATAATCTACAAAACAAAGAAAACAACTATATAAGCAACTAGTGCTTAGTAAGCTCATATAAAGGAACATTAAACTTACCAAATTGCGTTAAATTAATCAACCATGAGTAATTCCATTTAGTCATAGACCAAATTTCCTTTTCCTATACACCATACCTCACAAGGTTAGTAGGTGAAGCAATGTACATATAAATCCAACCCAATCAAGGCATATAACATATCAAGCATTTCAATTTCACCATTCATCTATCATATGACCACCTTGTACCTTCATTTTCTTTTAACTATATTAATCATATATTCCATATCCTTATTTTAAATCATAGATCATTCATATAGTCATATACTTTGTAAAGCTTTAATTATCCGCTCATATTATGAAAAGATTTTCACTATATAAACCACTCATCCACATAATTCAAATATTACTTTTACAATCCAAATACATCAAATCAACTTCTATTTTAAAGGAATTTTCATACAATAAATCACATTTACCCAAAGTAACAGTCTATATATGTAACTAAGAAACTCATTATAATATCTTTTACTTACCAATACTATAAATATGCTATATTATATATAAGCACATAACTAGATTGTAATTCCATTTATTTCATAACAACATTTCATCAATATAAAAGTACTCACGTGTAACAAATAGTTTATAGAACATTTAACACTTCCTAATATCTTGTAAATGCATCAACATTTAAACACATAAGTAAATTGTAAATTTCATTAACATTTAGCCCAATGAATTAAGTAACTCGACTCGGATACTTGGGTAACTACACCACACCAGAGGCATCATAGATGCATAACAGAGGCACAAATGTGCAATCAGGGGCACCGAAGTGCAAACATAGCACCGAAGTGCAAATCATGTACAAGCGCGCATACTAACCCTATTGGCATGCCAATCGTATCCCACGCGATTACTATGTTCAATCGAGCATCATACTTAAATTCATTAACATTGCCATCATTACTTTCATATCTTTAATATGCAATCTCAAGAAATGCTACTATCAATTTCTCGACTTCATATATACTAGTTTGCAATGTTCCAATATATATGTAAATAACCAATAGAATTTCAAATATATACTAGCAACTAAGTAGAAACAATAGTGTAATCACAATTAACTTACATTTACATAACAACTCACTAAGAACTTACCTTAATCAAAGTAAACATTTAAAGAGGCAATCTATAATTCACGATCGCTAAATACAATTTCACCAATCACATTAATAATTGTACACACACCCTTTAATTTGATTAATTTCTCTAGTTGATCAATAATAATAATTTATCACTCATTTATCAATGTAATTTAAACATAGCTTAAATATTTATTTACATCCATCCAAAATAGAAAATAATGATTTTAATCCTTATATGAACTTACAGAGGCTAAACTACAAAAATAACAAAAGTTCAAGAACTATTTCGCTACTTTCTCTTTTCCTCGATTATCAACTTTCTCTTGATCTCTAATACAATTTATTTCAATTATTAACCTTTAATTCATAAACTATTCAATTCAATACATATATTCACTCATTTACACTTTTGCACATTTGCCCCAAATATTTACATTTTATACAATCTAGTCCATGTTACTAAACAAGCCAATTCCCACAACTAATACATAAACCCAAAATTGTCGAATATTTAGCCTTGTATATACAATTCATAAATTCTAAAATTTCTCATGAAATCTCTCTCATTTACAATTTTAATCAATTAAATCTCAAAATTTCAAAATGTATAAAAATTACTTAATAAAATAACTCAAAATCCACATCAAACACCCAACAATTACTCTTTCAAGTAAAAGCTTTCAAACAACATTAATGGTATATTTTCTAACTCTTGATAGTTACTTAAATTAATTCCTAATTTAATGAGATCTCAAGACAACAATCATAAATATGTAAAATTCATGAAAAATTAATCAAGAAACCACTTACATGTACTAACTTTTGTTTTGCCGCATATAAAGCTCCTCTAACGGAGTTTCTAGGTTTCAATTTTGGTGGGTGAACTCACAATGAAGAAGATGGAATCCACTATCTATTGTTTTATTGATATTATGCCTTTTATTTAATTAAATAAAACACCAAAATTTTCAATCTATTTGATGCTTTGACTGTCCACATTGTTATTTGTAACATAAATCCTTCAATCTTAACTAATTAAACCATTAAACTAAGAAAATTAATAGCAAGCAACTTTTACAACTTTTACACAGTTTAATCATTTTCTTTAATTAACCAATTAAACGTTAAATTTTTCTTAACCAAATTTTAATATAACCCTAATAACACTCCGTATTAAATATTTATGGGCTCAGTTTATAGAAATGAGGTCCCGATACCTCCTTTTCTATAACCACTTGACTTTAAGGATTTACCATTTGAATTTAATTACTCATTTAAATAACATAATTTATCATATCAAAATTTATTATAAAACTATATTTGACTTGTAAATATTTATTATTACGAACTCACTCATTGGATTTGTGGCCCCGAAACCACTATTTCCAACACCATTGAAAAAAGGCTGTTACGTCCACATATTCAGCCTCAGAAGTTGAAAGTGTCACAATGGGTTGTTTCTTAGAACTCCAAGAGATGCAACAATCTCCAAGAAAAACATAAATCCAAATGTGTTTTTTCTATCATCAATGTCACTGGAAAAATCACTATCATAAAATCCCATGAGTTGAAAGTCATGAGAAAATGAGTAGAATAACCCAAATTCAATCGTACCTTTTAAGTAACGAAGAATCCTTTTAGTAGCTTTCATGTGAGCTGATGTAGGAGCTTCCATGTAGCGACTCACTACACCCACTAAAAATAGGATATTAAGCCTTATACATGTTAAGTATCTCAAACTTCCCACAAGACTTTTGAAAAGAGTTGGATATTCTTTTATTCTATCATCAAACTTTAACAACTTCACTCTACACTCCATTGGAGTTTTAATAGGATTGCAATCAAGCATTTTGAATTTCTTCAACACTTGTTTTGCATAACCTTCTTGCGAGATGAATGTATCGCCATCCGTTTGTTTCACTTCTAGGCCTAAATAATAAGACATGAACCCCACATCAGTTATCTTGAATTCAAGTAACATGTGTTTTTTGAATTCTTCAATTAAATTCAAATTGTCTCCTGTAAAGATCAAATCATCCACATAAAGATAAACTATCAAGATATTTCTACCATCATTTATCTTGACATAGAGTGCATGTTCATGAAGATTTCGAACAAATCCATTGTCTCGAAATACTTGTCGATGTGGCTATACTATGCACGGAGTGCTTATTTTAACCTATATATTGCCTTTTTCAACCTTAGGAATTTATCTTATTGTACTTAGACATTATATCCCATGGGTTGCTCAATGTAAACTTCCTCTTCCAAGAAACCGTTAAGAAATGTTGATTTCACATAAAGTTGATTATTTTCCACTTCATTTGAGCCGCTAAGGAAATAAGCAAATGAATTATTCCAATTCAAGCAATGGGTACAAAGACTTATCATAATTTATCCCATACTTTTGCTTGTAGCCTTGCTTTGTACCTCACTACTTCTCCACTTGCATTCTTTTTTTTCTTGAAAATCCACTTAACCCTGATAGTTTTATGGCCTTTTGAAAGCTCAGATAACTCCTAAATGTTATTTTTCTCAATGGATTTTATTTATTCATTCATGTCTAGTTTCCACCTTTTGTCATTCACGGCATCATCAAAGTTAAGTGGCTCACTATTTACAAATAAACAAAACAAATCATTAATAGCTTTAGTAGCATCATACAAGTCATAAATACTTCTCATTTTTTGAAATCTTTCATTCGAGCTTTCTTCAGAAGTTGCTTCATGGATTGGAGCAGATGAAGATAGAGGAGTCACGTCTTGCCCTGGTGCTACAGTTTCTTGTTCTTTCTTAAACTAAATAAAGAAATCATAAAATTGTTCTTCTTGTGCCTCTCAATTCCAACTTGCTTGTTCATTTGACTCAATATTTTGGCTTATGATAATCTTTCCATTGCTTGGGTTGTACAACTTGTAGCCTTTGGAGTTTGAGTCATAGCCAATGAAAACATATTTTGAACTTTGATCATTGAGATTTGACCTATCTCGGTTGGATACATGCGCAAGGCAATGCCACCAAACACCCGTAGATGTCTAACACTTGGCTTTATTCCACTCCAAGCTTATTGAGGTCTTAGACCATTCATGCTCTTTGTTGGCGAGTGGTTAGACAAGTAAATTGTACATGAAATAGCTTTGGCCCAAAATTCCTTAGGCATATTCTTTGCATTCAACATACATCTATCCATGTTAAGAATAACTCTATCTTTTCTTTCACTACACCATTTTATTGTGGTGGTCTAAGCACCGTTAAAGGAAAATAAATTCCATGTAGTTTATAAAAATCATTGAACTCATTAAAAGTGAATTCCCCTCCTCTATCAGGCCTTAAAGATCTTATCTCATAGACATTCTCCTTTTCAACAAAAGATTTGAAATTTTTAAAGAGGCTTTAGATTTTTGCTTCAATGAGTAAACTCAAGTCTTTCTACTATAATCATTAATAAAAAATATGAAGTATTTACTTTTACCAAATGATGGCAAATTGATTAATTCACACACATTGATATGAATAAGTTGAAGAGGCTCGATTGCTCTTAATGTTGCTTCTTTTGGAAAGTTTGATCTTGCATGCTTGCCTAGGAGACATGCCTCACATAATTGATTAAGATGGCTAATGGTTGGAATTTCTTTAACCATATTCTTTTCTCCGAAAACTTTGAATGCTTCAAAATTCAAGTGGCTAAATCTCATGTGCCAAGACCATGCTTCATCCTTCACACTAGCCTTCAAGCAATTTGCTTCAATTGTCTTGAGATTCAACATAAACATTCTATTCTTCGACATGGATACTTTAGCAACCAAGTTGGCATACTAATCTCTTAGCTAAAGGGAACAATCTTTCTTGTAAATTTGATAACCCCTTTCAAGGAGTTGTGAAAACTCAAAATATTATTTTTTTTTAACTTGGGAACATAGTAAACATCGGTAATAAGGCCATGACCATCATCCTTTAGAGAAATTACAATGATACATTTCCCTTAGATTTGGCCTTTCGAGGAGTCTCCAAATGAAATATTGCCTCTAATATATGATTGTTTGCTCCATTGTCAAGATACCATATGCCTGCATCATTACTTTCTTCACTCTTGAGTGCTAGCAATAAAGTTGGCTCTTCCATATCTTGCTGGTCTTTAATGAGATTAACCTTCTCCTTATTTTTGTTAGAATCATTTTCGCATTCCTAATAAAAATGGTAAAATTTATGACAATTTCAACATTCAACACTAGACTTGTCATACCTCTGGTTGGGGATCGACCTTATTAAGTAACAAATAAGTAAAAAAATAGCAAAAAAATTGAGAAATTGAACACATAAATTTAACGTGAAAAAAAAAACCCTCCAAAGAGGACAAAAAACCACGGGCAAAGATAATTTTACTATAATGGCAAAAGAACGAAGAGTGTAAAAGATGGAGATAAAAACTAAACCCGAAACCCGAAAACAAAGAACCCTCAAAACGTAAACACAAAATTCTCTAAAAGTGTTATGAGTTATAATATTTTAATGAGTGTATTTTCTAAGATTGTAAAAGAGTCTATTTATATGCTAAATTCGTAGGTCAAATAATAATAATAACCTAAACTAATTAGAGTTTGATTGAAAAAAATAAACATAGTTTAACTAGGAGATTATCTCTCAATTTTGACTAAAATATCAGTCATACTCAACAAATCTCCACCTTGACTCATATTTCCACAACGCCATCTTTGCCAAAGCTCGTTACGAGCCTATCTTGAACTATGCAGGGAATTAACTGAGTTGAATTTGTGCTTAGAAGCTGGAAGACTTCTAGCCTTTGAATTGTGCACTGCCCAATCAAAACTAACCCGGATTTGATTTTCACAAACATACTGCCCTAACTTTTCAAAACCTGAATCTAAAAGAGAACCTCTCTTCAATGAAACGATCATACATTTTTTCCTCCTATGACCAAGTTACCTCCGCTCCAAATGAGTTGGCTTCGACTCTATAACAGATGAGGGACGTCTGGTTTCACTGGTCACTATAGAACATTCCAGAATATAAAGACTATCGGTCATTTTATTTTTCAAAAAAATGAGAACCCTACGAGACACCTTAATGTTGCTCGACTCGTTGTTGATTCTGTAACATTTTGCGTCTAAAATACTCAAGGAGATGAGATTCTTTCGTAAATCAAGTACATACCTGACATTTGAGAGTGCCCTAATCATCCCATCGTGCATTTTAATTTTAACAATACCAATACCGATTACCTTACTGGATGAATCATTTTCTATGCGCACAACTCCACCTTCAACCGAACTGTATATGAAGAACCATTATCTATTGGGACACATATGGAAAGAACATTCCGAATCTAGGATCTACTCGGACGTAAGCTTAAAGCTACCGCTCGTTGACACTGACAATAAATTATTACCGCTTTCGTCGGCCAAATTAACGCCAGCTACATCTTTCTCGTTACTCTCAACAACCATTTTATTTCACAATTTATAACAATTTGCTTTGACGTGACCTAACTTTGTATAATAGCGACACATTTTTGTCCCGCTTTTTTGATGCTACTAAAATGAAAGTTTGCCTATCTATCTTACTATCCGAATCAAACTCATCGTCAAGTTTGTTTTTACTCAAAAAATGACCCTTCACATCCTCGAAGAAGAGTTTGTCTCTGTCATAAATCAATGTCTCCCTAAAAGACTTGTATGAAGAGGGTAAAGAGCATAATAGTAGCATAACTTGATCTTCATCATCAATCTTAACATTAACCTTAACATTTTTTACATCATTCAAAATAGTAATAAATTGACTAATATGATCTCTAAGAAACTCGCATTCATTCATGCGAAACGTAAATAAATGTTGTTTCAACACTAAATGGTTAACCAGAAACTTAGTCGCATAAAGAGTTTCTAACTTTTTCCACAATGTGGATGATGTTTTCTCCATCAATACCTCCTGCAATACCCTATTCGAGAGGCATAACTGGATTGCAGACAGAGCCTTTTCATCAAGTTTTTCCCATTCTGTTTGATCTATATTCTCAAGCTTTTTCCTAGTAATGACATTTTTCAAGCTGGTCTGAACTAGAATTGCCATCATCCAAACTTGCCACAGATTAAAATTTTTGACACCATCGAACTTCTCAATGTAAAATGTTGTTGTCATCTCTGAATGGGCTAATTTATGAAAATTGAACTAGCTCTGATACCACTTGTTGGAGATTGACCCAATTAAGTAATGAACAAGTAAAAAATAGCAGAAGAAATTGATAAATTGAACACATAAATTTAACGTGGAAAAAACCCTTCCAAAGAGAATAAAAAACCACGAGCAAAGATAATTTTACTATAATGGCAAAAGAACAAATAGCATAAAAGATGGAGATAAAAATTAAACCCCAAAACCCAAATATAAAGAACCCTCAAAATGAAAACACACAATTCTCCAAAAGAGTTATGAGTTCTAATATTTTAATGGGTGTATTTTCTCAGGTTGTAAAAGAGTCTATTTATAGGCTAAATTCGTAGGTCAAATAATAATAAAATAATTTAGACTAATCAAAGTTCAACTGAAACAAATAAAAAGAGTTTAATTAGGAGATTATCTCTCAAATTTGACTGAAATATGAGTCATACTCAACATCTCCTGTCATTCGATCTTCAATAATTGCATCTTCCTCTTCCTCTCATTCTTCCACGATTTCTAATTGATGGGCTCTCATTATCATTGTTGTTATTTTTATAATCACCTCTTCCATGTATTCATTGGCCATAACCTCGTCCTCATCCATGTCCATGGGCTCGACCTCTTTAGTTCTTTTCTTCTCGGTACTCTTTTAAAAATACCTTAACTTTGAGAGCTTGTTTTAAGGACTCATCTTGTCTCCTCTTGAATTTGTCCTCTTGTGCTTGCAACTCACCTATTACTTGTTCAATAGTCATAGAGTCTAAATCTTTTAACACAATGACACAAACCATATAATCAAACTTTGGAACCAAAGAATGAAGGATCTTTTCAATAACACCAACATTTTCTAAATATCTTCATTTGATTAAAAATAACCAACACCCTTGAATAATAGTCCGAAATTGACTCGGATTCCTTCATCCGCAAAGCTTCAAACTCACCTCAAAATAATTAGAGTCAAACATTCTTCACTTTTTTAACTCCTTGGAGAGAAATTTGCAAATTCTCCCATGCTTCCTTTGCGATGTTAGCATTAGCCACTTTCACAAACATCGATTCATTCAAACATTGATGAATGAGGGTGAGGGCTTGTTGATCCTTTTTCATTGTCCTCGCTAAGACATCCCTATCTTGTTGCAACAAAGATGCCTTATATTGAGGAAAATTATAACCATTTTGTGTGATCTCCCAAACATCTTATGAGCCAAGTAGAGCCTTCATACAAAGGCACCAATTTTCATAGTTGTCTTTTGTAAGACGAGGAAATTGAAATGGAAACATTCCATTGTTGGTCATATTCTCTCACTATCAAACCAAGCTATGTAATGTGTATATTTTAACTTGATCCATAGTCCTTATATATGATAAGGTCATTAGATTAAAGCTTGAAATAAATAGCTTTCGTAATGGTATATAATTGAGTATTTAGTCATGGCATTTTTAGTGGATTGACTCTATGAATGAATAACTTTGTGATTAATAGATGAAGAGCCAAAATTTAATTATAGTTTATTTTAACCTTAATTGTAGCACCCCAAACCCAGCCTAGACGTTATGGCCGAATCCGAAGACGTCACAAAGAATGGGTTTTGAAAACTGAGTTGGTTCAATAAACCGTTCAACTTTTATAACTCATATTCGTTCATGATTATTACTGAAAACGTCATTTAATTAGTTCATTTGCCAAAACATAACTTATAGCGGAAGTCTTAAAACTGTTATACTTTAGAAATGCAGTTCGTGTTTTTAGAAAACCTTTGTTTTTGTAAAACCGTGATTTCAGACAAGCATTACAATGAAAGAGCCAAAAACGCATCTAAAACAAAAATAAATGTAACACCCCAAACCCGGCCTAGACGTTATAGTCGGATTCGGCGTGTCACGTTGAAGTGTCTTTCAAAAATTGGACTTGTTGGTATAAATTTTTTCTAACTTTAAAATAAACCCCTTTATTATTAATTAACTGATCGACTAGTCATAACTATTGACTTGTTATCTGATACTATTTTATAAGTTGATCTAAAATTGCAAAAACTTTTTAGATTCTATTGTTTAAAACTCATGTCTTTGAAAATAGTAATTATTTTAAAAAAATTCGTCTTATTCTAAACTAGCAGTTTAAAATAAGTAAGCAAAAGCCCAATTAAAAATTTAAACTAACTTAAAGGCCATATTACAAAAACAAAACCCAACATATAAATTAAATTTAAATAAAAGCAAGTGTAAACAGCAGCAGTTGTATGGCCACCTCCGAGTCCCTCGCAGCACCGAATCGCCTAAGGCTAAGGATTACCTGCACAATTAAAAGGAGAGGATGGGTTTACGAAACTCAGTGTGTAATCCCTTATCAGTAAATCAGTATACAACATGCAGTAACAGTTTAGGCCTGAGCCCTATTCAGTGACAATATAGTGTGGGTCTTAGCACAATACAATATCAGTATAGTGCAGTAATGCAACCCATCTCAATCCAGCCAACACACCTCCCCGTACCACCAACACACCATGTAGGGACAAAATCGACCCACCCAGCCAACACACCAATATCGCAGCAAAGTCGCCAAGTAGTAATATTGCAAAGAAAGTCGCCAAGAATGATCGCAACAAAGTTGCCGATGTGATATCGCGACAAAGTTGCGATAATAGTATACTTCCTCCATAACAGTATCTCAACCCCATGCAGTATGTCATGTCATAAATCATACGTGTATGTAGAATGTCATACTCATTCATAGTTATACAAATCCTAGAGCAAATCGATCATACATAACATAAGGCCATAGCAGTCATTTCATCTCCTAGAGGTATAACAGTCATTTTATCCTATGGGGGTATTTCGGTCATTTTACCCTATGAGGGTATTTCGGTCATTTTACCTTATAGGGGCATTTCTATCATTTTACCCTATGAGGGAATTTTGGTCATTTTACCCTATGGGGGTATTTCGGTCATTTATTGACCTATCGAAAGATCCGCAGTTGCCTCGAGCGACTCAGGTAACCTAAATGGTCATAACAATGTAAAGGCCCAATGCCCAATACTCGGCCCAAGTGGGCCCACAAGTTTGTGCGGTCCGTTCAGCCCAGATTGCACTACGACTATGGGATCTATATAGCCCAGTCTAGTATTTGCCACAAATTGTGGATTTCATCTATGTGAGGCCCACGAGCCCGTTGGCCCACACGGTCCATCTCGGTCTAACAAGGCCCATTATGGCCCAAGCCCATAAAAAAGTTCATGGAGGACTTTACTGTCCATCGACCATGATTTGCAGATTGGGCTTACCACACGAGCAATCGCATGCCTGTGTAGTCTCAAACGCCGAATTTCTGGCTTTTCGACTTTTTACCGTTCTACAGTTACAATAGGGTGTTTACATACCTGTTTACGAGAAGAGCGCAAATCTCCACTACCCCAACCTAGATTCAATCAAGACTCAAAGTTAGTCATTTAATCATTAGGGTAAAAAACCCTCTTATTGACACTAAATCCAAAACACCATCCTTACCTTGCTTGAAAGAGGGCGACTTTACTCCTCAAAAACCGCCAACCAAAAGTGGTCACACACTTATCGATTATCTGCACCACAAACAATGATCTCAAATTAAGTTAGGCCATATAAGTGGCCTCCAACCGCGAACGATATCCTAAAGGAACATAGTCAGCATACGGCCTAAACCCTAAAAGTGAGGTAGCATATTACCTTGTTTGAACATTGAGGAAAAGGGTTGCGACTACTTCAAACCACTTGTAATCCACCATTCCTCGAAAGAAACCCCAAAATCGCAACGAGTAACACCTTAAAAGGAATGAATCAATAGTCGGTAATCAAAGAATAAAAAGAAAAGTATTCAATTTTAAGAAAAAAGAAAAGAAGAGAACAGATTTAATCAAAAGAAAAGAGTATAAACACTTCACCGATAGTCAAAAACACTTACAGTACTGGAAACAACAAGAAGTAGCAGAGAAAAGTTTGGCGTAGGGAATGATACAATCAAAAGGGGATATTCGGCTAGATGATAAAAGGAATAAAAAGGGATGGAGAATCAAAAGCCAATAAATGAAAGAAAGAAAGAAATAATTCAGCAGAGGAGGAAACCCAAAATATTATTCGGCCAAAACAAAGAAAAAGATAAAAGATAAAAGGGAAGATCAACCAAAGAAAACCCTATAGATACACCAAGTCTTAGCAAAATTCGGCACCAAAAGCAAAAGGTGAAAAGATTGTTGACCAAAACCGAAGCAGACAGAGAGAAAACAACCCCCAAAAACCCTAAAACCAATTATCCTAGTGCCTAATGACCAAATTCGGCATACACACTCCTTAACACCCTATTTCCACGAATATTCTCCTAAAATCTCTCCCATTATCCCTCTACTGATTTCTCTTCAACTCCCTCAACAACTCTATTCAAATTCCATTCAAACTTCCTTTAGCTGTGTTTCAATGCAACTCCACTACCTACACAGCTCAAGCAGCAAAATAAATACTCCATTGCACAATTCAGGACTTGAACCTCAAACCTCTCAGTTACACAACACGCCACCTTGCCACTAGACTACAAGCTATTTTTGTGTCATAAAACAAGCACTATTATTTATAAGGACTATATGCCAATGTCCAGATTCATTTAAGAGCAAAATAAAAATTCTGCAGAAGCCAAGACTTGAACCCAGGCTCCTCAAACACTCCCATACACACCCAAATCACTTAGACATTAAAGCAAACAAGCAATCAGTGTCAAATCATGCAAAAATTAAAGACTTAGATTTTTGGGGCATTGCAATAAAAACCAACAATCCGGAGAGTCTCAAAAATTACAAACTCCCAACTAAAACTAAAATTATAAATAAAAACTCATTGATTACTAAGTAAAAAAGTTCTCGATCAAGTGGTTACTGTTGAGCCTCCATCGCACTGACCCGTCTAAGTTTGTGGATTACCTGAACAGAATAGATAAACGGATGTGAGTTTTCATAAACTCAATGTGTAACCCAACAGAAATAGACATACAATTCATACAGTAATCTCATTTACAAACAAATACAGATTTGGACTTAAGTCTCTTTCAAATACGGATAACAGAAACATATATGCAAAACATATATATCAAATCCTATTCCCATCCTCTACACACCAACTCTGACTATCTCATCACACCATATGGGGTTAAAAATACCCACCCATCCCTACACACCATATCGTGCCATTATGACGCATATCAGATAATGTGCAGCCAAGCTGCTAAAATATAGGCGATGGTCGCCATACAGAACACTTCCTCCACATATACAAATCTCACCCCAATCAGATATATATACAGATTCAGAATTATTATGCTTAACATGCTCGCATACAGTTATCAGATATATATATAGCAGAATAATTAGACATACATAACAGTGTCCTACTCAGAGCATACTATTAGATTAACAAATCACATATCCTAAGGTTTGGTTAGTCCTTACTAGCCCTACGGTAGGCCCATAGTCAATCGGAACAACCTGTACGACCCTAGGGAAAATTTTAGAAATATGGGCCCACAAGCCTAAATTGGCCTTGCCCATGTGGGGCCACACGGGCACGCCCAACTTAGCCTAGCTCGTGTGGCTCACACACCACACTCACACCACCACACGGTCGTGTCTTGTGCACAACCATGCCCTTGTTAACCACACGACCGTGTCTCGCACACGGTCACCCACACGGCCGGTCACACGCCCGTGTGGTGTCGATAGTAAGCATTTTTGGCTTTTGTTGAAACCTCATTTTTTCATTTTGAGAACACACCTGTTACGGTTTTGATGCGAAACCAGCCCCGAGACCACCAGCACCTAAAAATAGAACCCCAAAGTCCTATTAACAACTGATTTACGAAAATAACCAAAACTAAATCGAGCAACGTTCCACACTTACCATCGCAAAACGACTACATGCGAAAGTTAAATCGTCGAAGCGAGAACTACAGATTCACTGCCTTCACCTACACAACTGTTCGTAGAATTCAGATTTTCTACAACAATCGTCACGCCACAAAATGAAAATGAAATAAAAAGCTTAGTGCGATCACGCGAAAAACAGAAAAGAGAAAGTAAACCGATTGAAGAGAATGAAAGAACAAAAGAGAGAAAAAACAACAACGTAGATGTTGAACAAAAAGGACCAAATGGCAGAATCAAAGAAGAATGGTAGAAAACCAACGTTAGAAAACTTGGATGAGAGAGAAAAATGAAATTTAAAAAATAAAATAAATAAATAAAAACCCAAATCTCTTATTTCTCTCCCATTAACCCATTAACTCATAACCACCATAGAAGTTTAGCTCCATCGAAACTCAATCAGACAACCGAGCAAAAATTAACACCTTCGCAATGATTTGAACACAAAATCTTTAGCATACTAACCCCCTTACCACTCGAACCAACAAGCTTATTCTAATATGAATTAACAGAAAATTTTATGCAAGCCCACTCCACAAGGGTAAGGCTTGGACAAAAAATAACAAAATTAACAAATGTGAGACTTAAACCCAATACGTCTTACACACACCTTGAACATTTAACCACTGAAACAAATACTCAATTACGTTAAATATTTACAGAAACATAAATAAATTATTCAAGGGGTTACACTAATTATATATGTCTAATTGATCTATCTGCTAACTAATTATAACTTTGGATGGATTTCATGAAAGAACTTTAAATCAACGGGCAAAATGATGAATGAGAAATAAATTACATGGATTACTATTCGCAATAGGGTTGAGCAAAAAAATTGGCCAAACTGAAAATCGATCTAAACCGAGGTACTTGGACGGTTTATAGAATGCAAGTTCAAGAATCGTGGTTACCCAAAACCAAACTGAAATCTCTTTTTATTTAATATATAATTAATTTATTTTTTTATGATATAAAAATAAATATTTTATACTTAAAATAGTGAAAATTATTTTGAAGTTCTTAAAAAAACTATTTTTTTTAGAAATATTTATGAAAAAACCTTAAATTTTTGTCAAATAATATTCAAAAGCCTTTACAAAGCTCATTTTATCAAAATAAGTCTAAAAATCAAAACAAAAAATTAATATAGAAAAATCGAGAACTAAACCAAATTATTTTGGACAGTTCAAAAAATTTAAAAACTTGGTTGAACTGAATCGATATCAACCCTAATTCACAATAATTGTATTTTCTTGAAAAGGCAAGAGATAACTTGAGCTAATTTAACTTCTTTGAAGTATTATTTAATTGGATGCTTAAATTAAATAATTGAATTTAAAGTGAAAATTAAATTACACAAGCATCCTACTTGAATTTCTTTCAAATAATTAAATAAGTTTAAACATAAATTTTAAAACAATAAAATTATTATGATTTTAACAAAATTAGAATTGAGTTGTGGAAATTATTTAATTTAATTAATAATTTGGAGGTATATTTGATTAAATATTTGAGTTTTTTATTTAAATAAAAGAAATAAACTTAAAAATTTGAATAAAAGAAAATCGACTGTATGGACTCAAATTAGGGCAAGAAGTGACAATAATGAACTCCCTTATTAAGTTGTTGGTCACACACCTTAAAAATCCTAACTGGGTTATAATTCATATATATATATATATTGGTAAATTACAAAAATAAGGTAAATTTTGAATAACAAGCACAACTAACGTGACTTGAACCCAGGCCACACTTAGAATAATGAACACCTTAAACATTAAGCTATTACATAGGGTTCTACAATCATACATTTTAATTAGTTTAGAACTCCAAATAAGAATTAAAGTAATTTTGCATAAATTCCTCTATATAAATATACAAGTTAATCAAAATTACATATGCCCAAATATTAACGTAAAACTCTGTAAAAATTTAGTGATAAATTCATTTGAGTAATTGTTTTAGTATTCATATAAATTTTATTTATTTTATGGATGAAAATAATTTCGTCTACTTGATTCATCATCAGTTCTGTTCATTTGCATAACATAAGAAAAACACAAATAACATCAATATCAACTAAAATTAAAGTAAAATAAAAATAATAATTTATATTAATATTTTCTTTTTATTTTATTTATATGAATTAATTAAAGGTAAATTTATTTAAAATGATTAAATCTAACAGTTACATAAATTTTTAAAAATACTTATAAATTTAAACCTATTTATTTTTTTTTTTTTAAAAATATTTTTAAATTAATTTAATTTAAAATAAATCCGTAAATAGACGTTGCTTTATGTCTGATATACAAAAATCAGCCGCCAATGAAACCTAATTCGCGGTCAAGCAATGTCCAAAGCCGTGGGGAACAAACTTTTTATTAATTTAATTTTATATTAAAAAAGAATAATTTGCACCTTTAAAGAGGAAAAACAAAACCCCCCAAAATTAAAATACTTATAAAAAGAAAGAAAAAGGAAAAAGAAATCTTCTCAGTTCCTTTCTTTCTTTCTTTTCAAATGATTTCTTGGAAGAAAAAAGTGGATTATTGAAGAAATTAGTTTGAGGGTTTCTAAAAAAAAAAATCAAATTATTTTCAATCGATTATAGAATGGAAGCTTCGAATTCGCGAATGCAGACTTTTGGTCAGACGGAGATTAATTGGGACAAGTAAGTATTTTCATTAGTTAATCTTTTTAATTATTTTTAAACTTAATATCTTCTATTTGATCCGATTTTAGTTTGTTTTTACGCTTTATTTTTTATTTTTAAATTTTGTAAATGAATTGTTTGAGCTAGTTTCATTTATCCAGCTACAACTGTTTAATTTTTTTCTTTTGTTGATTTTGTAATCAAGTTTTAGGGTGTAGTTTGGTTGATTTCTATCTTTTTATTAAGCTAGGTCTTTGCAATAAGGTAGGTTTTAGTTTATCTATTTTTGTGTGCAATGGCTTAAGGGTTAAAATCTAGATTTGATTTCTATTGAACTGTTCGAATAGCTGAATAATTTCCTCTAAGATTTTTTTTTTTTTTGTGTGTGTGTTTTGTTTTAGTTCAAAGAATTGGGTATAGAGATTATTGTTGTCTAAGAATTGGGTATAGAGATTATTCTTAATTTCTTATCCTTTAACATTTCTTGGCTTTTCTCCTTTTAATTGCTTAGTAGACTTTGCGCATTTTGTGCGATAATTTGCTCTTCATTTAATCAATTTTTTGTCACTTTATTAGCTGATGGAACCTTATTCAACTAATAATGAAGGATTTTGAAACTAGATAAATTTCTTAGTTAAAATCTTAATGGAAATCCTTGTTTGTGTTATCTTGATTGGTATTTTAGTGTCTTCAGAGATTTGCGTATAGTTTCTTTTTACCGCTGTAAGTTCTTTTGTTTGTAACTCTTTCATGTTTATTAGCTTCTTCTGTTGATGCAGACTCGACAAAACTAAATTTTACGTTGTTGGAGCTGGAATCTTTACTGGAGTTACAGTAGCATTATACCCAGTCTCTGTTGTAAAAACTAGGCTTCAGGTTGCTTCGAAGGACACTGCAGAGAGAAGTGCTTTTTCTGTTATTAGAGGCATACTGAAAACAGATGGAATCCCTGGTCTCTATCGAGGGTTTGGAACAGTCATCACTGGTGCGATTCCTGCCAGGGTGATATTTCTCACTGCTCTGGAAACTACAAAAGTGGCTGCTTTCAGCATGGTTGAACCATTTAAATTCTCTGAACCTACGCAAGCTGCTATAGCAAATGGAATTGCTGGAATGACTGCATCTCTGTTTGCTCAAGCTGTTTTTGTTCCAATTGATGTGGTCTGTACTTCAGATTCTTACATGAGAAAGTTTTCTCTCTAGCTTAATTTAGTGTTTTATTTTATATATACACAAAACTACTTGCTGCAGCCTACCAAGTTCGATGAAATTGTCCCCCCTCCCTCCACCCTAAAAATATAACTGTGGCTGTGCGTACTATATGCATTTCCTGCTAGAAGTTTCTCATAGTAGGTGTCTGAGTGACTGGTGTCCGTACTCCAGACTCTCTTTGAACTGCTCAAATGCAGAATAAATTTCACTCCATCTATTAAAGATGCTGCCCTTATTGCTCTTTATCCTTTATCTAAAGCCGAAGGGGTAAATTTCCTTGTCATGAATTATGCACAGATTAGTCAAAAGTTGATGGTCCAAGGATACTCAGGCCATGCAAAGTACAACGGAGGTCTAGATGTTGCTCGTAAGGTTTTAAAGTCTTATGGAATCCGAGGATTATACAGAGGATTTGGTTTGTCAGTCATGACTTACTCTCCATCCAGTGCTGTATGGTGGGCTAGTTATGGTTCTAGCCAACGTGTTATCTGGAGGTTAGTCATGAATACTTTTGTTGTTAGCTTCTCTCTTTTGTTTTCGGTTGGCTTAATTTTCTTTCTGACAAAGAGTTGAATGTGCTTTTAGAGCTGGTAACAATAGGTTTTTTTTTCTCTTGATATTTTGTTGGTGAGGGAGGGATGCTAGGGATGCCACACCACACAAGCTAGGCCAATTAATGCCTAATACACCCTTATTCTTAGATCAAATGTAGGCATCCAAAGGGGATGGCATTTGTTGCATTCTTCTTGATTTAGCTTTGGCTTAGTATGTACTACGATTTTTCTAGGTTCTTGGGCCAGGGCACAGACCTAAAGGAAGTAGCTCCTAGTCTATCGACAATTGTGGCAGTGCAAGCTGCTGGAGGAATCATCGCAGGTGCTACAGCTTCCTGCATCACAACTCCATTGGATACCATTAAGACTCGCTTACAGGTATTCTTAGGACCTTGTTGACTAGCTTTTCATTGTATTTTTCTTCTCTGTGCTGATTGCTACATATCTTTCTTTTATTCTTTGCATTGCGGTTTCGATCTTTGCTTCTTTTTTTTATTAAGTGTTACACCTTTCGATAATTTATGTGGCATTTCCTATCACAAAAAATTTGTCCAATTGTAGGCCACTTTATTTGAAGGTTGAAAGACTGTATCTTCTCCAATGAGAACTAAAATGATTACTGTATTTTCTTTTTCCCTTTCAAGATCTGTATAGTGGTTTTCTCAATATACCACATATTTCACAGTGTTGTTTTTTTTCTTCATTTTAATTAGTTGTTTCTGTTTTCCAGGTGATGGGGCATGAGAAGCGACCTTCTACAAGGCAAGTCATAAAAAACTTAATTGCAGATGATGGTTGTAAAGGTTTCTACAGAGGGTTGGGTCCAAGATTTTTCAGTATGTCAGCATGGGGAACCTCAATGATATTAGCTTATGAATACTTGAGTATGGACCCTTTCCTCTCTTTTTACTTTTTGTAATATCTTTTAATGTTAAAGGAATGATATGATATGTAAAGTACAAAGACCATTGATTGGATTACAGATGCACATTACCATCTGCGTTTTTTAGAATTGAAGAGATTGCTGGTATTACTATATTTAAAATAATCATTTCTTGCCTGCTAGAATAGATAACTCAATGCATTTAATTGCTTTCATGGATTGATTGTTTCTCTGCATTTACTCATGCTTATAACTCCTGCCAAGCTTGCTCTTTACTGGGTGTCTGCTTCAGTTTGCACTTTCGATTTGTGTCTTCTTGTTTCCTTCATCTTTAGTTATAAGCTGAACTCAGTCTAAAAATGGTTTCCGTTTTTATTTCAGAGCGGTTATGCGTGAAAGATGACTAAATGTGACCGATAAAGTCAAACAATTTTGGTTCTTGTCACATGAAGAGCAGAGGATATAGGACCTTGAGCTGACTGAGAGTCATTATATTTCAGAAGGCAGCTGTTGTCAGATTATTATTTTCTTGCATTCTCCCAAGTAGCCTGCGATTGTGCAGCAAATTTGGTTACCTATCTTCTTACAAAACACCAATTTAACTACTTCATTAAACAGATTAGCTGCTGATTTTAAGAGACGCATTGTATCTGTGGCTAAGATTCTTTGATGCTTTTGAATATTTTTTGTTTACATGCGAAAAGAACTGAAAATAGCCATTTGTATGTCTCACAAAAGGCAATAAAATCTTGTATACAACAAATTTTCATTTAGGCACAGATGTTTGATCTGATTTTTTTTTTAATTTTTTTTTTGGATATTAAACTCATGTTGGTCTGCTTTTTTTATGTCATTTATCATGGTTGGTACTTGGTAGGAGGATGAGATTTTGGTTGTTTCCTGAAAGCTGCATTCCTCCTTGCTTGTAAGCACTTCAAAATTACAAGCTCAGTTCCCCCTAAATTCAACTCATACTCCTATACATGTAGTAATGAGATACAGACTTCAAAAGAAGTCGAAGGTAAATCTGACATAATGATGGCATGAATCTGATTCAACCAGGGGAACTGGGCACTCCATATTCAGGGGGCTCATTCAACCCTGGGAACTCGGCAACTCCGTGGAAAAAGCATGCCTTCAACTTCAACATATTTTAATCCAACTTTCAAAATATTTTAAAGTAAATTACACCAACAGTCACTCAATTCACTTAGGTTTAATTTTAATTACTTAACTTTTGAAAAATGACAAAATAATCACTAACGTTATAAAAAAGTGACAAAATAGTCACTGATTAACAGTTTTCGTTAGTGTCTTAACAAGACTGTTGATGTGGCAAGTTGATTACCTGATATGGCCAGTTAACTTGCCACGTTGGTGAAGCAGTTGATGGGTCTTGGTTTGGGTGGGTTTAGGGAAAAAATTGAAGGGTTATGTTGGTTTAGGGCCAAAAATTAGAAATTGATTGTGATTAAGGGGAGGAGGAAAAGAAAATCAATTTGGGAAAAAATTGATTGCGATTTGGGTTAGTTTGGGTTTGAAACTGATTCGGGAATCGTTGGTTTAGGCTTAGAATATTGATTTGATAATTGATTAATATGGTATAGGGTTAGAAATCAATTGATCTTTTCTGTTTGGGGAGAAAAGAAGACAAAACCAGAAACCTATCAGTGTTTTTGGTTCTCAGCGACAATGGTCAATAGAAGAGAAGCTGTCAATGTTGTTACATCCACTATAACGAGTAAGTTTTTGCATTTAGTTTTTTTTTGGATTTAGGGTTATTTTGGGTTATTTTGATTTCAATTTTGATTTTGATTTTGGATTTAGGGTTATTTTAATTTTGGTTTCATTTGTTATTAATGTGCATGACAAATTAGGGTTTGATTATTAAAGTGAATGGTAGATAATGTCTATGGTATGCCATGAGCATGATGTTTATTGTTTGTATCAAACTGGTGTTTATTGTTTGTATCTGCCATTGTTTGTATCCTAGTTGCTATATTGTATGAATGACAATATCAAATTTGTTATTTACCTTCTATGTTGTATTGGTTATTGTTTGTCATTGCCTAGGTGTAGGCTTAAAGTGTTTGGTTATTGTCTACCATGTGCATGACAGAAATGGTTGTGTTTGTATTATATTATTTTTGTATTGGTTATTGTCTGACAGAAATGATTAAATGTTTGCCTATGTTGTATTAAATGGTTTGGTTGTTGTCTACCTTTATTGATGAGTAATTTGTTTGGCAGGTTTAATTGATGACAATTTTAATGAGACTGAAGAAGAAATGTCTGAAACTGATGTGTCTAGTAGTGATGTATTTGAAAGCGATGTGTCTAATAGGATAAGAGTTTATTTAGATGGTTTAAACATTGATGATATAGAAGTAGGTGAATTGTGTGATAGTGATGATTCTAGAAGATTAGATAGTGCACATAAATCTGACTCAAATGCCCAAAATTGGCCTGAGTTCAACCCAGAGAATGACTTGAGTAATCCTAGACTTAAGGTTGGAATGTTATTTAAGTCTAAAGACAGTCTAAAAGAAGCTTCCAAGCAGTATGTTAGGTTGAATAGTTATTTTATTAAATTTCCCAAAAATGATCTAAAAAGGTTAAAGGCAGTCTACAGTGAAAAATGTTCTTGGTTCATATAGGCCTCTAGATTAAACCCTAATGACCTTACTGACCAAACTTGGTAAGTTAGGAGTTTAAACTCTAACCATACTTGTTCTAAAGTCTATAAAAATAAGAATGTAACCTCAGCTTGGATAGGTCAACATTATAAAGAAAAATTTATTATTGATCTTGATTATTCTCTGAAATCATTCCAATAAGATGTCAAAAGAGATTTATGTTGCATAGCCTCACTAACCAAATGCAGGAGGGCTAAACCTAGGGCATTGGAATTAATTGAAGGAGCTCATAAGGCTCAATATGAGAATATTTATGAGTATTTGTTGGAGGTTAGGACCCAAAATGAGGGAACAACAACAATCTATTATCTGGATAACAGGTTGCTTCAAAGGATGTATGTCTGTCTGCAGGTATGCAAAGATGGCTATAGGGATGGTTGTAGGAGGATAGTAGGTTTAGATGGATGTTTCTTGAAGGGCTACTATAGTGGCTACTTACTTGCAACTGTTGGGATAGATGCAACTAATGACATCTATCCTATTGCATATACTGCTGTTGAAAGTGAAAACCAAGCATCATGGCTTTGGTTCTTGGAGTTGCTCACAATAGACTTAGAAATTCTGAGCTCATACGAAATATCTTTCATGTATGACAAACAAAAGGTAAAACTCCATTTGTTTATATTTTATGTTGTCTTTATTTAGGGTTTAAGGTTTGTCAAAAAATTAAATTGTATTTGTTCTATTTGCTAGGACTTTTAGAAGCAATATATATGTTGTTTCTTAATGCAGAAACAAGACGCTATGTTAGACACCTACATGCCAATTTCAATTTAGCTGGTTTCCGAACAAAGGAATTGAAAGATTCGCTTTGGAAAGCTTCTAGAGCAAGCACTCCAAAAGATTTTGAGGATGTTATAGATGAACTGAAGAAAACCAATAAGCATGCTTATGATTGGTTGAAGGAAAAGAACCCTACTCACTGGTCAAGATCTCATTTCTCAATTAGGAGCCATTCTGACATGTTGGTGAATAATCTTTCTGAATCATTTAACAAGGTAAACCCTTATTTTTTATGTTTCTTACTAATCATTAGCAGTTCACTAATCTTTTATGTTGTTTACTGGTAGATGATATTAGAAGCAAAAGAGAAACCTATTTTGACCATGATGGAAACAGTAAGGACTAATATTATGTTGCTGATTGTCAAGAAGAAAGAAGAAGCTGAAAAATGGAAAGGAATGTTGTGTCCAAAGATCAGGAAAAAGCTAGATGTCAATATCAAAGACTCATTGAGGTAAAGTTACCCTTTTTAATCTTTCTGGTGCCTTTATTCTACCTTTATGTTGCTGGTCAAATGTTGTTTTAGTGAGTTTTTTTAATATGCATGTAGTGTTTTTTAATTTTTCTGTGTCTAATTGTTGGTGAGGCTAGTCACATGCTGTTGATTGTTTTTTAATATGCATGTAGTGTTTTTTAATTTGTCTGTGTATGATTGTTGGTGGGGATGGTCATATGTTGTTGACTATTTTTTAATATGCATGCAGTGATTGTTTTTTAGGTATGTATGTATATGATTGTTGGTGGGGATGGTCATATGTTGTTGACTATTTTTTAATATGCATGCAGTGATTGTTTTTTAGGTATGTGTGTATAAGATTGTTGGTGGGGATGGTCATATGTTGTTGACTATTTTTTAATATGCATGCAATGACTATTTTTTAGGTGTGTATGCGTGTGTGTGTGTGTGCGCGTATGATTGTTGGTGGGGATAGTTACATGCTGTTGACTATTTTTTAATATGCATGCAATGACTATTTTTTAGGTGTGTATGTATGATTGTTGGTGGGGTTGGTCACAATGTTGTTTTAGTGACTTTTTTTAATATTGTTTTGGTGACTATTTTTTAGGTGTGTTTCATCACATGCTGGTGGGAATAGGTATCAGGTTGAATATGGTCCAAACAATCAGTATGTGGTGAACCTAGTTGAGAATTCTTGCTCCTCCAGGAATTGAGATCTCACTAGCATCCCTTGCATGCATGTGCTGGCTGTCATTCATCTAAAAAATGAGTTCCCAGAGACTTATGTACAAACATGGTACACCAAGCAAACCCAACTTGACATTTACTCTAATTTCATAAGGCCAGTAAGGGGTCCTAAACAATGGGTGTCTTTGTTAAACATGCTGCCAATACTGCCTCCTACACTAAGAAGGCCACCTGGCAGACCTACTAAGGTGAGAAGGAAAGAACATAATGAACCACAAACAGCAGAAAGGTTGAGCAAGAGAGGGGTGGACATGAGGTGCAGTAAATGCAAAAAAAAAAAAAGGCCACAATAAGAGGAGTTGTAAAGGGGAAGTTGGCCAAAACATTCTAGTAAGTCATCTACCTTTGCTTATTATATTACTTAAGTTACGAGTTTGCTTGATGGATTTCACTTGCTCCTGTAGGTCAAAAGACACAAAGTTGGTGTTCACAACCAAGTGGTTGCCCCAACTCAGCAACAGGCTACCCCAAATCAGCAAGAGTATACCCCAACTTAGCAGGAGGTTGCCTTAACTCAGTTACAAACTACCCGAACTCATCAACAATTTGCCCCAACTCACCAAAAAGATGTTGCCCCAAGAGAAAAGCTCCTATTCAAGAGGAAACCAACCACTATTTGATGGATGCCTCCTACTCAAGAGTCATCTATGACAGACCAATGATGACATTGTGAACAGACCTTATTTTGTTAACTTTTTGAAATTGTGTAAAATTGCCTATACCTACTTACGCAGATTAATTTTTGTAAATTTGCCTATGATTGCTACTGTTATCTAAACTTAAGCATATAGTCACTGAAATTTTTTGTAAATTTGCCTACAATTCACATCTGTTCAATTGTGTTGAATTGTAGGAAAATTTGGCAATAATTTTCCATTCCTTCCTTTTGTAAATAGTTTGACGTTTGGCCTTAATATATGAGCATTGATCCATGCAATTTGGCAATGAAATCAAATTTGTGAGATTTGAGAAATACAAATGTTTCTCTCTCTTTTTTTCATCTGTGTTATCTCTTCTAACATATGAGCATTGAGAAATACAAATGAAATGAAGATTAAACATTCTTTCAAGTCTTTCAACTTTGAAATGAAATCAAATATTACAAAACAACTTTCTAACCACATATTCTCCCATTACAATTTGTAAGCAACAACAATATTACAAATCAATTTGTAAGCAACAACCACATATTCTCCCACTTAAAGGCTTTCAACTTTGAAGTTTGTAAGCAACAACATAAACTGGTTAGCCATGTATACCGACAGGCATGTATAACAACATAAGTAACAATATTACAAAACATAAGTTGGTTAGCCATGTATACAAGCAGCCATGTATAACAACATAAGCAACAATATACCAACAACAATATTACAAAACATAAGTTGGTTTTCAGTGCTAACAACAACATAAGTTGATTTAAGGTTTAAAATAGCAACACAGTTACAAATACAACCACCAAAAACCATGTTTTTCTCTCCGTCCTCCTTGCATCCTCCAATGTCCTCACTTTTTTCAGAAGACCCAACAACACAATTTGTGAACAAGGCGTCAATGGTGGATCAAACCAGATGAAAAAACGATATGGTTTTCCAAACCCACTCCCAAATTTCTTACACCTAAAAAACCTCCTACCTGGGTTGTTATTGGACCAAGACGTGTTTAATTTGGCTGGGTTTCCACAATAGCACACCGGAATTACTCTAGGCATCTCCAATTTTTATTTTCTCCTCATACTTCTTCTTATTCTCCTCCTCCTCCTCCTCCTCCTCCTCCTCCTTTTCTTCTTCTTCTTTTTTTCTCTTCTGAATCTACTGCTCAAACCTTAAATGGTTGCTGATATGGTGTTTAAATTGGTGCTAACCAGCCAGATGGACGGTTAATGACACCAAGCAAGCCGTCATCCTCCACGTCACTGTCGTTACTTCTGTAACAGAAAACAACACAAAGGATTTTTTTGTTATTTTTCAAATGACTGAAATGAAATCTAAGTGACTGTTTTATCAGCTACCCCAAAGTTGAGTGACTGTTGGTGTAATTTAGCCAACATTTTAATTCAATCTTCAATTTAAAACCCCCCACTATTTTTCACCCTCATCTAATCTTCCTCACTTTATTTGTATATTTATTTATTTATTTTCTTTTAGAAAGATTGAAAAGCATTTTGTAGTATTTATTTTCTGTCCAAAAAAGTGCCATAGCTTTATCAAAGCTAAGACTCTAAATTTGTTAGTTAAATTTTAAAAGTCGTTCTATCAATTAGATTTGTCAATCTAATCATCAATTTAGACGCTAAATATTAATTTAGATCTTATGTAGATAATTCTTAAAACACATAGATCAAATTGTAAAAATAACATGCATGTTTACATAGATAATTTGGTTTTGATGTGTTAAAAAGACTGTGTTAATAAAATTTAAGAATGATATTTCTTTTCTTAATACAAAGATCAAAATTATCCGTACACATATTAAATTTAAGCCAGATTTAAAGTCCGGACTAATAATTAAGATGATAGAAAACCTGATTAATTTATATTATGTTTAATAATATTAAATTCTTTTACTAAATTTAGTGTTGTATATTTTGAATGCTCCAATGTGTTGGCATCTTTAGGAAAAAATGTTTAGCAATTGAAACAAATTTATTGGAAGGATGTTCTTCAATAATAAAAGAAAATTGGAAGGTTGTTGGATAACAAACAGTTGACTTTTAATCACTAAAGTTGACTGGACCTCCAATAAATATTGGAGTTCTTATTTTACCCTTCAATTATAATATTTTTAGTGTAATAATGATTTTAATTATTATTTAATATATATGTAATATAAGTATTTTTGTACATTTAGTTTCAATATAAATATATGTTTTATTATAATTTAACATAAATGGTATTTATTATTTAATTTAAATATGTTCTTTAATAATTTATAATAATAGATACAAATATAGGGGTGAGCGTTCAATCGAATCGAGTGAAAAAATTTCAAGTTAATCGAGTTGACGAATCCTATTTTATCATCCTAACTCAATTTGAATTTTTTTCAAATGGTGTAGAGTGAAATGAAATTCGAGTTGAGTCGAACCGAGATAAATTGTTCAAATTAAATTAAAAAATTAAACATGTCAAATTAAAATCTTGTTACATTATAACTAATTCCATGTTAGAGCACATAAATTTGAAAACATTTTCAAATATTTTAGTATGATAAACTTGAATCATTAATTAACTTATTTAGGTCCCAAAATTATTATTCTAGAAAATTTTTAATTTTTAATTTTCTTTATATATTTTTAAAAATATAAATTTTGAAATTTCTATAAAAATTTTGAATTTTCGAAAATTATTTTGAATGTTTTTGTAATTTTTGTTGGAGAGAGACCAATAGGCCAAAAGGGTATTTACACTAATATGTTATTTGAATAACTCGAATTATTCGAGTTGTAAAATTCAACTCGATTTGAACTCGGATAATTTAAATAACTCGATTCAATTAAATCGAAATTCAAATTTTTTTCGATTTTTTTAAATCGAATTGAGTTTTGGTCGCGGCTATACAAATATCTTATTTATTATTATTATTATTATTATTTTGTTGGTGAAATCTTATTTTTTATTTTGAGCTCATGTTTGAATCTAATCACGTTTTCCACTACAACAACCGTTTTTTAATTTCGCCATAGCTAACAACAAAAGATTCTTCCGGGTTTCAATTCCTCATTGATTTGGAATTTAGAAAGAAATGAAGACAAATTACAGGTCCATCACTCAGTGTGAACATAAGTTTATGGTTTGAGAAGATGAATGATGAAATTTGCTTGTATAATTACACTTCTATTCTCTAATCACAGTTTGTTTGATTGTTGAAATCCAAAAATGGTAGAGTATGAACTTCACTTTTCTATTCAAATGATGTCACAGTAAGAGCAGACCAAGTCCAAACGCGGAGTTCAATTGAAAGAGAGTAGCAGCAGTCAACCCATGTGGGCGGAGACCCAGACATGAAAATATTTCATTAATGGAAAAACTCACGTATGCTGCTGCTGCGCTATATATAATACTCATTTCTACGTATACAACTCACTCTATTGTTAGAGAAGAAGAAGAGAAAATGGGAGGTTACAATGAAAAGAGAGGTTTATTTTTAGTAATAGTGATGCTGATGTTGGTGTGTACCAATCATTGTTTTGCAGCAGCGGTGAACGACGAGGGGTTGGTGGAGATGGAAACGAGTCTATTATTTCCAGATGGATCAAGTGAAGCTAGTTTTTTGGGAGCTCTTCGCGCCGATTCCACATGCGGGCGAAGAGGTTCAAACAAATGCACTCCAGGGTCCAATCAGCCAATACCACCTCCGCCTTGCGGCGGCGGCTCATTCAATCGTAACTGTTAAAATAATATTCGCCTTGCTAATGAAGGAGCATTTACTCTCTTTTTTAGATTTGAATAAGGGAAGTTAGTTTGTTGGTTTGCTCATTGTTATAATTTGAATACGGGAAAGTATCGTAAGTAAGAAATAGTGAAAGCCTCATCAGTATCAATTTTTTAATAGTTTTATGTCATATCCGTATTTTCATTATGAAGCAAATCATATCCAATTTAAAATCCTGAAATTCAAAATGAAATTACTGATGTAACATAAAACTATTGGAAAGGAATAATATCCATGTTTTATACAATCCTTTCTCATTTGAATAAATATCCAAATTTGTTGTTATAAGATATGAACTTATTTTAACATCAATAATGAAAAATTATAAGGACCAAAGTGAGAAAAACGATATACTTTAAGGTTAAAGTGTACATTAAATCATTATTATTTCACATTAAATCATCAATTTCACCGACAAATGTTAGGTGCAACGATAAGGTAGATTGTCTTTTCATGGAGAAAACTCATATTCGAGTTTTGGAGACTACTTTGTTGGGATGGATAGCTACAAACCCTGAAAAAGATTTATCTTTTATGAATCGCAAAACGAACATCAATGATACTTTAATCATATTATTTAAAGGGTCTTTCTATTAAGTAGAAATTGAAAAACTATTGTTTAAGCTACACTTTGATAAGGTTTAAAACAGCGATAGAATATGTGTTTCAGATTCAAACAACGGTAAAATAAAAATGAAAATGCCCATAAAAGTCATCAAGTTAAAAAAGATTTTTATAAACTATTTATATATTTAAAATAATTTAAAATTTAAAATTTAATATATAATATATAATATAATATTGTTTATTTGTATTTATGTAATTGATAATCCGACAAAGTTTAACATAAAAAATAATCAGTTCAAAAGCATTTTAATGAATAAAATTAAAATTTGAAGGTTGAAAAGTCAGAGAGCTAAAATTTAATGGAAATAAATAGAATTAGTGGAGATGTCATTATTTAAGCAACTCGGTTGAGTTATTGTGAAACCAAGAGATGATTTTCTTACATTATTTGTGCGAGCTGATGAACTCAGGAAGATAACCCTGAACTCTACTGTTATAAACCATCAAGATAGAAGAGGCCATAGTTCCTCTTTGATGCTGGACCTGGCTTCCGATTCTCATTTTAAACAACAATAACATATAGTCGGTGTGCCTTGTTTCTCTTCTATCCTTTTTCTTCCTTAATTCAACTTTTTTCCCCCTCCCACACCCCTACTTCCAACACCAGACTCCCTTTGCTCCCTGCTCTCAATGATTGCGAAGGGGCGGAAGAAAGGTGCGCAGGCCTAGTCTGGTGTTGGAGGGAAAAAGAAGTTGTATTCGGGAAGAAGAATGAACTGACCCAAAAATAATAATAATAAAAGAAAATTTTGATTGGTGGAAAAGTTTGACTTAGTATTTTATAATTAGATTTGATCAACAAATGATGTGCCAAGTCAGTGGCTATGGGGTAAAAGTTAAGTGATTAAAAATGAAAAAAATTTCTAACGACAGGTGATGAAATTGGATGTGACCAAAATAAAAACATCCTAAAAGTTGGATAATCAATTAAGTAATTTACCCCATATTATATATATATATATATATATCCAATTTAGCTGTATGATTTCTTGTTACAAGAAAGGTGGCATTCTTGTAAATAGGAAATATTATTGTAGGAATTCGAATGTCGATATATTTAAAGGTAATTTTATAAACAAATTGAGTTGACCCAAAATTCTACGCTGCCTAATTAAAAAGGAAATAAATAAATAAATTGTAAGTGCGATGGATAAAAGAAATACAAGAAAAATAAAAGACACACCACCTTTTAAATTAAGCAAACGTTATTGGCTCTCGGCTTCCAACATTAAAAAATGATCCTAAAAATTATACCTCAATCTCGATATTCTAACATAAAATTAAACAGTAAAAATAATAAAACTATATTTTCAACCTTAAAAACTATTAACATAAAATTCTTTGCAGTGACAAGACAAAACCTATCTTCAAACACAATGACATCTACAAACATGGTCCATGGGATGGGATGTTCCAGCTTATAATATACTCCTTATTAAGCTTAAAATCAGCAGCTCGAAGATATAAGCCCAAATCACTGAAATAAAAGGACACATATAAATCATACAATGGTCTATCAATACCAAACAATGTTTTAGAAGTAACATTTTGCTGCAAAAGTATCGAACCCCGAATTTAACTCACTTGATACATGTATAGGCTCAGAGTTCAAATCCCATCATCTGCAGTTCTTTCTCTATAATCCCAGACTACACTAAGACCTCTATAGTACCAAAACATGAAAAACATAAATCATGGCCCTTATTTTAAGACTACTGTTAAATTTACAATCCATACAAGGCTCTATGTACTCTTTTTTTTTTTCAGAAGCTCCCTTGTATTCAAGTATGGTTAGCATCCACAACAACATCAAACAGTTTGTTAATAGCTTAAATTTATGGAACTGAGAGGGAGGATGAAATTTTAATATATCTATAAGATTTCTTTGCATTTCACCTACCTTGAGTTTCCTATGATCGGAAGCGTCTGTATATATGGAATGCTTTCTCAAGGCTGGCGGAAAGAGCTTGCTCCTTGCTCATGGTGCTTATCGATTGCTTGGTTATCGACGGAAATGTCATGGCTGCTTCCTTCCGTCTCGGGGGCTATCTCTCTCACATCAGCTATTCTTGCCTCTGTTGCCTGAATATCACTCCATTCACCCTCACCAACTGGTTGGATGTTGACTTGATCCACTGCCATGCGGACTACGCTCTCCCCTGGCACCGGCACTGCTCTAGAAACGCTAAGACAAGCTTTATCGACATTCTCTGACAAGTCAACATTCTTCGTATCAGGTGGACTGTTACTGGTATTTGAAGACTCGGTCTTCTCCTCAAATATTTGCTTTGCGTCACTCTGTTGTCTGTGAATTAAAATAGAAGACAATATCAACTCCTGTAGCCTCACAAGCATATGTATGATTCTAGTTTCAGTTCTACGACAAATACCTCAACAATACTAAACAAAGTTATACAGAAGCTATAAACAAGTAAATGGAGAGAAAATGGCTTTATCACCCAAAAGAGGGGAAAAAACAAGAGAGTATTTCGTTACCATATGAAACAATTTAATCAATGCACTTTTACTCTTCTACCTATGATTTTGTCTTAATTTAGGTTTCTAGATTGAACAGGAGAGCAGCAGGAAGTTGGATGAAAGCACACAATGTTTTATGTATCCTCAAACCTTGATTGCTATCCAAGCATACCACCTTGAGCCCAGATGGCCACAAAACATATAATTTCATGATGTGAAAACACACAAAGACTTCTGCATTTTCAAGCATGATATTGAGATTTTCTCCAGTATTACTTGACGTGCAGGGTATAATATAAAACTAATTTCTCTTGTTAATTATTTCTTTATCTAGAACTTAAGTTTTTCAAATATTTCCTGTCGTTTATCAAGTGCATGAATTTACAAGCCACAGTTCTAAGGATGGTAAAATTCTTTAAAAAATAAGACATCAAACCTTTGGAGATGTGCCTGTAAGACATTCACATAAGCAAGAAGTTCTTGCTTTTCCTTCACCGCAGCAGCCTCTTTCTGTGCTGCATCTTTTATTCTTGCCTCAGCATCCATTTCAGTAACTCTGACCTTCTCTTCTGCTCTCACAACTGCTGCTTCTAATATCACAGCACTCTCTCGAGCTTTTGCAAGCTCAGTACGCCACATATGTGCCTCCTGCATGGCAGTCTCTCTCTGCCTAATCAATTGATCTCTTTCTTTACTTAGGGACCCAAGCTTTTCTTCAGACTCCCTCAGCTACAAACAACAAAGAAATGACTTTACAGCAAAACTTACTATGATTACAAGTCATATATGTTACATTGGAATCAAGAAGCCCAGGTCAAGACAATTGAAGGTGACTTCTCAAAAGCCAATGTGAAAAGCAATGTTAGTGACATTAAGTGAACTAGATTTGAACAATAGAGGAGGATGAGAGAAGGCCAAAATATATGATTTTGGGATGCAATTGACTCCATCAGATCAATATGCTAGCAACAAGATGTGAATGACAATTTAAATGTAGTCATACCTTTAACATGAAAACTTCCTTTTGATTTTCTGAATCTTTTGCTAAGCACTCAATTTCTGCACAAGCAATTCTTCTTTGTTCATCCATTATATGAGCTGCAGATGCTGCAGATTCAGCAGCTTCAGCAGTCTCTGAAAGTTTGTCTGCTATTTCTCTTATTGTTGAATCACGAGCCCGAAGATCTCGAGCCAAATTCTGCAATTCCTCATCCTTGACTCTTAGTGTCTCCTACAAGATTTAGCTACCAATCAGAAAACCAAATTTAGGTAGAACGAAATACTTTTAACTAACAAAGCATTAACCTCAATAAGGAGACAAGCCAATGAGTTAAAAAGCCTGCTTAAGAAGCACAAACAACACATAATATCCATTTAATAGCCGTCAACCCAGGACAAGATCATTTTCCATGCTCAAAGGCCCAAACTGGAGTAAAATTTTCTTAGCATCAGCATTACCAGGATATTCATCATTATCTCCAATTTGGCGCACCACAGTTGGCCCTTATTATCACACCTTAAAATCTAGATAACTATAACAAGACAGGACCATGACCCAAGAGTGTCAGCTAGAGTTACTTTTGCACTAGTTGGACCTAAATATATACCACCAATCTTCCCAATACACTGCCAACAATGGATTTAAATTAACAATTATGAGAAACCATCATTTAATAGTATAACAATTATTTGGTTAGCTCACAACCATTATTTAATGGTAAAATGGACCACAACCATGCATTGATTGGCATGTAACTCGAGGGGATCATCAATTTTGGCATAATATGATAGCAAGGATTTCTTGATTGCACCAACACAAGCCGCAAGTTACAACACCTAAGTAGAAGCACACATCCAATTTCCAAAAATTAACAGTTTTCTTATCTCAACCAAGCTTGCCACAACGTTTTCACATTGTTTGAAGCTATCCAACTAACTTGAGTAGGGGATAACACAAGTTTTGCCATGAAGAAAACCAGTGTGAAGTGCAACCATTAACTACTCCTATCCATCAATGTAAAATAATTCAGAAATAGTAGAATAATCACGGACATCATATCTTCTCTCTGACTTATATCATTTCACTTCCTATATGTGCTCATGACCAAAGATGGGAGCAAGGAAAAAGGTGATAGATACGGGGGAACAATAAGCTACTAGCATCTTGGTTAAGGCACTGAAATAATTTCTCTTAATTAATTATTTGTTATATCCAACACAAATTTCTTAGCCATGTCATTCCATTTCAGAAAAGTATTCTGAGGCAAAACAGTCTACTCCATCCTATATAGAAAGCTAGGTAATGCAAGCTGGAGTCAAGCAAACCTGACTATTAGTAAAAGAAGCATTTGACTCCACACCTCAGGAACAAATAAAAAGGCATATATCAATCTATCCAGTTACTTTAAGTACACCAGCAGAACTGAGGGTAGGAATTTTAGGGTTTTTCCATCTACCTAATCTTAATGCCAGACAGAAGCAATCTGCTAAGAGCATGTTTACATGAGAATCTACTAGATTGCTAAATAGATAAAATAATGGTAAACATTTCACAATGTCAAATACAAAAGGATAATTAGACTGTAAATATATGTCAAAAATTTTAAGCATCACAAGTCCAGCTCCTAACATTATGGAAAAGGTTATCTTATCAAGCGTAAATGTTTTGCACTTCAAACATGCTCTTACAATAAGTTGTGTGTGAATGAGGCTTCAACCTGTTCTGTCTGAGAATAAGACTTCAATCTACGTATAACACTGGTATCTTCAAATAACTTAAAATCACAGCCCATAAACACAATAATAGGAGAAACTGCTGATAGCATACCTTCATAATTGTAAGGTCATCCATTGGACCATCAGTGGGTACATTTGTCACCAATCCTAAGGCATTTCTCAAAGATATCTGCATTGCCGCTTCAATTTCTTTAGAACATTCCCTGGCTGTTGAATTTGCGGCAGCAACTACAGTTGCAACCGTACCCAACTTTGCAGAACCATTCCCACTTAAGGAATTGACAGCCTCTTTGTGGGCCTTTAGAACCAACTGCGTTGCACTACAACAATCAAACGGCAACATGAGGATAAAACAAGGTATACGAAAAATGAGGTCCGAAATGAGTCAGTAAATTATGTGACATGTATACTTTTCAGATGACAGGAGATAGTATCAGCCATCATCTTCAGACAAGGTGAATTAAAGTGATAGGAATTATGTTATACGCGGAATCAATCAAACTTAACAAGAAATAAATATATATACATGTATATAACAGAAAATAGAACAGTAAAAAGCTAACTTACTGTAAAGTTGATACCCAAGCTCTTGCAGCACCAGGAGTCTCCGCACAAAGAAAGTAGTCATTTTTCTGGGGAGTCCCAATATCTAAATGGTATTGTTAAGAAGCATGCAAGTTTAGCAACTAGATTTTCCACATAACATAAAAAAGAAACACTTAAAACATTTCAATTTTTCATTCAAAAATTATTTGGATACAGAAACAGCAGCCTTCGTACTTTGGAAGTCCACTGCAGCGAAAAAAGTAAAAAAATATATATTAATAACAATTCTCAGCCAAAGAATAGGGACTCAAGAGTCTCAGACCACCAATAGACCAAATTAGAAACAAGAAAATCACTTACTGAAAGTTAACAGGAGATATGGCAATGGTGCTGTTTTCATTGAACGTCATGATTCCCTTAACAGTTGGCTCATTCCTCCTAGTCCTAAACCAACCAAAAAAAAAACACAAAACAACAGAATTCCTAGTTTAGTTTCAATCTCAAAAAGAAAACAAGGAATAAGAACCTACAGATACACTTACTTGTATTCCATTTTCCCTGTTGTGGGGTCTAATATCACCCAACGTTCATTCCATTTCCTCAACTGTTAAACCAATATACATCACATAAACCAAATCACCAAAATTTCTTGAAATTTTAATTTTTTTAAAAATGAAAATTATAACTGAAATAAAAATCGAAACTTAGCTCGAATTTAGTACTGTAAATGCAAATTATAAAATTAACGAGAGAGAAAGAGTAGAGGAAGATCATACGGTTTCAGATCGCTTGAGAAGTGGACCTTGTAGCAAGTTCCTACCAGAGCCAGAGGCCAGCTGCCGTTTGATCTTTTCCAAACTGTTCTCCGTCACATCCCTAACTCCCTGTTCCTTTTTCAAATAAAAATTAAAAAAAATCAATTCCAATTCTGATTACTATTAAGAAAAAAAAGAAATGGATTTACCGTAGAAGCGCCATTGGAAGCCATGGAAGATCAAATCCGAGGGGAAAAAAAGCTCTAATCTTCAGCTGAGAATATTAAAAAAAAAAAAAAAAAAACAATATTTACTTCGTAGAAATATTGCGTTAGTTGGGTTTTTGTGTTTTTATTTTTTTTAATTTTTTAATTAAACAGTGGGCCGTTAGGTTTGTCGCATGGACCAGCAGTTACGCCATGCTTTATTTTCCCTTTTTCTTAAATTCTTTTTTCAACTTTCCCCCAATTGTAATTTTCCTTGTTTTGTTGTGACCATTTAATTTATTTCTATTAATAGAAATATCTATATTTATCCAGTCAAGTTATTTTTTATTTTTTAAACTTTTATAATATTTGTTTTATGGAGTTCGTTTTTCCCAAGGAAATAAAGTTACTGGCAATAATTAAATAAATTTGACTTTTAAAGTATTTTTATTTCAGATTTTAAATTTATTTTTTTGAAAAAAAAAACATTTTTTCTTTCATTTTGTTTGACTGGATTTTATCACTTCATCCTCCAGTCTCGGCTCGTCTAAAATCGAGTGTACTGCTGAAAAGTTAATACTCCAAGCCCAGAGATATTATTGTCCAAATATGTTCTTGCAACACACCGTTGAGGGATCCGGGTTCTGATCAAATCTTTTGGCGGTGGCTATCGGTAGAGAATTTCTCCCTTACAGAAATATATACATCTTTTTAACATTAATGGATCAAGACTTTTTGGGTATGACAGGTTAATTTGGAGAGTTTCTCTATGGTTGTTTATTCGAAATAGATTTTTGACTAATGAGGAACGTAAAAAGAGAGGTAAGACATCGATACTTTTTGCAAACACTGTGATTAGCCTATAGAAACGGCAATTCACTTAGTAAAAGACTATGGTTTTGCTTAATCTATTTGAAATGCATTGATAAATTGTAATTTTTTCTTTAACTCAACATTTGAGTAATGGATTCACTGAAATATCATGAACAAAAGGGAATTAAAATTTGATGGAGGAGAATGGTCGGCATTTTTTGCAATAGTCACTTGGTTCTTTTGGAAAAATCGTAATGACTTTATCTTCAACAATGTTAGCAGGAGTAGCTAGAATTTAATAGCCTCGACTACGGCATGGGCAAGATTGTTTGGAAATAATGGCAGCATGGAGCAAATGGCATGCAAGTTAAGGATAGAAAATAGCTGGCAAAGGCCTAAACCGGGATGGGTCAGGATTAATATTGATGGCTAGATGTCGACAAGCAGACAAAGGGCAACAATAGGAGGAGCATTGTGAGGACCAAGCAGAGGGTGGTTGGTGGGTTTTGAAATGGTAATAAGTATGGCTAGCATCTTCCAAATTGAAGCTCAAGCTATCGTTGAAGGCTTGAAGCTAGCATGGATGAGGGGTTTCAAACAAGTTGAGGTGGAAAGCAACAATGCCCTGTTAATTGATACTATTAGGAACAATTTTGCAGCAAACAGTAATACAATAGAAGTCCGACTGATTCATGAGTGGTATAATAGAGACTGACAAGTTAAACTTCGACATGTCTTGAGAGAAAATAATAAGGTTGATGATTGCTTAGCAAAGACAATAGGGGGTGGAATGAATTAATTGGTTGTATTGGTTGATCCACCATCATATGTACGAAGGCTTTTGGAAGAGGATATTGACAGCTCGATGCAAGTGCGTCGTTTGGGTTCTAGCTTTAGTGGTATTTTAGTCATGTACTAAATCCGCCTTTTATTTTCAACCAAAAAAATATTTAAAAATAAATTTTTTTATAAAAATTTTAATTTAAAATAAAAATTAGTTTTACCAAATATCTTCATACATAAATCATTCTAAAGAAATTTGTCTCAAAAAAATTATGTTGAATAAACTAAACAACCTTACAGAAGATAAGGAAGGGATCAAACCCCTAGCAAGATGATATACTTTGCAAAGGGACCTCGCTTGAGATTAATCTTACGAAAACCTTCGAGAAACTTTTTAGCACCAACTTCTCAATATTGAGACCAATTATATTTGATATTATCAAGTCAACTCAAGCAGACCCTAAGCATGGCCATCCATCACACTACCCTTAAATCTACATGGTAAGGCATCCTTTTGAGCGAGAAACATCAAGCTTTCCTCATTTATATAAGCTTTCCCCATCACCAAAGAGAGATCAAGTCTGAATCTTCCACAAACACTCTACTCGACTTCTTTCCTAACCCTCTGATCTCACCATCATTGTCCCACATGCCACAAATGACTTTCCACACCACAACAATGTGAACCACCCATAACTTTCAATATTATCAACAAAATTCTGATTTGATATCTAAATTTTTAAAAAATTCATCTGAACTTTAAATTAAAATATCATTTAAATCATGTCTTTTCATTAACTTTTCATGTTAAATGTTAGCTTGAATATTTATATTTAAATATATTTATCAATTCATACATATTTTTTTAAAAAAGAACCATATCGTTAACAGGGCACTAATTCAACTAACATTGATGATGTTCAAAGCTATTGAAAATTGCGAGTTGTCGAGTTCAAGTGGATTTAGACACATAATGTCTTTCTCGTGTTAGTATTTCGTTAGACATTTAAGAAGCTAAAATTAAATTAAGAAATTACATAACAAGGATTAATATGTAGTTTGCCCATTGAACTTGCCCAAAAGTACTTAATTGGTACATGAATTTTTTTTAACCTATTTGGTACCTAAACTTTTTTTTTGTACCTAGTTGATACTTGAACTTGTATTCCATCACCCAAGTTAATACATTCGCACTAACATTGTTAGTTTATGCTGACATGGCATTGATGGCCAATCTGATGGTGACACGTAAAAACTTCTCAATATACCACATGACGAGCATAAATTAAAAATATTTAAAAATAAATTAATTAATAAAAAAAGAGTAAAATTTTGTTCAGCTTCATTCTTGATGTGAAAAAATATACTACTTTTTCTATATTAATTTATATGTTTTTAATTTTTTTTAATTCTTGAAATTTATATTTGCCACATGACATACTAAAAGGCTACTACAAGTTAGCAACGGATTAGTTATTAATGTCATGTCAGTATAAACTAATGATATTAGTACAGAAATATCAACCTAAGAGATAAAATACAAATTCAAGTATCAACTAAATCTCATGAAAAAAGTCAGATACCAATTAAAAACCTGTGAACAAGTTCAGACTCACCCTAAAAAAAAAGTATATTAAATCCGAAATTTGAGAATGAATATCCCAATGATCGAAGGTAACACAAGATTCAAATCCACCTGTGCATACTTAAAGCCCAAAGCCCATAAAACCGAATATGCGGGTTTCACTAAACTCATATTATCTATTACCTCATTTTTCAATTAATATTTTCCAGGGCGAGAATCAAAGCCGACGTCGCCATGGTGAAGTTTCTAAAGCCCAACAAAGCTGTCATTGTCCTCCAAGGCCGATATGCCGGACGCAAAGCCGTGATCGTAAAATCCTTCGACGACGGCACACGTGACCGTCCCTATGGCCACTGTTTGGTCGCGGGGATAAAAAAGTACCCGAGCAAGGTCATCCGCAAGGACTCCGCCAAGAAAACCGCCAAGAAATCGCGCGTCAAGTGCTTCGTCAAGCTCGTGAACTACCAGCACCTGATGCCCACACGATACACCCTCGACGTCGACTTGAAAGACACCGTCACCGTCGACGCGCTTCAGACCAAGGACAAGAAAGTAGCCACTTGTAAGACTATCAAACAAAGGATGGAAGAGAGGTTCAAAACAGGAAAAAACAGGTGGTTCTTTACCAAGCTGAGGTTTTAAGTCTTCCTTTACTTTAACATTTTCCATAGAACCTCTTATGTCGTTTGCACTCCTCTTGGTGCTGCACTTAAATTCAACCTTAGATGGATACGGAAAAAAAGCTTGAGAATTCGAGTCTTCGTTGTTTGGCCATTTTTGTATCATCATCGATGCTGTATTGAGTTGAACTTGGTTAACCTTTAAGCGAATTCCGCTCTTCAATTCTTCCATGCGTAACTTCGATTTTCTGGATCCACATCAATTTTCCCTGATTTAGTCATTTCATGGGATTTTCTCACTAATTATTATTTTATGGACGTGGTGGTCCTAAAATTGTAGACGAAATGGTAATGTTTACTTTAACTTGAGATCAAATCGTAACTTTATAGAATAAAGATCATCTTTCCCTATCCCTAGTCACTTTTATATTTTGGCCATTTTCCTTTAAACCTTGGTACGAACAGAATATAATTCTCATAAGAACAGGTATTGACGTCATCAATACCAACAATAATTCATGGTCAACATCAAAGCGGCAATATAACGTCCACATCATAAAAATTAAAGATTAAATTCGTATTTCTTACACCTAAATTAAAGGATAATAACGTAACATGACCAAGTGGTACTACTGGCGTCTGCCAAGTTGAGTACTATTTTGTCAGTTGCAATGTACCAAGTTTTACACTGTGGAATATTAATATAATAATAAAGTTATATAAAGTCCAGTAGCTTCGATGAAACCATAAGTTATACACGATATTATAATAAAAGTATGAAGTCCTAACATAAAAGACAAAATGCTCATCCTTTAATTTTACCCAAATCCAATGACGATCCATTTTAGCTTTAATTAATTTAATTTTCTAGTTCTTAATCCAGCCACTTAATCAAACGGACTTAACGACAGCCTCCCCTTTACCTAACGATCATCACATAAAATACAAAAATGATTTTAGAAAGTAAATGAAGAGATAAAGTTATCTACCTTTTTTTTCTCTCCTTGATGATAGAAATTTTCTTTCAGTTTCTCACCTCCCAAACAGGCCCAGCAACTTTCAATCTCTGACACAACTCTGCAAAAAAACTCTGTACAGGAAGAACTTTTGTTAGTCCTCTTCAAAAGATATTTGTCCCTTTTCTCCCAAAAGTTCCTCACCTTTCGAATCTATTCTCCTTTCTCTCTTTCTCTCTCTCTTAATCGATCATGCTTCAAAGCTTAGTTCCTCAATCTCCAATCAGTTCCAACACTACTAGCTCTAATCCTAGCTCCTCCATGAAGTCAAAGCGCGTCGAAAGAGACGTCTCCGCAGCTACCGGCGAAGATTCCACTGCTGATGATCCTTCTAACAAGCGTCCTAACTACTCCTCCGGCGACAAAGCAGCTGCCGCCGATGAACATGATGAAACGGTGATAGAAGGTGAGTCTACAGGGTTAAGGCTTTTAGGTCTCCTGCTCCAATGCGCCGAATGCGTCGCCATGGATAACCTCGAGGACGCCACCGATCTTTTACCTGAAATATCCCAACTCTCTTCTCCGTTCGGCTCATCTCCCGAACGTGTCGGCGCGTACTTCGCACACGCTTTGCAGGCACGCGTGGTGAGTTCTAGCTTAAGAACCTATTCTCCCCTGGATAACAAATCACTTACCTTGACTCAGTCCCAAAAGATCTTCAATGCTCTGCAATCTTACAATTCGATAAGTCCTTTGGTCAAATTCTCTCACTTCACCGCCAATCAAGCCATCTTCCAAGCATTGAGTGGTGAGGATTGTGTCCACGTCATCGATCTCGACATCATGCAAGGTCTCCAATGGCCAGGATTATTCCACATCCTCGCCTCCCGGTCGAAAAAGATCCGATCAATGAGAATCACGGGGTTCGGATCCTCGTCGGAGCTCCTGGAGTTGACCGGGAAAAGACTGGCGGATTTCGCGGCATCGTTAGGGTTACCATTCGAGTTCCATCCGCTGGAGGGCAAAATCGGAAATGTAACAGATCTGAACCAACTGGGAGTCCGGTCAAGTGAAGCGGTGGTGGTCCATTGGATGCATCATTGCTTATACGACATAACGGGGAGTGATTTGGCGACGTTGAGATTGTTGACGGTGTTGAAACCGAAATTGATCACCATCGTGGAACAGGACTTAAGCCACGGGGGTAGTTTCCTAGGGCGGTTCGTGGAAGCATTGCATTACTACAGCGCGTTGTTCGACGCGCTGGGGGACGGGTTAAGTGTGGACAGCCTAGAGAGGCACACGGTGGAGCAGCAGCTGTTCGGGAGCGAGATTAGGAACATCGTGGCAGTTGGTGGGCCCAAGAGGACGGGAGAGGTTAAAGTGGAGAGATGGGGTGAGGAGTTGAGACGGGTCGGGTTCCAACCCGTGTCGTTGGGTGGAAACCCGGCAGCCCAAGCAAGCCTTTTGCTGGGGATGTTCCCTTGGAAAGGGTACACCCTGTTGGAAGAGAATGGGTGCCTCAAATTAGGGTGGAAAGATCTGTCTTTGTTGACTGCCTCCGCCTGGCAGCCGTCCGATTAAAATACATTGTTCTCTATTTTTGTGTATCTAAATTTTCTGAAAATATTTCTCCAAACCTATAAAAATATATCCCCTCAATTTTCAGGATTTTTTATCATAATAATTTATGGAGAAACAACTCTGTTCTCAACTCGTTTTGTGACTTTTTTCCTTTTATTTCCTATTATTTTTGCTTTTGATTTTCGTTTTTAAAGCCAAAAATAATTTAGTCAATGTTAGGTATTAAAAACAAAATTGATTTCAAATGAGCAACATAAGCACTTTCCGACATTTCTGCTTCAATCTAATCAACCATCCAAATATCTTTTATTATACTAATTTTTTCCTACATTGGTGTCAATCAAGTTAAGACTCAATTGGTTATATTATATTTATTTTAAAAAATAAATTAAATAATAATAAAATTAAATTCTTTTATAAATTAAAATTTATGTTATAAATCAAAATATAAAAATAATTACAAATTTAAAAAAGAATATTTTATAGCAAGGTTTTCTATGGTAATTTAGCTGAGTTGCATAGTTGTTCAATTGCCACGTGGAAGCAACTATTGTTAATGGTAACTCAAAATTTGTGTGGCATAGTCTTTGCAAAAGTCAATTTGTTATTGGTGATTAAACTTTCAATTGAGTCAAATTGTGCATGATTAACGTTCAAATATTAAGTAGTAATGAATGTTGAAACATTGGTAGATTATTTCTTTCCCAAAATATTAGATTTAATTGTAAACATAAATAAAATTCTCATTTAATACGCCTTAATTAACTTGCAAATTTTTATTTGTCTTTTTTTATCAATTTTAATTTTTGCTTCTATTTATATTATTGTACACCAACCAACATTCCTATTCAAAATTCGCACTCAAAATATATCTTTTTCATTAGCACAAAATACCTATTTAATATGCTTATATTTGTTAGATATTTTATTTAATCACATGTCTGTTAAAATTTACTTATTGTTTTTCAGTTATGATTTTTCCTAGTCTTTAGGTAGTGGTTTAAGTTGTCAATAAACAAAGAAGCTGTTTTTAGTGGTGTTAATCACGTCCCTTTTATTTAGTTTTTTTTTTGTTTATGTAATTGCCTATATAAGGCATTGCTTTGCTGAAATAAAAGACGAAGTTTTCCAGCTCATTAATTCTATCAGTGGTATCAGAGTCAGGTTATTTTTAAGTGAAACACGTGAGGGAGAGTAAGAGTTTGCAGCAGCAATAGAAGCCAACACATGGCTACAGACAACTTTGTGCAGCCGGCAATTCCACAGTTCAATGGTCACTATGATCATTGGAGCATGTTGATGGAAAATTTTCTAAAATCGGAAGAGTATTGGCAGGTTGTTGACAGCGGAATTACCGAACCTGCAACGGGAACTCCTTTAACAGATGCGAAAAGAACGGAGCTGAAAGCATTAAAGTTGAGAGATTTAAAGGCAAAAAATTATTTGTTCCAAGCTATTGATCGCTCAATCTTGGAAACAATCTTTCAAAAGGACACCTCAAAGGAAATTTAAGACTCCATGAAGAAGAAGTATCAAGGAAATGCGAGGGTGAAGCGAGCACAACTTCAAGCTCTCCGTGGTGAATTCAAGACTTTACGCATGAAGTCTGGTGAGATAGTTTCAGATTACTTCTCAAGAACGATGGCGATCGCAAACAAGATGGGGACAAGTTTGAGGACGTTGCAATTGTTGAGAAGATTCTTCGATCCATGCTACCGAAATTTAATTTTATTATTTGCTCTATTGAAGAATCGAAGGATCTTGATACTCTCTCCATTGATGAGTTGCAGATTTCTTTGGTGGTTCATGAGCAAAAATTGATACAACAAGACAACGAGGAGCATGCCTTAAAAGAAACTTCCAACACGCAAAATGTTTGAGTTGACAAAGGCAAGTGGAAGGGTACAAATTTCAAAGAAAAAGTCGATGACGAAAACTCGAGGAGAAACAATCGAGGTTATCGGTCAAATGATAGAAAACTAAAGTCAGCAGACAGAGACAAGGCAAATGTGAAATGTTTTCGATGTCACAGGTATGGGAATTACCGTTCTGAATGTTACACGAATTTAAATAAAATGCGTGGAGAAAAGTCTAATTTTGCAGAAGCAATTGAAAATGATGAGGAGATATCTTTGTTAATGGTTTGTCATGCGAAAGAAGAAACCAACAAAGATTTGTGGTATTTAGACACTGGTTGTAGCAATCATATGAACGGAGACAAGTCAGCCTTCTCCACTCTTGATGAATCCTATCGTGATACGGTGAAATTTGGTGATTGCTCTAAGGTCTCGATTATGGGAAAAGGGCATGTCGTTATTCAAGCTAAAGGGAATTCTACTCAAACAATTTTTGATGTCCTGTTTGTTCCAGATTTAAGAACCAATTTGCTGAGCATTGGCCAATTACAAGAGAAGGGTTATAAAGTTCTTATTAAAAATAGAGAATGCAAAATTCAAAACGACAAAGTGGGCTTGACTGCTAGAGTCAATATGACAAAGAATAGAATATTTCTCTTGTATCTCTAAAAGGTTAGTCATTATTGTTTTACTGCAAAATTGACTAATCCAGCTAGGTTGTGGCATTATCAGTATGGACATCTGAATTTCGGAGGGATAAAAACTTTGCAACAAAAGAATATGGTGGCCGGTCTTCCCAAATTTGATCCTCCAATTGAGATTTGTGAAGATTGTATTATTGAAACACAAGCACGTGATAGCTTTCCCACAGAAAAATCTCGAAGAGGCAAACGACGATTGGAGTTGGTCCATTCCGATCTATGTAGTCCCATCAATCTGAAATCAAATGGAGGAAAATGTTATATTATAACATTTATTGATGATTTTAGTCGGAAAACATGGGTTTACTTCTTGCAAGAAAAATCAGAAGCTTTTGCAGCCTTCAAAAGCTTTAAGGCCCTTATTGAAAATGATGCTCAAAGCTCGATAAAAATTCTTCGTAGCGACTGGAGAGGAGAGTACAATTCACGAGAATTTATAGATTTTTGTGAACTACAAGGGATCAAAAAGGAACTCATAATAGCCTACTCTCCTCAGCAAAATGGTGTAAGCGAAAGAAAAAATCGTACCATTTTGAATATAGTGCGAAGTATTTTACGAATGAGAAATATTCCAAAGGAGTTCTGGCCTGAAGCAGTACAATGGAGCATTCATGTTTTAAATAGAAGTCCAACATTTGCTGTTCAAAATATGACACCAGAGGAGGCTTGAAGCAGACATCAACCAAATGTTGATCATTTAAGAATTTTTGGTTGCATCTCATATGCTCACATTTCAGATCAGAAAAGAACAAAACTAGAAGACAAAGCTGAAACATGTGTTTGTAAAGATTATTCCAACCGAATTCTCTCCCCATGGCCAGAATTTCTCTTTATCGAACACCACGTCACGGCTGATAATAACTTTCTTTATGTTAGGATTATAAAGCTTGTAGGCCTTCGATTGCTCACTAACACCAAGAAAGACACATGTTTCAGCTTTGTCTTCTAGCTTTGTTCTTTTTTTATCTGAAATGTGAGCATAACAGATGCAACCAAAAATTATTAAATGATCAACATTTTGTTGATGTCCGCTCTAAGCCTCCTCTGGTGTCATGTTTTGAACAACAAATGTTAATGAAAATTCAGATCAGCAATTGGTTGGTGAACGTTGATCTTAGCGAAACAAAAAGAGACCAACATGGATGGATGACTATAAAGTAACAGGGATTAATCAATCTGAATATCCTTTAACTCACTTTGCCTTATTTTCAGATTGTGATCCCATCTCATTCCAAGAAGCTGTGAAGGAGTCAAAGTGGCGAAAAGCTATGGATGATGAAATCGCTGCCATTGAACGCAACAATACTTGGGAGCTGGTAGACTTACCGAGTGGTTAGCAAACAATTGAGTTCAAATGGATCTACAAGACAAAATTGAAAGAAAATGGAGAAATTGACAAATATAAGGCACGCTTGGTGGTTAAAGGATACAAGCAAAAGTATGGAGTAGACTACAAAGAAATCTTTGCTCTGGTAGTCAGACTTGATATAGTCAGATTAGTGGTGGCTTTAGCGGCACAAAGTTCTTAGCCAATTTTTCATCGATCAACCTCTCAGCTATGTGAAACATGGATGTGAACATCAAGTGTTCAAATTGAAAAAGACTTTATACGAGTCGAAACAAGCACCAAGAGCTTGGTACAGCTGTATCGATGCTTATCTCAAAAAGGTTGATTTTAAGAAATGTCCCCATGAGCATACTCTTTATGTAAAAGATGAAGGTGGAAAGATTATCATTGTATGTCTGTATGTCGATTATTTAATCTTTACTGGAAATCATGAAGGGTTGCTTCTTAAATTTAAAGAGTCCATGATGAAGGAATTTGACATGTCTGATCTTGGTTTAATGTATTATTTTCTAGGCATAGAAGTTAAACAAGTTGCTGCAGGGACTTTTATTTCTCAAAAGAAATATGCCCAAAAGATTTTAGACAGATTTGGGATAAAGAATTGCAACGCTTCCAACACTCATTCAGAGGTGGGAATGAAACTCGAGAAAGATCCGGGAAGAAAGAATATTGATAACACTTATTACAAATAAATTGTAGGGAGCTTGATGTACCTAATAGTCACTAGGCTAGATATTAAGTACACCGTCAGCCTTATAAGTAGATACATGGAGCAACCGAAAGAAGTGTATTTGTTGGATGCCGAAAGAAATCTCAAATACTTGCAAGGCACCATTGATTTTGGCATTCTTTACAAGCAAGGAGAGCAAACAAATTTGGTTGGTTTTTCAGACAGCGATTTTGCAGGTGATCCAGATGATAGGAAAAGTACAACTGGTTTTGTGTTCTTATTGGGTTCTGGAGCTGTTTCGTGGTCATGCAAAAAGCAGCAGCTTCTCACTCTCTCAACTACAAAAATTGAGTTTGTAGCAGCAATCGCTTGTGCTTGCCAAGCAATTTGGTTGAGAAACATTCTTGGTGAGCTTCATTCTCCACAAACATGTCCCACTCCTCTCTATTGTGACAACAACTCAGCTATCAAACTCTCAAAGAATCCTGTTTTACATGGAAGGAGTAAACACATTGATGTCAAGTTTCACTTCTTAAGAGATCTCACAAAGGAAGAAGCCATTGATGTCATTTACTGCAAGAGTGAAGATCAAGTTGCTGATATCTTCACCAAGTCCATCAAAATTGCTGCATTCACAAAGCTGAGAAGTGCCCTTGGAGTTTGCACTTTGGAGAACATAGTTTGATTAAACTGAAATCAGTGTTTTCAGTTTAATAGAGGGTGTTAGATATTTTATTTAATCACATGGCTGTTAAAATTTACTTATTGTTTTTTAGTTATGATTTTTCCTAGTCTTTAGGTAATGGTTTAAGTTGTCAATAAACTAGTAAGTTGTTTTTAGTGGTTGTAACACCCCTAACCTGTATCCATCGCCAGAATAGGGTTATAGTGCATTATCGGAGTTTACAAATTAATTTATTGACGTTTCATTTCATCAAGCATTCATATTTATAACCAATCAAAATCAAAACATTAATGAGCTAATGTTGGCCAATTTAAATTATACATGCCATTATTACCAGAATCAAATCATCCAAAATTACCGATAAAACCAATGGATAGTGTGATATATCTCTAGCAAGCCTCCAACCCAATCGAGCTTTCGATAATCGTTTCAATGCATCTAATAATTATACATATTACCAATAATAATTCAATTCCAATAATAAAACACATATTTATATAATATTCATTAGGGGTGAGAAAAATTCGATTCGACTCGAAAAAATCGAAAAAAATTTGAATTTCGAGTTAAACGAATCGAGTTATTCGAGTTAATCGAGTTATTTGAATCAACTCAATTTTTTTTTCAAATTTTGAGTTCGAATCGAGTTGGGTTTTCGAATTCAAATAACTCGAATAATTCGAATATCAAACTATAATATTTTACATTTTTACCCCAAACTCCCAAACCTTTTTACTTTTCCCTCAAAACTTTTACTCCTTCCCACTTTCTCCCCAAAACTTTTACTCCCATCCCCTCCTAACCCCCCAATCTACCCAAAATTTATTTCCCACCAAACTTTTACTTTCCCTTTTACTTTTTCTCAAAATTTTACTCCCAAAAACCCTCAAAACCTTTTATTTTTCCCCAAAATTTTTACTCCCTCCCACTTTTTCCCTAAAACTTTTATTCTCTTCCCATCCCACCTCTCATCTACCCCAAACCCTCCCCCTTCCAATTTTTTTTTTAATATTTTCCCTCCAAAATTTTACTCCCCCTATTTACTTTCCCTCAAACTTTTATTCCATAAAACTTTTATTTTCCCCTAAACTTTTACTTCTCACCATTTACTCTCAAATAAAAATCAAAATTATCCAAAAAAATCACTAAACATAAATAGTAATAATTTTATTTATATCTACTATTTATATTATTAAATTAAAGTTCACATTTTATATTATTTATATTATTAAATTGTTTAGTCATATTGAATATTTATATTAAAATTGAATTATTAATTATGCCATAAAATATTCGTGTTAAAATTTTATATTGGTATCAATTTCACATTTTATTTTTAAAATAACTTTTATTAAAAATCATATTTTTACATTTAATATATTTTTAATTCCAAAATACATAGTGACAAGAATCAAGATAATTGAAACAACTAAGCTAGCAAAGAAGCTAACTAGTATATAAAAATTAATAAATAAATTATGAGGTGATGAAAGTTAATAAAAAATTTGATTAAGGTGGACAAATTTTATTACGATGGGTGACAGTGGTTATAATGACCCAAAATTATTTTTTAAAATTTAACTTTAACAAATATATTTTATTCGATTCAATTCGAATTTCATCTCACTCGACTCAATTCGACAAAACTTCAAATAAAGTTAGGATGATAAAATGAGATTCGAAAACTCGATTAACTCGAAAATTTTAGATTCGATTCGATTCGATTCGATCGAATGCTCACCCCTAATATTCATCACCAAATAACATTCACTTTATATAAAATTATACAGAATATAGTTCATACGAACTTACCAGGCTAAATTGCAGAAATACCAAAATTTAGGGACATTTTGGTAATTTTCTATTTTACTCGAATTTCCACCCAATCTTGATCTAAATTAATATTTCATTAAATTTATTAATTTAAATAATAAAACAATTCATTTCATGAAATTTGGTCGCTTTTGACATTTTTACAAAATTACCCTTAAAATTTTACTTTTATTCAATTTAGTCCCTGAACCTAAAACATGTAAATTAGCTATTTTAAAATAAAATCATATTAGATGAATATTCACATATATTTTCCTCCTCCTCCACTCCATTCCATATCCTTGATATATACATAATACCACTATTTACTTGTTTACTCATAACAAGTTGTTCACTTGAGTTATAGTCACTAAATTAATTATATCTTAAGCTACAGAACTTCGAATTGAGATTCACAAATTTTATATAAAACTAGACTCACATATCTTCTTACCATAAAATTTTAAGAATTTTTGGTTTAGTCAATAAGTACAGTTTATACTTTAAATTTTGCCCTATTTCACTGTTTGACAGTTCCGACCCCTCTTCACTAAAAATTAATTATCTCTTTGTACAGAATTCGGATAATGTTCCCGTTTATTTCTACTTAAAGTAGACTCATTCGGGATTTTATAAAGTCAAAACAGGGGAACCCAAATTCATTCTGACATTGTCTTACAAATTTTATTATATCCCATGATTTACAATTACATTACTTACACAGTTTCTTCCATGAGAAACACATATTTTATTCATACTATAATTTGATTTCCACGATTTAAGGTGATTTTTCAAAGTTAACTTCATTTGCTATCCAAAAGCTGTTTTAGTGCAAAATGTTGATTACTAAATTTATAACACCCTTATTCCCTTTCTCTATAATATTTCCCATCACTTTCACTTATTTTCTTTTTATCAAAAACATAAGACATTATATAAGAAAACTATACTATAACATTATTTCCATGCTTTTTCAATAATATCAAACTTAAAAATATATTTAAATCTTGATATTCTTACCTTGTGCTATTGATTTCAATCTTTAACTTGATTTTTTCTCTCCTCCAGCTTCTATTTCTTGAATCTAACTTGATATTCTAGCTCCCCATTGTATCCTTGTCATTCTTCTCTCTTGGAAGCTATGGAAATTCTTTTGATTTCTAGGTGAAAATGGTAAATTTTTTGTGGAATGACCAAATTGTAAAGAAAGCAAAACTTTCTTTCTTTCTCTCTTCTTCTCACGTTAATGCATGAGAAAAATGGTGGGATGGTGGTTTTTCATCTTTCTTTCCACATATATATATATATATACTAAATAAAATAATAAAATATCATTAAAAAAATCAAATCAAAATATTATAAACAAATATTTATTTATTTAATTATCTAAAATATCTCCCACACATCATTGCCTTCTAGATTTCTCTCTCCTTCTAATTGACCATTTTTCCCTTCATGATCTTTTAAAATTTCATCCTTGAGTCGTCACTCAATTTGGTAAAATTACGAATTAGTCCTTCATAATTCTTCACTTATTCAATTTGGTCCTAATTCATCCATTTTCCTTAGTTTCTAGATCATTCCACCCTTAATATATTTGCACTATTGATACTTTAATTTTTCAAATTTACACTTTAACCCCTCAAATTTTAAATATTTACTCTTGGGTAACAAAACTTTCTCACTTTTGCGAATTAGTCCTTTCTTGCATTAATATGTCATAATATACTTTCCAATGTTGACATAAATCAAAATTTTCCTTTTGTCACTTTATTTTCTTATTTTACTATATCAAATATACCTACTTTCTTCTGTAGTAATTTTCAAGATATTACGATTGGTGTTAATCACGTCCCTTTTATTTAGTTTTTACATTTATGTAATTGCCTATATAAGGTATTGCTTTGTTGAAATAAAGGACGAAGTTTTCCAGCTCATTAATTCTATCAATATTATGGTGCTTAAGGAATTAAATTTATATTTATATAAGTAGAAGTTAATTATGACTCATATTTCAATCAAATTTGAGAAATAATCTTTCAGTTAAACTCCGTTTATTTGTTTCAATCAAACTCTGATTAGTCTATATTAGTTTTATTATTATTTGACCTATAAATTTAGCCTATAAATAGGCTCTTTTACAACCTATAAGATATTAGAACTCATAACACTTTTGAAGAATTTTTGTGTTTACGTTTTGAGGGTTCTTTGTTTTCAGGTTTTTTGGGGTTTAAAATTTTTTATCTCCATCTTTTATACTCTTCTTTCTTTTGCCGCTATAATAAAATTATCTTTGCCCGTGGTTTTTTATCCTCTTTGGAGGGTTTTTCCACGTTAAATTTGTGTGTTTAATTTCTTAATTTCTTCTGTTATTTTTACTTGTTCGTTGCTTAATCGGGTTGATCCCCAACAAGTAGTATTAAAGCTAGTTTAATTTTCGTAGATCAGCCCATTCAAGTATGGTAGCAACAAGGTTTGAATTTGAGAAGTTCGATGGTGTCATAGATTTCAAACTGTGACAAGTTTAGATGATGACAATTCTAGTTCAAACCGGCCTGAAAAAAATTGTTATCGAGAAAAAACCTGAGAATCTAAATCAAACAGAATGAGAAGAGCTTGATGAAAAGGCCTTGTCTGCAATCTAATTGTGCCTCACAAATACGGTATTGTAAGAGATGTTGATGGAAAAGACATCATCCGTATTGTGGAAAAGGTTAGAAACTTTTTATGCGACTAAGTCTTTAGCTAACCGTTTAGTGTTGAAACAACGTCTATTTATGTTTCGCATGAATGAAGGTGAGCTTCTTAGAGATCACATCAGTCAATTCATTAATCTCTTAAATTTTTTAAAGAATGTTAAGGTTCAGATTGACGATAAAGATTAGGCTATGCTATTATTATGCTTTACCCCCTTCATACAAATCTTTTAGGGAGACCCTAAATTATGGTAAAGACAAACTTTTGTTCGAAGATGTGAAGGGTCATTTGTTGAGTAGAGACAAACTCGACAATTAGTTCGGTTCAGATAGCAAGGCAAATAGGCAAGCTTCTGTTTTGGTAGCATCAAAGAAGCGAGACAAAAGGAGTCTCTATTGTAAAAATTTAGGTCACATCAAAGCAGATTGTTATAAACTGTGAAAAAAAGAACTACTAGGAGTAACGAGGAAGATGTAGTTGGTGCTAATTTGGTCGATGAAAGCGGTGATGATTTCTTGTTAGTGTCAACGAGCGATAACTCTAAGCTTACGTCCGAGTGTATCCTAGATTCGTGATGTTCTTTTCACGTGTGTCCTAATAGAGAATGGTTCTCCACATATAGTTCGGTTGAAGGTGGAGTTGTGCGCATGAGAAATGATTCATCTAGTAAGGTAATTGGTATTGGTACTGTTAAAATTAGGATGCACGATGAGACAATTAGGACACTCTCAGATGTCAGGTATGTACCTGATTTACAAAAGAATCTTATCTCATTGAGTATTTTAGACTCGAAAGGATGCAGGATCAATATCGAGTCGAGCGGCATTAAGGTATCTCGTGGAGCTCTCGTTCTGTTAAAAGGTAAAAAGACTGACAATCTTTATATTCTAGAAGGTTCTATAGTGACTGGTGAAATCGAACGTCCCTCGTCCGTTACGCAGTCGACGTCAACTCGTTTAGAGTGGAGACAACTTGATCATAAGAGGGAAAAATGTATGATCGTTTCGTTGAAGAGAGGTTCTCTTTTGGATGCAAGTTTTAAAAAGTTAGGGCACTGTGTTTGTGAAAATTAAACCCAGGTTAGTTTTGATTTTGCAGTGTACAAGTCGAAGGCTAGAAGTCTTCCAGTTTTTAAGCACAGATTCGACTGAGTTAATTCCCTGCATAGTTCAAGATAGGCCCGTAGCAGGCTTTGGAAAATAAGGCATTGTGGAAATATGAGAGCCTCAAAATTGATTTGGCTCTGATACCAAATGATAAAGGATGAGACAAATGAATAGGAAGCGGGTTGTAAATTTTGTCAAAGTTGCAGATTTGACTTAGGGCTCTAGACGTTCGGAAAGAAACTTAATTTTTGACACAACCTAAAACGAAATTGAATCTAAGTCAGATGAAACAATTAAAATAAATAACTAAAATAAAATAATAAATCAAATATTAAGGAAGTGAATAAAGAAGATAAATGAAAAGATAGAACGTGGCATGTAGAAGTCCTAAGAAGCATTGGAAACACGAAAAATCTGCAACCCCCTTCAAGCGGCTCTAATTTCCCCTCCAAGATAGAAACATTGGCAAGAAAAAGTTTGAAAATGATCTCCACAATCTAAAAAGATTGTGAAAATTCTTCTAAAAGAAACTCAAGAGAAATTCTTAAAAAGAAAAACTCAGAGAGAATTTATTAACTCAAAAGAGAAATAGAATAATAATGAATTGTATGAATTGTGTATAATGCAAAGGGCTATATATAGGCTAGCTAAATAAATCTAAATAAAACTCTTAAGTATACTAGAACTCTAATTTAACATAAATAAGAAGTAGTTTTAAACTAAACTTTTTTATTAACATAAAACTCCTAAATAATTTAAAATACTTAATAATTATAAAAAATTAGAATAAAATAATAATAAAATAATAAAAGCTGATAAATAAAATATTGGACTCATATATAATAAAAATTAAGATTAAAATCCGAAGCTAATATGATTTCAACTCAAATTAAAAGCCTGAAATTCGTAATTCCCGTCATAATCCCGTTCAAAAATTCTGCTCACGTAGTATTCACTAAAACGGTCATAACTTGAGCTTCCGAACTTAAAATCGAGTGATTCAAAATGTGTTTCGAAGCTCAGAGATAGATCTTTAAATGCCATGCAGATATCTCAACCCAAAAATGTCAGGATCCCATCCAAAAATTCATCGCAATTCTATTGATTTCCCAAACCTGAAAATTGGCAACTTTGGTGATTGGAATTTAATAAATTTCATCCCATCCATACATGTATCATTTTTCCTTTCCTCAAAATGATTCATCCTCGAATCTAGGACGAATCTTCTCTTTGATCGAATCTTAATTTGATTTGGTTAGCCTTTGACATTGTTGTTGGGCCTTGAGGTAGTATGAACCCATCACATTCATGGGTCTGAAATTGTGTCTTGAGACTCACATCATTCCTCCTTTCCTCAAGAAGATTCGTCCCTGAATCTTTAACTGCACAGAAAGAAAAGAGATTAAAATAAATAAATTGAATAAAATACTTACCTAAGCTTTCTTGTGAGCCAAAACGATCTCCTGGATCAAAGATATGGTTTTGATATCCCAAATTAATATGGATCAAGTATCTCTCCTTCAAAAACAAACCATCAACACTAGACAAAGAAATACTAGGCACATGAGTGTTCAAGTAAAAAATAACTTGTAATTTTCTTTTAATATGCATGGTCATCCATAAGAATTTCCAATGACGAGTTAAGAATTTCACATAATTATAAAAATCAAGTAGTTTAATATTATTATGTAAAAATTCATATTTAGAGTTTAAGGTAGAAAATTTTGTTGCAAGATCAAATGTATAAGGTTTTTAATAAACTTGTCAAATGCAACAAAAGTAAACTTTAAATACCTAGATAAACCCATAAAATCAATTGAACTTTTAGATCATTGTTTATTGAAACTTGACCAATGAGAAAGCATGTCATAAGAAAAAAATAAAATCATTAACATACTTATCAAAAACATTCAAGGTATGCGTACATATTTCAATTTTCGATGTATCATTACTTTTCTTACCTTCTAGCACATGTGGTGAATTATCAATGTTCAACTTACCTCTTTCCTACAAGTAAAATCGTCTATCGATGGTAGAGTAATATGATTAAGAGTCCATCAATAGATCCTTGAAACCCTGTAACAAAGAAACACCACTAAACAAATTTAAGTTAGAGCTAGTTAAAACATAATCATTCCTCACTTTTGTATGGGTATTTTCTTGCTTTTCATTTTCTTTTTCCACTTGAGAACTCTCCAATTTTACCTCATATGGATTTTCACTCCCCAAATTTGGACATTTAAGTAGACTTTTATCACTAAAAGTCTCTTTTCTCTCGTCTTTTCACATGATTTTTCCTCATTATCATTTTTTTCTGGTTCACAAAGTTCGCCATCTTCTTTGATCAACAAAAGTCTCGTGTTGGCACAATCACGGCTATAGTGTCCATGCCTTTTACACGTAAAACATTCAATGTCACGAGCTCTTTGTTGTTTTGGTGAAAAATTAGTAGAAATGAGCTGCTTGAAAAATATAGAAGGTTTTGTAGGAGCCTCACTTTTCCACTCAAAAGGTTTAGTCTCAGCATGTTTTGGCAACAACTTATTAATAGCATAAGAAGGTTTCAAATTGTTGAAAGTAGAGTTAGAACTTGTACCTCGATAATAGTGAGATTCGTCAAATGGATGAGATTGATGTTGCTGAAATTGTTGCTCAATCTCAATTGCCTTGTGTACCATCTCCTCAAGATCAATATAGGTTTGAATTTTAAGGACATTAGCTATCGAAACATTCAAGCCATCTACAAATCGCACCATGATAGTTTTTTTATTCTCTCTTATATTTGCTCTTTGCAGAAGCATCTCCATCTCCTTAAAGTACTCATCAACAGATCGATTACCTTGAACAAGGCGTTGAAGCCTTGTTGAGACCTCTCTATAGTAATGAGAAGGAACGTAACGCTTTCGCATCACTTGCTTCAACTCGTCCCATGTTTCAATTACCCTTTTGCAGTTTCTTTGACGATCAATTCCAAGTTTCTTTCGGAACGTCTGGAGCCCTAAGTTAAATCTGCGACTTTGACAAACTTTATGATCCGCTTCCGCATTCATCCGTCTCATCCTTTATCATTTGGTACCAGATTTAGGCGTTTTGGGTGTTCTTTTTATTTTTATAAACTGATTTCTAGCAAACAGCCTCAAAACTGATTTGACTCTAATACCAAATGATACAAGATAAGACCGATGAATGCGGAATCGGATCGTAAATTTTGTCAAAGTCGTGGATTTGACTTAGAGCTCTAGACGTTCAGAAAGAAACTTGAATTTTGACACAACCTGAAACGAAATTGAATCAAAGTCAGATAAAACAATTAAAATAAATAACTAAAATAAAATAATAAATCAAAATTTAAGGAAACGAATAAAGAAGATAAATGGAAAGATAGAACGTGGCATGTAGAAGTCCTAAGAAGCATTGGAAACACGAAGAATCCACAACCCCCTTCAAGCGGCTCTAATTTTCCCTCCAAGATAGAAACCTTGGCAAGAAAAAGTTTGAAAATGATCCTCACAATCTAAAAAGATTGTTAAAACTCTTCTAAAAGAAACTCAAGAGAAATAGAATAGTAATGAATTGTATGAATTGTGTACAATGCAAAGGGCTATATATAGGCTAGCTAAATAAATCTAAATAAAACTCTTAAGTATACTAGAACTCTAATTTAATCTAAATAAGAAATAGTTTTAAACTAAACTTTCTTATTAAAATAAAACTCCTAAATAACTTAAAATACTTAATAATTATAAAAAATTTAAAATATAATAAAAAAATAATAATAAGAAGAACTGATAAATACAATATTGGGCTTATATATAATAAAAATTAAGCTTAAAACCCGAACCCAATATGATTTAAACTCGAATTAAAAGCTCGAAATTCTTAATTCCTGTCATAATCCTATTTAGAAATTTTGCTCACGCAGTCTTCCCCAAAACGGTCATAACTTGAGCTCCCAAACTCAAAATCGAGTGATTCAAAATGTGTTTCGAAGCTAAGAGATAGATCTTAAAATACCATGAAGACATCTCAACCCAGAAATGCCAGGATCCCATCCAAAAATTCGTCTCGATTCTGTTGATTTCCCAAGCCTGAAAATTGGCAGCTTTGGTGATTGGGATTTAATAAATTTCACCCCATCCATACATGTATCAGTCAAGGTGGAGATTTTTTAAGTATGACTCCTATTTCAGTTAAATTTGAGGAATAATGTTTCAGTTAAACTCTATTTATTTGTTTCAATCAAACTCTGATTAGTCTAGATTATTTTATTATTATTTGACATATGAATTTAGCCTATAAATAGACTCTTTTATAACCTTAGAAAATACACATATTAGAGATTAGAAATCATAATACTTTTGGAGAATTTTTGTGTTTGCGTTTTGAGGGTTCTTTGTTTTCGGGTTTTCGGGGTTTAGTTTTTTTTATCTCCATCTTTTGTACTCTTTATTCTTTTGCTATTATAGTAAAATTATCTTTGCCTGTGGTTTTTTTATCCTTTTTGTAGGAATTTTTTCACGTTAAATTTGTGTGTTCAATTTCTCAAATTCTTCCGCTATTTTTACTTATTCGTTGCTTAATCGAGTCGATCCCCAACAGTAGATTTGATTTGAGTATATATCATCAGAAAATACATTCATTTGGAAATTTATAATTATTAATATAACATATTTAAATAATACATATGATGGATCAAAATTATTTGCATCTACATTTTCTTTTTAAAATACATTCATTTGAAAATTTATATCATCAATATTCACATTTTAAAAGAACGAAACTATACCCAAAAAATAAAAAATAAAACAAATAATCCATATTGAAGATAAAAAATAATGATATTTAAAATATTTTACATATAACAATAATAATGGTATTTGAAATAATTATTTGGTTTTATAATATTAGGTGGAGAAAATAAATATTTGAAATATAAATATTATATATAAAAATATATCAAAAGAATCTATTGATGTTTTTAAAAAATAAAATATATTTAACATAATGATAAATATAAGAAATATATATTTCTATTATATAGTTATTAATTTCATTTTTTTTAGGAAGACTGGGCTGCAATTTTATTTAAAAGAGGTCAAAGAAACAAAATAAGAAACATAACATAACTAAATTTTTTGGCCCAGGCCGTCCTAAATAAAACCTAGCCCTTAACAATAAAATAAACTCATTTCAAAACAAAACCCTAAAAATTGATCATCACAGCCAGCCACCATTTATATAATATTTTAACTTAATGTGATATATATAATACTTTTATTATATAATTACATATTTATTATTTGATTTTTTAAATAGAAGAGTTATAAATTAAAAATGAACCCATGTGATGGCGTGATGGTTAAGGGTATTCACTGCCCCAGGTGTGACCTGGATTCGAGTCGCACTTATTGTTCGAGCTTTACCATGTTATTGTAATTCACCAAAAGAAAAGATGAATTAAAAATAAAAAAAAACTTTAAAACAAGAATCAAACTTGGTACACAAAGATGAAATCACTATTATTTAACAATCTAAAATACAAATATGAGAAAACGAATTCTACAGGAAGTGTTTTCAGAAAACACATCCAAAAAGGTGCGCTTTCCTGCCACCTCAGCTAAAAACGCGTCCAACAGTTTCTCCCTCCAAAATCGGTCTATTTCCCTAAATTTTAGAAAAATCGACATAAAACCTTAAATAACTTTTAAAACTTACATATTCTTAAAAAAATTAACAATGGATTCTTACCAATTTATAATATAATATTGATTCTTAATAAATATAGACTTTAAAATTTATTTGATTCTTAACAAATATTGACTCTTAGTGAAATATTAATGGTAAGATAGTATATTATACCAAACCATATATAGTAAGGTTTTCATCTATTTTAGTAAACATTAGTTAGTGATGAGTTCAACTTGTAATAAGTAGCACTTCTCATTACATATAACCTAAACATTTTGTGCTATTATAAAAGAGAGACCCATTTTAAATACAATTTTAGTAAATTATTAAAAATAATTTTTATACTTTTAAATGAATTTTAACATACATTTCTAATTTATTAATTCTTTAAAAATTATGTCATCTATTTTCATAAATAATGTCAATAAATAAATAAAATATTTTAATGAATTTTAAAATGTATTATTGATTTCATACACAATCCAATAACCTAAAAATAATTTTAATTTTGATCTTTCTATTAATTGATTTAAAACTTTATATAAATATTTTTGCTAAAAGTTGTCTTACACACCATTATTTAGTTACTCTTTTTTGATAATAGTGTTGAAAATAATTTTGTCATTTTGTTTAATTCACACGTTTTTAAAAAAATCCATTTTAATATTATTGTTTAATTTAATTATATGTTTTATATGCTTAATTTTTTTACTTATTTAGTATTTAAAAGCAAGTTTTATCTTTTATGTATTAATTTTGTAGTTAGATTATTAGTGAAATCTTAAGTTAATTAATACAAAATTTAAACAAATCATGTAATATAATTCAGTTAATACATATATCCAAACTCGTTTGATCGGAATAAAAAAACTAGTTAGTGGATATATTGAAATGGATTTTATCTAAACCCAATCTCAACTTGATCCCAGAAATTCTAATAAAAATGTCTCATCCCTTTTCAAGATTCAATTTTCGAAATAGAAATAGAACACGCAACCACCCCAAATCATTATATCTCCTTTTTTAGGGATTTTCAGACAGACTAATGAAAGCATAAAGAATTTCAAATCATGTTATTTGTTAACATAAGCCATAAAGTTTAGGGTGAGGAAGAAGAACATGATATAATGCTAAGAGTTAGAAGAGAAAGTTTAAGTTGCGATGGTTGAAGGTCTTGGATTTATCTATAATTTTTTAGATAATTTGTGACCTTAGGTTTTTTTTTCCAATATACTTGTGACTTAACATAATAAATGGTAGAATTGGACTATTTGTACCTTTCTTGATGGGTTACCCATGGTGCAAATGTCAAGTTTAGGGAAGTTTAATGGAAATCATGGATGACCTTAACACTTGCATTGGAAGTGGCTGGAATGTGTTGTCCTATTTAAGGGTTTTTATATGGGTTCAGTGCGACTTGGAAAGAACAAACCCATTAAGTATGCAAAATTTGATTGTCTAAAAAGAGGATTAGTCATTCATATCTCATTATTAGACCTTGGCTTGAGGCTTGTAAAAGCCACATTTCCTTATGAAAAATAGTTTATCTAGACATCTTTTGTCTTATCACAATCTCGTTAAGGTCAATGATGTTTGAACTAGATCGGATTGACCGATCGAATCTGATCAAGAATTAATTAGGGTATTGGTTCGAAGAAAGGTATTGAATCGGTTGGATTGAAAATCGATACATGAATCTGCTAAAAGACCTGTTAAATTGAGGTTTTTTAAAATATTTTTTTGAATTTTTAATATTTTTAATCAAACTAATTGGATCGAAAAATCAATGGCCTGACAAGTTCAAGCACTGGTCCAATTTTATAAACATTGGTTAAGGTGATTTCATGACCTTCCCTTTTGCCAGGGACAATTGTTAGGCTCCAAAATAACCATACTTCATTTGCTACTGTGGTTAAGGAAACACGATTAAGCCATACTGAGTTGTAAACCAAACACCGTGCCAAAGAAGAGTCTTATCACCAAACATGATAAAGAATCACTACGACAAAAATGACAAGATCACACAATGTTGGGGATGACAATAAGGCTGCCTTTTTGCTCATCCCAACTCTAACTTTATTTGAAGTGTTCCACTATTTGAAGCTTAAGAAAAAGGAGAGAAGAGTTGATATCGCAGTTAAAATGGATATAAATAAAGCGTATGTAGGATTGAATGAGACTTTCTTAAAGAAATGTTGCTTAGAATGGGTTTTGATAACAAATGGGTGAGTTCAATAATAAAGCGTGTCTCTTCTATTTCCTACAATATTATTGTTAATGGTAAACAAACGAACACAATCATTCCTACTAAAGGCCTTAGGCAAGGAGATCATTTATCCCTTTACCTTTTCCTGTTTATTTTTTATGTCCTTTCTAGGACTATCAACTTCGCAATTTAGTTTAGAAAGTTGAGTAGAGTTAAGATTGGTAAGGATTGTCCCACATTGTTTCATGTATTTTTGCAGATGACTCACTATTTTTTTCTTGCAGCTACTAATGATAATTGTAACAACCTTAATAGTATCTTGAAGGAATACGAAGATGCATCTGGGCAAGTTGTCAACTTGAGTAAATCAAGTATTTTTTTAGTGCAAATGCTAATAATGGTAGGAAATGAGCTATTGAGGCTAGAGTGGGAATTTTGGGTGTACCATATTTTTGGGATAAAAAGAAGACTGTTGTTGTAGCTCATAGTAAGGAGAGAATTATGGGAAGACTTTAGAGTTGGAAGAAAAAATTTGTTGTCACAAAGTGGAAAAAATGTGCTTATTAAAGTTGTTACAAGTGCAATTCCCATTTATTTGATGCAATGTGTTTTTTTTTCAAAGAAATTTTGTGATGAGATTAATGTTATGGTGACTATATTTTGGGGAGAGGCAAGTTGAAGATGAAAGGAAAGGTCATTGGATTGGATGGGAAAGTTAATGTTCCAAAACCAGTGTGGTGGATTGGGTTTTAAAGATATGCATGTGATGAATAAATCATTATTAGCTAAGCAATATTGGAGACTGCTTGCAAATTCTGATGCTTTATAGGTGAGATTTTTGAAGGGTAGATATTTTTCTAATAGATCTTTTATAGAAGCTTGGAAAGGGCTAGAGCATCTTTGATTTGGTTTAGTTTTTTGGAAGGTAGAGAGATGATTAGATCTAAAATGAAATGACATATTTTTAATGGTTAGAAAGTGAATATTTGGTATGACAGTTGGATTACAGATATTAGATTGTAAGTTCTTGACAATTTGGAAAATATGGATGCTAGAATTCCTTGTAAAGTTCCTCAAATTATGTGTAGGGAAGAGGGAGTGAGAAATTTGGATGGAATCAAGGATAAAATTTTAGAAGAAGAAGCTGTAACTATTAAGAAAATTCCAATATGTAGATTCAATGGTAGTGATAGGATTGTTTGGCCTAAGAATGTCAATGGTGATTTTTCTGTCAAGTTAGGCTATTTTGTTATTAAAAAGGAGATTAGAAGACATGATATTGCAGGGCCATGCTTATCCCATGTGGTTAATGATGTGGTATCGAAGCTAGTAGGGCAGATTTCGGTTCACAATAAAATCAAGATTTTTTTTATGGAGAGCACTGAGCAATGCTTTAGCTACAAATTGTAATTTAATTAGAAGAAAGGTGATAGGAGATTTATTCTGCTTGATTTGTGGTAGTGTAGTGGAATCTGTTGAACATGTATTTTTATTGTGTGACTAGATGAGTTGTGTTTGGTTTGGATTGGGGTTAAGGTATAGAGTGAATAAAGAGAATTACTACATTGGATGATTGGCATATTGTTGTTGTTAATGATAATAAATTGCAGGCTAGGGAGAAACAATGGGTATCTATTGTTATTAGTCACACTTTTTGGGTCATTTGGCCGGGGATGTTGTTAAGGTTATAAATTGAGTTGCTGCTGAAAGCTAGGGATCAATAGAAAGAGTGGAGAACAAAAAAACAACTTTGAAACGAGTTGAAGGGTGGATTCCACTAGAGGAAGATTAAGTTAAGCTCAACCGTGATGCTGCCTTTGGTGAGAGTAAGGTTGGGTATGGGGTTGTTGTAAAGAGTTGTAATGGTTTTTTAGTGGATGGAACTAGCAAGTAGATTAATGTAAATACCTATATTGAAGTTCAACCCATTATTGTTGTTGAAGGTGTTTCCTTAACCTAGAGAAAATGTTTTAAAAATGTGATGAGGAAGTCTGATAGTGAAGTAGTGGTAGTTGGACTTAAGAAGAAGGATGGTAAACAATGGAGGATTGAACCAATTTTAAGAGTTGTTAAGGAAATGAAGGACTTGTTTGAGAATTTGCAGTTTAGAAAGATTGGTAGAGCAACTACTAAAGTTGTTGATTGGGTCACAAAACAATTCAATGAGAGAATAGGATTTACAAATTGGGTGAATCAACCCCCATTCTCTCTTGTTGACATCTTGGCTCCCCCATTTTCTTAATGCTTTGAGTCTGGATTTTTTTTAGAGTTTCATGTTGATTGATCTCCTTTCTGAAATATCTAGATTTGTTTTTTTTTCCAATGCTAGTGTTGTTTACGTGTGTGGTGATAAAAGTGTTGCTCATGTTTAATGCTACAGGGGTCTTTTATTATGGTAAAATGTGTCTTTTTGTGCCAATAGCTTGATCATGTTGTACTTTTGTGGTTGATTGAAATGATTTTTGATGTTTCGGCCAAAAAAAATCCAACTCTATTTTATTTAATTGAACAAAACAAACTATATTTTATTTATTTACTTGAATAAGTTTAGTTACAAATTTTATTTAGGGTAAACTATACTATCAATCACCTAAGTATTAGTTTATTTTATTTGGGCCCCAACTACAACAATTTTAACCTTTTCACAATGTTATCAATATTAATTTTTTGTTACTTCTCCTATAACAACTAGATTTTTAGTGGTGTCAAAATTGTAGTTTTAAAACCTCATTTTCGTAGTGTGAGTTTGTAAATATTAATATTTAATATTTGCGAGGCTAGAATTAGAGTTTATTAAAGTTTGGTCTTGTAATTTTATCAATTTGATAGTTAATTAAAGTACAGGGACTAAATTGTAAATTTTTTCATTATAAATTTTAAATGACCAAGGATCAATTAAACTATTTGACCATTTTAAATTGGACAAATAGTGGTGGATGACCAATGGATCAATTAAGCTTAAAGTTTTGTCTAATTAATGTTTAAATAAACAAGGGATCAAATGCATTTTTATTTCTTCTATTCATCTTCTTCATGAAGAAAAATAGAAAAAAATAGAGTTTTGAGCTTTAAACATTCTATCCCTCAAATTGGTAAGTTTTCAAGTCATTTTCTTATAATTTTTATGTTTTTGGGGTCATGAGAGCTTAATTTAGCTAGTTCATGTACCAATTTGTAAAAATTTTAAAGTTTCTAAAACTTGCCATTGATGACTTAAATATATTAATGTCAAATTGATAGATTTTAAGTTTAGATATGAAAAAGGATTAAATTGTCAAGTTTAATTGTTAGTTTTGTCCAAAAGGACCAAAGTTTAAAATTGAATATTTGATGTAAAATTTCTATAATTATCGATATTAGAGGGTCCTAAAAGGATGTAATTGAGATCGATTTTGAAACCGAAGCTCAAAATTGAAAGTTATGACAATTTTTGTTTTAAGGACTAAATTGAATAAAATGTAAAACTTTAGGGGTATTCAAAAAACAAAATTAGTCTAATTTATTCATTTAATAGGAGGTTATAAAATGTTTGGAATTAATAAATTGAACCGAATTATTGTATAGATCAGGAATTGAACCAAACTGAAGATAATTGAGGAAAAGGTAAAATTGCTTATTAGTCCTTAAAGACTTGTTCGTTTGTTGTTTTGCCAGGTAAGTTCATATGGAACTTACTATTTTATTTCATGTTTTAATTGAATTTTAATTATTTTGCTTATTACTTTATATAAATGTGAATTTGGCATCAATTGAGCTGAATTGCAAAATATGAAAAATATGGTATTTATGAATAGGTACAAGGTGCCAAAATGGAATGGAATGTTTATAAGATTGGTATGACATGTATATGCTATTATAAGGATTAAAATGATATTATTACAATAATAATGTTTGTGGAAACTTAGTAAACGGTTAGGATACATATGACATGTCATTAGGGTCAAATATGGAAATGATCAGGCATTTACATGGTTATATGAGATCTAGCATTTGTTACGAATTATAGGATTATATGTATCATTAGTTTAGCCTGGACTGGTAACATTGATACAATGTTAACTTGTCACACCCCAAAATCGACGAATCCGAAAAGATGAGTAAAGTATGTATGTGAACTATTTGGCGCTCTCTGGTAACATAATCCGCCACCCTGTTGACCTGATGGCAAGTCAGAGTATTAACGCATCTAGCGTTAAAGCATTCGCCTGTTGGAGGTATCTAAGGAATTAATTGCAAGATGTTTTCAAGTGAAGAAAGATTACACCTAATAAATTGCGCACTTAAGAAGAGTACGCCCCAAAGTTTTGTTTGAGCACTAAGAGCCTATCAAGTGTATGAGGAAGCTATAGGAGACTTAATTGTCTTTAAGATCACGCCAAACATAAGTCACTGCCAAGACATATTACGCCTGATTTGCATGAATATTTTTCAAGTGGGTATTGTATCAGGTTTAGTTGGGAGTTGTTGGAAATTTGCAGCAACAGAAGCAGAGATTAGAGTAAATAGCAGAGTAGCAAGATGTATGAAAGATTTCTTGTACACTAAAACAAGCCAACTAAACATCATCACGACAACATGGTTGGCCATTTCTCAACAGGAGTCAATTGGATTGATTTGACCCTTCCCATGACTGGTCAACAGTAAGGTAAACCTTCGCCAAATTTTCTTTTACCTACCCTGAATTTGGTAAGGAAATTAGGGGGACCGAGGGTATAATTATGGGAAGGGGACATTTCAGATGATTTTTCTATCTACTTAATGTTCAAAATCTTTTTTTCTAACCTAACATTCTCTTATTCTCCTTCGTTAAGATCGAACTAAGAACTCTTTTAATAAGTAGATGATTCAGCCCTCTGGTAAGTCTTATAGCTTTGCATGTTAGATTATAAATGGGAAGGGTGTTTCAAAAAGGCCCTGCTTGGGATTCACCTGTAGTTGAAACGTTAGTAAAATGTCTGTAATGGAGATTCTAATAGAAATCTTATAATCTTTTAAGCAGTTGCTACTACGAGATTGTAAAAGACAATTGAAATAGAAACTCTAAGTCGAAGTAAAGGTAGGTTTCTGGTAAGTCTCTAAACCTGACTTCTGCACATTATATTAATGATTCCTTGTATGGTCGATGTGCATATCTTCTTAAGAAGTTACTGTGTACACGTATGGTTATATGTTCTCTGTAAAGCACTCATATGTATGCTTTGAAGTGTGTGATGCGTTGTATGAATATTACCATGTGTGGTAAGCATGCATGGGAAGTTATATGTTAGGAAGTATGACTTTATTAAGATTATGAGTGAAATCTGTGTAGATGCATCCATTATGTTATTTGAGTGGTGCAAGACAATGTATGTTGGCGTTAATGGGGTTCGGGCGGAGTGTCGGGAAAATATGTTATACAATAACGGACCTCGCGATGGTACTTTGATGACGTCCGTTTGGATAGTAAACACGAGAAAAGGCCAGTGTGGCAATTATTGTGAAAAGACCATGGTCATGACATATTCTGTGAAGCCTTTGTGGCAAACTCCCTGTAAAACCTTATTGGCGTATTATTTAGAAAGCCTTAGTGACGGAGTAATCTGGGGAATACTTGTGGCAAGTTTTTCGGAAGGTCTATATTGTAAATTCTGCAATACCTAAACGACGAGTTGACGTTACACCTTTGTGGCAAGACCTTGGCATGTCTATGAGACATTATCTGAAAAAGCTCTCGGTAGTGTACTCGTTTAATGATTCTGCCATGTTAGAGAATTTTATGTATTTGGAATATTGGTGGTGCAAGTGTCCACCAAACTTGGAATTTCTTAAGTTTTGTATTGAAGTCGTCTTGGATTCTATTGCTTAAATTAAAACGTTATATTCTTCTAAGCAAGTCTGGTTGTCTAGACTAATTTGAAAATATGATGTAACGGGTGTTCTGATAATCACTAGATCTTGTAAAGGGATCTGTCAAGAGTAGCATCTTTAGGTATCATTTTAAGAAGTGCATTAAACTACTATACGTGAAGAAAGTGTGTAACGGGATTCAGAATATGGGGTGAAGTCTGTGATCCACCAATTGGGTGAAATGTGTAAAAGATGGTTAAGTGTAGAAACTGGCTCATGGTTATCCACCAACTAGGAATCAAAAATGTATCTGCCAAGGTCTCAAAGGAAGTCCAGAATCTTAAAGTCAAAGATTTCAATAATAACATTAAAAGGTAATACTAGTTGAGACTCATTAGGTTCTATTGAACTTATGGGTGTTTACTTGCAATGTCGGTTTTTAGGTTTGAACCAGTTCACCAGAAGGGACCAAGCTAGGAATGCACCAAAGTAGATGATTGTAGAGCGATATTATGCATATAGAGGACACTTTTAAGAATATGTCAAATGGTGAATAGTATTATACGCCATGGTCGAGTCTGTTTTAATAAAGTTTTAAGTGGTATTGTCTTATACTATCATTGAGAAACATTTGTAATCAAACAAACATTTACCTTCAAAACCTTTGACTTAGAATAAAAATAAATAGGTAATAAGCATATTCAATAAAGTCTTCATTCGTTTTAAAATTTTTGTTAGGGGTTTAAGTCTGGTGGCATCCTATATTTAAATCCGATAAATCGGGTCGGGTATAGGGTGTTACACTGCTTGTGTGAGCAAATTCAGAAATGTCAACTTGTGTGAGCAACCTTGATCACTATCTGCTCGTGTAAGCAATATAGTCTCATGTATCCGAATTCATTTTACTAAGGTTCTTTCGGGCGAAAATGTAACTTAGTGGAAATGAAATTATTGAAATAGATTAAATATGAATTGAATTACATATGCTTCCAAATTGAATATGATTTGCGTTAAACATAATTTCAAATTGCATTTTTGAATATGATTTCTTTTTCTTTTTAATGGTCATGATACACAAAGTTTAAGACTAACCTATTGGTTGTATAAGTTTATATGCATATGATACTTTAAAGTATGCCAAGAGATGCCATATTGATTGCCAAAGTGTATAAATGTTTAGTTTGTTGTAATGTCAAGGTAAGTTAAGTAAATTTCATATAATCTTACTAAACATTCAATATTGATATAGTTTAATTGATTGCCATATTGATCCCATTGTCTCATTTTCCTTGTAGATTGTTAACTTCTGGAACGTGTCTAGTGGATCATCCAGAAGCTCACACTATCCCATTTTCGAATCGGTAGCCTTTCGAACGTTTAAAGTCCAAAATTGTGGCATGTACATAGGTGTTATGTATTTGTTAAGCTTGAATGTTGGTATAGTTTTGAAATTTACCAATTGCATGATTTTGGCAAATTTAATTCCTAAATGAATGTGTATGCTTTGGTAAACATGTTTCAGATATCTTGGTGACCGTTGACATGGCATATTTTGATGTAAATAGGCATGTTTCAAAAAGTTTTGAGATAGGTAAATGTTTGAAATTGGCAAATGGTTTGGATTGTCTGTCATGGTATTGAAATGATATGTCTAATGATTGAATAGACGATATACATTGATACGTGATTGAAATGGTTTGTTTTGACATGTTTTGGTATGTTTGATTAAGGTAAAAATAGTGATATTGTGAGCATATGTGAACGGTTTGATTGGTAAACTTGAAATAGATACCAAAGTTGTATTTTTGCCAAAAATAGGGGAAGTAGTAGAGGTGATATGGGCCTAAAATTTTGTCCAGGCCCAGCCCGGGGAAAAAATCCTAAGCCCGAGCCCGTCTCGGCCCATTTTTTTTAGTGAAGAATTATATTATTTTACTTTTTCAAAAAGTTACAAATTTTATAACAGTTTTGAGAAAATAAATATAATATATTTTAATTAATACATATTACATAATAGTATAATACTGAACTCATATATTGCACGAGATAATAAACTAGTTATTTAACTATGCTAGCCTTGTGATACAAGATCAAACTTGTCACATGTCTTTAAGTAATACTAAAAAACACACATCATTTAGGAAAAGTCGCTAAGGTTGATTGTTTCGAAGGAAAAGGTGTGAGATAGTGATAGTAACCTGCCTGGGCCTGCTGTTTTTCTGCCTCACTAAATAGCTTGTTTTTGTAATAAAACAAAGCAAAAACAAAAAAGATTAGATTAAATGAAGAAACTAAGCTTCTGATCTCAGCCCTGCAAATTACATGCTCTATAAAACATAAATCAATTCTCATCCAATAATAATTGAATAACACAATTTTGCCTTTAATTGTGGTAAGCTACCCTTAATCCTATAGCCTCGTATTAAACAAGTCTTCCATTACAAAGAAAAGAAGGTAGTCAAACCATAGAAGTTTATTTACATTACTAGAAATATTGTTTTACCAAGAGTGCATTAAATCACATTTCGTACCATCTTCTTGATAGAATAAAAGGGAGAAATATTGCATAGAGTTGTGAATAAAACATTTCTAGCATTTTCCTGCATAAGTTGTTCAATGTTTGACAATTTCATCCAACTTTTTCGTGTTAAATTTTATTTGAAATTGAGTCAGTTCGTATCGATAAAATCGATTAAACCTCTGGTTAAAACAACAGAGTTGTTCACACACTAACATTTGACTTATCTATCGATAGACTGATGCATCAAAAACTAAACAACACCAGAGTTGTTTCACACTAGCATTTGACTTATCTATCTATAAATTGATACATCAAAAACTATTACTTTTGCTTTAAGCAAAGGTTTGCTATGATTTTTGTCTCTGGAAAAAGAAAAGAAAAGCTAAGAGGGACATCATCAAACATCCTTTTTGAAAATCAAAGACAAAAATAAATGTTGTGTGAATCTGAAGCTGTTATTGGAACATTTATTACATTCAACTTGAAAGTCAAGGTCAAGAGAAACCGATGTTTTTTCTCATACTTGACAAAATAAAACTGTATTATAATTTTTTGTCATGTCATCAGTCCAATCTTTTAAGCTTTAAACAACATAGAAGAATGTCATAATCATAATTTGACCTAAAATAATTTTTGTTTAATATAATAATTTGGTATTTGATTTAATAAAAAGATTGTTTTTAATTAAAATTGATTCAAATAATTATGTTTTTTTATCCAAACCAAAATGGGATAGCAAAGTAGTGAAAAGTGAATAGCCGGGACTGGGACACTGGGTTGAGAGAAACGACATTGGGAGTTAGTAAGGGAAGACTGCAATTGCTGCAAATAGTGGCTAAGGCATAGCCCTTTGCCTGCATCTGCATGCTGTCCAATTGCAAACATCCATTACTAAAATTTCGTTTGGGACAAGGGAAAGCTATTTATTTTGATTATAGCTTGTGGTATAGTTATATAAGAGCACACTCCGTCAAATAGTGAAACAAAGGAATATTTTGAAGCAACGACAGATCCAAAGCTTCCACCGTTCCCAGAAAAAAATTGCTACTATAATGAGCTTAAAATTTCAGATATAAAAAAGATTCTTAAACCAAACTCAAGGATCTTGACAAAATTTTGTCTTCTAAAAAAAATATAAATTAACTGATCTTTAAAAGGGGGGAGTGAATTTGAAATCAAGGGTCAAATACATCTGCATATCATCTCCGTGTCACAATAACGATTTCTCAACTGGACTCACAAGAAATCCATGGAAGATTACTTATATTTACAGTAAAGATCAGAGAAAGTAAAAAAAAACAAAATATTAGAAGTGTGTGTTGAAAGATCAACAAACATATCTGTTTAAATATAGAAACGAAGAACGGGAAGAATAGATAAGAGTTACCGAATGAACTTACCAAGCGAATGTGCAGGTGGAGGTTTGGAGAAGATGTTTGTAGCTTCGCTCTAACCTCTGATTCTGGAAATGGGTGGAACCGTGGAGGACCAGAGGTGGATCGGTGGAGGTGGATTGCTGCCGGAGGTGAACTCGAATTGAGAAAAAAAAGGGAGGAGGGCATGAGCTTAGGGAGAAACGTGGAAGAGGGGAAATGGGAAATGGGGAAATGGGTTAATGGGATTGGGAAATGTATTTTAAAAATAAATAAAATATATATATTTATTATATTCGGGTCAGGCCCGGGTGAAAAATATTTTACCCGATTTTTACCCAAACCCATATTCAGGCCTATATTTTTACCCGAACCCTTTCAAATTTCGAATGGGCCGTCGGGCCGGGCCGGGCCGCCTAACCCATGATCACCTCTAGGAAGTAGTGGGCTATTTCCGAAATTGTGATACCACACTCTGGATATCATGATACCAATTTGTTATATTTTGAAAGATTTACAAATTAATCCTTAGATTGGGAAGTTTGGCTACTGTCTTTGACATCGCAATACCAAACCCTGGATATCGCGATACCCATATGGCTTAATTTGAAGTTTAGCTACTATCTAAGGAATCGCGATACCAAGCCCTATATATTGCGATTTCCATTTGGCACATTTTGAAAATTTTCAATTCACTTCTAATTCAACCTCGAGATCGCATTGAGCTTTCGTAAGCTCAATTAAGGCTCAGAATTTGATTGTGTATCATAATGTAAATGTGATAATACATGTTTGTATGATAGAATGATGTTTTACTGAATAATTTATTGTAATTGCTCTGACAACGATTGTAGCATTCTGTAGCTCAAAACCAGTGATCGGGGCAGGCAAGGGGTGTTACATCTCCATTAAATTGATGACATTTTTTATTATTAAATTAAAATAATAACTAATTTATCTCTCAATATTTACATTTTTTAATTTGATATTGATTTTATTTAAAATTATTAAATTAAAAAATTAGAATTTTTCCAAAATAAAAAAAACATTTATTATTATTAAATTGTTTAGACTAACTCAAGTGGTAGGGTTCTTACCCAACAATGCCATATAAAGGCATGGGTTCAAACTAGAGGTGTTGATGGGTTGAGTTAGGCTCTAACAAAATTTTAGGCTCGTTTGATAGGCATGACCTGAAAAATGAGCCTAAAATTTTGCCCAAGTTTGACCTGAATAAAAATTCTAAAAGCTGGGCTTAGCTCAGCCCGTCCGTATTATATTTTTTTATATAAAAAAATTAAAAACATAATACATCAAAAATACTGAAAATATTAAAATAAATGTTTCTCAACAAATTGAAAATAAATTAAAATAAGTCTTTATACTTAAATAACATAAAGATATGTGCAACCTAACAAGCGAATGCCTTTAAAATAGTAGCAAAATTAACAATAAAATAAGAGTTATACAATATTCAAACAGTAACAACAAAATAGTAGCAAAATAATAGTGAAATGGCAGCAAACAGTGGGAAAACAATATCAAAATAATATTCTTTTTGCAAAATCGGGTCAAGCCAAAAAAACTTACTCGAGACCCGACATATTTTCTAAACAGGCCTTTTTTTTGCCCAAACCCTCCCACTTTTCAGGCGGGGCCCGACCCATGGACAGGTCTAATTTGAACTCCACCATGAACAAAATGCTAAAACATTTCCTTAATGGATTAGGCGATCCCACTAAATTCCGTGAATCCTTTGTGCTCTCTTTGGAGTCAAGAGACAAAAACCCAGGGCTAAAACCGAACATAGACACGTAAGGAACAATACCTTCATTAAGGGTCCCAAACACTCCTAAGTAGACACGCACTTTCAACAAATCTCATACAAAATCAATATCCCAAAATCATTCAATAAATAAAAAAATACAATCTTGCATAAAAATCTTAATTTATAATAACAAAACTCACAATACTAATTCTCTAGATATTAATCAATAAATCATGAAAAAGAGAGAGTTGTTATCAAATTAGATAAACCAACATGAAAGTATTGAAAGATTGAACACCTATCTAGTAAAAATTCTAAAGCAAGGGAGGAAATAAAATAAATTTGAGAGAAAAAGTAATGTGTTAGAACAAAATAAAAGAATTAAAAGTTTTTGAATTTTAGTGGGTAGAGAGAGATTAATTTGTTTTTATATAAATGACTTTATTTTATAAAATAATTCATTTTAGTCGCATTCCAAACACGTAGAAAAACGTAATTTTTAGGCTTTTTCGGCCTTTTAAGACCTATAATTTCAAAAGAGAAGAAGAGAATAGGGAGCCATCAGAGACTATTGAAGAAAACAACTCGAAGAACACCATTGAAGCTGACTCTGAAGTAGATTTCCATCAAGATTGAAGACCTCCTTTTAATTTCTCTGAAGTTTTTATGAGTTTCTTTATTTCTTGTGATTATATTGTCTTTGAGATGTTTTTATCTACAATTATGAACTAATTCTCTAGATACCTAGGGAAGTCTAGAGAAGATGAACCCTATGATGAATACTATTATTTTATTTATGTTTTACGCGATAAATACTTGATTCTTGTTATTAGTTATGTGTGCTTATCTCTTGTTTTAATATTTCTTGAATATTAATGCATGTTTAATATGCTTAAATTAAAGGAGGAAAAGTCTCTGTTTAAGAGTAGGTCTAGCATAATTAAGTGAAGTTGCATACAATCTTAGAAATAGGATGACATAAATCTACTAGATTAGAGTCAAATCTAATAGGGGGATCCATAGATCGAGTTAATGGGACAATAGGAGTTTTAATTAGAAAGAAATTTCAATTAATCAACCTAGAGTCAGTTGCTCTTACTATCAAAAGAGATATTAGCATAATTTAGGGATTTCTATGGATTAAGATACCAAGTTAATAAATCGCGGCGAATAAACTGAATACTTCATTTCTAATTAGAAAATAACCAAATACATAAATTTCTGAAAACAAAGATAAAGCAAATAAAATACAAACTCTCACTAAACCATGTTGTACACAAATAATATAACACCCATATGAGCAATATGCTCATAAAAGACCTTGGGTGGTAAACCTTTTGTGAGCAGATCCGCTATCATGGAGTTTGTCCCAATGTGCTCTATGGATATTTGTCCACTTTGCGCTCTCTCTTTCACAAGTAGGAACTTTATGTCAATATGCTTTGACTTAGATGAGCTGCTGTTGTTGTTGGAATATAACACCGCTGACTTATTGTCACAAATTAATTTGAATGGTCTTTCTACATTCTCCAAAATACGCAACGTAGTGACAAAGTTCCATAACCATATTTCGCGGTTTGAAGCCTCGTAGCATGATATAAACTCTATTTCTATAGTGGAAAAAGCTATAAGTGTCTGTTTAACACTCTTTCAGGATATAGCTCCTCCAGCTAATAGGTAAATATAGTCTGATGTAGATTTCCTACTATCTTGGCACCCAGCTAAATCAAAATCAGAATACCATACAACTTCTAAATGACTTGATCTCTTATAAGTGAGAATATAATATTTTGTTGTCTGAAGAACCCTCATAACCCATTTGGCTGTTATCCAATGGTCCATACCAATGTTGCTTAAATATCTTCTTACCATCCCAACAATGTATACAATATCTGGATGCATACATACTTGAGCATAAATTAGACTTCCAACAGTTGATGTATAGAGCATCTTTTGCATTTCCTGAATTTCAAGGTTACTTTTAGGGCATTGAGTAAGACTAAATTTGTCTCCTTTAGCAACAGGGGTGTCACCTAATCTATAACCTTGCATGTCAAACCTCTTGAGTACTTTATCAATATAGCTTTTTTGTGACAATCCAAGAATACCCCAAGATCAGTCTCGATGTATCTAAATTCCTAAAACAAAAGAGGAGTCCCCAAGATCTTTCATCTCAAAATGCTTAGATAAAAACCTCTTGGTTTCGTGCAATAAGCCAATATCATTAATGGCAAGCAAAATGTCACTGACATATAGAAATAGGAACATATATACTTACTCTCACTGAATTTGTGATACACAAAATTATCAATAATATTCACCTCAAAATTGAACAAGACAACTACTTGGTAAAACTTGTTGTACCATTGACGGGAAGCTTGTTTGAGCCCATAGATGAATTTTTTTTAAAAATTTCAAATCATATTCTTTGGATCTCCCGACTCAATTTTTTGGTTCCACCATAGAAATTATTTCTTCAATGTCACCATTGAGAAATGTAACCTTAACATCCATCTAATGTAACTCAAGATCAAGATGACCAACAAGCACCATGATTGTCCTGAAACATTCTTTCGATGAAACTGCAGAGAAAGTCTCTTTAAAATTAATGTCTTCTTTCTGAGTATATCCTTTAGCTACAAGATGTGCTTTATACCTCTCCACATTACCATTTGCATCCCTCTTAATTTTAAATATTCATTTACAACCAATTGGTTTTGCACCTTCAGGTAATGGGACAAGTTCCCAAACTTTATTGTCTTGCATTGTATCAATCCACTTTTGAGAATTAGAACTCTTTATGGCCTGACAAAAGTTGATTGGATCATCTTCCATCATTCCATTGTCATCCTCATATTCTTGGAGAAATGCAACATAATCATCTAAAATAGCATTTATCTTCTCTCTCGTAGACCTCCTTGATGACACTTGTTTTTGAGGTTGTTGAGTTTGTTCTTCTGGAACAATTACCTCATCTTGAATAGGAAGTTGTTTAATATTGTCTTATTGAGATTCTGGATTCATTTCTTGATCAATGATAAGTATGAGAACCTGAACATCTTCAAAAGTGAAAGCAGGAATTGAGTTAGAATCTAATTCCTCTTCAAAAGCAATGTCTCTAACCTTATTTCTCCTTCCAAACTCAACATCCTCAAAAAATGTTGTAGTTTTCGTCTAAAAAATATTCCTAATTGTAGGATCATAAAACTTATAGCCTCTAGATCACTCAGAATAACAAATAAAGTAACTGCTTATTATTTTGGAGTCTAATTTCTTTTCATGTGGCCTATAAAGACTTGTCCCAATAGGACATTTCCAAATGTGAAAGTGCTTTAGACTAGGCTTTCGAACTGTCCAAAGCTTATAAGGTGTTTTTGTAGCTGCCTTAGTGGGTACTCTATTCAGAATGTAAGCTATTGTCTTTAGAGGCATTGGCAAAATGAGCAGTTTTAAACTTATTATGCATCAACAGTTCTTCCTCTTGCACACAATGAGTAATGAGCTCATTTAGAGTGCATTTTTCCTTATGATAGTTGTTACTAATTTTAAATTAGTTAAACTGTGCAAAAAGTAATACCAAAATCATAAGAACAAACAATTCCTCAAAAATCTTGATCTTAAGTGTCTTAAGTCTTGAAACAACACGAAACATCTCCATAATGTACTCCCTCACATTTCCTTGACCCTTATAGTTCATAGACATCAAAGAAGTCAGAAGTAATGTCATCTCAACCTTATCATTTTTGGCAAAACGTTTCTTAATTTCGTCATGGAAACCCTTGGCCTGAGTAATGTTTTCAGATTTTGTGTCCCTAAAGGCTTCTAGAATGTTGTGCTTCATGATCATTAGACTCATGCGATTTGAATTATCCCACCTCTCAAAATCTCTTTTAGCATCAGGGGTGTTTGCCACAGTGAGAGGTACAAGTTGTTCTCTCCTTAGTACAAGTTCTATGTCCATATAGTCAATCACTATAAGTAAGTGTCTTTTACATTTCTTGAAATTGGTCCCTTTAAGCATAGGTGTATAATTGATATTAGCAGATATTGTGGCAGCAAAAGATGAATAGCTAAGTATAAAATAAAAATAAAAACAAGCTCACATCAATATTCATAAGTAAACAATAAATTCAAAATAATGACTAATTTTATCTCAAGATACCAAACACAACATTAATATAAAGTCTTTGGACTGTAATATTAACGATAAGCAATACTCTTGTTGTAGCAATCAAACATTGACAATAAATTATGTCAAACAATAAACCAATCTAATATATTATTCACATAGAGTACCTTATAATTGTCACACATTTATCACCACATATTTCATTGAAATTCTACCAAACATTAACTTATCTTTAGATCAATTAATAAACGCATGAATCACAAATACATATAATCATCTTGATATTTTAAATAAACTAAGCTATGCAAAAGAGGTCACTTTGATGACATTTTGTTTCAACTAATCTATTTAAAATATTAGACATCCTTAATTAAAACCCAAAGCCAAAATCTGAATTTATTTATTTCAAAATATTTCTCTTAATTTCATCTTTGGACAAGAATATTAACTTGTAAGTGATATCTTATTGTAGTAGTCAAAGATTAACAATAGAAACATGTCAAACAATAAATCTTCCTTTGGGTTGATTTATTACTCACATGTGAAACCAAATAGTTGTCACATGTTTATTACCACAATTGCACATGTAATTTTGTTAAATATTAACTTTCCTTTAGGCCGATCAATTTTAATGCGACTTAAGTTACATGCACACAAACTTTTATATTTTAAAACAAAATAATTTCAACGAAGTCACTTTGGCAACTTATTGTTTCAATTAAGTTATTTTAAAAATATATATAAAATATCAATATTCAAATATAAAATTTTCATAACAGTTAAAATTGAAAATTTTATTCCACTATAATTTCTGAAATAACCCAAAATAAACGCTATCAAAAACAAAAACAAAAAAATCCTAATCTTTGATTGATTTTATACAACCAAAACTCTTTTACATCAAATTTTAGAACCATTAATTTAAAATAATTAAATTAAATATCTAAAAATAAAATTATAATAATTGACAAATCCTTTAGTTCAAGAAACTATATCATCACACCTTAATAAAAATTGAAATGATAAAATTTTAAAACCAAATATTATTAAATTCCTTAAAGCATGCATCATGCTTGACATTAATTACATCAAAATACCCGACATGAATATAATAACAAAAATACGAAGAGAGGGGAAAAACCATATCCATAATAAAACTATATAACTCAAAAATAAATAAGTAAATAAATAATATATATGTGATTTCACAATGAAACCCAACTATTAAAACTTAATTTTTAATAGAATTTTATGTTATTTCTCAAATCAATAAAAGCTTTATCAGAAAAACACCAAAACACTCAACAACCCTATCAACATTCAAGAATTAATGATTATATGGATTGAATTCAATCCCACAATTGTTCAACAAGATTCTAATTAAAAATTGTTAGTATCGTCCCGATTAAGCAACAAACAAGTAAAAATAGCAGAAGAAATTGAGAAGATGAACACACAAATTTAACGTGAAAAAACCCCTCCAAAGAGGATAAAAAACCACGGGCAAAGATAATTTTACTATAATGGCAAAAGAATGAAGAGTACAAAAGATGGAAATAAAACTAAACCCCGAAATCCCGAAAAACAAAGAACCCACAAAACATAAACACAAAATTCTCTGAATGTGTTATGAGTTCTAATCTAATGGGTGTATATTTACTAAGGTTGTAAAAGAGCCTATTTATAGGCTAAATTCATATGTCAAATAATAATAAAATAATCTAAATTAATCAGTCTTTGACTGAAACAAATAAACAGAGTTTAACTAAAAGATTTTTCTCAAATTTGACTAAAAATAGGAGTCATACTTAACAAAAAACGATTATAATAAAACCCTAAAAATTAATTGATAAAAATTAAAATTAAAATATTATATATAATCAAAATATCAAATTCATAAAATTTAAAAAGCGGTTCAACCCAAAAATAATAGAGAATCAATTTGTTCTTAATGATTCCATATGACGAGGCTTGGATGCCACTTGTTACAATTCAAAGAATATGATATAAACCTCAATAAATCAAGATTTGTCATGTAAAATTATCGAGAACAAAATTAAATGCGGAAACATACCTGAATCTATTGATTTCTTGGAATCTTTGATCTCGTGGTTTTGATATTCCAATTTAGCACACAAGTAATAAAGAGAAAGTGACTCCCTCTTTTATAAATATGGGATATTAGAAATGTATGTGTAATTTGGGGACCATAACCCTGATATATAATTTTTGCACGTTAACCCTAATTTATTAGATCACTTTTAATTTGGACTAATATTTTATGAAAGAAAATAATAACATGTAATTACTATTATTATATATATGATGTCCATATTTTCAATAAAACATGCATAGTAGGATCTTTTTCTTTATTTGCATAGAGAAGGAAGGTTACATGCAAAAGTAATACTTCACAACAACATTTTAATTTTTTTATAATTTTCATGTATTATTTTAATATTTATAATTTTTTGAACTTTTATGTATTTTTAAGTTTTATAATATTTTGAGTTACTAAACTTTTATTTGAAATTTTTATATTTTTTATGTATTATAAATTTTTAAATAAAATTAAGACCAAATTGATAGAATGTGTAAATGTTAAGGAATAAATTTAATAAAATAAAAAAAAACCTTAATATAATTATTGACAAAATTGAAAATTTTTATAATTGGATAATCAAAACAAAACACACTAGTTAGGCAACAATGGTGTAATTACCCTTTTATTAAATATTTTAGCACTCGGTTTTGCTCTCATCCCCACAAGAATTTTTTTTCTGATCCGCATCTCATCCATCTTGAACTTTTATGTAATATATATTTTTTAACATTAATCTTATTAGGTTCTTATCATACCTATTTTTTTGACACAATGATTAGAACTCTCCTAACTCATAAGAGAATAGTACACTCAAACCTACGTTCTCCTACATTGACAATATCCATACCTTACCCCAATATTGAATGAATGTTTACAAAACAAAACATTTGTCTTGACTTATATAAAGTGATGGTTAAAGTTCTTATCAGAGACTTGTTTGACACGGACGCATCCCCTACCCCAATATTGCATAAAAAGAAAAAAAGAGAAGACATGTTTAAATATAGGTGAATGTATTTGAGATGTCCATCTATTATAGGGACCTGATCAAATTAATCCTTTTATTATTTAAATGGATCAATTCAGTCTTTATATTGTTAAAAATAATATAGAGTTAACAATTACTATTTTAAAAATATTATTTGCCGTTTACCAAAGTTAATATTTTAAAGCTTTTATGGTTTTATGATTTTATAAATGAAATCTTTTGTTTGGAATAAAATAATAATTTTAAAATATTTTTATACAATTAATAAATATTGACTATGTTACAACTTAAACTTATTTCATTTTTAATAATAATAAAATACTAATTTAATTCAGTCCATATAGTCCTTTAACCAACTTATTACTACTTTTTAGCCAAGAATGAAATTATTTGTTGATTGACTACTCAGGAGGGAAATTTGGTCTTTTTTCTCAAAAACGACACTTTATAAATATAATACAAGATCTTGTTGGGGAAGGTCATGTATCCAAAATTTTAAATATTTTAATATGATTATTGTTGTCAAGAAAACGTGAGAGTGTATTATTTTTTATTTATGAGTTAAAGAGAGGGCTATGAATAGTTCTAGATATTGTCTAAGAAAAAGCAGATATGATCAAGTACTTATAATGAAATTATTAAAATATATTTTATTTATTTGTTATGATCATAATTTAAAAATTATATTCAACGATAATTTTTTTAATCAGATATCTTTATTTTTTAACAAATTTTGATATAATTAATATAATTTTTGTAAACTTTATCTTAAAAGGATATAGATACAAATGGTTGGACCCATGGCCAATTGGCCAACCTTTTGTTTTACATGTTAATTGATTGTATAAAATCAAATATAAGCTTCTAAATTTGCTGACATGGGAAGTGTTAAAAAAAATGACACAAAATAGCGTGACAAAATAATGTATCATAAATCACTTTATTTACTACTATTAAGCTTCACGTGCTTTAATAAAAATAGGAATGGACCCTGCTTGCTTGCTTGCTTTTTCACATTTTCATTTCTTAATTTCCAAATGGTAAATTGTAGGATACAATACATTATTTGGCTCTTCAATTTTATTAAAAAAAATTATTTTAGTTATTCATTTAATTTTTATTTTTTTAACCCTTTAACTCGCATTATTTGTCAAATTACCTCAAATTAATATTTATTAACGTTACGAACGTGATATATACGTGGATTACCACAATGATTTAGTCATTATGTCTACTACCTGATGTTGACTGCCACAATAAACTAATTCAAGTGCACCATCCCTAGTAAGATTCCTTAGAAAATGAAATCTCACATCAATATGCTTACTGTGACCATGCATAACTAGATTTTTGGGCAACTTAATGGTTGAATTGTTGTCACACATTACAGTAATACGACTTTCATTTGAGTACCCCAGCTCCTTTAAAATTCTTTTCATCCAAATTCCTTGGCAAGCACAAATTGCAACTACTACAAACTCAAGTTCTGTGGTGGATAAAGTCACAATTTGTTGTTTCTTTTTAACACCATGAAACAACCCCTGAACATATTAAAAACACATATCAAAATGTACCTTTCATGTCCTCCATATCTCCAGCATAGTTACTATTCGTGAACCCCAACAACTCACCATCTCTTTCTTTCTTATAATGAATTCCATAGTTTCCAATCTCTTTTAAATATCGAAGAGCTCTCTTAACTGCTTGTAGATGAATCTCCTTTGGTTTTTCCATATATCTACTTATGAGAAGTAACAAACATCATGTCAGGCCTGGTAGCGGTAAGATACATCAAACTTCCAACTAGTTGTTTGTAATGAGTTTCATCAACAGAGATTCCATCTTCATCTTTGCTTACTTTGAAGCCTGGAACAATTGGATTCCCTACTGAATTACTTTCAACCATACCAAACTTCTTCAAATTTTGCACGGCATATTTTCTTTGGCATATAAAAATACCATCAGATTTTTGCAACACCTCAACTCCAAGAAAAAATCTCATCTTGTTGGAAAATAATGGATATTTTGGAACTTTGAGGCATATTATTTTATTGATAAAATTGAAGGTTTGAATAATAAATTATGGATTTATATTCTATATAATATGCTCAAAATTATTGAGTGGTGAATGATAAATTGATACTCAAATTAAACAATAGTTCTGCCTCTTGATGAACAGTTGTATCTTTTGAACAATTGTATCTCTTGGTGAATAGATTCATTGCTTTTGGTTTAATATTGCATCTTTTCATTCATTGTGTCTGTTCACTTATATTTATTAACTTTTCAACAAAACTCTTCATGAATCGGTCTAAATCTCTTCATTCATTTCCTTTCCTCTATATAAAGCCAAGTTAGGAGACTTCCAAAACACATCATCAAAAACTATCAATATAAAAATTTCCTTCTAAATTCATTCCTCCTGATGATAGAGAAATACAAGATTGTGTTCGATTGATTACTTTTGTTGTGCTACTATTGTGATCGTTTGTTGTTGTATCCTGGAATACAGACGTCCAACGTTACTCAAAACACCGAGGAGAGGTTGAATTTGTCTTAAGGAAACTGTTCATACATACCTCAACAAAATTCTTCTTCTAATTTTTAACTCTGTCTGATTATAGGTATTTTGTTGTGTTACTGCTATTGCATTGTATTGCATTATTACTGTTACTGACATATTAATACTACATACGGTATTATATTTTCTTACATTCTTAAGACAGATAATTTGTTTTAGTTTTAATCTAAGGCGTACAGATTACCATCGTAACTTATTTAGGTTGGTTTATACTTCTGTTTTAAATTTTAATTTATTTATGGATTCTGGTTCTTCATTCTAAATACAGAAAAATGACTCATACGTCAAACTCATCCAATTCAAGGGTTGAGGCGATTATAGTTGCTTAGGCTCAGGCTGCGAGCCAAAAGTTACCTATGACTATGAGTCACAATGAAAAGCCTGTGAAATTCACTAGAGAGAATTTTAAAACATGGCAACAGAAAATGTTGTTCTATTTGACCATGTTGAATATGGCTAAATTTCTGAAAGATGATCCTCCTATTTTTAGAGAGGATGAGGAAGATGGTATTACCGCTTTCAACATTGTCGAAGCATGAAACAACTCTGATTTCATATGTCGTAACTATATTTTGAACGGTTTATCTAATGAACTTTATGAAGTATATAGTATCAAGAAAACAACTAAGGAATTATGGGAATCGTTGGACCATAAATACAAAACTGAAGATGATGGTGCTAAGAAATTCTTAGTTGCTAAGTCCTTAAACTTTGTAATGGTTGATTCTAAAGCTGTTGTAAACCAGGTTCAGGAATTCCAATTGATCATTCACGATATTCTCGCAGAAGGGATGGTTATAAGTGAATCCTTTCAGGTGGCAGCCATTATTGAAAAACTTCCCCCTACTTGGAATGACTTAAAGAAATATCTTAAGTATAAGAGAAAAGAAATGACAGTGGAAAATCTGATTGTTAGACTTCGAATTGAAGAAGACAACCGAGGTGCGACTAAAAGGCTAAAAAAACAACCAATCCTAACTTTGCTAAAGGAAACATAGTGGAAGTCAAGAAGGACTCTAAGAAAAGAAAACATTCTTAGACTAGGTCTAAACTAGGACCAAAAAACGGTGTCTTTAAGAAGCCAAAATTCCAAGGAAAATGCTTTAATTGCAATAAGATGAGACACAAGTCATCCGATTATAGGATTCCAAATAGGGTTAAAACAAACGAGGCCAATGCTGTGGAAAATATTTTTAAGGCAGTATCTGATCTTGACCTCTACACTGTGATTTATGAAGTCAACTTGGTTGATTCAAATCCAAGAGAATGGTGGCTTGATACTGGTGCCACACGTCAAATTTTCTGTGGCAATGACTCCTTTGTTGAGTTGGTTCCTTACGAGAAATGGGAGAAGCTCTATATGGCAATGCTGCAACTTCCAAGATCAAGGGGAAATGCACTGTGATTTTGAAGATGACTTCTAGTAAAGAGTTGAAACTTCAAAATGTGTTGTATGTGCCTAACATACGCAAGAACCTTGTCTCTGGGACCCTTCGAAGTATGCATGGCTCTAGAATGATATTTGAACCCCAAAAGTTAGTTTTATCAAAATGGGGAACGTTTGTGAGAAGGGGATATGTATTAAATGATACGTGGAAACTCAATGCTACCTTTATAAAAGCTAATGCTATGAATAAGAATGATGCTTCTTTTTCTATTTATATGCTTGAGTCATTTGATTTATGGTATGATCGGCTTGGACATGTTAATTCTAATACTTTACGTAGATTAATTAACTTAGAGTAAATTCTTTCATTTCACATTAATTATAATCATAAATGTGAAACGTATGTTACGGTAAAATTAACAAGGTCTTCATTTCAACCTGTTAAAAGAAATCTTGAACTACTTGATCTAATACATAGTGATATTTGTGACTTAAAGTTTATTCAAATTAGAGGAGAGAATAAACATTTATTACCTTCATTGATGATAGCACAAAATATTGCTATGTATATTTGCTTTAAAGCAAAGATGAAGCTATAGAGAAATTTGTTCTCTATAAGTAGGAAGTTGAAACCCAACTTAATAAAAGAATTAAGAGGGTGAGAAGTGACCGTAGTGGTGAATATGTTGAACCATTTGGTAAATTTTGTGCACAACATGGTATTATTCATAAAGTGACACCATCATACTCTCTTCAATCCAATGAAGTAGCAGAGTGAAAAAATCGAACCCTAAAGGAAATGATGAACACAATACTAGAAAGTTTTGGGATGTCACATAACCTGTGGGGGGAAGTTGTTTTATCAGTGACTTACATTTTAAATAAGGTGCCCTACAAGAAAAAGAACAAGACACTATATAAGTTATGAAAGGGTAGAAAACCTTCCTACAACTACTTGAAAGTGTGAGGGTGTCTTGCAAAGTTAATGGTTCCTTTACTGAAGCAAATGAAAATATGTCCTAAAATAGTGGATTGTAATTTCATTGGTTGTGCACGCCATAACAATGCATATCGATTTCTTATGCATGGATCAAAAAATCTTGAAATTAATAAGAATACGATATTAGAATCTAAAAATGCTTCATTCTTTAAAAATATATTCCCTTGTAAGACTAGGGAATTTGGGTCAAGTTCAACAACGAACTTCAGAGACTATTGATAGTCAAGACTTTCAACAAGATGTTGAAGTCGAGGTAGAGCCAAGAAGAAGTAAAAGGGCAAGGGTGGAAAAGCCCTTTGGATCGAATTTTCTAACATATATGCTAGAGACTAAACCTCAAACTTATAGTGAAGCTATATGCTCATCTGAAAACACTCTTTGGAAAAATGCTATCAAGATTGAAATTGATTCCATCATGAAAAATCATATGTAGGAATTAGTGGATCTACCTCAGGGAATTAAACCACTAAATTCAAAATGGATTTTCAAATGAAAAATGAAAGCATATGAAACAATTGATAAGTACGAGGCCAGATTGGTTATAAAAGGTTATAGACAAAAGGAAGACATTGATTACTTTGATACATTTTCTCCTGTATCAAGAATAACTTCTATAAGGATAATACTTGCTATTGCTACTTTGCAAAATCTAGAAGTTAATCAAATGGATGTTAAGACAGCTTTACTAAATGGAAATCTTGATGAGTAGATTTACATGAAACAATCTGAGGGTCATGTCGCTCTAGGGTAAGAAAGAAAAGTATGTAGATTGGTGAAGCCTTTGTATGGACTTAAGCAAGCACCAAAGCAGTGGCATGAAAAGTTTGACAGTGTCATGATATCAAATGGATTTAAAATTAATGAGTATGAAAATGTGCGTATGTCAAAACCATTGTTGATGAATATGTAATTTTATGTTTATATGTTGACGACATACTCATTGTTAGAAGTAAAAATGAAATGGTAAAACGTACCAAAAACTTGTTAAATTCAAGATTTGACAAGAAGATATGGGACTTGCTGACATGATTTTGGACATCCAAATCAAAAGGTCATCTGAAGGTCTCATGTTGACTCAATCACACTACGTAGACAAGATTCTTAAAAAATTTGGCAAGGATGATTTTGGTGTAGCCAGAACTCTGATAGATATAAGTCAACATATGTCTAAAAAAAAGGTGAAAGTGTTGACCAAGTGAAATATGCAAGAGTCATAGGCAGCCTAATGTACCTTATGAGTTGCACTAGAGTTGATATTGTTTTCACTGTAAGCAGTTTAAGCAGATTCACAAGCAATCCAAGAGAGAATCACTGAAAAGTGATTGTGAGAGTACTGAGATATCTCAGATATACTCAAAGCTATGAATTACATTATTCCAAAGATCTTGCTATGTTAGAAGGATTCTTCGATGCCAGTTGGATATCTGATATTTAATATACCAAAGGCACAAGTGATTATATTTTCACATTAGGAGGAGGATTTGTATCATGGAAATCCTCAAGGAAAACGATTATAATCAGATCCATAATGGAATATGAGTTTGTAGCTCTAAACAAATCTAGAGAAGAGGCAGAATGGCTACGAAGCTTTTTAGAAGATATTCCTAAATGGCCAAAGCATGTGCCCATAATATGCATATATTGTGATAACTAAGCAACAATTAGTAGAGCACAGAACGTAGTGTATAATGGTAAGTCAAGACATATGCGTCGTCAACACAATATCGTTGGACAATTGATCTCAACTAGAGTTATCTCTATTGATTTTGTAATATCAAAAGACAGCACTACGGATCCGCTAACCAAAGGGTTAAACTGAGCTCAAGTTAATAAAATATTGAAAGGAATGGGACTAAAGCCCATGAATATTTAAGGCGCTATGTGAAGGAAAACCCAACCTAGTTGATTGAAGATCCCAAGATCTAGGTTCAATGGGACAACCTACTTGTATAGACCTTGTGAGGCCACTGTGGAGGCTCTTATCCCAAGTCTATTCCTATGATGAAAACGGTGATTAAAATGTGAACAAGGTTAAGCAATGCTTTTAATGACCATTGTGTGTTTCGGTGAAACGAACAACATAAGTCACCTATGTGAGAGTGAAGTGGGGCCACTTCATGGAGACTATTGGGGAATAGTACTCTAAACTCTCACAGAACCAGGAAGATGTTCACGGCCATATGAACATACCCATGAGAACCAAAATCTTGCCAGAGAGGTATTTGTGTGAGGTATGTCATCGTTTACACAAACGGTAGAACAGTTCAAGGACATCGCGTCTACTGGTCAACTAGTAAAGTAAATATACTTTCACAATGGAAGTTTCAAGGGTTGATGCCTACCTATCCTATGCAAATATCGAACGTAGAATCTATCACATCTTTGAGTCTTGTTGATCCATCAATTTCACTCATGAGGGGACTATTGGAAAGTAATGGATATTTTGGAACTTTGAGGCATATTATTTTATTGATAAAATTAGAGTTTTGAATAATAAATTATGGATTCATATTCTATATAATATACTCAAAATTGTTGAGTGATGAATGATAAATTGATGCTCAAATTAAACAATAGTTCTATCTCTTGATGAACAGTTGTATCATTTGAACAATTATATCTCTTGGTGAACAGATTCATTACTTTTGGTTTAGTATTGCATCTTTTCATTCATTGTGTCTGTTCACTTATATCTATTAACTTTTCAACAAAACTCTTTATGAATCAGTCTAAATCTCTTTATTCATTTCCTCTCTTCTATATAAATCCAAGTTAGGAGACTTCCAAAACACATCATCAAAAACCATCAATATAAAAAATTCCTTCTAAATTCATTCCTCTTGGTGATAGAGAAAGGTAAGATTGTGTTCGATTGATCACTTCTTCTTTCCTAAAGTAGTCATATCAAATTCTATCAACATAGAGTTTTTAAATTCAAACATCATAACTTCACCATCATCAGTAAAAATTAAATCATCAACGTAAACACTTATAATGATAATTTTCCCTTCGCTGTTTTTCCTTGTAAATAGTGTTTACTCGCTGTTGCACCTTTGAAATCCTTCTTCGATGAAGTGCGCTTCAATTTGACTAAACCAAACTAGTGGAGCCTGTTTTAATCTATACAAAGCTTTGTGTAATTTGAAGACCAGATGCTCTTTACCCTTTTTTTTCATATCCTCTTGGTTGTTCCACATAAACATCTTCACTTAGCTCACCATGGAGAAAAGTCGACTTAACATCTAGTTGAAAAATCTTCTAACTCTTTTGTACAGCTAAAGCAATAATCATCCTTGATGTATCCATCCTTGCTGCTAGTGCAAAAACTTTAATGTAGTCTACTGCATGTTGTTGAGAGTACCCTTTTGCAACTAAACATGCCTTGTACTTGTCAATCTTTCCATGTTCATTGTACTTTGCTTTGAAAACCCACTTCACACCATTTTTTTGCTTTAATTGGCAGCTCAATAAGTGTCTATGTTTTTTCTTCTCAATGGATTTGATTTCGCTTTCCATGGCCATTTTTCAATTTACACTTTTCACTGCTTCCTCAAAGTATAATGGATCATTCGATACTACTTGAGTCATATTGTCACACTTGGATTTCCTCTAAACAAGAAAATTAGGGACAAATTAGAGGTAAAAGAAAGACACCATAAGTTGGTCCCTGTAACACCCCTAACACCATAACCTGTTTTTCCAAAAGAAAGACACTTGGATTTTTATTGGAAAACAGGAAAAAATAGAAATGATATTGGACAAGGTTGAAATCCAATTCTGGTTCGGTTGGATTAGAACCAGCTGGGTTACGAAGTATTCTGTATAATTAAAAACTTTCAAACATTATAATATTCAATAATTTAATCATTTCATAAATCGTTCGTAAACATGCATGTTATCCCTAATTTGAATCGTCGAGGCCCCAAAAATAGCTTAGAAGTAATTCGGGACTAATTTAAAACAAGGCAAGAAGTTTAGGAAAAAGATGCAAAATTTGTAAAACAGAGGTCACATGGTCGTGTGACTAGACTGTGTGCTTTACATGGCTGTGCCACACGCCCGTGTCCCCAACTGTGTAACTCACTGAGCAAAGTCACACGGCCGTGTGTCGGGCCATGTAACTCTCTGAGTTGCCTTATATGCCCGTGTGCCAAGTCGTGTGTTAGGCCGTGTAACTCACTGACTTGCAACCTAAAGAAATCATCAGATGACAGATGACCGTGTCGCTAGGCCATGTGCCTCACACGGTTGAGTCACACACCCGTGTCTCAGGCCATGTGGACCCAAATTTACGTAAAATCAAGTTATTTCCAAAACCATTTCATGCATGACCTTTCAACCCATTTAAACACATTTTAAAAGTACCTAAACATCACCAAATCACACATCAAATACCATTTCAAAATCCTAATTCAACTAACCAATATGGGATTCAAAGGCACCTCAAATGCATACAAACAACATTAACCTAGTCATGTAAAAAATTACCACATTTCAAGCATCATATCCTAGTTCAACACTTACCAAAACATACCACATATTGACCATTCTAAATCCATTTAAAACATACCATAAAGGACCTTATAAACATGTATAATAAGGTAACCAAAGTGATAATTTGTCAAGGCATCAAATGGTATCAAACCAACATGACTTCTAAAGTTTATACATGCCAAAGTATCAACAACACATTCATCAAAATATTATTACAAAACACTCTATACATGCCATTTTAAACCTTTGCCAAAATGTTCAAAAACTACCGAAAATAGGTGGATAGTGTGACTTGAGTGCTGATCCGGTCGTCTAGACTTCAAGAATATCTACAAGAATAGAAATTAACACAGGTAAGCTTATTGAAGCTTAGTAAGTTCGACTTGTAGAATAATAAATCTTATCGTAGTAAATATAACAATTAAATTGAAAATAATTCAACAATAAGTGTTTCCTGCCATCCACAAAGTCGAACCAGTGAATTCCATAATTTAACACAAAGTTCAAATGGAAATTCTCAGAAAACATATATATATATATACATGTTCACCATGAAATCAATTCAAGAGATTAAATACATGCTATGCCATTCGAAATTACTAATAAGTTATAGCATAATAATTTACAATCTGATGAATGACTTACGGATATGAGTACATCGATATTCCAATCGAAACACACCAGATGCTCATACGAGCCAGTCCACCCGATAACACACTAATGGCTCCGAAGAGCTAATCAAACTAAAAACACACCAAAACAGGGAGTATAACACTAGAGTTCGCAACAAATGCTGAACCTCGATCTACTCAGGAAACATATATATATCACTCACAACCATCTCCACTCCAATCCCCCATAACACACCATGTCTCAAATGTACTCTATCCCGTATTCAATCTGATCCAAATATTGAAATTCAATAATATTTTTTAAATAACCTTACATCAATAATAAAACAATTGTATCTATTAAATCATATTATATCATCAAACATTGCATATAGATATTAAATTATAAACCGTATGAACCTACTTGGACTAAGTTGTAAGAGTTCCAAAAGTTCAAGGACTATTCCGTAAATTTTCCTTTTCCACGTAAATCAACAAGGTCTTAATCTATAATGTAAAATTCTCATTTATTAGCTTACATTTCATTTTCCAATTTACTTTAAATTTTATACCCTTATATTTTTCAAAATTACACAATTGTACTTTTACAACTTTTACAATTTAGTCCCTTAACCCGAAAATAATCAAATTAACCATTTTCCTCAAAATCATATTACATCCAAATATTATAGGCCCTAAAAAATCCACAAAAGACCTCTTATTCACCAATAAACCATGTAATTTTAATATTTTAACAATTTAATCCTTTAATCAAAAACTAACTAAAATCACTTTACAAAACAACCAAAAATCACATTCAAAGCTTCAAACACATAATTATCATCACAAGCAACCAAGATTTATCAGTGGTAACTTCCAAAATTTTTAACAGATTCAAAAACGAAAGTACGAGATAGCTGGACCTAGTTGCAACGATATCAACAACATAAAATTACAAGAAATGGGTATAGAAATCACTCACATGCAAGGTATTATGTTTGGCCGATTCTCCAAGCTTTATTTCCATGGTATTTCGGCAAGGTTGAAGATAAATGAAGAAAGTGTTTATTCTTTACTTAATTTTGTTTTAATTGTAAAATTACCATTATACTTAATTTTCATTCAATTTTATCTTTAGAATAAACCCCATTACCGTCCACTATCTAAAATAAAGACTAATTTCCCTATCGGTCCTCCAAAATTTATTAATTAATCCATTAAATCATCTAAATGCATTAATTAATAAGTTTTGTACCTTTTACAATTTAGTCATTTTTCTTTAATTAGCTATCTAAGCGATAAAATTTTTAACCAAAAATTAATACGACCTTAATGACTCTATAATATTATATAAATAATATTTATAAGCTGACACGATGGAAATTTGTGGTCTCAAAATTACTATTCTGTCACCACTAAAAAACGACTCTTACAGTCCCTTAGTGGGGGAAAAATTATTAAAATAAGTGGATTTTATACGATGAGAAACTGTACACGAAGGGTTATAAATAGTTGAGAGATGAATTATCATGGGGATTTCTCTCAATTCTGTTTCATTCTCTCTTATTCATCTTCTTCCTTGGTTGCTCCGAGGAAGCGATGGTCATGAGAAGCTCTGCATGGAATAATGATCGTGAGGAATTTATTGGAAAAGTAGAAAACCCGAGAAGCTGGTAAGGTACTTAGTCCTTCTGTACACTTAAAATTAATAAGGTAAGCTAATGATTCTTAGAAAACCTTTCTAAGGGTACTGTATGTTTCTAAGAACCAAGTTTAAATGAATATTATGAACTTAACTATGATTTTGGTTTATATGTTTAACTACCAAGAGAGAGAATGAGCTCTAACATTTGGGAAAGTTAAGCTGGGCGAAGAAGGTAAAGAAGCTTTAGGTGAGTTTCTATCCCCTATTTCTGGGATGTTGTATGAATAGCAAGAACTATGTGATGATACATGTTAAAGTTGGTATGGACTATGTTACTATGCTTATGTGATTATGTTTGTGCTTGTATGTGTGATGATTTGTGAAACACAGCGGGAAATTATCGTCTGGTTAAATGAAGTTAAGACTTGGGAAATAGGGTGGTTCTATTAGATACCGACATACGGTGTTATTGGGGACACTGTGGTGTTCGAGTATCAAGGTTAGAAATGGTGAAATAGAGGGATGGAGAGACTGAAACAGAAAAGTAAACAGAAAGATCTTGGTGAGGCCATGAGTTCAATATGAGGCTATACGTCTAAAAATGAGTAAGATCATAGCTGAAAGATGTTATGGCATCATGATAAAAATGAGTAAGATCATAGCTGAAAGATGCTATGGCATCATGATATAAATAAGTAAGACTATAGTTGAAAGACATTATGGCATCATGTGAAAACATGTCAAAATGGATAAATAGGATTAAGACCATGGCTGAAAGATGCTATGGCATCCTTTAATAGTTGTCGGGATAGTCCACCAGGACAATAAATACAGGGTAGTCCGTCGTGATAGTAAACACGAGGGTTACGATGTGTAAGATTATAGCTTGGTTATGGAAGCCAATGGAGTCCGCCAGGACATAAGGTGTAAAACCATAGCTCGATTATGGTAATATATCAAGTCTGTCGAGACAACAAACACAAGTGGAAAAAAATCAAGACAATAAACTTGGGGAATCCCAAAAAAAGAATAAAAAGTTGGAAGAAAAAGGGTAAGTAATGGAAAATGATAGCGAGCTAGTAGATTATTGGGAAAAAATTCATCGAGTAAGGAAAAAAGAGATAGAAAAGGGAAATAGTTCGCCAAACAGTAATCATGGAAGCCAAAAAGGCAAGAGGGTGGTAACCCGACAGGAAACAGTCATGTAAACCGTCGAGCTAATAATGCTTACTGTATAAGTGAATCGTAGAGAGAGTAAATGAAGGATCACAGTAAGGATCTGTCGTTAAGAACCACAGGTAGATGCTCAATGAAACGAGTAGGTTAGAGTTAAGTTCATAAGCACCCCAACAAAAGAGACTTGGAATAGAAGGGTCAATTGGGGACCCAAGATAGAGAAGTACTAAGAGTGATGATACAAGTGACAAGAATGTCTGTCAAGACTATTCCTCTTTAAGGGGAAATCAATAAGGAAGTGTCAGCCAAAAAAGCTAGTTAGTTGGGGATGTAGTAGGAAAGAGAACTCGTGAACCCAGATGGTTACTCAGCGATAGTGGCTGAGTATTATAGGCCATAATGGTCCGTAGCAAGAGGATGTTCTACACTTAAGGGTAATGCGAACAAGGCGAATTACAAAGAGGTAATCCTACCATTATGTAAACTATCTGAGATCTAATCCGCTAGAGTGGCGTAGGACCCGACAGTAGTACTAAAGAAAGGAATGTGGGCAAGTCTTATGGGATTAAGATAAAAAAGGAGTTAGCTATGGACTAAATAGATTTTGAAGACACCTCGAGGACCTTTAGAGGGGTAGGCCTAATGGGCTACCTCATAATACCATGGTAGGTAGAGGGATTCGCGCTAAGAATAAGTGGAAGAATAAAAATAAGTAAAAGAAATGATAGAGCCCTAGAGATTGCGAGACATTTAAAGGAACTATCAAGGCTAATCGAAGGTCATAGAATGGTCAGAAGGAAATCACTCAATGATCTATCCGCTAGTGGATAGGATCGGGAATAGGATAAAGTCCTCTGCATTGATTTAAGAGAAATGTACTAAATGAGCAAGGAGTTTGTTATATTTAGTATTATTTATTTGAACCCTAGCAAGGTGGGGTATGTTTTGTATAATGAAGAAACTCAGTAAGTTTATTTGAACTTACAAGGGTTGACTTGTTATTACAGGATTCGTGGAAGAAGGAACTAGAAGAGAAACTGAGCTAGATTGTGAAAAGTCAAAGGGTATTGAAGGCAAGTGCCATGCACATAAGATAGGGGAACTTTTAGGAACTTCATCAAGGGGGCGATTATATTGTATTTTCTTAAATTCCTTTGAGTCTAGAGTCTGGACAGAAAACTTTGTTTAAAATTTTTTGACTCTGTTGTAAGCTTTTAAAAATAGGAAATACAATATGTTTTAACGTAGAGAGATCTTAGTATGAACGATAACCCAGTGTTGTTATGGCACCCACACCTAGATCTAGTGATTAGGTCGGGTGAGGTTGTTACACATATGAACCTCATCATCAGATAGGTTCAGACCCTTTCCACTAACATAATCACCCATTTGAATAAGAGGTCTCCTAACCCTCTCTTCACTCTCACTAGAGCTATCTTCCTCTCCTCCAACTTCCTCATTACTCAGTTCTTCATCAGTACTAAGGGTGTGTTTAGTTTTGCTTCTAAGAAGCACTTTTGGGACAAAATTATTCATAAACAAGTTGCTTTTTGAGAGAAAAAGTACTTTTCCTAAGCCAAAAAGTGGTCCAAAAGCATTTTTTTCGAAGCTGAAAATTTTAGCTTTTCCCCAATAGTACTTTTTGAAAAAATCACTTTTGAGAAACAATGCTAAACTAAGCCTAACTCTATTCTCAGGGCACTTACTAGTTTATGACATTTTTAACATTCCACCATTATTTTTTTGAAACTTGCTCGACCTCTCCCTCTTCTTCTTCTTCTATAGGAACTGCGACCATGACCTCTTACTCTATCATATGTCATTTTCAAAACTTGCCCCTCTCCATGATGCCTTTGAAATTTTTGTTCATGTACTATTAATGAGATTTGTAATTCATCAATAGTGAGAGTATCAATGTCTTTTGATTCCTCAATAAAACAAACAACATAGTTAAACTTCTTAGTTAAAAAGCATAGAATTTTTCTACCACTTTAACATCCTGCACATCTTCTCCATAAGTTCGCATCTTATTTGCCACAGTCATGACCCTTGAGAAGTACTCTATCAGTCCTTTATCATTTCCCATCTCAAGCGTTTCAAATTCTCTGCGAAGAGCTTGAAGATGAGATCTTTTGACCTGTGCACTTCCTTCATATTTCTTCTTCATGGCATCTCATATTTCTTTGGCAATATTCTTGTTGAGAATGGTGTTAAGAATTGTGCGATCGATAGCCTGAAAGAGATAGTTCTTCATTTTCAAATCTTTTAACTTTGTCTCATCATTCTTCTTTCATTATGCATCTGATTGAGGTGCTTCTCTTGCTGGTTCAATATAGCTAGAATCCACCAACTCCCAATATTCTTTAGAACGCAAAAAATTTTCCATTAGCATGACCCAATAATTATAGTGACCATCAAAGCGAGGAATAGCTGGTTGTATAAAGTTGTCAAAATTCATCTTTTGAGTCATCTTCTATGCTGCTGCTAGAATTTCTCAAGCCCAGTGGGGGTTCTGATACCAAATTGTTGGAACTTTGATATGATATGAGACACAAGAACACAAGTAAACAAACAAGCTGGACTTTTAATGACTTAAGTTTTATTGATGATGACCTTAGCTTATATAGCCATATAATAAGATCTTAATAGAAAATAAAAATTGCACACTCAAATCAAATCAAAGATGAGAGATAACGTAGAATAATTCAAATACCAATATCCTAAAGAATAAGAACTTATTCTAACAATAAGATCTCCAAGATATTCCTTCAAAAATTATAAAATATATATTTAAAATTTTTAGTTTTAAAAAATTAACTAATTCCTTACGGTCCACGTGGATGCCACATCCATACATTTTGTAGTGATTTGACAAACAATGCAAGTTTAAAGGCTAAAAGAGACAAAAAATTAAATGAAAAGCTAAAATGATTTTCTTATAAAGTCGAAAGGTCAAATAAATCATTATGCCTAACTTGTAAAATGTAGATTTAGATCTGCCTCCATTTTATACATTTTAAGATTTTTAAAATTTAATCAATATTTTTTATTTACATGAATTTTGGTCTATTTATTTATTGTCTAATTTTCAATAAAATTTATATTAAATTTAAATACGATGATATTTTAATATTGTATATGAAATATTTTTAATTAAATTAATGTTAGTTAAATTTTGTAACACCAATTTATTCAACAACTTAATATAAATATAATATATAATAAAATAATGAAGCCGTAAAATGTACTAAAATGATATTTATATATTTATGTTTGGTATATATACACAATTAATAAATTAAATGACGATAAATAATCTATTGATTTATATAATCTCATTGCATCCAATAATTATTATTCGATTCTAAAACACAAGAGAAAGAGAATGATGATGTTTAAACTCTTCGGAGCTTTCTGCTATTTTGTCTTGTATTACGTAATGAAAAAGAATGTTTTGTGCTCATATATGATTTTTTTTTTTAATTTTCGGACAATCGAATTATGTAGATTTAAAAAATAATAATTTGACTAATGAATTCTATACGATGGTTTGACGATCCATAAATGAGTAGAGTAATGCACCTTAAATCTAAGTTGATTTAATGATCAGTGTCGGAGATCAAAGAAGAAAACTGTTTCGATTTTGATTTACAGATTCGCGATGTTTTAAAGTTGGTTCATGAAAAAAATGAATTGTAAAAGAGAAAGGAAATGAAAGCTTTCAATGAGTGCAGACAATGCAAATAGAAAAAGGCTATACAACAATGATTTTAATAGTCTAGTGACTTAAATAAAATTTTTCGAATAATTCAGTAATAATTTTATACATTTTTGAAGCTGAAAGACCAAAATACAAGCTTATTAATATTTTACTGACCTTAGTGTAGTTTACCCATTAGGTAATTATTTGACATAGAATTGATTAGTCAAGAATATTTCCAACACTATTTATCAGATATATCTAATAAGATGTATGGGAGAATTATATGAAATAAAGATATTATCTCTTTTCCACGTCAACAATTTCATCTTGAATTTCAAGATTTTCATTTAAATTTAATTTCCCAATAAAAATAACCGCTACATAACATTTTCAGCATCAGCATCATCGTCAACACACAAAAATGGTCACTGTTTATTGTGCTGAGACTTGAGTGAGTTCACCTTCTCCTCGGTTGCCTTCAATGCATTCCCATATTTGCTTATTAACTGTGCAAATCAATAACTTCTCATCACCTTTTTATCATATCAACTGCTATAATTTATATATCTTTTATTAATACAGAAATTGTATTTAGAGTTTAAGTTAGATTCGACTTTAAATTTAATTTGTACTCAGAACTTGCCTCATCAACCTCTTTGGGACTAATTATAAAGGGTGGAGACATCATTATGGTGTCACCGGCAACACGAACTAGCATCCCTTGCTTCTCGCACTGTCCTCCAAAATATGCACCAATTCCTATACACAAAATCATCAGTGATTTGTCATTAGTGTTTTGCACCCAAATATGTATATTTATTTTGGTATTTTCAATGGTTGGGTTCATAAATATCTTTTCTAATAATGTTGTTCATTGCATTCAACGTAACAGTTCATCCAAACAAATATTATGGTTATCTCTATTAGACCTCCATTAATATTGGCAAATGAAATCTGATAAGATATAAAGAAGAGAAAGTAGAACTTGCCCCATTCAGGAGGGAAAGGTTCATTGGGTGACTTCTTGTCTGTAAATTCTGTACTCAGTATCAAGCCCGTACCTCGGATCTGCAATGGTTACAAATTTATGTTTGTTTTTTTTTGGCATGCTTACTAAAATATCAATGGGGATTAAGTGAAAAAATGCAGTGTTTCACCTCTCCAACAATTGGGCTGTCTGAAAATGATTTTAAACCATCTTGAAACCTTGGAGATATGCTCTTCACTTTCTCAACAATATTCCTTTCCCTGCAAAGATTTGTCATTATCTATGTTATTCATGAATGCGTGTTGGTAATGTTTATATTTAGAAGATCACATTTCCGTATCCATATATTTGGAAATATGTATCTAGATCGAGGATAGAACACACTTGTAGAGCTTGATTGATTCACTTGCAACAGCGCAGGCTACAGGGTGTCCGGTGTAGGTAAATCCATGAGAGAAATTACCTGAAAACGACTAAAATTTTAGTCAATGGACTAACAAAGAGAATATTACGTATTCGGTTGTGAGTGTTGGATACAGGTTTTAACTTACCAAGCTTGTTGCTTTGAGAATAAACGACTTCTGTTACTTGAGGGCTCACCATGACTGCTCCAATGGGCATATATCCTGAAGAAAGGGCCTGACCAATATATAAGGAATTAATAATATGAGGGTCAAAAGCCTATTTTATATCTGAATATTTTGGTTACAGCTTCTTCACCTTTGCAAGTGAAACAAGATCTGGTTTTATATTGTATTTATCACATCCAAACATTGTCCCAAGCCTCCCAAATGCAGAAATAACCTACAATGCAATGCACAAAACCCCACTTATGAACAAACCATCCAAACATCTCTCATATGTTACCTGGACTTGAGCTCGAGTGTCGGAGGAAACGGCTATAGGAAATATTTCAAGCAAAATGAAGAGCCGGAGATCGAGATTTAGCAAAATACCTCGTCCGCAATGAAAAGTATGTCGTATTTATTCACAACAGCTTGTACCTGCATGGTATTTGACAATGCTACATTAGTAAAGCCATGTTCATAATGATAAATATAAGCCATTTTAAGAACTCTCACCTTCTCAAAATAAGTAGCAGGAGGAGGTATAACACCACCTGCTCCCATCACAGGCTCAGCAATAAATGCAGCAATCTGATATATATAAAACCAGCTATGATTAGCTACACATACAAGGCTCTTGTAGTTGCAAAAGGGTTCCTCATTTCATTTTCAAAAAACTTACCGTCTCTGGACCCTCTTTGAGAATAAGGTTTTCTAAATTGTTGGCTAATCTGGTTGAGAAATCCTCCTCAGTTTCACCTGATGAATTGAAACAATAAACATGGCTATATCAATTTTTAAACACCGAAACTTATATCCATGAAACAGATTGGTCAAAAAAGAAGAAGAAAAAACCTGGTAAATGATAGCGCCAATAATGAGGGCAATCAGTGTGCAACACAAATGGAGGTGGCAGGTCGAAGTTTTGATGCAGAGGTGGAAGTCTGTAATGGTAAATCTATATATCTGTTAAACAATCAAGTAAAACCATTTTTTACCAATAAAAAAAAGTAACATTTTTACCCTGAAAGACTAGCTGATATCCAAGTTGAACCATGGTATCTGAAGAAATTTAAAGAAAGAGAAATTATGTTATGCAAGTGAACTAAATAATGACACATGGTTTGAAGGTTAGTGGATTTTTGAATTTTACGCTTTGGCTCGAGCAATAAATTTCTTCTTCTTTGGTCTTCCAAGTGCATTATTATAATACCAAACAAGCTTCACCTATACATATAAATTCAAGCATCAAATTAGACTCATTACTGATATGAATGCTTGTAAAGACAAAACGAACTTAAAACTAACAATATATGTTATATAAGTGAAAAACCTGAGTATCATTTGCTTCAGATCCACTATTTGTAAAGAAGACTTTTGCCATTTTGGTTGCAGTAAAAGTTTCAGTAAGTTCCTTAGCAAGATCCTGTAAGGTCCAATCTTCTCAGATTCTGTACAATAAATATCATGAGATTTTGATTCAAAGAATATATCATTGGATGGATGGATGGATGGATGATATACTAATGATGGTTTAGTTGTACGATTCCAAAAGGAATGGTAAAATGGCAACTTATTCAATTGATCGGTTGCAGCAGCCACAAGTCGAGGTTCATTTCCTCCTGCAAAAAAAATGGAGTTTTCATAAAGGACCTGAACAAATTTCTTCTACTAAAACAAATCATAGCATTAAGCTCATTTGCTTTTTCCTGTTTAGACATGAAAATGGAGTGGATTTGCACTGCTTTTCACCAAGAATTTGACTCTGAAATACATTACCTAATGCTGTACACCATAGACCAGCAAGAGTATCCAGATACTTTTTCTCATTGATATCATACACATAGCTTCCCTGTGCAAGATAAAATTTGTTATATGATAGTAACAAAGAGTAGCTTAAACTTTCTTCATTGCTACAACTCTTCATAACCTGTAACTGACTCATATTTGTGTATGTGTATAAAGATAAGACACTAACAGGACACATACCCAAGTTAAAGAAAGGACACACCTTAGACACATACCTCTGACTTAACAATAACCAAAGGATTCACTTCGGTACTCTGCCACCCAGGTGTGAATGGAGCCAGCATATTATGCCCCTTGAAACATGTGTTGGTACTACACCATCTGGCCTCACATTGACCCTTGATTGGATACTCCAATAAGCTTTTGCATGCTGCAGCATTCTTTATATATGAACCAAGCTGCAAACAGGAAGGGTGCAACATACATGTTGGTTGAAAACTATGTTTCCAAATGATTCAGAAGAACACAACGTGATGGTAAAGTCTGATCCAGAATCATGGAATGACTACTAATTGATTTAAACCCTAAATAACACCGATACATGTTCGTACTTTCTCAGGAACCAAACAGAACCTAGATTAGAATTTCTCTACTGTAAATGATCCTAGATAAATGGATATAATTTTTAGTTCTAAGTAGTTTAAAATGTGATTACACAATAAGTCCAATACAGCATCAAGTCATCAACTGATCCATAAAAGCAGAAACAGTGTAACACAATATACAAATGAACGAATGATCATGACAATAATGGCATAAAAAAAACTGGGTTCTCTAATCACGATCCACACATTTCCAGTGGTTTTGTTAAAGATTGATCAAACATTACACACGTAAGAAAAGAAAGATGAATTATATGAGTAATGGAGAATTGGAACCTGGGTTTTCAGAGTTGATCGAAGGTACTTGTTAGAAACCATTTTTTTTAGTTTAGTTATTTGAATCTAAGGGAACACATGCAAAGAAGAGAGAGTGGTGGGAATGAAACAGTTAAAAACGTATTCATACGTATTGTAGGCTATTTTTATGGTTGATTTGGTCTGGTACATGCAAATTTACGTACAAATAATGCATGCCACCCCACCTGTCTGATTATAGTAGTAGACTCGTGTCTATTTCTAAAATTATTAAAATTAAACAAATATATCTCAAAAATAATTATCATCTGAATTAATTAATACAAAATGCAATTAAAATAAATAAATTTAGATAAGGTAGAAGGGAGAGAGATAAGATCATCCATAAAGCTTTCACTCAACTCCGACACTCGACCTGATGCCCAGAGAAACTGACAACCACCATGGAAGCAGGATGATGAAACGACAGAAAAAACTTGTCACAGACCTCTGGCCACCAAAGGTGCATTGTAACTAAGAAAGTCGTTTTTCGACCAGCAAGAGGCCAGTGGCGACGGCGGCTTCAAGCGATGAGACCGGGGGCTTGCTGGTGATCAGAAACAAAAATAAAAAAAAGATTGATGGTAAGACTGGATCAAGACGATTGTCAGAAAAAAATTGAAAGTTCCATGTACAATACTAAAAATAAATTCACCTGTACACTCAATGAGGCTCGAAATTAAAAAAAAAATTTAGAACACCCGAATTAAATTATATATTTTTATTATAGTAAAAATATAATTTTATTATTTTAATAATTTATATGTTTATAATTTTTAAAAGATTACAAAAGATTAAATATTTTTTTTATCATTTTTGAGATGTCAGTGTAATTTTACCATTAATAATTTAAAATAGAATAATTTTCATTTTAAAGAGAGCCGAGGTCTCTACCAACCTCCCCTAGATCCACCCTTGCACTCGGTCAAAGTTTATGAGTAGTTTTTATCATATAACACTACTAGAGGTTGTGGATTTAATAATCATAATATTACTTTAATTTAATTAGTTAAGAGTTTGCAAGGTTTATAAATAATTTAAAAAATATTAAAAAAAATCATATCCTCTTAGTTAAATATTGTTTTATGTTTTTTGATATATTTTAAAAAGTATTTTGCTAAAACTTCAGTTATACTTTTTTTTCAAGAATAGTATCTAAACTTGGAATTTAGTTCCTATATTTTTTTATTTGTAAGAATTTAGATCATTTAATCTTAGATTTCAAAATTTAAATCCAATTATTAAGGCTGTTAAAAATATTTCGTTGGGTTTAGATTCATTATAACTTATATTACTATCGAGTGAGGTTTTTCTTATTTCAAAAAGTTAGGGTAACAAATTTAAGGATTTATGTTTTCATATAAATTGATCTTCTTTGGAAAAAAATGAGGGGCAAATAATACATGGAATGTAACGAATTTAAGCGTGGCCGGTAACATAGGGAAGGTTTTGAATTTCCTTAATAAATGTTTGTTATGTCGACATTCTATAAACACCTCTCCATCTTCCCAAACATTTCTAAACACTTCCTCTTTTATCTACAGAAAACATGACCTCATTATTCTTCCATCATTTACACAATCCAAATGCTACAACACTTCCATGCTCACAATGCCCCACTATAAAACGCTTCCTTTTGTACTTCTCCTTCAATCCCTTTCATAGTTTTCCAACCATGATCAAATTCAACCAAGCCCAACTCTTCACATTTCTTTGCTTCTTTTTCATCTTGTTTTCTCCCTTGGTACGAGGAGACTGCACATGTGAACCCGAGGATGAAGATCGGAACAAGCCACTAGCTTTGAAATACAAGATGGCCGCTATAGTTTCGATTCTTGTAGCTGGAGCCATCGGTGTTTGTTTTCCGCTACTAGGGAAAACTATCGACGCTTTACGTCCTGAAAAGGACATTTTCTTCGTCATCAAAGCTTTTGCGGCCGGTGTCATATTGTCCACTGGGTTTATCCATGTTCTCCCCGATGCTACTGAGAACTTGACATCTCCTTGCCTCAATCAAAACCCTTGGGGGAAGTTTCCTTTTGCTGGATTAGTCGCGATGGTATCCGCAATTGCTACGTTGTTGGTAGATACGTTTGTCACTTCTCATTACACCAAGTCTCACCTAAATAACACCCAACAGGGCCATGGCGACGAAGAGAAGAAAACAAAGGAAAATGAAATAGATGTTGTACATGTTCATGCTCATGCGAGTTCAATTTCGGGTTCAACTCAGCTTCTCCGATACCGAGTAGTATCACAGGTTTTGGAATTGGGAATAGTAGTGCACTCTGTGATAATAGGGATATCTTTGGGTGCTTCTGAAAGTCCCAAGACTATAAAACCATTGGTGGCTGCACTCACTTTTCATCAGTTCTTTGAAGGCATGGGACTCGGTGGATGCATTTTGCAGGCACGACACAGGGCTCGATCTGTGGCGATTATGGTACTGTTTTTCGCATTGACGACGCCGGTGGGAATTGGAATAGGAATAGGAATATCAAATACATACAATGAGAACAGCCCGACGGCATTAGTTGTGGAAGGGATGTTGAATGCCGCATCGGCGGGGATCTTAATATATATGGCGCTGGTGGATCTTTTGGCTGCTGATTTCATGAACCCAAAGTTGCAAAATAATGGAAAAGTGGGTGCAAGCGCCGGTGTTTCCCTTCTTCTTGGCTCTGCTCTAATGTCCCTTTTAGCTGTGTGGGCTTAAAACTTGTATACTACAATTCAATGCAAAAGTTTCTTCATTCTTTTTCAGGATAATAAGATTCATTGTATTTTTAATTTCAGATATTTATCTGTTTGGTGAATTTTAATTTCAATTCCTAATACATTTTTAATTTTGAAATATTTTTATGTAAATTGTGGATTCAATTCGATATTTTTAATACTAAGATTTCAATTTTTGAAAATCCATTTTGGTTAAATTTAATAAGTAAGTGTAACGAGTCAACTAGACACTAATTCAATTATTAAAATTATTTAAAAATCAATCTTATTAAAATAAGATTTAAGGATAAACTATAAAAATAATCATTTATGTATGATTTAAATTACATTTTGGTCACTAAATTTTAATTTGTTATATTTTGGTCTAATGTTATCAATTCGTAACATTTTAGTCACTGCGGACTTAACAAACGTTATGGAATGTTACGGAAATTGTGCAATTAAAAATTGACTCTAGGGACTAAAGGCACAATTTCCCCTTCTCCTTCCCTTTCTTTTTTCACGTCAGATCATATGGGTTTTTTAACTTCTTTTTTAAAAAATTTTAACCTATCCGCCGCCCAACTATTTCACCGTTGTTCGGTGCTATTTCCAACCAAACTCACCTCCAAAATGCTCCCCTCTCCATCTTCTTTCACCTTCTCATATTAGATTTCCTTAAAGCTCACTTGAGAGCTTCGAAAACACAAAGCCAAAGATCGGAAAGGAGTGATCTGATCAGCCTTTCGTCGTCGTCTGACCGCCACGATGCTTTAGCCGTGTCTTCCTATTATTCCAACGCCTCCTTTCACCATGGGGATTCTCCAATTGATACCCTGAAACTTAAAAGACCCACAAACCCCAAATGGGTCTTGGATTTACCTTGATTCACTTCTTCTCTTCTCTCTTTTTTCTTTCTAATATCCGATTGCTGATTTTTTTTTTATTTCAGTTGTTCGCTTCCTTCTCGATGGGATTCAGGAATACCCTTTTTTTTGTTTGTTTGTTTGTTGTTGCTGAGTAGTGGGTTGAGGGATTTGATTTCGGTTATTGGAGTAATAGGGATAGCGTGTAAAGAACGAGCAGTGTAGTGGAGGCAGTGGGGTCGAGAGAGGTGGAGATGATGGTGAACGGTGGTGATGTTGAATTGTGGGGTGTGTAGATGGTAGGAGTGAGCGTTGTGAGGCTTAGAGAAAATGAGCTACTGGAGAGGGTGAGCTGGGAGAAACCGAGAAAGTGTATGGTGTGTAAGTTTGGTGTTGCTGGTTTGGTTGGCAATGACTAAGAACAGGGAGTAGGGAGAGACGAGGGAGGAAATAAAGTAAAAGTTCAAAAATGTATATTTAATGATTAAACTATACATAAATGTTTATTTTTATAGTTTAGTCAAAACAATTAAAAATTAATGATATTTGGTACGAGTTAAATCATCTGAATTAAATAATGATAAAATACTTTTATTTTATCTATTTCTATTAATATTAAAATTTTACTGAGTTTAATATTAATTTAATTGGAAAGTGACCAAGATCTTCTTATTTTACCATTTATTTCACCTCTACTAATATTAAATCTTTTGTTAAGTTTTATGTTACGAGTCAATCGCACACTAACTCACTTGAGTAATGATAAAATATTTATTTTATAAAGTAAATTATTTTGTCATTTCATATATTTTATATAGAAAAATAGAATTATAAATATTTGAATCCAAATTTTCATAATTTTCAATATTTTTATTTTACTATTTAGTTAATTATATCTATTTTTATCAATATATTTATTATGTAATTCTGTTTTTTTTTGTTATATTTTAATACAAATTAAAGGCTAAATCTTATGGGGGGAAATTAGATAGTATAAATTCCAAGGTTTAAAAAAAATTGTCCTTTTTGATAATTCGCCTCGTTTGGGCTTTCAAAAGTTAGCCCATTCTACTTGAATATACCTTTTACATGCTTGAAAAACCCTGAAGGGAGTGCCATAGGCTTAATTTTTCTTGCGCCGTCAGTATCCCTCCCAGCCAAAGGTGCTCTCTTTCTTTACTCTGATTTCTTTTCCCCAAGTTTATTTTCAGATTTTGTTATCATCATTTAACATTTCGGTTTGGTTTGTTTTGTTTATGCTAAATCACACAGGTAAGCCATGGTTAAACATAACAATGTTGTGCCAAATGGCCATTTCAAGAAGCATTGGCAGAACTATGTGAAAACTTGGTTCAATCAGCCTGCAAGGAAGGCTAGAAGAAGAATTGGTGAGCTAATCTACTTTGGTTTTCTTTTTGGTTAATTAATGATTATGTTTTTTTTTATTGGCTAACATTTGATTTGTAATGGGGTTTTGGGTTTTTTGCAGCAAGGCAAAAGAAGGCCGTGAGGATCTTCCCAAGGCCAACTGCTGGACCTCTACGCCCTATTGTCCATGGACAGACTTTGAAGTATAACATGAAGTTGAGAGCTGGCAAGGGTTTCACCCTTGAAGAGCTTAAAGTATGGATCTTTTTATTTTCTCTGGTTTTAGGGTTTTCCATTTAATCTTATAAAAGATTTTTGGGTTTTCAATTTTATCTGTGGACTATCAAGTTTATAAGCTTCATTTGAATCTTAGTGGTGCTTTTGTAAGCTTGTAAATGGATGTGTATAGTTGTTATGTTTAGTGTGTTTAGATAAGATGGATTTCCCATCTTGATATTGTTTGCATATGGATTCATCGATTTCACGTTCGTAAGTGCTAACTGTTGTTTCTGACCAGGCTGCGGGTATTTCAAAAAAACTTGCACCCACCATCGGTATCTCAGTTGATCACCGTCGTAAGAACCGATCTCTTGAAGGTCTTCAAGCCAATGTTCAGAGGCTTAAGACTTACAAGGCCAAACTTGTTGTCTTCCCTAGACGTGCTCGCAAGTCTAAGGTAAACCTTGTATAGGGTTTTATTTTCAGTATGTAATTGTTGAATCCTTTATGTGTTTGGTGTTTCTAAATGTTGTTTGTTTTGTGTGTCCCTGTAGGCCGGTGATTCTACTGCTGAGGAGCTTGCAACTGCAACCCAAATGCAAGGACCATACATGCCTATTTATCGTGAGAAGCCTTCTGTTGAGCTGGTGAAGGTCACCGAGGAGATGAAGTCATTCAAGGCCTACAACAAGCTTCGTGTCGAACGTACGAATGCACGACATATCGGTGCCAGATTGAAGAAGGCTGCTGAGGCTGAGAAAGAAGATAAGAAGTAAGGTAGTTTCTTCAAGGGCTATGATCTGCTGTTTTGACTTGGTTAAAAGCATTAGTTCATTCTGTTTTTCATATCATCAGACAGTTTTAGAACAGCATTTAGAAAACTTTGGTATAAAATTTGTAAGCTTGATTTCGAGTATTTAATCGATGACATGAGATGAGACGAGATCTGCCATTTCTCAATTCCCATTGTGCTCCATATTTAGTAATATCATGCAAGTCTTACTAACATGATTGATTGCTATTGAACCATATGATTAGATCTCATATTGCTTCTGGTGCTGCTCTTTGCGGCTATGGTGTCTAAATATGCATGAGAACATTTTCTAAAAGGTTGACCCTTAGATTTAGTGATATCTTGTAGAAAGCTTACATTGTAGCTGGTTATCTTTGGATTTAGCCTTCGATGAAGTCTGGGTATTTGACAGTGAAGTATTTATGGAAATTAGGTTTAGGTTAGTTTAGCATAACTTTTGAAACTTTTGAAAAGTTTAAGGGTTGGTTTATCATTGAGGTTGAAAAGTTCTTTTGAGAAAGTGTTCATGAAGAATTTGATGGTGTTCACTATTGCTGTCCGAAAGTACTTTTGAAAATACTTTTGAAAAGGTAAAATGTTCATTTTAGACGTGACTTTCTTAGGTAAAAGATTTAATGGGATAAAAAATAATAATTTTATCAAAAAGCATTTATTCAAAAGCCAACATTTTTGACTTGGGTTAAAATTTCAATTTAAAATCAAGGTTTAGTTTGAAAAATTACTTGTTTATCATTTATTTTCGGTTGAAATGGGCTTTTCAAGCTTAATGATGGTAAACAAAGCTCAAGTGATAAACTAACATGTAGTTAAATGATACTTAAATTTGTTAATATTATAAAATGATGAAATGACAATTTAAATTATAATAAAAATATAAAAAATAATTTAGTGTTAATATTTGGGGACAAATTTTAAGTTTATGTTGATTTTAAAAAAATATTTAGGATTTAGGTTTTCTTTTATATATTTAGAGAAATAAATCGATTTTGAAAAGAGAAACACTAAATAAGTTTAGTTGAGGTGGCAGAAAGTGCGACCTACAGGATGTGTATCTTGAAAATGCTTTCTACAAAATGCGTTTTTTTTTTTTTACATATTAGTTTCTTTAGTTTGATGATTAAATTTTAGTGGTTTTTTTCTTAAGTTTTAGGTTTGAATCCTCTTTTACTCACATTCGTATTTTTTATTTCATGTTGTTTTAATTTTTATTTTTAATTAATGCTTTTATCACACCATGATAATTATGAATATTTGTTTTAGATTTTGATTGGTCAAAATTATTTTAATATAAGATATTTTATTATTTAATTAATGGTTAAAAATAAAAAGAAAAAGATGATGGAAATTTCTCCATCTTTCAAGCTCACATCCACCATTCTTGAAGAAAAGAAAGTTTCGCTCTCTTTGCAATTTGGTCATTTCCATTAAAATTTATTATTTTCATCTAGAAATCAAAAGAATTTTATAGCCATCAAGAGGGAAAAATGATAAGAAGACCATGGTGAACATAAATATCAATTTGGATTCAAGAAAGATAGAATTGGAGGAGAGAGAAAATCAAGTTAATGCTTGAAATCATGAGAACAATGTATGAATTTCAAGGTTTCATCGTGTTTTTAAGTTTAATATTGTTATAAAAGTAAGGAAGTGATGTTAAAATAAAGAATTCTCTGAAAAAGTTTCATGTTCTTGATATGTTGAAGAAAGAGATAGAACAAGTTATTCAAGCGACAAAAGAGAGAAAAACAAGTGATTTTAGGTTGAAGTGAGGTAAGTACCCTTGAATCCTCTTATTATCTAATGATTAAAATGTAAACGTTGTGAAAGTTGTGGTAAATTAGTAAAATAAAGTATAAAATAATTTGACATGTGAAGTAGAATATTATGATAGAAAGTTTAATGGATGTCCAATAAGATGATGAAATAAACATAAAGTGATGTTAAAGTGAAATTATAGTAAATAATGAATTTTCATGATGTCAAGGATTAAATTGTACATTTTGTGAAATTTAAAATTGAAATAAGAGAAGTGAAATGCATAAAAATTGATATGTGAAATAAGATATTATGATGAATTATCGATTAAAATGTTATGTGATAGTAAATTTGAATGAAAGGTAAAGTTAGAAGAATATTATAAAATTATTCAATTTTTATAATGTTAATAACTAGATTGCAATATACCTAGAAATGACTACAAGTATTAAAAATATTAGAAAAGTTTTATTCAAGTAAAGTGTTACATGGAAGAGAATTGATTTAAAGTGCTTATGTAGTAACAAAAATCTCATATTGAAAAGGACCAAATTGTAAAAGTGACTAAGTGTATTAAGATTTTGAAATAACATATTCAAGTGTAATGATATATAAAAGTGAAGTGATTACTAAGTGAGAAGGTGGTGATTAATGAAAATATATGTCAAGATTGAACTAAATCGATAATATTGTAAAGTAAGTGAAGTGAAGTTTATGCAAAGAAGGCTAGTTAGCAAAGTGATCAAATTTTGATATATATAATAAAATATTAATGGCGAATTTTAGTGAAGTGTTTATGATAGTGAATTTCATTCTAAGTGATATTAAAGTGTTAATTTAATGAACATTGATTTTCTTAAAAATAATGACTAAATTGTAATGAGTGTGAAGTTTTATATGACATTAATTGATAAATGATGGCGATGAAAATGACAATATAATACCTAAGTAGACAAGATATGGACATGTTGCATATGGATGGATAATGGTTAATACAGCGAATTTGCACTTCAATGCAAATCAGTGACAGTGGCATTTCGGCGCAAATGAAAGCGATTGTTCTACATATCCTATGTGTTCTATTGAGTCTAATGTGGGCAAAACGAAAAGTGTTAAGTAAAATCAATAGTGAATCGGTAAGATTTGAAGTATAAGTAGTAAATATATTGATTAGTCTCTAGATTTAAATAACTTGTTAATGAAACTATATTAGTAATATTGTTACTATTAATTAAATTAAAGAAACAGTAAATTTTAAATCCATAGGTACTTATTAAGCTTTCACGAACTTAACGCGTTATCTTCAACGCATAGGTGAAAGATAGAATTGAAGGTTTTGTGCGAAATGACAACCTCAAACATCTCATCACATCATCGAAGCTTGGAAAAAAAAGGGATATGAAACAAATTTCATGGTATAGAGTATTGCATGTACATAGGTGAAGTAAAAAACAAGGTGTCTAGTTATTTTAATATTTGAGTTTAAGGTGTTTTGAACGGTAAATATGACGTATTACCTATTTATTGAGCTTAACAACATGTATGAATTGTTGAATCGAGTTGCAATTATTTGTAATTACTCCGGCAACGAATGTAACATCTCGTAGCTCGGACCCACCGATCAGTTTGAGTATGGGGTGCTATATGTATTTTTTATTTCATATTATTTCAAGTTCTTTTTGTTTTTAATTAATAAATATATTATTTTCAAGTTTTTTTATTTTTAATTCATTTGTTTGATTAATAATTTTTTATTTATAAAATCAACTAATAAATATGTAATTATATAATACAATTAGATATTTTACATATATCATCATGTTCAAAATGTTTGAAATTAATAACTCCTTTATTTATACAAATAAATTAATAATTATATAATAAAATATATATTTTAGATATTTATCATTATGTTAAATATATTTTATCTTTTAAAAACATCAACGAATTTTTTATATATTTTTCTTTATATGCAAAATTTATATGTCAAATATTTATTTCTCCACCTATATTATGGGTATGGTGATTTCGATATTATAAAATAAAATAATTATTTTAAATATTTTAAATATCATTGTTTTTCATCTACATTGTTGGTATGATATTTCAAATATTTTATTTGTGAAATATTTCAATTAATTATTTGAATACACATACAAAAGTATATAGTACTAAAATTTACTACACTCATGATATGGATTAAAAATAAATATTGAACAATTAAAATTATATTTACTAAAAATGATGATATTTGAAATAATTATTTGATTTTATAAATAAAAGTGTTATTAATTAAAAGATGAATTAAAAAAACTTGAAAACAATATATTTATTAATTAAAAAAACTTGAAACATGAAATAAAAAATATAAATGTGCTAAGAGAAGGAATTAAACTTGAGGCTTAAGGATGAAATTATTATTTAACCATCTAACTAGAGAAGCTAACATTAATTTTTTTTTAAAAAAGTTTAAAACGACATGAAATAAAAAATACAAATATGAGTAGGAGAAGAATCAAATCGAACTTGGGACTTATGGACAAAATCACTAAAATTTAACCATCTGATCAAATGAACTAATACATTAAAAAAAACACTTGTTTTGTAAAAAGCGTTGTCTGTTTCTCTTTTCAGAATCAACCTATTTCCCTAAATATCGAAAAAAACGGCCTAAAACTTTAATTAACTTTTAATTTACTCAACATTGTAATATATAAAATATAAGTGGTTTGTAAAGTTTTATTTGAATATAAATAATATTTTATGTTGATAGTTATTGTGAATTTTTAAAATCAACCTTTAACATAAAAAAGGAGAAAAGAAATACAAGTCCACTATGGATTACACAACGTAGGTTTCAGTTATTAGCATAATTTCTTAACTTTTGATGGTTTGATCAAACACTATTAATTCAAGAAGATGTCACAAGATCCTACTATCATAAAATATGTTTAATAAATTGGTGGTGGAGATCGCTAACTCGAAAAATCAATCTGTTTGATTTATATTTATTTTTAAATATCGTATGTGGTAGTTTTTTAACAATGTATTAAATAATTTTTTATTAGAAATTCAAATATGTAGTGATATATATTTAAATAATTTTAAAAGTGAAATAATCATGGTTTTTAGAAATGGATTAATATCAATTGGTAGAATCCAAAAATTGGTTCAACTAATACCATTGAACTAAAGAAAGGTTAAATGAGTAAAATAAAATTAAAGTCATTTAAATTGAAATTTATATATATAATTTATAAAATGAATGTTGATTCTATTATTTTATTATTAAATCAAGAATTGGTAGGTCTGAAGTTGAGTTTGCATGATTAATCTTATAAGTGGCATTGTTGGTGTGAAGTTGAGCCAACAAATGAGGGAGCTGGTGGACTAACACCCCATCCAAATGCAGCTATAAGAATGGAAACTATAGCGGCCATCTTGTACTTCAAAGTTACTGGCTTGTTCCGATCTTCGTTCTCGAGTTCACACGTGCAGTCTCCTCATACCAAGGGAGAAAACAAGATGAAAAAGAATGAAAGAAATGTGAAGAGCTGGGATTGGTTGAATTTGATCATGGTTGGGAAACTATGAAAGGGATTGAAGGGAAGTGTTATTTATAGTGGGGCGTTGTGAGCAATCCCTTTTACTTTCATGCTTCATGCTCACAATGTCCCACTATAAATAACACATTCTCTTTTACTTTCCCTTCAATCCTTTTCCTAGTTTCCCAACCATGATCAAATTCAACCAACCCCAGCTCTTCACATTTCTTCCCTTTTCCATCTTGTTTCCTCCCCTGGTACGAGGAGACTGCACATGCGACCTCGGAAATGAAGATCGAAGCAAGGCACTAGCTTTGAAGTACAAGATGGCCGCTATAGTTTCCATTCTTGTAGCCACAGCCATCGGTGTTTGTTTTCCGCTACTAGGAAAAACTATCGATGCTTTATATTCCGAAATGGACGTTTTCTTTGTCATCAAAGCGTTTGCAGTCTGTGTCATATTGTCCACTAGGTTTATCCATGTTCTACCCGATGCTACCGAGAATTTCACATCTCATTGCCTCGATGAAAACCCTTGGTGGAAGTTCTCGTTTGTCGGAATAGTCGCGTGGTATCAACGATTACTACGTTGTTGGTAGATACGTTTGCTACTTCTCATTACACCAAGTCTCACCTAAATAACACCCAACAGGCCCATGGCGACGAAGAGAAGAAAACAGAGGAAAATGAAATAATGTTGTACATGTTCATACTCATGCAAGTTCAATTTCGAGTTCAACTCAGCTTCTTCGATACCTAGTATCGCAGGTTTTCGAATTGAGAATAGTGATGCACTCTGTGATAATAGGGATATTTTCGGGTGCTTCTAAAAGTCCTAAGACTATAAAACTATTGACGGCTGCACTCACTTTTCACCAGTTCTTTGAAGGCATGGGACTCGGTGGATGCATTTTGCAGGCACGATTCAAGACTCGATGTGTGGCGATTATGGTACTGTTTTTCTCATTGACTACGCCGGTGGGAATTGGGATAGGAATAAGAATATCAAATACATACAATGAGAACAACCCGATGACATTAGTTGTGGAAGGGATGTTGAATGCAGCGTCGGCCTGGAACTTAATATATATGGCGCTGGTGGATCTTTTGGCTGTTGATTTCATGAACCCAAAGTTGCAAAACAATGGAAAAATGGGTGTAAGTGCCAATGTTTCCCTTCTTGGTTCTGCTCTAATGTTACATTAGAGACCGACTTTCAATAATTGGTAATTAATTTAACGGGTTTTAGGTTTCAAGTTATTAGCATAATTATATTTAGTTTGATCAAATGATTTTGTTATGATCACAAGAACTTGTGATAGTTTCTTAGAAGTTCAAATATGTAGTGCTATATATCTAAAATAATTTCAATAATTTCCTAATGTGAAATAATCATGATTGTTAGAAATGGATTAATATCAATTGGTCAAATCAAAAAATTGACTAAATTGATACAATTAAACTAAAGATGGGTTGAAGTAGTGAAGAAGATTAAAAGTCATTTAAATTGACTTTTAGCTAGTTTAAGTATTTAATTTTAATTTTATAATTTATAAAGTGAATGTTCATATTCCTATTATTATTTATTTGGTTTGTTGATTTTGTGATCTTATTATTAAATCGAGTAGGCAGCAAATATCAGAAGGCTTAAATATGTAATAATGGAGATGAATGTTAGCTTCTTTAATGCTGTTTGCCTAACCTCATTGGGAAGCATTTCGCCATGGACTCAACCTTGGAACTCAGTGTGTCCTTCAAAACAAAATTGCAGACCCTATTGTTAAAGTTTCGTATGTGAATTTGTTTGATCACATCATTCGTTAACAAGGTGATCTCGAGACTAAACACATGGCATGGCATGCACCGACTGCAACGGATAGCACGTAATGGGCTCCCAATCCGTCGTCCTCCATTAGAAAATTGACTTCAACAGGACTTGCTTGAACCTCTGGTAATCCAGGAACTCCCAGTTGTTGATCTTTTGCATTCCCCCACATGTATAACTTCCCTTCATCTGTTTAGAACCAAAAATATCAGTAAAATGCACAAACAAGCTCAGTTGTTGGTTTTTAGGGCTATGTACAGAACCTAGGTCCGAGTCAAGCTATGAAACTAGTTTATATTGCTGAGCAAAAAAGTCGTATATTTGAATAATTCATACTGGCAGAGATTTACATAAAAGCTGACATTATTTCTGACTGCATAAATATGAAAGATATAAAAGGGTGGACACTTTTCATGGCTAAATTGTTATATGATTGAAACTACAAGCTTGAGCTATCTAATACACAATATTTACCAAAAACATATACATGACATACCGGTTATAGCTGCCGAAGATGAACCTCCGCAGGCGATATAGACAACACGTTTATCAGCCAAAGCTTCAATTGTTGCTGGAACTTTTTGATTTTTTATAGAAGAATGGCCCAACTGACCATGTCCCCCATGGCCCCATGAAAGTACTTTACCTTCATCTAAAATAATACAGAAGGAATAATCAATAATTATAGTATACCAATAAAAGGAAAAGACTAAAGGAAAAGAAAGGACATGTGGCACTGGTTTTACCTGTTAATGCAAGAGAATGATATCCACCACTTGCTATCTGAACGATATGAGTACTTTCAAGGCTAGGAATTGGTTTCGGTTTCCAACCACCAACCTTATCACCTCTTCCAAGCTCATAGTTAGAGTTTGCTGAGTAAACATAAAAAATAGATATAGATATAGACATTCAGCAAACTATTCCAGGAAGGTGATGCATCGTGAAATAGATAAAATGAAAATTAATCAAAACAAACAAATAAAAAACAAGTCGCAGGAAATCAATATAAAGATATCTTCACCACAAACTAAAAAGATCAAATGAAAAAAAAAGCAGGTTAAGGAAGTAAATTGATGAATTCAACTAAACCAAGCTCTTTAATCCTTGAGCCATCCTTAACAGGCTCATTACATGTTCCAGTACTGTAGATTTCAGTTTTCAGTATGCAGTAAACATATTTTTCCCCATGCTCTACTATAACCATAACTCACACCTTGTTGACCCTAATTCCTAGTTTCAAGCTAAGCATGTTGCCTGTCCATGTAGCATGCTTGGCAAACAAGGGTACAAGTTTCAAAAAATATTTAAAGTCGTCGTATTATATTTTGGCTACGTTTTGCTCCTTAATTAGTGTTTGTCTCAGTAGACATTAGATAGTTTATCTTTCTAATCTATCTTTTGGATAAAAAAATAATTAAATACCCATAGGAACGATATAACGAAATGTAAAATATATAGACAGGTAGAGAGACATTACCACCCCAATTCCAAAGTTGTCCATCCTCCGTCAATGCCATTGTGAAGAAACCACCACAAGAAATTGCAGCAACAGGAGTAGGTAATTCTTTCACTTTGGATGGGATACTAAGTCCACCTCCCTCATTTGGGCCCCGACCAGGACCAAGACCTAATCTGCCATCCCCTTCCTCTCGGCCCCAGGTGTACAAGTCTCCTAATTCAACGAATAACAGCTGTATTCAGATCAGGCAAAGCAACAAAACATATATACAAAGATGACCACCTATAATGTGAGAAATGAGCACACATGATAGATAGCATGACATCTAAAACCTGTTAATAACACCAATTTGCTATTTTTTCAGCATACATTAAGGTACATGATTCTCCTTCGATTTCCCATTGTTTGCTGCATTCTTCTTCAAAGTTTCAATTTATAGTTATCCTTAACTAAACCAAGCCCTTCTGCCATCAATACACTCTTCCCTTCTCCTTTCTACTATATTTTACCTTCTGTACAGACAAAAATGCTGCAGGGCATGTTATCCATGTGCTAAATAGCAAGTATTATTATCTTCTCCGTTCTGAATGTACTTCTTTTATCAGTTTTCATATCTGACGACAAGAGAGATTCCACATACAGGGAAATGGAAGTACCGAGCATGTCAGAAGTTATTTTACAGACTAGTGTTGCAGTTTGATGGTTCACAAAGTTCACCTTCATTTATTAAACAAGTGATTGAACATACAAAGATACACAAAAAGAAAGCAGAGCATAAGCTGTATGATGCTTGAAAAATGATATATTGCATTGCATTCAAATTATCCAGGTTTGTAAAAAAATCAAATCTGATACTATGGCTTGAGGCAAATTTTCTTCCAAAAAGCTGATGATAAACTAGAAATGTGATAAGTATTGAGATTGCATTAAGTATCTTTGTCTTTTGAGAACATACATTCAGGTTCAATTTATTTCTTAATTGTTTCCACATTCTAAGCACAGGGACTTTACGTACCATGATTCATTAAAATGACAAAAGTTAATCATTGACATGAGTTTCATAAAGCAAGATCACAGGTAAAGGCAGTCAAGATCTATATTATGATGATTGACAACATTGAAAACCTGATTCAGTGACGGCAGCAGTATGTGTCCCACTAGTTGCGATATGACGTATATTTCTACTCCAGTTGCCTTCTACCAATCTTGGGACGAGTTCTCTATGATAAACGCGATGTCCAAGTGCACCAAAACCCCCATAACCCCTGCAAACTTCATTTTAAGAAGAGAAATAGTTTGTACTAATGGTTTTGGCCAAAAACAATTCAACTGAAGCAAGAGTACCACAGACTCGTAACTTAATAGACAGCTAATTAAGAAAAAAGCTTCACCACTTCTATCCTATAAAGAGGATTCAGTTGATAGTTAATCAAATAAAATAAAATAAAAAAGAACATCTACAAAGAATTAGCTTGAACTGTCTTCTTCCTCCACCTCTCCAACACACTTGTCAGTTGAGAGGTAAGGACGGCCTCTACCACAAAGTCCCTAATCATGGCCAGCTTTTACCCAAATAATTTCCAGGATACAAATCTCAAAATAACATCTATTTTCCTTATCTAACTCTCTCACTCTATAACTTATTTAAAAGGGAAAAAGAAGAAAAAGTGTACAAAAAAACAAATGAAAATCCAAAATTCATAGAGTAGGATTAATGATTATAAAGAATCATTTGGTTTACTTAAAAGCTTCAATTTTATATCTCTAATATGTGAATTCTGATATAAAACATTCTAATGGGTATTCGTTAATCACACATCTCTGGTGCAGTAGTATAAGAAATCTTGAGCTTGATCTTGACCTCATTGATCCATATAAACCTTCTATATTTAACATACATTGAAGTAACATTTATACATTCAATCATCAAAACTAGAGCTCGCGTAGTCTCTACCTATCTTTCATTTATCTATCTACTCAATCCCATGTTTCCTCTCCAATAGATTTAACTCCTTCCACTGACCTAGAACGCTAAGGCTATAACCATAGGAAAAGGCTCCACTTCCACTATCATTTTTCTTCTGTTATCCTGAATAAGCTTTTTGAATATCAACTTGAATTCTCATATAATGTTATAAACTTAGTTTCTGGTATCTAGTCAACTGTATGTTTCAGCTGACTAATTATCAAAAATCACTCAAAGGAGAAAATAACACGGAGCAAAGTTCTTTATATCAAGGATAATAGCTAGAATTGGATGAACATCAAGGAAGAGGAAGAGAACTGACCAAGTAAAGACCTCGCCTTTAGAAGTTAGAGCCACAGAATGAAGACCACCAAGAGCGACAAAGGAAACAGAATCCAAGTGAGGGTTCAAAGTAGGCACAAAAGCAGGATTTTCATGACCAAAACCGAGACGACCTCCATCACCTTTGCCCCACATCCACAACTTGCCGCCGACAACCAAACCCGAATGGAACAACCCGCATGATATCCCAACCGAATGCAAAGTTTGATCCTTTTGATCTTGGTTTTGGGTTTTGCCTGGGGTTGGGGAGAGGGAAAAGGAAGCATGGGGAAAGAGGAGATTGGCTACTGGAGATGGGTATATTCTGATTTCTTCAATGCCACCACCTAGTTGGCCTGATGCTCCCCTGCCCCATGAAAGGACTTGGAGTGTCACGGCTTCATTTCCGTTGTCTTCGTTGATCTCTGGGCTTTTGTAAAGAAGAGGAACTTTGCCTTTGGTGGCGGTGCTAAATGAAGAAGAGAGGCGGCGGTAGAGAGGACTTGAAAGGCGGTGTGCCATCACTCTTTAGGCCCTGTCTCAGTCTGCACTCCCAATTAAATACAAATAAATATAAAGAGACTCGGGCCAATAGGGAAATGGGAGGAGGCTGACTTGGGGCCTAGCTAGTGCCTATTGTATTCTACAAATGGAAGATAAATAGATTTATTTCACTCAGACAAAAGGGTTCCTTTTATTTTACAGTTCCAGTGCTGTGCCGGATTCCGATGGAGATGGAGCAGCTCTTAAGCATGGGATTCTCAAGTGAATTAGCAGCACAGGCTCTAGCGGCCACCGGCGGCAAATCCACCCTCAAAGCCACCGAATGGATCCTTTCCCACAAATCCTCCAATCCAAACCCGAACCAGAACCCAAACCCCTCTCCTCCTCCCTTTCAACCAAAACTCGACCGCTTCTTCCATCTTCACACCAAGCTTTCCACTTCCCCTTCATCTCCTGAACCCACTGCCACCGCCCCAAGCATCCATACTGTACCCGAACACGACCCAGATGATGATTCCACCACCCCATCTCCGCACCATAACAAACGTCAAAAGTTGCAACATCCCAAACCCACCATTCAACTAGGCAAAACCGATCGAACCCATGAACCTTTGTCGGAACGGATGCGTCCTCGTACTGTTTTCGAAGTTGTTGGTCAAGAACACATTCTAGGTAACAATTCTCTTCTCCATTCTGCTATTGATCGCAATAGAATCCCTTCCATTATTTTTTGGGGTCCTCCTGGTACTGGTAAGACTTCCATTGCTAAATCCATTATTAACTCGGCTCAAGACCGGTCTATTTATCGATTCGTATCTTTATCTGCTGTTACTTGTGGGGTTAAGGATGTTAGAGATGCTGTTGAGGAAGCTAGGAAAATGAGGGTTAAGAATAATAAGAGGACTCTGCTTTTTGTTGATGAAGTTCATAGGTTTAATAAATCACAACAGGATTCTTTCTTGCCTGTGATTGAAGATGGAAGCATTGTGTTTATGGGGGCAACCACTGAGAACCCTTCGTTTCATTTGATTACACCATTGTTGTCTAGGTGTAGGGTTCTAACATTGAATCCTATAAAACCCCATCATATTGAAACTCTTTTGAAGAGATCAGTTAATGATAATGAGAAGGGATTGTCTCAGAGCGTAGGCATGAGGGTCGATGTTAAGGATGATGCTATTGATTTTTTGTCCATGAATTGTGATGGTGATGCTCGTGTGGCATTGAATGCTTTGGAAATCGCTGCCACCACGGCGGCTGCTCGAGTGGCTGATAATCAACTAGAACAAAATGATGAAGCAGTTGTTACAGTGGATGATGTTAAAGAAGCTCTCCAATGCAAGCATCTTGCATATGACAAAGCAGGGGAAGAGCATTACAATTTGATCAGTGCCCTCCACAAGTCAATGCGAGGAAGCGACGCGGATGCAGCAATCTATTGGTTGGCAAGAATGCTGGAAGGAGGTGAAGAGCCTCTATATATTGCACGAAGACTAATAAGGTTTGCCAGTGAGGATGTTGGGTTGGCTGATCCATTAGCCCTAAACCAAGCTGTTGCCTGCTATCAAGCTTGTCATTTCTTGGGCATGCCAGAGTGCAATGTGATTCTTGCACAATGTGCTGCTTACTTGGCTTTGGCTCCTAAGTCTATCTCAGTGTATCGAGCCATCGGAGCTGCACAGAAGGTTGTTCGGGAATCTGTAGGACAGAACGAGGGAGTGCCGCTTCATTTAAGGAATGCACCAACCAAGCTTATGAAGGAACTTGGATATGGAAAGGATTATATATATCCCCCTGATAACCCATCATCGTCAACTCTGTCATATCTACCACCTTCACTTCTTGGGTACAAGTTCCTCGATTGGCCAGATCAAAATTCAACACAACAATAAGAGTCATGCCATCATGTTTGGGGAGTTCAGGGAAATTCTTTCTGAATTCGGTAATCTTCACTGTTCATCAAAGTCTTTTGTGGATATGCCATTCTATAGGTGAAAGAAAGTTCAGAAATATGGTATATTATCTTGGATCATCTTTTCTTTTGACTATTTCAAGACATAGTTGACTTTTACAACGAACTAGTCAACCAACCTTTTGTGGATGAAGCTATTAACTGCTATGTGTCCATCGTTAATATTGATGGATCTATTATACTGCATATAGTGTTGGACAGTGATAGATTGATAATTATTAATGAAATTGATGGAGCCTTATGAAAAGATCCTCACGTTAATAACACAAAGATGTCAGGCCAAAATAGAACACAAATATGTTAACAGATACACAATCCATTTGCAACTGTTAGACCTCTTAACTCTAAGCAATGCGTATTATAGGGCATCCAATTACATTCACGTGATTTGCATTAATACAACAAATCCATGAAGCTAAAACTTACAACTACTACTGCAAGAAGACACTCCCTAAAAGAAGAGCATCTTAAAAATAAAGGAACCAATGGGAATTTTCGAAAGGATTGAAAGAAACTCAACCAGAAGTATCAGATCCATTCCTTAGGATTGATGCAGGCATCTAACAGTTTCCACTCTTCACTTCCCTCTTCTGGTTTCTGTATGTCATACAAAGAAAAAGACCCTCTATTATAAGTTACAGCTTCTTGGTAATATATCACAGTGAATATTTACAAAGAACTATGTCAATTTTTTTTTAAAACTTGGACTGAAAAGGGAAGGAAGCTTACATGATCATATTCCCATCGTGCAGATAAAGGGAGAGAAACAAGAATACTTTCAATTCGACCTCCAGTTTTCAGTCCGAATGTAGTACCTCGATCATAGACCTTACATTAACAAATGAAATATAATTTAAAGCCCATATTTTAAGAGAAATTTAAGATTTCCAATCTCTCTAGTTTAGTAATTGATCAGTTCAATACCAAGTTGAATTCTACATAGCGGCCCCTTCGCAGCTGTTGCCATGCTTTTTGGCTCTCATTGAATGGTGTATCCTTCCTTTTCTCTATGATTGGTATGTATGCAGGAACCACAGAATTCGCACATTCTGCAAATTGATAGTAAATTGGTACATTAAAAAACACAAACCCACTAGAGTTGCTTCCTTTAGGCGGGGAACACTCAAAATTAATCTGAGTCTTGAGGAATTACCAGTGGCAAATGAAAGAAGCATCTCTTGATCATAGTCATTTAGATCATCAAAAAATATTCCCCCGAGCCCTCGTCTTTCACCTCGATGCTGCATATAGCATTAAAAGTAAACATAGAGTTTAATAATTAAATTCATAATTAAATGGAGGAAAAGGTGAAATTATGAGAATGGTCAACAAGAGGAAATAATTATATATAAAGAAAGCCTTTAGAACATTTATGATCACCAAACAAGCTACTGATGTTATCTTTAATGTAGATGACTGTTTCATAGTTACCCAAATCATTTCAATTTCACCAAAAAGAAAAAAAAACGTTGTGCATTAAGTATAATACCCCCATTTTTTATTCTTCCCAATATAGCACATATTAAATATATAGGTAATAAAAGATTACAAACTAAGGAATCCAAAGAGGCATATAAGTCAAGGTAAGCTTGTTGTGCACCATTCACCTTAAAAATAAAAACATGCTTAGTGCAAAAGGAGTGTGCCTAATCTCGGGTGATCTCACCCAATTGATGGAAGGTGCTTCAGTTGGTTTGCACTGCACCCTACCACCTTGGTGCATGCCTTGACAATAGTGATAACCATTACACTGTTTCTGACACAACACTCTTAAGACTCTTTCCCCAATATGAAACATAATTAGTAATATTATCATGGAGCAAAAATGACAAAGCAATAATCACAGTGTCACGCATTGACTGGCAATATTTTCTATGTTTGTTAATTCAAATGCTATAAAACTCTAAAACAGGGGAAAATAAATTATGGAACATCATGTATGACACTGAAAAGATCTGGTAAAACCATACCTTAATGTAAAAATAGTCATCGCACCATTTCTTGAATCGAGGATAAAAGGATGGATCAAACTTGTCACAGGCCTTTTTTTGTATCTAAAAATGAAAGCCAACATCAGCAAAAGAACATCCAGAAACATATTTCATTGTCCAAATAATATTTTACAAGCTAGAATTAATGATCTCTACATACATATCTACTGCAATAGGAATAAAAATTTTGCAGGTTATCTTTTAAGATTGGCATGTGCAATCCAATGGTAGTAGAAACGTTAGTCTCCAATTGACGTACCAAGTTATACTAAAACCTAAAAAGGAACAGAAGTTACTACACTTTAAAGGATTTCATCCATGTGCTTTCCAGTAAATCTGTAAACAATATTTAGTAAGATGTTCAAATAAAAAGGTCTATTCAAATATTTGAATTTCTTGAAATTTTACTTTATCAAATGGAAACCACCAATATTTGAACTAATTTAACTTGTGAACCTCCTTGGTCTCTCAATCCTGTTAAATGCAGATATTTCAAGCTTTACTGGGGGTAGAATTAAAGAAGAAAAAGGGCATAAGAAAGAAAGAAAAATCCAACTTACTGAATGGAAGTGCTTGACATCCTCCTCAAAGATGTAAGCTGGAGTCAAATCAGTTCCACCACCAAACCACCATTGCCTAGGTGCTCCAGGAGTATCTGCACATTTCAAAGACGAGTCGCAAAATAAACCCATGTTACTTGGACTCTAATGTGAGTGTCAGACTCAGATATGTCTTTAACACAAGCATGTTCGATTCTTTCAAATATTTGCTTGTATTTGGAGGGTCTTTGGACCCATGTCTGAATAAGTCTTGGGCATGGGTGTTGAACACGAATACTTCAATAAAAATGAAGAGTCCGAATGCACGAAAAAGACTAATGCTATGCACAATGACAATGTACAGTGAAAGCAACTGAGGTAAGTAACGCAAATTTAATAATTTCATCAACAAACTATCCCTCTTTTTGTTTGTGAAGAACAGGTAAGAAAGCAAACTATAAAGCATATATTCATTGCTACTGAATTGCCAATGAAAAGAAATGCATTCATATCCTTCTAAACTACCATTTCAGCAGCAGCAGCAGCAGCAGCAGCAGCAGCAACAGCAAATAATAATGGATAAATTAAGTACCTTTAGGAGCATCAGTTTCGAAATATCTATAATTAAAATGCAATGTAGGAGCAAACGGGTTCTTTGGATGCAAAACCTGAAAAAACACCGAAATACAGTATTATCACATTTGGATCTTTCAATGGAATTGACCAAAAATCAAGAAAATAAAATGGGAAACAGTGAATTACCGAGCTGATTCCTGCTGCGAAAAAAGGAACGGGACCGGGCTTCTGATCATCGGCAGCAGCCTTGGCAGCTCGATAAGCTTCAGGAGGCATAACACCATAAACAACGGAGATATTAACACCAGCCTTTTCAAAAACAGCACCGTCTTGCAACACCCTACTAATACCCCCACCGCCACCAGGCCTCGTCCAAGCGTCTTCCTTGAACTTGCCAGCTCCGTCAACAGCCTCGAGGGCAGCGCACACGCTTTCCTGGGCCTCCAATATCATGCGCTGGAAGCGAGACCTGACGGAACCGTCATCTCCTCCGTCGGCTTCACGGAGAAAAGTGTGGGGGCGCTCGGAGATGAGGGTTTCTTTCTCGATGGAAACGGCGGAGAGAGGGGGGAGGTTGCGAAGAGGGGTTTTGGGCTTGGAGAGGGAAGGGAATTTGGGGAGAGTGGGGGGCGGGGCAGAAGCTGCTGACATGGGGATTATTGGAGGAAGAGAAGGAAGAAAGGGGGAAGAGAGATGGAGAAGAAGATGAAGGAACAGAGAGGGTAGCTGTTGGTGGTGGCATTGCAAATAAAAATGGAGACAAATTGAGATTTTGAGCTCCTATAATAGTGTTTTGCTTTGATTTATAGCGCAAGGAAGATGACGAAAGGATTGGGGAGAGAGAAAATAGGTGTGATAAGGTAAGGATCGTCGATCACCCCACTACTCTCACTCCATTCCTTGGTTTTTACCTCTACAACATCATCCCCAACTCAATTTTAACTTATACTTGCAAAAAAAATCATATACTTTTGATTAATTGATTTAGTAACTATCATTCAAAACTTATTCTCCTTTTCTTAAATTATCTAAATCAAATCTTCGCTTTTCGTGTTAATTGATGGTAATAACTTCTTCAACAATCCACACTGTTGTGTTCACTTTATTTTCTTTGAAAACTATCATTCTTTGCAATCAAGTCAATGTACTATTCCTAAAATCTAAAACTTACAACTTTTGACGATGATTTATTGGTATCATCAAATTAATTGGAACAATTTAATTAAAATAATGCATCTCTAATTTGTTTTAAATTAAATGGCATTTGAACATAAGTTAGTTGTGTCTTCTATTTATAATAGTATTTCCTTCAAAATTCATAACTTGGATATAATACTAAAATTGACTTTTTTAATCAATACAAAGCATTTTTTTCTTCAATAAATAACTCAAACCCTAATACCACAATGATTGATTTTATAGATTCTCTCATCTTTATTTTTTTCCAATTTCTTTTAAATGTGTTGCACATTATATCATATTCAAATTTTACTAAATTAACTACGAGTTAAGCAAATAAAAGCCAATCTCTCCTTTGATGAGGCTATGGTATAGTTTTCTTCTTCTTTTTTTTAAGAAAAAAACCGATTTGAGTTTATAATAAATTTAAATAATTTTCGGAGAAATGACTCAGATGAATAGCACTACCTTCCGATGTGTGTCACCAAGTATCTGTTTAATTCGACCAAAGCCTCACAATATAAAAAATAACAAACAGCAACACAACAGAGGGAAAAAAAATGCATCATTCGATGCGTCTAAAACACCAAGTAGAGTGCTAAAATTGTGCTAACAGCGAACACTATTACGGTTAAAAGTTTCGAAATAGATTACTTGATTCTCAAGGAAATGATAACTCACTAAAACCTCATTTAACAGTCATCGCCTCTAGATGTAACTTCTTTGCAGGTTAACCTTTGCAAGATGGCATTTTCAAACTAAGAAACATTGCTCCAATTAACATCACATTGTCGAAGATTCACCTGCACCGAAAATACAAAATGTTCTTCACTAATCTCTAACTTTCGATAAGTTTAGGATTTGGGATCTAGAGTTCTGGTTAGATACGAATGCTTGAAAGAAAAGATGGAAATTTCTACCTAAAACCAGTAAAGAGAATCGACCAAATGTAGAACTCAATGCATCCATTAAAAACCAATATGGTCATTTCTAAATCATTGACATTGCTACTTAATTGAAGACCAATTTAACACATCAAGAGAAGGGAAGAAACATACAAATCAAAACTCGTCTTCCAACCTCAGACTGCGAGAATTAGTCACCCTTTTTCCTGAAAGAGCAACCTTCGGTGAGTCTAGCTCGACCACCAGTTGGCTGGCATAGAACAGTCTGGCAATTACCGCACACCACCACTGTTTGAGAATGGCTAAATACTGTCGTTCTGCCAAACAACAAAACACACAAGCATAACCCATAAGAATAAGAATCCGAAACACCCTGCACAAATTTCAATTCAATACACTTCACTTTGAAGGATGTCATTGCAACCATTGTAATTTGTAAAAACACCAAATCAGAAATCAAACCGGTGAGAATTCAAAATCATTGATTCAACCAGTGAGGCTAATTGAACTTGATATATATAAATATACATTTAGCTAAACAATATGGATTTTAATATAAATCAAATGGTAAAAGGTTCAAATCTCAAAAGCTTATATCTAGTATTTTTCATGGTTCAAACAATTTTTTTCATCAGTTCTCTAAATTTGCAATCAAAGATATATTGAACCAAACTTGACTCCGATTCCCGATTCAATTGATCCAAAAGACCCCTTTAATTCCGATTTTTCAATTATGCATAACCATAATAATTATAATTATAAAAAAATTTAATTTTATTAAATAACTTAACATTATTAATCTTTTACTAAGAATGATAATTCACAAGTTGTAAAACAAACCTAATTCATTATCATGAGTTTTAAAAAAAATCGAAATTCTAAAATCAAATGTGAACTTACATGTTGAAGCAGCCTTGGCATTTCACATCCTTTGAGATTCAGCAAAAAAAAAAGAAGCAAATTAATCCAACATATACAACAAATCAGAATACGAAAGCAATGAAAGGTAGGTTAACTACCATGAAGAATGAATTGGGGGATTGAACGAGACGCTTGAGCTTGTGCTTCTTTTTCTCGAGCTCAGCTGGCGGATTCAACAAATCAATGTCGTTTTGCAGAACCTAAAACCGGACAGAACACAACGGCACGATTCAGATTTTACTAAATGAACAAGATTACAAAAAGAGCCTGAAAAAGAATGAAACTGTAAATATCGGGCATAAAGCATGAAAGAGGAAACGACGATTAGAAATTTACCATGGTTGCAGTGGAAGAGGGTTTCGCGTGCGGCTTTTTGGCCTTTGAATTGAAAACAAGCTTGAAGAGAAGGATCTCTAAGTTTGGATTTTAGGGTTTTGTTTGTTGGCCCTTTTAATTTAATTTTTATTCACGATTTAGCCCTCAAGTTATTTTTCATTTTCCACTTTGGTATTTAACCTTTTTTTAAGTTTACTTTGGTACCTAAAGTTACACTCTGTCACAAGGTTCCGTCCAATTTTTGTAACAACGTTAAAATAATTAGGTATTCAATTGCTACACAACACATGGTATTTTTTGTTGATGCCATCAACAATGTGGAGTTTACTTGGACTGGCATTAACGGGTGAGAGTAAATTGACATTTATTGGGTTTGAAGAATGATTACTGTTCAGTTAAATTTTAGGATGAGAATGATTATCTGAAACTTCTGGTCGATGGTCCGTGGGTAGTATTTGGACAATACTTAATGTGCAGACATGGACACCATCATTTTTTACAATCCAGGGTCATCCGCATAATGTGGTTGTCTGGATTAGACTACCAAGTTTGTCGAGTGTAATGTACAAGAAGAGTTTCTTAGAATCATTAGGAGCATTATAGGTCAAGTTATTAAGATTGATTGTAATGCAAATAATGGAATAAGAGGTAGGTTTGTAAGGATGGTCGTTTGTGTTTATCTACACCTACTATTATTTTCAAATATTAAAACTAAAAATGAGGTTCAATGTGTTGAATGTGAATGTCTTCCAAGTATTTGCTTTACATGTGGTAAATATGACCATATTAGCAAGGGCTTCCCATCGACACATTCCTTACTAGAGGAGGAGGAAGATGTTACACCAAAGCCACCTTTTGTGGCGACAGTACAACATCAAGTTGAATGTGAGGACTTTAGTTCCTGATAGTCGTTGAATGATGATAAAGGAAATCATCACAAATTTGACACTTTTCTTTCATTTGGTCTCTAACTTTTTTTTTGTTTAGTGTGGTATTCAAAATTGGCAAACGGCATACAAGTTACCCCAATAAGCTAACAATGTTATTTTTATAAGGCAGCAGAAGCAGCCAATGTATAACTGTTGGGCAGTGGGAGCCCATCTATTTGTTTGCCTTACGTGTATATACAAGTGTGGTGACAGTAACTTTTTTTATGGTGAAAAGTTTGTGCCATGAGTGAATGAAAAAGAAAGAAAAGTGGAAGAGAAAATTAGTTTCTTTTCCAAAGACCAACTTTCGTATTTTTTTTTGATTGGAGGTTCACTTGGTGTCCATTAGAGTTATTCTTTTACGGTAGCTAGTAGACTCAAATATTTGTAAAGTGTAAGGTTTGATTTTTGTTTCGAATACTATAGCTTCAGATTTTCGACTTTCAAAGTCAACCTATTTTTTGTGATATTCTCAACTTCTCTCTTAAAGTTTGCTTGAGATTATTTATTGATAGCCTTATTTGAGTTGTATACTCTTTATTTGACTTGATTGTGATATTGTAGCAAGACTTTGATTATAGTGGAATTTTTTGTGGATTTTCAAAGTCCTGTGGTTTTTACCCATTGCTTTACAGGGGTTTTCCATGTAAAAATGTGTCTCGATTTATTATTTTTTTCTTGTGATATTGTGGTTGATTTGTATTGATTGTTGATATACTGTGTTATTGGATTTGCCATAATTATCAAATTAATTTTTCTAGAGCGAAAGAATATCAATTGCGCTTCCGCATTGTTTCATCCCAACAAACTGATATTAGAGCTAGGTTCTTGTGTTCGGTAATCATGGAAATTAGCACTAGTAAGATGGTTATTTTGAATGACAGAAATTATTAACTTTGGCAAAACAAGATGAAAGATCTTTTGTTTGTGAAAGCTTTGCACCTTCCCATTTTTGCTACTAAAAAACCTAAGTCGAAAACTAATGAGGAGTGGGAATTTGAGCATCAGCAGGTGTGTGGTTTTATTTAGTAATTTGTTGAAGAGAATGTCTATAACCATATTGATCAAAAGACACATAAATGCACATTATAGAACAAGCTTGAAAACTTGTATGTTTGAAAGTCCGACAATAACAAGTTGTTCATGCTTAAGAGAATGATGACATTGAGTTACAAGGAAGGGACTTCTTGTAACATCCCCACTTAAAAAAAAAGAATATTTATGGTAGAAGTCTTTGAATAAGTAATCTATAAATAAATAGTAGTATAAGAAATTGTGATCGTTTTTAGAGAAAATTGTTAGACATGAAAACACAGAGGATTATTAGTAGGACTACGTGGTTAAGTTAAAATTCAAAGATCGAGTTCGTGGATTAAATTGAATAAGTTAGAAAAGTATAGAGACTAAAGTGTAAGTATCCTATTTAATTTTGATGAAAAGGACTTAATGGCAATTTTACTATTACTTAAAAAATCAAAAGTTTCATGATGACTTTAAATCATATTTTCATTAAATAATTATTATTTAACATTTTATTTAAAATAATAGTAATTTATTAAATATTATAATATATATGTATATCACCAAAGTTTGGGGAAAAAAAAGCTTTAATCATTTTCCTTCAATTTTAAGCTTAAGGTATGATTTTTCTTCAAAATTTTTTATAGATTTTGAATCTTTGAAGCTTACTTTACATATATATACCAATAGTTTTGATTTTATCAAGTATTTTAGAAATCGTCATTAAAGGACATTGATGGAAGCTTAGAAAACTTAAGTGAAATAGGTATATTTTTGGATAGGAAATTATTAGAAGATGAATTCTAGCTTGTTAGAAGTGTAAAAAAGAAACAAAAATGGAAGAAAAGTTTATTTGGTATATTTGGCCATGTTAAAGGGGAAGTAGAGAACATTGGTCACTTTGTGTAATATTGATGCTAAATGATAACTTGTGAAGCAGTGAGTACTCTGGTGAAGACAGAATTAAAAACGGATAATCGAGTCGAAAGATATGTGAATTTCGAACTAGAAAAGTTAAGTTATCAATATGAATAATCATGCATTTTAAGTTTGTTTTTATTAGTTTTAGTTTTAGAATGGATAAATAATGTTGTTTCGTATTGAATTGCTCCTATTGTAGCTAAAAATGAAGCGAACATCTTGAAGAAGAAAGACGAAGAAAAGGAGTAGAGCGATTAAAACTTCGGTTTGTGCTAATATCTTATTTTCATTACATAAAGCTTTAAAATATTTAATTTAACACTAGTTATATTTATTTTATTTTATTTTATTTTATTTTTATGAGCTTTGGATGAGCTTGAATAATTTAGTTAATATTTATAAAATTATGTTTGAGATGAATACTATGTTTTCATAGGACTAAATTAGCGAATTCATGGTTATGATTTGGATTTGAGTATTATGATTTTAGGTGATTAAGCAAGAAAATATTTAATATGTTTCAAATTGGAAGCCTATTTTACATTAGGCGATATGTGATTTGAATATGAAACAGAATTGAAATGAGAATTATATGAAAATAGAATTGAAATGGATCATGAAATTTGGTTTTTACCCCGTTTCACTAAGTTAGACTAAATCAGATATAGTTAGCATGCCATAGAGTTTTTATGTTAGAGAATTTAAATCTCCCCAATTCCCAGAGGGTCGAGGGAGAAAGAGTCAAGTCGGCTAGTTGTTATTATTGTTAGCCCCAATTCCCAAAGGGTCATGGGCAGTCCCAATTCCCATAGGGTTGTGGGCTATTCTGATAGCCATCGTTGCCAAACAACTCAGGATGGCAGATTCGTGTATCTGGTTATGAGTCTAAACTTTAGTATGGGGTCTAAATTGAAAGAAAAGAAAAAACAAAACTTGAATTTATTTGAATTTCCATATTGTGCAAATTAAATTAATTACGCGATTTTGAATTTAATTAAAAAAAGCTTATTTTCTTTATTCGATTTGTCAATATCAAAATATTGAAGTTTATTGATATTAGAATTTTCTTTTATTGTAATGTTATTAATGTTATTTTTAATCATGTTTTAGTATATTTGTAACACTCCTAACCCGTATCCGTTGTCGGAATAGGATTACAGAACATTACTGGAGTTTACATTTTAGAACTATCAAAAATTTTAAAACATTTAATTCATATCATCAATCACAGCAAAACCAATCAATAGCATACATATGGTCCCTTATACGAGCCTTCGTGGCCCTAAAAACACATTAGAAACAAATCAGGACTAAATCAGAAACATATAGAAATTTCAAGGAAAAGACAAAAATTTACAAATTGCAGGGGTCAAATGGCTGTGTGGCCAGACCATGTGACTCACACGGCCAAGAGACACGTCCGTGTCTTAAGCCGTGTGGGCATTCAAAATAGGGACACACGGTCATGTCTCAGCCCGTGTCTGTGCCCATGTAACTCACTGACTTGGGTCACACGGCCAAGCCACATGCCCGTGTGCTAGGTCGTGTAAAACCTGACTTGCAACCCTTTGAAAACTACAGGGGACACACGGCCGTGCTACCTGGTCGTGTGTCACACATGACTGAGACACACGCCCGTGTCTCTACCCGTGTGGACGAAAATAAATCATTTTACAAGCCATTTTTCTCACCCTTTTCAACATTAACCTGTAATCCTTTTTGCACATAAACATAAGCCCTCAAAAAGGCACCAAAATCATGCATAATCAAGTCAAACACATATGGTATAATAACATTCAACCAATATGCCCAAAGGCACCTCAAATGGCCACATTAAAACATGTATAACCATGTACTCAATTTGGCCAAAATAATTAATTAACTTCTAACTAAGTTTGCATCATTACATACCATTGAATTTACTTACCAAACATACCAAATGGTACTAAGTATACCATTCAACCACTAGCATCAATAGTCATATAAGTCATTCATAACAAAGTACCAATTCACTACATTTACATATGCCACAAGACTTTTAAAATATGTATATTTAGACTTTCATTTCATCTTTCATCATTCAAACATAGCAAACCAAACATTCACCATTTTAAGGCTAATATTTACATGCCAAAACTAAATTCATTACACTACCAAAATGCCATAAGTCAAGCCAAGCCAAACGACCAAATCAACAACCAAAACACATATGTCAACATTAGTCAAAATATCTATATATGTCATTATAACCTTAACCAAGACATCAAAATCTACCAATATAATCGCTGGATAGTGTGATAAATCTCCGACGAGCTTCCAACCCGATTGAGCTTCCGATAGTTTGAAAAGTAAAAAAAAAAAACTACGTAAGCAATGAAGGCTTAGTAAGCTCGTATAAACTTTAGTCAGATCAATCTATTTCCAACATGAATTTATACATATCAAGAATAATCATATACCGATACCATACGATTCATGAAACCAAATTCAACAACTCACAAATTAAATAATTCCACAGCATCACTTATACCTATCATCCCTAACAAAGTAGGATTTTATAAAGACTTTAAATCTCTTTCAATTTTCTTCCTTTCGTTTGCATGTCATTACTTTCCATTACATTTACTTTCTTTAGCCTAAATAACATCATCAATTCAACTCATCATTCCTTTTTTCATCACTCATTTCATATGTATAATACACAAGACACAAGCATATCATCAACCATAGCCACAAGTTAGTGCATTTAAACATAGCCCTTTTCGAATTAATCACATGATAAGTCATTTCATAAGAAATTTCATAATTTAAACCTTACCACTTTTTCATGAGTACAAGTATATTTTCATTTGAGCACTTACCATTCTAATGCAACTTATAAGTAAAATAGAATACCATTCAACCAACAACTTGGCACTTGTCTAAGCATCAAACAATAACACATGTTATCATACTTGAACACATTTCATATAAATTCAACTTTGGTAACCTTATTTTCTCAACATGTCACATTTGAGTTTATTACTCGTCTCAACTTACATAATTACCATGTATCAACACATCAAAAATATTAATATATGTACATGTCATGATACATATCATTATCGTACTGTTTCATCATATACATATATCATCCATTTCAATATATCAATATATCATGTCCATCATTTCCATGTATTTCATGTATATACCTGTATTAGTTTGCATCGAACTTATATTGTCTCGTAACATAACATTTCCCGTTGAACCACTAGAATAATATCGAATACATAGAAATCTCGCACACTAAGTTCCAACATGTGGTTGAAGCCACTACTATCACATATCATATATCAATGCTCTCTTTCGAGCCATATATGGGTCTGTTCACACAAGCTGTCAGTTAGGACGTAGCTACACGGTGCTGCTCACACAAGCTATCAAGTAACCGTAACACATGCCGAAAACTGAGCCACCGGTAGGACTTATAAGACCAGCACCTGAAACACGGTAACTCCTAATGACATGTCATTTGTATCCTAAATATTCTTAAGGTTCAAACGGGACTCAATAGTCGTCGTGCGTCGTTGAATTTTCCTCGTTTCATTATAAGCTAAGTTGTATAATAACATATATATATCATTTCATTTTCAATAAAATTCATATAATAACATTCAATTTAATCAAAAATATACATAGCATAGTTCATACGAACTTACCTGGCTAAATTGTAGAAATACTAAAGTTCATGGGCATTTTGATAATTTTCTATTTTCCTCGATTTTCCACCCGATCTTGATCTAAATTAATAATTTTATTCAATATATTAATTTAGACAATAAAAAATCATTTCACAGAAATTGGTCATTTTATATTTTTACAAAATTACCCTAAAATTTTACTTTTATTCAATTTAGTCTCGAGCCTAAAACATGCAAATTAACCATTTTACCTAGAATTGAGCTTATTTGAATGTTCATGGTATCCAGAACAACCCATTTATGCAAAAATTTCACATTAAATCCTTGTACTTTTATTAATTTAACAAATTAATCCCTAATCAAAAATTCATCAAAATCCCTTAACAAAATACTTTTAAATATAAATCAACATTCCAAATTCATCATATAACATAAAAAATCACAAAATTCATCAATGGAAACATTAAAAATCTTTAACAGTTTGAAAATTGAAGGTACGGGCTAGCTAGACCTAGTTGCAATGATCTCAAAAACATAAAAATCATTAAAAACGAGACAAAAAATACTCACATGCAAACAAAAATAGGAATGGTCGAATAAATCTTCATCCATGGCTTCTTTTTGTTTGAAATTTAGGTTGAGGAAGAAAAAATAAAAATGAAAGCTTTATGTTTTCTTTATTTATTCATTTAATACCTATTTACCAAATTAACCTTACCTAACCTTAAAAATTACACCAATGCCAAGCCATGCACATCCACTATCTCATTTAATGGTATAATTAACATATAAAGACTTCCACTTTAAAGTTGTATAGCTATTTAATACCTTTAGCTATTAGAACTAAACTTTTGCACTTTACGTGACCTTTTTATCAAATTAAGCAAGTAATTGGTAAAATTTCTTAACAAGATTTTTATACGGCAATACTATCATGCTGTATATCATAAAATAATAATAAAATAAATTTTTTTGACCTCAGATTTGTGGTCCCGAAACCACTGTTCCGATTTCACTGAAAAACGGGCTGTTACATTATTTCTATCAATTAATTTGTGTCCAATACTTATGTGATCATTTATATAAGATTAGCACCACTGAGCTAAAAATTTCTTAGCGTACGGTTTGTCTATTTTTTTGTGCGCAGGTAGTTAGATTCGTTAGATCGTTCCAGCAGCATCCGAAGAACTGAAGTTTAGCTCAAACAATGTTGGTGAAGAGTTTACTTTATAATTGATGTAAATGGCATGTACCTAGGCTTATATATATAATATTATGTCATAAACTGAATTTAAATATTTCATTATGTTTTCTTAACTAGTATTTTATAACTAATGTTTTGATAAAATAGTAAAGCGTAGAAATCTTGTTTATTGATATGTTTTAAGAAATCATATTGCTAGGAATTGATTTGGGAGATAATTTGAATGTGGATATTTTGTGAAAATCTAAATTATTTTGCAGGAGGTTTTACGTAAAATATCGAAATTTTTAAACAATAATTTTACTAGTACGTTTCCTTTTCAAAATATAAATGAAAAAGTGAGTTGCTTCGGCAACGAAATGTGGCATTTTATATTCATATCCAACAATTGTGTCGGGTATAAGGTGTCACACTTCTATAGCCGACAACTTGAATGAGTTCCAAGGTTTTTTGGTTTAACTACTTGGTATGGGAATTAAATTTGATGATAAGATTATGGAGCTTTGGTTTCTTGCTACTGTATCAGACTCTTAGGAAACATTTCGAGTTTCGCTCATTAATGCGATTCTGAATTGTATTATGATATTGGAAATTGCTAAGAGTGGTGTGTTGAATGAAGAGGTGAGAAGAAGGTCTCAAGGTTCTTCATCACAGTCCAAGGTTCCAGTTACCAAAAATAGGGGGAGGACAAACACAAAGGTGGAAAGATAGAGAAAAAAGCCAACGCAAGTCGAGGAGTTATTCATTTTTTATGAGAATTTGATCAACCTAACATGCGATGAGACTAATTGGGTGATAGACATCGGTGCTTCGCTTCATGTTACGTCATGGAAGGGGTTATTCACATATTATGCTTCTAGTGATTTTCGGGTGTTGAATATAGGTAATGATGACTTGGTACAAGTTGTTGGCATGAGATATATTAGTTTGGTCACTAATAATGGAACCAAGTTGACACTTAAAGATGTCAGACATGCATCAAATATTCATTTGAATTCAATTTCTACAAGAAAGCTTGATGATGATAGTTTTTGTAACACTTTTAATGAAGGCCAATGGAAATTAACTAAAGGCTCCTTAGTTATGGCTTGAGCGAAGAAGAGTTCTAACTTGTATTTGATGCAGGCTTCAACTTCTCAAGGCATCGTGAATGTGATAGAAGATGATGACTCAATAGAGTTGTGGCATAGGCGACTTAGTCACATGAGTAAGAAGGGGCTTAATTGTTTGGTCAAGATGAATCAAGTTTCGGGTTTGAAGAATGCTACACTGAAGAACTGTGTTCTTTGTCTAGTTGGGAAGCTGAGAAGTGTTTCATTTAAGTTCATCCTCTTTCGAAAAAGTCAGATTTGGTAAAGTTGGTTCATTCTGATGTTTGTGATATGTTAAAGGTTAGGTCACATGGTGGTGCACTTTACTTTGTGACTTTCATTGATAATTTTTTGTGGAAGCTTTGGGTGTTTTGAAAAGAAAGGACCATGTTCTTGATGTATTTAAGCAATTTCAAGCTTCAGTTGAGAGAGAGATTAGAAAGAAGTTGAAGTGAATTTTTAATGATAATAGTGGTGAGTATATAGGGCCATTTGATGTTTATTGTTGGTTACAGGGAATCAAACATCAAAGGCACCGTCGAAGACTCCATAGTTGAATGGGTTGGCCGAGAGAATGCACCAAACATTGATTAAGAGAGTCAGATGTTTGGTTTTAGATGTAAAGTTTTCTAGATCTTTTTGGGCTAAAGCTCTATCTACAGTTGTACATGTGATTAATCTGTCTCCTAGTGTTCCTTTGCAAGGTGATGTACCAGATAATGTTTGGTTTGGTGAAGACGTGTCATATGATCAGCTACATTTGTTCAGTTGCAAGGCATTTGTTCATGTTTGGAAAGATGAGAGATCTAAATTGAATGTTAAGACTCGACAATGTATCTTCATTGGTTACAGTCATGATACGTTTGGGTACAAACTATATGATTGTAACACCCATCACCCGTCCTCGCAGTCAAAATCGGGTTACGAGATACTACAACAATTAACAAAATAGGAACATGTGAATTTAAATAAAAACTTCTTTAAAACAATCATTAAATCACGTTTTACATACAAGGTCGAGCTTAAATCGAGCTTACGAAAGCTTTGAAATCAACTCGAAATCAAACAAAAAATGATTTGAAACTTTTCACTAAAGAAAGGCAAAAGTACAAAACATAGGTTACATGGTTGTGTGACAACATGGAATTATGTAACATTTGAGTCACACGGTCGTGTATCCAGGTTGTGTAACTCACTAATGTCGTGTGAATCAAAGTGCAAAAATTCAACAAAAGTCACACGGTCGTGTGGTTGGGCCATGTAACTAACTGTGATCGTGTGAAAATCTAGCTTACCAAGCTACAGTGCTTACACAGGCGTGTGGCCAGCCCATGTGACAATCAGAAATCGTGTTTTCTACTTGCATCAAATTTTCAAGTGGCACACAGTCATGTCATCAGTCCATGTGTGACACACGGCCGTGTGACCCAACCATGTGGCACAAAATATGTCATTTAGGTGATTGAATTAAACCAAACATTAAGGTAACCTCAAAAATGCGTATTGACAACTTGAAACCTTGTTCAAAACACCTCAAAATCAAACCAAAACATGTCACATAACATCCTAATAGTGTCTAACCAATTTTAATAAAAATATGTCTTCTGCCTCTCTTAAATTTGATATTGAGTAAATCAGCCCTAAAGATGGATCAATTTAATCTCTTTTAATTTTAAAAGTAAACAATTGAAGACAATAAATGACAAATATGAATATTAGTTTACTTATTTATGTATTTCCTTTCACATGAGTGTAGCATCGCGATTCCTAGTCTTTGTTTTTTGATACAATACCTAGAACTACTTATAGCTACTCCCCAACCCTTGAATAAGAGAACCATGCACTTCAGGGCACTCGAACTCACATCCTTTTGCACTGACAACAATGCCGATGCCAACTGAACTAAAACTCAATCGAAATTATGAATATTAAATTTGTTTCATGTGACCGTGAGAAAATAAGAAAAATTTACGTTGAATAAGTAGACACACGTGAATTATTTACTTTCTATCTAAAAGAAAAAGAAAAAGAAACTTGAGTTCATAAAAAAGTAGCATAATCATTTTCTCAATTTTTTCCAATCAAGTTAACTTCCATTTTTTATTTTCCTTGGCAAAACATGCCAAAATTGTGGAAACCCTCAATTTCTCAAAGCAATTAACACGTTATCAAAACTTTCATTCAATTTCATAATGTTTTTACTTTATTTTTCATTTAAATACAATTCAAAAATACCCAAAACATTAAATGAATAGATTAAACTAAAAGTAATTCACAATTAAAAAAATAAGAAAAAAGACAGAAATTTTCATGTCATTTGCCACTATTGATCATACATTAACAACTTTTGCCACTTCACAAAGGAAAAAAAGACTAACATCGAGATTGACATGGGTAATTAGATTGTGGGTTTTGGCAGCAATCATGATAACTGCAACACAGAGTTTGTTGGATTGTTGGGCTTATATCACGGCATAAAACTAGCTTAGAGGTGGAATCAGATTCATTGAGCTCAATCAACTTTGTTCTTCGAGGAGTGGGAGAGAAACATCCGGCTGCTGGACTGGTCATGCCAATTTTTAAAGCTGGAGTTTCTCACTTTGACAGAAAAGTTTTGTCGATGACTGGCTAGCCAAATGGGGTGCTTATAGTACCGATGTTTTTATGGTTTTTTCTTCGCCACCTACTCACCTTTCTCATTTATTCTTAGCTCATACCCTTGGAAGAGTTATGAACGCCACTTACTCTCTCCGTTTCTGACCCAAAAAAAAAAAACAAAAAAACTAACACGCTTAATTTATTAATGTAACTGGTATAATAATTGTCAAATTTGGATATTACATTCAACTATACCTGTTCATGGTTGGGTTATTCGTCTAGAATTGAAAGCTTGTTTGAAATTTGGGAGGGTCTAGATAAAAATATTAGGCCCGAAAAAAAAATTAAGTTCGTTTAAAATATAGGTTGGACTTTAGCTTTAACATGCATGGCTGAGCTCGACCTGTTTTTAAATTTATAATATTTTATATTATGTAATTTAGAACATTATACTAAATATATAATACTATTCTGCTGCAAACATTAAAATAATGTTAAGATGACTGTATATAAAATTTCAATAAATAAAAATTATTAAATATTAAAATAAGATCATATAAATATATATTTTTATAATTAAATAAATAATATGTGCGTGCCTAAATTGAGTTTGGGTTAATCTATTGTAAATATGGGCAGGTTTGGGTAAAATTTTAAGCTTATATTTCGAGTCGAGCAAAGCTTAGACAAACATAAAATATGTTAATATCATACTTAGGCCCGACCCAATTCAACCCAAAAATGTGTTAAGTTAGAAAATCAAATATTATATTAAGAAAAAAATTAAAAATTATTAAAAACGAATTACGGCTACGTAGAGAACTCTCACCCAATATATGAAGTTTTTATTCATTTAGTGTTCGGAAACTTTTTGGCACTAAAACGGGCCAACTCAATACTCCTTTTTCTTTTTCCTTCTTTCTCCACGTTTCACAAAAGTTTTCTGTCTCTCTTTTTCTTTTTACAAGAGTTGAGTCGAGTCAAGTTTAAATATAATATTAATATATTTAATTTTTGTCTAAATTTGGTCTGGTTTAAATTTTGAGTCTAAAATTTTATTTAAATTTATCCATGTTTACAAAAGACCAATCCAAACTCATTTTAGGCACGTTTATTTTATTTTTATTTTTTTAAATATTTATATTATATTATTTTAATGTTTAATAATTTCATATGTTTTTTATTTATTGAAATTTTTTATATAGTCATCTTAACATTATTTTAATGTAAATTAAAATAGTATTTTGTATTTAGTTTAAGTTTTATTTTTTTAATGTGTTCTAAATTACATAATATATAAAAATAACATAATATAAAGTATTAAAAGCTTAAAACGGGCCGATTCGGGCTGGGCTTAAGCTTTGAGTGTTCAAGATCAAGCCCAACCTATATTTTAACTAGGTTTAATTTTTTTTGCCCAAACTCATTTTATGAGCCTTATTTTTGCCCAAATCCTTCCAAATTTCGGGAGAACCTTCTGGCCTAAACAGGTAGCTTGACCCACGAACAGGTCTATATCCAATATTGCATCATTTATAACATGAAAAAAAAATCTCCTAACTTTGACTTTGAATCCGAAATTAGTAAAATGATTTTTGTAGTGAGTATAATTAGTTGTTTTTTTCACTTGGATAATTGTCGATTGAACTTTAATTCAGTTGGTATCATTACTATTACAATAACTATAAGGACATGGACCCTAACGTACTTTTACTCATCTTTTTCTTTATTTTAAGGATGAGAAACGGTTATCGCTGCAAATAGACTTTGTATAAAAAAAAGTTTAAACTTGTTAAGGAATAAATTATTTAAGTATGCCTCAAATAAAAATTCAACACGAATGTCTCGAACAAATCGAATCTAAGTATTTTATTATTAACTTGAACTCAATTTTAAACACAAAATTTCAACTTAAATTTAAAATAAAATAAAAATGAAATTATTATTTTACGTTTAACCCAATAAATTCAAATAAATTAAAATTTTTTTTTAATTTGAAAACTAAAAAATGATTGAATCCAAACCGAGTTAGGAGCATCTTTGCAGCTTGAGTTTGGCATGGCATGTTAGGGGGAAAGAAATGGTTACACCTGTCGTTGTCCAATTGGAGAAGGACAAAAATTTTGTAACATCCTTAGCTCACCTTCCCGTATATCCTCCTCCTTTCTCATCTCTATTCGTTTTAATTATATCCATTTTTTATTTAATATTTAAAATTATTTATAATCCTTCTCAATCTGAAACTTAAACTCACATCCTCTTACATTAACAATAATACCCATATTAATAAAATACCTGTAATTAAAATATTTCAAACTTTCAATACACTCGAATCCACATATATTAATCAAGTGCAGGAGCATATAAATTTTGACTTTTGTTACCATTCTTTAATTCAATATTATACTTTCTTAACTTGGATGCTTTATATCATTTTCACATAATTTAAATGTTTTACATTTCCGATAATTTTGACTTTCATATATTGTCTTATTGATTAGAATGATTAAATTTTGACTTTAAATATTATTTTTTATTTACAAAATTTAAAGGATAAACCAAATTCTTTTAAAAGAAATTAAAATAAAATTATAAAATTTTAAGGATCCTAACTTTCTTTTGTGCTAAAAAAAGCTTAAAAGGAAAATTTTCATTAATCAAATAGTTAAAAGACTTAAATTAGATAATTTATTATTATCACCAAGGGATGAAAACTTGTAATTTGATGGGTTTTATTTTAAAAAAATCTAACTGTTATCGCTCACTCTACCAAATCCATATTTTGTCTTTAACTTGCATTAAAGGCTTCGTTTGTTTCATTGAAAATGGTTTTCGGAAAAATATTTTTGGAGAATGACTTACTTTTCTGGAAAAGCTAACATTTTATGGTGTTTGGCAGATTTCTGAAAATATTTTATAGAAGTTATTTTCAATGAAACAAACATATATTTGAGATTTATGATAAGTAGTGAATTGATTACAATGTGATATTAAGATGAAATTATAGTAAACAATGAGTCTTCATGATGTTAAAGATTAAATTGTAAAGTTTGTGAAATTTATAATTGAAAAAGAGAAGTGATATGCATGAAAATTTGTTATGTGAAATAAGATATTATAATGAATTATTTGATTAAAGTGCTTATATGGTGAAAAATAAATTACATAGTAATAGGGACTAAATTGAAAAATGTACAAAAGTTTAAGTATGAAGCAATTTAATATGTGAATAAAAAATTATGATAAAAGTTTAATAAATGTATTATGAGATGATGAAATATGCATAAAGTATTGTAAAGTGAAATTGTGAAATAATATAATTTTTTATAATGACAAGGACTAACTTGTTAAACTTGAAAAATATGTGGATGAAATAATAAAGTGAAATACACAGAAATTTGATATGTGAAACAAGATATTGAGATAAATTATGTGATTAAAGTGCAACAAGAAAGAAAATTGCTTTAATGTAATTAACTAGTGAATATTGAACTTTTACGACAAAGAGGGACTAAATTGAAAAATTATGAAAGTTTATAAGAAAATATTTGATAAGTGAAGAATGTAATAGAGAATGTAACATCTCAGTGCTTTGACTTGATGTTCGAGTTGGGTATGGGGCTGGTAGGGAACCCGCCCCCTCAAAGAAAATGGAAAGTTTTCTATTTTTTCCCTTTAAAATTTTTAAAATTTTAAATTAGTAAAGATAAAATTACGCTTTGACACCCTAAAAATGATAAAATTTTGATTTAATCCTTTAAAAATTGTATTTTTACTATCATAAAAATTATAATTTAATTTCAGCTCCTTACAAATATTTTTTGATTTCGCCCATAGAACGAAAATATGTTACAAAAAGAAGAGGTTCATCATACGAAACAAACATCGGAAAACACCGGAATCTAAATTCATATGCAAACTCAATCATTTATCTAGTTTGCACCAAGTGAAGTACAGTACATAAAACTTTAAGAATATGCACACACACACACACATATATAATAACAAAAGCTGGCTTCATGATCTCTCTTTATTACCATCTGAACCTCTAAGAAAATATGAACCGATTTCAGCTTTTCTCCCTTCTTCTCATCATTCTCCTCCTCTTCACTCCCACCCTTCGAGAAGCGAATCGAAGGAACGCCACCACCGCCACATCGGACCACACGTCAACCAACGACGGCAGACAACCAAGGCAACGGTACCAGGTTTCGATCGGCCAAGCCAAGCAATTGGAGGAGAAACGTAGAGTTCCAACAGGTTCAAACCCATTACATAACAAGAAATGATACTCCCAAAAAATATAAAAGAATTTCTTCCTTTTCCTATTCCAATTATATATAGTTTTTTGGATGATTTATGTGAAAACCTCACAAAACTATATATATCTAGAGATATAGTATAGCAGGTGAAGATGAATGTTGTGTTTTTTTTAAGAATCAACACATCTTTGCATGTTTATGATTTCCAGGCTTTACAAATTTAAACTTAGTATTATTTCAGAGAAGTAAATCAGCTGAGATGCATATGTATGAAAGTAGGTTTACTTTTACCATGAAAAGGGTTGGAGCAGTTTGGTTTACTATAAAAAACCAGTACCTGACAATGACTGTAGTTTGAAAAGGTCCATTTGTTTGAAACCAAATTTGTGAACCCAATGAGTTTTCTAGGAGACTGCCACTATGAGGGAATATTATTATTATGTTTGCAGCTTTTTATATCATCCATCCCATCATCATCTTTGGCACTGAATTCTATTTTGATTTGCAATTCAGTCCTTGACTTTTTTTATTATTCAAAATACTGGCGCCCCCCCCTAAAAAATCATAATCCATGCTTAAATGAGTAAATGACCCACATCTTGTTTTGAAGTTATAGTCTGAAAATGACATAAATTGAGTGATATGGATGGACAGTCTTAGCTAGTCCACTCAATACCTTGCTGTCTCACAGACCAGGTTTTAATGGCTGTTTAATTGCCCCCATAGAGATATGTATATTTTTAGACAACCACCACGTACTTAAAATTTTTTTTTTCAGATAACATCCATGTACAGTACAGAATGGAATATTTATTGTTGCCCTGTTGAAGTAACCGTGTTTAAAAATATGGAAGACTGATGAACACGAATCTTACTATGAAATGACAATGATGTTGCTACAAGCCGTAGCAATGCATGGGCAACAAGGGTTCAACCTAACCAATTAACCAGCCCTTAGCCCTAGCCACCAATCCAAGATACGAATATGCCCCACTTCACGTCAGTGATGCTATATCACCTTAACCAATGTTCTCGGGGTGTCCATTAGTACACAAGATTCCCCAAGGAAAAACCTACAGGAGTCTTCTCTAAACAATCAATAAACCCTAAAGTTTTATTTTAGGGTTGTCAACAGAGAATGGTTCCATGGTTGCCTATTTTAGTTTGGTAAAGGAAGAGCAAAGAAAGATGGGTTTTTTACCCAAATAGTATAGAAAAAAAAATACTGAAATAGGATGTCAGAAAACAAATTTACCAAAATAGGTTACTTTTTCATTGGAGCATGTTAGATAGGCGCCAATGAATAAAATAATAATAAAAAATTTTTTTTGAATAAAATATAATTTTATATTTTTTCGGGTTAGTATAGAACCCATATAATACATAGTATTGGCGCCTATCTGGGAGGCGCCAATGGTGGTGCCATTCTGAGAGGCGCCAATGGGTCGGGCCGGGCCGGGCTTGGGCCTATGATTTTTGCCCGGGCCGGGCCTGGACAAAATTTCAGGCCCATATTTTGGGCCGGGCTCGGGCCTAGGAGTCGGGCCAAAATTTTTTTTGGGCCCGGCCCGGCCCATGGACAGGTCTAGGCGCCAATGAAGGCCTCATAAATTTAGGATTATGTTATAAATTTTTGTGTTTGTAATTATTTAAAATTTAATTTATTAGTAATAAATTACTAAATTACTAATAAGTTACTAATAAATTTATAACATAATCCTAATTTACTAACAAATTAATTATAAAATAATTACAATATTCATACAAAAAATTACAATATTACAATATATACCGACATTACAATATTCATACAAAATTATAATATTACAATATTCATACAAAAAATTGCAATATTCATACAAAATTATAATATTACAATATTCATACAAAAAATTACAATATTCATACTAAATATAGATAATTTATAATTAATAATTAATAACAAAAATATTGCAATTTTATATGAATATTGTAATTTTGTAATTTTGTATGAATATTGTAATATTATAATTTTGTATGAATATTGAATGTCGTATATATTGTAATATTGTAATTTTTGTCTAATATTGTAATTATTTTATAATTAATTTGTTAGTAATTTAAGATTATGTTATAAATTTATTAGTAACTTATTAGTAATTTAGTAATTTATTACTAATAAATTAAATTTTAAATAATTACAAACACAAAATTTATAACATAATCCTAAATTTATGAGGCCTTGGCGCCATAGACTGTCCATGGTCGGGCGGCCGGCCCGATGGCCCGCCCGAAATATAGGAGGGTTCGGGTAAAAATATAGGCCCGAAATATGGGTTTGAGCAAAAAAATTAAGCCCGTTTAGAAAACGGGCCGGGCCTCAGGCACAACTTTTTTGGCCCGGGCCCGGCCCGGCCCGAATACAATAAATATATTTTTATTTTTTATTTTTAAAATACTTTTTTTATTTTTAAAAATTTTTTGGTGTTTATTTAAAAAATGGGCCGGGCTTGGCCATATGATTTTTTCCCGAGCCGGGCTGGACAAAATTTTAGGCCCCTATTTCGAGCCGGGCCTAGGAGTAGGGCCGAAATTTTTTTGGGCCCGGTCCGGCCCATGGACAGGTCTAGTAATGGCGCCTCTCTATAAGGCACCTTCATTGGTGCCTCTCTATGAGGCACCTTCATTGGCGCCTACCTGATAGGCGCCACCCGACCCGACCCGACCCGTTGACCGTATTTTGACCCGTATTTTTAAAAAAAAATTATTAAAAAAATATTTTATTCAAAAAAAAATTATTATTTTTTTATTCATTGACGCCTATCTAATAGGCTCCAATGAAAAAAGTAACCCATTTTGGTAAATACTTTTTCTGACACCCTATTTCAGTAAATTTTTTTTTTCAACCTATTTATGTAAAAAACCCCCTCTTCTCCTTTCTCTCTTTTTTCTTTCTCTACCGTCTGAAGCTTGGTTCATTTGCTATTACTTATAGCAAAAATAAAATTGTTTTGAAGGGACATTTCAATGGCATGGCAGCAGCAGCAGACCATGGGGGGGAGCCATTGGCGCCTGGCTACCAGGCTCCTTCATTGGCGCCTACTTGGTAGGCGCCACCCGACCCGACCCGACCGTATTTTGACCCGTATTTTTTTAAAAAAATATTAAAAAAATATAATATTATATTTTAATAATTTTTTTATTATTTTATTCATTGGCGCCTATCTAATAGGCTCCAATGAAAAAGTAACCTATTTTGGTAAATTTTTTTTCTGACATACTATTTCAGTAAATTTTTTTTTCTATCTTAATTAGGTAAAAAACCCAAAGAAAGATACTTTCTTCCATGGTTGCCTATTTTACTTTTCAAATTTTAAAATGTAGGTTTAATTAACACCGTTAAAATTCTTTCATTAAAATGTAACAATTGTTACATGGTACCAATTAGGTGAAAGCAAATTTCGGTAAAAACCAAGAAACCCGACTAACCGAATCAATCGCAAAAGTCGAATACTCTCCTCTAGCACCAATTGAACATCAATTTCTCATTAATCCCAACATTTCACAGCTCAATTTTTTTAAATTATTTGTCCAAACCCGAGTTTCCAAAATTTGTCTACATGAATTTTTTTTAATGGTGAGTTGTTTTTAATTTTAATGTTAAATGAACTATAGGGTTGACAAGTGTTCTATAGGCTTATAGTAAAATATTTTTAAAAAAGAGACACATGATAATTTTTAAAATTGCTTGTGGAATAAAAAAGTACACTGTCAATATACCAAATTCTAATTCATATTGAAAATTGAACATGGCATTATAATTAAAAATACATTTTGTATAATTATATTTTGGCCCCATTAAATTGAGTAGAATAATATTTTTGACAAATTATGCCTCATGGCATCCTATTATTGGTCCACACATTTAGATATTTCAAATTTTAGCATTGTTAATGCGAGATATTGCATTGATGGATAGAATTTAAGTTTAGGTGTCAAAATAGACATTCTGAAAGTAGATGTACCAAATTAGAATATTTGATAAAGTACATGGTCATTCTAGCCATTATATTTTTAAAATTTTAAAAATATTTTTTATGAAAAAAGAAAAGGTTTGAATCTTCCAAAAGTTCATGTACTTTTTGAAATTTAAAATTTAATCCTCGTACATTAATGTTGAGACATTGAGTCCTTGTATTTTTATTTAAAATTTGATCTTTTGTTTAATTTTACATTTATAAATAAAATATAATAACTTTTTATCCCTCAATGTCTACAATTTTGTTAATTTTATACTTAATCTTTAGATAATATTTATAAAAATTTATTTTAGGATTTTTATTGAAAACATAGAAAACTTTTAACTTTTTTTTTTGTAATATTATGTAGTTTTGAGGAGTAAGGATTGAATTGATAATAAAAAAATTGTAACTATTGAGAGTTAAAAAAACATTATTCTACCTTTTTATAATTACAAAGTTGGATGAAATAATTAAAAAATTCAAATAAAAACTAAATTTTAAATTCCATAAGATTACAGAGACCTCTAAAAGAAATTCATTTGAAAAATGTTGGAATTTTAGATTGTTTTGTTTAAGGGCCCTGAAGCATTGCATGACTAATGGAAGGTAGTAAAGGCTTTAAGTCTAGGCTTAGCACTACCAACACAATGGGCTTTAGTTAGTATTAGCTTATAATAGTGGCAATTCAACTACACAAGCACTTAATTTTGGTTGAAAAATGGAAACCCAATTTTGTACATTTATACACAATTTTATTTCTATTAAAAAATTACTTGAATATTAAAAAAATATACTCTAGGCCGATTGAGTTTTAGCTCAATTGAAACGGATATTGTTACTAATGCAGGAAGACGTGGGTTTGAGTGTGCTGGAGCACATTATCCTCTTATTTATGGGTTGGGGAGGGACTATGGGTAATTCTAGACAATTACATCAAAAAGAACACAGATATGATCAAGATCTAGAAGAACAAATATATGAATTTCATGACCTAGAAATATTATATAGCAAACACTAAGATTTAGATTTTTTTAAAGAAAATGTAATAAATGTAATGGATATGTATCAATCTCTTGTGTAGCAAATCAATGGGAAGACATAAAGGAAAAAAAATAAAGAGATAAGAAAGAAGTTGAGCTGACCAAGCCAAGAGGGAGGTGTCTTAATGAATAGGCCAATAATAGGGACCATCTCAAGCAAAATTGACAACATGACATTAATATAACACAAAAAATAATTGAATGTATACAAAGAATGCAAAAATATTTTGAAAACTAAATGGTAACATTATGTAGGAATAGAAAAATTATTGAGATTGATTTGTTCCCATCTCACTAGTATGGTTGTAAGGTGCCATGTTAGGAGTAGGCTCAAATTTATCCAAATTGGCCCAACATACCTTCAACATGTCATTTTCATCTTCACTAAAAGTAAATATACTGGTTGCTTAATTGTGTTTCTTAATAATTTTAAGGGGTTAATAAGTAATATTCTAAATGATGTAACTATAATCAAAATCAAGCTAAAAATTGAAATATGTCTCGATTTAGATCAAAATAAATATAGACAGAGCCTACACATGATGAGACTTAAACTTAAAATAAATATAAGATATAACACGCACATAATATTTACGCATGATAAAATTCGAACTTGAAACACCAAAGTTCTCGAAACCACTTGATTCTCTTTCATAGTAATATAAATAGCCAATAACTTTTGTTCGTGGCCGTCTCATATCTGATAATATTATCCTTGAAAGTGAAATCACTCACATGATTAAGAAGAAAATGAAAGGGAAGTATTCCCTAGTGGCCTTCGAATTTGACATTGACAAAATCAGTTGAGACTTTATCAAGTTTATGCTCAAAGCCATGAGTTCTGATAAAAAAAATGGATTCTACTTATTTTTCAATGCATCTCTATAGTTCTTTACCAGGTCCTAGTTAAGGGCTCCCTTATCAAGCCCCTTATATTGACAAGGGGATCCCCTCTCTCCTCACCTCTTTGTCATCTGCATGAATTTTCTCTCTCCCTTGTGCTTTCTAAAGTTGATTTGGACAGATCTATCAAGGGTGTGAAAATCTCTCTTTGCTAACGATTATCTCATCTTTTTTAATGCCTCGAATGAATCTTGTAAATATTTGAAAGCTCTGTTGGCTAGAATTTGATAAACTAAATTAATAATTTTAAAGTTTCAAACCAAACCCAAAAAATTCTAAATTTTAGCATCAATGGCCGCCACTGACTGCCACTTACCAGTAGTTATTCGAGTCCAAATTTCATCATCTTGTTTTCAACCCACTCTTTTCGTTTTCAGCGTTTATTTTTTAAAAAGAACACTAGGTTTTTCTAGATCTACAAATCTTCAACACCAAATTTGGGTATTTTTCATCGTTAGAATGTCTTCAAATTCCAGTATATTTTTCCCCTATTCATAAGATTCTCTTTCATCATTTAGATCAACCAAACAATACCAAAAAAAAAATCAATCTTGCTTTGGCTAAAATTTAGATTGATGATCTTTTATGCCTTTCCTATTTTTTATTTTTGGTGTATAGTGATGGTAGTTATGATATGAATATGAATCTGTGGCAATGAAGAGGAAGACTTTAGCCATGATTAGTTGTATTGGGAAGAAAAATGGAGTGGATGAAAGAGGATAGAGAGAGGGGAAGAGAGAACATGAACAAATGGATGAAAAAAAATATATTTTTATTAATTTAATTAAATTTTAATAAAGATATGTTTTTAAGTAAAAAAGGATTTAAGTAATATTTTTTATGAAAATATAAAAGCCACTATGTGGCATTCTTTAATGGGTTGAAATTTTTTTTAATCTTAGTTAACAAAATGATACTTTGGGCATCAAAATGGATAAAAAAAAGAAGATTTAAGTATCAAAGTGACAAAACCTGTTAAATAAGCCTTTAAAAAACATTAATTGCGCCAAGCAATATATTACATTGACAATACCTAATAATGGAGTAGCCTTGGTGACCAAGTACTATCCCTCCACGTGGGGTCTCTCATAACTATCCTCGCATCTTCATTATTGTCAATCTCATATCTCTCACTTTCTCCATTTCTAAGACATTAAACTACTTGAAGCTTCGGAGAGCATTCCCGGACACAAATTCAAACACCCCTTAACTTACTTGTATCTTGTAAGAACTCCAAAAACACTCGAATCTATCTCCAAACTTGATCGTCCCCAAAAATAATTGAAATAACGATGTTTTTTAAATATTTATTTTTGTAAATATATATAAAGTAAAATGATAAGTAGTTTACAAAATGGTCCTAAAAATGGTGATCAAATGAGGGGAAAACAAGTAGTGGGTTAAGCTTTTAAAGCGCACGAGGGAGCATGTTGTATTGTCAAAAAGTCTATACTCTAAAACTTAATTTCTTCTTCCTAACTATATACACGCATATATAGTTGGGGAGAAAAAATTAGGACAACTATATATGAGCAAACGAAAATGGTCCATCCTTTACGCCCTAATGTCTTTTCACATGTTACCCCAAAAAATAATGTTGTTTCACATGATATCTATAATACTTCATCACATTCACTCTATAATAGCTCGATTGGGGTTCGAGTGCACTGAAACGCATTATCCTCCTATTTTTGGGTTGGGGTTGGGGAGAAGTTATGGGTAGTTCTAGACGTGAATTAATTTTAATCGATTGAATTTGATTGATATCGTTAATATTGTAATAACTCAAAAGACGTGAATTTAAATGTACTCAAATATATCTTATCCTCCACTTTAGAGATTAATTAAACATTTTAATAATAAAAACAACGCTCATTTTAAAAAATATAGGTGGCCTCTAGTACTTTCTTAAGATTTCGATACAACCTAATTTTAGGGGTGTAATTGTTGAGAATGTAATATTATAAGTTTGAAACACGTGAAAATTTATATTGATACGTTTGTTTCATTCAACGCTCTGTTAAGAATGTAACGATAATTTTAAAATTAACCCGATTAAATAAAAATAAGTTTTATTAATATTAACATTTTCAGAATATATTTATTATTAGCAAAGTAGTATTAATAAACATATAATTCTGTTTATTTACTTTTAAATAATATTAATTTATTTCAAAATTAATACATGATTAAATTTAAAATATTTAAATGGTTATAGAAATTAAATTTTAATTCAATATAGTAATTAAAGTTAAATATTTTGTTTTGATTTTGTAAATAAAAATACTGCATAAAAATAATAAATAAATAATAACTAATGGAAAAAAAGAGATGATTTTGTCTCAAAGTAAATGTCAGGGCAAAGTCAAAAATTTTTTAAGTGAGGTCAAAGTATAATTTATTTTATTAATTTAATAATTAATATCATTTTATTATTTATTTTTCAAAGTAAGTTCCGGTCCCCTACTTTGATCCTTAATTTGTCTCCAAAACTTTATACCATCAAAATCAACCCCTTATTATATTAAATGAATATAGGATATTTTATAAGAGTAAAATAATAATTTTAATAGTCTCATTATAGGTTCTGATCGTATCTGCTCTTTTTGACATAATGCTTAAAATTATCTATGACCCCTCCCCAACTCATACATAGAAGGATAATGCGCTTCAGCGCACTCAAACTTACGTCCTCCTACATTGACAATAATATTCATACAAATCGAATTAAGATTCAACCGGTCACACTTTTATATTTGACTATTTGTAAATTTACGATTTTGAGTGTGAAAACTTTGAAATCTTTAATATATAAACCAAACCCCTATCAAACATAGAAATAAAGGTAGGAGTGTATTCGGTTTAGATTTTGGACAAAAATTGAATTCAATCGTTTCATTCGGTTTTTTATTCTTTTTAAAATTGAAATCAAAATTATATAAAGTAAAAATCGAAATATCCGAAACTGATAATTGTTCGACGGGTTTTACCTAATTTGGATTTTGTAAAGAAAAATCACCTTGTTTTAGGGTAAAAAAAATCTAATATTGTAGTTCTTGATTTTTTTCACAACAATCTAATACATGCTCTGGATTCATTTATACATTTATAAGGTGAAAAGTTATTTCTTTTATATATAAAATATTATAAATTTTAATAAAGTATTATTTTATTGGGACTATTCCTTTAAACATAAATTTTTTTCATCCAGTTTGATTTGGATAAAAACGGGTTCCATGTGAAAAAACTGAACCTATACTAAATTGTGCGATTTGGGTGATAACACCAACTCGAAACCAAATTGTCACATGTCATCATCTTCCCCCCCCCCCACGGGTTTTTAAACAACTACCAAATATTCTTTAGATAATATTTGAAAGTTTTTCTGTATCAAATTGTCACCCTCAAACAAACTAAAATATTATTTTTATATTCAGTAGTTAACATCAAACCCATCAATGTAAGAATTCTTTTTATTTTATTTCTCACTATAACCAAATCATATGAAAATAAAAATTTCCAAATGTGTTATTTGACTTTTCAATATATATATAAAATATTTTTTATAAAAATATGTATACATGAAATTTTAATTTTGATTCAACCGTACACATTTAAAGAAACGGTTATATACGTTTATTTTCATGTTGGATTAATAAAATTATTTGTGTATACAAAATATCAACGTAAAATGACGTTTCATTAGATATCTTACAACTAGAATCCCTCTTTTTTCCGATCCAGTTCCTCCACCACCGCGAACCCGGTTAGATTTAGGCATGATACACTTTTTAGTTATTGGGAGAACCAAGTACTCTCTTTTGGATCCAGAAACAACTCTCGAGATCTTTTTCCTTTTGGAAGATACAGAGCGAAACAATCAACCTATTGATATTGGAAGACCCAAAGATTCTTCCAATGTATCATTTCAGGTCCAATGGAATTCATAGGTATAGGAAGAAGCCTGTCAAATAGAGATTTTTTTCTTCGACCATATTTCGATTGTTAATACGATATATAAGGATCTGCTACTACAAATAGTAATACACCCTTGATCGTGAAATATCGATTGCTTGTTGAACCACAGTGAATTGCGTGAAAGTAGGATACTCCAAATTCGGGGTCCAAGAGTTTTATAAAACGTTCTTGGTGGAAAAAATGTGAATGAAAGATCCCACTGAATTGAATTGGGTCCATGAATCTAAGAAATAGTGAGAATTCTTGATCTCTCTCAATATCTCTCTCAATTCAAAATCCGAGATTTGAATTGATGTCCTTTCATTGATTCCTCCTAAATTGCATTGATTTATCCTAAAGATTTCATTTCAATTGGAATTTGGTTATTCACCATGTACGAGGATCCCGCTAAGCATCCATGGTGAATGGTTAAAGCGCCCAACTCATAATTGGCGAATTCGTAGGTTCAATTCCTCTTGGATGCACGCCAATGGGACCCTCCAATAAGTCTATTGGAATTGGCTCAGTATCAATGGAATCTCATCATCTATACATAACGAATTGGTGTGGTATATTCATATCATAACATATGAACAGAAGAACTAGCATTCTTATTGAGACTCGAACTCATAGGGAAGAAAATAGATTTATGGATGGAATCAAATATGTAGTAGTTACGACAAAAGTATTCGGTTATTGGTGAAAAATCAATATACTTCTAATGTCGAATCGGGATCAACTAGGATGAAAATAAAGCATTGGGTCGAACTCTTCTTTGGTGTCAAGGTAATAGCTATGAATAGTCATCGACTCCCGGAAAGGGTAGAAGAATGAGACCTATTATGGGACATACAATGCATTACAGTGTATGATCATTACGCTCAATCGGGTTATTCTATTCCACCTCTTAGAACGAAAAGAACTTAAATCAAAATACTTAATAGCATTGCGATACATTTATACAAAACTTCTACCCCGGCACACGCAATGGAGTCAGAGACAGTCAAGTGAAATCCAATCCACGAAATAATTTGATCTATGGACAGCATCATTGTGGTAAAGGTCGTAATGCCAGATGAATCATTACCGCAAGGCATAGAGGGGGAGGTCATAAGCGTCTATACCGTAAAATTGATTTTCGACGAAATGAAAAAGACATATATGGTAGAATCGTAACCATAGAATACGACCCTAATTGAAATGCATACATTTGTCTCATACACTATGGGGATGGTGAGAAGAGATATATTTTACATCTCGGAAGGGCTATAATTGGAGATACCATTGTTTCGATACGAAGTTCCTATAAAATGGGAAATGCCCTACCTTTGAGTGCGGTTTGAACTATTGATTTACGTAATTGGAAGGAACCAATTAGGTTTACGACGAAACCTAAAAATCGATCATCGATCCAATTTGAGTACCTCTACGGGATAGACCTCAACGAAAAACCGAAGAGTAACGACAAAGTGATTGAGTTCATGAGTTCCTCATATAAAATTATTGACTCTAGAGATATAGTAATATGGAGAAGACAAAATTGTTTCAAGCAGCGATGAACCGAAGCGGCCCTTGTTTCAAAG